>NC_137587.1:36457632-37702911 GCF_963210335.1 Falco punctatus | reverse complement strand
TTTCTTTTGCATGTGTTACTGAGCCAGCTGGACTTGAACACAAGTTGTAACAAGAGAAATTCTTATTAAATATCGGGGAAAATGTTTTCTTGGTGAGAGTAATAGACATCGAACAGACTGTCCGGAGCGTGTGCAATGTCTGTCTAGCTGAATCAAGTCCTGAGCAGTCTAAACTGCTCTGAGCAAGGGTTATTGAACCGGGTGACTTCCAGAAGCTCCTTTGTACCTAATAATCGAAGAATAATTTCTTCGATTCTGTGATCGGTGGCCGTGAAACAGTGGTCATACGATGCTGGGTCTTGTTTGCTCCCGTATGTCCTGTCATGATCCAACCGTCATTCCATAGCGGCTGCAGTGGTTTGGGAACAGGGAGTTAGAGCAACTATAGTTGTAACCACTGGGGGTCAGTGGTAGCCAGGACAGGGAGGGACCTAGGAGCCACCCGTCGTGGTGCAGCAACTAGTCATCAACAGGAAAAGTGGATCAGAGGTGTGCTTAAAGGAAGTCCCAGAAAGAAGACTGACCGAATGATGACAGTTGTCCGTATGAGAAGGTAATCGGATAACCGAGAAGTTTATTGGAGATGAGAAAACAAGAAAGCAGATGCAGTTCTGGAGGGAAAAAAGATGGGGTGCTGGAACATGATGGAATTAAAGTGTGTTGGGCTGAGTAGGAGTAATTAGTGTAATGAAAAGTCTGTATACAAAGATGATAGTCATTTGCTGTAGTTGCTTGGTTTGAATTATTTTTCTAATTGGGAATTTACTTGGAGAGAATAAAATATGAGGTTGTGGTCGCCTATACCATTTTCTCTTTAACTTCTTGTTATTTCTAGTAGTAAAATTAGAGAGACTGATATCAATAAGCTTTTTTTTTGATGGGTAGTGACTGAAGCTGTTGTCAAGAAATACAAAGTGGAACCTGATTTTTATCTCTCGCTGTGAAATCTGTGTTAGCTTTATTAAAAGAAACTTATCTAGAGGAAGAAAACTTCCCCATCATCCCAAACTGGAGAATCACACTCCTGTAAATCTTATTAGTCTTGAAGCTGTGACCAGTACATAAAATTGCGAATTAAAATTTTATGCTGATTAGATAACAGAACTGAAGTTCACTATTTCAGTTTAAGTGGCTCAAATCAGGCTTTTAGCAAGATTTTTACACTGGTAGTCTAACTTTTAGCATCAAGAGACTCTTTCATGCTGGGGGAATTGCTCAGGGAAATTCCATTAACAAGTAGGTTAAAATGTCTAGAAATAGACGGAAAGCAGTTTTTAATAGTACTAATTTAACTTACAAGAGCCTATGGTTGCTGACAGAGAGCAGAAGCCACGTGATGCAGTCAGTCTCTCTATCCTATTCCATCGTGACAGTAGTACAGCTACAGTGCTTTCAAGTTCCTGTGGTATGGCTTATCAAATTCTAGACTTAAGAGTTTAGATAGATTTACATGTGATGCCAAAATCCTTGAGTGGAATTGTATGTTCATTAGTTCTAATGATTTGATCCATACAAGTGTGACCAGATAAAAAAGCATTAAACATCTATTATACATTTTGTCATTTATTACACTTATGACAGTTAAATATTTTAAAATGTGTTCTAAAAAGCATCTGATAAAGAAGTTTCAGAGATGGCTGATTGAGGGTTTTTACAAGTATACTTGCACAGGTAAAAATACTTCATGGTTTCCTTAGCCTGTCAGGCAAACATATGACAATCTAATTGTAAGGAAAAAAGCGAACCATTTTTTTAAAAGAAGTAGTAACCTCAAGAGATGAGAAATACATTATATGGGCTTGGTTGAAGTTTCTCATTTGAAATATTGAAGGATAAAGAGCTTAGTCTGGAATAGTTGTTCTTCAAACCTCAGCTGCAAATTCAATTTAATATAAGCTTGTAAGCATTAAGTACTTTCTGTTTGTAACATTTAACAATGTACTTGGAAGAGGCTGCCATTCACATAAGACAGGTCTTAATCAAACTTGTTTAAAATGAACAAATAACTATGTCAGTCTTGGAAATCTAGGTTCTTTCAGGGGGCTCATAGCAAAGTCTGAGCAAATTCCATTAAAAGATGATAAAAAGAAATTTAGGCGCAAGGAATTCAAACAGTGTGCAGAGCATTCCTCCCCCCCCCCCCCCCCCAAGAAATTTTCTTGTAGGCTTCCTGGTATATTTTGACCATGTAAAAAACCTGGTAATTAAATCAGATCCAAGTTTTCCTCATTTTCTGCTGCAACTTTCTCTGTTGCTTTTGTTAAGAAGACAAAAATGATTGTATCTACTACTTTTACAGTCAAAGGAGTTCCCTCATCTAAGACATACATTCCTAAAATTATTTTTCACTAACAGAGAGGGGAGCCTTGCTGCCCCTAGAGCAGCCTTCTGCACTGTCAGATATCTAGTTCAAGCCCTGGGTCAGCTTAATAAGAGTTTGGATTCCCCTCAGACTGATACAGTTCTTTGTTAAGTCTGTCTGAAGCGTTTTCCAGACAGCTGGCAGTATCCTGCTCTTCAAAAAATAGAAAAGCTAATCCAACTAAAGGACTTAAGGGAAAAAAAAATAAATTTGGAAGTAAAAAAAAAAAATTACAGTCTAAAGCTAATTTTCATGCATACAAGTACCTTTTGAATTCTTGCTGGACTAGAAATCCCAGTCTTTTCACACCTCAGTAAAGGACAGCTATGTAGGGTAACGTCTCTACAAGGTTATTAACTATATGATCTCATAGAAAGAACTTCTATGAAACTGTAGCAAATTCAGATAGTCCTGACCTTGTACCTTACTCTGAGGCCTCTTCTAAACTTTTTAGGCAGAATCGCATCTGTTTTGGACTTGGAATGTCATAAACAGTGTTTTGACATGTCCTGTGCAATCTCAAATAGATTTCAATCCATATGGACAAGCACTAGATGCTTACATTTGATGAGAATAATTTTATAAGTTTCATCAGGCTTATTCGGTGGTAATTTTCCTGTTACAATTTAGTTATAAACTAATGCTATCATAACTAAATGTTAGCTCTTAATATCTGAATTAATTTGTGAGGAATTTAAAGATTGACTAATTGGCAACAGGAAATACCCTTGGAACACTGCAGGAGGACTGTTTTCCTCCTTATCTTTGCTATGTCTTTACGTAATTTTTAATCTGTCACTCTAGATACCACATACCTATCTAGATAGCAATGGATATGAGACACACAGTATACAGACACTTGTACACACTCGTAACACACAGACTTTGTAGTTCTGCTGCCCTTGTGGGCATCAAAAGTAGCTCTGCTCAAGAAGTTACAGGGAACGAAGATGCAGTTTTCTAGTCCGTAACAGCCAACAAGTGACTTCCCATTTTGCAGAGACGGAAAGCCTTAAACTGCACCATTTACTCAAGCTACACCTTTAATTCCCACTTTTACAGATCTTACTGCTTTTCCTGAGGCACGGCTTTGCAATTTTACACCAATACTTAGTTGCAGATCTCCGTGGAAGGGGGACGATGAGAAGTCCTGTCTGTTTGTTTAACCTCTATGATATTTATTTTCATATATTTGTACTGTGAACATGGAGCAATACAGTTTACTCTTTTTTTCCTAGATTTCTAACTAAATGAAACCTGGAGAGTTGCCTCCAGTTGTCGCTGCACATAGAGATCCTGAGTTGCTTGGCCCTTATATAAAGGTAGAATAGTTTAGAATAAATGAGTGCTTCAGCTGACGCATAACATAATACGCATTAGCTCATAAAGTAAACGTTACTTAAAGAGTTCACTTGTTATTTTTCATGGAGTATTGCTGTGCTTTCACAGTCTTTACACTGGCACTGTAAACTTCAGTGCCTTTTGTCACAGTTGTATCCTTTCGCAGTCACATATCAGTTTTAATTAAGCCAAATATTTTAATATTAAGCTATTGTAAGGAAGATGGGACTTGCCTTTTCCTTTATTTCTGTAGTTCCTTACAGGACATAGATGATTACATTGACTGTGTCAGTGCAGAGCTCCAAGAGCTTAATTGTGAAAGCTTGAAAGTTTAGAGAGTCCCTCTGCCTCTCTGAGCAGCTTTCATTTCTGAGCAGGAGACTCTTCTGGTACCTATAAGGCCAACTGTTCCTTTTCAGGCCACCTTTAGAATTCTGTCTTTTATGTAGCCATGTCATCTGCAAATTAGTGTTTTCTCTCATCTTTTCCACAGTCTCTGTGTTTTTTCTTGTGCAGTGCTACTGTGGCCTCCTTTCTCTGACACACCTTTCCATGTTCACAGACTTGTTCATTTAGTTTCCTGTCCATTTCGCCTTCGGACACCTAGCATAACTATTTCCCAGCCGCATGTTTTTCCCAGGCGAGTGAACCTTTCCATTTCTCTATTGTCTCTGCAGCTGCCTCCAGATCCAATTGTTGTTAGGTTTGTTCCCCCTGCAGTCTTCCTCAGATCAAAGCGAAGGAAATGAAAGTCCCTCCAGCTAATTTAGGAGCAAGGGAGTTGAACTTGTTTTTCTTCTCTTATTCCTACTGGATGATCATACTCTACAGCTCATACCTTTTCTCGCTTGCTAAAAATAAGCCTGTTCTTTATGCAGCTGGAATATTCACTGTATTGTGCTTGGACATACAGTTCTTCAGTGTCCTTATGGAGACCCATTTGGCTGGATCTCTTGTCTAAGTGCACTGAATCATGCTTGAATGACTTTCTTGAAAGAACGAAGAGAGGGTGAACTTGCATGTCATTCTTGAGTTTGACAAGGTAAACTATAGCTTTTTATGTTTGTAAGCTTCCACAATATAATAATTTTTAGATACAAAAGAAATTGTTAATGGGGTTTAGTATTTTATTTTATGTTTAATATTTAAAAATCCTTAGGTCTAGGTTTTGGCTTGCTGCAGTCTTCTCTGACTTGCAGCTTCTTGATTTATGCTATTATATGCTTCAGCTTTTATTGCTGGCTCATGTATTCATCTTCCAGCATGCAAGATTTAAGAAAGACCTGAAATATGTAGGGAAAAGCATACAGCAAACACTGGAAAGGTTATTTGCATGAGATTGGGGTATCTATTCTGACTGTACTGTTTGCCTTTTATCTTAGGCAGTCTCTGTTAAACTATTTGTTAAATTTCAGGTGGTATGTTTTTTTTGTCACTTTAAACAGTAACATTAAATACAAATAATGATGATTTTCCTCTGGTTTTGGGGTATTCAGTTTTTGCAGTGAGTTGGTAAGACTACAAAAATACAAATGGAACAAATAATTCATGTGTTTTTAAAGCTAAATTGTCTGTATTCTTATATTTCCAGTTTAGCCTGATAACTGCGAAAGAACTCTGTTGCTCAACATTTTCTATTGAATATGAAAAGTGCAATGAATCAAGCTGATTGTAGTTGACAGCTGGCTTGATCTTGCCATAATTAGGTCTTTTACTTCTGGCAAAATCCACTAGCCTTTTCCGTTAGCTGATTGTTGATGAATGGAGAGAGACAGCTTTTCATATTGATAAAGAATTTGGGGAAACCTTAATTTCATGTGGAATAAGACTGAAAAATACCCTACCTCCTGTTGACTGCATTAAGCCAAAAAGCCATGCAGGAACTCATGAGATGTGTACAATAGTTGATATGACTTGTTCACAGCAGTTAAATAATTAGTGTACACAGAAAATAACAGAAACATGGAGCTGAAGCATGTTAATGCAACACAAATGTTTACAGCTGATGGGCACTGACGTAAAATAAAGATGTGCTCTTTTAAAATTACATGGGAAAATAGTGAACAGGTAATTCATTAGTTTTCAAAATGTTATGTTTACACTTTAGTGGACATGTTATTTAAATACTCTGTAGCTTTTGCACTTTAAATGATTGTGGGTTTCATTGTCATGTGCCTGGAATGCAGACTAGTTTGGGGTTTGTAATGCCTTATCTTTGACTTGAAATTCATAGTTTAATCAGATTTTGTGAGATGCATTTGCTGTCATTTTAAGACCTTTACCAAAAGCTCATTACTTTGTAATGTCATGGTCAATTTTTGCTTTTAACCACTTAGGTTTTATGGGAAGCGCAAGTTGAACACTACGTTTCACAATGTATCTTTCATTTACAGGATGCTTATTTTCAGTACTTGTGTGGTTTGGAAATGTTTTATTGTACTGTTCTCATATAAACAATATTATATTACCACAGAAAAACTTAATATTGAAACAATTAAGGGAAGAATGAACACACATTTGATGCTAAAGATGTCACTCAGACTAATAAGTGCATCTTAACCATACTTAGCTATCCTATCAGATTAAGATGTTGTTCTTCTCACAGACCCAGAAAAATATAGTTCCAAGACTATTTTTAAAGGCACTTGGATAGTGTTTTCAACATATATTCTAACAGGCCTGTTATGTAAAATCACTCTTGTGTGAAAGGATTGGTATTGTAAACAGATACAAAGTTTTGTGCACAACTGATCTGTTATTTCTATAAGAATGCATAATTTTTTTAAAGATAATTTACTTTTATATGTGTATGAGGTTGATACTTCAAGTCAGCTACTGGCTATTTTAGCTGATACTAAAGTTAATATAAACATGCTTAAGATTTCTGTGGCTCTTTAAAAGTGTCTGCAAGGCCAAGGAGGAAAGTAGTATTTTAAATAATTGAGTTCCAGATACAACTTTCCTATATTGTAGATGTGATTATAAGGAGTTTATTTCATATGTAGCAGATGTTCAATATATGCTTAAATCCATGTTTAATTTTGAAAATCTATTTTGACATTGTTTTGATTTGTGTTAAGTTCTTCCTTTTCTTAGCAGTTCTGTGCAAAACAGCCTCAGTTGTGAGACTTCTAAGAAAATAATATGGGAAAACAGGAAATCTGGAGTCTGTGGCTTATGCTGAGTAGACTTCAAACATTTTATTAAATAGAGTGACTTATTAGCATCAGCAAGTTGGAGGAATTGCTAACAAGGTAGTATAAGTTTGAGAGATGTTAAGATTTTATCAAACATAGCTAGTATGAGATTTTTCAGCAAATTGGGATGTGGCTTAAGTGTGTTTATCCTAAGAAACTGTTACTGTATGTATTTGCACAAATAAACCAACACTTTTATTATATAAACTTCTGAGTAAAGTTACCAGATTTGTAACGTTAATTTCTAGAGTATTTGATTATCAGGAGATAGCACATGCTAGACATGTTTTTCTTTAATTCCCAATATTCTGGTTGCCTTTTCTGGGTATAATTAGCTTGTTCTTTTCCATTAAGCTAAAAAGGCACGTGCTGTTATCATTGGATTCTTTAAAATGGATTTCTGCTATCGGCATATTTCTGACCCAATTAAAAAAATGCAAGGCAGAGCTGTGGATAAAGCCATTAAACTGGAAATAATGTCATCCATGTTGAGATCAGCAAAAATTCTATTTTAGCTTAAATAAAACCAGATACTTTCTTTTGTGTTTTTATAGTGTTATATATGTGTTTTCACACGAAATTTTCTAATTGTCTTCGTTGTACATGGCACTAAGATCAGGTTTCATGGAAAATGTGATCAAAATCTATTAGAATTCTTCAATTTGGTGATATTTAAGGTTAGTGTGTTTCAGAAATGTAAGGAGATCAGAATCAATCATCTTCAGCATATGCTCCATCCTGCGTTCTCCTCTCATACTCCTCAGATAGCACAAGGAGGGATATTTTGTATAAGACCTATTTGATACAGAACTGGTATAATAAACTCCCATATCTTTCATCTGTTTTCCCCATCACTACTGTTGTGCTGAGGACATGTACCTAAAGTGTGTGCTGCCTCTTCTTATCAGCAACCTTTAAAGCTTTGTTGCCAACTAAGCTAATTAAAGCATCCCTGAAACTACGTTCCTTTGAATGAGCCTTAAGGAAGAGAAGTACATGTGACTGATGGGCTTCTGCTGCTTGTGTCCAAGTTAGCATGGGAGAACTAGGAAATCTTTTGCTAGATTCAGCAGGCAAAGCAAGCTTGTTCCTTTCTTTCTTGCTTTGGCAATTTGGTAGTTTGCAGCCAGAGCTGTAGGTCTTTCTTTGCTGTAAATGTGGCACAGAGGAGGAAAATGCCCCGGTCTGGGGAGGCAGAGCTCTGATCCCAGTCTGGAATTCACTGGCTAGGGAGCACTCCAACCTACCCCTGTTCATTTTACGGTTGTGAGTCTGCTTCATTCTGGGAATATGCTCATTTATGTAATACACTTCATTTCTTTTGTCCACATGCTTATATACATAGTCCCAGACCTGTCAGCTCTGTGTTTGTCGTGTGCTATATAGATTTCTGGGGTTTGACAGCTCTACAAAGGTAAATTCCTAGTCTGAAGGTAAGTTTTGTATTCCCTCATTTGCCCTAGGAAGGAACCAGCAACTTAAAACTGCTCTAGATCATGGACAATGGAGTCTTGCAGTGCAGTAAAAACCGAGTATTTACTTTGAATTTCTATGTTGGCATTTCAAGCCTGTTTTGGAACAATTTGCAGTACCTTTCTGGCCTTTGCTGTCCTCTCCTGTTAGGCTGGTGAAGATGATGTTTTCTTTTTACCATGGCAAAACTGCTTGGCTCGTTAATGAATCCCACATGGGGGAGTAAATTCTTTAAATCATGAGCCTGAAGGAGTTGCTTCTTGGATTTCTCTCTGTTGTAGTTTCTGCCTCTAATTCAGTACTGGTCTTGTCCTTGGTCTGTGTTTGGGCTTTTTGGGTGCATGGGATTTTGGTTTTGTGGAGTCAGTAGGTGTGTCTGCCTCACCAGCCTTTGGTTTGCTGGTGTTGTCCCAACCTGGATTAAATGTGAAAGAAAATATGGGTTTTTTTCCTGGCTGAGGATATGGTTACCTTTACCATCGCAAATGTTTTGGGGAGTACGTGTATGGAGGACTTCAGAGGATTGCTTTTTTTGGGGTTTTAGCCAAAAAGGCCATTTAGCCTAAAACGTTCCTTATCTGTACTACAATTTTGGAGTGACAACCTATGTAAAGAATAAATAAGCATAGCTGGGTTGCAGGTGGGATATATGCCACATTGTCTTTAGTAGCTGTTCTGTATTGCCTTGTCAATAAATTAATAGGCAGTTGAAAGTATTGGGATACAGGCAGAAAAAACTTTATGGGTAGTGTTTTTGATGGCCAAAGTCAAAACCAGCTATTCTGGGCTCCAAGGCAAAAGCTAAGATGCAGACTTTCTCACTTCTCTGTACACTGTTAATTACATTTTATCTAGATTATGTTGGTAAATTGGTGGTTTAACCTCAGAATCATCTCTGACTGTAAGGGAAGGGTGGGCCAAAGTACCAAAAGAGAAGCCGTAAATGAGGGAGTAAGGATAGAGATGATGGTGAATGGTAGGAAAAAGACTAGAAAACCTGTGAGAATACACATAGGAGAAGGTGGAGATTGGCCCATTTCAGGAGGCTTGAGGTACTTGAACCTACGCTTTCTAGTGTAGGGTGTTGGGAAGGGAACTGAAGAAGAATTGTGTGGGAGATAGGTGTGAACACCTATCTTAAAAAGAAGGAAGAATTAGATAAGGGAAGTTAATGACATGGTGGCTTTTGCAAACCTAGAAAAAGATATGAAGAGACAGTGTACAGGAAATGACTGGTAAATTCTTGTACGCTTTGGTTTTCTTTTTCAATTAATTGGTTACATTATGCTTTACACTAGCGATTTTGAGTGGCTAGGTGCTGCTGAACCTAAATATGAAATTGCCAGTCATTATGGTGGCCTGTATAGCTTTTGAATATTTGTTGTTTTCCTTTTAAAGCTCTTATTTCTGAAATCATAAGTGTCTCAGGTGTGGATTTGGTGTACGTTTCATCATTATTTTCAAAGTAAATTTCTGTTCTTACTAGTGAAAACTTAGAAAATGATCAAAAATAAATATCTTCATGACTTAGACGTGGAGGCAAAGAAATACATACAATCAAATCACATCCTAATTCTCATACTTTAAAAAATATTCTATTCAAAAACATTGGTCTCATGTTTTTTATTTTAATATTGACATAATTAGATTCCTCTTAAAAGATAGTTCTGATGGGGGTAAAAGCAAAAACCCACTGGAATTTGCCCTTACTGCTTACATGTATTGACTACAGTACACTCTGCTTGTCAAACGTTCTTGAGTTCAGGTGCCATTTTTCATTTAGTATTGTGGGTTGCCAGTGAATAAGATGTTTCATAATAGCTCAGCAGCATGTAGGCTGAGGAGTTTGTGATGATAGACAGAACAGCATAGTGTGACAGTAGAAAGAAATGAAGAAGGAATGAGAAAATGAATTTTCAAAGTGACAAGACTAATGTGGAGAGCTAAATATTAAAGGAGGTTCCTTTTCTTAATTAAATGCCTACGGTATGACTTGTTTTGAGGCTGCTTGTAAACTGGTTCCCAAACTATTTAATTACTACTGTACTATTCATCTCACCTGTCTTAAAAATATTAATCATCAAATGGTAAAATATTAGCTTGTAGTAGGAGGGTAATGTCAGAAGCTGAAACTCCAGTTCATTACAAATTCTGTCTCTCATCATGACCTTTTAAAGTGCATGCTAAACAAAATATTTTTTTTTTTTAGATTTTTGCCAATATTAAGACAATAGGGAATACAGGTGTATTCTTGTTTCCAAGACATACATAATACTTTCTTAGCGCCTAATGATGCAGTGTTTGCTCTATAGCATTTCATTTAATTCATCTCTACGTGTAAATTGTGAATCAATGGAAAGAAATTTACAATTCAGCAAAACTGTCTGCTTTGATGTATCACCATGTAGCAAATGAATCTGTGGAATTTGCAGGAGTAGATATTTGTAGTGGCTTTTTAGTACCTCCTTCAGAAGGCAGGTCTGTAGGAGGTAGGTTTCTCTTGCTGCAGGAGAGAGGAGGAGGTCTGGACCTTAAATGTGATAGGCTTGTGTTTGTTTTGAGAGGTGAGTGACTTCATGGATGAAATTGTTAATAACTAGTATGAACAGCACAAACTTAAGAATCCAGGAAACCAACAACCTCATTAAAGAACTGAGAAAATGCAGTGCTCTCTTTGCCTTGCATAACCTGAGGTTCTGAAGAAGGACCAAGACTGACTTTTTTTTCAGTGGTGTTTGCATGCAAATGGTTAAAAGCAGACTCAACTAATATGAAACGTTCTGCACAAATTGATTCAACTAGATCTCGGCAAGAGCAAGATTCAGTGTTTTTCATGCTGTTTGGAAAACAATGCTGTCCTGTTTTGGAGACCTGGAAATAATTGATTTGATGTCAAAAAGGAATTCTGCTTGGTCTGTTCACTTGGTTTGCCATGTGGATGAAAAAGAACAAACTGCGAGTGAAGTTACAGGTTTAAAACTTTGTTTCCTCAGCTGTCTCTTTTCTTTCTTAAGTACAGTGTGGTTATTTTAAGTGGAAGGGATGCTTACTTGTATTCAGTGAGGTAAACATGAAAAGATTTCTCATAGGGTGTTTGTATTTAAATGCTTAATTAGCACTGTTTCCTGTGTTCTTGTGCTATGCCATGTATACAGGTTTTAAGACATTACACTTTCGAAATGGGACGTTTTACAGTAGTTAATAGCTTGTTCAAGGAGAAGCTAATATTTGCATTCATCTTATAATTAATCTTCTGTATTTTACATAATACAAATGCCATAATTTTAAGGTGTTATAAGATATACTTTCAAATACGCTTATTTAAAGCAGTAAAAATTCTGAGCTTTTGGAACAAACTGTATTTTTTTTGTTTCTGGTGCTTTTACAAACCAATTTCTTACTGTCATTGTGCATTCCAGGTTACATTTTTCATTTAGAAAATCCATAATTTTCACTTGGTGAAATGGCCTTTTTACTTTGAAACATGCACAACCCCTATACAGATACTGCTTTTTGAGTCTGGATATATTTTAACAAGACTTCTTAGCAGAATGAAAGATCTCTGTGTTTTGGACAGTGTTATACTGGAAATTACTACTGGAAAGAGAATGAGCTATCAATGTTGTTAAAGTGATGATCAAAGCAGAAAGGAGGGGGCAGCATTGGGAAGACTTTTGTAGCCTGATGCAAGATGGATGTTTTTGAAACAGAGCATTTGTGTAGTGAGAAAATACTATCAATTGACACATGCACACCGCCCCCCCCCCCTTTTTTTTTTTTTAAACTTCTAAAATCGGTGATCCAGATGGAAGCCTTCAAACCACTCTGAGCCCCTTTCAAGAATTACTTAGAGTCCAACAGAAGTGGATGTAAAGGTTTAGGTTGTTCTGGCAGGAAGGTTGTGCCAAAGGAAATCAGCAGAACCTGAACATGTTCTGGGCACAGCCTCTGTTTTTCTATGTTATTATTTTTTTGTCTCAAGAGAGGACGTTTTGGTTTGTGGATGGCACTTGGAAAAGCTTTCTTACTTTCTTACCCAATTAGTGCCTTTCAGTGTGTAATTAATAATGTCTTTTTGATTTATTAGCTGATGGCCATGAGTGTGCACAAGTTTGGCCTTAAAGAATATTGGGAAGGACTTTTGTCAGTCATAAGTCATGTTAATAAAAATATTTACTGCTAAGTTAATTTTTTTAAAAAAAAATTACTGTGTTCACTAATAAAGTGTTGAAATAGAAAATCAGCATTTTGGGTGGATTTTACCTTTTGTTCTGGTTCCACTATTCTGTATAGCTGTAACTGTAAATAAATACATGGATGATCTTTTAATTACTTCTCTACTATAAATAGTTTTCATTATTGTTGACTAGTAAGAGGTGTTTCAGATGTAGTATCCATTAAAAATTATAATTTCACTCCATAATTTATCCAGTAGGAAATGTTCAAAGAGGGACAATAACTGTCTAAAAATTGTAGTCTGACATGTTTGTCATGCATCTAAGATGCAGCAGCTTTAAGAGTTAGTGTTCCAAATCTGGCTTATTTTAGTGACTGACCTTGGGGTGCATGTCTTACCTAAATAATTGTATGCAGAAACTTAAAATATTAATTTGAGTTCAGATAGTTTAAAAAAGGGGGAAAAAAGAAGAGAGGGAAATCTATTATTGTAAAACAGTGTTTTCCTTTCTTCTCTGAAGCTTAAAGAAACAGATTTATGTTATGCATTTGTTGGAGAACTGGTAAATTACTTAAGTAGGAATGTGATGTAGGAATATGAAACAAGCCATTCAAAGTGGCTGAGATACTTTGGTATCAACAAGTTGTTAGAGGAGAATTTTATTTTTCTTGAAGTACGAGTATTGCAGAGGACGTGTTGGACAAGGATCACTGCAGGACTGCATTCGATGTCGGTAGGGTGGGCCCAGAAAAGCAGAGCAGCTAAACCAGCTTTTCTCTGGAATCTGCTGCGTGATTGATTGGGGTGGGGAGGTGTTCCAGTGTTTTCTTCACACACACCCACCCCTTTATTTTTGTACGTCTATAAAACATTTAGACTCCATTCCATTTTGTAAACGTTCAGTTGAAAGAGTTTTAGTTATCAATCTATCTACAACATTTATTCTCTTTGCTTTTTCAGCAGTATTGACTATATTGGGCATAGGAATTAATGTAATTTTAATTTGTTTTACTAATAGTGTAGTTGTAGTTTGGTGAAAACACTGCATTGTTCATTGAATTATTACAATGCAGTAGTCCAGCTTTTACACTGATCCAATAAATTGACTGAGTTACACGTAAATACCTAGAAGCAGATGTTGGGCTATTCTGAACTTTATAGCTTTTCAGCATAATTTTTCAAAGGCTGGTATTTTCTTTCTGTGCAAATTAAAAAATTGTGGTTAAACTGCAACTCTAAAGTTGTGGGTTTGGGTTTTCCGCATAGCAATGCATGTATTTGGCAAGTGTCAGCTTCTGAAATTTGTCTTGTTACGCTGCACTCTCTCTCTTGTGATTGCATGGTAAAAAATGTGGTTGAATTGAAGTAATGTGATGTATAAATTTAAATTATAATTGTTGATAGGACTATGAATATACTGAAACAATGCATTAATTTGTAAAATCACTTAATATTTGGCCTCACACGTTGTCATAGCATTATCTTAATTTAAAATAATTTTCAGTAATTGCCTCTCTACCCCAATTTTTTAAAAGTCGTTAGTTTTGAAATGCAAAAGGAATAATAAAGCCCCACCAATGTCTCCTCTTTGACAGTTTGCTCAATAATAGCCACTTCCTTATACAAAGGGCATTAACTTTACTTTGCTTCACTTTGTACAGACTTGTTTTTCACAGATTCTTACCTTAAATGCTCCAAGCAGCCAGGAAATTTCATCATCTTGGGATGTGAGCTTAGTGACAGCCTTTAGCTAAGGGTTCTCCTGTGGTCTTGTCTTGCGCTAGGTAAACAATGCTAACCACCGGTTAAAACTGCCAAGGCAGTTACACTGAAAATGTTAGGAAAGAAGCTTCAGGTTTCTCTGCTGTTTAAAATAGCTGTTTGTATGTGTGTTATCACATGTGCCATACCAGTACTGTGTATGTACAGTGCAGTGTTAAATGTAGTATAGAGGCTTTCTTCTGTTGTGTTGTCTTTTAGTGTCTTCTCTTTCATCTGCTTTTCCACTTTTTGCTTTTTCTGCCCCTGGTATGTGCATGGTCTGTGTCTTTTCTTTCTGCTCAGAGGTTCCTTGCTTTTTCAGGTGTCCATCATTATTCTTCCTCTGAGGCCTGGGGAGGAGGCTTTAGCCTTCCTCTGGGCAGTGGGGATTTAGCTTCTATACTCACAACACCTAATACAGATCAACACACTAATGTAGCGTTTTGTGTTATGCAGGTTGGAAATCCACGGGTTGAGCTCACTCTTTCTGAACTTCAAGATATGGCTGCCCGACAGCAGCAGCAGATTGAAAATCAACAGCAGATGTTGGTTGCTAAGGTAATAATTATATACAGATCATAATAAATACAAATTCTCTTCAAACACACACAAGCATAAATTTCATGGATACAGAAAAACACACTAATTTGTTCTAGATAAGCTCAAGAAAGAGCTTGAGAAATCCATTGCTTTACCAGTTTCATCTTAGCCTAGGCAATATAAAACGTTTCAATGTAAATGATACTCTTAACAACCTATGTCAAGCGAAGTCATCTGTCTTTATAAAAACATGGCTACATTTTATTTGTCTCTTTTTGTGAGGCCCACTTTATGATCTGTGATAGACCAGGCGTGACTCTGTGCTCATCTTCGGTAGCTCATTTACTCCAGTATAGTAATAGTGGTGTGAGATGATAATATGCCTACTTCATATATATTCATGTATTGCATTTCCAAAGTCTCCGAAATGGAAGAATCTTAAGTATGTTTTCAGTGTGGGGAGTGGGTTTAATGTTTTTTGACGTTGTTGTAGGTGTTACAATATACGTTATCCATTGAATGCTTGGAGTAGCTAGGAATCAACTTACCAGTTCTGTTGTTCTTGATGGAAATAATGTAGAAAAACAAACATTTTCCTTGTGTGCCCAGCAGAGGGACTGTTATTTAGAAATGCAACATTACCTTACAGTAGGTCAACTTGTTTATGGTCTGTTGGATGTATTTTTTTGTCTTTTTTGGGAAGCTGGGTAACAGCATCGGAAGTTCATTTTGCAACATCAGGAAAAGTGTTAATAGTGTCAGAAAACAAATGCCAGAGGAAGATTCGTGGATGTGTTTGAATGAGTATTCAGGCTAGGGTTGTGTTTGCACACATATGTAAATCTGATATTTGGTCTAAAATTTTTTTGAATCTCTGCTCTAAACCAGATTTGTTAATGTTAAGAATCTTTCTAGGAAGACTGATACATTTTTATTTTTTTAACTAAAGACTAACTTTTCTAGTTTCTGGAAATAAAAAACCCCACTGATCCATGACGGGCTATTCTAAGTTAACTTTTTGTCTAAAAAAGTACCTCTTGTCTAAAACCTCATTTTGTCAGGAACAACGTTTGCGTTATCTGAAGCAGCAAGAACGTCGTCAGCAGCAGTCTGTTTCTGAGAGTGAAAAGCTTCAAAAACTTAAAGAACGTGTTGAAACCCAAGAGACAAAGCTGAAAAAAATCCGTGCCATGAGGGGGCAAGTGGATTACAGCAAGATCATGAATGGCAACCTATGTATGTGGAATTTTTAAATAATTTAATTTAATTTGCTATTCACTGCATGACTAGGAAATAATACTATGCTACTAGTCAATATAGCATTGAAGCAGGATTTCAGAATGTTTTTTTTTTTTTACAGAGGGTGCCGTGTTTCTATGATATTCATATATGATGTCACTTTTTGTTTTATTTAGTCAGGCATAGGGTCAGAATAAGTCTGTGCTCTAACTCTATTAGGAAATATTATTACTTAGCAAATTCCCAATACATAAATATTTTATATGTGCATGCATGTACTAGATTTAAAACAATTGTGTTGTATTTATCAATACCTGTAGAATTAAAAAGTTAACAACTTCGGCTTTACTAAACTCTGTTTTGTTATTTTTTATCTTGTTAATTTTAGCAACAGAAATTGAGCATATAAGTGCCATGTTCCAGGAAAAGCAGCAGGAGCTACAGGCTGCAGTGTTAAAGGTGGATCAGCTTACTCAGCAACTGGAGGATTTAAGGAAAGGGAAACTGAATGGGTTTCAGTCTTACAATGGACAAATGACAGGACCTGCAGCAGTAGAACTAAAAAAGTTGTATCAAGAGCTACAGGTAAGTAACGGAGAGATGCTATTTGGATGATAGCTGTAGATTTTATAAAAGCTGAATTACTGCTGTTACAGGTGGCCATTTGGTTCTGTGATATCTCATAAAAGTAATGTATTGGAATGATGTTGATGTGTGAGTTTGTAGTTAGCATATAACCTCTTTTAAACAGAATGTCATTAGCTTTGAAAACTATTTTTGTTGTTGCTCATACACATAACTATACAAAGTATGCAAGTGTTCTGAAGGGCATTTCTCAGCCTCTAATACTGCAATATTGAATGTTGACATCTAGTATTTGTTTTAATCTCTCAAATTTTTTTTTTTCATTTTGGTCCTTTCTATTTTGCGGAGAACTACGTGTAGCAGGCTCAGTTAAATGTCATCTTAACTTGGAGACGTGACTGTCCAGTAAATAAAACCAAATTTAAAGTATGTTGTGAAAATACAGCTATAATGTTTGCAGTAAATAAACAATATTTAACAATTTTAATAAACAATATATAAATTCCATAAGAATTAAATAACACATTGTAACAGAATCATCAAAAATATATGCTGCACTGTATTCACTGCACCATATAGTGCACTGTAGCTGCAGTATATTCACACAGTATTCCCTGTATCACTATCATAGGTCTTCCTCCAAGAAGATAATTACATCTGAAGCGTAGCTCTCACATGAGCAATTAAATACTCAATTGACATTGAAATTTTCTCCAGTTTTTATGTTTGAAAGTTAAGGAATACTTAATTGTGTGCCAAGGTATCGGGATCTGAAGACATTTTTATTTACTCATGTACTTTATTGTGATCAAGAAAACAACTCTAATATATATTTTAAATTAGTTCTGCTCATTTCTTTAGATGAGCAAATACAACATACAAATTAATCCATCACATTTTCATTAATTGGGAATAAAGAACCTTTTTCCCCTTTCCCCATTTTTACAAGGCATATCTGCCTTTTAAGTATTTCTAAGTGCAAAGATGCTCAGAAGATAAAAATTTCTCTTGTGCTTCATAATGATCCCATGCAGATTTTTTTTCGCATGTAACATTACCATGAAAATTGGAACACTGAGACAATACTGTCAGACTTATTGAAGGTATGAAAACATGCCAATGGGAAAGCAAGAGAAATAATTATACAGACTGTCATGGTTGATTTAAACCTTAAAGGTAATCCATCCCCTAATCTACTGCAAACCTGCTGTGAAGGTTTCAGTTTAATCCCCATATAGAAAGGAAAATCTGTGCCTAGTCCCTGTACTAGTAGTTCAGTTAACCTCCCATCCAGATACAAAGAAGTTTCATGTGGAAATGGAAACAGAATCAATAGCATGATTTCTGTTACAATTTTTATATCATTTAGTTTTCATGATAGACAAACCATCTTGGTTAAACATAACTTTTAACAAACTATTTCTGACTTAATTTTTCATGGTGGAATTCAGTTTTGAAATGTTGTTATGCCTAATTCTTCAATCCGTTTGCTATAAATGGGATGCAGTCTACATGTATTTAATAGGTATTCACTAGTGTATTAGGACATTCTTTCACTATTTTAAGAGTTTTTCATGGTTACAAATGCTAATTTGACAGCCTTTATGGAAACATATATTAGAGACGTTAGAACAAGTTGCTGATCCAAGTTGCTTTGGGTTAACATGGTTTTTTTTTTCTTTTTTCTTTTTTCTCTTTTTTTTCTTTTTTTTTTTTTTCTTTTTTTAAGATTCGTAACAGGCTTAACCAGGAGCAGAACTCCAAGCTTCAGCAGCAGAAAGAACTCTTAAACAAACGCAATATGGAGGTGGCTATGATGGACAAGCGAATCAATGAGCTGCGTGAACGACTATACAAGAAAAAAGTTGAGGCACGTCAAAAAGAAAACATCCCTGTAAGATAAACTGTTAAAAGGGCCACGCTTTAGTTTATCAAGAACATAACCTGCAAAAGTGAATCTCACTTTTTCCCAGTAGAGTAATACAATTACATCTAAAGAACCTCTTTTAAAAGTAGCAAGCTTCTTAAAACTATTTTAAGGTTTTTCATAGATATCAGAAAAACTGTTAGACAGAATGTGGTTTTTTTATTTTTCTTTATGGCACAGACCATACTATATTAAAAACTATGGTAGCTTATATTTCTAAGAAGGAAAGTGTGATTATGGGCTGTGTTTCAAAGCATGAAAGCATAAAAATTGTTTTTTATAAAATTGATCTTCCAGTATGGACAGTTAATAAAAATATAAGTGGTCTGATAATGTTAGTCTTAATAGTTGTTTGGAACTTTGAAAAGAAATCAGATGCTCAGTAGGCCATTTATCTAAGGACTAGAGACATCAATTCTCGATTTCCATATGTATTCCTAGCTGGAGGTATTGCTTTTAAAAAAAAATCCCATACATATTTGATCACTTAGGAACTTATTTTAGTCCAATTGCCTAAGAAAGGCACAATGAAAGAGACATTACACAGGTCTCTACAATAAACGTATGTGCTGTGGCTGAGAAATTCAATTTTTGAGGTGTTGATTGTAGGTAATAAAATTTGTACCTTCTACCTTTTTTTTTTTTTTTTTTTTTGGTAGAAGCATGGAGTATGATAACTTAATTATTAACCTGTTTTAGCTACAGTGCATGGTTCTAGATAATTAAATGTAGACCTCCTGTTCATGCACAAATGCCTAGATTAAATGGAAGTTCACGTTTCAATTTGTCTGATTTTTTTAGTTGAATCGTATTAATGGAACTTCATCACCCCAGTCATCCTTGAGTGCTTCAGGAAGGGTGGCGGCAGTAGGACCTTACATCCAAGTTCCAAGTGCTGGCACTTATGCTGTACCAGTAGATCCAGTTAAACCACAGTCTCTCACCATTGCTTCTAGCTCAACACATGGAAGATCAAAATCTGGTAAGTACTTAAGTGTGGTGTTTATTAGTACACATTGTTTGGAAAGGAGTAATAAAGAAAAGGAGTAATCTTAGGAGACCTGCTGTTGGCATAATCTCTGAGTGGGAGAGGCAAGTTTTAGATGTCTTGATACTGTTCCGTGAGATGGACATTAGTCATTTGATGTGAGCCATTTTTACCTCTTTCCATGAATTTTTCTTAGGAGACTGAGTGTTTTCTTAAAAATTTTACTAGCTGGTATACCGCTAAAAGGGGCACATGTTCCTTCACAGATTCTATGTTCTGTCTTTAATAGCTTTTAAATTCGTTTGTGTGTTTGAATATAATAATTAAATCAACTTTGTGGCAAACTATATTATAAACAACTATTTACAGTATGTTGCTTTTTGTCAAGTAAAAGAAAGCTTGTGAACAAGTGAAAATAGTATCGCTTCTGAGAAGCAGATTAAATAGGAAAATAGAATAAAACTGTGGGAGGTTTTTGCTCTGAGATGGAAGAATTTGAGGTGCTTGAAGCCTTTCTGAAAAGGAGTAACCTTAACATTGATGCTGTTCACTTGTTTCTGCCTTCATTAGTGAAGGATCTGCCCCTCCAGAGTACTCCCCTGAACCTGAAGTCCAAAACTGTCCCGCATCTCCCATAATTAATAATTCAGTCTACATTATAAAATAGAATTTCTTCTTTTTTTTTTTTTTATTTATTTGTTGATGACTGAAGGAAGCAGGTCATGACATTTGTACCTTAAGTTCTCATTCTGGCAAAGCACACCTCTGGGCTCACATCTTAGCAAAATCAGAATTCGTAAGAAATGGTTAGCACAGAAAACATACAAAATACAAATTGAAATGCACAATCCTATTGGTCTAACCACAGGACTTAGTGTGCCTGGTCTCTCCTAGGAGATACCTAAAAATGAGATAAGAAGTGACCACTAGAGCAAAGCTGCTGCAATATTCACATACGTTCCAGTACTTAAAGCCGAATACTCAAACAAAGCTTGCAGCATGCTTCCAGGTGGGAGGAAGAGATGGAGGGAAGACAATCTGAACTTCTTTGTAGGGAAAGAATGACAGAAACGCCCTCCCAAAATTCCCAAACTCAGGAAGTGAAACTATCCTAACAAACAAACCCCATTCTTTTCCATTGATACTAGTGATTTAACAGTACCTTTAGTTTAATTCAAAGGCTGTACAAACCACATCACTGTGGATTTATGGAGAGGTCTTAAGAATATGGAATGACTTAATTGGTGAAGTGACATACTTGCAAGTTTTGTTTTCAGACATGTGGATTTCTCTTCCATATATGGGAAAGGCCAGTTCTTAACTTTAATGTTCACCAATTAAAAAGGATTCACTGTTTTGTAAATATCAACCTCAGAAGAGACACATAACCACTTCTAGACCTGCCTCAGGAGGTTACAAGATGTCTGAATGATAACTTTTTTTTTTTATAAAAGTAATTATTCTGCCTTAGGACTGACTTTGTGTTTATTACTCTGAAGATACTTGAATAAATTGCATTAAGATAGATTTATGTAAGAAGCTTATATGCTTCCAGGAAGGAGAGAAACTGAGAATTTTTTTCAACTGTCATGCTTTTCTCATTATCTGAGTGTTCCTGTTCTGATTTCTCCATTGTCATTGTTATAATTTTCCCACCACTTTTTTTTCTTTCTTTTTCTGTGTAACTGGATCTGCCTTGGTGTGTCCGGTAGAGACAGACTGTGGGTGTGTGAAAAAATCTCCAGACACCTGGAAGGTTTCTGATTTAGACATAATAGTGGATCCTATTCTGTCACCTCCCACTTCTCTTCAGTCTGCTGTTCACAATGTCATCCGCCTGGCACCTACTCTCTTTGACACCCAGCACTGTGAGTCCATAGAAGATCTCTGGGTAGCTAAGAACTCAGGTTTTAATATGGTCATCTGAGCTCTTGCATACAGATGCATATTAAACAGCATCTTTAGAACTTGTGTTGTAGTCTAGCATGCAGAAGATGCTGCTGAGATGTAAAATTGTTGAGAAGTTGCTTTTCGTCTTTGAAGGAAACAGATTTGCAGCAAATCCATTCCTGGAGTCCTGGAGTAGTGTACTAGGGTTGAGTTTTCTTCACTGGAAAACCTTGAAATTTTCTAATTGTTGTTAGAAAATTTGTGGTAATCACCAAAGCATGTTTTAGTATATCTCCGATTAGATGGATGTGTTACATATGGGTTTTGCTTGATTTATTTTGTGGGAAGCTTTCAGTTTCCATGTTGCACTGGCCCCAGAGTTGGGATGAAAGCTCGCTCTGTGCAAGTCAATAGCAAGAATCTTGTTAACTTCCATTGGACAAAAACGTTATACTTTGCACTTCAGTTGCTATAGTAAGCATACTGGGTCCAGACCTACAAAAAATGTTAGGTGCAGTCAGAGCAAGTGCACAAAATGTGTCTGCATGTCACTATCTTATCTATGTAAATGTGAAATAGACCAGTGAGAGTCTTACAAGCAGTAGACAAGAAGGTACGTTTGGAGGGGAAAAGGAAGCCAGATGGCTAAAATGCCTATGGGATGGCTGAGAGCAGGAGCTAGTGAGGGCACGTCAGAAGGGCGTTGCCATCAAATGGGTAAGTGTCAGGGACCTGTTCAGTCTAACCAAAGATAGCAGCAGGCAAGATTTTGTTTGGTTGCCTCCATTTAGCTCCTGTCATGCAGCGTCTGGCGTCATACGCTGCGGTTGCAGATTGCAACAGCTTAGTTAAGTGCCTGAGATTCAGCTTGGGTTGTTGGGAGTATGTGAGAGAGGCACTCATAAAAAATACATGGCAGTTGACAAGTCTGCCAGATTGTAATGTGAAGGACGTGAAAGTGGGAACAGTTGCCTTCTGATGTTTATATAAGTACAACAAAACAGAGAAGTTAGAGAGAGGAGGGAGTCTAAATTTACTTCCAGTCTGTTACCTCAGTATCTAGGGATGAACATGCTAATATTTGAAATTCCAAGGATTACAAAAGGTTCTTGTATCACTGTCTTTCTAATAGAAGAGTGTGGGCTTGTATTTGCAGGTAAGAGAATTAATTAAATTCTTTTGGACTTTTGCTGTTGTTTCTGTAAGTGCTTTCTGAATAGCTAAACTTACAGCTAAAGATGCTTTTATGTTTAACCATAACCTTGCTGGAGTTATGGAATGTCCTATGTGTATTGTACAACAAATATTAATTCAGTGCATAGTTGTAAAATTTGCCATTTAGGGTCAAAGTGTTTAGATGGCCATCTTTTTGGGTCTTGCTCTTGATACTAGATGATTAAAACCAATAACAAACAAACAAAAAACCCAACATGTCCAGTTCTTGGATGTTGCCACTACTAACGCTTAGCATCGTTACTTTACATCCTGGCAGTCTGCAAGTGTGAAAAGTGATTTCTGGGCTATATACAATATGCTCAGTGTAAAAAAAAAAAAAAACAAACAAACATGCAAGTGTTAAACCTATTTTAATGACCAAACACAAAAATATTCTTGCTCCAGAGTAATTAACTCTCCAAATTCAAACACAGTTGATCTTGATTTGAAAGTTTAATACAGTATAGTGTATGTAATATTAAGGAATAATCTACATGTATAATTACAAAATAATTAGTATGGTAGCTTAAATGCAAGAAGTATAACTATCTTCTGCTCGCTTAAAAAATGGTATGATTTTAACAAACTTATAAATAGGTTTATGAGCTAACAGTGAATTTGCTGTCATAGTGAAAACATTGGGTGGCAATTATTAAGAAATTTTCAGTTTGTCATTTGGGGGGGCAGGCAGAGGGGAGAAAAGGAATACTCAATAGAGGGGTAAGTCTCATGAATAGAAAGTACAAGTGGTGATGTTAAATTTACTGTAATTAGAATGTTCCCATGCAGCTTATTCTTAGACTATCTACTATACCAGACAGAAGATGGCAAAGAATTCCATAAATAGTATTGCTGGTTCTGTTTTCTAGGAACTTAAACTGAAATGGGAAACTTTGTTGTTATATACCTGATTTTCATTTGATGTTGTCTCTCTATAGAGTTCAGAAATCTCAGTAAATCTACACACACACAAATTCCCTTCCATT
The DNA here is from genome assembly GCF_963210335.1 of Falco punctatus. Classification (NCBI taxonomy): domain Eukaryota; kingdom Metazoa; phylum Chordata; class Aves; order Falconiformes; family Falconidae; genus Falco; species Falco punctatus. Next base: position 37,679,230 of record NC_137587.1, on the reverse strand, counting down.
TTAGTTGTTACCCTCTAGTAAAGTTGGTTACATGTTACATGTCACCTTTACTGATCTGTACTGCTCCCCAAAGATAATTACAGGCAGTAAGGAAGGAGAAGTGATCTCTGGTCTCCTTAGAGTAAGAGAAACCTATAGTTTAATCTTTTAAAGGCAAATCAAAGCTTTGGATCTAACCAGGGATCTATTTAGTTACTATAAAACAGATCTAATTATCAGGCTATTTAAAATCTGTTGCTTACTTAGATAACAAAGTAAATAGTCTCACGCAGTTAATAAAGTAACATATCAATGCATCTAGGACTTCATTAAGGATTTGTTGCCTCAGTTTATGTGCAGCTATGCATGATTTCTTGCATATTATGAAAATAAAAGCCCATGACTTGTATCTTGATGCTGTGAGTTGAAGCTGTCAGCTGACTTTATAAAATTCTTTAAAAGTAAATCTCTGGGGCTATTCTTATCAGGTGAGTATGTTGAAGGAAAACAAAAGGTAAGTTAACTTCCATTTCCAGCAAAGGAATTTATGCTTTTGTTCCACCCCATTGTTGAATGGAGTTTTTTACATCCTGTTATGAGTGAATGAATCTAGTAACCATAGTTTAAATATGGAGTAAGTCCACTCAGAGCTTACGTAGCTTTAACATGTAGTGTCTCTGGATAGTATCAAATATGTTGGTGAAGTGTTTCTGTAAGGATTTTTGTTCTGAATTTGTTTGCTGTCAAATAGCAGAATATGCAATGCTCAAACCAAAATTTCAACCATATCTTTTTTTCTATAGAAATTTTCAATAGAATTTGAATGTCAAAGGGTAATGAGAAGTGATTGGGCAATCAGTATCAGTTTCTGAATCAAACATTAATAGTGACTTATCTCATTTCTGCAATCAAATTAATCCTGTTGTAATCCAAGCTATTGTGTTTCACATTTTGCTTATTTACAGTGGTGGTGTGGATTATCTTAAATAGAGTATTTTTGTCTGTTTTCAAGCTAATGATGGCAACTGGCCAATACTTAAACAGAGCTCAACGCCTGTGGTCAAACCCCCTCAGATCTCCAACACAGACTGGAAAGAATCAAGCATGGATACTGCTTTAAAACAAGGAACTATATCCAGCCAGCCTTTGCCAACTTCAGTATTAGGAAGTACTGATAAGCTGGTGGGTTTCATCTGTGATATATTTATAGATCTGTTTTGCTGACATGAACTTTTGGCTTCCATACCTGAACTCACTTCAGTTGCATACAGAACTAGTTTCCCTGCTGCTGCTGACTTAAATAGTCACAAAGAAAATTACCTTTGTATTCCTTCTATTCCTTTCTGTTCTTACACATGACAGTATTTATTTTTTCCAACTTCAGTAGTTTGTATTCCTTTCTGTTCTTCTACATACCTGGTCCCCCCTTTTCTCTCCCTTTGCTTCTCCTAATCATCTCCCCCACCTTTCTGTTTTTCTAATTCAAATCTTTGTTAGTCTTTTTTCTTGGTGTAATTATGATTTTTTTCAATGCAGTCTTCTTTTTTTTGTCTCACAAAAGAAGTCATTAAATCCATCCTTGAGTGAGTCCACTGGTGGTGGTTTTTTGCAGTGTTGTTCTAGTACTTTATGAATTCTTTAAGACTCTGATCTTTAAAGAATAAGGACGTCGTCTTTAAATAGTTTTGGTAAAGTGCTACCACACTGTATATTATCAAATACATTATCAACTAGATACTGAGACCCAGAACCTAGAACAGGTTATTCAGGCTTTGAAAGTATGCAGGTGGTTTTGGATTCATAGAAATGTATTACAGCTGAGGATGCCTTTAAACAGCAGCCTCTGCGTGATGTACAGTGAGGTCTTGTGATAAATTCAGGTAGAATCTTACCTAGTGATTAAAGAACACAAATTGTTATATTTACTGCTTTGCTGTCACACGACATTATTAGTATGTTTTGTTGACTGAGGAATATTCTCGCTCACAAATACTTTATTTAATTAAACGGTATATACTAATTACTGTTCTTACATAGGGTCTTGACCTGGGGAAGGTGCCACCGACAGTTCCTGGCGTAAGCAAGCAGTTGCCTCAAAACTATGGGACCTATCCAAGTCCAGTTCCCTTAGGAACAGGTTCTACAAATTCTCTAGAAAGAAGGAAGGATGGCAGCCTGCCCAGACCTGGCACTAGTATAACAAATCGGCAAAGACCTGTTCCGCTTCCGCCACCAAGCAATGCACATCAGCCCAGCTCTTCACAGCAGATTCAACAGAGAATTTCTGTACCTCCCAGCCCTACGTATCAACCTTCCGGTCCCCCCTTGTTTCCAGGAGGAGATGGCAGGCCAGAACTCCCTTTAACTGTGGCAATCAGACCTTTTCTAGCTGATAAAGGATCAAGACCTCAGTCTCCTCGAAAAGGGCCACAGACAGTGAACTCCAGTTCCATCTACTCAATGTATCTCCAGCAAGCAACACCACCAAAGAATTATCAACAAGCTGTATACAATACTTTAAACAAGTCAGTAAAAGCAGGTAGAATATTTTTTATTTTTTTTTGCTTTGAAGTAGACTGTTGAGATCTACTTACTGGGCTTAGTTTACTTTCCATATTAGTTTGAAAAACTTGTCTAAATCTGTGAGACAAGGAAAGGTATTTTTATGTGCACAGTGTGGCAGAAAAATGATCCCATGTATTTTGGGGGTGATAAGTATACACTCAGCTAACTTTTCTTTAGAACAGGATGCAGTTAGAACAATATAGTCTGGTTACTCTACTAATACTTTCATAAACAAGTTGAAAAAACAGTGTCTAGAGAGGAGAGTTCTTCTTCTTTTACTGTTTCCTCAGGAAAGAGGAAAAACATTCCAGGTGTTACTTGTAGCTTGTAATGGTAAGAAGCAACACCATCACCAACAGGTGAGTATTTATTTCTGTCTTGACAGGCTCTGATACAATTAATTTGATGTTTTTTCTTTCTGCATTAGTGTCAAACAAGTAGCAACAGAGACATGCAATTTATTTGCAAATATTTTATTACTTAATTTGAGAACAGTTCTTCACTGTTTTCTCTCTTTCTTTTCTTCAGTTTACGGAAAACCTGTATTACAATCTGGTTCAACTTCTCCCTCACCCTTGCCATTCCTTCATGGTTCTTTGCCTGCGCAGACTTCCTCACAGCCACAGTCACAGCCTCAGACTGAGGTATCTGAAAAAGATCAAGAGCTGGAAAATGCTCCGCCATCCAGTGAAAACAGCAATGTGGAAAACATTCCTCGTCCTCTCAGTCCTACTAAGCTTACACCTATTGTGCACTCACCCCTACGCTATCAAAGCGATGCTGACCTTGAAGCTCTAAGAAGAAAACTGGCCAATGCCCCTAGGCCATTAAAGAAGCGTAGTTCTATCACTGAACCAGAAGGCCCAAGTGGACCAAATATACAAAAATTGTTGTATCAGCGCTTTAATACTCTGGCTGGAGGAATAGAAAGTGCTCCTTTTTATCAGCCAAGCAATCCACAGGACTTCATAGGCATCTTAGCTGATGTTGATAATGGTAACACTAGTACCAATGGCAATATTGAAGAACCGATTTCCATACAGCCTACAGTTCCTCTCCCTGATGAGCCACCCCCTTCGTCAGATGCCAATGATAATGAATTACCTTCCCCTGCTACCGAGGAACTGATAAGCACTGAAACCACAAATCAAACCTCTGAGACAACTGAAGATAACAACAATAATCCTGCTATAGTTCCTTCTACTGAAGAGTCATCCAGTCCCACACCCGAGGTCAGTTCACCAGTAGAAGATGAAGCTCCTTTGCCACCTGCTGTTCCTCCTCCACTTCCTCCAGTAAGTAACAAAGCAAAAAGACAGTTTTTTGAACTATAGAATTAGCTGTGTGTTTAAGTGTAACTGGAAGATGGTAGGATGCTACGCAGTATGTTTGCACTTCACGTTTCGTATTAAAAGAAAAGAAAACCAGGGGAGCTCCAAGGAGTATTCTGGTGGATTAGTTATACTACTGTAGCTGTTTAATAATAAAGCTGTTAATGGAGGTAACAGATGATTGTGTGTGTACTTTAGGTTGTAGAACTTTTTTAGGGATATACTCTTGTAGAACTAATTCTGGAATCTGAGATTCCATTAAAAATACTCATTTCCCTGGGCCTACAAAACAATTTGTTTGCAACTAAGGGTAAGCTGTATCAGTGGGAAGCTTTTTAATTTGCAGGCAAGCCAAAATAACTGTTCTGGGAGAAGTGTGCTCCTTTTCCCCTCTCAGCAGAGTTGTGAGACCATGGCCAACACTAACAGCAACACAGCTGACTTGTTTTAGCAGAAATGTTTTTTCTAATGGGCTTGTCACATAATTTGAATCGCTTTCAAAGGCCCTCCTCCAGCTGCACCAAAATCTTTTAAATACTTGTCATTACCAAAATCTACAGCATATGGAGAATTGGAAATAGGGAGAAAACTGAATTTTATTTGTAGTTGTTGATGTATGACGCACTTTAACATTAGTTTCAAAGAACATCTCCACTTTCTGGTTCATCTGGGGAACTTGCATTCCTCTGACAATTGGACTGCAGTGTGCACAGAGCCCTGAATGCATTTTCCATGAGCACAAGCGGGCCAGGATACTTCTGGGAGAATGGAACATGCTGGCAACAGATACTATTCGTACTGTGAGAGGCTTATTTTCCAAACTGAAATAGCCACACTAAATAGGAGCATGAATGAAAATGGATCTTATACAGTGTTAGACACTAAAAGCATTCCATAAAAGCTGTAGTTAATAATGTTTTTTTTCTGGAAGGTGGCAAGAACGCATGTGAATGATTCAAAATATTCTCAAAGCACGTTTCAGTGTTTCAGATCTTGAGAATGCTTCCTCCGATAACACCAACTAGAACGTCATGTAAAACAGCTTCATGTTCTGTACTTCTCTTTCCCACAGCAAAACTCTTTGTCGGTACTGACCTACAGCAGGTACTTTTGCTATTTCAAGGCAAAGATTACTCCGAGTAGAGAATGATACTCGGGCTTAGTTGTGTCATGCTTTCTAGTCTAAGTAAAAGTTTTGACAGTGTCTGAGACAATCCACCAGAAACACATTCAGCTTGTATTAGATACAATTAAGATAGTGGTGCTCAAAAATCATTGACTTAAGTACTTCATTTCTTGTACTCGCTACTGTTAATTAGAAGCTTCTAAATTATATTGGTGTGTTTTTTCATTTTTTGACTGGATAAGACGTAGTGAGATATTGAGCCTTTTATTTAGAGACTTTGACAGAAATGTTTGCATAGTTAGCTAATTACCATTCAAGAAAGATGGGATTCTTCATCGAGTTAAAAAGTAACTGAATCAGTATGTACTACTTACGGGAGCTGAAATGATGCCTTCCAACCTTCATCTCTACTCAGACAAAACGTACCAACTTGAAGAAACCTAACTCTGAAAGAACAGGCCACGGTTTGAGAGTGAAGTTCAATCCGTTAGCCCTCCTCCTAGATGCTTCTTTGGAGGGAGAATTTGATCTTGTACAACGAATCATATATGAGGTGAGATTCTAGACAATGGCAACCTCTTTAGATATTTAGAAGAAGAAAAAAAATTGCTGAACTATTTTACGTTTTCAATAGGTTGATGATCCCAGTAAACCAAATGATGAAGGAATTACACCTTTGCATAACGCAGTGTGTGCCGGTCATCACCACATTGTGAAGTTCCTGCTTGATTTTGGTGTAAATGTAAATGCAGCAGATAGTGACGGGTGGTAAGTGTCAAGATTTTTAACTTGGCATCTGGGAGAAATGCCATTTTGATGCACACTCAAGATTTAGTCGAGACCTGTTTTGGGAACCATTTCCTTCCCTTTTACACCTAGGAAGTGAGCACATTCTGATCTGTGTTCAACTCCTGTGCAAGCACACTTAAATCATAAAGTACATTACTTTTTGGTTTTCCTTAGGGGTATAGTTGCCTTTCTTGCTCAGATGCTGAAATAATTAAACTGTAAATAAAACATGACAAAAGTTAATTTGGTTAAGTTTCACCTTCATATTACTCGCCACAGATTTTGGTGTCCTTGAAGAATCTAGCCTTACAGGTAGGTGTAGCACTTTAGAGGTGTTTGGAGGGGATGTGAAGCCTTGCTGTGCTGATCTGTTTCACTCACCTTTGTTCTGCCTTTCAAATTTTCTCATATTGGAAAATACCTTTTTATACCCAGCAGCTTTCTAAGCTATGAAAACAGACATTTTTGCTAACATCTGTTTTATAATGTGCAGCTGTACTTGGAGTCAGGTAAATCCTGGAGTGCGCTCCAGTTGCTTAGCAGGTTTTGAACAATGCATACATAGGCTATAATCATAAAGAACAATTTTCTTTAAAACTGACAGGCTAAATTCTATTGCAAAAGCTAGGATTCATGGAAGTTGGTTTTTTTTCATGTATACACTTTTGCTTTATTTCAGGACACCCTTGCATTGTGCTGCTTCTTGCAATAGTGTTCATCTCTGTAAACTACTGGTTGAATCTGGGGCAGCTATTTTCGCTTCAACTATAAGTGATATAGAAACTGCTGCAGACAAGTGTGAAGAGATGGAAGAAGGCTATATTCAGTGTTCCCAGTTCTTGTATGGTAAGCTGTGATACTACTTCAGAAACTTTTAGCTGCTTTTTTTTTTTTTCCTCTCTCTGATATGCATGAAACATCTGCCTAGGCCTCAGATTTGACAATACTGCCCATCAACCACCTGTTCTTTCAAAATAGTAAAAGCAGAGTAGTCTTTTCATTATTGCATTGCTCATAGCCCTTCTGTTCTTAGAAGGACCCTGCGAAGTAACTCAAATGTTAGATTTCTAAAGTTTAATTTGGCTTAATTTCAAGGAAATGCTTCCATGGGGAGGTTTTGACAGCAACAGTGAGTCGTCAAGTTATCTTGACAGAGATATTCCCAACTTCCAGGTGCACAAATTTCTAGATCACATGAATACATACATATACTTTATGAATAATTAATGAAGGGATGTATTTGGAGAGAGAGAGAGAGTGTGTGTATATATAAATAAAATGTGTATTTTGCAAGAAAAGTACCTGGATGTAACAGACAAGTTTTTAATTTCCATCAGAAGCTCTAAGTTTCATTAAGGCTCTATACACTTGACATTGCTGGTTTTCAAAAGCTTCCAAGTGCTACTGTGTGAGGCAGCCCTGTGAGAAACATACATCAGTTACAGAAAGCTGCTTTGCTCAAACATTTGTAAAACTACTTTTATTCTTATTTGAATGTAAGATTGTAAAGTTTCTATTGTGTATATAATAAGAGGAAAATGTTATGCTCTAAATTGGTTTAAAACATTCTGTAAAATTTGGTTTTATCACAGTTAAACTTCTGTATTATATAATACAGAATAATAAAGTATTTCGTCATGAAAGTGCAGAATATCGTTCATGAAACTTTTATAAATAACAGACTAATATTTGAGCCACAGTGTCCATACTAAAAAAACTCGGGGAGAAACCCAAGGTATTTTACTGTCTAGTGCGTTCTCCAATCTGTTGTTAACAGGAGTGCAGGAGAAGTTGGGAGTGATGAATAAAGGAGTGGTGTACGCTCTGTGGGATTATGAAGCCCAGAATAATGATGAGTTGTCATTTCACGAGGGTGATGCCATTACTATTCTAAGACGTAAGGACGACAATGAAACAGAGTGGTGGTGGGCCCGCCTCAATGACAAAGAAGGCTATGTGCCTAAAAACCTTCTTGGGGTAAGTTCTTTTTATTTTTTACTTCCTCCTGAAGCAGGAACGCCAGATGGATCTTTGGTCAGAATCCCTCTGTGTATGAAGTGGCACAAAGCAGATTATCTTTATTCTTTCTGGCCTCTGTGTCATTACAAACAAAAAGGAGAGGCTATGTTTAGGAGATTAGTGCTGTTTTTCATTTGGCAAGTTAATACATTTAATGTAGTTTATGCTTTAATCTTTAACGAGCCTTTTTTTTCCCCCCTTGGCTAAAATATAGGGCCCCTATGTAAAGTGCAGTGGCTTTATTTAGGCAGCTTGAAGCTTTGGCCCAGGAAGTTTTGTAGGAAGGGTTTTAATACCTGGCACGAGCTAAGCAACATATAGATATGTAGAAATTTAGAACTTTCAGGAAGGAGTCTTGAAGATGACAACTGTAGGCAAGTTGTTTATGCTGCTGTCAGTCAAATGGAACACTGCTACCATGGGAGACGGGGAACATAAGGCTACTAAGTAGAGAGATACAGGGGACAAAACACGTAAGGAAACCGTACAGAGCAGGAAGGAAGCCCTCTGGGGCTCAACAGGGAATTCTTGTACTTACGTCAAAGCGTCCGTCCTTTGGTCTTGTCTGGGATCTTGGAGCTAAATGAATGAAGTCGCCCTCACAGCAGCAATTTTGCTGCTGCTGCCAGGAGTAAGTCAGCCCTTGGCATCCTGCTGTTTCTGTGTAATTTTTCAGAGGTTACCTAAGAACATGCTGTAGCTTACCAAAACCTCCTCCCCCCACCCCCCAAACACTTCATCTCCCAGTTCTTGTTAGCAAGTACCCCTTGGTTATAACTGAACTGATTTATATTTAACTTGGTATCAAGCACGCAAAGCCTAATACTTTTATTCTGTTTTTACAGTTATATCCACGAATAAAACCTAGACAGCGAACCCTTGCTTGAAATCAGTTGTACAACAGTGCAATACCGTGCTGGTAACTGGAAACTTAAAACATACACTGGAGCCATCATTTTTGATCATTTCACACAGAGAAATAAAACTATGACATTTAGTTTTAATGGTGCTTTCTCTTGTTAAATGGACAGCATCCACGATTTTCAAGATCTGCAGTTTGTAAATGAGGATCGTTTTTATGTGACCCACCACTGATGAGGACAGTGATACCTCCACTACCTACAGTGTTGCGCCAACTATCATCTAAAGCAGTGTTTTAAGTTAAAGTTCCATGGTAGGAGCTTTCTTGTGTTAAATGTTCAGAGGTGTCATTTGCGGAGTGCAGATACGCTGTCCAGTTTGCTCCAACCCCACAGTAACTGTCCCATGTCAGGACTTTGGACATTTTGTTCGATACCAGTGAATGTTGAGTTCTTATTACTGATCAACTTTTTGGGTTCTAGGACACAAGATCTTCACCTATTACATGTGTAACTTAAGTAGTCACCAAAGCTTGATGAAGGCTAGGATTTTAAGTGTTAACATGCTCTACACTTCAATCCTGGTCTAGACAACCCTGACAAAAGCTTTTACATAGTCTGGCATCTAGTATTTGCATTTAGAATCAAGCTAGAGAACTAACAAAGTAACAGTATTTGTACACATCTCAAAATCCCTACACAGTATTTCACTTGGTGTTTTCTTTTCTGATTATTCAGCCTACAGCACCAGTGTTACCTCTGCCAATGTAAAGGATCCCCTACTAACCACCCGAGCTTGTCCGTCCTGGACACAACAGTTAGTACCGAACTTGCAGCAGCTTAAGGGATTTGTATGTCTGCATGGATGAAAGTGCAATAGTTGAAAAGGGTAAGAGTTCGGGTAAGGGTTATACTGTGTCATTTGAAGTCTGCCTGAGTCAGTCTAGAAGAAAATATGAAGGATGGGATAGAAGTAGAAAGAGGGTAGTGTAGATGCTAAGTCAAGGAGAAGAAAGAAACAAAGTTTAGAGAAGGATTTAAGAAAGGCAATAGCTTCTTGAGGACAGTTTCTGTGGTTCTTGGCAGCCTAAATCTGTTGCCAAGGCAAGTTATGCAATAACCTATTCCACTACGTTGTAGTTTCACGCAACAAAAAAAAAAAAGGCAAAAAAAAAAAAGGCACTTCACTGGAATTTTAATTGTACATGATTTTATATACCAAAAGTATATTTTGAATTTCCCATTATAAGTTTTAGCCATATTTCTTGTAATTTTCTCCCATTTAACAGTATGCAATTTGATTAATTCTTCATGTACAAGTTCTGTGTATAATTTATATATCCATTTCTGCAGTGCTGTAACTTGCTTTTACCACAGGTTAGCATTAACTGTATATATTGTGGTGAAAAGTGAAAGGGTATTATTGTTGAAGAATTTGCTACATGAATGTGATGATTTCAAGAGCCTATGATACACTAATTCAGAGAACATGTAAATGTGCACAATAAAGTACTGCTAAGGCATGGCTGCATTCTCCAGTATTTTTATACAGGGAGCAAGGATAGACAGGCCTTTGGTCACAGCCGACACAAAAAGGTTAGTTCTAGCTTGCGGTGTTCTATCTGCTAACTCATGCTTCCTCATGGCTTTACCAGCTGCACAAAAAATGACTTGCCCAGCAGCTTTGGAACCTCCTCACACTAGTTCTCCAGTATTCCAGCTGTGCCAAATTAATGCTTGTCTAGAACAGCCTTCAAGGGTCCTTTAGACACAAGCTGTGTTCACGTACGCAATTTTTACCAGGGTAGGATGACTGAGGGCAGAACCTGGCACAGCACATGTAGCCAAGGATTCATCCCAATAGCTGAACCAATTAGCAGCACTCCAAACTAAAAGCAGGGTGCTGTTTATAACAAGTCAGAAGTTTCAGAGTAGAGACCATGGTACCTGTCGTTAAAGAAGCTATATATTATAAAATTAATTATCACCTTTTTTTAAATAAGTGAATTAATTTATTCATATTTGTACATTAAATTGTATACAATTTCAGATAGCATTACAGTTAGATTAACAAAAGCTAGTTACCAAAAGAAAATACAAAACTGAGAATTATTCTGGAGGTTTACTTATTACAGAAATTAAGTTCCAAGGTCATGTTCATGTAAGTCCATTTGGTGGTATTTGGTGAAATACTTAGATATTTAAAATGAAATGCTTAAAAAAAACAAACAAACCCCGAGTGAGTTCTATAAAATCATATCTAAGGCAGATTTTATTGTACATTTGATTTTAAACATTTGGATAGAGGGAAAAACCTGAGATCTATACCCAAAAGCTATTCTCTGCAGAAGAGACATACACATTTGTTTGCTACAGAAAGCAAACAGTATATATAAGTGTTACTATAAAAGTTGTGCTGTACATTAGCTGTAGTGCAGGTCACTTACGTATTAAGTGCCAATAAAGGCTTAACAAAATATACAGAGTCTTAAAAGGTGAGGCTGTTTAAAGCATTAATTGTATACATATTGCACACTATAGTGAATACTTATGGTTCAAAAAAATTTCTCGCGTTTTCCAATTCTTACATCATGAACCACACTGGACTGGGAAAGGGTCAAGAACAGCAAGTGTTACCAGCTGTCCAATTAGCAAAAAGTGAGAGGGCAGGTCCGTGGAGGCTGGTGTCTTCCTTCAAGCGGCCACCAGTTCGCTGCCCTTACTGGTCCCGGGACTCATAAAGAAGTTTTGTTGCCTGACATGAAGGCAAAAGGTCACTGTGTTAACTGAAGTTTCACTTGAAGCCCCCTCATCTCCTTCCTACCCCTCCAAAAACTTCCTTTCAACCCAAGGCTTTAAATTCTTCTTCTACTTTCCTTAGTCTAAGGCCTTTAACACCAATGCGATAGGCACTAGAGTAAACTTTCAAGACTATTCAGGGTTACTTAAGCGCAGAATCTAGGTCACTGAAGATTTTAGACCAACTTAATTTGTTTCTTCTTGGTCAGAAATGAAGAGACTAGTAATAGTATTTCAGAGGTCTTGGTAATCTCTCTAAACATAGGCAGTAAACAATGTTATTCTGGTCTATATTCCCCGTACCCCTTCTGCCTCTTCCCTGCACAGTTCTGGCGAGGTGTTCATGTGCCTCAAACAACAGTTTTGACCTGCCCCCTGCCATGGGAAGAGATGTGCGTTCTCTAGCTGCAAGTCCTTTTACGTACTGTTAGCTAGGCCCTCTGGAAGTCTCACAGCACTGATTGTTACTCAAAACCAAGCTTAACTCCTGTGAAGAGTTTAAAGGAGACAAATCAGTGTGGGAAGGGTGTTCAGTTTATCCATAAAATACCAGTTCTCGCTGCATCTGCAGGAGTTGCATCACTTGTGAAAGGTGAATTAAAACAGGTATTAAGGAAGTGCTACACTGCACTCGCGTGGCAATGCAAAGTTCTCTGCTCAACGCAGAGTTCAATATGAGGGTTGGGGGTGGCTGGGGAACCTAACAACAGGGATAAAGAAGCAAACAGCCACGCACCTGCATTTGCAGACAGCTTATAAATTACAGTTTGGATTATCAATTGGTCAAATGAACAAAGTTCCAGAACTAGGGGTGCGTTTGGTTTTTCCTTCCCGTAACTGTCAGTTTCATTAGCCACAGAGAGCCTAGCAACAAAAGGTGGAACAGTCTTCCACAGGGTCCTGCCCCCATTTTCGAAAATCAACTTCTTTGAACCTTCATGAAGTAGCAAAAACAATTAGCTGAGTTTAGGTTCAGAAGAGTATTTCATAATGCACATTCTTCAGTGAGTAACAAAAACCTAAGGAACTTGAAAGTCTTAATTCCTACTTCTTTTCACCTAATGACATACATAAGATGTTAGGAAACCGTTTGTAGTGCCCATTTTTGTCAGGTACCTGAGCATAAAGCTAAAGTCATGTTTGTAACAACGATCCATAGCTTCTGTTTTCTTAGTGACAAGGCCCTAAAGTCCTTAAATAAAAAATAATGGTAAAAAAGACTCCTAAGGCTGCAGACTCTCTTCAGTGCTACTGAGCACCCCCACATGAAGATTTTCTTCAGCCTTCTCTGAGCTTTCCCTCCTTTGCTTACCTTATGCATAGCTGCCAGCCAGCTTGCTGACAGCTTCTTGTTACAGCTGAAGTCTTCACTGGCTGTAAATTTCATCTGTGTTACCTCCTCTGATCCTGGTACCTTATACTGCAGAATCATACCTATGGCACGAGTATTACCTCCTGAAAAAAGAAGTAAAGTCTTGAACAGCAACAGGTTTTACCAACCCAGTAACACAACTTCTTCTTAGCTAACAGGCACGTTTGAAGAAAACTAGCTTATCACTTAATTCAAAGCACTACTAACTGCCAGTGCACTACCAACTGCCACATCAGAGGAGGTGGTGACTGCAGGAGCTTGTGCCAGGCAACAGAACGTGCAGACTCAATGTTGTGTAATTCTCTCTGGCAATGGCCGAGGCAGCACTTGTGTAAGCCGTCAGGTAAAGCTGCTAGCTACCCACACTAAGAATATCCTCACGTTTTACTGTTACCACATCTTCTCTGGAGTAGACACCATAGTTTCATACTGTAGCCTGCAGTTTGTAAACTGATTTACTAGTGTCCAGTTAGACTGATACCAAAGAGGGACCCCTGCTTGGTGAGAAGCCTGGCATAGCAGTCAAAAGTCCCTTCAAACCTGACAAGAGTTGGGAGAGATGCTTACGCAAGACTAGAAAACAACTGGCAACATCATTTACTTCCTGAAGGAAATCCGCTACGAAAGTCATTGCTCTGACAACAGTGTGATAGCAAGATGTTTGTATCTTAATCTCTATGCAGCTATCTCTAAGCAAAAATACAGATGTGAAACAAAAGCTTTGTTTAAAATACTATATCTGATTGGCATTATTTCCTGGAGTAGTAAAGCACAAACTAAGCCCCAGGAACAGCACCACAATATACAGAAGGATGCTTTTTGTGGAGTTCTTTTTAAAAATGTCTGCACAAGAGGGCTCCTGGAGGCCACAACTGTAATAGCCAAGAAACCAAACAAAGACAATCTCAATCTAAGCAACCTGATCAAAAGCTGGCAGGCAGTGTCTGCACAAGTCACTGTGTGCCCCCCATTCTAGGATAAACTGAAATGCAACTTCATCACTCCCACTTCTGCATCTACCTGGTCAGAATAACAGATTAAGGCACTACTTAGATCAGTGGAAATCAAGCACCAGAATTAACCAGTTTGCCCAAGTCTGGCATTCCAGGACATTACCGAGTTGGGCAGTAACCTTACGTAACAAGAGGTCTTACTTCTTTTAAAGATGTGGAAAAGCAAGACGTTAATTAACAGTTCATTTATTCAGTGCAAAGCCTTACTGGACAGTACACAAAAAGTACATTGTTCATTTCTGGCATATACCTCTGCTGAAGTAGGTGATGTGTAATACTGTGCACCACCAAAGATACTATTTCTCATCTTCCCTTCTCTCTTCTAGCACAGATAATAATAGCACACTTGGTCTAAAGAAGGCCTTGAGTGTTTTAGTTCTCTGAAAAGTTACACAACATTCATTCCCAGTTTATTAAACAGACAGGAAGGAACAGATACATGTCAGATTTGAACATAACTTATCTTTAAGTTGAACAGCTACAGATCAAGCGAAAAACCAGCACCACAAAGAAAGATGGGAGGGGGGTCATGACAGCATGCTTAGGTGAGTCATGCTCAAAGGTACCGGTGATACCTTCAGTAATATGCTGGCTCTCCAGAAGGCTGGTGTAAGTGTGAATATCTTTTTCTACCATCAGGTAGGCAGGCAGGCAGGCAAAAAGACAAAGCAGTCAGAAGAGTAGTGAACAAGGAATTATAGGAGCATTAAGTAACTCAGCAACATGTCTGGTTGATTTGAATACCAAGATAAGTGTGTTAAAGTTAACATGCTGTACTGACTGAATATTGCACAGATAGGCTGTCCAATTAGAAAAATCCAGCAGTGGCAGAGGTGTTGCTAAAGAACAATTATTAAAATTCCTGACCTTGTTTGCTCTCATTTCAGTGAAATCATATTCAAGTTCATCCTGAAATACTCTAAAATCTGATAAGAGATGAGGCAGTAAGTAGCTGCCCTCTGATTCAGATGTTACCAGTTTCATTTGGCCACCCCTTCATGTTGAATGAAGTTATGAAAACATAGTTTAATTACTTCCCCCCACACACACAGTTTCTCTCTCTCTCTCTCTCCTCACAACTGTACCCATAGAAGAGAAATCCCCGCTGGATTCTGAGATGGAAGCTACAAAAGACTTAACAGTTCCCTCCTACGAGCTTTTGAATCAATAGGGGTTTATATTTAGCCAAGAGAAAGGCCCAAAACAGATGATGATCACCTTTACTCAGGTTTGTCAAGAAGCTCTCCCATAGTATAGCTGGAAGGCAATTTCTCAATTTTTAGGTTTTCCCAAAAATCCCAGCAGCCACATGGACAGGCTTTCACACACTGCGCTCTATTCTGAAAGCAGCTGTAACTAACATAGTTACACCTAAGTTACCAATAACCTAGAAATGCACTCTCTAGCTTAAACAATAATTACAACTTCACGTAATTTTTTCCTTAACAGTTAATTTGTACTCAATGAAAATATTACCTCCAGGAGTGAATCCCTCTGTAAGTATCTGAACAGTTGAAATCTGTATAATTTCAATTTCATAGTGGCTGTCTCCATCCAAAACCAGATACCTACGTAACAAAAGAAAACCTTTTTTAAAAAAGCATAATTTCCCCTACAATATCAAGTCCAAATCAAAGGAGAAAGATAATCTCTCAGTGACTAGCTATTTTTGTGTTCTTTGGGGTGGACAGGGAGAAAAATCAAGCAAGAAAAATTACTTTTCATTGAAGTTCTTCACTTAAAGGAAAAAAAAACCCAACAAACCACAAAACCTATAGTTCAGTTTGCCAGAAGACCCTTTCAAAATTTTAAAAGCATTCTACCAAAGTTGTAGCAGAAAAAGAACACAGAATCTAAAGTTTTCTAGCCAACCAAATTATAGGGATGATCAAAGCAATGCTTTGGGATGCAACGATAAACAATGTAGTGCAGTGTTAGAATCACTCTGAAACCAGCTTTTATCAGGGGCTACAGATTTTTCCCTGCCCCCACTTCTGTGACCCCCTGTTAGCTGGCAAACACCACTGTACTCCAGTGGCACTGAGAGGCATTATCAGCGAGTGGAGCTCCATCATTCCAAGGCATTCTGATCCACACTGCTAGTAAATTCAAACCAACTTACTCCAATAAAGTTGTATCTATACTCTCTCTGATATCCTCACAGCCTGTTGTTGTTACATTTTGTTCAGGTTATAAGATAATAACGTAGCTGTAAGTGCAACAATAATGTAGTTTAAAAGTGTAATTTCTATCAATCTTTCTCACCTCTGATTGTTGGAAAGTCGACAAACCATGAGCTCAGATTTATCTGACGTTCCCAGAGTTACAAAGAATGTAGCACCTGGAAAGAAATGTTTTAGTATTCTAATGCTGGTTTGGAAGGAAGATTCAAGTATCAAAAAGAATAATTAATTTTTAATTACTGCACCTAATACACTGAATTGGGTAAACAGACCAATTGAAATGTTAAACTGATTAACATCAGCAGAACACTGAAGTATAAAAAGCTGATCTTTAATTATCATGTTTTGACTCACAGGACCTTTCATAATTGCTCTGTAATTTCTCCCACATGTAGTGGAAATACAGATGATATCCAAGATGAATCTTTTAAAAATGAGAACAGATTTGGAAATGGCAAGAATTAAAGACCCCACCTTGTCACCATAATACAAACTATTGGTTTGGTATTAAAAAAAATAATCTAACAGCAGGATGGGACCTTCAGCTCTACACTTAATAAATAGTAAAGACAACCTCTCTTTCACCATTGAAGGCTAGCTAAGTCTTACTTTGAGGTCAATAAACCTCAGCCTTCACGTTACGTTTCCTCCTGCTCAAAACAGCTTCTTTGACATCGGAAAAGTCATCTTGGCTACACTGGTGAAGTGATGCATAACTTAAAATAAAACAGACTACACGCCTAACCACTTTATTTCCTCCATGCCTTATGCTCCCTGTATTACCTAATCCCAATACTGCTGGTCTGGGAGATGAAAAACACCCCAACATACAGCCCTGCCAAATGGCCTGCAGTCCATCTCCATAACGTGAACCATGCAGCCTCAATGGGCTTCACCTCGCTGTATTTCAGCTATTTCACACAGTCTCACTGACCCCTCATCATGGACCCCAGGCTGCTGCTGAAGCAAGACAGAGAGACAACAGCAGCAAAACGGCAAAGGACATCACAACCACCACCTCTCTCAGACCACTGGCTCTACAGTAAGTCAGGCACAACTTCAGACTTTCATTGCCTAACACAAATGCAAGCAGGACAAGGTTTAAAACAGGTCTTGAGGTTAAAATGCATTATTCAAACACTCACCTACACCCTCATCTGCAAAGCAGAATTAAGAATCATTGTGTGTTACAGGGATGAACATACTCCTTCCTGAACACAGAATCTCCCTAGGAACGAACATTCGTGCTAATCAGACATGTGGCTTAGCTTACCGATCATACACCCTGGCATCGGGCTGAGAGACTATCCACAGGCACTGAACAATCACAGAACGTTTAAAAACTGAAGACTCAGCTTTCTTAATGTAACTGGAACATGAATTACTGTATCACATGTAGTTTTAATACTATACAAAATGGACTACTCAGGATGATTTGCCATCAACCATAGCTGTAAGCCATGGACAAGATCAAAGCTCACAAATTAAGCTTGAAACAAGCACTGTATCTTGTTTAAAAAGTATTAAAATATTCTCTGTTGTCAAGTATTTTTCATCCTTATTTAATGTAACAGGATATGACTAAAAGATGCATTTTAAGAAAAATGTCAACTGCACACACATCTGTTCTCAGAGGCATTAAAAATTCCTGTCTTTTTAATTAAATCACTCTTTGTAAACATTGACTAAAAAGTGTAAACTTCTCTCTAAGTCAATTACACAGAATTATTAACTGACAAACAAGCATAACAACAAAACAGTCTTTAAAGGACGCAAAAATGCAGCTTGTTTGACAAGAGGCGTTACTCTTACTGTTTATCAGATTTGTTTAACACAATTTTAATAAATACAGATGAGATCAAAACAGCATATATATGCGTTCAGTCCTTACCATTCATGAGTACTTTAAGCTGTTTGTCATAGAACTCTGTTTCTTTCTGAGAGATGAGGGCACATTCAGCACACTGGCGCACAGGGTCCACAAAGCACATGCGAGGCAGAGGCACTTTTTTACTGCAGCACTTGTCACAGAAACATTTTCCACATCTTCGACAGTGATGCTAAGCATGAAAGAATATTGTTGGAAGAAGGGTTCACCGGAGTCAAGAAGACGCTCAATATGAGTTATGCATCTTGCTCAACTTTATTAGTTTCTAACACTACTTATATAGAACCGATAACATGCATATTCATAAAGCAGAAATACAATTGGTTAGTGGTCTCTAAACGCGCGTGGTTCTCACACCCCTAATTATCATGACTAAAATAAGCATTCTATCCATGTAGCTAATTGTGTTGCTGTGCTTCAGCCTTGTAGTTTGTTACTCCCTACTTTCCCATACCGCTCCCTATCTTTCTTGGCCCTGCACCTGCTTTCCCAGCAGCTGTATCTTGCTACAGCCACAGCCTGTTGGCACAACAGAGTATTTTATTTATTTACAAAGGAAACTATTAGGGAATAATTTGAGAAAGTTACTACATTAAATACACTCATCCCCCAAGAAACAGAACAGTTTCTCAGATGTGAAACATGCAAGTTGAGGGATAGGTAAGGGAAATGTAACTGCTAGGGTGGTAGAAAGAAATCTCTGATGACTGAATACAAAGGACTGAATATAGTATGAACAGCAGCACTATAAGCCTGTTGGCACTCTGTAAACATGCTTCCAAAGCAGACCAGACAAGACACTGAAAGGGCTTCTCCAGCGTACAGTAAATCCTTCGCCTTACTGTCAATAAATACACAAGAGAAGAGTGGTTTCTAGGTCCCTTCCCAGTTGCAAGCAAAAGCATTAGGGAACTTCAACTGCAGATCCTATGCTTCTCCTTTAAAACTTACTCTCAAGATTTTCCCATGGAAAAAAGATAAAAGTCTTCATACTTAAAACCTAAAGCTATTCCTCCATCAGAAATACGAGGTGGAACAGTACAAATCCAATGAAGCTGCAAAACCAGAACTAGTACTGCACTGTGTTTCTCAGCTACTAAATCTGCAACCAGTGACTTGTGCTCCACATCACTGTTGGGGTGTGACAGTCCCAGCAGGTCTTCCTGATGCAAGTTCTCATGTGAGAACCAGTATTCCCAGGCAAGCAGGAACTCATTTGTGGCTCAAAGCAAGTTTGAACAGTTTGATACGAGGAACTGATACACTGCAGTTTTGGTCAGTTTTAGGCTTTCCTTCCAAACATTAGGCAAAATTCTCTGGAGTACCTGTTTGCCAGGGCTACCTGCATTTACTTCCCAAAGCTAACACAAGTAAAACGCAGCAGCCTAATGAATTAGTACTTCTCAACCCGAACACTCCAACCAAACACTATGCTCGTAACTCATCCAGCTAAAAGGTAAAACAGGAACTAGGAGAAAGTGCACTCCCATGATTGAGGGGAAGTGGAGAGGCAGGTGCTGATCTCTTCTCCCTGGGATCCAGTGATGGGACATGTAGGAACAGTTCAAAGCTGTGCCAGGGGAGGTTCAGACTGGACATCAGGAAGCATTTCTTTATCGAGAGGGTGGTCAGACACTGGAACAGGCTCCCTAGAGAGGTGGTCGATGCCCCAAGCCTGTCAGTGTTTAAGAGGCATTTGGACAACGCCATTAACAACATGCTTTAACTTAGTCAGCCCTGCACTGGTCAGGCAGTTGGACTGAAATAGTTGTTGTAGGTCCCTTCCAACTGAAATGGTCTAGTCTAGTCTATTACTAGGATTACTAACTGACATCCTAATGCTTTTCAGGCCTCCTGAAAACTTACACCTACCTGGTTAACATATTGGTATGTCTGGTTTACAATGTTTCCTTCCCTCTCCCTCCAAACAATAAATTAAAAAACATCAATTATGTCAGTACGCTCTAAGTCACACTTCCACAAGCATGTGCTGACAGTGTCAATGTAGTTATACAAAGGAATTATATTCCCTGCTAAAAATCATTGTTGGACTTTTTTATTTGGGAGGGTGATGGGGTGGGGAGCCAGGCTGCTTTCCTTCTCCATGCAGAAACCCCAATATCAGCAGAATGTCTTCTGATAGTAGTATTCCGCACACCAGCGTGCAGTCCACAGTGACCTGCTTACTCTTATGCAAGGAACATAACTTAACTCTAATGTTAGTGTTTTCTCTTCATACAGTGAGCCTAATTATGGCTCACAGCAATCAAGACTGTTTACACTTTCTATTTTAATCAGGAATTCCCTTTTCCCAACCTGAGATAAATCTTGTTTTACTTTTAGAACAGAAGAATCTGAGTTTTGGTTATCTGCTTTTTAACAATACAGTTCCTAAGTGTAAGACTATAATTCATTACTCCTGAAAACATGTTTGCTTACATTTCCACAACTAATTTTATCTCCCAAAACAGAACGCAATTAGTTGATTTGGTTTCTGTGTCAGTACTGGTGTTAGCAGGCCACTTCCACATGAGCTGCTCTAACCCTTCCTTTGAATATAAATCCCGTGGGTACCCAGTAATTTGGAAGACCCTAATTGTGTAGTACACATTCAGCAACAAGAAGAATTTCAAAGCAGAATTAAAACAAAAAGGATGTGTACTCAGAAAAGGCAGAACAGAAAGAAAAACTACTTCCAAGTTACGTCTGATTTTGCATGCTATTCTACTGAAATCGTCTACATTTTACATCAAAGTAAGTCCATAATAGTATTTTGCAACAGTTAATGCTTTACACTTCACTGTTTTCTCTTACCTTTCTAGTTATGAAGTCAAACTTTGCATCACACTGCATACATCTTGGGCACTAGAAAACAGTACAAATTAAGATTAACCTACAAGATTTCTAAACTTTTAAACCTATTACCACATACAAGGACTGAGCTTTATATTATGCCCTAAAAAGAAACCCCTCCAACAAATTTCCATCCTTCATCTTTTCACTATGGATGGCTTTCATTTCATATTGCTGTAGCAAAATAACATCATCCCCATTTCTAAGACTGAAAATGCTGCCAAACCCATTTGCCCTAAGGAATACTGCATCTTGCCAGCAGTCAAAACCACGTTTCAGAAGTATTATGCTTAATTATGTTTGGCTATCCAGACAGTCATATATTCCAGAGTCGACTGATTTGTGTAAGTTGTCATCCTCACTGCATTATACTGTGATGCTCTGTTGACTCTCTAAAACATTGTTTATATTTTAATGCTCTCAATAGTTACACATTTCTGAAAAATGCTAGGAGATACTTGGTTTTCTTCCAAGCCACTAAGAATTTTTATTCCAGCTACAAATGTCACTTCCTGAAATATCTCTTTCCTAAAAGAAGCATACACCCACACTCCTCCCAAAAGAAAAGCCAGAAAAAAAATTGAAGACTTTTTTTTCCTCTCACAACTAAGTAGAGTTTAGGGGGTGACAGTTTTAATTTTCTAAACTACCAGAAGTGATTAGTGATTGTTATACAAGTAAAGTTTTCTGTATCGAAAGTCACCTACCAAAAGGCTGATACTCTGCCATTAGATCACTGGATTTTCACGAAGATTTTACGTATTTTTTTCTACCATACCAAAACCCACTCTCCAAGGCTTATAATACAAATATCGCTAGATTTATTTGCAAATATTAATGCAAAATTAGGCTGACATCTGAATCAGGAGAACATGGTTAGATCCTGTAGTAAGTTTTATAACTCTAGAAACCAAAACTCCTCAAACCAAACTATCTCAGACTACAGCAAAATGTCATCTCAAAAACATGCTGTAAGCTGAGCAGGTGCTATTTGCTAAGCATACATTAATCACCATTTGCCTTTAATTAATGTATTTCAATACTTAATCCTTTATCTTCTATAAATTCCTTCAGGTTACAACAGCTTTTGTTGTCCATTTCAGGGACTTTTGCTTCAGCAGATACACAATCACTGAGACAAGCTCAGTAACTATAGCCAAGAAAAATGTTACAGCAGCTAAATTAAAAATTCCCAAGAAACTTCTCACATTCTTTTTAAGTAGAAGTTTGTTGATAATTCGCAATAGTTTATATGAAGTGTTCTATGTCTAAACAGAAGTTTAACACATTAGAGCGTAACTGCAGTCACCGTAATGGAACATAAATACTACTTGCTGTATTTGTTACAGTAGGCTATCTGTTTCTAAATGCCACACAAAAGAGAACCAGAAATGTTCCTGTATTGTTTCAAATACTGTACTGAATTAAGGCAGCCAACCACCTCTTTTCACAATAGCTGCAGAAAAGCTTATTCTGACATTCACTGATGAATAACCTTCAGCATAAAGCAACTTCAGCATACCCCAGGCTTCAGCTCTGAAACAAGTAATACTCTACTGCTAATACCACATTTTACTCTATGTTGATCTTGATTTGGTGTTTTAAATTTTGACATGTGTAGCTTAAGAGCTTCTCTGGGAGCTGAACCTGGCAAGAATTCTGGTACATTTTGAAATTTACCAGAAGTCTAACTCATTTTCTTAATGACAACATATTGTTTGGGGTGTTTTTTGGTCAAAAATTAGAAAGTGCAAGCCACAAAGTAGGGGGGAAAAAACACTTTTCTAAATACTATCCTAAATAGATTTCATATACAATGTTATGTTAAACGTACAAGTTGCTTTTCAGGAAGGAACAAAGTTATCCATCCTCTTACTTAACACAAACTCTACAGAAAAGCATTTCTGAATTCCAGACCTATCATGATAGTACTGCCTGATATATAGAACAGTCATAAATAAACCACAAGTCAAATGACATTTGGTAGCAGGCATCACAGAACGGGATTCTCCTACAAAAATATTCCAACACAAGTAGGCTCGATACACTGTTCCTTCAAGGCACTTTGCTTTAAGTAAACAGAACCAAGTGAATCCATTTGTATAATAGCAACTTCTACTTTGCCTGGGAAGAGATCTCTATCAAGGAACACCTTGAAAGGTAAATTCTTCCTATTCATCCATATGCTGACATAATTAGAGAGTACATGAGTATTGAATTAAGCTTTATTGCTTGAAGGGTTTTTTTATCACATTTACAGAGGAGGAAGCATGATGTTTGAGTTATTTCCAGGTCTTCAAGATACAGGCTTTTTAAAACTAGTGCAAATTAAATTTTTTGTCAAGTAGAAACAAAAAAATATGAAGTAAGAAATAAAAATGCATGTCACCAGTATATTCATGTCACATACAATCAATATAAAACTAATACTGGTATCAGATTACTTCATACAGCAAGAGGAAAATGGAAGAACATCCAACAGCTGCTGGATCCTGGTATTAATTTAAAAATACTGAGAGCTAGTTTATTACAAATACAGTAGAACTTCTCATAGATTTGCTGAAGTGTGATAACAGATTTGCATAATACTTTGGATTCAGCCAGAGGTGAGAATACTGTAGATGCACAGGAAGCTATAGTTACGCTTCATATGCTTTATTTGCATATACAATAACAAAGAGATTCAGAAAGTCACACAAGATAACACCGGGCTGAGCTCCTAACAGAGTGAACTTCTGCAAATGCAAAAGTTCACAAGCCATCAAATGACACCTTGCAACACACCTGACCAAAAAACCAGCTGATGCCAGAGTGGAAAATGATACAACGCAAACATGTGGCAGATCTGGCTTACAATGCTTTCTGGTATTACAGCTGTACAGGGCCAAATCATTGCCTGAGCTATACAAGTTTGCAGCAGTCCAAGCACAGCTGTCACACGGCTAGTGCCAACTCCAAGCATCTGAACCAACCGAGGACCCAGCCATGCAAAGCCCAGCTCCCTCCTGCAGTGATTGAGGCGCTCTAGGGAATCAATTTCACCACATCTGTAAGCTCCCCTCACACATCCCAGCTCCGAGGCACATAGTGTTCCTCAGCCACAAAGATCTGGTACACAGCTGGATGTCACAAGGTTTGGCCACCTCTGCATTCAAACACACAAATTTTGCTCAATTTCTAGTCCAAGATTTCCTTAATAAGAACATGATCAGTTGAGCCCTGCTGGCGATTAACAAAGAAATTCCAGGTTAGACAAGGCACATGCAGTGACAAGCATTTTAAGCTATGTTTCAAGTTCAATGATATTCAGCATGAATTTTCTTAATACTATCCACCTTGACACATTATTAGAAGACTACCAAAAAGAAAGTTTTCTGTAGTTCTGCTTCAGCCTTTCACTTCAAACTCTTCAAAGTAACTGGTATTTTAAAACTGTATAATCTTGTGACATAAAATTTAAGAATTGCAATATATTTCAGTGTTATGTAAGTTTTGCAAAACTACTAACTGCCATAATTTTTAGGTGCCTTTACTTTTTTAAAATAAGCCAGTAGCCTCTTCCTGCATAAGAAAAATAAAGCTACTGAAGTTGTGTTACTGGGTGCACAGCAGAAGCCAGTGTATTTGAAAAGACAGATCAACATTTGCTAATACCACTCTCTTGTCTTGGATAAAGAACACTTTTTTTTTTTATTACATCTGACAAGGTAACAAGAGCAAGTGTTCTTGCTGAATTAACTAATTGGATAACATTTTCTTTAAATTCTGTTTTATTAATAAAAACATGTTTTTTATAAGCTTTCCGGTATATCATGTACCTGCTTTATTTAAGGAAAAAGTCTGTAACAAATTTGGTAATCATTAACCAAAGGGATGTCAGAACTTCAATACACTTTAAGAAATCTAGTAAAACAACTTTCTACAAAATAACAATAATGCAAGATTAAGAATATGCATTAACAAATACACTTAAAACATTTGCCTATAATACACTTCCCCTCAATAGCAAATATCAGAGACTGATGCAAAGGCAACATTCAGTCACAAACCAACACTATCAGCCTACGGACCAACAGGCTACAGGGGAAAAGTTGAATTTTAAGGAACATGAATACTTCCAGTACAACTGCAACATAAAATTCAAACTAACCATACACATCAGATGGATGTATCTAAAATATACAGATTTAATTCTAAAATCTATCTAACTAGTTTAAATAAATCCTACCGCAATCCTCAAACAGCCTTTAGTTGAATTAAGATGGTACTATCTATTAGAGTACTCATATATATATATATGAGTTCAAGTACCTTGGAGGTTTTTTTTTTTTAAATGAGAGTAGCCTGCTATAATCAATGACTACTGAAATATAAAATACATTTCAGAAGGTCAGGGAGAAAACTAATTTCAATTTAACCGTTACACAAATCATATCCACTGATGGTGATGAGGATGTCAGGAATCGGGTTCCCAGGTGGCCTAAGTGAGTGCACACAGGGCACACCAAGTTATCTATGCAGCAAAAGCAGACTCCACGCAACGCAAAGGGAAACCGCTTGCACAATAACTGCTGAGGCTTTGCCACAAGCTCACTGATAAATGCACACTCCGTCTGCAACACACCCAGTACACCACACCACTATGGCGCCAGCTGGGTGGCAACCCAGAGAGCTGAGCACCCAGACCTTCAAATGACACTCAGCCGTGGTCAGTGAAAATTCTGTCTTACCTACAGCCCTTGTAAGACCGATAACTAGTTTCTACAGATAACAAGGAGAATTATTGATTTTTTTATTGACTAAGTATGGAAGAGAATAAATTGAGAAAACTCCCACAACATGTTTTAGCAGACCCCTTGTTTAAAATACGTTGGAAAAGTTAGTTTTCAAAAAACGGTGGTTATTTTGGACAAAACCAACATCACAGACCTTATGACAGTAAAAGTCTGAGCTGCAGAAGCTGTGCTGGCAGAGAATCTCCAGAATTACTACTCTTACACAGAGCTCTTTGCCTCAAGAGATACAAGGTAGGGACAAAATTTTCTTCCTCATTCCTCACCAAGGAGGACATAGTGTTCCCATACAAAACAGACCAACCACGTCAGTATGTGGCAAAGAACAGCTCTGTTTACAGACTCCCTGCTTAAATTCATATTGGCTCATCTAAAATAAATCTTAATTCCAGCCACATTTAAAGACACTGGCATGCATCCACACCACAGAACGCTGGCAATAAGTAAACAAACAACTGATTGTTAAGTTATTTTAGCATCTAGCTGTAGGGAGAGGTAACAAATAATGCACGTTACATTAAATTTAATATAATGATCACGTAGGTTATTTGAAAAGAATGTAAAAGCAAAGCTGACTGAAGCAGTTTAAGTTATTCAATACTTGTTTGACACTATGAACATTTAAATCGGGAGCCAGAAGAGCTGTTCTAACTTAGCCTTAGTGCCTTAATACTTTGTGGGTTTTTGTTTTTTTTTAAATCAACACGGTCTTCAGAATTACCTTTATAAGCATTTAAAGAGGCTGCTTCCCTAAACATTAATGCTGTTACCTCGTTAAGTTCTTCACTAACGTTTGTGACTGGGCCGCCCACCCCTGAGGAACGAGCGGCAGCCCCCTCCCTCCTGTGCGTTAACCCAGGGGAACAAAATCCCGGGGTTGGGAAATCAACAACCGCACCCGGGTGGGGCTGGCGAGGGGAGGCGAGCCCAGCCCGCCTGGCACTCGCCCCTCAGCAGCCGGGCGACCCCCGCGGGCCAGCGCGCACCCCCGGGGCCGGCAACCTCCCCCCCGCCGCCCCGGAGCCAGGAAACCCACTCCCCGGCGCTCCGACCAGCGCCGTGCCGCGGCAGGCAGCGACGGCAGCGGGGGGGAAGGAGGCGCCGGGAACCGCGGCGGCGCAGGGAAGGGGAAGCAGCGCGACCTCGACCCGCGGTTCCCGCCCGGGCGTTCCGCCGCGGCTGCCCGCGGGCATTGGCCCCTGAGGCGGCGCGAGCGGGCGCTGTCCTCGCGCAGGGAGACCCCCCGCCCCGCCTGGGAAGGGAAGAGCGGCAGCGCCCGCCCGCCGATACCTCCTTGTCAGGCACCCAGGGCGGCTCGTCCAGGCCGAAGGGGCTGCGGGCAGAGCGGTGCTCGGGCACCATGCGCAGCCCGCTGGGCGAGCGCACCAGCTTCTTGGCGTCGCGGGCCTCGCAGCCCGACATCTTCCCCCCTCAAACTCCGCCACCGCTACTCTCCCCCTCGGGAGTGGCACTGCCACCACCCAATGGCCGCCCAGGCCCTTCGCAACGGGCACGGCGCAAGGCCAATGCAAAGCGGCGAGCCGCTCGGCCCCGCCCACATACTCCAGACGCCCAATAGAACACTGGCTCCAGACTTCTCAGCCAATCCTGTACCGCGTGGGCTTTCAGGCCGGTATATCATTCCCTCCCCACCCCTTTGGCCGCTCGAGGCGCATGCGCATTGGGAATTGCCTGCCCCGCAACCCGGAAACGAAGGGAGCGCGAGCCTCACCCCCGCTTTCCGCGTTCGGGGAAGCGCGATAGCCAATTAGCGAGCAGGGCCGCCCGCTGGCGGGCTCCGCCGGCCGCGGCCTTGAGGAGCGGTTCGGTGGTGGCTCCGCCATTGGTAGTGGGCAGCGCCCGCCCCAAGGTCCTCGCGTCACCGCTGGCAGTAGCGAACGCTCCTCTCCGCCGCCGCTCCCCGTCCAGCCCCGCGGAAGAGCCCATACCAGAGCGCAGAGCGTCCCGCTCGCTCGTTGAGCAGCGCCCTGCCATTGGTTGTCCTGCTGCGGAGATCGCTTTGAGGAATTTTGATTGGCCTGTGGCCGGTGACGTCGCAGGCAGGTTGTTCGCCGATTGGCTACGGCCTTTGGCGGGGGACTCGTAGCGAGGGCGAGGGCAATGTTGCGGCCCTGTCTGTGGGTGCTCTGAGGCGAGGTCCTGCCGGCCGCGGCCAAGGCCCCCGCGGGGGCGCCGGCAGTGCTGGGGCCGCTCCCGGCAGTGCTGGGGGACTGCTAGGCAGCGGGCGGGGCGGGCCCGGCTGTCCCGCTCCCCCTCAACGGTTTCTCACGGCGGTGCTGCCGCTCGGCGCCCCGTGCCCAGGGCAGGCCGCGGTAGGCCCTGGCGGCGCCCTGCCCGTGGGACACGCCTGGCTTCCCGCTGGCTCCCCGCCGGTGATTTCCCTCTTTTCCCAGTGCCTCGCACAGTGGCTGCGGTGGAGTGGCTTCGTGCGAGGGGAGTATACGGAATGGTCTGAGGTCCCTCCAGTCAAAGGTCCTTATAGTCATGGTTCATTTCAGTAAGTTCGACTTAAAACTCGTGTCAGAGTGTTGCTTTAAATAAATGCTGCTCGAAAAGAACCTTCTTCTGCATTTGTTCTGTCGTCAGAATCCTCCCCTCTGTCGTCAGCCTCTCCTCCCCCGTGTTAACAGAGGGACCCTCCGTGATTCCTGTGTTCTTGTGTAACCCTCAACGCACCCGCCGCAGCCCTGCCTGACTGGGAGCTGGTAACAGTGACAGAGCCCAGGTACTCTTCTAGGCAGCTGTAGTGCTGAACTGTGAACTGTTGCCTTTTGTATCAAAAAGAATGTTTAATGTTGTTACAACAAACTGGTTTGAATACTAAATTTTGCTTTTAGCTGATCAAAATGTATTTGGCTGTCCAGTGTATGAATAGACCTGGATCATCCCAAATTGTACATGCATGGGATCTTATTTTCTGTTGGGAAATGAAAAGCTAGTGTAAAGTGTGGCAGGGTAGAAATGACTATCCAACATCACAAGCTTCAACCCAGAGCAAAAGTACTATGCAGGATCACAAGCAATTAAAATTACTAGTAGTTCTTAACTGCAGTATTATTAGCTGAACTCTTAACAATATATTTAAACAGCAATCTGAGAAGACTTTTACCAGTGTGCCGAATCGCTGTTACTTTTCTAAGACAATTGATAAATACATTGTTAATACATGAAGAAAATCCTACAAACTTTTGACACTGAATGATGCTTTTTTGTTGTTGTTGCATTTATGTCAAAAAGCCGCTTTAAAATTACCTGATGTGCTGTTCGACCCGGTGCTGTAATCAGGAAATGAATTGGGAGCAGTTTGACTTGAACCCTAAAGTAGTTGCTGCCCTTAAGAAAGGTAACTTACTTTGCCAGTGTCTTACTAATAGATCTGTCGCCATAGTGTCTTCCTTTATGTAATTGTGTGTTTATGCATATAAGTATATAGATGTATATTAATATTTTAGAACTAATTAAAGTATTTGATAAGCAAGTTTTTTGAGTAATTAGAATGGATAGCTTTTGCCCATGCTGCAATAATCATTTTCCGAACAATTTTATAGCATTTGTTGGTACAAAGTAATAGTTGCCTGCTCAGCTTACAATAATGCAGGGTAGATAAATTTGAAGTAAATGAACAGTAGAAAGTGGAAAAAGTTTTACTGTTGTGTATAACACTGTAATCCAGCCAAAAGTATTTGTAAAAGTTCTTTTAATTTCAGCTGACATAAAATCAGTAAAAGAGATTTTAAATCTTTCTGGAGCGGACTTGCAAAGATTGATGAAACTATCTAGTGCAGATATACAGTGCTTACTGAAAACAGTCTCTCATGCGCTGAGGAGAAACAGTATGCTTACAGGTAATCTGGTCAATAAAAAAAAAAGTTTTATTTAAGTCTTAAAATAATGTCACTGGGAGAAAATATGTTTTTGGCTCCTCGTTGACACAGTAACATGGCTTTTGAAAATGAAAAGGCAAGTGTTTTTATTAAACTATCCTAAGGACAGTTCCTCTGAGACCTTGAAAAGAGATGGAGGTGGGTGGGTGTCCTTCTTCAGGATCAAGCCTGCTTGAAATAGGACAAAATGATTCTCCAGTCTGAAAAACTTGATTAGAGGAACATAATCTTTCCTTTTTCTTTCTCTCTCTCACTATTTTCCTTTTGGACTAAGACTTGTTGAAAAACTTAAAAACTATATAAACTGATTCACTATAAACACCTTATTCCAAAATAAGCAGAAACTAATAGATCCTCCTGTACAAATGCTTCGTGGCAGCTCTGTACTTCAAAGTTATTTTCTTGTGATTTGCCTATTTCGTCAGGCCTTAGCGAGATGCCTGCTATGCTGTTTCATAGTCTGCTATAGCTTTACATTTCTGCAATTGCTGTGCTTGAACCTTGCTGGCAGTATTTTCCCAGAGCATAGCTTTCCATAGAGACTCCTTAGAGGCAGAGAAAGGAAAAAAGTTTGAGAGGAAGAAAGGGCTCAGAGTAAACTATCAAGTATGGAACAGGCATTTAGTTAGTAGGCCCTGTGAGGGTGAGGAAAAGATGTGGGGAAGACCAGGCTGAATCAGAAAAATTTTCCATCAGCAAAGAAAGCATCCCTTGTAGATATAAAGCTGGTATACAGCCTCTATTTTGTATCCTTGTGTGTCAGAAAGATACTGAATAAAACTTTTTTTTTTTCCACACCCCCCCCCCCATCATGTTAAAAAAATCCCAAACCCTGCAGCTCTTCAGCTCTACCAAGATCATCTCACCTCCCAACACCAGAAGCTAAGCCTTGGATGTTCAGTACTAGATAACTTGCTAAAAGGTGGCATTCCTTTAGAGGGAATCACAGAACTTGCCGGGGAAAGTTCTGCTGGGAAGACTCAGATTAGCTTACAACTGTGCCTTTGTGTGCAGTATCCTTACGAGTATGGAGGATTAGAGTCTGGTAAGTACTGAAATGTAAATACTGATTAATTTGCCACTTGGAGGAATATATTGTCTTTGTAGACGCACATGTTGAGTGCATGTCTTGCCCTTCTGCAATAGCTTTAGTAGTAAGCTAGTTTAGTAATGATACTTTAGTACGCCTTGAAACAGACAAAAGCATGCTGTGCACATGCCTTGCATCACAGCATAATACAATACAAAATTTGTGTTAAATTATGCTGTTGTTTACCTGCCTGCCACTGTGGGTTAAACTAGACATATGCAAACCATATATGAAAAACACTGCTGTCCTAAGTAGCTACTGACTCCTCAGGTAACAACCACAGCACAACAGCTTGTCAGATAATTTTCCATAAACATCTTGGGATATATGGTATATATTCTTAGTTGGAGGTTTCAAATTTCAAAGACTGTTTGATGACAAGAATTATAGTGATTCGCAGAGTAAAATTGATGGAAATATAATTGAACAAAGTTAACATTTTTTTGTACCTGCAATTTTCCTGGCCTTACCACAGTATACAGATTTGTTCTTTTATTTGAGTACGGGGTTTTTAACCTATCACATTTCTCTAACTCCTGATTTTTTTTTATTTTATTTTTAGTATTTTATGCAGCCTAAGCAAGGGAGGAAACTTGTGTCACTTCTCAGGATTTGGTGTCCTGGTAGTCTGCCTTAGGTGTGTGTTGGCTGTGATCTTCCTCTTCCTTCTGTGCAGCCCTGGGTTTAATTTGGCAGCTCAGTGGTTTGTTGTGGGGGAACTCAATTATTTCTTGTACTATATCCACCCATGTCGAAAAGTCATGGAATGTCCAAATGAAGATCTTGCTTAAAGGGCCTTAATTAGCCTGTGGCTTTTATCACTTTGTTTTAAGTTACATCATTAGTCAGGGCAGAAGCAAACAGATTTTGTTCAATTCCTTTGTATGTTGCTGCTAGCTACTGCAGATAGTTTGCAAATACATTTTTATTCATGCCTCAACACTTCTCCCTATTTATACCAGACTACAGTCTTCCTTGTAGGGCTACAAAATGGCAAAGGGATTTCATTATTTGTGTTTGAATACGATTCTTGTTTCCTATGCACCTAGCACTTGGTGCTATTGCGATCGCTGTGTCGTGTCAGTGTTCTCCATCTACCTGCTCCTAAGAGTTTCATGAAAGACGGGATAGAATGCCAATCATATCGATGATCCTGTGAGAGGATCAGAGTGTTTTGGAAGGGCTGAGAGGACAGAAGTTCTGACAATCTAGAAGGTAGAGAAGGGGGAATTATCCGGCTGCTGGAATTGGAGAGCAAAGGGAGTAGTGGAATCCTAATTCTTGCAGTTCTTTACTCTCAGGGTGGTATTTTGCCATATGTTAGACTGCATAGAGTCATAGCAGCAGATTCTGTTTGCATAGCATTTAGAAAATGAAACTTGGTTTCTCTGCAGTCATTAATTAAGGGTTGCCTAAAGAATAGTAAAGGTTGTGTTGAGTTACGAGAAATACAGGAATTAAAAGCTTATGTTAAGTATGAGGAGTTTTAGTCTTTAGGCAACTTGATGAGAACAACAATGCTTAGTAACTATCACAGAAGTCTAGCACTACCAATAGAAGATCGATCTCGGTGCTAAAACTTTGCTACTGATTTAAAGTTATGGTGGATTGGCGGGTTTTTTTGTGTGGTTGTTTTAGTGCTGGAAACTTCCTGTTCTTTTGATGGTGATGTTGAAATAGATTTCTTTAGACAGTATAGATTTATTGTGTATTTACTTCATTTGACTTAGTGCTAATCTTGTTTACAATTCTCAGTGCTGGGAGGTTGGCAGCAAACAAAGAAATTAGGACATCCTTTGCCTGCAGGTTATCTGTCTACCATTCTAAGAGTGTCAGTTATGGCCAACCACAAGTTGGCTGAATTTATTTTATATGCACATACTCAAAAGTAATACATGCATATAGTGTGAATGCATTCATAGCCATATTAGAATTCTGAACTAGAAAAAAAAAAGGTTTTCTACTGAATCTTAGTAACAGGCTGGTATGATGCATGACAGTTTGTAGGAATCAAGATTTGTCCTTTGAGGGTGGGGGTTTTTAGTGTTTTGGTTTGGTTTTTAATTTTATTTGTTTGGCTTTGGGGTGGTTTTTGGTCAACAACCAGCATAGCACTTTTATCAGCCTAAATAAAAGTGAAGGACTGGGATTTGATGAAATAGCTGATTTCTGTTTGGTTTTTGTGGACCTGTGAGGAAAGATGCTTATATGATCACTGAGGACAACTGACTTCTTAAAAGAGTGTCTCTCCACTGTTTTCCCAAAAGTGGTAACTACCCTGACTCTTGACTTGTTAACAGCTTCCTAATAAACTACAAATAGCATGATGCTTGTACTAGTCTCCTCTTTTTATTTAGGTTATGACAATTCATTTATCTTTACAGATATGTGAATATTAAGTGTATTTGCCTCATAATTAGGTATTGGTCTTTAATATTGGGTTTAGTTGTTTGTCAGTCTCTTCTAGCCCTTGTCACTTGGCTATGAAGCAGCTCCTGTGTTTTTAGTGCATGGGTGCGTATTCTCCCTAATCAAAAGTTTTACTGTGGTTCAAACTGAAGAGCACAAACAAGAGCTGAAGAGGCTTGATGAAGGTCCGGTGGGAGAGAGTGCTGGTCTCATTGTACCATGAAACTCAAATTTTAAGCCAGGGCAAAGTTAATTGATAAATTTTATATGGCTTAACTCTCTTAAAGTTCAAGATTAAAATTATTCACAATTGTTTTGTGAAATGAGCAGAACTCAAAGGGGAAAAAAAATCCACAAACTTGTGCCACTTTGTATTTTTGAGAAATCACAAATGGACCAGTTAGGTACTCAG
The DNA here is from genome assembly GCF_963210335.1 of Falco punctatus. Taxonomy (NCBI): domain Eukaryota; kingdom Metazoa; phylum Chordata; class Aves; order Falconiformes; family Falconidae; genus Falco; species Falco punctatus. The sequence continues at coordinate 37,645,844 of NC_137587.1, read as the reverse complement.
AGTACAATATCTGCTGTAGTCAATTTATCTGGTGTCGAAAAAGCATTACAGCAGAGCAGAAAACAGGCAGGTGACTGCTGGTATTTACAAAACTAACTGGGGCAGAAATAGCCAGTCTATGAAGTAGAACTGTGCTTAAGAAGGAATTAATCTTCAATTTATTATTTTTTTCTAGTTTTTCACTGTTCTTATTACTGTACTGAAATATCCTGCAAAAAAAAAGAAATCTTTAGAATTCTGCAGTTCTTTTTCTCCAGATAATTTAATTTTGGAAAAAAGCATTTTTTTCAGTAGGTTTTCTGTTTTGAAATGTCTTGAATGTTACAATATCTCAGGATCAAAATACATTCCTCGATCTATCTAATGTAAATCTGCATTCAGAGAAAAGAAAAAAAAAAAAAAAAACCACCAACCATGAAGTCTAAAGTAATGGACATTCCATGCTTTTTAAGTAAACCAAGGAGAAGACAAGGGACATACTGCTTAAGGCAGGTTGGATTTTTGGAAAGCGGATGATTCTCTGCAAGCCAGTATTCATGGTAAAGAAAACTTTGTCTTTCAGAATTAGGCAATATTGTGTAGAAGACAATCGGCTGTGAATAAGAATGGTAGGTGAGAAGTCCAGAATGTTTTGCTTCAGGAACTATTAACACAAGTTGGCATAGCTTTTGTTACTATGAAATTCAAAAACCACGCGGGCTTAAGGAAGCTGCATATCTTGGTGGGTTTTCTTTATTTCTTTGTTTGTTTACTTGGTTTTGAATTTGCACCATTATGACTTTCAGTGTTGTGGTATAAGTGTTGCAAGGCATAATTGGTTTGTCTGAGTGATACGTAATGTCAAATCTGTGATTAGAAATTTTTCTTGACTTACTGTCTCTGTAGAAATCATGAAACTGAAAATCTGATTAGGAATGCATGAACTACCCTTAGTAAAAATACTCACCTGCCTATTTGATACTCAGTCATTGTCAAGTTGGAGAGTGAGGTGAAAATTAGTGCAATTAGGAGAAATTAACCTAGGGAAATAGTCAAGAAAGTTAAGGTTCACCTAATTAACTGTTTCGTAATTAGCTATTTAAAAAGTCTTCAGCAGTTAAGTGATATAATTAATAGTTTACTGTTTTCCTCACTTGAGCTTCATACAAATTCAGATAGTATTCAACAGGCTACTGGTGTCACTGTAAACTTAATGGATACAAGTAACTGTGGACTCTGTTTTTTCTTCTTTTATTTTCCTTCTTTGCTGATGAACATTTGTGTATGTGTTCATTTGTGTCTACTGGTATTGCGTATGACTTCAGTAATTGTAATTACCGAAGACAGCATTTATACCCACAGTTTAAAATTCAGAATTCTATCTACTCAAATGCTAGGAAAAAAGTGGAAGTACAGAAAATATTCGTGGTTCAGCTTCTTAGGTTTTTTGTGTGTTGTAGTTCAGGGATCATGATCAGATCATGACTGCTCTGATCACTGATGCTTTATTGTAGCCCTTATTTACTGTCAAATATTGTAAACTGCTAACAACCCTCATTCCGTCTGACATAAATATACATGTAACGGAACTGGGGAATTAAGAATGGAGAATGAATCTTCTCGTAATAAATGCTATTGGCTGCCAGGGCCAAGGGGAGTTAAAAGAAGCCAAAGTATAATTTGAACCTGTTAATTAGGTAGAATGGAAATAGAAATTGCAGGAACATTTCAGTATCTCCTATGGAAGGCGTAGATGATGCTGAAGTATTTTTCCAGGTGTTAATAATTAAGGAAGGTCTTTAATTCCCACCTGTCAAAGACAATTATTTTAATTAGTGGGCATGGGTAAATTGTTTTGCTTTACCTGATAGCTTTTTGGTATTCAAAAATAAGACTGTATATCGGATAAATATTTTTTTGTTGTTAAATGAAGTAGGGTGATTTATATAAGAATTTATAGTCAGGCTGGGGAGAATTAAACTAAAGATGCAAGCCTAGGCCTGAAGAAAATCAGGCCTAGGCTCAGGCTCATCTTTGCCTTGTATAGAAGATTATCAGAATTCAGAACCCCATGTTCTACAAGTGTCCATCAGCAGAATATTTTTATTGATAAACTAACCATGAATTGTACTTGATCCGCTCCTGAGATCTTTCAGTTTATGCTATTGGATATAGTTTCATTTTTTTTTCCCGTGGAATATACTTGGATTGGATTTGGAAGTTGCATCTGGAAATGGGACTTCCCGCTCCCTGGACAGCTGGCATAGGGGTAGACCAGTGGGGTGGAAATGTTCAGGATGTCTCATATTGCCAGGCACATTGGCTGCCAAGCTGCGTTAGCAGCTTCAACCACTTTAGTGAGTGGACTTAATCCTTAGATGTAACCCTATAAGTATTAGCTGCTAATTCTGTCTAGTTCTGCAATAACTAACAATTTTTATTAAAGGAAATACTGTGCATATTTTCTTTCCCAGCATCTTTGATGTGTATGGTTAATTTTGTCTGCAATAATGCATACTTACTAACCAGAAACCGCAGTAAAAATATATAGACATCACTCACAGTAATGTGATTGAAGTATAATACTTTCTATCTAATCTACTATTTTCAGGAAGAGTTAATTGGACTGAGATTGGATGAGTGATCCTTTTTAAACTGGCTTACAAAATTGTGGCAATGAGTACCCTCCATATGTAAATTTAAACCCAAGAAATTTGAAAACAGTGAGTGAAATTAATCAAAATACTAATTGTATGGTTTGGGCTGGGATAGTTCATTTTCTTCACAGTATAGTGCTTTGTTTTGGATTTCCAACCAAAACAAGCAAACTGTGCAGTATCACTGTTAGTGGGTTGGATAAATTACAATACTCACAATCATCCAGGTTAGGTGGTCAGGTGGCTCTGCAGCTGTGCAAAATGTGTCAGCTAATAGAGAGTACAAAAATCCAATTGTGTCAACAGGCGTCAAAAAAAGGACCTGCCACTACAGGAAAGTCATAGGAGTGGCTTTTTGTTGCTCATCATTGATTCAATATGGCTGCAAAAAAGTAGCATGAATTTCCAGGTGCATATGTCTAGCTTTTGAGTGCATAATGTGTTGTTTTATTTTTGTGCTGATAGGAAGATTATGCATGTGATAGCCCTATTGTAATAACGGAATTGGTTTCCTTGACTATAGGAGCTGTCTACATTTGTACAGAAGATATATTCCCAAGTAAGCGTTTGCAACAACTTATAGAACAACAACGTAAGATGCGTACGGATGTTCCAGCTGAAATCATACAAAAGATCAAATTTGGAAACAGTATTTTTGTTGAGCATGCAGCAGACCTAGTAAGTATTAGCACAAATTAAAAATGCATAGTCGTTACACTATAATCCAGTAACCGCAGGCTTTTTCTGATACAAGAGACCTTTCAAAAAGCTAAGAGTCAACTAAGATCTGTTACAAATACTACTTAACCTCTGCAATTTGCTGTTAAAGAACTGTCGATTGTAGGGGTTTATTATGAAATATATTAAAAGATAAATATGAATATTTTTTAGAATGAATTGTGGTGGATTTTTGTAGGTCATTATATTTATTAAAATGTAGTAGAGTTATTGCTACTAGTTTTACTGCAGCTTCTAGGGAGATCTTCATTGAATTTGGAGACAGGTTATAAATATATACGCAGAAGCTGGTGTGTATCCTGACTAACTTGCAACACCAAAGTTGTTAAAGACTCTTGATCAATATGGACTTGATGTAGCAGGTATGTATTTTGCTGTTAATATGTCATTAATGGAACAGCAGCATAGACTTCTGGCTTGAATATTCAATGCTGGTGTCGACCTCTCAGTGTTTCAGTGAGAACCATTCCTGCAATGTGGGAGCGGTTTAGGATCACAGTATTGCATTATTGAGATTTCAAAATGTTGGTAAATAACTGATTTAAGTCAGAGTTGCAGATAACTGTACACTGCAGTTCGGACTCTTTATTTTTATTTCAGGTAAAACCACAAGACATTTGCAAAAAATGCTTACTAGTGAGACTTAAAGACACAAACTCACGATTAGAAACTCTCAGCTTGTTTCAGCAGTGCTATCTGTAGTTACTATCTTTGATTTTTACAGATTACTCTGAACTGTTTTAATGCTGGCTGTTTGTATTTTGTGGTAGGATACCTTTCACAACTGCATTACTAAAAGGATTTCCCTCCTGCTCACAAGAGGCATGGTGCGGCTGGTGATCATAGACTCTCTTGCTGCTTTGTTTCGATGTGAATTTGGAGCTTCAGATTCTGTTACGAAGGCTCGGTATTTGCAGACATTTGGAGCACAGCTTCACAGTTTAAGCACTAGATTCAGGACTCCAATACTGTGCATTAATCAGGTAGGACATCCAAATTGCCCCTCATTTTATAGGGACCATTTAATAAATGGCTAGAGTGGGGGAGGGAAATCTGTGTATGCAGATTTCTTAGTGTTGCATTTAACACTGTTAACTGAGTATCAATGACTGATGGAAACTGAAGCTTCCTTAAACTGATGTACTTTAGTAAATTTAACTTCTCTAAACTTTGTGAATATCATTTAGGCTTTTATAGACTGTTAATATTCTCAAAGGTTGTCCATTAAAGCTAATGAAAATAGGTACCTACAGCAACTGCACAAAGCATCAAACTAAAATAACAGAGTTCTTTCTTAACACTAGCTTCAAATGCCATTGCCAGCCCAATTGCGCTGGGAACTCTGCATGCACACTGATATTCCACATATACAGGAGGCCATGAATGACCCGGGACTTTGCATTTTTGTGAAGCTCAGCATTTTTGCCTTACTGCTGAAATTACTAAAGCATTAGAATGCATGCAGGCTGACTTGAGCTCAACCAAAAAAAGGCCAGAAATGATACTAGTCAAAAAGAATATTCTTTTGAGAAAACTAAACAAGACCCTACTTCCATCCTGTAGAAGTGGCATGCCACTGCTCTTGGTCTAATCACAAAAGGGGTGAGTAAATGCACAGGCAGGCCACTGTCAGAAAACTTCCTTTCCAGAAGACACTTAATCAACTAAGTAAGTACTCAGCCTGGAGGTTTCCTTCTCAAAGCAGAAGAAAAGTAGTAGGCAGAAAAGTTGAATTTGAGTCACAAACAAGAAGGGGTTTATGTCAGGAAGAAAGAGGTTCTAGAAACATCAAGTCAGCTGTTACTTGTTTGATTTCTGTTCCCTGGGAGGAGTTCTGGGACTACAGAATGGGCAGTGTGTAAAGCCTTACACTTACTACCAGCACTGGAAGGGAGTGTATTGGAATTCACACGTAGCAGTAATATGAACAGCTTTCAGGCGTTCAGTGTTTTACTTTCACTAAGGTTCCCATTAAGATTCAGTAGAATTTAAACTTCAGCCTTGAATTACTCCTGATTTCTTAACCAACTTTTTCTTACGTAGTCTTTCATAGGGTCAGCTAGCTTTTAAGGAAAACTGACAGTTCCTTTAACTGCTTTCTGAATTTTGGTATTAGAGACAATTTGTTCTCCCTGGGAAGCATGGTTTGGATTTTACTCTTTGAGCCAAGGTTTGTGTGTTTCAGCATTTACACTGTCAAGCCAACCACTGGATTCAAGTTCCTTGGATTCAAGTTTCTGGGATACTCCAAGTACGGGCATTTGGAAAAGGTTATCTGCCTTTTTCCTAGGGGTTCTGAGGACCCATCTAGCCAGCAAAAGATCAGATTTAAGGGTAAGACATGTCTAGACGTACCCAGCCTCTGCCTTGGAATGGTTCAGCACCAGAGGGGAAAAAAGTAATTTAAGGGAGCTTCTTAAATCTGCCTTCCCATGATGAGGGTCTTACATTGGTGCTGGCTCACAGATGCAGTCAGTGCCGGACATGGAATGACAACAGTCTGACCATGTGCTGACAGAGGGTCCTTCAAGACTGTATCCTAATGGAAGGAGACTCATTACATCAAGTCTGTAGTTACAGAAATAAACCGTGGATATAACAACACTAAGAAAGCTTATGGCTGTAAATTAATCCATTATGTACATTCTATGTAGAGAAGTACCTAGAACTTAATTTGTTGTACTTTGTGAAGAACTTGTGTGGAAGAGTTATGACATTAAAAGACAACAGAGGGAGTGGAGAGGTGTGGGTTTTTCTGGGCTGTAGTCAAACTGCTCCATTAAGCAGGCCTTCGAAGGGGGTGAAATCATTGAGGACACCTTTTGGAGATTTGGATGTCAGTACCTTTTATGTATAGCTACAGCACTGGAAGAGTTTTGTGTGGTTCTGGCTTTTTTGTTTGGTGGTGGTTTTTTTAAACAAATCAAGTATCTACTAGTAGTTAAATTCATATAAGCTGTAGCTAGCTAAATAGGTGTAGCGCTGTGGAATAAGGTTATAATTCACAACTCCCTTCTCGCTTGCCTTGAAAGAGTACATGTTTTCTAACTTGGCTTAGTATGTGAACCAATAAATTGGATTTTCTATAGGCTTTGTTCCCTTCCCTGCCCTTCTGCTTGCTAAAAACAAATGCAGGGCTGCAGATCAACTTCAAACATTGTTGTTCTGCTTTAGGTGACCGATGCAGTGAGCGAGTTGGAAGCTGCTCAGGGCAGTTGCAGGTAAGTCATCCACAACAGAACTGTCACGATGTCATACACAGCAGCATTTAACTGGTTTTTTTCTCTTTTTAACTCCAGTATAAACTACCAGAGTGTGTTAGGAGCACTAGCGCATTTAGCCAGCAATGTTGTATTTGCTGATATTGGCAATAACTGATGTGCATGAAGTGGAAGAAACTGTCATATACACTTACACGATAATCCCTAATCAGCAAGTTAGGGGGAAGATTACCTGGAGTTAATGGCTGGCACTTGCTTACTTACACAAGAGTATTTTTGCATCTCTTCTTGCCTCTTGATATAACTGAGTGCATTTTCTGCCCGATTAAAAAAATACAGTAACCAAACCTTATCAGTTGGTTTTGTTAGTTGCTTAAGAAAAATACCTTCTGTGACACCAAGGTATTAACAGGATCGAAACATACTTATTTGTCGTTTGAATCTCGGTTTACTAGATAAGCTAGGTGCTACATAAATTGTTTTTTTGTGAGAAGTTAGTTACATCTTCCAGATACAGAAACTGACATGGAACAAGGATAGGGTTCCATTTTTATTCCCCCCTTGTTATCTTGTAATTCTTTTACTGGAGAGATGGCACTTTTTCCAGGAAGAAAAATGGGTTTAAATTTAGTGTTTAAAGTAATACATATGCGGTATTATATCTAGCCAACGTTTCTAAATATACCTTTGAGTGGAATCCAGGGCCAGCAGTTACACACTTCAAATACTTGAAGTTCAACCATCTTTCTGTTGTTACTGTCCTGTCACAAGAGTGGGCCCACCAAGGCAGAGGCAGGTATTCACCATGGTTGTAGTTGGAAGAATGAATGAATTGTTCTGTGTAGAAGCACATTGCTATAGAGAGAACCTATAGTTTTGTGCGTACACCCTGTAATCTCTGTCTTGAAAGACAGTTTTAAATACAGCAAGCAACATTAAATATAGAGAAAGAGCAGATAATTTCTTTCAGTGTAATCTTGTTACAACAGAAGTGAAGATATTTCATATTAAACTCACACATGCAGAAATTTGTAATGTTTTCTTTATAGTGTAGCGGATAACAAAGTCTGTCCAGCACTTGGAATAACCTGGGCAAATCAGCTGCTAATGAGACTGATGGTCAGCCGAGTACCGCAGCCTGAGCGATCACCTGGAGCGGCATCACACCACAGTGGAAGTGTGAGGACTCTAAGAGTAGTTTTTGCTCCTCATCTCCCTCCATCCTTTCGCTACTATACAGTAAAATTGGAAGGTGTAAAAGGAATAAAATAAATCCTTTGCATAGTAAAGTATCCTGCTCCAAAAAAAAATTATCAACACTACTTTTGTTTCAGGAAGAATTACTAGTAAAATGAAATTCTTCCTAGAGGAGAGAAACGCATCCTGAAATGCACAGACAGTGATACAACTACAGTAAGCCTTGCTTACGCTGTGAAAGATGATTATTTTTTTTTAATACTTGGATATATGTTTATCAGCTTTTCCTTGTGAGAAAAGTATTCTGAAGGAGGAGACTGCAGCTGTGTACCCACTCTGTTTCCAGACACAAAGGGACCTAAACTCAACCAGTTAACATTGCTTGCTGGTGTTTCTGGGCCTCATGCTGCCATTAAGTATAGCCCTTCTTCTATCTGTAGGGCCTCAGAAATAACACAAAGCAGCTGTCCCATTTTTTTAAACTACTTATTATTGGGATTAAAAAAAACTCCAGAAAGATACTTGATTTTAACATCTTACTGTAAAGAGTTAAAATTGTACTGGTTTCTGTACTACACAGGCATATCTAGCTTCATAGAACTTCTACAGATTTTTTAAAGATTTTTTTTCTGGTCTTTTCCACTCTTTTTCTGCTTGCCAGTCCCCTCCCCTTATAGCAGAAGCCTCTTCAGCATCTTCCACTTAAAAAATAACAAACCACATACCTCCATCCCCTTGTTTGCTAATTGCTGAAGCGGTGTAACCAGGTCCTTTCAGAACAAGGGCCCCGTTCTTGTTCTTCCTGGTACTCGGCCCTGCTCTGTTTTTACTGGACCTGGACAGCATTCTCCATCAGCTTCTGGATCGCTGCCTCTAGTACCTTGTCCTTGCTGCTGGGCTTTTAATGGAATTAGGCTTCTGAAGGGCACCTCGAGCTGTTTTCATCCAGCCATAGAGCTATTACTGTCCTCAGGTTTTTGTTGTTGACACTTTTTTCTTCCCATCTTTACACTTTCTCATGTTTTTCTGTTGGCCTCAGGCTACTGCTGTGACTTCTGCTTTTTCTAGTCATTGCTGAACTCAATGTGAAAGCAAGATTTAGGTGCATTTTCTAAAGGACTTAGACCTTATTGGGCCTAGGCTATGTAGATGCTGCTCTTACCCATGTACGCTGCTCACTTGTATCACGTACTTGTTACACTTTCAGATTTCCCCCTTCCGCCTGCCTCCCCAGGTTGCCCAAAGCAGCAGCCTACCGGGTCTCACATTTGTCTGTGCAGTTACATCGCTCAGTTCTATCTTTTGGCAAATGAGAACCTTTTGTTCTCTGTAGTTTAAACCAATACAATCTCTTCCATAAATACAAGTTCAGAGGAATGACTGTCACTTGGCCAAAGGCAAGTCCAGAGACATTCCTTTTGTGTTCTTCAGGTACACTATGTAAGGGAAATAGCCACCTCTGCCTTTCCCCAGTCATACCTGTTTAGGGGTGCAGCAGCCATCTCCACGTGGAAGCGTGCAGCTGGGTAGCAGAAAGGAAAAGTGTGTAGCATACATGGGGTCAGGTGGAACTCTCTGGCAGCAGGAAGAGTTCTCTGAGCACAACAGAGCATATGACACAAGGAAGAGACCCAGGAAGACAGGGACTCCGTGACTGCCACCGGGAGGTTCTGGATGAGAACAGGCACAGTCGTGGCTTGAAGCTGAAGGAAGGAAACGCTAAGCAAGCAGAAAGAAGGATGAGTTTATTTCAGCGCGTTCTGCAATCCCTTCAGTCATCTACAGGGACTTGTGCAAACAGCATAAATTGTCTCCAAATCTCTTTCCTAAATTGTCTTAATTCCCTGTATTTGAAAATGACTGTTCTCTGGTATTTTTTAGTAAAATCCAACCATGAAGCTTAGAAATCTTTGTGTACTCTGGCCAAGCAAAAAGTGAGTGCTACAGCTCAGAGGCATGGCTACCTCAGTCCTCAAATCCTTCTGTTCCATGCCTCTTTCCTAACTATTTTACTGGCCATAGATTAATACAGCACAAGTAACATTCAAGTTACTCTCTTCCATTCTTGGCCTGTGTATCTGGGACAAGAACTTTAGCCAGTATATTGCTCATCCTATTGCGCGAATTTGATTTAGAAAAAAAAAAGTCACAGACAGATGTAACTGATTAACAGGCATCAGTCAACCTCTACCTGGACATGCATTTACCGAGGAGCCTCACAGGAGACCAGGCTCCAGCCCCAGGAACTGGCCTCTCTGTGCACCACGTTCATGGATACGCAGCTCAAGGCTCAGTTGTGTAGTATTTTGATGAACATCTCTTCTTGCAACCTGACCGCCTGCAGGAATGAGACAGACATGTTAAACGTCACAGATGGGTCTGTAACCAAAGCCCCGGGTTACCTGGTAAAGAACACTTTTACCACCAAATTTAAGTAACATCTAAATAAGTCCTGTCATCACTCACGCTGGTAACTTACTTAACTTTCCAGCTGGAGGTTTAAAGCTGAGTGAGAACACATTACAGTGTGCTTCCTGGCGCATCATCACATGCGCAAACCTTTAACCTCCAAAATACAACTGAGCCCAGGCTTACGTCAGTCACTCGCAGCAGCTGAACGTCCCTCTGCAGTTTCTACCACTTTCTCCAGTTACTTACACCCCCAGTCAGAAATCTGTAGGGCAGCTCTGGGGCTGCAAACCCTCACAAAGACTGAACAAAGCATCTGCCATCTGCAAAGCCTTGTGTCAAAAGCGTTGAAACATGCTTAAGTTTTAATAAATGCAATTTAAGAACCTTCCCTTTATACAGCTTTATTCATCTTTGGATTTCACAACTGAGAGTTGTTTCTATACAGGAAAAAAATGGAAGTAATTTTTACAAAGAAAATTTACATTCTAGAATGTATTAAGTATATCACCTTTATCTTGTAAGATTATGTTTAAATATTTTTCTACACTTTGAAAAGAAACATTAAATGACACTTGAGAAACTTTTAAACAGTTTCAAATTAATCTACAGATCTGTGATGTATTTAGAGAGGCCTTTTTCAGCAGAAGGATCGTGTAGCGTTCTGGAAATGCTGCTATGGAAAAGTTGAACCAAATTACCAAATTAATTTGTGCTTGGTAAAGATAAAAATTTACATGACTGACCTATTAACAAAACAGATGTAGCAAAACACATTAAAAAATTCTCATTACAAGTTTCTTGATGAAAACAAGTGAATTACCACTATTTGTTACAAACAACATTTGTGGAAGTTTATTTTCAACAAAGTTTTATGGGGCAAGAAAACCAGGCAAACTCTGAATGGGGTTTTGTCCATAGCTGTGACCAGCAGTAACTACACATGGAGAGCAAAACGCAGCATTTTAAATCCGATCTTGGAAGGTTTATTAGTTTTTTAAAATCAAACATGAAATCCACAGATCAGAGGGGGGCAGTGGTTTTCTGTTTTGCTGTTCCTGGGTTTGGGGTTTATTTTGTTAAACCAGGTCCTAGAAAGGAGAAAATACCATTCCTGATTGGAAGGAACTCATCTGGCTTAATTATATACTGTAGCCTCCCACCACTACTATGTAATGCTTCTACTACAGAATTTAAAGACTCAAAAACCTTCCATGCTTGAATGGAGACTAAATACAGGGAGCCTACCGATCGATCTGCTTTTTAGAACTACTTGGCTATGCTTGTTCCATGCTGTATACAATTTCTAGTCTCTCTTGTGTGCCAGCACAACCGCTACAGCAGCTTTGAGCTTCCTGATGTAGCTGGAGCATTAAATGAACTTCCAACTAGGGTTCTCTATAATCTTTCGTATTTAAAAGTAGCCATAGCTAAAGAACAGTTTCACAATTTCACTATGAGCATAAGCATCTTCCCAACCTGACCTCTGTCAGATGGTGGCACTGTGTTTTGCTTCTTGTTTTGTCATTTCAGGCTTTTTTTAAAAAGCTACTGACCTTGGCTGTTCAGTGTACTGAGACGACTGCAAATGGTTTGGGAGAAAAAAAACCAATCAAATTTAGATATTCAAGATTTCCCTCAATTCTGAACTATTCTAAAAAAAAAAAAAAAAAAAAAAAAAAAAAAACAAAACAGAACACAAAACCAAAAGCCATCGTTTACACCAATACTTCAATAACTCTGTGACAATGTAAAGTTGCTATAATAAAACTGTAAGCTTCACAGCATCACATCTTTTAACATTTATTCTCTCAGCACAGGCTAACATTACCAAAAATGCAATTCTTTTAGCAGCTTTCAGACAAAATACATGACCTGCATAACAAAAACTAAAGTAACTTGAACTCATCAAGTATTGTAAACACACTTTCAACAAAGCACCGCACACCCCTTTTTCTATGTATTTACAACAGAACCACACCGTTTTCAAAATTACTGGTTTCAAATGGTACAATTTCAGCACACATACTTCTCAAAACTACTTTAATTTACTACCATTCAGGAGGGCTTGGGGGGATGGGGGGAGCTGTTTTAAAAAAAGGTACAAACTAGGTAACACGTCCAGTTGTTTTTCCATTGTTTAAGTGCTATGTCCTGTCACTGCAGTACTGCAAGCACAAACATCACAGCAATAGTTCAGTTATTCCTCTAAGAGAGGAACAAATCATGAAACAGTTCCATCTTACAATCGTATTTAACAAGATCTAAACTCAAGACCAAATATTGCCAATATTCCTAAAGACTAGCACACAACCAGACAAGACGGAAGGGCAACGGGCACCTTTCTAGCAGTAATGATTCCATGTCTGATTCATCCTACATCCTACTGCGTACCCCAGAACTAGCCACTGTTCACAGGAGAATCTAGAGGAACTGGCCTAAACTGGAGTCCTCGTTATGTTTTTAATGAAGTTCACCCTTACAGTTCTGGGCAAGGACAACAACGGTAGATTAAAAACAAAACAGCACTACCAAGGTTGCAGTTTTTCTAACAAGATGTCTGTCAATTTTGAAGGTCTTTTCTCATTTTGTTTTGTCAGAGCTGTTGATCTAGTTTGGTATTGAAGACATCCAAGAATTACGCAATTGGGTATTCTGGTTTTATACGTCATGCAGACTGTTAGCTACAACTGGAACTGAGGAAATCTAGAAAGAAAATCTTACGTAAAAGCAAACTGAGAGGCCCACCCAAAACTGAAATGTATACAGACATGTCCTGACAGTAATTCATTCATGATTCACACACAAGTAATGTTGACCTTAACTTGGTTTTTATACAAGTGCTTCACAAACTGCAAACCAGCCCATTGGCTCATTCTCGGGGATTTATGGATTAGAGAAGTCTCGAAGTTTCTTCTCTGAAAAAAAATGAACCTTGTAAATGTAAGAATTGTTTAATAAGCAGTAGCTCAACAACTTAATCTTCCAACACACTTTAAAATATATAAAAGTTTAACACATTTAAAAGCACAGTACTAGTAATGCCACCAACTGTAAGATACTGAACGAGAAAGCTCCCTCACTGTCACCATCAACATACCATGGTCTTGCATTTTAAAACTTAATGTACATTGTAATTTGGCATGGTTAAATATTGTATTGCTATTTACACAAGTTCTCTCTCTTACCCCCCCCCCCTTTTTTTTTTGAGAGAGAGAGAAAGGCTGCAAAAATAATTTTCCTTTGAAGTTGAAAGATGAAATGTAGAAACCACATTCTTCAATGTCTTTTAAGTAAGTCCTTATTAACAAGATCAGTTCTGGGTCTAAATAGTTTTGTGGATTTTTCTGGAAGCCAGACTTTTACAACAGTCTCTTCAGTGAAGCACTGAGCTCTGCAGAACCGCGTGCTGCAAGGTCCGCTGAGCCACCCCCGCAGCATGCTGGTGTGGAACAGGGTGACGGCAAGGGGTGTCTGCAGCAAGAGCTCCTCAGCCAGGGCTCTCCTGCCCTTCCCCCAGCCTGCCCGGCACCGGCACCGGCACCCACCCTGGGTGCGCAGCCCGGGTGCAGAGCCAGCTCGCTCTGGCTTTGCGCAGAGAATTGAATTCACCAATGGGTACACATAACATGTTTTGCTTTGGGGGCAGGGGGGAAGTATATATATTATGGATTTTTGTAATATAAAAAGCTCTTAATAAAAAGATTAAAACTCAAGAGTCTACATTATATGAGTATATATTGTTAAGATAACTGAGCAACAATCCGTTCTTGCTCAAGTTCATTAATGAATTGCACTACTCTGTGCTAAAACTTCTACACATTAGCAGCATTGTATCTCACCGTTTCTAAACTGTCTTCATAGCAGGTATACCATATATGCAGCTTTCTTTAAAAAGATGCTAATAAGGTACCTCCTGGTAAACATAAGTTAAGTGCAATACACATACAACTTTTTGCATCGGTTACTGTAACCAACGTAAAACCAGATGCAAAACCAGTCAAATACTTCTACGAACTACTGATACTAATGACTCTTCGCAGCCTGTTCAAATACTAAAACTTGCTTACATTCCTGTGAGTTACCTCCAGTTGGCGCTAACCTTGAATGAATATTCCAGCTTTTCCCAAAGTTAATTTTGTTCGGCATTTTCCAACTCACAACTATGACCACAAATACATTTGTATACACACTGGTTGCTTTTTTTTTTACTTTCTCATCCAGCTTCACGTGAAGAAAAATTTTTACAAAAGATGAACAAAATTACAAGCTTTACAGAAAAGCAAGAGGAAACACTAGTGTCTATAAAAAACTTAATAATACACACTTAGTTCCAGCAGCAGTCCCGTATACTGACAGCATATATATTAACCATAAGTAGATTTAACATGGATGTGTAGTCAAACAAGTTGCTTGCCGCTTACGGCCATCTAGCGCTTCCGTTGGGGCCCTTTGGATTTGAGTGGTCCTCTGCACAGCAGCTACTCCCCAGCGTAACAGCCTAGTGTGTAGCTGCCCGCTTCTGCTGTCATCAGCTATTACGGAGAAAGGCAGGATTTGGAATCAGCATAAGGAAATGCCGGGGCACTCTCAGAAAACAGCAAATGGGATTGTGAATTCCAGCGGACAAGCAAGAAAGTCAACCTGAGGCTCGATGTTTCCCTAAGAGCAACAGCAGCTGCTCTGGGACAGCTGCAGTCCAACACGTCAGTGTTCTTCAACCATACAAAGTCAAGGTCAAAACGTTTCCCATTTCTCCTGAACCGTCCTACCTCCACTGATTACTGTGCCCTAAGACTTACATCAACAAGTATCAAAGTTACGGTCACAGGTATTGCTATTCGTGCTAGCTCTATGTAATGTAACCCCAACCCTCTCTTCCGTAACATTTAATAGCTCAATCTAGTGGTTAAGTAAGCCGTGTCTCAAGTGCTGTTTTGCCAGCTAAGGTTTCTAACATTACAATAGTAAGTGGTGCAAAGGAAAGCCCCACCAATACAGTATGCTCAATTTCAATTTATACAGTAATGCACATGAATTTTATCCTTTTCTCATTCCAGCACTGTGTGTATTTACTGCAACACATTTAATTTTGCCTGCATTTTCAAACATCATTGCATTTTGGTATGCTTTAAATATGTTTCTATTTTTACATTTTTTTGGCTGCTGTAATACTTGGATCTATTGAAGAAATCAATGTAACCATGTAATGGGAGCAGTGCAATGAGCAATATATATCTATATAGTTTTCCTTTAGAAGAAAATATCCACTAATGCCGTGTTTGAAATTGTCCCTAGTTAGAAAAGTAAAACCAGCAGTCCATTGGAAAAAAAACCAACAAAAATCTACAGACTAGGTGTTCCTATACATAATGATGAGGAACCAAAGCTTTGAAGGTCTCAGTGCTTCTTTATTCACAAAGGAATATTTAGCTAGCTTCTCTCCAAGAATCTCAATGCGCCAAATCAGTATGACTGACACTCAGAGCTCTTGAGTCTGTCAGACAATTATTTCGTTCCTGTGTGAAGGGGAAAAACAAACAAACAAACAAACAAATTAAGCAGATGTCCAGGTAGTTCAGCAAATAAACAAAATTACTAGTTTTAAAAAACAGGAACAAACGGGTACCAGGAACTACAGAGAACTGGCCTTGTTCATGGTGAGTAGGGGAGTACTTTTCCATACTCGAATAAACCTCTTTTTCCCCAGCCAGCAATACTGAAAAGATCTGTTGGTATGTATACACACCCTTCACAATCCTGACCCAAGTCTTACCAGAAATGCAAGAGCCCATCTATGGGAATTGCCGTGAGTGTATACAGTTGGGAAACCACCGAAGTTCACAAAAAGTGAGAACTAATTTTGGTATCACAATGTGCACAGAAATTACTCTTCTGGAAGTCACATCAATTATATACTAAGGATCCACTTTAGGGGCACTTAAGGCATGGCATTTTGAAACCTTGGCATGGTTTCTGCAAAGAATTATGCTTTACTCTGGTTTGCGGGTTTTTTTCCCCCCTGAAGTTCAGCCTAAATTAAGTTTTGCATACATTTCACACCACAGAAAACTCTGCAGTACATTCATTAGAGATAATATACTTAAGCCTCCTTTATGCCACACAATGGTAAAATGAGAGCCATACAGTTTGGGCTTTCCTGATACTTTAGGACAAACAGCAATGAAGATCCTCACGTACAGTTTTGTTAGTACAGAAGCAGTTTTATCTTCCTAAAATTAGTTGCAGTTACTGTGTCAGTAAAATGCACACGCGTTTAGAGCGCAGAACATTGCTAGCTTATTTGACAATATAAGAAGCAGTGATTTATTAGGTAAAAACAGGAAATGGGAAGTAGCTATCGGGCACACCATATACAGGTAAGCAAAATACGGGTTTATATTAGCAGAAGCGTAACATAGATCAGACAAACTTTTAGACACTGCTCCTGTACGACCTCAGAAACAACTGAAGTCACATTTAAGGGACTCTGAAAATACAGCAATTAAGATGACTGGGCCCTTTACAATAAAGGGGCTGAAGTAAAGAAATACTTAACTGGACTTTGAAAGTTCTTGTATTTTTAAAGTAGCGTTTACAAGAACTTAAGAGTCCAAGCCAGAGGCTGCTTGCTATCATAAAAGCCAATGATCTTTACTGGTCAACTTAAGCACTTGCTTAAAATTAAGTGTAATACTCAAAAGCGTTACAGAATGATTCCTCAAGCATACGCTTTAAACATCTTGCCGAAGTAGGATCTTGCCAATCACTGGGAGTTTGTTGTTTTATTATTTATCACACTATTTTTATCCCAAACCCTACTACTGATATCTATTTTTGTAAGAGTATTGTAGGGCTTCTTACTTGAAAATGATCTTCAGTAGCCTTGCCACCCATGTTAAGAACATTCAGAGAACTGGCACGCTTCATGCTGCAACCAGGACAGTGAACATGCAAGGATAAACCGATCAGAAAAGCTGAAAACTAACAGCTCTAAAAACACAATTAACAACGAGCAATGCACAGTTAAGGGAGTTTGAACAATGCCCCCAAACTGATCTGAGGGATACCCTTTAAGGTAACTACATAGCTTAGCATATGGTTGTATCTGGTTCTAAATGACATGTAAAACCAAAAAAAAATTGCTAGCTCCTCTAAGCTTAAACATTTCACGCAAGTGATTTAATTTCAACTCAAAATCTCAATTTTTAAAGCATATCAAATTAATACACTGACTTAGCACTGACTTTTAATTAATTCTCAGTTTCGATTTTATGCAGCTTCTTACAAAAGCATCAAAACAGACAGTTTAGGAAAGAAAATGTGAAGCACGAGTAAGTTTGTCACACAGGCAGCATTTAACTTGGAAAAGCTACAACATGAGTATTTTCTGCCTCATCTAGGTAAGTCTTCAGCATCAATTTCAAAAAGCATTTTAAAAATCCTTTAAACATTTCAAAGCGAAGGGAAGCAAGATGGTTGCTGCTATTAACTTTGATTATGCTTTTGGCTTTACAATGCTCTGAGCAGTGGTAACAAAAACCCTGCAATACTGTATTGAAAGCAACAGATGAGGAAAAAAAAATGAATCACCTACACAGGACCTACTGACAGTCAAAACATCACTGCATTAATTGTAATATCTAGTGCTGTTTGAGATGAGTATTTATTAATTCACCTACATCTCAAACATATACAAAATCTAACAAAAATATTTTACGGTGTACATTACTCAGAATGTTCTATGTTTGCTTTGGGTTTTCACTAGCTCTTCAACTATTTGGAACTACTAAACGAGGGCTCTTTAATAGACATTTGATGAACTATGCACAAGACAATGAGGGCCTAATCCTGCAGTGAAACAGCTGGCTGATGCAAAGTTTCCAATGCCTTCCAGTAACATGGAAAGGTTTATCCATACAGATCACATTAGATATTAACCAGTTTTTCTTTCTACTAAAGCAAGACTACTAACAGTCAAAGTCAAGCATGAGTTTTAAATGCTTTCATAAAGCAAAGGCTTAGCAGAATAAGCCAGAACACTAACGCACGCAGGCAGCAGCTGCCACATAACATAGGCTTACTGTTTCTTCCTAGCATTAAATCAGAATGTTTCAAAAGCTAGATTGCACGCAATTTAAGATACTTGACATGAGTGTTAGCAACAACAAAGCAAGGACTCATGCATGGTATACACCTCTCATTTATTCAGGGAAACATGTACAACAGAGGTTATATACGGAAGTCAAAGTAAGTTAATCTGTAAAACACAAAACATTACATAAAATCTCCAAAAGAGCACAAAGGTTTATGGAAAACATTCCAGGGAAATGCAAAATCCACTAGTAAAAATTTACACATGTATTTTTAGTGCCAATTAAAAAAAAAATATATTTTTTTTTATGACACATGTGATACTGGTTTGTTTGTGGGTTGGGTTTTTGTATGTTTTTACATCAACATACTTAGGAACTTTAGCCTGGCAAATGCACTTAATTCCCTCCATGTTAGGAACACGATTGCACAAAGAGCATGAAGTTGTTTTTCTGGTACATAAGCAATAGCAATAACGATAGTTTGGTCTCTTTTTTTCCTCTTTCTTTGAAATTATAAATCTTAATTGTTTCATTGTATGATCAAAATGTTTTGAAGTGAAACAATCAAACTTAACACTAATTAAGCAAAGTTGAACTATTACATAACTGAATTCTGAAATAGAATAAAGAACTGATACCATACTTCAAGTACTGTATGTTTCAAAGAACAGTTAAGAGACTTGTTCGTTGTCAAAAAGACTTTTGCATGACTTCAAGAGTTTCCCTGATGAGTTTTCCACTCATGTATCAAACATATCAAACAACATGAAAACTAAGCATTTCTTTCATGCTGTGATACTAATGTACTTCTATTTGAATATTTCTCATTCAGAATCATACCAGCACCGTCAGTTACTATTTACAGCAGCACATTATAAGCAACAGGCGGAAATAAATTTCAGAATAAAGCCTTCATAGAGACATAGGCAGGGAATGCAGAGGTGTACTAGTAAGGAGGGAGGCACATACATCTTTTACCTAGAGTGGCTGACTTCACAGCAAAAATGATGTATATGTATGCTATATTAGCACTGTAGCATTCAGCGATCAGAACCCACTAAAAACCAAAGGTCTGCATAATAAAAACTGAATATCCCTTCTATTAAATTCAGAAGCAGAAAAAAACAACAACAAAAAAAAACAAAAACCCCCCACCAAACCAAAATCCCCACAACTCTAGTTTACTAAAGTTTCTTTAGAAAATGAAATCAAACTGACTTCTTGGAATATCAATATATACAGCTATGCTTCATGATCTACAAAGCTGGTGTTTAATACCAAGAATCTTTGCATTATTTAGTAAAACCAGCTAATATAAATTAGATTTTAAAAAGTCTATATTTTACAAGAAAAGAAATTGCAATATTTGTTGTCTTATAGACTAAACGTGCGTATCTACAAAAAGCCTGTCAATGCAATACACTTATTCCAAGTTTTAAGAATAAATTATTCTTTGAGAACTACGGTGACATCTAAAAACCAAGAACACTTCGTCAAAAAAAGGAAAGCAAGAAAGATATTGCTTTGTTTTAAAATTTGTTTCACATTAATGTCTTTATTTGAGGAAATCTTATCTGGTGATACAGACCCCACAGTGTAATTAACGTTAATGTCGGTAGATTACTTCTACTTTGGTCAAATAACACTACTGAAGTGCAGACCATAAAAAGTAGGATTAAAATAAATAACATAAAACTCTTACAGAGACACTGTAAAGCCAAATGTCTTCAGTTATATGTAAGCATAGTTTTCTACATCTATAATCACAGAGTTACTCTACCTGCAGAAGTTAGCTCAATTTACTACAGAGAACAAGGAATAAAACTCTGACTTTTAAGAAACCGAAAAAAAAATTGTCATGTCTCAAAAATTAGGAGAAAAATGCAAAATTAGCTATAAATATATGCATCTATTTATACAGGAATGTCCCTGAACTACGATGTATGAACTCTAGACAGAACTGAATAGAATCAGAAAAAGAGCGTATAAGAATTCTAATACTGAAGACAAAGAGGGAAATCTCTTTTGTTCTATTTTGGCTTATATTTGCTTGTTTTCCCTAAAGCATTTTACATTTACATATTTCCCTCTTCTAATCACATGCCTCTCACAGTTTTTCCCAATCTATCACCTCAGAGGCAGTTCTTAAAGATGTTATCAATAAATGCAAAGGGATTTTTGACCTTGATATTAATTCAGTGCTTCAACATCAAGTCTCTGGCAGCTTTAATTAACAATTCTAATAATCACATCAGGCTGAATTTGAAAGAGATATGTGAGGAAGCAAATTCTAGATGTATTACAGCTGTACACAATGTTTACAGCCGCATAAAAACAGTAAGGCAATGCTTCACTGGAGCACTTACAAAAACACATTGAGCCCCTGCCTCCAGATCACTGTCTCTGGTATTACCATCATCGTCATCTACTATGTTACTAATATAGGTCCAGTTGCTCCATCGAAAGTTACTCCAGGTTCTCCAATTTAACTGTTTTAAAACCTAAGTTCAAATTCACATTGTCATATAGTTCCCTGCCAACTAAATGAGTTTCAGTTTTCCGCAGAAAGGGGAAGAAAGAAACCCTGCAAAACTGACTGCCATTATGTTGGGGGTGAGGTGGAACACCCACGAGGGCTACCATGAAAACCAGTAGTACATTTTAACATTTAAACTTCTCTGCAGCAACCAATACATGATGAATGTTTTTATGCATTTATTAGAAATATTACGTACATGCAAATCCATATCATATGGTAAATAGGAAAGAGTGAGAAGTCCAATTCATTAACATTTGAATTTTGACTTCGCTGAGGCCAAAACGTTATTGAGATGTACAACTAGGTTAAAGTTTTTCCAGGATTTTCCTCTGCTCTCTGAAATCTGGGGGTTCCAAAATTAGAAACTGAGAAGGGCTCAAGTCAGTACTTCTCTCTATACCCACAATATATAAAGCTGTATCAAGAATGTATCAAGATATTAAGCACTATCAAGAACATTAGCTGTGGGTTGGGTTTACCGTATTCAGGCTTTGACAATAGAAGTCAGTAACATTTATTATTCTTCCCTGCTGCATGAAAAGGAGAATTTTGCAGGTAACTAAATTTATCAGTAATTCTATGAGACTTTTCTATTCAAGTGGCTAACAGTAAATAGGGAAAAACCCACTTTTAAAAATGAGTTGACTCTTAAAAGCAAATACTCCTCAGATGTTACAGAACTTTCATATATATTTGTAAGGAATTATTTCCTGTTTTATTTTTCTTTTAGACATAAATCTACATTGTACGCAGTTAGCTGAGCAAAGAAGAAAACACTGTCCTAGGCACTACACTAGGCTACAGCGGGGGCACAGAACGAGGGCACACCAGCACAGCTATGAACAGATAATTACCCTGGATTCTTTGGTTCACTGTCCCGTGAACTTCCTCCCTTCAGCTTTCTAACCAGCTTCTCACTGCTGCGTCTAATGGAAGCACGAAGTTTGCTAAAGGAACCACTGCGTTTTAAAGATCCAGTGCCATCCTGAAAAAAATTGAAGAAATGTGAAACTGCACGAGTTCGTTGCCCTCCCCCAAAGCTGGCTCAAAAGCATTTCGTCGATGAATTATTTTTTTTATTGCTGTTAATATATACTTAGTAATTACCTAACCACATTAATACCGTATAGCTACAACTTCACCAGAACAAAAGGGTTCCTTCCAAAGATCTCTAAAATGTGAAGACATGCTCAAGCCATGATTCATAATAATAAAAACCCACCACAGCAGCTGAGCAATTCACCATCACCATGTTACCATTTCACATGAGCACACTGTGGTTAACAGAGTATAAGCCCCAAGCAAAAACATTCCAGCAGTCTAAGAAAAACACCTGTTGCATTCTGTCTAAACATCCCCGTTACCTGCAAACATGTTTGTTTAATTCTAAAATCCTTAAACAAAAATATTTCTGATCAGAAACATGTATGGTTAAATTCCTGTGCTTCCATTTTCACTTTCACCAAAGAAAGTGTAAAACATGATGAAATGAATTTTTCATACATTGCATTCACGTTTTACACTGCCGTGCTGATCCAAAGAAACTTCCAACTGACCACGAGTCTATTTTTAAATGTTTTACTCTTAAGAACTCCCAACAGTTTAGTAAGATTAGAAGTGACTGCTTCCTACTTCACAGAAATCCTATGTGATTATGAAAGAATAATTGTGAAAGAAGAAAGTAAAGTACTACTAAGCAGACAAAGACAGACACCTGAGTTGGAGTGAGTTTATTAGAAGTTAGAAAGACAAATACACAAATCACTGAACACCAAGATTAGTAGAGAAAAGCATAATTGCCAAAATCTCACACAAAGACTAAACAGCAATGCTACTTTAGAATAATCATAAGTGAAGACATTCAGAGTTCCATATTGATGTTAACCACGTAATAGGTCTCTAAATACATTTTAAAGCACTTGGAGAACATGCCTTACTTTTAACGGGTTTGGTTTTGTTTTTCTCCTGTAAAGATCACCATCATGCCATTTCAATAACACCTTGTGTGATACTTTTAACTACCTTTTTTCCATAGTGAACAGCTACTTATAAAGTTCATTGTTACTTTTTTTTCTTTTTTTTACTAATGTATTACACAGCAAATGGTTGTATAACATTTTGTATGACTAGATACATATCTGGCAAAGCTACACATGTACAGAAATAGAAAACCAAAAAAGGACACCAGCACTGAAGGAATGGCCAGTTTACAGGGAGGTGTAGCTCTGACAAGAATCTTAAGGGGGTTGCTAAAACACAGCAGTCAGTACTGAAGAGAGAAGTTAAAGCCTGAAGGTGGTGCACGCCCGTCATGCAGGAGACAGTATAAGAATCACAAAAGGCATCTAGGCCTGTCAGAAATGGAGAGAGAAAAACCGAATGAAACTGTTGGGAAAAATTCAACAGTTTTCAATTTTGAACAGTTATTTTTTACAGTATTTCTAGGTCACATTCAAAACTATTTTTTCCTGAGTAAGTATCTGGACCGCCCTTAAGTACAAAGTGCAGGCCCTTGCAATTGCCAGGATACATATCTTTCTATAGTTTCTCCTATATCACTAATACATGACTTACAAATGAGCATGACTTACATGAGCAATGCTGTGCATTCTTTTTGTATAAAATACTAAACACCTTTATGAAGTGATAGCTTTAGTATTACATTTTGTAAACAGAGAAAGGATTTTTTTTTCAGCTGACATTAACACAAAAATAAAAATAAAGAAAAAAAAACAAACAGAAGAAAGGAAGAGAGCAAGGTGCATTCATTTCAGCTTTAACTTCTGTCAGGAATTTTCCTCAAAACAAAACAGCAAGAAGAAAGAGGTCCTCCCCTAACCTCCAGACAAAATTCTGTTTATTACTTTAAGGAACCTGAATCCAACTGACCTGAGTCAATTCAGTTTCACAAATATTTTTTAGAACGTACTTCTGTGTGTGTGTGCATATATATATATATATATTTAAATAGAATTCAAGTGGAAACTTCTCTACTTGCCCTAATGCAGCAAGGCAGCTGAAAGAATCCACCTTTAAAAATAAGCTGTGGTTCAATTTACACATTTTCTATTCTTGCTGTAAGTACAGAGACTATTACTGATAGTCTTAAGATAACTGCTTTGAAAGCCTTTATCTATAGCAGCTGGAATGAACAGTAATTAAAGTTATTCCTGGAAACGGCAAAATGCCTTGCTACCAAGTAACTAGAAGATCAAAACCTGAGTTAGTTATCTCGCAAATTAAATTGCATATATTGTTCACACTTTTAAAAACAGACTTCGGCTTTTCAGGATTGAATAAATTGAAATCTATAAATTCCAATTAGAAATACTAGATCAGTGAAAAGGCTAATTATTCTTATGGTCTTAAACCAACAACACTGTAGTAGTGAAAGTGATCCAAAGAACAAAGGCAAGACAAATTCGATAGGTATGGAGCGTAACTTCTATTATGCTAACCAGCACACTAGGAATAATCAGACAAGCTTTTGGGTACTTGAAATCCGAAATAAAAACATCAAACCCTGAACTTAAACACTGACTGCATGATTATCAAGATGCCTTTAAAACATGAGTTTAAGATTTTAAAAAAATATCCTAAATGCACTACGAACAAACAAGAAAATCACAAGAGCTATCAATTTCTATGGCAAAGCTTAATTGCCTATGTTTACATCATTCAGAATGAGAATCACCTTATTACTTTAGCTTACACCTGCCCACCATCATCATCTTCTGTACTTGTAGCTGTCTGCCACAATGCCCATCTGACTGTCAGACACTTCTTATTAAAACAAGAGCAACTCTGACCAACTAGTCTATGGTAGTAAAATACAATTTCATTTCACACCTGAAAGCGGATTTCTGTGCCCAGAAGCTTGTCTTCCTGAAGTATATGGGTTAGAGTAAGAAAAGGTACTTCCCCACGCTAAGAACGTTATCTTAAATTAAGCACTATCATACCACAAAGGTTTTGTCTGTCCTGCAACTGGCTGCAAGATCAATTTACAAAAATGCCGATTACAGATACCTGCTGACATTTTTTGTATACGAATATAATAAGGGATACAAATCTTGGTATTTCTGTGTTGAATTTTTAAGACCAAGTATTTCTATGCATCTTCAAGTATCTTCTGTTAACTTTAAGGGATGAACTTTAGAAGACATATGCACTATACATGCACTATACAACCTCACTTAACATGTCTGTTTTAATAGTCAACGGAAGATTTACTTCAAAAGGTACTTCAGGTTTTTTTATAAGAGTGTAACACACTACATCAAAGCATATAATGCTTAATATGGATTACATTACATATGAAATTCACTTAATCACAATAAACCTTCCAACAAAAATTTTCCATTTAAGTTTGCCACTTTATACACTACATATTCTCTCTGATAGCCAAGAACATGAGTCAGCTTGACCACTTCAGAAGAATTTAAATGGAAAAGGCAGGCCTCTCTTCAGGTTCTGCACACAGAAGTAAAGAATTCTACTATACTTTATGAGCCAGAATATTTTGTCTGGAGGAACACATGAGGGTAAAAAAAAAACACCACAAAAAAACCCCACAAACCCCCAACTATACAATATAAATTAGATGGAAGAACAGCACTGAGATAGAAACACTAGCAGGGTAAAGGGAGAGAGAGTTGCCCACTTTATGTAAAACATGTAACACAAAATACCTTCTCTTAAAAGGAGAAAAAAAGAGCAAAGATGAGAATGAAGCAATGCCACTTCAGCACACCAAAAATGAAAAGTCTGCCCTAAGAAGTCAAAATTAAATTTTTCAGAAATTTTATCACTCAGTTTGATTCAAATACTGACCTAGAAATACTGTCTATTGCTTTTCCACAGAAGGCCCTTTCAATCCAAAACCTGCATGCTTGTTTAATGTCAATAACAGAAAAAATGTTTAATCCATTTAGAACATATAGTCATGCAAAGTACAGCGAAATTAAGGGAAGAGTACAGTACACAGTTCTAATGCTGAATGGGCAAAATGAGAATTAAAAAAAAAAAGTGTTATCCAACCTTACTTTGGCTTTATTAATGATGCAGTATTATTCACAATAGATGCTGATTGACTGTCTTGGCACTGAGAACACCAATGCCAAGAAAACAATAATAAAGAGACAAAAGCAAAGATGGAAATAACGTTCTCCTTTAAAACTAAAGCAGTATGTGTTTTCTCAAGGTTTCTTTGGAATGCTAAACTTTGTCTCATGTGCCTAACAAAAAGAAGAAGAAAAAAGATTGCTATTGTAAAAGAAATGAAACTTCAGAATGCTCAATATTGCAAAGTAGGCTACTTCCCCTCCCATACAGCAAAAGCAGGCAACACCACTTTAATCATCTAACAGAATATTTTCAGCAGAACTGCGGATAGGAGTTAGTTCTAACAGTGCAATATATATCCCATTGCCAACAATGGGATAAAGCATGGGTAAGCTGGTGACAGAAGCAAAGACCATAAGCCAGATCAATAACCGAAAGCTTGCACCGTCTTTCAAATTAAAGGAAAACAAGTTAGAAAAATGCATATGTAATTACATCACAAATATGTTTTTACTTCATGACAATCAGTGTTACACAGTGAAGCCAATATATGGGAAACAAATAGAACAAGGTCTGACTCCAGTCAAATTCTAATATGGGAAAAGGGATATTAATTTCACTTAAGAAATATGAAGTTACTATCACGTTATGTAATGGCACTGCTTCTTAGAATGGATTGTACAGCAGCCTGAAAAGTTACGTTCTTTCCTCTAACAAGCTGAGTAAGGAGGAAGATTGGAATTATTTTAGTGTTAGACTGATCACACTAATAAAACTGCTAATACTTAATATATCTCCATAGCAAATGTTCTTTGTGATTCCAACAACTTCGGTATTTTTTAAAAAAATATTTAAAACATAGGCAAATATGACATAAAAAAGACAACAGCAAAAGTAAGTTAATTGCCAGAGTATTTCTAACAGCAAAAAGAAACCACTGACAAGCAATTGTACACCAGACCATAACCAGGACACTCAATCAGCATTGGTTAAATACAACTGCTTGGGATTCTTGAAGAAATTTCACCATTCAGGACAAAAGACATAATGTTTTAAATTTTAAAATATTACATTTTTTTACATTATGTTATGATAAATAAAATGTTATTCTTAATTTCTTAATTGATTCTGCAAAATCACAAAAGACGAGGTAGATCAACCAAGTAACTACTGAAAACACAATAGGCTGGTGAATGGACAACCATATTTGTTACGGTGATAATTTATCTAAGCTATTTTCTTAAACTGTGTACTGTACTTACCCCATTCCATTCTACGCTCATACTCACTTCCTCGCCTCCATCAGGACCACTCTCGTACTTTAC
This sequence comes from Falco punctatus, assembly GCF_963210335.1. NCBI lineage: Eukaryota > Metazoa > Chordata > Aves > Falconiformes > Falconidae > Falco > Falco punctatus. The sequence goes on along the minus strand of NC_137587.1, from coordinate 37,618,619 downwards.
CACATCAACATTGAGGCTTTCCCGGCTTCGCCTTTTTTCTATACTCTCAGGGTCATTCAGCACTTCAGCAACCCTCTGTTTATGAACATTGTCAAGACCCTGAGAATTAGATGAAATGTGAAAAGGTTTTATTTTATTACAAGCTGTATTAATCTACAACCTACACACAATAACCATACCAAGAAAGAAGTCCAACCAACTCCATCACCCTGATTCTGCTTTCGAAGGACGGTTAAGTTGTCCTTTTTACATGGCAGGAATCAACACAGCATGAAGCGGGCAGACAGTTTGTGGTCTAAGAATTTGGTGACTTGTCATTCTTCTCCTCCTTCCCTATCACTTGTCAAAGCCTCATGGTGTTCATGTCACTCACCTGAAGCCAGTTTAATATTTAAGCAATTTATAGATCAGGAACAGTCAATGCAATTTCAGTTTTCCACCTACCAAATGGTGCAGTATTCACCCATCTTTGGGAAGAACATCGCAGGTGTCTGAGTATCTAATACCTAAGACACAGGCTGTGTTATTTTAAAATACTGATATATGACACTTGACACAGTAGTATAATTTATCCTTCAGAAAGAAATCAAATGAAAAGTTTATAATAGAGCAGACTACGTATGTCGTCAATAAAATACATTTACTCTGTGTTAAAGCATGCCCATCAATTACCAAATAATCCTTTATATACCTTAAAAGCACTAAAATACCTTCTGTAAGGCAAACCTTTAACACAGAACCTAGAAAGTAACACAGCTCAAATTGTACTTATTCAGTTTTGTTTTCTTTATAACAAACCTACTCCACATCATAAATGGTATCTGCTGACAGGAAGAGATCCCAAATGAATGCCTTACATGTAAGAAAATATTTTGCATCTTTCACTGTGCAGCACTAGTAGCAACTGCAGCAGGGAATCTGTACAATAAATCCATAAAGTTTATCACAATACAGGAAGTGAAAATCATGCCTAAATTATTCTTGAAAGTCAATTGCACGAGTAAGAAAGTTGTTTCAGTGACATTGAGAAATCATGTTCTTGGTTCCCATATAGCTGCCTTCCATCAACAGAAAAGCAGAACAGCCCTCCCTGATGGAACTCTACACACAGGGAAGCATGAAACCAACATACAATGATTATATATTTTCACTTCCACATGGCTGTATGGTGCAGAAAAGCAGCTACACCTCTCAGACAGTAGAGAAACACAGCCTCAAAATGGCTTTTCCACCAATCCCTTTAGCAGCACAGAACACAAAAAGCATAAAACTATCTAAATTCACCACTAAGAAGATGACGTATCCCATACAGACTAGGCTCTGTTCCAAAGCTATCATCTCTTATTTACCTCGTATGTTAAAAAAAAAATAAATAAAAAAAATAAAGGGACAAGGGAAGTGCACTTTGCCAGTTTGATTCTGTCATGAAACACGAAGGACAAAGAACTTCACTAGCCTTCAAAAATCTAGCATATTTACCGCAGCAGCTAAAGCAAACAAAACATGCATGAAGGAGAACTGAGCTGTGGAGGACTGATGCTTTTCCACACTTGGGAATGAAAATACCTCCTTGATTTTGCTCAAAATGGGAAATGTATTAACCCTGTCCTCCTTTAATGACCTAGAATAGAAAGGCAGTGTTAAACACTGCTAGCAAGACAGCACTCTTTCCTACGTACCCAAATCTAGTACTGTGTGTAATGTGATGCATTATGGTATAGGTGGTATATGATGCACCAATAAAAATCTGAAGCATGCTTAATGGAGTAGCAGCAACAAGCTTCCAACAGGCTCTATGGAAAATGGAGACAAGGAACAGTTTTTGCAGTGGGACTGGCAAGCCAGAAATGGGCTAATTAAACATGGACTCCAGAAGACACTCCTTCAATAACCAGATACACCCATCCTTAAATCCCAAATAAACAATTCCAAGCTTCACAGTAAAAATTTAAGTTGAAAAGCTGGTGCGCTGTTTTGGTGTTTAGATAAAAAGGAAACAAACATAAGTACAAGCTGTTTTCTTCCAGTCTTCTTATTACTATTATTTTATGCCAATTTACCCTGGTTGCATCTGTCCACAGTGAAAAATTATCATGTCTAATGGCAACAGTAAAACTAAGAACCAAAGCAAATATGTTAAAGATGCATCACATGTTCATGTCTTATTTTCAAATCACATTTGAATGACACACACCAAAAAATGAAACTTCAGTAAAACCATGTGAAAAATCATCCTCAGTGAAAGTACCCGTATCAACTATTTTGCCCCCACCCTTGAATTTTCCTTGCTGAAAAACTTTTGTCCCAGGTTTATACTTTCCTCTTACCAGTTTCATTCCATTTATTTGGCAAACACAAGTTTTCCATCATTTTTTGTGGAAGAAAGAACTTACGCCACCTTATATCAAAGGGAACTGTTGCAGAATTCACTAGAAGAGCATGAGGTTTGCCAGGAACTTTTTTGCTCTCTCCCTTTTCCTGAAATCTGCTTCTATACACATCAAACACTACACTATCATTATTGAAAATACAACTTCGAATCAGTATAACCAATAAGAAACAGTACATTATCAATAAAGATATGGTCCATCACCTAAGTCAGCTTACTTGAATTTAGAATTTGAGTTTAGAATTTTACATGGACATGTAAGAAAAATAAAATAAAAACCCAAACACTTCTGAAAAAAATACAAGTCTTATTTACTATTGCATAAAAACAAAACTGACCTTTACAAGCTTTTTTATTCACTTACATTTTCTTATCTTGCTTTCAATTTTAAGCCATGTTTGCTTGTCCAGTCTTACGTGGTTTTTTTATGAAAGACATTGTATCAAATATCCAAAGGGGAAAGGAAAAACAAAAAGCCAACAAAACCCTAACAAAAACAAACTCTCTCCCACCTTCTAAGACTGAGAAAGGGTTATCTGAACAGCACATCTGAGAGCACTGAGACAGCACTGAACTTCTCCACATTAGAAGTCCCCCCTTAAACTGTAATATCCATCCCATCGTTTTGCAAAAGTAACAGGAACAGTGACTGATAAAGTTATAAGGGTCTTCTAAAGGTCTGCACCAGTCAGTTGTATGCAGAACAGAACATTTTTAAGTTTGACAGCTCCTTATTAAAAACAGAAGAGCATTACTGGCAAAAAAGATTATCAACAGAAACTCTCCATTTAACCCTAGTATGGTCTCTCTCCCAGGAGACGTAACCGATTGAGGACTGCTGGCCAACACAGTGTTCTCTTCTCTTCCATTTTCCACGTAATTTCACTCCTAATTTGAATCATTACCCTGGCTACCTGGTGCCACTGCCCTAGCAATTAACCAGTTTGCAAGTGGTTAAGATGGTATCCAATTTATCACCAGTTCAGACTGGTCAGGCACCAGACTCTGAATAGTGAGAATTTTATATATACTGCTCGTATAAGGTACTGAAGTTGAAAATCTGCATGACCACGATGCAGCAGTATCATTAAGGTGAATTTTCATACTTGCCTGTTTACGAGATCTCATTGCCGCCTCTTCTAATGTTTCAGCAGCTTCGAATTTGCCCTGTCGTCTGTAAAGTGCCCCAAGGTTCTTTAAGGTAGTTGTTACTGTTGGACTATTTAAAAAAAAAAAAGAAGTATATACACCACACACTAAACCCTTCTCAATTCACAAAATAATGAAAACTTAAATTAATATAGTATTTATTATATTTTTGTAATTATTTAGTAAGTTTCTCTTGAAATATACTATACTGTACTCCATGTACCTGGAAAAAACTGTTAACCCCTTTCAAGGTGCGTTAACAGCTGACACTATGAGTAGTCAATAGCCCTGGAACTAGAAGTTAGTAAGTAGCCTCTAGGTCTACTCAAGAGAAAACTGGAGTACTATATCCTTGTGTTTCTCAGATGCACCTGGAGGTGAAAATTTATCCCAATCTGAGTGTGCTCACCTGAATAATTGCAAAGCTTCCAGAAAAATAGGCCTAACTCATGCATACAGTGACCATTAGTTAGTCACAAAACAAACTTACAGTTCCTTTCATCAGCTTTTACTTAATACTTATTTGCAGGTTCTATGCATTCAAACTACACTAGAACAAAGGAAAAAAATAAAAATCTTACATTCCATTAACAAGCCTCACTCTCAAAGAAGACATTTTTGTTTCACTGACACAATGAGAATTAGCTCAGTCACAGTATTGTTGCGTCAAGTTTTGCTCCAGTAACAGCAGAGAAAAGATTTCCTCATGCATTAGAATGAACTAGTACATGAAAAACAAACCAACAAAACATATTGCACCCAGAGTTCAGGATGGAGAAAAAAAGAGCAGATTTCAGCAGTACAAAGGTTCTGTTGCTTGTTAAATGCAAGAACTCAAACACTAAAGAAACAAGAAACCCTCACCAAGCATTTTCAGTACTAGGTGAAGTTTTTTTCTTACACCTGCACATTTCAAAAAAGGCAGTTAGGGAATAAAATTAAAGCAAACAAAAAAAAAATATTTCACCAAGTGTAATCCAAGCTGAAGTCCTTTTTTCTCTTCTTTCATTTTAAAGTTTTTTCTTTCACACAAAACTATATACATGCACCTCAAATACTGTGTTTGGTTTTGGGCCCCTCACTACATAGAGGTGCTGGAGCGTGTCCAGGGAAGGGCAACAAAGCTGGTGAAGGGTCTGGAGCACAAGACTTATGAGGAGCCACTGAGTGCACTGGTGTTGTTTAGCCTGGAGAAAAGGAGGCTCAGGAGGAGCTTACTGCTCTCTACAACTGCCTGACAGGAGGTTGTAGTGAGGTCGGGGTCCATGTCTTCTCCCAAGTAACAAGTGCTAGGACAAGAGGAAACGGCCTCAAGTTGCATCAGGGGAGGTTCAGATTGCATACTGGGAAAATTTCTTCACCGAAAGGGTGGCCAAGCACTGGCACTGGCTGCCCAGGGAGGTGGTGGAATCACCATCCCTGGAGGTGTTTAAAAAATGTGCAGATGAGACACTTAGCGATGGACTTGGCAGTGCTGGGTCAAGGGCTGGACTTGATGACCTCAAAGGTCTCTTCCAACCTAATTGATTTCATGATTCTATGATATTTATCAAACTATAGAAACTGCCATAATGCTGAATTGTGGCAGTTTAACTTTGTTTTCTTGTGCCAACTAGAAAACTTAAGTCTCAGTTATTTGCAGTCTCCTTTTTGCTTCTGGCACTCTTATCTACAGATCTTGCTGGGGGCAGGGAGAGCATGTATGCCAACCAACGGTATAAGAAGAAAGAAAGGTGACCTGTGCTTCCATGTGAAGGATTGCTAAGAACACAACTGGTGAATTTTTTATGTCACTTACTAGATCTAACCAGCCTACATTAAGAGATGCCTCAGGACTTGAAAACTGCTACTGTACTCCTGAAACCCAGTCCTGGGGCCTGAATTTTTAGTACTATAGTTTTTATAGTCCTAAGCAAGCAGCTGGTTGTTTCATTTTTAAATACACTTTAATCTGACATTTCTGGATACTGGGAATTGCTGTGGTGTTTGTCCTTAAAGAAGTTACCCACCTGTCAACTTTGCAAGCTTTGTACCAGCCACCATATTCTCCAAAAGATGTGCCATCTTTTTGCTTTCCCTAAAACAAAAGTAACATTGAAGAAAACGAACCAATTTGTAACTTAAACAAGTAAAAGCTAAAAAAACCCACTTATGACAACGTCCTTACTTTGCATTCTTCCCTCTCTTCTGCATGCATCCAAATAGGCTTATTTTCATCTGATGAAACAGAAGAAAACGGTTAATAGAATTACAAAGCTACAAAGTATTTATTGATTTTCATCCTTCTGAAACGAAGTTGTGAATCAGGGAATTAAACTATTAGCACCACAAAAAAGCTTACCGTCCATACTACAAGGAGACAAATAAACATGCACCTGCACCTCTTCTTTTCTAGTTCTACAGTCTGTCTTCTTTTCATATCTGAACTTAGAAACCCTTACCTCTGAGAACCTTTGAAGTCAGCATTTGCTGCCATCGATTTGTCATGTGCCCAGTTCTACGCTAGAAAACACGCATTTCATTCTTTCATCATAACAACTGTTTTGACATCTACTAAGTGGTGCATATGCTACCATCATGGAATGCAATGAAAATTCTTCACTGTGACTTCTAATTAATAAAAGGCATTCAACTTCAATATACGGTGCAATTCTTAACTGAAAGGTATCTTCCCCATTCTTTAAAAGTATTAATGGAGGACTCACATTAACAATATATTTATTATATCATTAAATACCCTGCACTGACTTTCTCCTGTGACTGGAAAGTGTCATACATTTTTCTGCCACTGTAAAAATAGAAAAATTGGTTTTGGTTTGGCATAAGATAAATTATGCCAGAAACACAAACCATAAAACACAAACCTACCAAGTCTACCTCTTGTAAGAAAAGCTCTCCCTTTCCATCAAACATTACTGCTGTATCTAAATACTTTCTTATGATGAATGTACTTCAACGCATATATAATCTCACTTTTTAAGTCTTCCTCAAGCAGACAATTTTCATCAGGATACAATTAACTTCCCACAGATTTTATTTCTCAACAACTAAAAACATGAAACATACATTCAAATCTAGGGTTTCTTACCATCTACAGAGCCAAATTCCCGTTCATGAGCACGAGTAAGAATCTCTTTGTATAAAGTTTCCGCTTGCTTAAATTTGCCCTGTTTTAGATAGCAGGATGCCTAAAAACAAAATACACACACACCCCAAGAAGATATCAGCACACTGTTTTATTTAGCTTGATAAACAATAAATACAGCACATGTTGAATAAAAGTGCATTTTAATTAATCAGAAAATTTTACTTTCTTAGATTTACTTTATAACGGGCTTACCAGGTTATTCTTTGTTTTTGCAACATTTGGATCATCTGGTCCCAGCTTGGTTTGGTAAATTTCCAGTGCCCTCTGATAGTAGTATTCAACCTCCTCATATTTACCCTGGTTCTGGCATAGTAAAGCCAAGTTATTTAACTGTTTGGCAACATCAGGGTGATCTTTCCCCAGGACCTGAAAATTAAATACCTTATATTAAAATACGATCTAGTCATCATATCAGGGTTTAGAAATGCATAATTTAGAAATAACCTGTTAATTTTTATTGCTCATCAATTCAACGCAAGGATGACAAAAGTAAAATCTGCATTTGAAAGATATGAAAGTTACTCAGTTCTGTTACAAACCGAGAATGCTGCAGAACAGCTCATAAGAATAATGCAAGTAGTATAATAACATCATATGCAGCACATTATACAAAGCCTGAAGATGCAGGCATTCAGTCTCACAGACTGGAATAAATATCCATGTGGTCACAGAACAATCAACTTAAAAATGTTAATGTTGTTTCATTATAAATTCCAATGCTTTGTCAAATCAATGATTAACTATCAAAATGGACAGAAAAAGGTAAAGAAGGTTAATTACAAGATACAGAATTTAGAATACACCCAGAGTGTTCCAGCAGCTCCACAGGACTACTGGAATTTATGAGTGTTTTAAATTTCAGACACTGCTGACTACTTGGGCATTGCTAACTCTGTGGTTTATCTGGCAGATCTACCCAACCAAACATTAAAAAAAAACCCAAAAAAACCGTAGTGTTCAAACTTTGCCCTCTCCCTCAAAAAAATCCACTAAAAGGTGCTGTATTCTCTTACTCATACCTTTTCTCTGATTTCCAGAGCTCGCTTACACAATGGTTCAGCTTCTTTGTACTTTCCTCGTTTACCATAAAGTACTGCAAGATTGTTTAGAGTTGCTGCCACCTGTCAACAGTAGAGATATATTAATTACACTGGAATTTGCTGATACAAATATCTGATAAATGAACACATCTGCAATGCATCGATGTTTTCAAATTTTCCATGCACAGGGTAGACCTCTTAAAATTTGCGAATGAAAGAATAATTATTATTGAATGCATACATACACAAATGAGGAAAGAAAAAAAAAATCAAGAGATTACTTTTGCTTCATTTGTGGAAATGTCATTTAGTGCATATAGTTTCTTCGTATTTTCTTCTCTTACAAAGCTACCTCTCACATCTAGAATCAGAGATGCCCTGCTTCACACAGGCTACATGAAGTGAGATACCACATTAATTTTAAGCACCAAGTACAAAAGTTTGATTTACACATTTCATTTAAAAGCAGCAGTAGAACAAATCAGAAGTACCCCTTCAATCTGAGATTAATAGTGTGATTCCAGTAAGAAATTTAAAATCTTTCCCCATAAATTAATTTCCCACAGAAAATCCATGCAATCCCAAATCAACTATATCATTTATGGTGAAACTGCATTGAATAGAATGCTCAAAAGATATGTTAAGTATTTACGAGAAAACGAAGAGTGTTACATTTTGGCCTCCTACCTGTACTGTTTAGAGATATGCCAGGTCTTAAAAACTTTCCTGTTGAGTTTAATATTAGAATGAGTTGAAAAAAATTCAGAGAAAAACACAACTAAACATATAATATTGCATATGTACAAACCGCTGGATGATCTTTGCCCAAAGTCTTTTCACGGATAGCCAAGGCATCATTCAGGAGATTTGCTGCATCTTTGTATTTGTTCTGGTCTCTAAATTTTAGAGAGTCATAATTAATACTGGCGATTCAGAAAAAGTCATAAAAATGAAGCTGACTTAAATAATGGCCTAAAGATGCTAGTACAAAATAAAAATAATTGATAATATGTTCAGAAATCAAGAAGTAAAAACATGAAGCCTGTAACTGTAAAGTTGTTTGCTGGCTGAGGACTAGCATCTACTACTACTTTACACTGTACAATTTATACCTCTAGATTACCTGTAAGTGAGTAATCAAGACAAGTCCCCTCAATAGACACCAAAAAAAAAAAAAGTATCAATCCCAACTTCATTCCCAAAGCGAAGGCGCAGGCAACAATGCAGTAATGTGTTTGACCTTTAAGTACAGGGAGACATACAAATATTGCAGGACCCTCTTGAGAGTTTTAATAAAAATCAGGGAATGGACAATAAATGGAATGGAAAATAAAAACAGTCAAAAAATGTTAGTCTCAACATTTAACAGGTTGTAGCCAAATATTAACTATTTAACTGATATATATCTATGTCAGTATACAAACCTGTACACCAAAGCAAGTATGTTCAACATTGTGGCAACATCAGGATGATCATGACCTGAAGTCTTCTCCAGATCTTCAAGAGCTTGTTTACAGAGAGGTACAGCAACCTCATATCTACCTTGGGAAGCATACTGGATAACAAGATTATGAAGGGTCCTTAATCTTGCTGGAATTTCATAGCCACCTTGTTGGGCAGCAGCTGCTGCACTGCTATGCTGCTGTTGAACTGAAAGAAATTCACAAGATTAAATGTTTAAAAGATGACTGTAACTAAAACATCTAACAATACTCCTCAATGACACAAAATGAGACTCGCTTTTATTTCTTCAATACAAAGCAGTATTTTTAGACAAAATATTTCACAGCAGTCATGCTGTCATGAAAAGCAACAGTGAAAATATGACCATTTACTCCTCATATTCTGTCCAGTATTGTATTAATATTATTTTACACTCCTATTAGCTCAAAGGGCCAAATGTAATAAACCAATGAAGAAAGCAGGACACTATTTCAGCTCAGCAAATCATTAACAACTCTCAAGATCATATCATAACTTTGCACTTAGAAATATTGACATTTCCCTATGGAAAGGAACATTATCATAGGCAAGCCAAATACCTGCAGAAAAGCTCAAATGATTTGTCCTTCCTCCTTTACTCTCCTTCTCTAAGCATACAAATTCTTTTTGTTTCCCTTTGTCTGCTATACCAAGGAGTACTTCAGGTTGGCACATAAAGGATTAAAACACCCTGGATGCCACAAATAACAATTTCAAGAGAAAAGACACTGAGTCAAAGTCAGTGTCAACAGTCAGGTCTTACTTAATAACCCTCAGGGCTTGGCCACTCATTTTCCAGTAGCTCCTAACCTTTGGCTGTTGCAACACCCACCTTCCCATCCCTCCCAAAAATCTGCTACCCCTTTTCTCTTCATTTGGGAGATTTCTGGGAAGAGTGAGAAAATTCCCTCTTACTCATTTTCATTAAATTCTAGACAACAGAGGATAAGGGCTCCCTCCAGCTGTGAGCCCGACTTTCTTCTCTGCTTTTTATTAAGCACAAAATGCTCTCACAGCAGCTGGGAGCCTTTCTATGTCAGTGGAACTACACAATTCCAAGCCTACACCCACAATCACTGCCTACCACAGCACTGAAGCATTTCAGTATTTTTCCTGAAGGTCAAGGAAATTACTGACATTATAAAGTGAAATAAGGTAAAGTGACTATGCAGGTAGATAGACAGCTTTGCCATTCAACTTTCCTGCTGCAAAATTCTAGGAAAGCAAGGATAAAACTCAGGCGAGAATTCACGGTCAACATTAACCTATTCTAAATTCTTCAAGTCCTCCTTCCATTGCTGGCTATGGATAGCATTACCATGCTATCAAGAATGTAGTGCATCTTGTGTATGTGCCCATAAAGGAAATTTGAAAATGCTGATTACAAACGTGGGACACTTCGGACATTTTTTGTGAAGTCATTTGTCTATTAAGAACCATTGTACTACTAGCATGATATTGTAGTGTATATGGAGCAATACATTATATAGTATCAGCTTTACACCCATATAACAGAACATGTCACTAAGCGAGGCTTATCTATTAATGGCTTCTTTCAATCACACCACCAAATCTCTACCTTAAACTTCACTGCATATTCATCAGTCCTTCTGACCTGATGACAGTACTTCTAGAATGAGTAGTAAAACTAAGGAAGACAACCTTAGCGAAGGACAAAAGATTATATGAGAAAGGCTTCATATTGAAACCTGCCCCAAAATGTTAAGTCAGATCATTAAAAAGGTCAGTAACAGAATTCACCACCTGGTCAGACCATCGAAGAACTTCAATGTTTCAGAACCCGCCTCAGTCACTTGGAACAAACCTTTTCCGTTCTGAGGCCCACAGGAAAGAGACTGCGGGGCAAACCTGAACTGAAGCCAGTCCCAAGAACTTTGTAACAGCTAGTAAACACTCTTTAAAAACCTAAGCCCCAGTTCTATACACATCAATGTACAGAATGTGTATCAATGACTGGTTTCCTTATTCTAGCAGAAGCATTCACCACTGCTGCTGTGTCCCAGAGGACACTAAGCATGGATTGATTTTTGTAAAGAGCATCTTTATACTCTGCATTGCAGAAATACACTAACATTGTAATCTGAAGTGCACTTACTTCCTTGTCCTTGGTCATCTTCATCATTGGGAAATAAGTCATCCAAAGGCTCTTTGGTGGAATCCGTATCTTTATCCTCCTATAGAACAGCCCCAAACCCAAACAAATTGTTACGCTTAAATCTAAGGCATAAAGGGACAGTCCATTTAATCACCAAAAGGAAAACTCTACATCCAGAACTTAGTAATTGACAAGAATAACATTTCTCATATATGTTTTATGAAGGTCTTATGTTCAAATGTATTTACATACTCTGTCCCAAAACAATACAGGACACCTTCAGAAGAGCCAGGAATAGAAATCAGGTCTCCTAGATTTCAGTCTCAATTTAAGCACACAAGAACACATCTGCTATTCTCACAGAGGCATTATACCTTATGAAAGTACCCAGTGAAGAGTGAGCGCTACTGAACACAGAATTGTCCACTGTACTTTTTCAGTTCTAAACAAAGTTATAGATGGGCAAGGAGGAGGAATAAAGAGACTTCCATTTCTGAGTACTCAACTTCTGTACAAATAATAGGTTTTGCAGCTGTGATCTCTAAGGTTCAGAAAGGAAAAAAAAAACTGCTTGGGAGTCATCTCCAATAGTCTCCATCCAGAATCATATTAATTTCTGCACAATCCATTAGTGTATACTGTTCTTAAACATCCAAAGATCATTCCAAATCCCACAATTATGTAAAATAAAGAAACAGATCATCCCTCAATCCTGTTTCTTAAATGTGAAATCTACACAGTATAAGCAGTTGAAGTTCTCAGAAACATTAATCTCAGTAAGGAGAAGACCCAGGAGCAGAACACATTCCTATTTTTCTGGCTCTTCATCCAACACCTTTTCCACAAATGAGCAGACAACTGCTGCTGCTGGCATTCAAGTTCAATGGTGGCAAAGTGGGTGTTCTGCAAAAACAGCAGATTGGTTGGACTAGATCTCAGATGGGAAGTTTGTAATTTTAAATGTGCCGATTCCACCCCCATACTGAGTATATACAATTGACTGTTTTCAACGGCTAACAACAGAGATTGTCCATATGTCCATAAAATGCTTTGCTTACTTTGAGCCTATTTGCTAATTAAACTTCAAATAATGGTGCTATTTGGGCCACCTGCAGATTACAGTTCAACAGTTAGCACATCAAAATCCTAATATTCCCTCCTCCTACCCCTTTCCTAAACTGGCTTCACTGGAATTATTCAGCTACAAATAAACACCAATTCATGAAATAGCACTGAAAAGTTCCGCATGCAATTGACCAAAACAGCTCTCACTACTCATAATACATTAGAAAGGATTTAGTTAAGCATGACTAACACACACGCATTTACAACCATTATGTTGCTAAAATAACTGGTTATGAAAACAGTTCTTTCCAAGACACAGCTGAGCAGGTCTGAACGCACAAAATGAGATCTTTCCCTATAGTGCTATCTAACTTAAGGAAACAAAAGAAAAGGATACCAAGAAGGGCAAATAATTCAGAAGTCTTTTTAAGTGATAAATTACTTCTGAAAATTAAAATTGTATCCATTTTCTCTCTGAATCTAAGAGCATGTAACACAATGGGCTAGCTAAACACAACCGAAAACATGCGGATGATCACAAAGTCTGACAGAAGGTCCTGAAAGGGGGTTCAGTAACATCCTATCTTAGTATGACTTCTCAACAGATGTAACTAGACAAAACTTAACTATTTTTCTTGCTGTCAAAATAAGCCAAAACCCTTATGTACTTAGGATCTCTAATATTTTACATTCCTCACTTATATGAACTGTTGAATTTACAAAAGGAATTTTTTTGTTTGGTTCTGGTTTCTTTTTTTTCAGCTAATATGATACTAAATATTTATGGATTTTGATTCTCATATGTATTTTACTATCTACACACAACAAAACATGTACTCTCCTAAAATAAAAATGAGCTGAACTCTCAGAATCTTCCTGCAAACTATGTGACACTGGTATAAGGTAAGCATTTTAATGACAAGTTTATGTGACAGACAAATAAAACTATTCTATCTGTCATTTCTTGGTAACTGGGCAGGTTACAACACATATGTAAATGTAAGGTGCTTTTCACTATACAGCTACTTACTGATGGTGAAATATCATCATCATATTTTTTTAATTGATTCATGAATTCTAGATGTTTCTTTTCTTCCTCCAGTTGGGCCACAGATTGCTCACTTTTCTGTAGTTTCTGTTGTGTATTGGCTAGTTCATCCCGTAGCCACTGATTTTCCTGGCATAGCCGGCGAACCTGAGCACGCAATTTCTGCTTCTCTGATTCCACTGCATTTAAGTGATTTGACAAGGCCATCATCACCTAAAAAGGAGAAGGTGTCACATGACATACTTTCTGTACAATGCAGTTCCGTATTTAACATAAGCTTTTTATTATTTAAAACCTATGTCAGCTGTGAAATCTGGTAAACATTCACACTTCTGTTATTTATACATCTGGTTCTCACTTTTCCTCTAACATTTTTTACCATTTGTTCAGCCAGAATTAACCTAGAGGAACTCTTTACTAATGGTTGTTTTCCATGATGCTATCAGAAATCAAATTGTTTTAGAATTCCCTGAAGATTACATATAATCTTAAAATATATGAAAACTTTGAACTAGATTACTGAAACTGAAATCTTTGTTCCACTCCATGAAATGGAGCAGTGATACTTTTAACTTGAAGGAACACAAAAATAACTGAAGAACACAGAGCTCTAATTTAGCAGCTTTCAGACAAAAAAGGATTCATATACATGCTTACAGTTCATAAGGATGAACACCTCAGCATAATGATAATACTTCAAAGGGACAATTATACTGCTGAGATCTAAATATGCAACTGAACACACAGTTTATGTAAGCACTTTATATATACATATCATAAGCTTGAGTGTGTAGACATTCACTGTATTTGAACAGTCACGTTACAGACAAAAAGTAGAACAGCCATAAAAGCAGCCTACTTGGATTGGGGTTTTTGCTAAACAAAGTTAAATGAAAAAGGAGCTTGTTAAGTGAAAGCCGAACAGTACATACAGAAGATATTCTCCCTTCTCTGTTTATACAACCTCCCACTGATACACATAGAACAGCTGACAGCAGTCCCTTTACAGGAAGCACACCTTGTAAGAATGGGCCACTGGTGATAATACAAATCTTTTAGATGAGTTCAATATCCTCAAGTTATTAGCATTTTACCACCTCAATTTCATGTTTCTTTAAAACAAAGTCACCTTGAAGTGTTTTTAAACTAAGTATTTCATGTTAAACTAGTGTCCTTAACTGAAATTTCAGCTTTCAAAAAATACATCAAGCCTTTAGAAACCACTTTTTCCTATAAAGGCATGAAAACCTCCAGGTATAATTTCCTAATACCAGTCCAAATCTCCGTACTTCAGCATCTACCTATTTACATATTCAAAATTGTTAATAATTTAAATTACTTGGACTAGTCAAACAGTGGCATTTGTAACATAAGAAAGTACACACAAAAGAAATCAGTGACAATAGGGTCAGTATTCAAACAACACTGTACAAGCAACAATGGCAAACTAAACTCCTTTGTAATCTTACTCTCTAGAATTAACTGAAATAAAATTTTGATTAGTTCCTTCAGCAAAGTCAGTTTCATTTTCATGGAAATAACACTTATGTCATCAGACCTACATTCACGTCACAAAAACATCCATAAAATATTTCCATATCTTAATTTAAATACTGCAAATAAAAAAAAATTACATTGTTGCAACCCAAAATGCGCAGGAAGACTAGGCTTATCAGGTCTGAGAGTAGTAGTTTGAAGCATAATTGCTTTCCTAACAAAAGCAGCAGTTGCAAATTTCTTGGCTCCTCAGTGCCACCGTTCACAAAACACCATGTGGGGCAAACAAGGCACTAACATCCACAACTGCGGCTGATGAATCAGGTAAGAGTGAAGAAAAAGAACTAGCTTTTCAGAGTGCCAATACCATCTCAAAGTTCTGAGAGAGAAGTTACTCATTCACTCCTCTTCACGCACCCATAAAAAGTAACTCGACTATTGCAATTGCATCCCATATATCTTCTGGTATTTTCTTCCAATACAAGGAACTGAAGTTCATATAATATACTAAGGCCTGACAGTCTGTACCACAGTGTCCAGGGCTTCTACATTCCCATGTCTGGTAACCTGTATTTGTTCATCATTCTCTCAGGCCTCAGTTCACCATCAACCAATGCACACAACACAACTTCCAGATCACCAAACAATAATAGCTCGATCCAGATAAGATGACTGATCACAGTTACGCATCAATATAAAGCCTACTAATGTAAAGCTAACTCACTGGCGTTTTCAACTCATTTGCAAACACTCTGCCATTTTACACTTAACAACTGTGTCACATCACATTGTTTCAGGTTCTTGACCTAGTACAAAATACCCTAAAGTTGGACTGTAAATATAATCCTGACATCCTGACTAAATGCATCTTAACACTCTACTTCTGCAGACAATATCTTCATCAACTAAGATAGTTCACAGAAATCAGCTCAGAGTCCTTTCTTTAACACAACCGTGAAAGTTGTTCAGATTCTGTACTCAATTCATAACCTCTAAAATGCTTTTAGATTCAACTTTGATTTAGTAAAACGTTCAGTAAAGAGTAGAGATGCTCAATCTCCAGAAGCATCATGAGCTACTATAAAGAATCTCATAATGGAATATAAACATGAATTTAAGGTTAGGCACAGCTCAAAGATTAGGGCAAATTATTTGTCTGTGTGTGAGACCTCCCCATGCAATAATTTAGAGTTAGAATGCACACGCTCAGATCTTGAGCTGCTCAAACACTGCCTACCTAATGCCATGGAATAGGCTAAATACAAAATAGCAACTGTCTCACTGAAGCAGCCACGAGCTCAGTTATGAGCTTCAGTGCTTTTAACACTGAATGTGTAATTAGTTCTGCAACACAGCAAGACAGTATCTACCTCTTAGTCACAGCAGTCTTTTTCCTTAATATACAATAGCAACATAAATGTCCCAGCACATTTCTAATATTTAGTAAGGCAAATGGAAGACCTCAGAGTCTGAAACGCTTTATTTCTACTGCAATTTTACCTGTGCTTCACTAAGGCCAAGCTCCAGCATTTCCAGTGACTTTCGAATCATGTTTGATTTTTCTTCAACCAGATTAGTCTCATCATCTTTCTTCAAACATTTCAGTGTTTCAAGTAAGCTCTGTAAAATTGAATTGTGTTCATTCTTCAGTGCCTCTAGTCCATTAATCACTTGCTTAGTTTTGGCAATGATTTCATCTTGAGTAAGCTTCTCCAACTTCTCTTCCTTTAAATACACCATTGTGGACATGTTTTCATACATTCTGAAATGGAAGAGTACACTAGTTAATCCAAAAGTAAAAATAAAATAAGCTGAAGTTTTCCTTTAAGAAGTCATTACAACATATGAATCTGAAATGTATTTTCAGAATGTAACTGTATTTTTGCAAAAATTTTACAGTGTTTTAAGTCCTGGGTTTGAACAGTGTTTCAAATTTTCCAGTTTCTATTTCCAGATTTAGTATTAACAATAATTCATAAGCCAAACAGGAACAGAAAAAAAAATATATACTACAACACAGCAGAAGAATTTCTGATGAACACTGAAGAACAGGGCTGCATCTCCAAGATTCTAGTTTGTGCAAAAGCAAAGTAGCTGGTGTAAGAAGACATACTGGAATAAATACAGCTACGTGTAGATGCCACTGATATACACCTATCTTCATAAATATCCACAAAACAGAGCTTGAAGAATTTGAAGAAATACCATCCAACACTTTAAAAGCGTCCATCGTAAGAAAAGTTACCCTTTTCCAGTAAGAAGGGAACACCACCTTCACCCTTTTCCAAGGGCTAGAAAAGCTATTATCACTACGTATTTTGAAAATAACAACTACCCCCTAAGATTACGTTACATTCGTAATTGCCTACAGGCCTAGATGCAGCTGTTCTGAAGTTGCAACAGCTGTCTCATGCTGGGAAAAATGGCTTGTATAGCACAATTCTTGCAAGAAACACTCTACTGTGCTATTTTGTCCATACCTCACGCACTACATTAAGGCTAGCAAATTTCAGAATGTTTCTAAACACCTTTACCAAACGCAAATGAAGATCAAAAAGAATTTAGCAATTCAGGTATCTGTACTATCACACATGCTATAACTGAACTGACAAACAAGTATAACAATGTAAAAAATACAAATAGAAGACACAGAAATCACTTGACCCTTTTTAAACTTCACCAGAAAAATGTTCTATAGCAAAAATAATTGAGGAATTGCTCCTTTATATTTAAAAGATTTATATCTTTGAGCGAACCAGGAAGTATAAATTAGAATAAAGTAGGAAAGGTTTCTCAAAAGCAATAAATTAGCACATCTATATATGAAGCCACTTGGGGAAAGGTCTGATTAACATTTAAAATGAATTAGCTAAACTGTATTAAAACTTTGTACAGAAACAAGTCTAGTTTTAGAAGAAAGCAAAAAAAAATTACCATCACTTACATCTTGAGTAAGAGTGCTATAAGGAACATGCATATATGCAACACTTCATGAGAAGAGCCAAAGAATGTGCTCTTACACTTTTGTATTACATTAAAAAAAAAAAGTTGCACTTTCTGTTTATATACACTCAAATTACCCTCTCTTTTATGATCTCCTGCAACACATCACCTAAAAGGCATACCTATTTGTCACAAAAGTGCTGTACACTATATTGGTTTATTTTTTAATACTCTATTGTCTGAAAACACAGATAATTTGGGGAAACAGTGGATATGGCTTTACCACGGTTTAATACAAGAACTTTGTATTCACAAATACATGTAACACAGAGCATATGCATCTGTATAAAACATCTAACCTACAATGGCATAAGAAATCAACTCACCAAAACCTGATGAGCAGAATGATATTTACATATTTCCCACTTATGACCTGAGAACTATTACCCACAATTTTTAAATAACATTTTTAAAGCACATACTCTCTAAAACTGTGTGAGTCAAATTTGTAAATAAATGCTTATAACACGTACAGTCATATAAGAAATTGTTACGGATTATGCTAAATTCAGCATACAACTCAACCCTAATTACCGTCAGCATGCTTTCATGCCTTCAACTAGCAATTTCCATCCTGAATGCAAAGAACTGAACCTTTGATCATAAGGAAATAAAACCAGCAGAAGACATCTAATGAATAGGGACTTCCATTTTGTATTAGAGAAGTTCTGAGAAATAGGATTTTTAAATACCTAGAGTTTTTCTACAACATTCTAGGTTAAGTACATGATCATTTGTCTGTCTTACATGAACAGTAGTATCAATTCCTTCTGTGTGCTTTAGTCTTTTATTGTCATTCTACACCGAAGATTGAAGGCAGGTGTGTGCATGTATGTATGTAGCACATGTATAGATGCAGTTTAAAAAAAACGGCACATTTTAACCCCTTATTTAGTAGAAATTAAATGAATTCTAGGTGAATACAGATAAATTAGCAGCCATTCACTGCTACAAAAATAATACACAAAACCAAGAAAGTAACTACTAAAATCTACATTAGGCGTTGCAATGGTCAAGCTCTCATGCAAAAAGAATAAAGGAGCCTGGAAAGTACCTATCCAACATGAAATCCAGCCAAAAGACACATCTGTGTGCACAGTTACATCTACGGTGTGATACTGACACTGATTTATTACTTTAAGGAAAAATGGTTGTCAGATCATAGACAGAATCAGGCACATAGCTCTGGTTGAACACACTAAGCGTGCACTTAAGGAAGGGAAAGCTGGCACAGAAGCTCTGGAAGAAAGGAAAAGCGGGTTTAAACCCAATGGGGCAAAAATAATACTTAAAGCCCACCAGAGCAGTAAACCTGCTTTACAAATACACACTTCTTGTCTCAATCTGGTGGGCCAGATTTTTAGCCACCTCATTCTAAACCAAAAGTAGCCATAAGCTTTCACTGCCTCAGAGCTACCAGTACAAGCAACTGTACCAGAGCTGGTGTCCAGTGAAAAGGTTACAAGACAGACTGATCCGAAGGTCCACGCAGCCTGGGAGAGGGATTCTCAAATCTCCTCCTGTGAAAATTGTTTAGCATCCTAATCTCTCCCACCGACAGGAAAGGAATGAATGTTTCTGCATAGGTTTTGTCTGTTTAAATGATCTCTGTGAAAAATGCTACAAAAAAATTGGACAATGTTGTTTGGAGTTTTATAGGTTGTGCTTGGGAGAATAATTTAGAAAGTGGGAGGACAGCATGATAAATTACGTGTTTGTTATCAGATCTGATTCTTTGAAGGAGTAAGATTAATAAATAAATGTCTAATGTCTTTTTAAGAGTAGTATGGAGGTGTGGTGCTGTTTCCATCATTTTTTTTACAAATGTTTTACAAAAGGGTATTACCTACTCATCAAACAAGACCATATTTGAATACATAATCATACAACTAGTTTTCCATACCCTGAGGCAGCAAATCCCATACAGGAAGCAAAAAAGTTAAATTTGTATGCAGGAAGTAGGCATGCATGTATACAGAGGAAAAGAGACAAAACCTACCGTGCCTTTCTATTGTAGCTTTTCAAAAAAGTTAATTCTTTCTTCCTCTATCTTTTCCCCACAGAAAAAAAAAAAAAAAGGGGCATAGTCAAAGGCTTCTTAAGCCTCCACTGCACTTCAAATTTTACCTGTTATAGAGCAGGAATTCTAGACTCAAATATTAATTTTTAATTCAGTGTACAATTGAAAACAAACAAAAAAAATTAAATGTACAAAGGCTTAGTTGGAAAACAGAATTCTGGATGAGAAGAAAAAAAACCAAAATGCAATGCAGCCAGAGTTACAGACTAGCCATCTGGCTTAAGCAATTTACATATCGTATTAAATATGTGCCTGTGTAGATCTTGAGTATTTACCTTCCTGGTTTACTTACCACAACACAGACTATGCTAAAGTACTTTCCAACACTAAAAAAAAAAAAAAAAAAAAAATCAAGCAATTTTTTTCAAACATAGAAAAAAATTAATGAACTTGGACAGATCAACATAAAAAAGCCCTACAATGACAACACCTAAAGAGAGTTTTGCAGAATTTTGTAACATGCACTCCAATCAAAGAAATTGATTGGGAATAGCAGGAATCTGAACTAAAGAAAGCATAAGGAACACAAAGCCAAGTCAAGTAACCTCTGGTATAATCTCATATACAAACAACTTAAGCGGCTGTATCTTTAGGTATTTTGTTATTCATAAAACTTTCAAACCAGTTGCACTAGTAATGCTGACAAGCACAGTTTGTGCATAAATTCTCATATGGGCATAACACACATCACAGCTAGTTACTTAAGATCCTCAACTCATATATTTAAGGATCTCTCAAACATAAATAGCTTTTCCTACTCAGCTGCTTAAAAAAAAAAAAAAAAAAAAAAAGTGTCATTTCCCTGCAGATCACCTCAAAGAATTCTTCAACCAGAACACAAAACCGTATGAATCCTTTGCATAGGAACACTAATAAAGAAAGAACATTTTTCTAAGAAACCCAGAAGATACTTTTTTTTCCTCTTTACTAAAGATTAGCCCAGGTCCTAAACACAAATATAAAAACAAAAAAATAAAATGGTTCTAGTTTTTATTTTGATTTTCTTGCTATGTACCTCTAAGAATTCCCTTTCTCAGTATTGACGTTTTCATTACTTGTCAGCTTTCAAGTACTAAAACCTTGGAAGATAATCTTTTAGCATCTCTAGTGTCTGATCATTATAGTTTTAAAATACAATCTGTAATACAATAAAATAAAAGTTACAAAAATAAATCCCAAAGTCCGTAAACTGCTGTGACAAGCCAAATTCTTCCTAAACTCTTTCCTCTGAATATTAGTTAGCAGGTAGGATAGCTGAAAATTGCAGAATAATGTGTCTGCATGCAAGAAAGAGTAAATCATCTTCCTAACATAAAAGCTACTACAAGACTGGCCCAAGCCGTACCTACGGGCCCTGTCATCTACAAGTACAATACCAATTCCACAAGATATAGCATGTACTCATTTGAGGGGTTTGTATCTCCAATATGTACCTATCAGTTCACTGTTTTGTAACAATAATCAGTCTATTCAGACCTTTTAACCCTAATTTCACTCTTAGCTCCTCCTTAATGAAATGGCAAGGCTCAGCATCCTACATCTGGCATGCACCCGTTTCATTTTGTATTAGCTGCAAATTACAAGTCATTAATTCCGGGCTCAGACCAAGAACACATCTCATTACACACGGAACACACCATCTTGAAATACTACGAGCAGCTTTAACTGCTAATCTTCGTGATGTGGAAAACTACCTTCTCAAACAATCCGCACAAGTCACAGGCCATCCAAGCACAAAAAGAAAACCACCAACAAAGGCAAGAGATGAAAAACTGTCTGCGAGGGACACCAGTAGTATGTCAGACACTACCTTAACCGCACCCCTTCCTAACAAGGCAGCTCGGCGACACACTAGTCAGAAATGGCAAGGATGAATCACCCACTGATGTCTTTCATATACTTAGGTATTTGTAAACGGACTCACACAAGAAACACTCCAGTCTGAATGTATTGCTGTTATGGTTTACAGTCAGAAGTCTCCAAACCTGAAAGAACAATGGTTACTTACATGTTTTTAAAAATCTAAAATGTTAATTTCTCTTTCTCTGTGAGGCTATTTCTGCTATCACAATTCATATTGCCATACATATGAAAATTTATAATCTTTCTCTTTTTGTTTGACTTGCCCTCCTTTTAAGTAATTAAAAGGATCCCTTACACTCAGGAATTTCATTCCACTGAGTATGTCTAGCTCCACAAAAGAAACAGAGTAGCTTTTCCTTCTTGACAAATTCAGGACTATAGCTGAACTGCCAATGCTATCTATCAGTCTTTTCATCAATCTATATTTGAATCCACACACGAGCCTCTACGGAATAAAAAATCTTGGACTCCACCTGCAAACAGTGTCCTGCTGGAGGTCAGACTTAAGGTATGCTCGCTGACCCAGTTCTATAAACAGAATACGGCTGCACTTCTGTACTGCCTCAGGTTTCCAAATACGTGATGTCAGAAAGACTCTTTACAATTCAGTGCCCATGGACACAATCTACCTTAAAAATAACTCAGTGAGGACAATTAGCAGCACATACTGGAAGCTGTAGAAGTTTAGCATTTATAAAGGTAAATGCACTAATTTCTGAAGAAATGCACAACAAGCATAGAACAGCTTGACTAAAATGTCTAAATACCAAAAAACTTGAATACTGGCAGAGATTTCCACTGGACTAACGTGGCTGTTGCTTTTCTGTTGAGAGTAGGTGCAGCCTACTCTCCGCACCGCATCAGTGGGAAGAGGCTGCACAACCACGTGTTCT
Organism: Falco punctatus; assembly: GCF_963210335.1. Taxonomy (NCBI): domain Eukaryota; kingdom Metazoa; phylum Chordata; class Aves; order Falconiformes; family Falconidae; genus Falco; species Falco punctatus. Next base: position 37,595,846 of record NC_137587.1, on the reverse strand, counting down.
ACCCCAACATTACAACAGCATCCACCTCTGAAAACAACTGCATCAGACTCCAGAAAACTCCAGTGGCTATCAGTAACCCCACCCACTGCATTAAATTATGTTTAAGTGAAGAGGATTATGTACTTGTTTAGCTGAAGAACACAGCCACTGTACATTTGCCTTGATAAACATTGGAATCTTTTAATGTCACAGCCTGCTATTAAAAAAAAAAAGCACACCTTTCAGATGAAAGCTTTAGATTCTTTGGAAAATTAAAAAAATTAAGGAGAAAAGCAGGCTAACAAACTATTGTTTGCTAATAAAAGATATCACAGCAAAAATAACCCCTATAAAACCTGTAGCAAGGGTGAGGCTAACAATTTGCTTTGAGAAAGCGCAAGCTAAGATCTGCACTGCTGAGAAAGCACAGGCTATGAAGATATGCACTGCTGTGGGGTCCTTTATTTAGATTTCTATAGCACACAGCATAACCACTAATGAAGCGCATACTGTTTCTCAGCAATCATATCTGCATGCTTCTAAGGAACAATCTTAACACTACTGTGAAACAGAAAGTTTTGCACATTTCAAGGATAACTGACAAGTGTTAAGAGTATTTTCAACCCTCATTCTTTTGTAGCAAGTGAACTATTTTCATTAAAATTATGACTTCCTGATGAAACAGTCAATTCAGTAAAAAAACTCTACAGTATAGAAGTATTCAGTGGCTTAAAAACATCCTGTAACTACACAGATTATTTTTCCTCTTAAATAAAAGGCTATTATGGTGTCAATCCCTTGACAGTACTTGACTGAATAAACACTAGCTACCAGCTAGCATTTCAATTATCATGATACAGTCAAATCCGTATCCTTTTAACTGCAGACAATCCAGATGACCTGCCAGTCTAACAAATCTCTTTTTGATTCAATCATATCTGGAATTCCATAACGCTGCTGCAGACCACAGCCAAATTCCACCTTCCTCTTCCTGCTCACATAGTGCAGTAGACACAGAGACCCTCAGATGATATGGCTACCCCCCAGACACATTATTATGCCTGCTCCCATTATTTATGTAAAAGGAATCAAGGGAAATTATCCTCTTTCTGGCATACTTCACCCACTACATTTTACCTTTCTGAAGTCCTAAGAATAGATAGTGATTAAAACACAGAATAGCAACATATGCTAAGATCACTGTGGATTATTCCTCCTCTGAAAAGTGGCATCTGTTTAGATCCTACAATCAGTCTGCACGTATCATAAGCATGTTAAGAGAAAAATTTATTCTCTGTATACATTCCCAAGCTCTTCTAGCATCTTGGGTTTCAAATGAAGCTGGATGGAAATAAGATCCTTCTATGCATTTGTTATCACATCAAAGATTACTCTTTGTCAAAGCTGAAGCAAGTGCAAAAGAAATCTGACAGGCGTGTGTCTAAGGCAGTTTAGTAGACCCAGTCAAGATTTTAAAGGAACTACACTAAAATCTGTACTTTCAAGAAGATATCTGTTTATTAAATCTTTGTTAATTGAGGTTACTATCATTATTACAGATTGGTAGTACATACATACTTCCTTACTCTAAATCTAAACCAGTATACTTAGCAAATATCCTCAGACCTGTGGCAAGATCAAAACTGTGCTCTTTTCCAGAATAATAAAACTGAATACAAACCTCTGCTGCTGTTTGGTAGTCTTGGGCAAAGAGCTCTAATGCCAATCTGTTCATTTTAGTTATGTCGATGCAATTTCTGCAGACGGACAGACTGCAAATCGCAAAGTCTCCTGCCCCTTGGAGCAAGGGAGTTGTCTCTTCTGTACTACTGCTGTGTCAACAGCAAACAGCGTCTGTTGATCTTCAAAGCCAGCACTTCCTTTGTTTCCTGTCAGCACTAATAAACACTTCCAAGCAGCCAACGGACCCCAAGAAATCAGAGCATTTTGCCCGTTCACTAGAACCCTGACACAATATACCAGTCTGGGCTGCACAGGATTTGCCTAGTGCTTATGACCACAAAGCACACTTCACTGGATCATTTTAACAAAATAATCATGACTGTATTAAGAGTAGTTACATAAAGACAGATTAAACATATTTAAATGCATCAGAAGGCAGAAGTTGAAGTATTTAAAAAATCATTGTATTTACCCTCAGTTACCAAGAATGCTTGCCACAAAAAACAAAGATACATCAGGAAAAACGAAGGGTAATTTTATTCAAAAGAACTGTATTGTAGTTTAGTATTTTGTAGTTACGAAGATGTGCTTCATAAATTACCTACTTTAAGTGGATTGAAAGGAAATTTTGACTGTGTTTTTAAAGAAATACTGTCAACAGTTTGAGTTACAAATCCATCATCATTATCAAACTCCACAGTTTTTACCCTCAATATTCCAAGAATCTACATTTATTTCCTCGTGGAAATGGCACTTAGCTCTTCATGGATTTGCCAACTTGAGTAGCCATGCCTTCAGTGAATCTTGAGTCTCGGTAAGACATTTTTAACAGACTAATTCTAGCTGTTGAGAGTCTCTCAGACTGGAATAGGAAGGTACAGTAACATCAAAGTTGTTTTCAAGGATACTTGTCTTGCAATTTTAAGCTGTCAATAATGTAGACAAAACATTTTTTGAGCTTGACTCTAGTGCTTTCATTTTGTATTGTTATTTTTGGACAAGAACTGCTTTATTGACTAATCAAAGTAAGCATCCATTTAAGTTATCTATTTATCTTAACTCTAAATAGCACTTAGGCAAAAGCACAGGAATGTTCCCATCAAATCAGACTTCTAGAATACATTAAAAACACCATCAGCTCCCACTTACTAACATCAGACCTATAATCTTAACCAAATCTACTTTTCATGGCCTATCTATAACCATTTAAAAAAATGCATGCAGGAAGGGCAGAGAAGGCCACATCTTGCTTGCCTCATATTATTGGATCTATGTGGGAAGCTTTGCTGACTACTGCGAGTACAGATTATGTTGCTCTTACATGCTTGAGGACATTGAAGAGAAGGGTTATTTGAACCAAAACAAGAAAACTAGCAATTTCTTCTGCAGACATAAAAGGAACATCCATTAGCACTGCTTCAGCACACACTAGCCTTAGGTTTAACAAGTCCTTAAATCTGATTCTGAAACTACCTAACAGTTTACATTAAAATGCACAAACTGTACGCAGTCTCCCTTCAAGTCTTGGGGAAAATAGCCTCCCCCTGCTTATTCTTCCATTAAAAAGTGAAACAGAATGACTACAGAAAAAGAGAGTTGCACAATTAAATTGTTCAGGCACTGTCCTTAATATTGACAAGGAATTAATTCTACCCCATTAAATATTACATCAAAATCGATACTTTCAATGGCAATTATCAGACTAACAGTTTTTTACACCTTACAAATTTCATTTCACAGAAAGCATACCAAATGATGCAATCATCTAGAAAAATAACCTTGTATCAGTCACTGTTTCTTACCTACTACAGCAGAGAGCTGATTTTTCTCTAACGTTGGAAATAATTTCCTTGTTAAGTTCCCTATAATCTGTAGGGCTTACTTAGATGCTCTGAACTCTACTAGGCCAGGAGGTACAAAGCAGTACAGCAGGTACTATCCCAGCATTTGACAAAGGCATCTTAATGTTCTGTGCACTCACACCTGAGGATCAAACAATAGTTTTAGCCCTCTCTCCATGAACTTCCACATTCATGATTTATCTTAGTTACTGCTGGGGCACTGGGTGCTTGTTTGGTACTCCTGAAATACTGGCTGTGGTAACACTAGCATGACAGTTCTCACCGTCCTGCTGTGGTACATCACTCTTCTGGAGGACTGACACAGAACGAGAGCACACATTAACTGTAAAACAGACACATCAGTAGTAAAAAGTTATGTTTTTAATATTACTTTTTAAACCACTTCACTTGGATAAATCTGTTTTGATAGCATCCCCCTACTGAGCCTGGTAGAACATAACATGAGATGCACAACCACGCCATCAAAAGCAACATACCACACACTTGCAAGTATTGCTCTGTGTGCAGCCAGACTACAGGCCAAGAGAAAAAAAACGGAAAGGCGGCTGGGGGGGGAGGGGAGAAGGAAAGAGGTAAAAATAAAAAAATAAAAAATAAAAAAAGAGTCAGCAAGTGTATTTCCAGACCATTTGTTAACAGAACAACTGGGTGGGGGATCAAGATTCAATGGCCACACAAACTCACAAACTACAAGCAGGCACTGTAATTCAAATGCCACTGACTAGCTGTCAAAAAATATACTGTGCATCTTTGCTCTCTATTTGCATTCTGCATGAACTCCAAACCTAGAAATTTTTACTAAGTTCATATATTCTATCAGTAACATTTTAAGTGTGCTCTAAAATCAACATGCAGCATATTTTAGCTTTAAAGTACTGTGAGAAACAAATGGATACTAGCTGTATGACAAAGACTTAATAGCGGAGTAACTGAATCATTTATCTGCCTTTATCTCTTTTCTGAACTAGGGAAAAGAGACGCAATTAAGTAACAGCAAATTACTGGGACACAGTCAAAGTCACCCTGTGGTGCCTCTTGTCTTTCCAAAAAGTATAGGATGGATAACAAGTCCTTGAAAAGTGAGGACATCTGGCTAAGACACCTATCAGTACCATACCAAAACATTAGCCGTCATCTCTGCACAGTTTCTTAAGCCCTCAGGAATGCCCACCAAGCACCAGCACTCTGTTCAGAACCCTACAGAGCGGTTTTACAACATCCTCTCTGTTAACATCCATTCTGCCTTACAGCAGGCATAGTGGTCACTTCTCAAAATGATCGTTACCTTCCCAAGGACTCATTCATTCATACCTCTACTAAGACCTCTAGGTTACTATCATGTGTGCTACCATACTGCCAAAGATCATCATGACTCCTGCACCCCTCTGTATTTCAATACAGTAATATTCATTGTACTGAATGCAAGCGGGTTACATCCAGGGAAATGGTGAATATAAACAATTGTGCATTCTTATATCTTCCACACATTACTGCCTTCTATGTACAGAGGAATTTAAAGACAGACACGGCCACTGACTCACCTAGTCTGGCTTCCTCTAAACCAAGACCACGAGCATTCACTCACCAAGGCTATGTATAGTTAGAAATAATAACCTGGTAACGCACCTCCAGCCATACACTTCATTCGCATCCTCCACCACTCCAGCACAAGCACTCCTGTCCATAATAAATCATACCAAAGATACGCTCCTTTTATGGATTGTTTTTCAGTCAGAGGTGAGGGGACAGAAAAGGAAAAGGTCCAGGACACAAACACAGCCAAAATACACCTATTTCCCCCGGCTGTCATGCAGAGAGCTGTGCTGACAGAATGAGGACACGGAACAAGCAGCAGGAGTGTGAAACTACATAAACCAGCACTGAGGCTGAAGAAAAGTTCAATTATAGCCTTAGAGATTGATCATCTATTCTGTCAGCAGAAATGTCAGCAGAAACATTTTAGGAGGTTGTTGTCCTCCTATCTCAAATCTGCAACCTCCCCTATATCCTCACTGATTACCATCCCACTAGCTGCACTGATCCGATTAACTGCAGCCACCCTCTACACTGAGGCAGGGGTGGGGGTAGAAATCCCACTTTTTTTAATCAACCCTTCTCCCTCTAAACTCCCCCTCAATATGGGGGGGTTGGGGGGTGGGAGTGGTGGGGGGAAGAGGCAGGGAGGAACATCCAGTTTAAGTATGTGAATAAATGAAATGTTAAAGGTGAGGGTGTAGTAAAATCCACTCCAGGCAAAGACAAGAGGGATGAAGGTGTAACAGCAGTCTCTGAAATGGAAGCTGCTCAAACTGGAAGAGAAAGATACAGCTGTGACTTTCCTACACTATTCAACATGACATTGTTTCATAAAGGAACACCCATAAAAGCACTACGTCTTAAACACAATATTTTATTTGGGGGGCGGGGAAGCAAAAAAACCCAAAAAAAGCAGAACTTCCCCCAACACAGAACCTCCCCTCCTCCCCTGCTAGTCTGTAATCTGTAAAACATGCTTTGCAAATCTTTCAATTGCCATCAGCTGGAAGGAGCAAACTCAAGATATATTGCAGGAATGCAGTTACTGCAACCTCTTAAAAAGTTTGTGGAACAGCACACACACAACTAATAGCACATTGCAAGTAATCTTAATTTTGTGTTAACGTTTAACTACTTGTGCCATCTCCTGACAAAGCACAATACTAGAACACTATAAAATATTAGTAGTAACACGCTGCCAAAAGGGGTAGCAGCCCAGAATTTAAGAAAGTTTATGAATATAACATCAGTGTTTGTATGAATTGCAAATTACTAAGAATTAAGATATAGCATTATCTGATAATTCCCAAAAAAGTGCTGTCCTTTAAAAAGACTGATTTTTATATACAATTTTTTTTAAGTAGTACCAAAAATTTCAACTTTATGCCAGACATTTCTTGACCTTCTGAATGTTAATTAGCACAACATCAACTTTGTAAATGGTTTGCTGGTGTACATAACATAGTAAGACGACTGTAATTAGCCACCTCCTCAACCCTACTGGTATGTAAGGAAGCCAGTACTACCGACTAGACTGGTTACATCCCTTGCTCTATCCACTTTAAAATTTAATAGCCAGCTACAGTTCTAACATAATCCCAGAAAAACACAACCTTAATACGATGAATGGGGTTTATGGCAGATATTTACAAAAGAACCAAAATAGGAAACTGCTCACTTTTAAACTTACCTGCAAGATATTTTGCTGCTTTTACCTGCAAGCAAGACTAAGATACTGAGAAACCATGTAAAAAATACTACATCTAAGTATGCAAAAATTTGGACTAGAAGATGATATGATTCCATGCTTCCTAATTTTAAGCAAGAAAGATAACCAACAATAATTATTTGACAAAACAAATTCAATTTAATTCTACGTACATGTCAAAACACAGCTTCTAGAGTAAAGATTGTTTCTGATTGCACTAAAAAGACCTAAGTAGCAGAGTCCATGGGAGATAAGCTGGATTCAAAGAAACAAGCAGTGATTAAATCAACACACAGATACTATTACTGGCATCTGTTTTCTTTGCTGACTGAATCTGAAGAAACTGCCAACCATCAGAGATTAATTTTCTTTATACATTGTAAGAAATTAGCATATCCAGTGTTAACTCTGCGTTAGTGTTCACCCTCTGAGATCAACTCCTTTGTTCACATTCCCAAATATATTATGGGTACTGGAAGTATACATCCTCAGTCCTCATGCCTGCCTATTCACTATGGCCTGTCCTTAAATATATTAATTATCTAGCACAAAACCCACCATGTATAGTGTCATCTTATGTCTGACACCTGCAAAGCACCTCACACAAAACCCTATGGAAGTAATTCCTCCATCACTGAAAGCATCTGTAATTCTGGCTCTGACTCTCTAACAAAGTGCCCAATTTAAATTCGTAAGATGAAGGCAAAAAAAGCATCTCAGCAAATCTAAGCCAGCATTAAGTGCACCTTTTTCTGGTCAGGCATTTATTGATTAATTAATTTTTCAAAGGAACCACACTTATTTCTACAGCCTGCTTTCAAAAGGGAAAACATTTCACTAAAGAAATTACTGGGAAAGCCTTAATACCTCAAAAATGCCCAAAGCCAACTGTGACTCAGGATGTAACTATTATAATCAGTTCTAGTTTGAAGTCAAAAAATTTATTTTTTGAATGCACAATCTGTCTTTGACTGGTACTTGATTACCACAAAGTATTAGACATTCCATGTGTCATGCTTTTGTTTTAAGGAAAATTGAGAGTTAATACTAACGTGGTTTTCTAAACTTTGGTCAAGGTAAATGCTATGGTCTTATAAAACAATTTAAAAATACTTTGGAAACACAAAGTATTATACAGGCTGAATTAAGAGAAAAGCCTGTGACTAGCCACTTTATTGCAATGATGATGGAACTGGTCCATTTCTACTATAGTTGTATCATACTGAACACCACCCTGGACAGACTACAAGAAATGTTTATTTAAATAGACTTAGCATGCTCGTCCCCATCACTATCTGCTACTATGCACTTCAACATTAAATACAGAAGTGTATTTTGCTTATTTATGAATTGACTTTAATTTCCTTGTACTCGTCCGTCCGTCCCTCGCTCGTCCTATAAAAACATTACTTTAACAAGTATTTGTACACTGAATTAAGTTTCAAAATAATCATGACCTATGCATCTGAGGAGATGCTATTAATCCCAGAATAAATCCAATTACACATCTGCCAGAAAAACCAGAGGAAGAGGTGAAAGAGCAACTATATAAGCCCATGTCTCAAGAGAAACAGAAGCTGCATTAAATGGACTCAGAACTGACTATGAGGCTGTAATATTTCCCTGAACTCCTGATGGAGACATATGTAGATACGTGTGTATAGAGAAGTAGACACACATACATAGCTATACAGAGAGAGATATATACTGTATAAGAGCACACATGTGAGGGTTTTCTGACATCATCATAGCAAGCTCTTCATAAACAGAGGAAACAGCAATTGTTCATATACACCTTAAGCATCTACACAGTATTATTTTGATTCTTGTATGTCAAAACCATTCAGAACATTGTATTCTGGACTCCTGCAAATTTAATTAACAACTGTGTATGCAATTTCTCTTCTGTCAAACACAGATCTTTCCAAAAATCAATTTCCATTAATAAGGCACTGTTAGCATATCATAGTAATTTGACAAACAGTAAATGAGGCTATTTCACGAGACATTTGGAAGGTAATTTTATTCTCTTTATTATATATGATAGCATGTTTTCTTTTATTAGAAAGCTAAGGGAACCTAAGCTTTAATTGCTGTTAGAAATTTCTGATTACAGGAATTAATCAGTTCCATCATCATCCTTCAGAAACATAAGGTTGCCAAACTTTAACTGCAACATGATGCAGAAGTGATACTGCATTGTTGTGCAAGTTTCAGGAACCGACAATTTAAATTCCCTGCATTTAACCTTGGTTCTGCATTACAGAAAGTCCTTATCTAAACGGAACCACTAGAGTACTCCATATCTATTGGAATTTCCCAAAAAGGTCCTCTTAATGTGTTTACAAAAATAATTGTGCAAGACCTTACAAAATACAAGGTCTTCTGCTCAGAATCACCAGATGGATCAGCTTTCTCTCTGCTGCCATAAAATGCTGAATGTGTTACTTTCAATTGTATCTATAATCCTAGGGTTATAATATCCTCTATGGTGTTTTGCTGAAGCTTCAGAATTCATAATCAATTAAAGCTATTTTCCAAAAGACTTTGAAATCAATTGTGCATTCAAAAAATCTGAGATTTTCAGTTTTGTTACGGGGGGTGGGGGGTTTGCTTGGGTTGGGGTTTTTTTGGCTTCTTTTAATTAAAATGCTAAACCATCTAAATCTCGAAGGTTCCTTTTCAACTTCCAAAGCACACGCTTTGGACATAAGTTTCCTTTTTAAGTGATGTACAAACACAAAAGTGGAAGTGAAAGAGACAATTACTTCCCAGAGTAATTGTTACTAAACCTTCTGCCAATTACAAGAATGCAACAATTAAATTTTAAAAGTCTTCATCTATTTTAATCTGTAACTGTGAAAGTATTTTATATCACAAATGACATTTGCTCACCATTTTTGCTGTCCAAAGCAAATGATAAAAACAAACTTTCACTTTTTTCTAGCCCTTTTTATTTTCTGGTTCTGTATTATGATTCTATGATTCACGTTTAAATCACATACACTAATGAAAATCACTAACAGGAACAAAACAAAAAAAGAAAGAGCACCACCATCGATTTAGCAGCCTTCAAAAAGGCAGGCAATAGCACTAGATGATGCTATTTTGGTCATCAAAATATGCTTTAATATGCCTAGAACACAGAATTCAGTAAAACGTCAAGAAGTTCCTGCTTGTGATTATAGATAACTGCTATGCAGATCTACAAATCGGGCACCTTGTTACCTAAAAATACTAGGAACATAAAACCAGAATGAGTAAGATCTTGAAGTGCCTTTCCAGTTAATCTCTGCCCTAAAGATACAGTTGTCAATTAACTCAGTCATGCATTCGTGTCATTTTACTAGAATAATGCGTCCCTAATCAATGCTTTTCTTCTAAGTCTGGAGATCTGGCCAAGGCCCAAGTCTACAAATCGCCTCCAACTACAGCACGATAGGTGACCTGCAATATATAAATCCGGTCACTATTTACAAAACCCAAGGAAGCGCGGTCCTCGCCTCATCTTTCACCATTTCCGAATCAGCCCCGGAGTAAGCCCCCTAAGCCAAGCAGTGAAGCCAAAACAAAGCGCGGCTGGCCCCGGGGCGACGAGCCGGCCGGGCAGGAGGGGCGAGGCGGCGCCTCCCGCACCCCGGCTCGGCCCAGGGTCCCTCCCAGGGCGGCGCCCGGCCCCAGCCGCAGCACCGAGGGAGCCAGGGCAGCAAAAGGGGACAAAGCCAGGCCGATCCCCGGCGCCTCCGGGGGGTTCCTTCTTCCCGCAGCCGCGGTGACTGTGACAGAGCTTGACACAAAACACCGAAAAACCACCTCCCTCCCAAAAAACCCACCAACCCCCACCCCTCGGCGCTGGCTGTCAGCGGCGCTGCGGAAGGACCGGGCGGCCCGCGCAGCCTTTTGTTGTTTGCGTAGCCGCAGATAAAAACACAAAAAATTTACCACCTCCCCCCAGCTGCCCCCCGGCAGGGCCGCCCCGGGCGCGGGCAGCTCCCCTGGCTCACCGCTCGGTGCTGCAGGCTCGGGCGATGTGCGCAGCGCTCGCTGAGGCGGCGGGGGCCGCGCAGCCCGGGCGGGGGGGCGGGGGGGAGGCGACCGGAGGAGGATGTCAGCGATGGGCGGGCGGAAGGGAGGAAGGAAAAGGGTTTTTTTTGGGGGGGGAGAGGACTGAAGAGAGGGAAGGAAGGAGGGAGGGAGGGAAGAAGGGAGGGGAAGAAGGGAGGGAAGGAGGGAGCGGGTCAGCACCACGGCGCCCTCAGTGCCTCCCCCGAGGCGCTGACAGGCCCGGCCCGGCCCAGCCCGGCCCGGCAGCCACGGTGGTCAGCGCACGGCCTGGCCCCGGAGGAGCCGGCGCTGACAGCTGCAGCTAGCCACCGCCACCGCCCCGGCTGCGGCTGCGGCTGCCGCTGCCACCGCCCCTGCGCCCGCCCCGCCTCCCCCTCCCTCCCGCCACCCCGCCCGCCATGGCGGCTCCCCCTTCTCCTCCCACAAGCCCCCGCGCGCCCTTCTTTCCCAGCGCCCCCATGACGTCACCCCGCCCCCGCGGAGGGGATCGGGCCGCGCGAGCAGGGGGCAGCGCGAGTGGAATGGCCGGCGGTGGCGCGGGGCCGGCCCGGGAGGGAGCGGAGGGATGCTGATGAAGGCTGCTGGGCGCTCAGGTGCCAGGCCTCACGCCGCCATCCCCGGGGCGGGCGGGGGCCGCGCCGACCTTGCTGAGGCCTGGCCTGCCTGAAGCGTGTGTCTTGGGGCGGGGGGAGCAACACCCGGCGTTGCCCGCAGGCGCCCTCGGGGACGCTGGGGTGGTTTTGCTGTGGAGGCGGCACGGCCGCAGGTGCTTTTCCCGTTGGTTACTCTCAGTGTCCCGGGAAGAAGGTGATGGTTTTGCTTCGGCAGAGCAGGCGGAGGGCAGAGGTGACGCTCCCGCCTCTGTAAGCACCCGCAGCGCCGTGGGGCGCGCACCGGCCGCGGGACTTTGGCAGGGGGAACCGAGGCTGGAGGGGGAATTCTGTGATGGAGGCTGGGTCCCTCGGCAGGGCTAACTGTGCCTCTAATATATTTTAACGCCCTTGTCTTAGTTCCACATTGAACTAAGTGAAAGATCCCTACTGTTCCACAGGTTTACACATAACATGGAAGACCTGCATAAGAACGCAGTGACTTGTCACAACAGCTATTTTTCTGCGGCTTTCAATTTCATTCCCACTCTTTACCAGAAGAGAAGGAATGGTCATGGTATTTTCTTCATGTTGCTTTCATGTTCCACTAGGTAGAATTTAAGCCCAGAAATGAAAGACTTGAAGGAATTGGAAGTCTGAGATGGGAAAAGAAAAAAAAAAGTCAAATACAGCCAAGCAATAAAATGTACATTGAAAATCATCAGGGAACAGTGACAGCTTAACTTCATGTAAGAGTTACTACTGTCTAGGTAGAATTTTTTAATGGTGTGTTATCATCCGAGCTCCAAATAGGATAGAATGGTACAGGTGGAAGGGACCAATGATGATCATCCAGTCCAGCTGCAGTATAAATGGGGTATGAGTCAGAAGCTAATGGAAACATATGGAGGTACAGTGTAAATCAAAATGTGCAGCCTCACCTAAACAGTAATACCTAAAGTACACAAGGAAAGCAGAGCTTACATCTACCCTCATGTACAACAACATTGAGCAAGTCTGCAAAATGTCAGATGTGAGAATGAGTCGGGTGAGAAAGCAAGACTCCTAAGAAGCAGGAAGGTGGAAAAAGAGTCAAAGCTAATGCTGTTGTCAAAGAGGCAGAAGAACAAGAGTCGTCACAGAAGTCCGCAAGAAACAAAGTTAGGGGAGCATGGATTGCCGGGAGACTGAAAATACAGAGTCACTGCTGGATTTGAAAACATGAGGGAAAAGAAGCATACTTTCTGAATACCACTCACTATATCTTACACAGGTCAAACTGTCCAACAAAAAACAGTTGTGGTAGTAGTAGTATTTCAGAGCAGCAGCTTCTTGTGTTCTTCATTTAAAACATTTCTCTGGCAATTTTGTATTAATTGTTTACCAAAATACTTTAGTTTTGACAGGCAATACAGGCTAACTATGTATAATGTGAAAAATGTGTTTGCACAGTAATATGGAAGGGGAAAAAAGAAGATTGAAGGGCATTCCTTTATACAGACTGCATTTTAAAAGTAAGAGTCATGTCAGTTGGTCCACAGGTTCAGAGTATTTTCACAAATATGCAAGAGATTTAATTAAAAATAGAACATGCCCTAATTACATAATTATGCAAGAGAACTGATTCAAAGGAACCATTCCTGTCTTTTGAATAAACAATATTCATTGCTTTCTTCCTATCACACATTTGCTTTAAAAGATTTCCTGCAATTAGCTGCTTACCCGAGGGAATCTGAGCATTTCCGAACAAAGCAACTACTCCAGCTATGACCCTGATTCATAATACGCTGGCTAATCAAGTATATGCATGCTGGCAATTTCCCACATAAGCAGCACACACTATAAGCTCCCTCCCGCAGAAAGGTTGATTAGCTCAATGGAACTGAAGTGCAGTATTACTCCCCTCTGTTTATGGCACACAGCAGAAGATACACACAGGAGAGAAGTGGTGAGTGTGCTTCTGCCTGACCTGAAATACGGTTAAGAGTTCCTCTGCATTGGAATCTTGTTTTTCCTGTCTCATCTACATAAGAATTACCCAAGTTCATCTAGCAGCAAAAACTATTTATTGCCCACATTTCCATTTTCTCTTAAGGAACTAGTTATGCTATATGTCCTGCTTTTAGGATGAAATATCTAGACATCTGTCTCCAGAGTATTTGTCTGCCACCAACAAGGTCACCGTGGCTTTCTGCAGATGTCTGAGTGGATATTAAAACAGAACCTGAAAACATATGATTTATAATGCTGGATTCTTTATTCTCAATATAGCCATTTCCCTCCTCTCCCAGAAAGAGAGGGAGATTTGTAATTCACAGTAGGAGAGAAAAAAGCAAACAGTTCAGCTAATGCAGCACAAAACTCTTAGGTTTTTGAGGTGCAACAGTGTGAGAAATACATGCAGCAAACCAAGATTTTGTTTAACTGACATCCACAAATTGAGCAAGCCTCTATAAAGAAATGCAGGTTCACTTAGTTTAAGAAGTGTGGGTCAATTTACTTTACCATTGTTATTAACAAAAATATATCCTGGCTTAGAGAATCTCTCCTCCAAAAGAGACAAAAGTTTTTAAAATCTAATCCTAAAGTCTACAAACTCTGTGACTTAGTTTTGTAAATATGGGCTACATTAAAGCACTACGTTGGAATAATTTCAGCTTCTGCTAAAGTGCTGTTTAAAAGCATCCTAGCAATAATAAATATTGAAAGGCCAGATTCAGCAACCTGTCTGGCTTTTCATCATAATCACTTGACAGTTGCATATGCTTTTAGTTTGTATTTCCTATAAGAGTGTCCTTTACAGAAAAGAGGAAACATAAAAATCAGTGCTCAGGAGTCAAAAGTGTCATGTATGCAGTCCCAGACACAATTTTAGCCTAACTCCTTTGTGTGTATGCGCAATTACTGCATGCACAACTACCTTTTTATCAGGGAGTTCAGGCACTTTGGAGTAAAAGGACTGTATTTTGTTTGCCTTAACTCATTGTCATAGTCAAGATGCCTGAACACGCTGTCAGGAACCCACTGTTGGGCATGGCATTAAGGTTCTAAGTAAAATAAACACTGGCCATCATCCTGCTTCCCACGTCAATAAGCTTTATTTACATGCAAGTGAATTCTCCTTTTTCATAGTCACAAGGATTTCTAGAAAGCTGTAATAAATGAAAGCCAGTGTGCTTTTCCCTGCCTTTTTCTACCCACAGAGGAGTAACAAAGAAATAAAGCATGCAGTGTTAATTCAGCTCTTTACAGGCCATTTCATTAGTTAATTTCTGTTACTTTTTTTAAACAGAGCAGGATGCTTGCACTGGACATTAACATTTTGCTAACCAGAATTCTTTTCGTCTCCCAGCTATTACAGCACTATGCTACTGTTAAATCCAAAAGATACTAACTGAAAGGTTTAAGAAGCCCATTCAATTAGCTTTAAAATGGTTGTATTATGAAAAACAGACTTAAACACCTCAGGTAATACAGTTAAAGTAACCACTTGAAAGCTAGAACTATTAGAGAATTTGCATGTCAATATTAACGTGAAATAAAAATACTAGACAATTTCAGCAATACAGCTATATTTATATATCCCAATCTGCACAGTCATCTTCAAAGTAATAAGTGATCAAGGAGCTAAGAATTGCACCCTTTGACAAACTATAATACTCTATGCTATACAAATTTACAGACACTCAGTATTTTTCAAGATACTTTTAAGCATCAAAATTCCCAAGAGCTTATGACAAGAATTAGTCTTGTATCTTTACTCCCTGCATTCAAGGAGTAGGTTCTACAAGGGAATGCTTAAATCAATACATACTTACTGTGTTCAACCAGCAATTTCTGTTCCTTCTTTACTTCTGCTGTACCTGTCATTTCATTGAAAGATGAAGCAACTTCCTTACTTGCTTCCGTGTTCTGTAGTCAGCTGATGGTTGACTACCAGCATCTTTCTGGCTTGGAAAGACTCCTCCATATTCACTCTGCATGACTTTTAGCGCTTATACATGAAGAAAGATAGCATTCCGTTCATGCTCCTCCTTTCCTTCCTCTATGCTTTCGCTTTTCAGTGAGTTTATTCTCTCTTGGGGTTTCAGTTGCTCATTCAGTGTTATGAGAATTACTAATCACTGCATATGAGTCACGGGAAGTTACATTTATTTCTGTATTCACCTACCTCAGTCACTGAATGATTGCAGAAGTGTATTAAATCCTTCAGAGGAAATAAAAACCATTCTGTTGGTGGAATATCACAATTTTGGCCATAACTACAGTAAGAACATTCAGTGTGTGATACCTCACCCTCCCATACCTTCACTTCCCGACTATGACTGTGCTCTCTTTCTTTACCTTGCTTTTGGGATAAGGCCTAGTATTGATAGGGAAAAAGTTTATTCCACAAACGCAACAAACAGACACTTCCAAACACAAGATCTTTGATAGTCTGTATTCAAACCCAGCAACACTTAGCTAAAAGCAGAAAATGGAAGGATCGCCTCTGCTGATTTCTAAGTGCCTGCTTTATTACTGCTTACGTTATCCCCTTCCTTTTCTTTGAACGCTAGCTGTTTGATACCTATATGGTTTGTCAGCATTCCTGCAAGGAGATTTGCTAACTCATCAGGCTTTGCTGCCAGATTACTTGCAATTAGATTAGTGAGACCCTTACCTTGATAATCTTGGTAGTTATTGGAGGGGGGTTTCTATGGCAAAGGAGACCTTTAGGTACCTTTTTCTCATTAAATTCTCCAGAGTTTCATTATGAAAAGTGTTTTTTCCCTATAAAAAGCCTTGTGAGGGCTGTGATTTTAATTTCAGTCACACATCAGTGTAAATCTGGGAAAATGTCATTAACCAGTATAAAATTTTGGGGGGTTTGGCAAGTGAATCTTTGAAAGCGTAAGAAAGGCATTAAATTTTCCAACCAACTTTAGGCAGAGGCACAGACTGGGACATAAACTTGTCTTGGCACCAGGGGAACTGGTGCTTCCTCATAGAGATATAGAAGATGTAGTCTCTTTATTCTCAGTAAGATTCCTACATACACTTACAAAAGAAGGAAGCTGTGATTTTTTAGATGATGCCTTTTATTAAAGCTCATGCATATGCTGATCACAAGAAATGCTAATGCCAGTGTATGCCCGTATGTGACCTTTTCCAAGTAGAAATTTGCACCTACCAATGAAAAGAGAACTAAGTCTCAAAAAACTAAAAGGCATTACAGATAACCATCCTATCTGGTCTTTTTCTAAATGTAGTTATCAAAAGGTAATTATCAAACTCTATTGAAAACCAAGCAGGCACTTTGCCCTTCTAAGAACCCCACTCGTCCAGTGTTCAGTCTCAAAGGTAATATATACATACAGCTACAGTGCCAAATGGTGTCATTTCTTTCTAGCTTTTTTCCCTTGCTAGTGATCAGCCTCATTTCTCTACATGTTTGCATTTCTAAGGAAGTCCTCAAATGTAACACTTCTCTTTTACATGCTTGATTAAATTATGTAGAGAACGAAGATTCTTCCCTGGGTAATCCTCTTAGCTGGTCCTTCCTCCACGCGCCTGTGTATGAGAGTCTGCACTCCTTTTTCCCCTCCTGACGGTCAATTTGCTTGGCTAAACAAACCAAACTCTTAATCTCACTACGAAAGATTCTACATCTCCCTGACCGTTCAACTTGCCCTTTTCTGCTCCCATTTGCTTCCTCTTTCTTGAGCCTAATGTGCTGCGAGTATTTGTGCCATGGTCACTATTGAAAATGATTGTTCCCAAGTCTGATTTATCAGTTAACCTCCTTTCACTTCATGTATTGCTTTCCTACACATGCCGCAGTAATTGCCAAATGCCTCAACTAATACTCTATATGAAATTACACCAAATTCATGTGGCATCCATGTAGTTTTTTTAAAATCTAAGGAATTTTTTTATTTTTTATGGGAAGCCATTTTACATCTGCCTTTCATTGCCGGAGTTTACTTTGGTTAAGCGGGTACTCAAACCAAGGCAGGACTCAGCTGCACTGGGCTGACAAATTCGTGGTAATACGTTTTGCCCGAAGGGAAAGGGAAATGGAAATGTTTCTGCTGGGTGACAGTTGTTTCTGTAGTTTCTGTGCCAATGACCAATTTTGTCTCTACAGAAAATGGCTTCTGTGAATATGCCTGTGGCTAGATGGACGGTATACAGTACGTGGGGCTGAGAAGGGCAGAGTCACTCTAGAAATCAATAGCAAACAGAACTGCCTGTGCCAGATATTTTGTGCCTCATCCTGTCTACTTGGGAAATAGAGCAGATGCAGGATAAAGAGAGATGATCTTATTCCCAGGGGTTTGGATATGAATGTACTGTGAAGTTTTTCCTTCAGTTTCAGATGTTGTAATTCCCGTCTTTCCTGTTCTAATTCAGTCTTTTTTTATCTGCTTTAATGAAACATTTTTTTTTCACTTCACAGAGAAATCCATTGCAAAGTCTTAAGTTCAAAGACATGCCAAGGACATGCCAAGGACTCACTCTTCACTTCTCCGGTGTCTTCACAGTGGTACAGAAAAAAATTGATAAGTACATCGCTGCTATCAACTCTTAGACTTAAAACATTGGTGAGGTGATTGTGTAATTCACTCCTACAGGATGGATGGTGTGTTTGATCTCAACAAACTTGTCTGTCAGTTACCTGAGAGCAAATATTCTTGAAGAACTCAATCTTTGGGCAGTCTCCCAAAGGTCTAGATCAGAGTCTGATGAACAGTCTCATCAAACCCAGATGAAAAGGGTTTGAGAGAAGGGTTTGAAATCATCTCTGTGCCCTCCCAATCCTATGCTATTCCCTGCTCCCTGAGTGACTTACACAACCACAAGGACCTAGCTTCCATGTGATAGTTCTGCACAGGACCTCCATGGGGGTCCATCTGTAACCCAGCCCACACACACTTGGTATACCCCCTATATTAGGGGATGTGAAAGGAGACCTTAGAAACTAGCCTTGTAGGTGTCAGTTTCTGAAGAAATTAATTCCTCATACATCTGTGCACAGGTGTTTTGGAGACCCGTGTACAAAAAAAACAGTGAGGGGATGCTATCTATTTGTTAAATCTGGCAGATTCTGCTGCATCACATCATGTTCTGAAGGTTTTCCTTGTGCCAAAAAGGCTAGACTCAGTTTAGGTGCATTGTAATTTATGCAGAAACTGGCTAAGGCAGCAGTTACCTCATCAGTGTGTAGATCATCACAGACATTCTAAGGCTGCAATTTTGCTTCAGAGGACAAATAACTGAATATAGGAATTTAAAGCAGGACTCCCTGACTTTTGTCTTTGGTGGCCAGCTGGGCATAGTACGATTCGCAGAAAGTAGAGCTTGTAGTAATTTCTTTCAAGGAAAATATCCATGCCACCACGGTTCTCTACACCACCAGTGTCACCTAAAACACCTGGACCGTTCGAGGAGATTACACAAAGCAGTTCACTCCATCACATCAGTTAACAACAGTCTCCTGGGGAAGTTCTGGGGAACTTCCATATGCCGTACTTTACATTTTGAATCTGTGTATTCTAACGTAAAATTATTTTTTAATATTTAAAATAAAAATTATGCTTTAATGAAAGCTGAAATACATTGAAATTGTTTCAAAGACATATATAGTGCAGTTTTACATCGTTTATCAAACCGTAGGTATTGAAAATAAAGCGACTGTAAACAGGAACTGAAACATGCCTCAATAAACACTAGGAGAAAGCTGGGAACAGCTGATACATATAAATTAGCCATGAAAGTGAAATGTACTGCCTACACAGTGTTACACTTGTTATTACATGCTGACGGGTCACAAAGTACACTATCACCATATGTTATAAAACTGTCATGACTCACATGGAATAGGCTGATGAATAATAGTATCTTCCCTCATCAGCGTCTAACAGTGACCAGAAATCTACCCAGTAAATGGTTCTGTTGTGGGCAACAATTTAACATGCCCCATATCCTTATAACTAACTACATAACCGTAAAATGTTACTGCCAGGTTTATTGTGCACCAATGCAGAAAGCACTCTAAATATATTTAAAGGAAGATTCACACATTTGTCATTTCCCATCCCACTCATTTTGCAACCAAAGGAGGCTGGAATGCTGTGTTACCGGCATTCTCATTAATTTGAATTATCTTCTTTCCCTTTGAATTTGTGGTTGTAAACTCTATTGAGTAGTGCCCAAAACCAAAGTTCATATTGTAAATAAGTGAGGTTGTTTTTCTAATTTACGTGCAAACATATAATACAACTAAAAGTTAGTTGAAAAGACATTAAGTACAAATGAAATTGAACATTGAGTGCTAAGTGGCTGTTAGAGAATATCTATAAATTATAGACTCAAGACAGTAAGTACTAAACTTCTTTGCTGCTTTTAGAGAAAGCGTGAACCTGATGATTCAAAAGCCTGAGAAAAATCTTTCTAAGAAGGAAGCATGCTCTGTCCAGTGGCAACTCTTCAGGCACATTCTCCCATCATCAGCCTATTTTGCTTAGTCTCATGGCAGCCGGATTTATGGCTGCGATGCCGTGGTAACTGTTAAGCATTCCCAGCAAGCCTCCAGGTGTCACACTGAATAAACCTCTCTTTCCCCAGCAGCAAAAGCAGCACTAGAGAAGCCGCAGCAGAGGAGCATAGCAAATGAATTAATTTTGAGCATCTCTTGTAAATTAAAATTGCTCAGTAATCCTACAGCAGAGCTGATTTTTCCTTTGAAGCGGGCTTGAGTTCTCCTTTGATACAAACTAGCACCTGTGGCTATTTACTCATATGCCAGTTTAGTATTTTGTTCTGGTTTTCATAGTGGAATTTTTCAGGAGGCCTGGGGAAATGGGAGGCTTTCCAGACATGACATTGAAAGTATTATTTTGGTAAATGTGAGCAGAATATTGGTAAATTCAGAAGACATTTTGTTACATACTCATTGGAATTTAGTTTCCATTTTGTCTTTCAATCTCATACAATTCTGGACAAGTAAAGAGTTTTCTACCTATTTATAGTTTTGATGGCTATTAAGGTCAGAACTGTCTTGACTTGGTTTGTTACGTAATATTTATGCTGTGTCATACCATCTGTTTTCTATATGACATTCCTGAATAATAAAATCACTTGGAGAGCAATCGAGGCAGTCAATTAATTTCTTTTGAAATTTGCAATTAATGGGTTTTGTCTTCTAATATAGCCTTGACCACAATATCTGTTTTGTAAAACATCCCCTCCTCCCCCAAATAATCTAGATTTCTAATCATTCAAATCATTCTAGAAATGAAAATCTGTAACTTTTCTGGAACCCTTTAAAAACAGCCAATGTATACTACACACTGATCATTAGATGAAAAAATTTTCCACAGCAGGGATTTCTTACAAAGATAGAGCCAAAATTTGTCACCAGGAAGTTCTTTAGCAATAAGGTATGAATAGTGACCTGAATTTCTTATGATTCTGAAACTTGCATTTTGCCTGTTAATGTATTTTGGCTCAGATGATGAAAGTTAACACAGCCAATTCTGCAGCTGAATCATATCAGTGGGTTCTTTGGAGGCAGTGGTGTGAACAGAGTATTGCTGAATGCCAGCAGTTCTTGACTGGCATGGGAGCTGCTGGAAACTCATGCCACTCATGGTCCAGCAAAGTAGCTTCAGGGCTACTCCAGCTTAGGCTGAAGGCCAACTGCATCCTGGCAGTCTCAGGAGATGCATACAGTCACTCTTGCTGCCTCCTGCTGTCTCAGGCCCTGGTTACAACACACCTGGGACCACCCCTAAGGGTGAGAATCTGCATGCACCAGAAAGCAGAACCACTGTGCAAAATACAAGGAACTCATTTAAACGGGTATCTGGTTTGAACTAGTAAAACACAAGCAGCTGTATGAAACAGGGACTATGTCTTCAAAGCATTTACATGGCTTCTAAGACTGATTTTGACTGTGGGCAGTACTATAAAATAATATTTCTTCTGAGTAAGATCACACTTAAAAAGCGATCATCTAACTCTTTGCCTTTTCTAGCCAGAAGTATTGCTTTTGCACTTCCACAGCATCTGCTATTTGAATATATCAGTCAATTAAATCTCACAATATGTGGGTAAATCTTAATCTGTTAATGAATGCAAAGTCAAGGCACAAAGAAGTGATTTATATAATAATAAATATTAATGAGTATGTATTCAAGATGATTACATTCCATGGACTTATAAACTCTTTTTAACAAATAAACTCATAAGAAATAAATTATCTTGTATTTCCCTTACTATTTTTTTTCTGAGAAATGAACCTGAATATTCAGTTATGGGGTTATTACTCTGTGAATCAGTTTACAGGAATCAGTGAATATAATTTTTAGTATGAAAATGTTATTCATGCATATTACAGTTCCCGGCATATATTATCCTTTCCTGAAAACATTTCAGTCTCCCATTCTTTATGCAAAAGACTGGCCTATGGGCTCTGTGCAGGATGTAAATTAAATTCTTGTTTGGCTAAATCTGATTACCCTGTAGGATACCAGTCTTAGTCAGTAATAGTGGAAGCTAAAAATTGCAAGCAGAACAGTCCCCTTAAAATGGGGCCAGGAAGGGTCAGCTTCTGAATTAGAAATCTGAGTTTTGAACTAAATTTTAATTTTATCCCTAAGAATGTTCAGTGTAGAAGCTGTCTTCTCAGTAGTTGCTACCATCACTTCTCAAACTCATAATGAAATTGAAAAATGCATTTATTTTTCCTTAAGATGTACAGTTCTTTATTAATCATTTCCAAAGGTACTACAATCACTTCAACCTAACCATTAGTCGGTCTGCCTCTCAATCCCCATTCGATACTTCCTCTTACTCCTCTGGTATTATATCAAAATTAATGCTCCAGTAGAGAAATTCAGTGAATAAGAAAACCCCACAGAGATTATCAGAACATAACCACTGCAAGTCAATACAAACTATCTAAAATTATGTGACTATTGCCAAAATAATGTTGCTTTGTTATGCACTTACTGAGTGCATGAGACAGATTAAAAAGGCACATGGTGACATTACTAAATATGAAATACTGCTGTTCCTTCTGACAGGATTAGCTAAATACCTAAATGATAAGAACGCTCCCCTGTATTTTTCCTATACTCAGAAAATGTGCACAGAAAAGTCACTCTTTGATCTATTTCACTAGCTTCACTTACTGTAGCAGGCCTTTGTATACATAAAAAAAATATTTTTAGTAGTCTGTGGCAGCTCCTTAGTCTTCCTTTGATGTAAAAGGATTTATGATCAATAGTATCTGAAAGCAGCTGGCATTAGTACAGCTGCTCTGAGTCAAGAAAAAAACTACCAAAAGTAATGCAACTCTGGCAAAAACGATAGTCTTTGGCTGCTCAGAAAATGTAATTATCTCAGTAAATGTATGTGGGTTTGGTAATGAGTCTCAACATTTCAGATGGATTATTATTATTAACAACATCTTTTCACAGAGGCTTTATTAGATACTCTAAATCAGAGCTCAACACTTACCTAATAAATACCTCACTCCTTCAATAGGCTTTAGATGAAGGGACCCAGCACTGCACACAGAATCTTAATGAACAGGGGCAGAACCAGGCTTGCCAGAGATAAGCCTGGGGGCAGCACGGCAGTGTTTGAGGGATGGCGTGCTAGCGAGGTCCTTTGGTCTGCCATCTCAGTGGACGTAGAGGATGGAGATCCAAGCGGCATCAAAGACACAAGGGTTACTGATGCATTAGAAACCACGGAAGCGCTTGAGAATGATCCCGTAGGAATTAGGGCTTCTCCCCGCAAAAGGATGGCAGGATCAACAGCCCAACTGAAGTGCATCCAC
The DNA here is from genome assembly GCF_963210335.1 of Falco punctatus. NCBI lineage: Eukaryota > Metazoa > Chordata > Aves > Falconiformes > Falconidae > Falco > Falco punctatus. The sequence continues at coordinate 37,572,590 of NC_137587.1, read as the reverse complement.
ACCAGTGCAAGCAGCATGGGCAAGAGGCAGGAGGAGCTGGAAGCCAGTGTGCAGCAGGAAAACTGATAAACCTGCCATCACAGAAACATGGTGGGATTGCTCGTGCAACTGGAGTGCTGCAGTGGGTAGCTATAAACCCTTCAGAAGGGATAGGCAAGGAAGGAGAGGAGGTGGGGTAGCTCTGTATGTTAGGGAGTGTTCTGGTTGTCTAGAGTTTAATGATGGTGCCAATGGAGTTGCGTGTTTATGGGTAAGAATCAGGGGGAAGACCAACAAGACACCATGGTGGGAGTCTGTTACAGACCACCCAACCAGGATGAAGAGGCAGATGAAATATTCTACAAGCAGCTGGGAGAAGTCTCGCAATTGCTACCCTTGTTCTTGTGGGGGACTTCAACTTACCAGGTGCCTCCTGGAAATACAATATCACAGAGAGGGAAAAGTCCAGGAGGTTCCTGGAGTGTGTGGATGACAACTGCCTTGCACAGCTGGTGAGGGAGCCAGCAAGGGAAGGTGCCAGCTGGACCTGTTGCTTGTGACCAGAGAAGGACTGGTGGGTAACGTGATGGTTGGAGGCCATCTCGGGCACAGCGATCACAAAATTACAGAGTTTTAGAGTCTCGGAGAAGTAAGAAGGGGATCAGCAGAACCTTAAATATCCAAAGGGCAGATCTTGGCTTGTTTAGGAGCCTGGTTGACAGATCCCCTTGGGAGGCAGTTCTGAAGTGCAAAAAAGTCCAGGAAGACTGAACATTCTTCAAGAAGGAAATCTTACATGTGCAGGAGCAGGCTGTCTCCATGTGCCACATCAGCCTGGCTGAACAGAGAGCTTTGGCTGGAACTCAGGAAAAAAAGAAGAGTTTATGACCTTTGGAAGAAGGGGCAACTCAGGAGGACTACAAGGATGTTGTGAGGTTATCCAAAGAGAAAATTAGAAGGGCCAAAACCCAACGAGAAATTAATCTGTCTATTGCCTTAAAAGACAATAAAAAAAAGTTTCTATAAATACATTAGTAACAAAAGGAGGACTAAGGAGAATCTCCAGCCTTTCTTGGATGTGAGGGGAAAAACACAGTGCAGAATGTGCTGATTTTGGCTGGGGTAGGGTTAATTTTCTTCATAGCAGTTAGCATGGGCTGTGTTGGCTTTGTGCTGGGAAGAGCGCTGGTAGCGCAGGATGTTTTCGTTACTGCTGTGCAGTGCTTACACGGGGTCAGGTCTCTTCTGCCTCCCAGCCCACCCCAGCAGTGAGCGGGCTGGGGGTGCACAAGGAGTTGGGAGGGGACACAGCCGGGACAGCTGACACCAGCTGATGCAGGGGATATCCCATACCATACAACACTGCGTTCAGCATAAAAAGCTGGGGGAAGAAGAATGAAAGAGGAATGTTTGGACTTCTGGTGTTTTGTCTTCCCAAGTACCTGTTGTGCATGATGGAGCCCACCTTCCCTTGGAGATGGCTGAACCCCTGCCTGCTGATGGGAAGCGGTGAATGAACTCCTTGTTTGGCTTTGCTTGTGCATGTGGCTTTTGCTTTACTTACTAAACTGTCTTTATCTCAACCCACAAGCTTTCTCACTTTCACTTTTCCAATTGTCTCCTCCATCCCATCAGGGTGGCTGGTCGCTACATGGTGCCACGTAGCTGGCTGGGATTAAACCACGACACAGAGGAGGAAAAGGCTGAGGTACTTAGTGCCACCTTTTGCTTTAATAGCAAGACCAGTTGTTCTCCTGGTACCCAGCCCCCTGAGCTGGAAGACAGGGACAGGGAGCAGAATGAAGCCCCCATAATCCCAGGGGAAGTGGTTAGTGACCTGCTACACCACTTAGACACACATAAGCCTATGGGGCCAGATGGGATCCACCCAAGGGTGCTGAGGGAGCGGGTGGGAGTGCTCACCGAGCTGCTTTCCATCATTTATCAGCAGTCCTGGCTAACCCGGGAGGTCCCAGTTGACTGTATGAGGTTCCACAGGGCTCAGTGCTGGGTCCTGCACTCGGGTCACAACAACCCAATGTAACGCTACAGCCTGGGGCCAGAGTGCCTGGAAAGCTGCCCCGCGGAAAAGGACCTGGGGGTATTGGCTGAATACAGGCCAGCAGTGTGCCCAGGTGGCCAAGACAACCAACAGCATCCTGGCTTGTATCTGAAACAGCGTGGCCAGCAGGACTAGGGAAGTGATGCCCCCCTGTACTCGCACTGGGTTCAGGTTTGGGCCACTCACCACAAGACAGACATTGAGGTGCTGGAGTGTGTCCAAAGAAGGGCAGCAAAGCTGGTCTAGAGAACATAGGAGTGGCTGAGGGAACTGGGGTTGTTTAGCATGGAGACGAGGAGGCTCAGCGGGGACCATATTGCTCTCTACAACCACCTGAAATGAGGTTGTAGTGAGGGGGTGTTCGTCTCTTCTCCCAGATAATGAGAGAACAAGAGGAAATGGCCTCAAGTTGTCCAGGGAAGGTTTAAATTGGATATTAAGAAAAAGTTCTTCACTGAAAAGGGCTGTCAAGTGTTGGAACAGGCTGCCCAGGGCAATGGTGGAGTCACCATCCCTGGAGGCATTTAAAAGATGCGTAGATGTGACACTTAGGGACATGGTTTAGTGGTGGGCTTGGCAGTGCTAGGGTAATGGTTGGACTCCATGATCTTAAAGGTCTTTTCCAACCTAAATTATTCTATTCTACTAAGGCAATGCCATAAAGGCATTAACTTTACCTACAAGCAGCTCAGAGCAGAATCCTAGTGTGATCCATCATATGCTGATTATACTACTTTTGGGTGACCAACTCTAAAATTACATGTTAAGAAAACAGTTATAACTGTGAATTGACTGAAGCTCAATCCAAACCTTCCGTCTGAATTCCTACATCTCCCCATGCCAACAGCAGAACACTTAGATCTGCATGATAATTCAACTGACATGTAACACCTTTTTCCTTGGACTAGTTCTAGTAGTAAATCAATTTCCTGATCTGGTACAGCAGACACAAAAACATCTGTTAATAAAAGTGAGCAGCTCAGAAGATGAAAATGCTTCTTTTGACTAATCTCTACCCACTTAAAGCATATGTGAAACTACCTTAGGGATCTTATGCATAGGGTGTAAGAACATACGGCTATCAGCTACCAGTCCACTGGGGTTCTGGCCTCTGCCTTTCAGGGATATTTTCTTGTGTTATCCAATCATTCTTTTACATTGTAACTATTTAATAAGTGTGCATTTGCATTGTGGTCAAAGCTTATATACTGTAAGATACAATCTACTGTAAAGCTCTGAAGAATTACATTACATACCCACAGCAGTGTACTTCAAAAACTTATTTTCCTGAAGAAACATGGCATTTTCTAACTTTCTAATAAATATATAACTTTTACAGTACCAGTGCAGTAAATAACATTCACAAATATTTTCCTACAAGTGTTGGTTATCACCTCAGCAAACATTATTAATTTACTAATAACACAACAGTTAAAAACCACAATCCAGTGACTGTTTTAGCCCCAATGATATCATCATTGTAAGAAACAGTGTGATCCTCTACTATATCATCAATATTTATTTCATCTTGCAAAGAAATTACTACTGTTGATACTGAAAAAGCTCTTATTGCTCCAGCTGAAAAAGCCTGTGAATAAATCATGTCATGTTTAGATACGAAAAACAGATCAATGACTACTGAGCTGACATTTCCAAAAGCAGAACCTTCCCTACTGCATAGCTTTAGGAAAACACATTTCATTAGATAACATATATTCTTTATAACAGAATCCTCTTAGTAGGTACTGTACCAAAACAATTGCACTGTATAAATGGGACAGGGAGAACATTCCGAGGAAGAGAAATTATTTTAAATTACAGATACATGGCATAGTATTTTGAGTCTTTACTTACACCTTCCCATTGATGTTACATACCTGGAGGCCAGAAAAATCACCCTCAGGCGAGCTGGAGTGCCTCAGAGAAACTGGCGAGAATAGCACATTTTTTGAAAGAAATGAACCAGTATAAAGCAGTGCATATTAGTACTAATGTTGTTCTCCTCCATACAGCCAAGTATCGGTTTCCTTTCCTATTAGCAATGCATCAGTTTCATTGCTCAGCAATGTTAGAGGTCCAAGGGGGCCAAATTCCTTTTAATTAAAACAAAATTATCTAAGAAGATCCTACTGAATTAGTAATTTATGTGAAAACATCTTAAATCTTTATTACAAATAGTAAATAATCACACTGAAAGAGGATTATTCCAAACTGATTTTATATATATATATATATATACACTCACAAATCATACTTTTTCCTTCAGCCATGTTTTATTACTTACGGATAGTTACTGCCCCAGACAGACAACTGCTGCAAAATGAGGCATTTTTGTCTTCTATACTAATATGGCTAGTGGAGACAACATTATCTGACTGGAGTTCCGGTGCAGCACACTGAATCACATGTTATTTTGCAGTTGTGACTCTGGTAAAAATGTGACAGCTGTGATCCACTCCATTTAATGTAAATGAGGAACAGCTTTTAATAGCTTTCTCAGATGTGTTTTGATTGGGAAATATTTTAGATATTCTTGGAATAAAAGGTAAAGGAAATTTACATAGTGATTATAAATTAAGACCAATGACAACTTTTATTTACAGAGTTTAACAAACAGATTCAAGCAATTGTTACATTAACCATTCAGACTCTGAACATCATTAGTTTATAGCAGGCCTAACTAGTGTCACATTCTTCCTGGAGCTGTGATTAATTTCCAACATTTTTCTTTTTCCAACGAAGGCACCTCAGAGCTCTTGCCAGTGCTACTTGTCCCATGAGGAATGTGATAGTAAAGTTACGTTTATACCAGTCTCTAGGATTCCAAAGCCAGGAAAATTATCAGCACACAGAACAAGAACAGGAAAAGGTACACAATTATAATAAAATACCCTTTGGCATCGACAAATGACAATTCAGGGATGACCTGCATTTTCCATTCTTTGTGGGAACACTTTTCCTGCTTAATGACAGTTAAATAACCTATGAAAAGGTCTATGTGACTATCCACATCCACAAACAGATAACATGGGGACTGTAGGGCTACAATCATTGAGAGCTTAACTGTAAAAAAGTTAAGGGATGGATAGTTTTATGACCAACTGTATCTGAAGTCAGGTAAGATAAAATAACTGTAACCATATCTCATGTTTCAGAAGTAAAGCCGATCATCAAGCTATCTAGAAGAATTTCCTGCCAGTGCTGTGCTATGGGTAAGACTTGTTTGTGCATGCATGAAGATGCATGTGTTGGGAAGGGCATAGTTGGTCACCTATAACTATGGAAAAAAATAAAATAGAAGTCACACCTCAAAGACTAATTGTATAACTCAAAACAGGATTTTTTTTCTAGAAAGAAAAAAATATATTAGAAATATAATGCAGTACCTTTAAAGATGATGCCTTTTATATTGCCAAAGTTAGCCTTTGCATCTTTAAATAGTTTTTATGAAGCATGCATAGCTTCTGAAACCAATTCAAGATATAGATAGGAGAGTCTGTATCAGCCCTTTCTAACGTCTCAGAACTTGCTTCAAATTCTTGCCCCTGTTACAAACTAACATCACAATTTTTTTCTGGTTTCTAACAAGTACCCCACCCCCATTTTGTAAAATGTCATAGAAGCAGCAAAATATTGTAGAACTAGCAGGGAATATTAAACACTGGGATTTAGGTCTTCTCTTGAGATCTCTGTGGGAAACCTTGCATGTAGAGATCTAACATAAACCTGAGATACTAACCTCTCAGTAAGGATAGTAGCCAAGATCATGCTGACAAGCAGCACTGAGCTACCCCCTCAGATGTCATGTTGAATCAAAACATCATGTTAATATCACAACTCTTTCTTTTACCCTTTCATGCCTCATTTCCTGTACCCTTCTCAAATTTTTTCCCCTAAACTAGACTGTAGTTCTAGTCTGTGTACCCTGAACTAAATATTCATGGCATCTATGCACAGTCATTGCTTCAATTTTAATACAATTTTAGAAGTTACACACTTCAGCGGCCAGTTTTCAGGCCAGCTCGCAACACCGCAAAAGAACACACAGCTGGATGCATAAACAGATTTTTATAAATATGACGCCTCAAAAATCCTAGTGCCTGGAAAAAGCTCCGCCGCTTCCAGGGCTGTGCAGTTCCACTTTGAAACTACAATGCAGCTGACACTACCTGATTTTACAAGGCAGCAACAAGGAAGGTCATGTTTAGACACAAAGCCTGAACTGTCTTACCATGAAGACAGGATACTGTCCCGAGGTTGCTGCAACAATGGCAACTGGTGACCAGTTCTAAGATAAACAATTTGCTTTCTCATCAGCTATAGGCAATTTGAACAATAATCATCTTGTAAAAAATTATTTTTAATTTTCCATCTTTTCATGCCGTTGCTTAGGTTTATGGTGAGATTCCTCCCAGCCCCATGGACAAGACAAGATGTGCAGATTTAAATATTTGTTACAGGGAAATTGTTATTACGGTGTAGTATGTTATGGTATACACACAATACATACAGAGAACCCTAAACCACAATTTGTTATAGATCAGTTATAACGATGGTAGAATTCTCACTAGCATTACACCACTAGGAATGCAGTTACACTTGACACCTTTGAGCCCAATAATCTTTCAATCCAATACAGAGAAAGAACTGAAGTTGTGGTTTCATATTCAGTGGGCAGTGCTACTGTAACTGGATTAAGTGCTATCCTCCCCCAGCTTCCCATTCCTTCCTCATTTCTAGCCCTCTACCAAGTGTGCACAGCTACTTGCAGGGTAACGTGTGTTTGCAAGTCATTTCTCAGTCATTTTGGATTCCAAACCCCGTTTATCAAGCTGTTGTATAAACAGTAAGACTGAAACAATGCAGTAGATGTTGTGAAGAAGCACAGTGGAACTAGGCTTACCCAGCTGTAGCTGAGGTTCTACACAGGATGAGTTTATGCAATCATTTTACTAGCTTTAGCACTAGCTTTGCCACATAAAACCCCCTGAAACTCAAGGCTAATCACTTTCGCTTTTACTGTGTGCTTGCAAAATGACAAAACTAAGAATGTTAAATATTATTTTCATTAAACAATTTTCCTTTGAGATTAATCGTATTTACTAGGCCTTAAGTCAACTAGAATCTGTTATATTGAAATTTCAAGTTTTGTTCACATATTTATCAGAGTCAGTTCGCAGCATGAAAAGATCCACGCCGTAAGAGAAACAACTGAGTGCCTGATCTTGTCTCTCTGAATCTTAGACACGAGATTCATCTCGCTACTAAATCAACAATAAGCAGTGGAAAAACTCAAATGATAATACAAATTTCTGTCAAATGCTAACAGCATTTTAAAAAAATAATTTTCTAAAGTGAAAATTAGACAGTTTTAGGTGCTGTTTTACCAATTACAGGGAAAAAAGTTCAAATTTTAAATTCAATCTTACGCCTTTAGACTGTAATGTGTAATAACCAACAAATACCTTCTACATACCTGTTATACTGCATATGCTTTCTAAAATTTTTACTTAGAAAGTCCTTGTAGAAGTCAGCCATTTCTTCTGCATTCAGTGTTGTTTTTTGACCTGAAAATAAGTTTTGGCATAACAGTGTCAAGCTAATTATTTGCATTAAAGCACTGGGTTCAGATGCAGGAGAGTTAGGTCTGACTCCTTGCTCCTACAAGTTTCCTTTGTAACCCTGAACAAATGCATATGCTTTTATCCTCTGGCTTTTTAAAACTTATATAGGGAACACAGCAGATTAAAAATACCATCACCTTGAAGATAGCATAACTCTTAAGCCCTTATTACTTCTGCAAGTCACCATGTTTATCAGATCTTAGATTATTTAAGGAACTAGTGGACTCTGATAGAAAAGTATCTATCCTTTGAGTAAAGTTAATCCCTTGTGTGGCTGAAGTCTAAACAGCACCAGTAAGAGCACTTAGTAACTTAAATTCCCCCCTGTAAAGCAAGTCAATAAATATAGTCACTATCCATGACTGACATGGTATTTTCAGATGTACATTTTCTTCTGTTGCTACTGATAAATTTCAAGTAACTTAAAGTAGTGTATGTTCTGAGATGTCAGATTTATTAACAGTATAGTAGACAATTATTTTTTGAAGAAGCAAGTACAACAGATGACTTTGAATATGCCACTCTCATAAGCAGAATACAAGAGGAGATGGATTCTCTCCACAGACTAAGAAAAGAAAACCTGTGGCTACAGCACACATGTAGAATCCTGAGAACCAGCACATATTCTCAGCCTACCAGGTAATTACTATGCAAACTTCCTGGCACTTTCAGTGTTTCTAAAGTCAGGATGAAATTTAAATGTTCCAGGGGACACGAACACAATGAAGGAGATGGAATTGTGATATTCAACTTGTTGCTGTTCCAAAATGCTCTTTAGGGCTCCTGAGACTGATCACAGAAATTTAAATTATTGATCAGTTCTATTTGTCATTATTTACAAAGCTAGTATATTACAATGGATTAATAAACTATGGGATAAGTTTATTCTACAACTATTCGAAGGCTGCCTACTTAACACCTGTAGTTAATTTGTTTCTTCATACTGGTATCAGCAGAACTGATTGTAGATTCACTTACATATAAAGAAAGTAAGTTTTATTCCAACACTTCACATATATTGTTATTTCTCTTTATTTTTATATACACACATGCAGCTGTATTATAGAACAGAGTTAATCAACATATTTCTAAGAGATGTACATGCTTACTATTTTTACTTTTTATTTCTAGGCTATAAAAGCAAGCCAAACCAAAACAGCAATACAAAAGAAGCATTTTTGAAACAACACAGAACTTAATTAAAATTATTTCTCAACAATACAGTGATCACCAGGATACAAACAGAAGGGGAAAATAATAGTCCGTGATATACACAATGTCAGAACAGATACTTTAGTAAACTCAAACAGATCATTATTCTGTGAACAAAATGTTCAACCTCATACTACAATGGCCAATTCACTGTCACTATGAAGGCATCTCGTTTTCAATTTCACATGATGAATTAGAGAAGCAACTATTTCACAGCAACTGTGCTCAGGCAAATAGCAGCTGCTGTCTCCTCAGAAGCTGTCTTATTCTTCCTCAAGGAAAAATATTGTATTAATTGCATACACTATGGACCTGAAGCCAAAAAATGCTCTATTGGCTTAGGAGGTATGAAAGGAAAAAGCTCCTTCCTCCTTAGACTAGACTACAGAATTATTGTATTACTTGGCTACAATTTCAGCACATCAGCTGCGGGGAAGGAATTAGGGATGAACAGTGCAACAGATGATCTGATGCCCACATGCACATCTCTGAAGAGCTCCTCCCCTCTTTTTATCATTCTCCTGAAAACAGTTCTTAATTCTGCCCTCAAGATTTACTTGTGACAGATCACAAAGAGCACAAACAGAATTCCAAGTTAAACAGAATGCATCCTAAACTATAAACAAACATCTCACTAACCTGTTTCATCTCTCATTTCCAGACCCTTGGCTTTAAGTCTTGAATAAATAAATTCTTCTTTTTCCTGAAACAAGGTTTTCCACATTAGAATCTGATGTCCTTAGTCCTTGAAATTAACCATTGTTTTTAATCACATAGCAGTGTAGTGCTTAACACCTTCTGAAATAACCAGCAATATTCACTATACTTGGAAACATCACCAAAACATTTTCCTGAATCCAGCGAGTTAGTTAAACTGGTAACTTTGTCACTTAGATCCTGCTACGTGCATGCATTCAAGTAAGTGTTCTACTGAAACCACTCAGTATTGCTTGACAGGATCTGAACATTCAGTTTGTAAGAAACTATTAAGATGGCTTTAAACTGAAAAAGGGTAGGCTTAGATTGGATATAAGGAAGAAATTCTTTACTGTGAGGGTGGTGAGGCATTGGAACAGCTGCCCAGCGAAGCTGTGGATGCCCCATCCCTGGGAGTGCTCAGGGCCAGGCTGGATGGGGCTGGGAGCAACCTGGGCTGGTGGAAGGTGCCCCTGCTCATGGCAGAGGGTTGGAACTAGATGATCTTTGAGGTCCCTTCCAACCCAAACCATTCCATGATTCCATGTACTGTAGTCTCAAGTTAATTTGAGTAGAGAAAAACATGCAGCCTTTAAAAACTGAAGTTTCTTAGATCGAAACAGAATAGTTATTTGTACATAAGCTTTTCAAACTTAAAAAGCAGTTCTATGGAATTAAAAAACAAGCTTTGTTTTGTCCTCTGAGATCTTTGCAAGTTGGGGAGGGTATGATGATCAAAGACCATCACAAACTATGGTGCACTCCTGAACTGTTACAGTTCTTCCAACAAAATTCAGTGTCTTTAACCAATGCTGCGATCAGGAAAGAAGACAGACCATGACTGAAAAGTCTGTGCTTTTAGCTTTGTTGGGGTTTACTGCCAGTGAAACAGGGCACGTCCCCGATTTACCCTTGGTGATTATACCCAGTTTCTCTCACGACAGAGCAAGAGCTGCAGAACCATCTTCAACAGCCACTCTAGTCACAGACAGGTCTTGCATGTAGGGTGGCTACTTTTTATTTTCAGTGCAAGACAGGAAAACGGCTAATATCATTATATGCCACTAAGCAGCAATAAGTTTAGTTTTGTATGTCATTTTAAAGAAATGAATGACAAAAAAATTCCACAAAGGCTCTGTGCTTACTAAAAGAAACAGTATCAATTACCACCCAGTAACAGCAGGAGAACTGAATATTACTTCACAGAGACCAAACTGCCTGATTTCAGGTGGGTGTGCCGGAGCTGAGCAGCACAGGGTGTTGCAGTGGGCTCACCTGGCGGAAGGCGCAGTTGTGCAGTGCCCAGAAGCGCTGGTCACAGGCCTGGGACTCCTGCCGTGCCTCCCGCAGCCGCCGCTCCAGGGGTGACTCCTCAGGGGGCACGTAGAAGATGACCGGGCGCAGGTTGGAACGTGTGTCGGGGGGGCCAATCCAGTCATTACGCGAGTGTGCAGGGGGGCTGAAACCCAGGCCCTTGAAAATACAGGCAGAATTCATTACAACCAATGAGACAGACTCCAAAACTCCACACAACCTTCAAACATAACAGCATAACAAGTTCAGAATTGTGCGCATTCATTTACCCCGACTGAAAGCAATGTGATACATTTAAAATTTATGTTTATTTAGAAGTACGCTACAGAAAAGATACCTTCAACTCTTCCAACAGACGCAAATCTTTGTTATTTCCAAAAAGCAACTTTTTTTCTAAAATTTTTCTATCACTGATGTTCTACTTCCTTAAAATATTTGATGGCACGAACTAGCAAGTACGTAAGTCTTCATAATGCTACTTTCTTCGTGCATCCCTGCAAACACGCAGAAGCGTGCAGCTTTTCAGGCCGGGCTTAGTGAGATCTGCTCCAACAGCCCGTGACTTACCGCTCCGTTTGTGAGCGCGTTTTACCTCCCGTGTGCCCCCGCACCCCACCCGCGGAGGCCCGCCTGGGATTTACAAACACCGGGGGCGCTGGAAAACACGTAAACAACGCGAGGCCGCGGGAAAGGCAGGCTTTTACCGGGACGCGCTGCCGCGGGGGCGGCCTCCCCCGCTCCCCCCTCAGAGCTCCGTGAGGGCGGGAGATCCCGAGGCCTCCCCGCGGCAGGCCGGCTCCAGGGCGCAGGAGCTGCTCCCCGCCCAGATTTACCGCGTTCTCCTGCCGCTCTCCGCGTCCAGCGGCGGGGCCGCCGGCGGAGGAGGAGAAGGGAGCGGAAGAGAGGAGGAGGCGGCGGCGGCAGCCACCCCACCGCAGCACCCTGGCAGCCGCCATCGTCTGCCGGCGCCTGGCGCTTTACGGCGGTGTCGCAAAGGCAGGGGCGGGCGGGGCGCGGGGCGGCGGCCGGGGGCGGTGCTGGGAAGGGGCCGCGTCGCTCGGCCGCGCCGTTCCTGCCCCCCGTGGCCGCCCGCCCGGCGGGGCGGGGCGGGGCGGGGCTACCGGTGTGCGTCCCGCTCGGCCCGTGGCGCAGCGCCGGGCCGGGCAGCGGATCCCTCGGCCGGGCGACCGGCGGGTGAGGCGGGCCGGGAGGGAGGGAGAGTGTACCGGGCGGCGGCGGTGAGGGGATTTGCGGCGGGGGCGGGGGGGAGGCGGCGGCCGCCGAGCCTCTGCTCAGCGTGCCCTGGGCTCCCCCGGGGTGGCCCGGTGTCATCGCCACTCCCCGCTTCCTGGGGCCCCATCGCCGGGGGGTGCGGGCGGGAGGTGGCTGCCATGGAGGGGCCGGGCCGGCGGGTGCTGCGGGGCCGCGGGGCGCGGGCAGGGGGGACCCTGCCGGTGGCCGTGTGCCCCGGGGGCCGGGAAGGGCCCTGCCGGGGCCGTGCGCCCGGGGGCGGGGGGGCCGTGCGCCCCGGGGGCGGGGGGGGGGCCTGCCGGGGTTTGTGCGCCCCGGGGGCGGGGGGGTCGTGCCGGGGGCCGTGCGCCCCGGGGGCGGGCGGCCTTTGCCGCTGTTCCCGCGGGCTGCGGGCGGCCGGTCCGTGCGGCGGCGCCTGCAGAGGCCGAGCGGGCGGGGAGAGCTGCAGGCGGCGGGTAAAGGCGGAGAGCTGGCGTGTGGTAACTAAAGCATCACCCCTGCAGCCCGAGCGGGAGGAGGAGGTGTGCGGCGGTAGAGGAATGGCTATGAAATACCAGCCGAGCGGTTTATTCCTGTCGCTACACATATTTAAAATAGCTGTAATGCTGAAGTGCTTCAGAATGTCGTTTAAGTTGCGGTATGTGCTTGCATAGCACTTTATTAATGACCGGTCTTCTCACTTTCCTTGTAGTTCATCTGAAACTGGACAAAAGAAGAGAATGGATATGGGTAACCAACACCCATCCATAAAACGGTTGCATGAAATACAGAAGGAAGTCAAAGAGATTGAACAGCAAGTGGTTGTCTTCAGTGGTCTCTCTACTGATCGAGATTACAAGAAATTAGAAAGGAGTCTTACTAAACAGCTCTTTGAGATTGATTCTGTAGACACCGAAGGAAAGGGGGATATTCAGCAAGCCAGGAAGCGAGCTGCTCAGGAAGCAGAGAGGCTGCTTAAGGAGCTGGAACAAAATGCAAACCATCCGCGCAGACTGGAAATAGAGGCTATATTCAAGGAGGCACAGTCACTTGTGGAACGTGAGATCACACCCTTTTACGAAGGAGGTAACTGTATAAGCGACGAATTTGAAGAAGGTATTCAGGACATTGTGTTGAGGCTCACCCAGGTGAAAACCGGAGGGAAAGTTTCTTTACGCAAAGCAAGATATCGCACTCTGACAAAAGTATGTGCTGTTCAGGAGATTATAGAAAGCGGTGTAAAGCAACAGCTGTCCCTGCCACTCTCTAATGATGCGCATCCTTCGGTCTCCAAAATTAACTCTGTAATGTGTGATGTGAACAAAGCAAGAGGAACTCTTATTGCGCTTCTTATGGGAGTGAGTAGTAATGATACCTGCAAGCATCTGTCCTGTGTGCTTACAGGCCTCATTGCTGATTTGGATGCTTTAGATGTCTGTGGTCACACGGAAATAAGAAATTACAGAAAGGAAGTCGTAGAAGAGATCAATAAATTGCAGAAGTACCTGGACTTGGAAGAAGAAGCAAATTCTACTCACGCTTATGATTTGGCACAAAACCAGTCCATTCTAAAAATAGAAGAGATCCGTAAGAAAATGAAGGAAGTTAATTCATTACTTTTAAAAACAGAAAATGCTTCTGATTTGTATTTAGGATCCAAAGCAGAATTGCAGGGGTTAATTGCCCACTTAGATGAGGTGAGTCCAGGAAAAAACCCCTGTATTAGAGAAGCCAGAAGAAGAGCAGTAATAGAAGTTCAAACTCTTATAACATACATTGATTTGAAGGAAGCACTTGAAAAAAGGCAAATGTATTCTGAGCAAACTGCTGCCGAACATCAGTCTCATAAAGCAGTTTGGACTGTTCTTGGAAACTTGTCTCAAATTCAGCAGGAGGTGATTTCATTTGATGGAAACAGAACGGATAAAAATTACATGAGATTGGAAGAACTTCTTACGAAACAACTTCTAGCACTTGATGCTGTTGATCCACAAGGTGACGAGCGGTGTAAGGCTGCCAGAAAGCAAGCAGTAAAGCTTGCGCAGAATATTCTTTACTATCTGGACATGAAAACAGATGAATGGGAATACTGAAACAGCCATGGCCTAACACAGAACATTTTTTCCTTTGGCACTTTATGTAGATCACTGGCAGCGCATAATAAAAGTGGTGTGTTCTGTGCTTGCTTAAATCACGAGATTGCATAAGCAGTTGACTTGGCTATATGTCTGCTATCCCACGCAGTCACCCACTTGCCATGGCAACTGTCAGTACACCATCAGCAATTCTGGTCATTGCTACAAGCAAAGAAGTGCAATTCTCTGAAGGAATAGTTTAATACTTGATCAAATGGTGGCTTCCCCCCCGACCCCCCCACCCCGTTTTTGTTTTAATAACCTTGTGCAATGTTCAGCGAGTGCAGATTTATTAAATGTGGGGAATCTTCCTTATGGTACAGTGCTGGCAAAACTATTTTAAAAAGACTGGATATGAAAATTAGTTTTCAAGCATGAGGCTCCATCCAGCAACTTCACAGCAGTCTGGATATACTCTTAATGTGCTGTTACGACAAAGTATTAAGGGCAAAAAACCTGCTGGCTTTTGGGTTGTACTTGATTTATTCCATCCATCACACCTTTCTGGGTGTTTAGATTTCTAAGTTAATGGAGCTGGAATGCCAACTGCAAATTAACATTTACATAGGCAAAGCCAATTAGGTCTTTTTTTTTTTTTTCTTTTTTTAATACCAGAGCCCTTTGATTTGCAAAACCAGGTCTTTTGTTAGGGAAAAGTCTTTCAAATTACTCCTTTAAGGTACTGAGGCTTGGAGAGGAAGATCTGTACATACATACTGGTCAGATAAACGGATGTTGAGGATTTCAGCTGCCATCCATAAACCCCTGAAAACTGCACTGAACTTTATTTAGGGGCTGCTTTGGTGTCTTTTTAAACTCGGTTGTTAGATCTGGTTTCGACTTTTCTTTTCACAAGAAAACAGGAACAGAAATTCACTTTGAAGTGAATGAGCATTTTGGAATTATTTTTGTAAAATTAGGTAGCGAGCTATAAAGATGTCCTCGATGTAAATGTGTGTTACATATTTTATACTGGTCAGGTGTGGTTTCAAATATGTCTTGGAAAGGACTTGTGGCAAATGTCTCTCTTTGCAACTCATCACTTAATTGTTTTAAAAACTTCATAAATAAGCTTGCTTGTACTATTGTATGTACCTACCTTTTTATTTGTGGCTGCTAGTGCCAATCACATTTCTACTGGAGCATGTTTTTTGGCATTTTTTTGAGAGCATGGCATTGAAATGAATTAATTATAAAGATATATTGAATTATGGATATTTTTGCACTTAGCTCCTTCATGTTGAATTAATGAATTATTGTTCTATAGATGATGATTTGCACCACTTTAAGGAGTAAAAACCATTTCGGATGTTAAAATAAATATTTTTAGATCTATTTTTGACTGATTAGAGATGACAGTACTGTCTGTGAGAGACAAGTGCCTTTATGACACCACTAACTTGCACCGTCATATGTAGATATAGGAACTGTTTACTGGCAGCTTGATATATTTGTAATCTTTGCAAACTGGATTTCTCACATATAGATATATATAATTCTACTATAATATCTGTCAAATTAATGTAATAGTTGAAAATTGTTCTCTAGAATCCTGAGAATGAATATCGAATTTGGGAAATAAGTGTTCTGCTTATAAACGAATGCATTGACATGGGGATGGGGGACTTGGGGCAGGTCTTTTGTGCCTATTGCTACAGGAAGGAGAGGATATGTTTGCTCCACAACATGCTTTGAGATGTGGATGAAAGGCTGTGTAACTTCAGAGTGTGAATATATTTTGTTTGTGATTGTACAGGTGATAGCTTTGCAAATTTACTTGCCAAAAATGATCTATTTTTTCAACTGAGTACAGTGCCTGAGGCACAGTTTGGCAATGACATAATGTTTGTTGGAGGATTCTCTGCTCCTTCAGAGGTACAACCCCATTGAATTTATCTCTTTTTACCTCAAAAAAATCATATCCCCTAGTTAAAATTCCAATCTATTTATATATTATGTGGCTATTTTATTAGAATATTAACAATGTTATACACCTGAATTATTTTACTCATTTCAAGCTTTCTTCTTGTTCAAACTGCAACTTCTGATTTGCACTTATGTTTTTAGGAAATGAAAGAATTTGGTAGTGTAATGGTGGTGTTCTTTTTTCTTTAGTATTACTGTCAGGTCTGCAGTGGTTACTTGTTTAAACGTTTCACAATTTAGTGTCTGTGTTCATTGGAGGTTATGTGTGGCTTTATAAATGTTTGATGCACTCAGATAAAATGAGTAAGTATAGTTTTCAGATCTGTTCTATTTTAAATTTCTATGTCTTTTAGCTTTTCTGAATGAATTATTACGCCTGTGTCTCTAAAAAGGCCAATGTGTAAGGTTAGTGTAATTTTGACTGAGTAGAGTTCATTTGCAAGTTATGTGAATTAAGTTTTTTTCCATTGTTCTGTAATCTAATAAATCGGCTATTTCAATTCTATGGTAAAATCCTCATCTGGAATGGGATTAATTCAGTTTTTGCATGAATGAAAGTAGTAAACTAAATATGCGTAACCAAAAAATTAATGCACAGATTTCTCGAGATCTTGTCCTGAAGAATGTAATTTCTGTTTTTTATATCCAAAGATTGAGGGACACACAACTTTTCTTTCCTATACAGCAGGCTGAAATAATCAGCAAAATGTAAATAGATCAGATTGCAGAAGCCTGCATTTTAATACTATACTGAAATATGATAACTTTTCTATGTGCTGTGTTACTTAACTTAGAGCAAAATAAATAATTGGATATTTGGGGGAGAGACAGTCCTACTTCATGATTCCTATTTGTTAATTGTATTCCTTTTAAAATTAGTTTTCTTTAGTTATTTCAGTGTTTATTTTTGTTGTTTACCACTCTAAGTGGTTTTTCTATTTTATCAGTTTGGAGATTTTTGTTAAATATGATTCCTACTTTCTCAATTTAACAGAAATTATATTATGTGTTCCTTATGGTGTATATGTCTTGATTTATTGCTGTGTAGGATATGGCATTTGTATATGCAAACTCAAGATTAAATATTGCAGTGTTATATTCTTGATTATTAATAAAAATACATTACTACCTTTTATTAGGTATTCATTTGAATGTTGTGCCCTGCTGCCTTTCTCTGTTTATTTTTGAATGTGAGTTATCAGAATGTAAATTATTTTCATCTTAGAGAAAGTGTTTTTATTAAACATGTAGACATAAAGCTCCCTTTTTTGTTTTGTTGGGTTTGTTTTGGGTTTTTTTCTCCTTTAAAAGTTTGGGTTTTCACAGCTGTATTTATAAAAATAAAGTTCTTTGTGTGGAAACCACTCCTACCTCTACTTGCTAAATCTGATGCCTTTTGGTTTTCTCTGCATTGAACCTTACATTACAATCATTACATTGGATCATATAAATAGGTGTTCTGTATCATAGAAACATCAGTCATTGCTCGCATTCTTTCTCGAGCAGTGGCTTTGCATGCTCCTGGGCTTCAGCTGGATGATCACTGCAAAAATGCTTGTGGCTGTTCTAAGATTCCGCCACTTTTCTGTTGAAGGATGCTGCCTTAACAGATGAGCTTGCAAAACCGATGGTGTGAAGTCTCTTCATGTGCAAAATCAATGTGGATTAAGGAACCTTTGGTAGGAGTTAAGGCAATCTGAGTTTAAATGGTGTAGATGAGGCATATTCACATGATCGTCCTGATGGCTCAGTATGTTTGCTCAAGATGCAGTAAACCAAGTTAGCAGTTCACTGCCGATGGAAATCAGAAATTCTGTTTCTGCCCAGAAAGCTGCTGGCTTTGTGCAGTTTCTGCTGCTTGGCCATCTCCTATGAGCTGATTTAATCCAACAGGAGAAAACAGACTTAACGAGAATGGAGTAGGGAGTTTTCTGTGGGCTTAGTGGGTCAAATTTGCTTGTAGAAAGGCATGAGGGCCAGAACTACTGCAAAATGAATGGGTGGGTCATGCAGCAATTTTAAGATTTTCAATAGCGGTTAAGTCATTGGATCAACCTGCGCAGTTAAATGTCTGGAGGAGAAGGAAAGAAAGAAGGTGGCGCTATCAACTCCTACACACAAGTAGGAATTTGCTGCCTTTGTAATGGGATATGATGAAGGCAATGCAAGTGAATCGTGTGGAAAATAAACCCGTTGCTTTCATTTGTCTTGTGTGTTACATAGTAAATTCATGCAGTAAAAAATACACAAGTGATCCTGTTGAAGTGCTGTACACAATCTGGGAAAGTTTTACCCAGAAGACATTTGATAAGAATAAGGTTTATAAAGGTTGAATGTTCTTACAGGTAACAATTTCACTGCGTCTTCTTTTTCTCCCTTGTAACAATGTAGCTTATTTGAAGGAAATGGGCTCTTCAAAGACAAGCACATCAGCTGGGCAATGGCCCTTTATGTTGCTAACCTGGCTGCTGACCTGTTTGTCTTGATCAAATGTTTATTTGTCAAAGGAGAGAACTTGCTTTGCTAAGATTTTTTTTTGCCTGTGTTTGGGCCAGGCAGATTTTGGTGCCTGAAATGGTTTAACTGGAAGAACTGTATTTTATTTCCATATAGGTGTATCCTCCTCTCCGGAGAATTCTCAGCTGAGAACTTGAAGGAGTAGGACTTCAGTACTGAACTTACGGATTGAAGACCTGGGGGTTTAAGCTGGTTGCCAGCAGGAGACATATAAGTGGCAGGATCCAGGAAAACATTCCTGCTAGAGGAAACTGCTAGCAGAGACACGACCAAATGTTCAGAGCTGATGTTTTGGGTGAGCTCTGTGTCTGTTCCCCTGTTGCTTATGAGCTTTCATTGAAAAAGTGGATTCGTGGGGGAGTATTCCTTGAAATACTGTCAGGCTTTCTGTTTTAGACAAAGCTGAGACATTGTGTTCAAGGCTTTTGCTGAGCCACAGCAGGGCATGTACTTGTTGTTGGCTGGTCTGGGTATCGTTCTCTTTTGCTGGACGGAACAATTGTGTAGATGGTGCTTTCAGTTATATTAGTAGGCATGTGCATGTCAGCTGAAAGCTGGTCATTAACTGAAGAAGCTGAGGATGAGGTGTGTTTTTGTTGAAGGCTTTGCACAATACTTCCCCTTTCTCTCTGCAGCACTTGGTTCTGGGGACTGCCAAACACAGGTGAATGCATGAATTGCACGCTTGTCAGTTCAAAAATAATGAGGACCCTAAGTCGGCAAACTCTTTCTACAGGACATAAATTGTAGCTATTAAAAATGGAAAAGTGCAATGAGTTTCTTAATTGGGCTATTTCTCCTCAATTAGTTTTGCTAGACAAACTTCTGTGCCACAGGAGTTCCTTGTGAAACCTGTATTTCAGGCAGCTAATCAAAAGCATCTCATGAGGGAAGAAACACAACGATGCAGTGCAATGTTCTTAGTAACGTCCTGTCTTACCTCCCTCCCCGACTGTATCAACTCCGGCAGAGATACCCAAAACCAAATCTGTGGTCATGACCACCAAGAGGTCTATAAGCCAAATAAAAAACCCGAAGAAGCAAAGAGACAAGAAAGGCTGGAGGAAAACAAAACAAAAACCTAGTAAAGTTGTCCAGCTGTGGTTTGACCAACTCCTTTTAGATTTATAGTGTAAGAAAAGCAAGCAAAGCAAAGCTCCCTGTTGCCCTGTTGCAGTTACACCTAGCCCACACCCTGCAGTTCAACATTGTTTTCCACCCTAAGTGCTCCTCCTGGGCATGGTCCGACCTCTAGCTGATGAGGGTTAGCCTTGGTGCACCCTTGGGCAAGACTGTGCCACCCATCTCTAGGGATGCCATAATTACCTTCGTTCTTTCTGAAATGTCTGGTCATGGCAATTCCTTAGCATGCGCTCGGAATATCAGCGTGGCTTGCAGAAGACAGAGTGCAACACGAAGGTTATATCCTGTAATGAACTGGTAAATGGAAAGGATGGTATAATAACTGGTAGCAAGTCTGAGTAAATTATCATTTGCTGAATTTCTTTAGTTTTTTAAAGAAAATTCTTCATAACATTGTTTTATTCAAATCAACCTGTAGCCTATAATCGAATGCCTGTTTCTTACCTTCCAGGTGTGTCATGCTATTACCACATGAAAAGGAGGTTTGAAGAGCTCCGCCGTCTATGGATATTAATGAATGGCCTCTGCTCACTTTCAGACAGCTAGTAAAAGCCAGATTTTCCAGAATACTTAGCATCCCAAAGTTCCCACTGTGACAAGTAAAGCCATGCTTTGGAAAGAGTCCATCCATAGACCCACACACCCTGTCATTTCTTGTCACAGACAACCACAGGATCATCCTTGCAGCTAATCAAGCTGCAGCTTAGAATGGCTTTGCCTTACTCCTCCAGTGAAAGATTGTTCCAAAGCATCATTGCTGTGAGGATTGAGTAACCTAATTTCCAGCATAAACATATTCATGAGAAGCTTTTCTTCTCCCTTAGTGTGTAGTCTAGAATACATTTATAGGGCAGAGCTGAATTGCCTCTCGGCTCCTGTTTTGCTTGGCTACCAAGCAAATACACCCAAACAGGCTGAGCTCCTTTGAAAAACTCTCCTTTCTGAATCCAAAGCAAATTCTTAATAGTCTTTTTCAATTTTTTTCAAGAGTTTTTCCTGTCCCTGAGGTAGGAGTCCATACAGGTACATTGTTTGATGCATTGTTTAAAAGAAGTCTAAAAAAAAAAAAGTTGTATCACATTTGTAGCACCGCAAATGTGAAAAACTGAACTATGTATTTTTAGTACTTTCTTCATGGCATTGTCTTCATGCCCAGCCTGTTTTGCTGTTTGGATATTCTAGCAATCAATAATTTTGAGTGGCCTGCAGAAAAGGAGTGGAAACATTTTCAACCTCTACTAGGTATTTTTTTAGCAACAGTAGGTGTGTTGCTTGAGGAACCATGTGTCAGTGGTTTTTAGATCAGCAGCTGTCACTGATGGTTTCACTTGGCTATAAGCATGAGGGGTTTTAGGCAAGTACAATAGAATCCAAACTAGATCAAAAGCTTCCGCGGGGAGAGTCCACCCCAATTCATCACAAAGATCTTTGAAATCATCAGTTAAAAGAGGACACTGTTCATGAAGTGTGGCCTTAGTGTAGAAGGATGATTTACATTGCTATGATGTATAGATGTGCTTTCAAATTTGAATTGAGTACAAAAGTCTTAAGAAAAAATATCTAATAACTTACAGAATATCTTGCTGAACATACATACACATGAACATTCATATGGTGTGTGTGCTGTGTTTTCCAACCTTCCTCAAATTAGAAACTCAAAAGAAATACATATGGCAAATTAAAATCTACTGACAAGAGTTGCCTTTTGGGAGCTTCTAAAAGGATGCCAGGGATCGCTGGGAGTCTGCAGAAGACTAGTTGTGAGGTGGCTCCCTGCAAGGTTTACATAAATTTACAGCAATGAGGGCAAGTAATCTAAAATAAATAATAAATTACAGAAATGCAGTACAGCCAGTGAAACCTCTGCACAGCTTCTCAGCACCCCTGTTTTCAGGAAAGAATCCAATTTATTGTCTCTTGTTTCTACAGAGCTTTGACTTTCTGATGTATTTTGTCTCTGTCTTTTGTTATAACCCTTAATTCAGTTTTGTGGCAGGTTTCTTAAGTTCTGTTTCTGGTTTATCTTGTTCTTCCCAAGCATGAGTTGCTTCCCAAGTTACTAATTCTTTTGTGTATGCTGTTTCCACCACTTCACCAATGGCTGAATTATTTCTCTGTCCTGGTGGAAACCTTACAGTTTACATTCAGGGTGCATTTTTTAGTTGAGTTTTCTGGAAAAGATAAATTTTACTCATTTGGTCAAACTGGAGACCCTGAAAAAATACATGCAGTCTACACGAGTGGACGAGTCATGGATCTCTGGGACCAAGGCTCTGGTAGTTGTGAAGAAACCATTTAAACTAAAATGCAAGACAGCTGGGAGGACTTTATGAGCAGAAAAAGAGGACATTAGGAGATTGTAACAACAAATAAGAAAGCATGAGAGGGTAGAAGAACTGTGAACCAGGTGACTAAAAAATAGTAATATTGCTGATATACGCAGCTGATGGAAGGAGTCGGGGGACGGGGTGTGGAATGGGGCGTCAGGAGCCAGCATGACGGCAGGGCAGGGCAGTGACAATATTCAGGCTGTCCCAGGAGTCCGGATCGTCAGACAGGTCTGATGATAAGGCAGGTCTGAGGTTAAACCGGCAAGTTGGGGTCAGGGCCCCAGTCAGTGAGTCCAAATAATCAAGGATGGTAACAGTCATATGACAATGATTTAGGCAGGTTTTCCTATTAGGTTAGGGGGTCACTGAAGAGGTGGTAGTAGAAAATAATCAGTGATTGAGTCAGCACAAGGATAAACCCTGGGAGATTTGGGTTTGATCTCAGCTCATAAGGCTGTATTCCTATAAATTCAGAGAGCTGTTCAGCAAAATCAGCTGAATATCTCAAGGACCTGAGCATGGAAAAGGTCTGGACTTTCAGTAACTGTGCAATTTCTGATCATATGATACAAAAACAGCCACATACCAGCACATCTACCAGTTCATGATGCAATTGCATTCCCACTTGCTTCCTAGGGGATGATGCTATATAGGATGATGCCATATGACTGGAGACTGGCAGATGCAATATTTATACGTAATGCAAGGCCAATTGATCTTGACTCACAGAAGCTGCACAGAACCTGATATGGAAATTTGAGTGGTCACTACAGTATCACTTTCAGTTTTGGCACTACCTCACGGAGAGCTTTCTCATGTATTTCTACACAGCTGTCCCTACAGTGTGGCCATAAATGTGAAGATGTTCCTACAATGCACCAGAGACAATATCTCCAGTACAGAAAGGGAAGCATGACTGTCATTGCACAGGGCAGTAGGGAAACCCCCTTTGAAATATCATATGCAATATGAAATATCATATGCACTTTTGGTCATTCCCACTCAGGGAAGCTTAATGACTACAAGAGGTGCAAAACAGACCAGGACAGTGAAGGACCTGCTTTAGTGGAAGGCATTAAAGGAGCTGGGTTTTGTAGCCCAGAGAAATGAAAGCTGAGGAAAAAATGTATGATTGCTCTCTCTAAATAGTAGGGTAAGTATCAAAGATGAAAAAGCAATTACTTAAGTTAATGGATGCTGAGGGCAGAAATACCGATAGATAGAAGTGAGCCAGTCTGGGAATGAGAAGAGAGAATTTCTGAAGGAAACTATATGAGATGTTGCCTTGACTTGGTTACCCCAAAGATACCTTTGATTCCTTGAGTATCTTCACTCCTAAGTCTTCTAGTACAGGTCATTTTTATTTTTATTATTATTATTATTATTAGAAATAATATTTCTATTTAGCTTACTCTTCTTTGGAAATTAATGCATCATCCACTTTAAAGTAGCTATAAGGTTCTGTTAAATTCTTACAGACAGGAAGCCGTGCTGTGATGGTAATGTGGCTAAGTAAAGCCCTCAAGGTGCCCTCAAAACTTAGGAAGTGTACTTTAACTTAGGAAATGCACTTTAATTCAGCTGCCCAATGCACACAGGTTGTAATTACCCTTTTTTAACAGTGTATGAAAAGTTATTAAATATTTATCTTGAAACTCCTTATTCAATATCTGGCTTCACATTTATATAGTTTCCCACAAATAATATAAATCCTACTCTGTACTATACCATTACTAGTTTCATCACAGCCTCAGCAGATTTCACTGACACTGATGAGTTTGATTTCAGAGCACCCGTGAGAGCTCGGGTTGTGTTGTTGTTCCTTGTTCCTAACTGGCTTTGGACACCAGTTGGTGTGAGAGGCTGCACTATACTTACTACACAGGATGTTAAAATTTTGATGGGCACCTCTAACATGCCTTCACTGGCTGTGTGGGAGCACACTTCAGGAGCCCACAGCCACCAAATGAAGATGCTTTTTAATAGGAAACACAGAAAACAGACACCTGGCAGTCACTAAGTCACAGAATCAGCTTGGGAGGGACCTAAGGGGATCATCTCATGAATACCTTTGTGTTAAAAGAGGATTAATATCAACAGATCATGAGAGACCAATATTTGTGTAACCTTCTCAGAGAATCCACATCCTCTGCAGGTAGCCTTTTCTAGGTTTTTACTACTTCTATAGCTAGCAAGTTTTTCCTAACAGGTTCACTCTTCATCTAAAGATTTAAATAATACTGATTTTTTCCCCTTCTTACTCTATCCCCATAAATCTAGAAAGTAATTAAGTAATCATTAGTAATAAATAACTAATCTCCTATTATTCACAGAAAACAGCTGTTTCTCCAGCTCCCCTTTTAGCATTTGCTTTCATAGGTTAAGCACCCAAACAGCTTCAGTATTCCATCACAGAATAACATCACACCTTATTTAAATTTCTGGTGCTGAGGTGGCTTTCCCATAGATGCTCACCACGGGCCTGTTTCTTGAAGCACTGTTCCCAAAAATGGACACAGAACTAAAGCTGAGGAGCCATTAGTAATTAGCAGCGTGGCATAATTGCTTCTCATATTTTAGCTATTAGTTCTATAAATACAGCCAAGAGCACCCTCCTTGCAAGAGCATCACAGGGTTGACTCACATTCAGCCTATGCTCCCGCATGAGCCTGGACCTGCCTGATCTCACACATCACATGCAGGATTGATGCCACCGGCTTCTGCCCCTGGCCTGCCGGCAGCTAGGGTGAGAGCGGTCTGCTGTGCCAGGCAGAGCCTCCCTGGCTCCGCACGCCAGCCACAGCTGGTTGCCACCACCAGTGACTCACTGGCCAAGGCTGTACCAGCTGCTAGCCACCCCCCAGAGGAGATGACCGCTCCTGTGGCACCCTGGAGCTGCGCTTGCTGCCCCATCACGTGAATGGAGGTGCTGGATGGCTCCTACCCAGCTGGGGATCCTGATGTGCCGTTAACTTCTGGGCATGCTTGGAAAACCTGCAACCTCCCAGACCCTTTCCTGTTCATCTTCTGATCCTGTGATCTTCTGGAAGTTCAACAGGCAGAAAGGACTCACGTGGAAACTTCCCTGATTTATTAAGGCTGGCAGCTGGAGGGGGAGGCATGTTTCAGCTGCTCCATCTGAAACCTCCAGAGAAGGCCTCATTCAGAGACAGCTCCCAAATGTTTTCTGAAGACAAAGTACTGCTCACAGAGCTTTGACAGGGCACGTAAAAAAAAAATCTCGATACTCACTAGAAGCACATTAAAATCTTGCTTCTTTTCATGTTGCTGACTATTCTCCTGATTCCCACACCCTTCCGTGGTTTTACGTGTTCAGCTGCCAAAAATAGGAGTGCCTCTTGCTTTATGGCGTGCTGGAGTTCTCATGCAACAAAGAGCACTCCTTCGCGGGGGTTTTATAGGCTTGTGTAGCACATTGACAATGAATACATTCTCTTCCACATAAGCTGGATTAAGGTAGACAGTGCATTGCATCACTTACATTAGTGATTGCCAGGCTGTGTGTTTAAGGTGAAGCTTTCTCTGTGTGCTCTGTATTTCTGGTCTGTGTTCTAGCTTGCAAGGGAGTAGTGTTTGTGGGTGGCAGTCATTACCACAGGCCCAGAAAAATCTTGTTTTGCTATCTGGCCTTTGAGTTGCCGGTTCCTGGGTTAGCGGTTAGATCTTTCTATGTATTGGTTCAATACCCAGCACGATGAGGAGTTAGACCAGTGACACCGGGGAGCAGGGGAGATGGCTGTGCTGACTCGCATACCTGCTTCAGTCTGAACCCATGAGCTGAACTGGCGTTCCCAGCCTGACCTCAGTGGCCCACCTCAGCTCCGACACCAGCTGCATCTGGATGGAGGCACTGCTGAGATAAGCCACCACAACCAACAGCAGAGCAGCCTTCCCCAGCAGTAACGCAGTTAGCTTTGCTCTCTCCAAGGCCTTTCCGTGAGATGCATGCCCTCCTGCACAAACATCTGCACTACAGTCCCTACTTGTGATTGCCAACCTGAGCTTAAGCTCAGCCTCTCCTTCAGATGAAGTCGCCTTTTAAGAAGTGGCTTGTCCCCTGGTGGGTCCTACCTCCCACAGGGATGCAAGACCACCAGCCCACCTGCAGAAGCCAGCTAACGTATGAATGCAAGGCAACTCTGGCCATTTGTGCAACTCATA
This sequence comes from Falco punctatus, assembly GCF_963210335.1. Taxonomy (NCBI): domain Eukaryota; kingdom Metazoa; phylum Chordata; class Aves; order Falconiformes; family Falconidae; genus Falco; species Falco punctatus. Next base: position 37,546,240 of record NC_137587.1, on the reverse strand, counting down.
TGGATGAAAGCTACCCTGTTCCTCATGTCAAAGAGTTAAACGCTTCATTTCTTTGCAACAGGCACCTGGATACTTCCAGCCATGGTACGAGCTGCTGGGTGTGTTGGGAGTGTCTATTGTCTGCACTTGTTGCAGCACCCTCCAAACTATCAAGCTGCAACAAGGTCTTTCACCACCTCATACCAGCATACACTTCATACAATACCTTTGCTGCCTTCTACTCATCCCAAGCCCACTCTCTCTTCTCTTGCTTCTTCCTCTCTTTCCTTCTTCCTCGGCTGCTCCCTCTTCATTGGCTCTCAACCACTTAACAGCACCAGCCACAGCTGCACCTTATCTACATCAGCCAACCCACCACCCCTGAAGCCAGCCCACAGCTGTATATTATCAATGCTAATTAACCCAGCTTCATTCCTCTACATGCACTGACCATTGTTCTTCCCTTCAAGGCAGAAGGTCACCCTCTGCTGTAGGTTGTCTCACCCCTCCTCCCTGTGGGTGGAAAACCCACCTTTGGCAACACCTAGCAGTGTCTTGTGCTGCTCCTTGATTTTCTTTGTGATTCAATACTTGCTGTAACTCTTAAATCTCACCAGAATGGTTCTGCTGTGAAGCACGAAGCCACAGGCTCCCTTGGTTGCAGTGTTATTACAGTTTGATGGAAGTAGGTTTCATTTGAGAAGGAAGCAGGAGGGACGGTACCAGCTTTCTATTTCTGTACGCTGCTCCAGATCCTTGCTCTCCACCATGCACAGCTGCTGCCTTACAGGTTGTTAACAATTCCATTTCTTCTCTTCTCTGCTTACCCGTTTTGCCTGACATGCTCCTGTGCTTGGGCACCAGATGCGTGCTTGGTCCCCTAAATCTCATGGGAGTCTTGAAAGAACAGGGCATCACCTAATCTACTGTTTTCTATATATAACTGGAGTGCATGACACACTTCCCAAAATAAGATGCAGTAGTTAGTGGCTGCTGTATTGTCACGGTGTGCAGAAATGCAGTTCCTCAGCTTTCATGAGGGCATTTATTGCTGACCTGACTTGTCACTTTTCTAACTGAAAACAGCAGGGCTTAGACTTCTTTGTTGGCTTCACAATTTTACAAAACAGCTAGTTGTACAAAGAAAATAAATATTGTCTAATGGCATTTTGGCAGTGCAAGAAGAGGGATTATTGCCTGTGGATTTATTATTGCTTATGGATGCCCCATCCTTGGAAGTGCTCAAGGACAGGTTGGATGGGGCTTTGAGCAATTTGGGCTAGTGGAAGGTGTCCCTGCCCATGGCAGGGGGTTGGAACTAGATGATCTTTAAGGTCTTTTCCAACCCAACCCATTCTATGATTCTGTGATTTGTAGGGAGAAGGATTCAGCTCTGTCATTTAGCGGGAGAACCCGGCTCTGAGTTCTGTCTCGCAACGCATGATTCTCCAAAGCTATCAGGGAGTCTGCATCCAGTCTTGCAAAATCTTCAGCCCCTCCTCACTTTCAGTGGCCTGGCCTGTGTGGAGGGAGAGGACAGCCTGTCTGCTCACAGTGCCAAGAATGCACTGGCAGATGTTTATAGGGTGCTGATACGTCTTTAGCCACTGGTGTTAAGTTCCTAAAGATGTGAGGCTGTGAGGTGTCTAATAAACTGCTCAGACAGGACACTGCCGCTGTTCTCATTGAGTGCCAGGTGAAGAGAAAAAGGTTGTGATTTTGCAAAAATGAAACCACAAAATGGAAGCAGAGGAATGTGTCTGCATTTTTCAGACTGAGTAGATTTCTTAACTACAACTCATCAACATAAATGCTGGCATGTAAAGTGGTTTTTAAAAGCCCTTCACAAATGTAAATGGTAGGAGAAACACTAAGAAGCTCAGTGAGCAAGAGGTTTAGGTTAATAGAGGTCTTTTCAAAAAATGTAATGAGGCTAAAGCTTAGCCAGCTTTTTTTTTTTTTTTTTTTTTGTCTCTTGGTTGTTTCTGGCTGCAGAAATGCAAAATCTGTGACTTCAGCCAGCAAAGTAATTTGTATGTGCAAACCTATGCACAGGAGACATCTCGAAAGGCAAGATGCTAACTGCATTACAACTTGGTTAGAAGATCAAACACTGCCTGGGACTGTAAGCTTTTACTTTAGTGTTGATATGACCTAAAGACTCAGCCTAAGCCAACTTTTACTGGCTGAGAACACCTCATACCAATGGTAAAACAACAGAAGGTTTACCTTTCAATAACAACAAAAAATAAATATAACCATGGCCAAACAGCAGTGGACCATAGGAAGTCTTGGTGAAAAATGTGGTCCTGAGTTTCTGCTTGTGAAGTTCAACGTGCTGACCCAAGGGATTTGTTCTGCTCCTCTTGGTTTAGCATAAGGAGGCGGGTAGCACTTCCAAGAAATGCTTTCCGTCTTGTTTTTTATAAGAGGTTAAGCAAATAAAGGCAATTTCAGGCCCTCAGTCCCTGTGATAGGCAATGGGCCAACACCCAGGGCACCCTTCCAGGTCCTCAGCTGTTCTATCTCTAGCAAACAGCTCCACAGCTGCCAGATGTGAGCACAGCCCCTTCACATGGAATCACCTAGCACGGAGCAGAGGCTCGTGTCCAGGCACACAGCTTAGCCACAGGGTAGGCACCGTCCTGTGCCCTTGCAGGGTCAAGAGCCAACACGCAGCAGTGCCACGCTGGCTGGCGCTTTGGGGGTCACTGCCTGATGACCCTGGCTATAGCAAACACCTATTTGTACAAATCCCCTCCATAAACTCATCAAGCCTCTTCCTGAAAGGGATTATTTTTGCTCCTGCCACCCTGTTCTCAAACGTCCCAGCTAGTCGCAGTCTTGCAGTGTCCCGCCTAAGATTGCTGATGATCAGTTTATAACCATTTGTCCTTGTGCTTTGGTTTTGCCTTTTAGCTTCAAAAGCATATCCTCCCCTGGGTGGGTTTGGGTTTACGTCGCAGCCCTCCGCAGCACGGTTTGTGCAGGATTTCCTCAGGGTCTCTGTCTTCAGGCACGTGGGCACATTTTGCCAGCCCGGGTGTGCCAGGATTGTTCCTCAATAAATAATTTCCTCACTGTTTCTGCAAAGGTCGCTCATGTTTCCTCTGAAAGAGTTTTGTTTATACATTAATTAATTCCTGGCTGCTTTGCCTACCATCATCTCCAGTCTATCTCTGTGAGTTCAGGCCAACCGAGGAGCATCAGTTAAGGGTCACAGGGAGATGTTGCCGCTCTTCCCTGCATCCCCACTGCCCCGTGGAGAGCCTGAGACTTGCCTGCTGTTCAGCCCTCTGAGACACCAACCTGCTGCACACAGCTACTGTTTCCAAGGGTACTGAGAAAAAAAATCCTCTTTCTCCTGCACAGGAGGCTGGAAAACTGCCCACTTGCTCCAGAAATGCTGAATATAAGCTGGTAGGTGTGAGGGGTGCAGATGGTTTAACAGGGACGTTGTTTCACGAACCAGCCCTGCTGTGTGGAGACAGTTCCAGAGTGTTGTGTTTGCAGTATTTGGGTCACAGAAGAGTGATAAAAATAGGGTTGTACAGGGCTTACTGCAGAAGATGTACTGCCATCACACATGTACCTGCACACAGCACTGTTTAATGTTCATTCCCCCTTGTTGATATTGCACTTGCTCATTTTTTACCCCACCGGTGCCCACCCTCTCTAGACCATTATTTGACGCATGTGAGGGCTGGATTTTAATTCTGAGCTTCTTTGCAGCATATAGTGCAGGTACTTGGTACCCTCTTGATGAGGTGAAATCAAATTCAGGAGCGTTTATTTGTGAAGCAAATAACTTTTTGTTTGATAAACAGCATCTGGCTGAATAGCTGAGTGACAGTTTCTTTCCAGACCTTTCTCAGAAGCCAAAAGCAGCTGTTATCCTTGTGCTGAGTAGTCTCAAATGGTATGAAAATCCTGCAGCTATTGATCTCTTATAGTTAACTCCACAAATTTTGCCAGTAAGCATCTTTTTTTTTTTTTTTTGAGCCTCCCTGAATAAAAGCAAAGAGGGGAAGCAGCAGTTTTCCACCTCTCTGCCAACGCGGATCTGCCTCGGGAATGAGGACAAGTGACAGCCAGGCCTGACAGCCCTCTGTCTGCAAAACAACATGAGATGCTAGAAGGTCTTTTAGCACATTTGCTCCACCTGCAAAGAGAAATGGGGGCAGTCACATTCCTGCTGCGGGCATCAGTGTGCTTGTGGCTCAGGGCTCAAGAGGGAAATCCAAATTCCCTGCTTAGCCACAGAGCTCTGGTGTTAGATGCCCAAAGCAGCCTGGAAGTGGGCAGTCATGGTCTGGCAGATAACTGCCGGTTCACTTGTTTCCATGAATGCCCTCTGCAATGTCACAGTCTTTCTGCTCTGGGTTTTTCTGTCTCTGAGTGATGGGAGTATTGATTGTGCAAGCTGTGGCTCCAGCTGTAACCACGCTGTGTATTTGTGCCTTTGAGTGCCAGGTAAGGGAGACTGGGTGAACAGAGAGAGAACAGAGCATCATTTGTGTGGTTGGGATGGCGATGAAGCAGATGAGACCTCGTAAATGTCATGGGAGGGCATGGAAAGGCAAGGAAAAACAGACTTCCTGGATTTTTCCCCATGGCTGAAACCTGAAAGCATTTACATTTTTTTAATGTACTTATTTTGAGGAATAAACGAAAGGAAATTCGTGCCTGTCCTCTGCTTTATATGTATTTAATTATTCTTGCAAATTCAACTAACAAATCAGCAGGGTATGTCTCGCAGCTGTGCCTCCCTTCCCAAGGACAGCAGTGATGACAGCCATAGCACTATCCACACAAGCGGTCCCACCAGACAGCCTTTTCTGTTCCCTGCAATGAAAAGGGAACTCAGAAACACCAGCTCTGCACAAAGTATAAGTTTACCCCCATGCCTTGAGCTGCACCAATATATTGATGTTTCCCTGAATCCCGCTGCTGGCATTTTCTGCACTGTGCTTCGCGTGGGGCAGTCTAGACATGTCCTTCAGGTTAAGTCCACCTTTTATCTTCTGTGTTTTCCACTGTAAGAGCTTTCTGTCTTCTAAGCCCCTAAGATGAATGTTCGCAGCAGTTCCTCAGTACTGCATGCAACCAAGGTAACATCCCCTCTGGTTTTGAGACAGTTCCCTGGAACTGCTGAGTCTTGACTGGAGCAGCAAAATCAGTGGCAGACATGAAGGATGCTTTTCAGTAGCATCTGGTCAAGGTATTGAGGTCCATAAGGCTCAGACCCAAGCAAGCCACCACTGGAGCCCTAGTCCCCTCAGCCACCTGCCTTTGTCCCCTGCAATATTTCTACCTCTTCCTACTAGGCTTTTTGGCCAGCCTGGGGCTGGACAAGAATTGCTGCTCTGGGAGTTGCACGTGCCCTGGCAGCCCCAAATGGAGGGGCTGCACCCCAGGCACCGGGCGAGCTCAACCCTGCGCTGCTGGTGTGATGGCTGGGGGGCTCCATGGGGACCTTGGGATGCTTGAAGAAGGAGCAAACTCTGTCCATGCCTCCTGCTCTTGTACACTTTGTACAAGTTATCAGCTCATTCACAGATTTTTCAGAGTTGAGACTTAGCACGAAGATTGCTGAAATAATTTATAAACTTGTTCTGCGGGTACATTAACACCGCTGCAGCCAGCGACTGCATTTGCAGGCTACCTCTGCCACCACCAGCTCCTGCGTGCATTTCCCCCCATTTCTATTTCACCTCCGCTGAAGCCAGGGCTGACTTTCAGAGACGGCTTGCAGCTGTTTGTGTGAGCTAATGGAAAGAAGTGAAGTCAGTTACAAAGTCAGTCCTCGTGCGGCTGGTACTTGCTTTGGCTTGCATGAACACAGCGTTTCAGTTGGCAGGTTTGTTTCTGGTGTTGCTTTGATGAGCAGCAAACACAAGTCCTCAGCGAGTCTGCATCTGAGTGAACGTGCCTCCAGAAATGGCAGGGCACACTGTGATGGGCTCATTGCCTCCCTTCTTTTGCTTCCAGGGCCCTATTAAAACCTCAAGATTTTTGAAGCAGAACAAGGTGTCAGCTGGTAGCTCAGCTGATCACGCTCTTCCCAGAGGGGATATGAAAGCACCAGTGCATTGCAAAATGTTTTGTTGACCTCGGTGAGGGAGGATGGTGACAAGAGTGATAGTATTACACATTACTGGAGGTTGATGTGTTCCAGTACCTCCTGAAGATTTTTCCTAGCCGAGGAACCTGGGCTGCTCAGTAGCCATTTAATTAATCTCTGAGAATGACATACAGCCCATTTATTTTCCTTGCTGGTAAGTACATAATGCAGCATGTCATGAGCTTGAGTCCCAGAAGATACATGTTCATGTAACAAGGGAAAAATAATTCTCTTCTGCTGCAGGGGTTAGTGGCAGAGACTCTGGCTTGTGCTGTGCAGGAGTCACACCACAGTGCTGCAGCAGTCCCTCTGGTTTTCAGTCTGTGAATCACGTCTGGCAGCAGGAGAGTAATTGAAGCAGGGTCAGGAGGGTAGGCAGCAGATGCTGTTAGCCCTGGTCTACTCTCGTCCTTGGGGACCTCACTGAGGGGGACCCCCAGCAGCAGCAGAGTCAGGGGATGGTCCAGCCTGCCCTGCCTTCGTGCCTGGCCACATGCTGTGTGCTGTGGAGGGGTTGCTCACTCCCTTTGCACCATCATGTTGAAATTTGTGGGGTTAACCATTGTCTGCAAGGGGACACTGGGTGTCCTTTCAGGCATGTCCCAGTGCCCCTTCACAGGCCATCTCCAAGCTTTTCAGACCACAAAGGGTTCTACAGTGCGTAGCAGTTAACTCTGTAAAATCAGGCAAATATAAAGTGAAAATTGAGCAGAAAAAGGTGTTAGGTCAGGAATTTTCCAATCAAAACTGGTCAAAAAACACAGCAGAGATCCACTGTGGAAATGTGATTGTATTCATAGGACCATGCATCCACAGGATGCAATGACAAAGCAGAAATAGCTTTGATAATAAATGTAACCTTGACCTGAAGAAAACCTGAGGAGTGTTTTCTCTAAGAGAATGGAGGGAAGACATCTCCTTGTTGTCCATCTTCCGACGTCATCCAACTCAGATGGGCTTTAGGGAAGCAATTGAAACAAAATGCTGTTTGGGCATTTTGTAAGGTCCACACAGGCTCAACAAGAGCTGCAGTTTGGCCCAGCTGGACAAACTGACAGCTGCTATTAATGAAGAAGCTTTGCTTTTGGATGGTGAAAAGGGGCTCAGCTCTGATGGACAGGTTGGAAGAAGGTTTTGCAGGAAAGCTAGTGTGATGAGTAAGAAATGTGCCTGTGTTTAATGGGGATTTTCAAAAAGAAAGGGTGTGCTAGATAGTCCCCAAACTTTGCTTTGTCAGTTGGATTTGAAATACTGTGTTTGCTTAAAGGTAATGGCCTCTGGGAGTTTACTGTAATGAGGGATGACGCACACTCATGTTGGTCAGCCTCAGCTAGAAGAGTTTCCTAAAGGGTGATGCTGCAGGACTTGGCCTGACATGACTGCGGGGTGATTCAGCAGCTTCTTAGCTCTGGCTGGGTTGGTGCAACCTTCCCATGGAGAGAAAGGCAACATTAAATTCATCGACTGCTGGTCTGAGCGGAAGGGTGGACGTTCCCCTTGTCTGTATCACCAAGGCAGGGAATAATCTGGGTTGGAAGGGACCCCTGGAGGTCATCTAGTCCAGCCTCCTGCTCAAAACAGGCCTGACTGAAGTTAGGTGGAGTTGCTCAAGACACTTTCCAGTTGAGTTTTCAGAATCTTCAGGGATGGAAAGTCTACCTGTTTCTGGGCCTCTGCTCCAGTGTCTCATTGCCATCATAGGAAAATACTGTTCTGTTATATATCAGCCCGGATATCTATCTTCTGCTTATACACCTGGCTTGTAAGACTGCTACCTCTTCTGTTTTTCTGCAGAGAGTATGAGATTCTGGAGGGATTTGTGTTTTACCCCCCAAGGATCCTCAAATGAAGTGAGATCATCCTTGATGTTCGTTTCCTACAAACGGTGCCATAATGAATACCTTTTCTGAATTCTTATCAGCTTCATGCCCTAGTAGTGGAATGAGAGACACTGTTTTAAAGACTAAATATAGTTATTTGAAAAATAATGATGAGCTGCTTTCTTGGTCCCTTCTGGGAAAGATCAAACTGTAACTTGCTGTATGCAAGCGTTGCCTGCAGTTTCTCCTAAGAACCAGAGATACGTAAGAACACAAAGCAATATTTCAATCATACTTATTTTATATTCTGGCAGCTTGAACAGCCTCTGCAGCTGTTCTGTGATCACCTCTTCCAGCTAGAAAGCCAAACCTCAGACTGCAGTGTGTCTTAGCAGGTACTGGCCAATGCAAGTGGCAACGCCGAGCCCATCTACGTGAAAACTGGATATCAAACAGAATGAGATCTTTTTCTTATAGCAGCCAATTGGAATAGTGCCTCTGTCTGGAAGGGGACCTGGACATCCCCTGCCCAGAAAGCAAGTTCACGCCTGCTGCCTGTCCTCCGTGGGGAAGAGCAAACACTCTCCTTCCCCTCTGTCAGAGCCTGCCCATGAGTGCAAGGGAAGGTGGGACCACGGCCCTGTTTCCACCACCTGGATGAGGCGTTCAAGGACGTGATCTTGTCTGACTCCAACACGGAGTGCCGAAGGAAGAGGCTGTTCTGCTGTCTTGGCAGAGATCAGGCAAAAAACTTGTGTTTTCTCTGCAGTGTCAATACAGAGGAATGCGATCCAGGCTGCAGCTTGGTGGGTGTTACCTGCTTCATCCAGCCTGTGCTCCCGGCAGGAGTCATCCCCATTTCCAAATCTGTGGGAATTTTAGAAGGCAGAATGGAGTGGAAACTGAGGGTGGCTTTATTTAATGCACAAAATGTGAATTTTGAGGTGTCTTTTGAAATTCCATAGGCCTCTCATTCTCTGAAGGTTGGAGCTGACTCTTCCTGTCTGGGAACGACCTGGAGCTGTGGCTGATCTCCCAGGCCTCTCCTCCCCAGATGATGTGGTGCTCCCCCATCTCAAGCCAATCCCCAAGCCACTGAGCCCCCCCGAGCACCACAGGGCATCCCCCAGATACACCCGCTGCAATGAAGGTCGGGAGCAGAGCAGTCTGCTGGATCAAACTGACAATAGTGGGTAGGAACGTAACACCGAAGATGCCCCTTCCTGAGCAAATGAGCATTTTTAATTTAAGCAGAAGCTTTTTCTTGTAGCTTTAGAGAACAGCGATGAGATCACGGACGGCCCTATTACATTTTGAAGGCAGCTGGGTGAGAAGAAAGCAAGGCTCAGCCATCAGGTGGCACTCTGAGCATGCCGTTCGGCGGCGGTGTCACTCAAAATGTTCCTGGGCTGGAGGAAATTCCTTCAATTCAGTAATATGACATAAACTTCATGAGCTGTGATTCATTTCAGGTTAACACCCTTTCTTTATTTCTGCAAAATTAATCATCCAGCTATATTTATTGCATTGTTTTAAAACACGGGAGTCCAAGGAAAAGAAGTACAGCAACTCCATGATTTCTTAATGTTTCTTTATCTAAATATTTATTATGTGGCTCAGTTTTTTTGCTGAAGCAGATAATTCCACTATTTGTTCTCGGTAGTAAACCAGCATATCTTGGCATCTGTTATGAGTTTGTTTCTGTCTTTGTCTTAATCGCTTATCATCAAGCCGATCTCAAAATAGGAACCTGAATTAATGGTCTCCGGGTTTTTCACGTAAATCCCTTCTTAACCTTTTCAGCCGTTTAACAGTATTTGCAGTCTCTGCTATTGTTCTACATGAGGTTTCACTTGGGAAGAATTTCACTTGAGAGCTTTTATTTTGGGATTACACAAAAAATAATACACAAAAGATAAAACCATGGTACTTAAAATGCCTTCCTGGTTAGTTCCTGGATTTTTTTAAATTATTTTTTTTTCAGTAGAGCGTCTTCCACTTTGATACACAAGCAGTAGGATATTATTACTGTGTTGGTTCTACATTACTGTTTCTATAGGAAAAATTGTGGTTATGGCAATTGAAGGGTGAAATTAAAGGAGTCATGGTTAGTGCCGCAGAACAGCACTGCAGACTATCAAATCGCTGTTCTGCTGCTTAAAGCCAGAATTTTGTCACAGGCGTCAGTGGGAGAGAGACCAGGCTCTGTGGTGCATGGGCAAACACTCCTCACCCGCAGAAGAAAGCGGGGCTGGATGGCTTTTGCACAAAACTCTCCCCTCCTCCCCAGCACGTTTGTAAAACATATTTTTTAACCTTTCTAACTAACCCACCACTGAAAACAACTGAAGTTCTTGCTCCTGCGTCATCTGACCCTGACACTTGGTGTATTCCCTGCCATTCACGGCTCCCATCCCCAGAGCTGAACAAAGCCCTGCTTGTTGCAAGGAAAAGCATGAGCTCATCCATTGTCATCACCGGGCCCCTTTAGCTGCGGCTCCAAAGGAGGTTTTGTGACAATTTCTGAATGCCTTCAGACAAGCTAGTGCTGGATAAACTTTGGTTGAATCTTCAGGGAACAAAACTGAGTGGATTAAGTCCTCGTATCTGATGTAAGAATAGGTTTTTTTGAATGCAGGGAAGCCCTGGTTATTCAGATAACACAGTTGTGTTTCAGCTCCAAATACAAGACTTCTTAGTGGCTCGGGGAAGGCAGGTCCCAGCATAGTCTTCAGGCACCCGTGCAGCCAGGTAACCCTGATTATCCTTTGATCCTCTGACATTTAGGGCTTCAGGGAAACAAAGGTGAGAAAATGAGAAATGCAAATGAGTAATTTTGAAAGTGCGAAGGAAAGGACTTCTTGAAGCTTAAGCTTGCCAAAAATAGCAGCGAAACAACTGCATTTTATGCAGATGAGCTATAATCACATGTAAATTGCATTTTTTAAATTGGATTCAACATAGCTTTCAATTTAGAGACCTGCTTGAGGTCCCTAAAGGTCTATAGTCTCTCCTTCATCTGCAGCTCCAAAGCACAAAACTTTGATAAAATGATGCGTGCTGCCTGGCTCCTGAAGATCAAGCAACTGATGCCTTTTGTGTATTAACTACCTGAAAGGGCTTGAAGGATGAACAGAGGGCACTGTCCTGCAGTCATTCACTACCAAGAACAGAATTAACCAGCCAGTAGTTTTCCAACTGCACACCTGGGTAGAAATGAAGCAGCTCTAGCTCAGCTTCCATCCCATCTTTTCATTAACTTGTATGTTAAAGAACAGACTAACTTCTGAATTTTTAGTGTTAAATAATCTAATTCAATTATATAATCAACTTGAGAAGGAAGTTCAGTGTTGGAGTTCAATAAATCTTCAAAGCTTTATTTGTAATTTGCTGTGGGGCCTTGGGAGACTTGCTTTGCTCCTCCATGGATCATTTTTCCCAACCATTAAAAATTATGCTGTTGTCACATCCTTGTCCGTGGGTGACAGAGGAAGGATTGCTATAGCTTGTTTGGGATTTCCTACGTCTGACTTGTCCCAGTTAACAGAGAAGTAAAAGACATGCACACCGTTTTTTCCCTTTTTTGTAATGAGTCTTTAAAACTTCCCTATAGCTGAGATGAACCTACAAAAGAAACGTCACAGATGCCAAGATCTTCACACTTTTCTGATTCCAGTTTCATAATGTGAGCCCGACGTTGAATCTAGAAATTAGGAGCTCAGACTCTCCTCTTAATGTTGTGAGGTCAGTAATGTCTTTACATAACATGGGGAAATGGCATGATTCTGCCAGACGGCCACAAACTTGGTGGAGAGCGAAGCATTCAGACCTTACCTATTGTTTTCCCATCCTGAGTCATTGCAAGTCATTTTTTCTATGTTTCTTTCTAATTTTTAAATATGGTATGATTCTGGTTTATTTTTTTTCTCCTGGCCACACAGCTGTCTTGCAATAAGTGCAGGTTTTATTCAGCCAATGCACTAATTATCACTGCCTCAAGAGAGAGCATCACTAGAATTGCAGATGAAATGGATAATAGACCCACAGCAAAATGTACAGCAGGTTAAACCTAACTCATGACATTTTAAGACTTGTGGGTTAGCTCTGTGCTACACATTGCGATAACGTGGAATTTCCTGGCTTTACCAGAGATATACTCAGATCTCTTTGCTCCAAAGCACAAAGTATTTACTGCTGAAGAAAAAGGACAATCTTCCTTGTCATATGCCAGGCTGGGGAGGAGTTTTATTTTTCCCAATAAGATGCACATGTACATATTTGACTATCATTTCTTCATGTTAAATTATATATTATATTACTAACATGCAGTCAAAACCACCAAAATAATTAAATTTTGTAGTACCTGGGAAAGTAAATCATGGCTTGTAATATTACCAGCTTACAGGTGATACAGAGGAACAGAAGCACAGAGGGATTTATGTGACTTGCTAGACGTCATGAAATGAAGGTCTGCCAGACGCCAGAGATATCCTCTCTTGCAGTCTCATGTTTTAATCCCTAGTCTTTCTTTTGTTCCATTAAGATGAAATATGTTTCCCTAATCCACTATATTTAAGGGTAGGGTTTTTTTTCAGGTAAGCCCTGAATCACTGGTATTCTCTGAAGCTTCCACTGAGAAAAGCAGAGTGTGAGCATTCATGAATATTTTAGCCAATGTCATTATTTTTTTAATGTGATAAATATCACAGGGAAGAGCTGAGAGACAGCATAATTTGCGTTTTGCTGCTTTCAGGAATAGCATTGTGCGGAGTCACAGAATTCACGGCAAACGGCTCATTGGTCCTGTCTTTACTCAAGCATCTCTTGGTGTGCAAAGCCAGATCATGACAGTACGTGTTTTTAAGTTGCTCACAACGCCTGTTTCATGCAGAGAAATTTGCCATTCCCTTTGCACCCCTGCTGCCGCCCGCGGGTCCCTTTGCAACATCTCCTGTACCCCTTTGTGTCACCAGCCACCGCTAGGTGATCTTCAAACACCTTCCTTGCCACCCTGCTTCTGAAGGGAGGCCGTAAACAGCCAACAAAATTTTCCACAGAAATGCTATTCATGAAAATATTTTTGCACGCGCTGCTTCGCAGCCTGCGAGCTGCAGTTTTGAGTTTCCTGGGAAGAAAGCCTATTAAGCCGCCTTTCTGCGGGGATTGCCATAGCAACCCTCGCACAATGCCAATGGCCCAGATTTCCTTCAGTCCCTTCTTTCTGAACTGACAGCAGTGATTTTAATGCTCCTTGAACCAAATCTTTGCATGCAAAGATCGCTTTAGAAAAAAAAAATAAAATAAAAAAAGCTTTTAATCAGGGCTGGTTGTTCTCTTTCCTTTCTTCCCGAGAAGCAAGCGGGGAAGGCTTTTTAGCACGGCATCTCTCTCAGCCCCCTTGAAGTCACAGCTGGATAATGGCCACAAAGCAGTCCTGGGTTTGGCAATTTCAATATTATTCAGGGCTATAAGACACTGTGGAAATTATGCTTGCACAGGGTTTGCTTTTTTACAGATATTTGCATCTTCAGGTTGGGAGGTTGGGAGCATAGCACGGAAATAGCAATGAAGTTATCACAGAAACCAGGCAAACTCCCAGTTAAGTGTAAGAGTGGGACAGACTCAGGCCAGTAGTAACCTGTAAAATGGGGCAGGCTGCTCCGTTCATTTTAAGCATCCCAAAGAGGCCAATATTTGAATACTGCCAGGTCTGTAAGCTGTAGCAGGAGCCCCCAGTGACAGGGCATAATGCCATAGTTAGGGCTGGCTTGAGCTGAAAGCTGGTGACATGGGAGATGGGAAAGCAGAGCCACGACCTGAGGACGCAGCTCAGAGCCAGCTCCCTGCATGGGTGAAGCCACTCGCCATCTGACCACAGGCAGACTGCACCCCGGGCGCCCAGAGCCGCCAGCGAGCCAACATATGGGCAGGCAGTTAGACACAGTTCAGGCAGGAAAAGAAATAAAAATCACCTGTGTCTGACAAATGTGACCCAACTTTTATGGCAAGCAGTGCCTGTCCGGGGTTGGTGCTGGGGCGCAGGGCTGTCACAGCACCCCCTTTCTCTTGCCACTGTCGCTGTCATCTCCCCTTTCCTCATGCCTGCCCTCAGAGTGGCTCCGTGTCTCACTGCCCACAGGGCATGGAGAGGGTGGCAGGTTGAGGGTAGCCTCGGAAGGTCCCTGGAGAGGGGACACCATGTCAAATGCCTGGTGCATTCAGCTCCAGCATCCCGGGGTGCTGCACCCACAGCTGTGGAGGGCCCCTGGGATGCAAACTCCACCATGGGCACCTTCTGCAAGGGGAAATACATGAAAGGTATGTGTGCACTGTTGTGCCTGCTAATGGCCAGGCTCCAACCCCTTCCTCACAACAGTTCATCATATCCATTGGCAGCGTTCCCCAGCCATGTCCCAGTTTGCTGTAAGCATCTGGCCCTCAGCAAACATGCTAAGGGGTGGTGCTTAGCGCTTCTGTCTTGAAAGTCTGTGCAAACATTAGAAACAGAGGGAGCTCCTGAGTCACGAATCCAGCCCTGGGCTATCTCAGGTAACCATGTCATGTACGCTAACTAATCCTTCCAATAGTCCCCAGATGGAGGGATGAGCTGCCTGGATCTGTCTGCGGAAGGGAGGGCTGAACTGAAGTGTGTGGTGGGCAGAAGAGATCTGCAGGGTCTCATCCCCTCCCCAGCTGAGCCTGCCCTGGTCAGTAAAGATGAGCAGCTCAGACAGGGATCGTGCCATTGGCCCAAACAAAAGGAGCATGGATACAGAAGCAGTGCTGAGTGGAAACATGCTTTAGGGGAGAAATAAAGGCCGATTCCCTGTCACATGCACGAAACCTAAGAAGCTCAGAGACCTGCCCCAGTCTGAGGGAGCTGAGCCCTCCCAGTTTCTGCAGATGCTATGTGCACCTGCATCAGCCCTGATGTGCTTCCACTGTTTAGTGCCGGTATCCTGCTGACCTGTCTCCCCTGCTGCCTTTTGAGGGTGAGGATGCCAAGCCCCCCCAAAACTGACTTTTTTGACAGCCGCATCCTCACATAAAGCCTACCCTGGCAAGGGCAGCTGCCCTCCGTGGGGCTCACGGGAAATGATCTCCCTGAAACAGGAACCTGCAGAAAGGCTTGCAGCAGTGGAGGTGATGCAGCAGATTCCCCCGAGCTGTAAATGTATTTATATTCCTACCCCATCCGCTTGCGGTGAAAACCCTTTACAAATGCCATGGACAAGAAGGAAACCATGTTTGCATTTATCTGCACTTTTTTCAGCTCGTGGTTTGATGGTCTGCATGAGCTGTTTCCCCCCACATCCTCTATAAGCTGCTTTGGTGCTGGGAGGGTGGGAGAAGAAATAAAATGCTCCCTTGCTGGTGTCGTGTCGTGTGTCCGTCTGTGTCCCGTCCCCGCCCCCCCCCCCCCCCCCCCCCCCCCCCCGTAAGCTGGCACGCCATGGGGCAGAGGGACTGGGCATCCCCTCCACAGCCCTGCTGCCCACACAGCCCTTCAGCAACGCTGAGGGCAGCAGCGGAGGTGGGAGGAGGTGGGAGAAGGACGGGATGGGACAGGACCATTTTGGGGTATTCTCATATTCTCACAGCAGATGCATGCAAGGTTTTCATTAAATTTCCCTCATATATTTGTCACAAGTTCTGTCCATCACAGCAAAGAGATAAACTATAAAGTCTATCTTAATATTTCTTAGAAAAAAAAAAAAAAAAAGAAAAAAGCCCTGTTGGATTTTATTTAGTATAAAAATAACCTTTCTCCTATTCAGAAAGATAACAGCCTGTACAAAAATGAAGTTTTACAGGATGATTTGCCACTGCAGGAGCCAGGCTAGGTCCCAGTTTGGCCACTTGCATCATCTCTGCACTCGCATGGAGCTTGAGGCGCCACATACAGCCAGCGCTCCCGGGCTGAGCCGGCTGGAGAGACTGCTTCGCTGCTCTCGCTCAGCAGCTCTCCAAGACAGAAGAGCACAAATATTTGTGTGTGAAATAGAAAATAAATCATTCATTTTGCTGGAGGACTGGCGGCATTTGTTTTACCATGCTATGCTTGCAAATGTTTGTAAACACTGCATCAATTTGCCATACTACAGCAAAGACTAGGATTCATTGCTTTAAAGCCTATGTTGAGGCTTGAAGCAACTCTTTTTTGTTGAGGTCTTTGAGGACTGCTCATGCGCCAAGAAGTATGATTTGGGTGTGTGAGTCTGCCTGTATTTTCGCGCTGGATGTTCTACAGCTAAGGGCAGTGCAAGAGATGCATGGCCTCCTGGACTTCTCTTTCCACCTGGTGACACAGAAATGCCATCTCACTAGAAAATATGTTTCTACGATCGCTCTTCATGTGGCTCGTGCCACAGACCAGACTCAGACTGAGTTCATGGCTCCACACTGAAATGAAGGCTTTTAAGCAAGAAGCAGGTTATAAACTCAAGGAGATGGAGAAAGTCAACATGAAGCTGGCAGGAGACGGGCAAAGTGACGCAGCTTTCCCACTGCAACAGATTATAAATCTCAAGGTTTATAATCAAGATGCAGAAAACAACCCTTGAAATCCCCTATTTCCAGGCTGCGTCTCCTGCTGGCGCCATGGAATATCTTCCATGTGCCCTGCTCCCTCCATGCTGCTGCACTCCTTCCTGCTCCCCCTGCTCCCATCCGTGTCCCGCAGGACCGCATCCCTCAGCCGCTACTGGGGTTTAGTAAAGATGGAAAAAACATGGAACACCAGGAAGCCGGCTCCATGGGTATGTGAAAAAACTGACCACTGCACGTTGCTAACTGTTGGCACAGTGGAGAGGAGGCAATGGTCCCTTTTGCTTGGAGTGACCTCTTGCAGGATGTGGTACTCCAGAGCTCGGAGCAGGCATGCCTCAGAGAGGAGGGAATTGCCTTCTCCAAACCACTCCCAGGATGATGTTTGCCTGACATCGTGCTGGAGAAGGTGCTGAGCTCATCCTCTGCTGGGAATACTCCTGGCAACTTGCAGGCGCATGCCATGTGTCCTCCGCCAGGCCCTCGCCCTCTTAAAACAGCAACAGAGGAACCACAGGGCTTAGCAAAGCAAAGTCTCCCAGAAACATTGAACATCTCCTTTTTGTAGGTCCAGCCATCCCAGCTGGAGAACCGAGGACCAGAGCAAAGACATCTGGTCTGGCACTATAACCTGCAGGGTGATAGACCCTCATAAATACTGTTGGCTACGGCTGCGAGGGCCTTTGTTGTAGAGGCTCACATTTGTATTTCTTTTTATTGTGGAATAAAGCTGAAGATGCTAGGAGCCTGAGTCATATGGGTGTGTAACGTTATAGACAGTTTTTATGTGACTGAGCCTCTTGGCAGGAAACTAACTTCAATGGCTTGCTTGACCCAACTCAACTGTAGCTGGCATGGGGTTCACCAGATAGTCTGGGTGCTGTGCTAATCCTCCTCATTAAAGTCAAAGCTTGACATAAAGCTCCTACCCACCTCTCATCTCCCTGATTTATGACACATACAAACCATGAGATTATTCATTTTGTCTAATCCACTTATATATTTAAAAGGTGCCACGTATTTGAAATCTGATGGTCAGGTGTGCCCTGGCTTTACTCATAGGTTGAGGGTCTCACCCCTCTGCCTCACATGGGGATTTTCTTTTACTCCCGAGTGTGTATGTCCCTTCATATTTCATCTTTCTCTTTCAAGCTGGCAAAGCCTAACTTGGCTCTTTGTTTGGGTTTTGTCATGAATATTGGAAAACAGGCAGGAGGTCTGTCTGTGACTTCTTGTTGGCCTTTAATGAAGTACTTTGTGTTTCATGCCCCAGTTTTTTCTGCTAACACTGACTAGTGAAGCCTGCCTTAGTACTCCCAGCTGTATTGGGTGGTTTATCTGTGAATGCTTATAGAAAAGTGATGGAAGATGAGAGATAAATCTATATCTATATCTATATCTATATCTATATCTATATCTATATCTATATCTATATCTATCTCCCCTTATTGGGACCTCCAGCATTTTGCCTGGTTTCTCCAGTAGAGCCATCTCCTTTGCATATACCTTTCAGTCCTGCCTGCATCCAGGACAGTACCTGAGCCAAGCATACGCTATTATTTCTGTCCTGCTGGAGCATGTTCCCAGCAAAAATCCTACGTGAGTCATATCACCCTCCCAAACCCCCTGCCCGCTGCCAAGATGTCCAGCTGCATGAGGAGGAAGCAGAAACTGTCACATGAGAATCCTTTTGATGGTGGAGTCCCGTCTGCCATGCGTTTGTCAGAGCCTCTTCAGGCAGCATTCATCAGGCTGTGCTGCCTGATTTGCAGCAAAGCTTGCTTTGCCGTAGGAGATGTGTCGTAATGAATTCCCTTTGGGTCAACTTCATCTGCAGCAGAAAACCAGACAGACGGTGCCTGAGGGAAGCATTTCCATAATGAAGCAGAGAGGCAGAGTACCTCTAAGGCTGGCAGGATTAATAACATTCTTAAATAACACGCACTTTTGATAATATTTTCTTACTAGCTACTCTTCTCAGAAGTCACTTCATTCAGTTTTACTGCTTCCCCTTTGATGCACTTGAGCTGTCTTACAGCCCCATTCACAGACTTTTATTGTATTCCAGCCCTTACAGACTCATTCATTGACTTGCTGCAACTCCAACAGGGCTGTTAATGGTGCAGACATGTAGTTATCACATAGATCACAGATACCTGTTGTAAATGTTGAGTTTAGCCCCTTTCATTAGCTCAGAATATTCTTTTTTTCCCCATCAGAGATGAACAGAAACAAAGACAAATGTGAGACGCGGGGCAGGGAGCAGGAAGAAGGCAAGAGTGGGAGGAACTTGCAAATGGTTTTCATGGAAGTAACTTTCAAACGGCTCATTTTCTGTCATTTGAAGGCCAAAGGCTAATGCACAACAGGAATGTCTTTACTCCAGCAATATCCCTTGGCCACACACTGTCAGAAGACTTCGATGTTTTGTGTCCTTCTATGTGGGTGCACAGTTTACACAAAAGTGTAATGTCCTACTCCTCAGTTTTCCAGTAACAAACCACACCACTGGGCCAAGATGCTTGGCCTGTCATGCTTTTGAGGATGAGGGGGATAATGCCCACCTGTGCAAATCACGTTACTACTTACAGCTAGGGCTGCCCTGTGTTTATCTCCTCCCCAAAGTAATCCAGACCACTGGAGGAGGCTGATGCTGGCTTAGCAATTAACCTTGTTTTGTGTTTTTATGCATTTTTCTGCTGCAGCTTCTTTGGAGACTCGTGAAACTCTTACAGAACACAAGAGTGACAGTGAAGACTCTGGCTTGTTCATTGTGCTGGCAGCTGCAGAGGGCTAGAAGTAATGAGACTGACTTGAAAATCACAAGTCATATAATAATGTCTATTTTTTCATTTGTTTGCCTCCCCCATTTGGAGCCTCTGGCTACAGCCGGGGACACATTTTCAGGGTTTTTTTTCAGCAAAAAGGGTACAGCTAAAGAGGAAGAAAGAGGGATGGAATAATTTTCAGCAGGTGAGACCCGCACCAAACCCATTAACTACCGTGAGCACTGATAAAACCAAAGAAGGTAGCAACGCTGCATTAAAAACAGTTCTGGAATTTAATTTAATTTTAAACCCCGTTTCATTTCTTGTCTGCCTTTAGCTAATTTTAAACCCAAGCTAACTCTGCTGTTGCTAAGCCTTCCAGAAGAGAAATTCATGTTTCTAAGGGCCATTACAGTTGACACAGCAGGACTTCAGCTGAAAACTAATCTGATGTGAAGGTTGGGTCCGGAGGACACCCTGGTGTTTATTGCCGTGCCCCTGGCTGCTGGGTCAGGGTGAATTCGGTGGAGCTCAGCGCCGAGAATAAGGGTTGCGATTGTGCTGGTGTGGTGGGTGGTGAGAGACAGCCTGTTCCTATGGGCATGGGGGAGGGATGGGAGGTGGAGGGGGCTGGGGGAGGAGAGCTTCATTTGCCACTGCTCCCAGGGCTCTTAATTGCAGCAGCATACATGGTGATAAGCTGCTGAATTGCCTTTCATCGGCCAGGAAACCCAGCATGTGAAAAAATTCAGTATGTCATTGTCTGTTTGCACAGCTCGCTGCCTGACCCGCCAGTCTGCACACAGGACTGGGAAAATAAAAGCAAATATTATTGCCACTCCAAGAGCCATTGACCAAGGCATCGTCCTGCCTGGCTGAGAGAGGTGGAGGGATCAGATGCTGGAAATTAGTTCACACTGGCCACGTTGCATGCTTCATTTCTCCTCCTTTTGGGCTATAACCTCTGTGACAAAGTGTTTTCCCAGCTGCAGACGTATGGCTGGGCCATATGGAGCTCGGAGTGGAGAGCAAGGTGACGCGTTGGTGACTGTGAGTGGGGACAACTTCCCTTGGATTTTACAGTTCTCAGGCCCAACCCCTGAGCTCCGAGTATTTGCAGGGAACCTGTAGTTTGCTTATTTATTTATCTAGCTCTTCCTGTGACATCCAAGGAACGGTTTCCTTGCCTTTATGCTAATTCAAGCCCCGCTGAATAAAGAGGCTTTTTTTCCCCCAGCCCATCCTGCGAGAGGTCATCTTTATTCAAGAGCGATGAATGATGTGCGCGGGGTACTAATCGCGCACAAAGAGCCCCGTCCAGAGCCAGCCAAGCGTACAGCTGTCCTTTTGTTTACAGAGATGGAGAGGGAACCTAAAAAGTGCTCCTGCCCCAGGGACAATAGCAGCGGCTTGGGAGACGCCTGAGATTTGGCAGGGCCCCTCTTTCCTGGCGTTAAAGGGCCTTTATTAAACATAAATCATGTCAGCTGCTGCTGCGGCCCTTTCTCAGCTTATAAAAGATTCCCCTTTACTGCTTAAGTGACACGATGGAAAGGAACCGCTCTGAAATACCCCAAAGACTTGAGCAATGGACCAGGTTGGGGACAAATGACACTTCTGACTGTTTAATAGTAGCGCTCTTCTGTCGCTGTTACAACGATGCTTGCAGCTGGGTTATTTTTTTTAAGCCGTCTGGTGATTCAGTGTGCTTTATTGATTTTGTGTTGGCATGAAATGTCACGAGGTCACAAGGACAAATTTTATGTCTGTGAGTTATGAAAAATAACACAGAGCCCTACAAGCCCTAGGATAAATATCTTGCCAGCGCTGATATCACTGGAAAAGTGTGATGCCTTGGGCACTGAGAAAATAACTAAGTGTTATCTGCAAAGAGCGGTGTACCTCTGTTAAGGGAATAATTATTAGACTTTCCTACTCAGTGATGTATGACCTGATTACAGCATTTCCCTGGGCTGGGGAGAAAATACTTTTTCTTCTTCCCCTTGTAAATAAAAGGGCAGTCTGAGTATAAGGAAAAAAATTGTGCGTGGAATATGTATTGCTTCAAGTACTGCTGTTGGCAAATCCTGTGCCTTGCTGGGCAGCGGGTGTTTCTGTGCAAGGGAAGGGCCTCAGGTGTCACTGGGATTGTGGGACATGGCAACCACGGGAGCTTTGGGCAAGATGAGGATGCGTCACGAGTTTGATTTCCCTCTGGAATTTCAGGCAACAGGATGCTGGTTGTATCTGGAGCTAACTAGGGAATGACTTAGAGGTCTTATCTGTAGGACTCCCTTCAAGCTATAACTGGCTGGGCTCATCTTCTGCTTTTTGTACAGAAAGTTACCAGCCAAATCTCAGCAATTACCAGCTATGCACTCTGTCTATTAATATTAATATCCACCTGTTGTTTAAATTTGCACTTTAATAGTAGGAACAGCTGATTCATACCATGCCTTGCCTATCTCTCCTTTCCTCCTGCTTGCGTGCACCTTTGTTTCCCTTGAGCTGATATACCCGACTGTCCAGCTGGCTTGCTTGCTGGCAGACAGTTTTCGCAAGGAACATATTTCTCTGCCACAAGCGTCTCTGCCCGCTGTTGTGCTCTCAGGCTCCATGTCTCGCTAACTCTTGCAGGTCAGGCACACCGGGGCTGCACATCTATGAGCTCAGTCCATGCATTTGCATTACCCGCTGGCATAGGTAATTCCGTAAGTGGCATTAATCCCCTAATTCAGCCTCAGTGCGATGCTCCATGACATTTCTGATCATCACCTTGTGGAATCTGGAAAAGCATATTAGTGGTTTTCCTAGGTGAGGTCCTGCTGTCACTGGGTAACAAGCAGAGCTCTGTATTTGTGTAATGAGCTCCTTTTTCATGTTTCCAACACATTCTCGGCTTTTGACAAGGATCCCCACTGATCTCCCAACGATTCATAAATAACTGAGCCCACAGCTCTATGCGTCATGGCATAGCTCCTCTCTGCAAAACAAGTCACTGCTCCCAGTCGCCCCTGATCACCACGTCTAAGGTCCCACAGCAGTTTCGGTTACGCTGTGTGTGGGCTGCTCCACGCTTTCCACGCAGAGCTCCTGGGTTCAGCTCCTGCACTGGTAAACATGCAGGTTTCACTGTTTTGCTTTGGCTGTCTGTTTGCAGAAAAAAATGTTGACTGGATTTTCCTGCTGATTTATGTCGTGTTATCACATTCTATTAAAATTGTTTTTAGAATCACTTTTGGCCATGCTTGATTTTTCCATTTAGGGCTTTTTCTAATTTGTAGTTTCACCTAAAGCCATCAGGTTGGCTTTAGGTCTGATTTGGTCCTGCTATATTGTTCAAGTCAGCAAGGAGTTGCTAGTTTATACTAGCAATAACTTTGTCCGTGAATTTCCAACAATTTATTCCCATTTGAAAAAGAAAGCAGTGTTGTCTGCAGAAAAGTTATAACGTCAAGTGGCTTGGTTTGCCTTATGCAGAGGCTGGAGCTCTTTGCATTTGATATTTGTCTTGTGAAGATCTCGGTGACACTGCAGCCAAATGAAGGTTATTCAGAAAGACACATTTTTCCTCATTTAGTAATGGGCTGGAAAAAGGGCTAATGGAGTGTTCGTAACCCAGAGACCAGCCACCACATCGCTGTCTTCACAAAACTCACCTGTATGAAATGCAGATGTATGAAATGCTTTTTTACAGGTGTCGTTAACCTTGAGTTTTCTCCTAAATAATCTATCTCATGATTGAGATATATATCTCAAGATATTGGGGTATGTGTGTGTATATATATATAAATGCATATCTCATATGCAAAATATGTAAAGCTGAGGTATCAAAGCTTAGTTTACCCAAGTAAAGCTTAGTGTGTCAATGCTTAGTGGAGCTGATGCCAATGAAAGGCAGGGAGAAAATGAGGTATTAATGGCTTTGGATCTTCAGATTTATTATTTCTGATTTGCTGCAGACCAAAGTAAAATGCACAATAGCACAGGTGAATCATTCTATGTACTTTCTTTACACTGAGAAGCTTTAAGCAGTTTTAAATGTATTTGTTTCATTAAAATAGTTTTTCAACTGCTAGTATGCACCGACACAAGTTTCAAACATATTTCACTCGCTCATTAAACAGAAGAAGAAGGACAGCAAATGTCAAAGTGAAATTGTGCAGAGGATGGGGAGATGATTCAGCCTTACTGATAGCTATTTACCATGGCAATTTGCTTTATAAGTTGCAGATGTAACTTCTAGCAAAGCAGGATCATCTTGAACTGTTTCTCCTCAGTGCTTTAGTGTGTCGCCATCAGTTGAAAAATTTTGCTAGGGCTGAAATACGTAACTTGTGATTAGTCATACAAACGAGAAGGCAGATTCTCACAGTTTCTGTGCACCAAATTCAGCCTAAGTGCAGCCACTCGGTCCCCTGCCCCATGGTCTTCTGTGTTCAGCACTTACCCTGGAAATGTTTGAGCTGTTGGAAGGATGGGGGGCTCGATATATCTTGTGTTTGAGTCCCATCTGAGAGTGCAGATGTCTGCCTGTGTCAAATCCTGTTCCTTCGCACCCACGCAGGATCACTGAACTCTTTTCACATGAGTCACAGCTTCAGGAGCTGGCCCGTGGCACTGACACTTTGCTGGGGTGGTTTGGCTCTGTGCTTCCCAAGCAAGTCCCTGGGAATTCAGTACTATATCTAATTTCTAACATTATCCACAGCTTTTTGCATATGAAAGCATGAAACATGCTCTCAGAGACTCCTTGAGCTAGGAGAGCACAGGTACTCCTAGAAAGGCACGTGAGTTGTGGGTGGACTGAGTTCATTCCTTTCTGGGGAAAGATTGCCGTTGGTTATATATACAGTGCCGAAATAGCGGAGCATCAACATTTCTGAGGTACAGCTACCCAATTATTGATTAATAAAAGCTTAATATTGCAAGAAAGTGATCACAGGTAAATAAATGGTATGTCCCTGGTGTGTCCTTGCTGAACAGGTGTGTGTCCATGGGGGTGTGGGATTTCTGACAGTGCCCTAGAAGGTGCCAGGGAACACTAAAGGATTCACTACCTATTTTTTTCAGCTCTTGTACCACAGGATGTAGGTTCAGATCCCTGAAATTTGTGCCACCAGTCCCTCATAGCAGTGAAAAGGAGATCTGATCCTGCTCTGCTACCAGAGCACATCCCCGTCTCTAGATAAAGAATATAAGCTCACTACCCAAAGCTGCACTTTGACCTGTACTCAAGTAAAATTTCTGCACTGTATTCTGCTGTCTCCTGAAATGCTGCTGATAACTGGGTCCTTTCTATACCCATGAAGAGCTTTAGCCCCAGAAAAGCTGAATTCTGGGCCCAAAAGTACCTGGACTTGCAGGGAAGTGTGCTCCTATTGATTATTTTTTTTCCCCACTGAGCTGATATGAAGCTCTATTAATCCTGGCAGACTTCTTAAACTATCTTCCCAGCCCAAGTAGCACATGCTTGATTGGCACTTCGGCAAAAAAAGGAATGTGAAATCCTCATTTCGTTAGCGGCGTCATTCACACAAGGGAGCTGCCAGATGGCTGCGCTCCGCTGGGCCAGCCCATTGCAGGGAGCAGGGAAGGTGGCACGAGTCATGCTGGTGACCTCAGGCTGGCCGGTACGTGGGCCAAGGAGGCAAATCCCACCTCCTCCCTGCTTCAGGACACGCTGTCTGCAAATAATGCCCGGCTCTGCGTGTCAGCCCTGCCCCTGGGCTACAAGCAACAGTGAGTTTGTGGGTTCTCAGCGAGGTCTGGAGGGAGAGCTGCCACACTGGGTCAACGATGCCGGTGGGCTTGGTGGAGCGAGGATGTCAGAGCCTGGATTAGGAGCAGAGCAGCTGGAGGGGGACAGGCGGGGGCCAGGGGTTTGGTGGGGCAGGGTAGGAGAGTGCCCCACGTATTTAACAGCTGTGGAAATTGCAAGGAGCTGGTTTCCCTGCTGTTGGAGCCCAGGGAGCTTGTCGTGCCTGCTGAAATGCTGGGATGTGCAAGCAAGGGAAGCAGGGTGGTCTGGAGGCAGTTGAAGAAGCAGGCGGAGGTTTTAGGCTGGTAACTGGGAGTTTTCAGGCTGCTGTGGGGAAATATGCAGTATCCAGTGTCTCGTTCCCTGCCTAACAGATGAAGGTCATCAGCACAAATCCAGACACTGCCGTTTACATTTTAATCAATTTCAGAAACTAGATGCCTTTTTACCAGTCCCCACTCTCTGCAGGTGAAGATACAAACTTCAGCCACGCTGGAAGCACCGCTGCCTTCGTTAGCCTTGCCTCAGCCCTCCCTGCTGCCCTCGCCTGTGATGTTTGCTATTTTTATCCTCCGTAAAGACAGTGCAATCAGCTCCCTCTGCTACCAAAGGAGCTCTGATGGATAATTTAATACCAAAGGCTTAGATGGTTAGTGGTGCAGGGAGGCTTTTTTACAGTCAGAGAGAAGCTGAACAGGCGAAGGTTGTGCTGCACTTCTGAAATCTCCCCAAAATAGCAATATGGAAAACCCACGGGGGGGAAAAATCTCCAGAAATGTCGAATGCTAAAAGATGCTGGTAGTTCAGGGGGAAAAGAGGGGCTCCTTAGAAAGAAGGCTATTCATCCACTGTACCTGGCCTTGCGTCACCCTGCAAAACAGGCTGGCTTCTGGTGTGGCTGAACCAAACATGAGGCAGCTATTCAGGCTGTCAATGAGTCAAACAAATCAGACCGTGCTTTTGTCTGCCTTTAATTACACCCACTACCGTTGGACCCAAAAAGGAGTAAACAACTCTACTTTCCCCATGGGAGAAAAGACAGGATTTCTTTGAAGAAGCTCTCCTGATGTTAGACATCGCTTGTTTTACTTTTTTTTTCAGCACTGGCTCTATTTCTTGGTCACCCGCTTGTTGCTGGAGGAAGGGTGCTCATCATGGCTTGCAGAAGAGCATGTGTTATAGTAGACTGCATTCTTTTTGATAGCTTCTGCTGACTGGAAGATGCCCTCATGCTGAGCTGTGCACACAGTTAATGTGGTAAAACTCCTTTCGACTGGGCACAGATGTGCTGGTATAAATACATCTGTATCGGGATACCTAATGCTGTACAGTAACGGAATAACTCTCCCCATCTAAAACATATATACCAGTTATACCAGTACAATTTATGCACTGTAGTGGGAGGTAGCCATATGACTATATACAGTGGTTGAAACAGGATTTACCAGCTGCTAGGATGAATATTTATTCTTATTTGTACTGAAATAAGTACAGGTCTGTTATTAATCTATCCCATGTAGCAGACACGGTATGGCAGTATGAAGCATCCTACAACAGTTTGTTTCCTGGATATATCAGTAAAAAACCATACCTTGCCGAGAATAATTATGGCAGGACAAAGACTGCCCTCGTCCTGTCTGAGCAGCCATGTTGAAGTAATTATGGCTGGAGGTGGGTTAGGATCCTCTTCAGTCCAAAACCCTTTGAGATTTCAACCATACAAGTATGGTAAAGGAAAAACCTTCCTTTTATTTTGGGACATTTCAATAAGCTCCTCAGCTCATGTGAAGTCCACCTACATCAGCCAACAGCGTGGCTTGTCAGTGGGAACTCCTATTTAAACCTGAGACCGATCATCATGGCAGTGTGAGGAAAAGACCCATACTGGATCCCTCTGTCCATCTTCCTGATGCACTGGGCATAGTTTCTTGTCCCTGGTCCTTCGCAGGGGGTTAGCATGAGGGAGACACCAGGGATTGCCCTCAGCGTCGGTGGGTGCCAGTGTTAGGGCCATGGCAAACTTGTTCCTTTTCTCTTGGCTGTGCTGAGGAGCAGAGGCCGGTGGGACATGAACATTAATGCTGAGCCGGAGCACTCACGTTCCACCCCTGTTTTTCACTTTTACCTTATATTGATACATGCCAGCCTTGAGGCATACAGGATCTGGCCTTTGCTAATATTTTTGTTAGAGCCCAGCAACAGAACTTCTATTTTGTCTGGCAGGGCTCATTTCAAAGACACCTGGTCCCCAGAGAGGCAGCTGACATTCTCTCTTTCTTCATCTCATCCTGCCAGCTGTCTTCTCATTTCTGTCTTTTAGACCTGTTTTCATTCCTGGGCAGAAATATTTGTGCAGGTCAGCACTGAGCTTTCATTCAGTAGCAAGCTAAGTGATTTTTCAATGGCCTAATGTTAGCCTATTTTAATCCCTGCATAAATTCACTCTCCTGTAACCTGGATACATTTAATTTAATGGCAACAGTAAGTCGCATCGAGAAAATAAATGGCAGAAGAGGTAAAAAAAAAAGGCCCAAACTTTTTATTTCAAGTTTCTCAAAGAGATTTTTGCAAAATGGTTGGAGGATGCAGAAATATACTTTACACTGCATCGCCATGGTGACTTTTCCAGGCCAGCAGAGATGTTCCTCAGCACCTGATACTTCAGTTCCTAGCTCAGCCACAGACATCACTATAAAGGTCAATTCTATACCTTCTGGTGGGAGTTGCTGATGTGGGGAATAATAAGCCAGGCTGCAGAATCAAACCTAGTGTTTCCCAGACCAACGGGGAATGCCACGATGGTTCTCATAGTCTTCGGCGATTCACTAACACCAACAGGTTTTCCCAGTATGAATGTCAACCAAAAAAGCCTTCTTCCTGGATGAAACCCCCTGTGCCAGAGCCATCTCCACCCCTGCTTCCCCAGGGTCCCAGTTGCAATTGTGTGAGAAACCCTCCTCTCCCTTCCCTTGCAGCCGTGTCTTGGCAGTGTGGGTGAATTTGCTGTTTTGTAGGTAGCAGTGCCCTGGGGCTTCGTTTTGCGAATCGCACTAGAGCAGCCACCTCTTCTTATCTGCCAATCAAAGTATTCTCCAACTAGTCATTTTATAACCTACACTATAGTACTTTACAATCTACTGTAGGGTAGACTTTTGCCAAGACATTTCACGGTTTATTGAGAGTAAAAGCACGCTACGCTCGTTTAATCTAGGATGCATGCAGGTTTCCGAAACTTCCTGTCCTCTCTGTGTCCCCTGTCTACAAAAATTGCAGCTTTTCCTCCTGCAGCTTGGACGCTAACGGGACTTTATTTCATTCTTCTGCCTTTTCTCTTCCTTTTTCAACTGAAAGTCGCTACCAGCTTCTCTGAAGACAAGGGCAAAGCTGTGATGGACTTCAGCAGGTGAAAGGCTGGGTCTTTAGCTACCGTGTTCATTTACCAGAAATGAGAAGAACAGCATCACCTCCACGGGATGTGAGGGCACCTCTGAAATACATTATCCACCGTAAAAATAGGGCCGTGCAGCAGCACAGCTGCAGGCAGACCGCTCACTCAACAACAGATTGAGTTACCAGAACTCAGACTTTTGAGTTACCAGACTTAGCCTGAGCATGGCTAAATTGTTGAGAAGATTTTAAACATTAGCCCTGGCAATGCTGAAAAAACAGTCTATTGTGAAAGTCATGTTATTGTGCCAAATAAACTTGCTGAACGCCAGCAAGTGGGATAGCCTCATGGGAGGGTTTGGCTGCTGCAAATATAATGTCATCGGGGTGCATTTTTGTGTCCTGACTGGTAGGGAAAATGTTGTTAGAGTGCTGATAGCAGCATTTTGTTGGACACGGCTCCTACAAAGCTGCTCCCCATGAGCAGCCTGTGCTTTCCTGGGGTGCCTCTCCCACTGCTGGTACAGGACCGTAACTCCCCGAGCATCACGGCTGGGGGTTCGACCCAACCCACCTTATTAGCACGAAGACAAGCGATGCTTTAGAGATGTGTATTCCCACCATCGCTGTAGAGCAGTAAAGTTGCTGGAGCCCTTCACATACATATGGGCTTGCCCCAGTGGCACCAGCAACTGTGCTAAACTGGTCCCATCCATCCCCACCTGCCACATTAGTCACACAACGTGCCTTCGCAGCGGGGCAAGCCCTGGTGTCAAAGGCCTGGGCTGCAGCTGCTGCAGACCCAGATGCCCCCAGATCTCAGGTCTCAGCCAGGGATTTCCTTGAGGTAAAGAGATACGTTGACCGAATTCCTGGCCCCTCGTTCCTCCCTTTTGTTCCGTTGGTATTTCTTCCTCGTCACATTCTGAGGAAGCCTCTGCTTTGTGAGAGACCTGCAGGACATCGAGAAGACACAGAGGCGGCAAATGGCCCAAAATTTCATGAGACCACCATTATTTTGCAGATTATTCCTACCAGGAGGGTCTGTGAGGCGAGAGATGTGTGGGAATGGCGAGCTCGCAGCAGGGGGCAGTGCTCCATGGAAAATCCGCCCACAGGCCCGCGCGCGTCTTGCGCAGGGGAATTGTGAAATTACAGGGCTTGACATGGCAGCCTGGGGTTTCTATAAAGTCCCTCTAATTCCCTGGCTGAGAGGCAGCACTTGCAACGAGGCGGGCTTGTGCACAACTGACGCTGCACAACGTAGGGTTTGCTTCTGTCTCAGACACATGCTTGATTTGGAGGTTAAAGAAAACTATCAGGTGATGTTCCGGTGTCTAAATCCGTGTTTGTGTTTTCCCAGATGTACCTGGTGTCTCCTTGGGCTGTTTCTAGAAAGGAAACTCAAATGACCGAGGCACCTCCACAGCACCCTGAAGAGGGAGCCCCCAGCAACCTGCCTGCCTTCACAACCGTCATCATCTCAGGAATCACATGCTACCCCAAGAGAGGCCATTTTAATTAAAACTTGAAACTATCGCCAGCCCTTCCACTCAGCTCCAGCGTCAGTCCTTTTCCTGTGTTTACTGCAGGCACATCCTGCCCGGAGCTCTATCCAAACACAGCAGCATCTTGCAAATAAACACTCCGTGGCGAGGTCCGAGCCTTCCCTCCTCCCTGTTCACCAACCGCCCCATCCCGGAGTGCCATGGCCATGCGGCAGGGAAGGTGTCTGTGCCGTTTGGGAGGGAGCGGGGACAGGTGGCCTTGGCGAGCCAAGCCGCAGCTCACTGGTGCTGTTTCAGCAAATGCAAGGCTTTGCTGAAGGTCTGCTGTTGCCATTTAGGGTAGAAAGCGTCTCATTGTTTTGGACCATGTCGCCACTGGGGAGCTCAGCTGGAGGTGGTGAGGAGCTCTCCATCTCCTCTTGCCTGTCTCCAGCATGCAGAGATCTCAAGGGGACACCACGTGTGAACCTCTGCTGTGCTTCCTGCAAGCATCAGGGCAGTGAGAAGATTCCCTAGCTAATCTGTATCTATTTACTTGCTTAGACTTGTAATAGGCACAAGAGAGTGAGACTGCTCTTGCCAGTCCCTCCCTTCCCACCCAGGACTCACTCGTGGACCCCTGCTCTCCATCCCATTGATGACATCTCCATGGAAACTGCAGAAGTGGTGTTCAGGGTAGAAAGGGTTTAGAAAGGATTGCAGGTCCTTGAAGAAGCCTTTTGCACCATAGGCTTTGTCTCCTGCATCCCCAGAGGCCCCACGGGTGCGTGAAGCCACCAGTGGAGCTGCTGAAGCTTTTAGGAGCCTCACAATGTTGGCCCCTTGTTTTGCTTTCTGTCTTTGTGATCTCTGCTCTCTGGCTTATGCTCTGATCCCTTCCTCCTCCACTCTCTGACGTGCCTCTCTGGCTTTCCCAAGCACCATGCCAAGACACTAATTACATTCCTCATGCTCCTGCATTTCCATTAATGGCTGAGGGCTTGGACTCATTCCTCCTTCCTTCTCTCTTCTTGGCGTACCTGTCCGCAGCCCAGGAGATGATCCTGCCCCAGGCAGAGTAAGTGCTGAGGGTGCCGCATGGGACGGGGCAGGACTCCAAAATCCTAGTGAGCAGAGAGGAGACAGCCTGCGTGTTCCCCAAACACGAATGTGAAGGGTGGGACACACTGGCCCACAATTACGTAGGTTCAAGAAGCAAACTCGCTGAAGGCAAATATAAACACACAGACATCCGCCCTAAATGGGGACACCCCTGAGCTGTGGGTCAGAGGCAGCTGGTGAGTGTTCTGGGGAAGGAGCATATATTTTTACTCTTTAGCTCTTCTCCATGCTGTACCAGCAAGTGCTCTGCAAAGTCAGGAAAGTCGTATGAACTGCCTTCCACAGGAATCTCCCTCAAAATATCCCTTGCCATATCCCCACTTGCTTGCTTCCAGGTTTCCAAAATCAGGGAGCTCATCTTCCACCGCAGGGAGCAAGGAACCGGCTTCACCTTGTGGATGGTGTACTAAGGTGGCAATGGCTTAACTGGCAAGAAAGCATGCTTGGATGGTTGCCCATCCTTCTGCTCACAGGTACAGGATGCATCATCTGGGCACCAACAATCCCCCTGGTTCACCAGTTGTACCTGAAAAGGCATTTTGAGCCTCTACACCGAGGTGCTGGAAGCCACACAGGACTTGATGGGAAGCTCCCCCAGGCAATCTCAGTTGTCAACATTGCTGCTCAGCCTGTTGCTGTTCATCCAAGAGCTGCTGCTCCTGCTGCCCGTCTTGCCCGTGTGCAGCCTCTCTCCTCGGAGGGCTGGGACTCTGCCCCATATCCATGCTCACTATCTCCTTTGTCTATCAGACATCAGTCTTGGGGTGCCATGGGGCTCCTGTGCCTTCCCCTGACTGTGTGCCCCCAGAGAAGCAGGTCTGAGTCCCAAATTGTGTCTATATAGGGGAGGGGGCAGCCCTGTGAGAGGTCTCACTGCATCACACCAGTCCCCCAAGACAAACTGCACCAGATCTGTTTAAAGCGATACTCACCCGAAGGCTGCGCAGCATCGCTCCCAGCAAAGGCTCGGGAAGCTCTTGTGGAAAGCTGACCTAATTTATAGCTTTCAGTGCTATTCTAGTAGTTTGGATGTAGCAAAAAGGAGCCTGGCATCTATCCTCATTTAATACCCATCTCAGCCTGACTTTGAAATGTCCTACTGAAAGTACAGCCAAGGGAAACTTTCTTTTTTTAACAAACAGCCAAGGGGTAGTAAAAAGCAGGGAAGAGGGAGTGAGAAAGAAGCAACAAACAAACAGCAACTAAAAATTTGGGGACTGCAAATAGTTTCATGAATAATATTACCCCCTGGAAATCAAGCAGCTGGACACACTTGCCTGACCCAATATGCAAATCTGTCCTGGGAAGGGACGGGGCAGACGGGACCCCTTATAGCCAGTGCTGGGCTGTTGCGGGGGCGGAGGGAAGCCTCGCTGGCTGGGCACTGTCAGAGGCTCTTGGGCACAGCCACAGGTGTCTGTGTGTGCCACCTGTGGAGAGGCTACTGCCACTGAGGCCAGGTCACTTGGGTGAAAATTGAAGGGATGCTTTGAGGAGCAAGGGGGTGCACGCGGTTGCTGGGGGCCAGCACTGGCCCGCGGGAGCTCAGAGCACCTTGCAGGGGGAGCTCCCCTGCACCCACAGATAAATGTGGATGTGCACGGGCGCTGTGGGGGCGGACAGGGATCCCTTGTAGCCCCACCTGGGGAGTGCAGGCCTCTTCCTAGGAACGGCGAAGAGCCTCTAACCCCGCAGTGTGGCTGCTGCTGGCACCATGCCACAAGCACACGTCTTGCAGCACACGAAAGGCAAGTGCTCCCGGCCAGGGCAGCTCGGACCAGCCCAGCTGGGAACATGCTGCAGCAAACACCTTTGTTTATAAAATATTTGTGAATAATGGCCCTGACATTGCACCCAGAGAGGCAACAGATCCTAGCAAATGCAAAGGGCATTTGCTCACCCTTGCCCTTGTCAGCCCATGGCACGGAGGGACTTTTACTGATGTGTCCTTTCTGCAGAGGAAAGGCCATCCCTCCTGCTGGCCCACGTGCTGCTTACTGGGGAATGCAGCTGGTGGGTCTCGGCAAAAGCTGCGGCAAGGTCTGGGTGTTTTTTACCAGGTAGTTTCTCAGAACATTTTCATGTGTGCTAGGCTTGGTTTTCCAAGGCAGAGAGGTCCAAAATCAGAGTGACTCTTGTCAGTAGAGATTATTAGGTTCCCATAACATGTAAGATGTCACTAGGTATTTCCTTGTCACCAATGTGCCCATGATTTACAGCGGCTGCCTAACTGGTGTCAGTCAGTGATGCACGGGGACTGGTGTGCTGGCCTGGCAGGGTAGGTAAAAACCATGACAAACGTGTCATGGCAGAGGTGTTTGCAGAGCTTTTGCCCTCAGAAGCCAGATGCACGTGGTCATATCGAGGTCTATTCAATTGCTCTCATTGTGCTGTTTCAGCTGCCTTCCACAGGTCGGTCTGCTCCCCATGGCTCATCTCACCGTGAAGACTTTTTCTTAATTTCTTACATTCTTCTCTTGTCATGGCTTTGTTTTGACTTCTTCCCCTTTTCCCTCGGTGGATAACTTTGTAACCGTTTTTATAGGGAGTTGTTGCTCCTCTTCATGGCCCTTAGCTTGGGTATCACAGCAGAGTCTGCTTTTTGTTTTCATGTGACACATGATTGCATCTTCTGTACTTTTCATGGTTATTTTGTGGGTTGTCCCCACGTATGTTACAGTGGGTCCGCCAGCTGCTTCTGGTGCAAATAACTCAGAGCATCTCCTTAGCATCAACACCCCTTTAAAATACTTGGCAGTGGAGTGTTACAAAGAGAGCTCCCAGAGCAGCAATACATCTTGTCGGTCTCACATGAGATGCCAGTACATTGAACTTGAGCACAAGGTGCCTGCACTTGAATTAAAACTAATTGCTGTAGCACATCGGTGCCTGGAAGGAGCCTGATAAAGCTGAAGCCAGCAGAGATCATCATCAGATCGACAGTTTGCTGGGGTGCAGCTTGCTGACCTCTCTCCGGATGGAGCAAACTTTTAATGACTGAGGACTGATTGCTGCACATCGGTTCTCTTCCATATACTCATGCAGTTTGCAGAGATTTTGAAGGTTGAATCCTGTGACAGCTCTCTTGGATGCATCTCACCGAGATACCTATGGGACTGAGTCCAAAACAGTTGTGTTGCCTGACATACAGCTGCAGTGGGTAAGTTCAACGCTCTTACCAAAGCCTCTGCCCTTTTGTCTGCAAATTTCCATGTGGCAAAAAACATCCCTTCAGCTACAGAGTGCTGGGCTTACGGTCCTGTCTCAGCCGGTTCAATGGTGGTGTTCTTCATTTGTCTGGAATGGCATTATTAATTTTAATCACTGGTCACACAGCTGAGCCTGCAGGCTTTGTTGTGCCAGGTTAAGTGGAGAAGGTTCTCCATAACTGCAGTGAAATTGCTAACACGAGCATCAGTTTTAACACACGTTTCAATTTTAACTACATTTGTTTTGAAGTCTGACCTACACAAAAGGGAACCAAGCCCACAGGAGTTCAGGTGTGAATTCTGCTCTGTGGTAGGATGAGCACATGGCAGAACTCAAAATCCCCAGGTGCAACAAAGGTTTGTTTCTCTTGATACTGCAGAGAAGAAGCTGAAAATCTAACCCTGGGCTTTGCAGCACAGGTGTTGCTAACCTTGGGAATGTTTGCCTGGGTGTAGCTGTGTAGAATGGGTCTACGTGAGGTTTGCAGCATGGCCTGCGGTTTGTTGGCAGCGTAGGACGAGGTTTGCAGCACAGGCTACAAGGCCAGAAGCAACTGACCTCCTGTATGACCATTCCACATGCCTCCTCTGAGTTTGGGGCAGATTTATAACTCCATCAAATTAACTACCCCAGGACAGAGATAGCCAAACCCAAGCATAGCTGTTGCTGGCAGGGGTGTTTCTTCCACCATCTTCTCCCCTTGCTGCTTCCACTTTTCCTCTTGTGCCAGTAAAATGCCAGTAAAGCTGGAGAAGCCTCAGTGCTTCATTGGAGGGGAGGTAGGACCATGATTTTCAGCTCTGCAACCAGCTTAGCTGTATTGTCCCAGGGCTTTCCTTTAATTGTCATTGCTCCCCCACTCTCTGCCCCAGGGACATTCCTGTCATTCTGTGCATGTTACCAAAATACAGAGAGGCAGTTTCCACAAGGCAAAAGACAGGTAGCATCAAATGACTTCAGAAAACAGATTAGGATTTTTAAAGCATGTGCTGTGATTGGAATCTTCTTCACCTGCTATCGGGAAGAAGATACTTCAGCAGCTGTGGTTATAAATAGCACTTACCAGGCAGTGGAGAGGAAACAAAGGTTTGGGTAATTAGAAGAAGGAATGTCTAGGGGAAGATGATTTTTTTTTTTTTTTAAAGGGTAAGTAAATCAGCTCCCATGCAGCTGGTGAAGGAGAGATGCCTGACAGCATGGTACCGCATAGCCAGGTCTAAGAAGGGTCATTTGGTAAAGGTCAGGCAAGAGCAGGGGCTGGAAACTTGTGCATATATTTGGCCAAAAAATCAGAAGTAAAGGAAGATGATCCTGACTTTAATAACTAAGGTGGGATTTCTCTGATTCAGGAACAAGAGTCTGAATGTCTTTCAGCTAAAGTCTATGGTGACATCTCTATTTCACAAACAACATTTTTCTTATACCTTGATCTTCAAGAGATGGGCAGTGGATAATATAAAAACATACTTTCTCTGATGAATGTACTTTCTTTTGTTTTCTTGATGTAAAAAAAAAAAATAAAAATCTTGGGGGTGACTTCAATGCCAGCAGACCTCTGCAGCGTGCAAAGACCCTTAGCATCAGCAGGCTTGTGCTTGAGATGAGGCTGGGAACAGGGCAGGGTACAGGTGCAGTGGTGATGGAGAGGTGCTGTGCTGCAGCCTTTCAACAAAATGCTCTGGAGCGCATGAGCCAGAATGAAAGTTCACAGAAACAGGCAGAGGGCAGTGAAACCAGTGGAGCTACACTCACGTAAACCAGCTGAGGCCCAGGTTATTAATTCAGCATAAACTGCATGGCCAGTCATTTGTTTGACTGTTTTCAGATTGACTGTACTTGTATTGGTCCTGCCCAATCTACCAGTTTTGCCCCTATTGGAAAAGGTGCCAGGAAATATTTTACTAGAAAAAGGGAAACGTGGAAATATGTAGCTCTCACTCAGGCAGTGTGCGGCTCAGTTTATTGTATGCAGGCTTACATTTGGCTTACACGTTGCTCAGATAAATGGCGTGTGTTACTTGAAATGTTAGCAAGGTTGCCCAAGGGTGCTGAACATAACTGGAAGGAGAGCCAATATTGCAAAGCCAGGCTGTTACCTCTGCTGTCACTGCAGCCCAGAGGTGTGGGTTTCTGTACTTTGTTGCAGTGTGCATGCTGCTCTTCAGGGAGGAAAATGGTAATATAACTGCATAGATGAGTTACCTGCTAATATACCTCTCGTGATGAAAATTGGGTGAGCGGAACAACGTTGATCATGTGAGAACAAGTGAGCAAATGCAAATATCTCAGCCTGCATCAGTCTCTGGGGGGGGAAAAAATACATTCAGAGCTGACACAGCAGCGGGACTGTTGGTCACTGAGCTCTGTCCCAATTTCACTAAAACAATTTACTTCCAGCCTCTTTGGTTTTAATGAAAATGAAGAACAAAATGCAGCTGCATCATGTAAAAAAGAAATTACTTAACCATGCTACAGTTTGGTTTGCATTAACTGTTTGGAGGCTGGTGTTAAGTATCCCAGACTCTGGTGTGTTTTGAAATCCCACAGTATAGACAACATGAGGGAAATACTGTTTCCCTGAGATACAGTGTGAAAGCACGCTTAACTCCTCAACACGGCTTCTTCCCCCCTCCCCCCCCAGTTTCTGACGCTGCCATGCTTAGCATAACAGGGCTGAGAGAAAAGCAGCATTTCCCAGATCTTAGAAGGTGGATTTTTTAAGAAGTGATGCTGGTGCCTGGCTCTGGTCCATGCCTGCCCCTTTGGAAAGCCTGCCCCAAATCCTGCTTCCCCTTGACAAATGGCTCTGCTCGTTTTCTGTTGCCCATAGAGCTGGGATTTTACTTTTCTTGAGCTGGGGACCCTGCCATCCACGTTGTGTAACAGCGAGCGCGCTGTTCCCGCTTGGCCGGCCATCACCACGCCGAGCCCTCAGCCTTGGCTCCCTGCAACCGCCCTGATGCACTGGGGAACGCGCTGGGGATCTCAGGGTTAAGCCAAGTTAGGATCACTTTTTTTAGTAAGGTAAACAATGGCAGGGCTGCGGTGCCCAGGAAAAGCTCTGCCTCTTTCCATGATGAGTGCTCTGGCAGCGCTCAGGCGTGCCAGGCATTTTTTTCCCTTTCTGAACTAGAAACTACTCTACAGAAGCAGACTTAAAGAGCAGAAGGAAACTCTGCATTTCTCGCTATAAAATCCCACGTTAGAAGTGCTTACTGCTCTCACCACATCTTGGGGTCTGCTATGAACTGGATTTCCGAAGCCCCAGTTCTCCTTGTGGGGGGTGTGAAGGCTTCAAGATGAAGAGCTGAGTCCCTTGCTCTTGCCCTCTGCCAACAGCCAGAGGCAGTTGATGCTGGAGACACCCCACTCTCCACCTTCGGTTCCTAACTCCCAGGCTGGTGGGGAGGGTTCAAACACCACTATGTTTAGTGACATTTTTATGTGTGGATAGTTTTGATCAGTATTGGTCCTCTTAGAGAACCTGTCTGGCTAACAGCTTCCACAAGCCCAAACTGCAGCCATGGTGCTTGTTGGTGCCAGGGTAGTCCCAATTGTCCCAAATTGGCTGCAGAAGTTCACAGCCCACCCCATCCCAGATAATTTTTTCTGCAAAGCAGCTATAAGTTACAAATCTTTCTGCAGGAGAAGGTTCTCTCTTCTTTTCTCCTCTCCTTTCTCCTCTCTCCTCTCCACTCCGCTCCTCTCCTCTCTCCTCTTTTCAAATTCTAAGATGACATCAGGTTAATCCCCCATCCAGAAATTGGGGAAATTAAGCATGGTTTGCAGATCTGAGACACCAAGGGAAAGGTGAGCCAACCCTATCTAAGTACATACCAATAGGCAATGTGTCTCTGTTCCGGGGGAGGGTATTGGGACACCCAGAGACCTGTCCCTGAAGATGTGGGTCTGGTCAAACCCACCACTACTGAGAGTAAGGGCCCCTGGAGGGACTGCATCAGCAGTTTGCATCCTGTGGCCCACCCCAACCTCCACAAGGGAAATCAGAAATGCTGAGGAAGTCACAGGGGCTTCACCTAGGAGTTCAGTTCCAATTTAGTGTAAAAATCACGGGGTTTGATTGCAGTAGCACCATAGCAAAGGACTGCAACTTTGCCTGGGTCTGCAGGTCTGCTACCTCCTCTAGGCACAGGCAAGTGAGAAGAGCTGATGAGGTCCAGACTGATCTGAGTTGGAAGGAACACACAGTCTGCTTCTCAGAAGGATTAAGAATTAAAGAGCCACTGTCAGGTCCCATAAGTGTAAGCACAAAGTACAAAACCCAGCAGCCCTGAGCTGCTGATGCTGAAAAAGTGCACGGAATTCTTCAAGGTAGGATACAAAGGGCATCAATCCAGCAGCATCTGGAGAACAAGACCTGGCACTGTGCCAGAAGGAGGGGTGGTGCCGGGCAGGTTCTTGCAACAGGTTGAAGGTGCAGTGATCACCAGAGAAGGATTGGCATCTATGTACCCATGGGGCAACTTCAGCCTGAGGATCCTGGTGCCCACCTTCTCCGAACATGCAGCTTCTTTGTACTGATCGGGTCCAAAGTGCATCTTGGAACAGCTCATCCTAAGTGCCCAGGCAGTAGAGTGTCCCCCAGTAGGTAGCAGAAGAGAAGATGTGGTTTTGGAGAAGTTGTCCCAGGTGTCGTTTGTGGGGGTTCTGAGTCACCCTGCTCCCAACCCAGACGTCTGAGTCATGGCCCCACTTCCCTGCTGGGCCAGGAGGCTTTGAATCAGATCACGACAGCATGAATCAAGACTGGAACGAGCCCTTCTCCTGAGCATCAGGAGGCTCTGAATCAGGTTGTGACATAGTTGTTCCTTTGCAGATGCGGAGGGCCTGAATCAGGACCTGAGCTGATACCTTTGCTCTGGAGCAGAGGGCGTTAACAGATGACGACAGCAGGTATCCCTGGCTGGCAGAATGAGGAGCAAAGGACCCTCATTGCATGGGTTGATTGAAAAGCTGCTTGAACAATGTGGTTCTCTGCCAGTTTGGTGACATGTCACAGGCCCTTTGAAGTAGAGACGGGAGGGAGGAATAGAAAGAGGAATATTCTTGAACAGTAATGGTGATTGTGTTGGAGCAAGGGCACTAAACAGGATGCTTTCCATCTCCTCACAGGGATGTCCTGGTCCCAGGCAGTACATCTAGTAATCTTCAGCCCACTGCAGACCCTCTTGCCCCGGTGCCTCTACATTTAATGCAGGGGAGCATAGTTTATGCAGATTGTTATTTAGGCTTTGGGGATTCCTGCTTAGAGGTTGGAGCTCCTCCGTGCTGGGCCGAGGGTGGTCACGTACCAGGAGAACTTCAAAACACACCAAACACAGGTGGGCAACGCTGCAGGAAAGGAGGCATCATCCCTATTTTGCAAAAAGGAGGTTTATCCAAGGTAACCCAAGGGCACAGTGTGGCCAGCACAGCTTCAGACAACTTTTCACACTGCATTTGAAGCTTTGTTTTGCTGATAAAGGCTTCCTCCCTCTCTGTCAGGGATTAAGGCGTGCTTTCTTCAGCTTTACACTGTTTTGCACACTGATGAATTGACTTGTTTGTCATGGGAGTATAGAGTGGGCTGCATGTGCTCTTCTGCCCTCCTTACCTTCTTTGTTATTCTCCCTGCCACTAATAGTGCTCTCTGGCTGGGATGGTGATGATTCATGTGACACATTGTCACCTGAGAACAGAGTTGACAAGACCTGTTGTCTTCCAGCCAGCACCACGGTAGCATCTCTCAAACTTCAGTTGTATCAAAGAGCTGTTGCAGTGGAGTATTTCTGTAGCATGAGCTGCCTGGGAGCTGGTTTGTTGCAAGAGAAGATGAAGGCAGAGGGAAAAAATCATTCCAAGTGTGGGCCAGGTCCATCTGTGTGTGCAGCTCTCTGGTTTCAGGGTGTGTATGGGACAGAACAACATGGACAGCCAGTGTCTCACTGCTGACAGCTGATGACTGAGACGTGAGCAGGTCAGCTGGGATTGCTTGAATTTTTCTCTTCACCTTGGCAGCTGCAAATGGAACAGCATGGGTCCCTGCTCCCAGCTTCTGGTGTCAAGGCAGATTTAGAGAAGGAGGACTGAGAACGGTGTTTCGTAGGGCTGCTTTAGTGGAAGATGTGTTGTGGTTGGAGACAAGACTGAATAGTATCTGGCAGGAATGAAGGGATAGTTTGAGCAATCTGTGTAACTTTCTGTTTCCCTTACTCTTTTCCTACAGTATTCCTTCCTTCCATTACTTGCAGCTGTTGTATCACAAGCCTGCTTTGGATCTGCTTTAGCACCCCTGGGGAACCCGTCTGCTGACTTGGGACAGTCAGGTTCCTTTGGAAGAGACTTCTCATCGAACTGTCTCTGTGCTTTGTAGGAGAATTATCATGCTAGATTCGGGTCAACAGTGATGATCAGAGTACAAGTAATGAATTATAAATAAAATAACTAAGTGGCATCTGCACATACAGAGTTCAACAGAGACCACATTAGGCTACTGAAACAAGCAGATCCCACCAAACCATTTCAGGCTATTGCAATGAAGCGCGATCATAGAATTACAGAATTATTTCGGTTAGAAAAGACCTTTAAGCTCATCAAGTCCAGCTGTAAACCCAACACTGTCAAGTCCACCACTAAACCACCTCCATTATGATCAGGTGTGAAAATCAGCTGTATTTTCCAGTTCCTAAATTCTGGAACTCCCTGTTTGGAGGGCCTGATTTACCCACAGGGAAGTATCCTGCTTGTTTAATAGATGATTTCTAATTTGAATCTTTCCCAAAAGGTGTGTCTATAAGGGAAACGTCATTCCACGATCCTCTTTTGCCTAGTTTTTCTCTGTAGTTCAACACAGGAACACTTAATAAGTTTTGAACACTCATTTTTGAGGGCTTACAGAGAAAGATAAGGCTAAAACTGGAGAAGATCCATCCTACAGACTGGCATTAAATCTAACGGGTATCTCTAGTATTTTACTGTATCAAGAAAATGTTATGATAAGGGGAACAAATGGAAACACTTGTAGACACACACAGAATCCCACGCAGAGACAGCAGGAAAGAAAATCACCTCTCATGGCTTTGTATGCTTAAGTGGACTTAAAATATATGCACAGGAGACAGATACTGCTTTTAGTTTTGCTGGGCTAAAATGTACAAACTGGGATGCAATTAATGTAGTGATCATTGAAATGCCTCTGGGGCAGAAGAGTTGTCACGCAAGCCTGTTCCACATGGCTGATGCCTTTCTACTGTCTCTAACAAGATGTTGGTATTAGGCATTTGGAGCTGCTTGAACACAGGACTCAAGCCTACAACCACTTGCGGCTGACACAGCGTTTCTTACCCCTTTGCTGAGGTTGGGCAGCACCTTTCCGTGCCAGTTTTGCTCAACAGGCCAAGGATACGCAGCAGTGCCTGGTCCCAGGGCACGCGGCTGTGGGTGCTGCTGGCAGGCTCACGCCTACAAACACGCAGAGCGAGGGGTTTGGGAGTAAAGAAATGGTCATATCAATCAAGCAGATTTTTTTTTTCATTTGTTTCATGAATGACTGGTAGCAAGTTCTGTTTCTCTTGCGGTGTTGTAGCAAAGGTTCCTTTCTCCAGACTTCTGCCCCCAGGCTGGCGAGGGCAGCAGAGCCCTGGCAGCAAACAGATCACAGATGAACTCTTTGTCTTTGTAATGAACCTGGAGACATGTGTTGCACAGAGCATGGGGCTTCTCTTCTTTTGTCGCCAAGCATGGAAATAAGTCTGATTTTGCATTAAAGTCTGTGCACCCAGGGACAAAGTGGCTGTGCCACTGCTTTCCAATGCCACCTGCGGCATGTCCCTGAGCACGCAGCTCCACCAGCCCCAGGGAGCTGCTCGGGCACCTCGCCAGCCCCAGAACGGGTAGCTCATGTCCCTGTTGTTCACCTAATGCCAGTTTTATGCCTTATGATGTGCATCACAGTGGCATTAAATGGCATTGAAACATCTGCTCATGAGCTCAGGCCAGATGGGAGTGTGGTGACCCGTGTGCTGACTGGTGGGAGCTTTGGACATGAGAGAGAGCACCTGGGGACAGTCACCAACATGAGCTCTGTCACTGGTAGAACAAAATAAAACTCTTTTCTACCATTTTTTCACCCTTTTCCACACCAGTTACTGGTTGTGCCACCAGTGCAATTAACAACCCTTATTTAGGTTGCCATTTAAAGGGGCATTTGGTACCTGAATTTAATCGACAAGTTACAACAGGAGTCACCTTCCCAGTCTGGACAATGCCTTTGAGTTTAACTGCAACAGGCAACACGGGATGGATTTTTGCTTTTGTTTTCTTGGAATGTTGTATTGTCCAAGAGTAAAGTTCTGGTAAGAAGAATAATCTCTCTAGTTTCCAAAAGGATGGCTCTGGAAATGTAACTATGTTTGTTTGCATCCAAAGAATCCTGATAGAGGAGGACTGGGAGAGCAAGAGGAGGAGGATGTCACTTGCATCTGTGTGGCCTTTGCAAGTCTGACAAGAGTTATGGGTCTGGAGGCTTTAGGGTACGGAGGTACTGCTGAAGGCCAGGAGGAAATCCCAGGCTCCCGCTGTTGAGCTATGCAGCGGGCAACAGGTGGGGAGGGATGTGGCACCTGGCACAGGCTGTCACGATGGAGAGGAGACCAGCTCCTTCTTGCTTCTGAAGGGGCAGCAGCTCCCACCAGCACCTGTCCACGGGGCTGGCAGCTGTGGCTGTGACCACCCTGGGTTTGGTTCACTGATGGTTTAGCTTGTGGAGCGGCAAAAGCAGTTAGTGCCTTGCCTTGTCCCTGTCCCTTTGTCCCTGCTTAGATACTTGTGCCTCTTCCCTGCTGCGTCACCAAAGGATGTTCCCTGCCCAGCCCCTCTGCCTGCTGGACCTGCTCTGGCTGGGAAGACCCTGTCGCCTTGCACTGCAGCTTCTGGGTGTCTGCGGGGGAGATGCACCAGCAATGATGGTGGTGAGCTCCATGCTGAGCAGGGCAATCGCAAGGCTCAGCCGTTAGCAGGGATGCTGGTGTGCCACTGCTCTACCATGGGCTCTCCTGGTGTGGTGGCCCACCTGCAGGACTGTGGTGGCCCAGCCAGTGCCAGACCCTCCCAGGTGCCGGAGACGGGGACAGGCTGTGGGCACCCAAACCCTCCCCAGGGAGGGATGTCCCGGAGGTGTGAACCCAGCCTGGAGAGGACACTCAGCTTGCCCAAGCAGGCAATGGCTGCTGCCGTGTGTGGCCTTCCCCTCTCTTCTTCCACAGCCTCTTTCTTCGGGAGGGAGAGCGTGCCTGCTAATGGCAAGCTGACAAGTGAATCAGCGCATACGTGCGATCGGCAGTGCTGGGGGAAGGAAACAAGAATTTATCCTCCCCCTGTTGTTTTAGACAATGTTTCCGCTTGCAGCCTGAGCTCCAGCTAAGGACGTTTATTGATTGTTTCTCTAGTTTACTACTGGCTGCCCAGGGAGTGAATAACAACATTTTAAATGATCAGGCTGAAATATGGCAAGGCAGGAGTTGACAAGCAGTGATTAAGCAGCACTCTGATCTGGAGGAGGGAAAGAAACAAATGACAATATATATATATATATTTTTATATATATGTATGATGGCTAATATAGCAGGGGAGAAAATTAACATTGCAGGAAGGTGGAAGATCTTTCAGCTACTCATGTTCCTGTCTGATGATTAAGCTGCTAAAATAAAGGTTGCCAGAGGGAGGGATGATCCCAATACGTTTTTAAAAACACTGCTGCAGAGCAGCGTGTACCCCTGTTCCCACAGCACCTGCAGAAATGAGGGGCTGATTCAAAGGCTGCTGGAGTCAGCAGAAGGGTTTCCAATGACGTCCATGGGTTTAGATCTGATCCCTAAATCCTGGGCATGGTTTCATTGAGAAAAACACTTAATACGTGGCAGCCTTGGAAACTGGTCTCCAAATTCCTGTCCTGAGAAGAAAGGAAGAGCTGGTGAACTGGTGCTGGTGAACTCCTGGGTGCCACAGAAGCACCTTGAATCACAGACATGCAGTTTTGCATTATACACATTTGTATTATTTTGCTTTTCTCAAGAGTTTAAGGGATTAAAGCCACATTTCCCCCCCCCCCCCCCCCCCCGGCCTAATCCTGCACTGGCACATATAGGCTAGATTGGAAGGTCCACTCAATGGTGCTTTGTAAAGCATTTTGCTAAATGGGTCTTTTGTGTTTAATGGTTCATTCCTTATAGTTAGTGCAAATAACTTAGACAGAAAGAATCCACCTGCTGTTCTGCACAGTACCATGTGCTACCACTGTGTCACCTCGAGCCCAGGCTCCTTAATTGCATATGCCTGGTGATGCAGGTACATTTATCTGCTGATAAGAAGTATTTGCATAAGGCAGATCGATTTTTCTTTTTAATATATCCTGATATAAGAGGAAATAGGCTCCTGGAAAATATTGTCAGAGAACTGGAGAGATACCATAGTTCCTGTGACATCCCCATTGGCCTTTAATCTCTCTCTATCACCGGTATCACCATTTGCAATGGGGTTGAAAGGCATTTCAAGGAGCTCAGGTGGTAAAAGCGCTGACTGCAAGCTCAGAGTCCGCAGCTGAAGGTTACGTGCTGAGGTGGGGCCAGCAATGGCAGGTCTG
Organism: Falco punctatus; assembly: GCF_963210335.1. NCBI lineage: Eukaryota > Metazoa > Chordata > Aves > Falconiformes > Falconidae > Falco > Falco punctatus. Next base: position 37,501,396 of record NC_137587.1, on the reverse strand, counting down.
GCAAACAGGCTGGGAGTCAGGTGCTCACCTTGCAATTCCTTTGCTAGCCATGAATTCAAAAGCCTTTGAAGGTCAACGGTAGAGTTTTCTAGTAGACTGAAGGGAAAGGACTGTGCAAATGAAGTTTTCACCAAATGCAATGTTAGTATAGAATCAAAGTCCTCTTTGTTTAACAAGGACAACGGGTTTATAAAGATCTTATCACTGCTAGGATCATACCGTTGCTCTGCAAAAGCACACAGCAGGGTGCCTGAGGGCACAAGAGTGACATTATAGCACATTAAACCCTGTAATTAAAAGAATCATTCTTGCTTGGATAAAAAATTAACAGATAATGCCAATTCTTCAACTTTTTGCAGGCAGGCAGAATTCAGACATCATGCAGGTGTAGCAAGATGTCCATGTTACATGATACTGGGCTGGACCTTAAAAGAAGTGGCTAGAGAGCAAGCCCAGCAAAGGTGCTTGTATGAGTCGAGTCCTCTGGGGATGATTTTCAGGGGTCCCACAGGACCAAGTGGATTGCACTGGTAGTGTAAGCTGGCTTTAACTTTTGTCTCTGGGTCTTTTCCTTTCTTCTTAAAATTAACTTTCCCTCCTGGTATTTCCTCCTAGTTGCCATTTGGTGAGTTGTTGGACTTCCCTCAGGCAGAAGTAGCTGCAAGACCATATCACGTATGCTCCATATCCTGGACTTTGGAAGAAAGTGGGAGGAAAAATGTTGCTAATTTGGAGAGATGCAAAAGACACATTTAAAGCTGTTATTTAAATATGAAACAGCAAGCTTTTAAAAACAAAGCATTTTTATGAATAAGAGAAGCTCCTTAAGACTTCTTAAACAGTGCCAGCTTGTAAGGAAGAGACATTTTCATTTAGCTCTCTGTGCTGTGATGGAGAAATTTTTGAGATTCTTGATATTTACATTGAGAACAGGCTATATCTTGTGAAGATCCGGAGAAAAATGAAAAAACACTTTCTTTCCTAAATTGAAGCATTGCCTCTGTGCAACCCAGGCCAGCAGGATGCAGGTGAGAGGGGCAGGGGATGCACTAGGCTGTATCACACCGTTCCCTTTTTAATCTGTGCTACCACAAGCTCATCTGGCTTCCAGGTAGTGTGTGTTACAGCTGAGCTTGGCTATTGCAACTCTGCTCCAGAGACCTCCAAACACTTTATTTTCATATTGGATGAAGAGTATAAGCTGCTTATTTTGTGCAGAGATATGGCTGAATGATATTGGATCATTCCCTGGCTTTCAGAAATATAAATTGTAGGCCTGAACTACGTAATTTATGACAGATCTTTGTTTCATTGTACACAAGCATTCTAAAAGACATTAATTTACTGAATAAACCGCTAATACGCTGACTTTATAAAGCACCCTTCACTTTGCTTTTTGCCTATAATCGATCACATGCCCGTGCTGCTTTTGTAGACTAGAAACTAGTGTTATAAACAAGTGTGTTAGAAGGCTTAATACAAATAATAAACAGATAGCAGAATGCTAAGGGCAGGGCCAGCAGCAGTATCTGGCCTCGTGCTGACAGACTGCAGAGCTCCTGCCCGTGGCGGTGCTGTGCTGGACCTGAGTGACCCCCCAAGGTCAAACGCAGAGACGGGTCTGGCAGCAGCAAGCAGGGACACTGGCGCCTCTCCATCAGCTGAAGCTTTCCTGTACAGGTAATCACATTTTCCTGGATGTCTTGGTTTTGAATTTGCAAGAAACTGTTGCCACAGCTGGAGGGATTCATCCCGCAGAGGGGAGCAGCCTCCCTGCCTGCGCCCTCCCCAGACTGGCACCAGCGTTCCTGGGGTTTAACATTTCCTCGGTGACCAGTCTGACTGGGAGAAGGAGGGCTGGCAGAGAAGTGGAAAGACCAATTTCAGCAAGGAACATGGAAAAAGCCTTCCCAGCTCTGGGGCTTGATTTCTGAAGCTTCCTCCTCCCTGCTTGCTCTTGGTGAGACAGGCAGGGAGAGAAGATGGTTCCTCCAGCAGGATAACATCAGATCCCTGCAGTGTCCCAGGAGGTGACAGGGACATACAGGCACAGCATGTGCATCCTCCTCCTGCTTTTGCAGCTCATGGCAGTGTTGCCTCTGGGGGACATCCACCTCAGGGGGGAATTTTCTGCTGCTGCCCAGCTTTTGCTTTGCAAGTGCATACTGATGATGGAGCATAATTATTTGTGGTAAAGGTACAACCACTTCGCTATCCCCAAATAAAACCTTTAATGCAAGAAACTCCCATCCGTAACTAATGTCTGAATTTGCAGCACATGACACAGGGAGGTAAAGCTATAAAGGTGATTAAAGAGATAAAGCAAAGGCTACTGACTGCATTGGCTTCACACACGCCAAAGCGCCAGCATGCCTTTTGGGGCAGAAACCGACCTACCCCGTGCCTACCAAGACGTGCAAAGCCACGAGATGGGAAAGTCATCCCCGCAGTGCCGCTGCCATGAGAGCACCTTGCACCGTTCCTGCTCTCGGGCACCAGCCCCAACGCCACCGCACAGCCTGAGAGCTGCCTGAGGAAGGGGAAGAGATTTAAACTGACACATTGAAAAGAGTCCAAAATGAAAAGTTGTGGGTGCAATTTGAATAAGTGCTTCAGAACTGCTAGAGCTTGCGCTTGAAAATAGCATGGGGGAGGGGGTTTTAAGCCCTGTGCAGTATTTTCAAGTGGCTCTTTGGATAAATTGACAGAAATTCCAGAGGGATTTTAGCTACAAGGATGAGGATCCAGAGCCTCTGCTCAGGCTGTGCACAGGCTTTAACCGTGTTGTGGAGAAACCCTGATTTCAGTTCCATGGGGCAGGGACAGGAATTGGGGAAGGGAGCGTGCTTATAATGTGCTTGTTTGCACAAGGTTTATTAAGATTATTTTAGGAGTATTTATTGTACCTGACCAAAAGGGTATAAGCAACACAAGCTCTCTTCAAATACATGACTATGTAGTTTTGTAAGACATGACAATATAAACGCATACTTAGTGAAAGGCTCAGGAAAAGGGTTAATTTTTATGCTATCTTCATTTTCCTGTTAAAGAAATAATTCTGCTGTTGAAACTTCACTCACAGAGAAGTGTGGTCTGTTTTTTAAAACCACATCTTCTTTTTTTGAAGCTGTATCATGAGGAAAGTCTCTTGGACTCCCCAAATACTTCTTTTTTTGGGGGTGGGTGGTGGGGGAAGAGCTATGAAAGTGAAGTGATGTTACCAGGCTTCAGTTTGTTCCTGCTGACTTTCCCCAGCTACTGTACCGCAGTGCAAAGCTGCTCCGCTCTGAACTGTGGGGAGGGCACACAGCTTCGCTGCGCAGCGTTGCTCCAGGTCCTGGGCAGGTGAAAGAGGAATTTGTCCTTCCACCAGCAAACCCCACGGCTTGCACTGTTGCCCCCATGGCAGCACAGCTCCCTATCAGTTCTTAAACAAGCCGCAATCCCTTGCAAGGCTGTGCCAGCACCTGCAGCCTGTGCTGCCGCAGGGCTCTGCCCAGCATTCCCCGAGTGCTGGCAGCGGGCAAATCCCGGGCAGCCGGGGCAGCACCGGCACCGCACCGTGAAACTCAGACTCCAGCACCACGACATGCTTCAGATGGTTTTGAAGCCATCTTGCCTCTTTTATCTGTATTTCCAAGGTAATGAACCAAATGCGTTTCTGATGCCGTTGGTTTAGATTTCCTCATTAACTCTAATTGCAGTGGGTATGAGAACCCGGGCTCCGGGCAGAGATGTGGCAGCCTCCTGCCCTTGTGTGGCAAGGAGGGCCTTAGGTGGTGACGGTAAGGGGAACTCATTAGAGCAGGCTCGTGTACGGATATCCCCCGAGTAACCACCCACGGGAAAAGCTGTGGGACGTTAATCAGATCAGATCAAAGAGCAGAGCCTGTCCGGCCCAATCAGCCCCGACTGGCAGCTTGGCAAGTTCAGCGCCAGCGAATGGAAGCGAGAGACCTCCCACAAAACTGGTACCGGTGGGATCAGGAGGGCACCCCGACTGTGTGTGACTAACCAAACAGGAACGTAACAACACTTTAACGTGCCTGGCATTTAACAATGTCACCTCATGCATGACGGGTCTGATTCCAGAGAAACTTTTCCAAGTTTGTCCATGTTATCCCATCAAACGCCAAGCCTGGGAAGGCAGCATCCTTCTCTGGGACCAGTGCTGAACCCACTTTTCCAGTGCATTCTTTTAGGCTTTTGCCTGTCAGTGGCAGTTGTTGGATGGGGCTTGAACTACGGGGCCATTCCAGTTCCCTCCTTGCGCGAACACCACTCTTACAGGCAGACAGCTGCTTTTACCTCTTCTCCGAAATTCTGTGAATTTTGGACGCTGTTCAAGACTGAGCACATCAGCTGGGGACTTTCCATTGTTTGCCATGAGTTTCGGAGCAGCTGTTATTGTTCTTCATCATCTGCTGGAACATTTCTGATCGAGTTATTGTTGCTTCCCGAGGAAACTTTTAGACGACTTTCAGAATCAAGAAGCCTTCGCATATTGGAGAAGGAATTTTTTGGTTTCACTCCCAGGGCGATAGTCAGAGTTTCTTCCTTTTTACTGACGTCATGGTTTTTGGACGTGCTCGGACTAACTCGTGGGTGAATTCAGTATTTGTCTTCCTAGCTTCTGCTACGTTTTCTTTTTTACCCCACAGTGGCTTATGGCTACTAGTTCGTACAGAATCATGTTTAATTTCCACAAAAGAGTGAACTGAAGTCAGAAAAAGGTCTTGAAATATTTAGAAGAAAAGAATAATAAATTAACTGCTGTTGCTTAATATCCCAAAGTCTTTGTTGGTTGGTTTTTTTTCTTTTGCAAAGAGTTCTCACACATATCTCTATCTGTAGCTATTTTACTGGTGCATCTGGGTTTTGTCTCTCTTCTTGTGGGAAGACTGGTGGGCATTGTCTGCTTTTACTAGAAATTTACTAATTAGTTCATGTTTAATCTGCATGATCTGCAAAAGCAGTTCTGGAACCTTGTAGATTTGTTCCAGCACAGTCAAATTATGCTAATTAGATTGGTAAAAAGCCAAAAATAAAAAGCATAAATAGCAATTATTTTAAATAAATTCCAAGCACATAAAGACTGATTTTAGCCTGGGCTGTTGAAAAATTTCATGCAAATTGTAGTGTCTGTTTATTGCATTTTTGTCCCAAACGAAGTGGAAGAGTTGGAATTATTACTGGTCAGAGAAACAGTTGAAATGCTATGGGCAGCTGTGATCCGGAGCAGTGAAACAGATACCTCCCGCAGCTGTGCAGTGCCTTGCAGGGGAGAGCACCAGCAGCAGTGCTCGCTGCGGTGCCTGCTCCCGAGGCAGAGAGCCATCTTTTAAAATTCCTGGTAAAATCCTAACGCCTGTAAAACAGACCGCTCCTGTTGAACCGTGCCATCTCCCAAGGTCTCTCGAGCTGCCCAGTGGGGGAACAGGGCTGCTCCCCCTGCAGCCACCCACTTGCAGCCCAAACCCTGGTGCGGGTAAATGGGCTGGGAGGTGCAATCGCAGGACAAGGGCTGCCCAGCTCTCCAGCAGTTAGCGCAACCAAAGGTGCTACTTGGCGGTGCCCTTCCTGGCTCTGTGGTGGTTGCTGTCCTCATTTTTGGGGTGGAACAGAGTTTAAAGAAGGAATTTAAAAGTCTCGCTCTTTAGTTCATCAAAAATTTAGGCATGACAGCAGGAGGTTTAGCTCCCCAGGCTGAGCTGCAGGTAGGAGGCTCCTTCCATCGTTGGTCTCACAGGACTGCTGCACTTGCTAAACAGCAACATGCATACTCAGAGGATAAATACAGGGTAGAAAACAAGTCAAGCATAATTTGCATGTTTATGGACACAGCTGAGCAAGCCCTCTGCTTTTCAAAGGCTTTCAAATGTTTAGGAAACAAAGTCAATAATGAAAACCTCCCATCTTACAAGTGGGCAAATGTGCTGTTAAGAACCACTAGAGTTTTGCAATATAAATCTCATTACTGTGGTTGAAAACACAACTGGAACTTGGCTCTGACTTTCAGCAAACAGCCATTACATGTTTTGGGAAGTGCCACAGAGCTTTAGAGCATCACTGCCAGGAAGGTACAGAGGGACCTTGGAGTAAATGGGTATGAGTTCCTAGATTAGCTTCGTTTAGTCACGCTTAGGTAGGAGGTTTAAAACAGCTCCTGTGAAAAGGAATGAGCTTGCCCTTCCCTTGGAGAGGGTGGCAGTGCTCCTCTCGGCAGTGCGGCTCAGCCTGGAACAGCTGCCGCTCTGAGCTGCCACTGAGCTTCTCTCTCCGTCCTGCAGCCCCAATGCCTGGCACCCATCAGCTCACACTTCCTGAGAGGATTGCCCCCCTTCCCCTCACCCTGGTAGCCTTTTGCATTTATCTACACTGAGTTTCACCTGCACTTTATTGCCCAGTCAGTCATTCATAAGGACTCACCTGTAAAGTGCTTCTGTAGTTCTTCACAACCTGTCCCCTCCTTACGGCCAGAAATAACTTCGTGCCATCAGCAGACTTCCTCGGCTAAGTGCTCAGCCCTTTTTCCAGGTCATTTGTAACAATGTTGAGCTGCTCAAGTACGAGCACGGACGCTGGGATGCCATTCGTGACTTCCATGCTCCTGTGAGACCCAGCCAGGACCTGTACCCTCTGTCCCTTATCCATGAACTCATTACTTAGCCTTTTTTATCCTACAACTAATGGCTTCAGAAAGTGCCTTAATTCTATTAGATTCCCTAGCTTTTTGCACGGGTGGCTCTGCAGCCTTGCTCATGGTTTTTTAATATTATTTTGGGGTGTGTAATTGAATTCAACCACTCTTAGGTGCTCTGTAACAAAGTGGGGCAGGGAGAGAGGAAACTGCTGGCTATGTGGTGTTTTGAGCAATTAGCAGCCTATGTGGTATTTCTGCTTTGTGCATTTTTACTTGAGGAAATAAAATGCTGGCTGGTATTCTATAAAAGTGCAACCAAATGTGACTGCTGCTAGTGTGACTCCAGACTATCTGAAACCAGTGCCCTGTTTCATCTGATGGGGGAAAAGCACAGGATCTATCTATAGTCACTGATCTTTCTAATTCCCAGGGAATTTGGGATATTTTTCAGCTCTGATAAAAACAATGCAGTGCATAAGCCTCTTTGAGTCATCCTCTCTGCTGTAAGAACAACCATAAACAGCTGATTTCTATGAGGCAGATGTATTTATAGGCTTGGGACAGAATATAGATTTTAAAATGCTACTTTTCTGCTTCAAAGAGATTGACTTACATTTTTAATCTGTATAAAATCAATCCAGCTAATTAATGAAAACGGCTACAGAGTAAAATGAATTAAAGTTTCAGAAGATCGTTAAGCATTGATATGGCTGCTTGCTCTCATTTGGTAATGAGTCATGACACAATGAACATGACCCAACTGTCTGTATTTGCTTCAAGGTACTGTGAGAACTTGTGGGCCACGAGATGCTGCCATGTGAAAGCTTTGCTCTGGAGGAGATTCTGGCTTAGCGATAGAAGAGCACTGCTACTTAGGAAGGAGCTGTGACCCTTCTAGCAGAGGGAAAATCTGGGACGTCAGGTCCTGTTTTCTACCCTGCCGCTGACTTGCACAGTCCCCTTACGCATCAGCCTTTAAAATGAGCATGGTGCCGTATGATTCCCCAAGAAGCCTGTGCAACCAGGGCCCAGGTCATCAAGGCAGTTGTGCTGAAATCCTACTGAAATAAATGAGTAAGGAGTTGGTAGGAGCTGGGACGTGAAATCTCTTCACCTCTGAGAAATCTGCTCTTTCTTCAGGCAGCCTGCAGCTCCCTAACACAGAGGTACCACCATGCTCTCATTACAGCAGCAGATACTTCCACCTCCTGCCGCAGCCATTTTACATCCCTTCCCCTCCCTGAGTAAATGTTTGCAGGATCAAAATCAAACTGCATGAGAAATGAAGAACTGTTCCCTTCGGAAGCAGAAATCATGTCTCTTCCAGAGATTTATCATATGGAAGAATTGCATTTTCTTCTGCTAGGGAGGTATGTTGCACCTTGACTCTTACGCCTCTGTCAGAAATGGTACAGAAGGAGCTGGCAGGTGCAAAAGTGCTTGCTCAGTCTGAAGGAAGCACCAAGCCCTGTGTATTCCCTTGGAGGCAGAAAATGCTCCGAAGGGTAATGCACAAGACCCAGTGCTGTTCCTGAGGTTGGGAGAACGCCCTGGGCTAGCTGACACGCTGTGTGGGTGTGCCGGTCACACCATGTCTGTTCTGCCCGTGGCTTGCTCAGCTGGTGAGCTCTTCAGGACAGGCTCTATGTGCAGTGTTTAGCCCACCTGGGCCTCTTGGTGTTGCTATAATGCTAGCAACATGTAGGGGTTGGGTGTAGTGCCAGCAACTCGTTAAGGGCGGATACAGTCCCGTTTATAGTCTATATAAGAAACCTTAAGAAGTCCAGCACTGCTGTCCTTGGTCTGGCCTGTGTTCACAGGCTGGTAATCGCTGTAACCATGTGAATATCTACCTGCTTCCTCTGCTGGAAAAGGGCAATTTCCTTTCTCTTTAAAGTGCTGCTAAGATCGATGAGGAAATGTTGTCAATGAAGGATCCTCCTGGGAGCACTGGGTGGTAAAAACTGGAAGTCAATCTCATCTGTGTACTTGTGGGGTATATATTCCACCCAAGTATTATGTGTTTTCTTAAATGTTTCTACCTTGTCTGAAGAGGACACAAAAACACAGCAAGAGAACATGCAGAAACTGCAGCTGGTTTCTTATTTAAACCTGATTTCTCAACACAGGCAATCAAATCTCTTGTCCCATGCCTTTGCCCAACAATGTATTGAAGTGGGTAATTCTTTTCTGTATCATATGTAAGTACATTGTATATTTTGTTAGGGTAATTTAGACCATACCGCGACTCTTGTAATAACAGCATGAAATAACCAACAGGTTGAGCTGACTGCACTCTAAAATAACTTTTTCCTCTTTTTCCCTCCTTTCCACTCCATCAGCTGTAGATCCCAGCATACATGCCCTGTTAAAACAGCCTGACTGAACCAGCATCCTCACTAAGGGGCATTTCTGATCCACGGCTTTCAAGGGGAGCAGCTGGAACCTTCTGGGGAATTGCCTCTTCATTGCAAAAGGCCAGAAAAAGAGGAGTCTTCTCGCAGAAATCATTCTCTACCTTGCTGCTGCTTCTTCCAGTTCTTCCTCCAAGCAGTTAGGTTCTCAAATCCAGCTGATTCCTACAAATAGGTGGGTTTTGATTTTTTTAAATTATTCTGAAATACAGCTTTATGGACAATTTCTAAGGGCATGGGGGACCAATGTAAAAGTACCACAAAGCCTACAATCTCATCATCTCCCTCACCCCCCTCAAGTGGAATAAAATAAGTTCCGGCTCAGAATATTTTGGCATCACAAACTATCACTCCACGTGCCCAGGGACCAGCCACGCCAAGTCGCAGACACCTGTGTTAGGGGTAACTACTGCTAATGTACTTTTGACTCAGGGAAGGAGGGGGGACTACAGCCCCCCAGAAGAACATGAGAGAGGAAAATCCCACTGCAGGCTTTCCCTTCCTGCATGGTGCCTAATACAAAGGGAGGTTGCTAAAGCAGCAGTTTCTCCCAGCTGACTAGACCTAGTCATGCACACAGGCTTCGTGCTGAATCAGTATCAGCACTGTCAAAAAAAGATGGAAAAAGCTTCTTCCTCTACTTACATAGCTTTGACTGCTCAGCCAGCACCTCTGGGAGCAGCAGCTCTGAATTCACTCAGTCCTGGTCTCTGACATTTCCTGCAGCTATCCAGACCCCTGGGGAGAGTTCCTCCACAGCTCCACTGGAACCATTCATGAAAATCATCCTCTTAAGAACTACAAAGAAATAAGATACGCAGCATCAACCCACCCTGACCCCACCAAAACAGCTTCAGGTTGAGGTCTTCAGCAGCTTGAATGATGCTGTGCTGCTGCCGTGGCAGCACCAGGCTCTCGCAGGGTGCCCAGGGTCAAGGGCAGTCAGGCGGCTTCTCACCACAGCACCTTGCAGCAGCCGTACCTGCAGGGCCTCTGTGGCTGCGTGTCCTGAATGGGTGGCAAAAAACAGCCTTTACTCCTGCCTTGTGGTCCAGAAAAGAGAAGAGGAAAATGCTCGCCTCTGCCAAAAACCCGACTGTGCAATGTGAGTTGCCTCGGAGGGCCAGGAAGAGCTGGTGCCTGCTAGCAGCACAGCTGTTAGCTTTGGATTTGAGGGCAGAAGGAGGAAGATGATGGATGGGAAGGGACCACTCCATGGTAAGGGAAACCCTGTTGCAGGCAATCTACCTTAGCAGCCAGGTGGAAACATGCCGGTATAGTGAGATGCCCCACAGGCCAATGTTCCCAGCTGGCTTTTGCATTTATTTCTACCAGCATATCAGCCAGCTAACCTCAGAGTTCAAAGCTGTTGCCCTGTGGCAGAAGAGAACAGCGTGTCCTGAACAGCCCACGAAAGGACACAGCACTCCTGGGTGAGATATGCAGGTAGAAGGCTGGATACCAGTGAGGAGGATTGCTTTTGACTATTTATTTCAAGGTTTATTTGTTCCCTGCGTTGATACCGATGCAGATTCATTCCAGTTCAGAAGCTGTCACGTAGGGAGAAAGGAAATAACACAATCTGGCTCCCCTCTTTTGGCATCTGAACAACATAGTTCCTCACGAGCACTCAAGAGGCCAGCAGCATGTAAGCTTTCCCTCATGGTGACACAGACAGAACTTTTTGGTACTAGAGTAACCCCCTTCTTTCCTTTGACCAGTCACAGCTGCACGTACCTTTGGTGTAACATCATGGTTATGCAATGCTGACTCTCCCACTTTGCTCTTATTGTACCTCTGTCTTATTTGTGCAAGCAGAAGCTGAGACGGAGCCTGGCAACAGCCTCCAAGAGCCCAGACTTTTCCCAACTTTCCTATTCTGAGCCTGCACTGCTCCCACCAGCATCAGAGGTGAGCTGGGAGCACTGAACACCAGTAAACTGCAGCCCAGGAGGGCAGTTTTCTCCGGCCTCTGTCCAGAAGGAACCCGGTAAGGCATGAACATGTGGGCCGCCCAATGCACTCATCCACATAAATGATGCAGACTTTGCTGGGACAAGCACTATTATTTACAAGTAGATCTAGGCTCGCTGCATCTCTGGACCCCCTTCCTTTCTAGGTCACCATGACTTCCGCAATCATCCAGTTCACCAGGACTAACGGAGCACAGATGTACTCTCGAGGGAGTGAGCATGAACCAGAACCCTCTTCTCTGGAACGCTTCTCAGGAAGAACCATCCCCTCACCATCACGTATCCCAAAGTACCTAAGGAGAAGATAGAGCAGGAAATTAAGCTGAAGAGTGAGTTCCCAGCATTTTTGCTACTTTATCCCTTTAAGGCTCTCAGGCAAGATTTATGATCACATCTTCAGAGGAAAACAGTGTTGTGCTAACAGGTAAGCAGGAAACAACCACAGTGAGATACAGATCTGTAATGCTTTAATTAAAGCACAGGTAAACAGTGTGCTGGTGCTTGTCCACAACAACTGAGGGATCCAAGTGCACAGCGGCAATAAAAGGTGCAGCCTGCCAATGTGTAACTGGACTGTGTCAAGGCAGGAAGAAGAGATGTTTCATTCCAGACTGAAGACTAAACGTATTAAAGAGAGAAATGAGACTCTGAAAGCATGGCCCAGGCAGATTCCCCCAGTGTGGTGGTAAAGACCCATGTTTCTGATTTACTACTTTTGTCAGGGAATACAGCCAGAACGTAATCTGGTGACTGTAAGCAAAATTAAACTGTGGGGGGTTTGGCAGCACAGTACTGTCCATGCTGGACGGTGTGGGATCCTCCCTGTGACCCTGACAACAAAGCAACAGCAGGAAGCGGTGTGGTGCTGCTGGCCGTGGCTGTGATTGGCGACAAAAACACAGAAGCCTTTTTAATATTGCAAAGACAGAAATGAAATCCTTCTCCTCTTATGCAATGCTTGCCCTTCCTCAGCAGGGATCAAATCAATATGGGACCATGCAAAGTCAATGGTTTATTTCAAAGGGTTTTGAATTGGGCTTTGTAGGCAAAAAGGCATCAGCCTTGTTTCAAACTCCATGAAGACACATCGGTATTTCCATTCCACGTCTATTTGTAGGACAGAAATGTGACTTTGTTCCTCTTTAATCCTGTTTAAATGTTACACTATTTTAAAATAAGGTCTGTCAGGAAAAAACATTCAAGTCTAGGGCTGGAATTACCCTGGGGAAGCCTGGGGATCCTACTTGTTGGTGAACGAGAATCACCTTGAAGGAAGTCAAGAGCAACCTTGTAGCATTAACATTGTGTTTCCCCATCCTTTCTTTTGGCTTATGGTAGCACCTCAGCTGTACTTCTACAGGGGTGCTTTATGCACACACAAACATGCGTATGAATACACATGCAAGCATGTCATTACAACACAGCTACCAAACCATATCCACTGTGTTAGCAGTTTACTGCACGCCTTTCTGGAGGACAGCAGCAGCAGCAGAAAGAACTTTCGCATAATTTCTGGAGAAATCCTACAGTTGTAGGCCAACTTACATAACTGATTTAGTTCAACAGAACTGCTTTCTGCCTTTAATCTGCTCAACAGTTTATCTTTGCTGCCGTGATCGGTTGAGCTTTCTTTAAACCATTACGGATTAGCGTTCTGCTATAACACGTTAAAAGCTTAGCTTTGTTTATTTTTGTCAAGAATGGGGGAGGGATATCAGGTTCAAATGTTCAGACAGCAGTTTATGAATGGCTGTTTTTCTTACATGGCAATCAATATATCCAGGTACCGAATACAAGGCACAGCTAAACGCTTCAAGAGACAGTACTAGTGGCTGGAATGAAAATATCTGTGAATTTACTATTTAAAAACAGAAAAAAAAAAGGAACTGCATGAATTTGCGTAAGTATTTCAATCTATAAATACAAAATTTAATCCAGCATTCAAATAGTTCATCACACCTATCAGCTCTGTATAGAAGACCAAAGAGTAAATATGCTGAAAACTTCATTAGGAAGGCTGGTTGAAGATTTTACTAAGTTTGCATTATTGATGTAATTTGGAGACAGAAATCCTGCCAAAAGCAATCTTTCTGTCATTCAGCTGCAGGCAAATAATAGACCATCACACATAAAACACCAAACAAATGGGACCTCAGCCACACCACTTACAAAGAGGTGTTCAGATAATATTAACCAGCTGTTCAGTGAATTTTCACAGTGGATTCATCAACCATGAAAGTGGATGATCTACTAGAAGACTACAGCATGAATTCAGGTCCAAATTTCTACTATAAATTGATGAGCACAATACACCAATTGAAACCAAATTCAACAATTAGCACACTTTTTTGACCTCTGTGTAATCAAAATGATTTGCAGATGCCAGCCTGGAATGGAGTAAGAGGTTGCGTTCCTGAGGGCTGCCAATAAACCTCTGGGTAGCTGAACACTATTCCAAGGAAACACTAATTCTGTGATCAGTCATGCTGGCAACCCTATAACCTTGCAACTTTCGTATCGAAAATGAAGCAATTAGGCACTTTCACATTCCTAAGAGCAACACAGTCACTAGAAAAGTAGGAAAAAAAAGTGTCTAGTGGTGCTAGGAAAAAATAAAAACAGAGACCTCGGAAAGTAATTCAGAAAAGAGGAGGAAAAAACCCCAACTTATTTGCAATTTGTGTGCTGTTTGTTTTGCTTTCTTATTGGGAGAGATCTTTATTCTGCACATTCCAATGAATGGTCATTCACTATTCATTTATCTTCTTTCTGACAGCAAGTGAAGCACCATTCCAAAGCTTCAACATTCCCTTGATGCTGCTCTGGTTAATGCTTGTGTGCTATTTAAACAAAGCATATTCCAACCAAATCTGACTATATATGGAATTCCCTGACAAGTAAAAATTTGGATGCCCTACAAAAAAGAACCATGAAAACAGAATACACACACAAACCCACAGAACACTCCAAACACCAACTCAACGTGTACTAAAACAGGCTCTTGGTGGCAAAGGTCAGGTACCCAGTGTGACCAACCATCTCCCTGAGTGGTACGCCACTTTTGAACTGCACAGTTCCTGGCTGCAGATTAGTGCACGGGCTACCTTGGTTTGATGTGTTGCTGCTGTCAAAGTCAGTGCTAGAATTATCCTCAGCTGCTTTTCCAAGGTCAGGGATTTGCAAGCTAATTGTCCTTACATTGTACACTCGGAGCAGAATTTCCAAGGTGTTAATCTCTGTAAAACCACATTCTTCCATCGCTAGGCAGGTTCTTTGGACTTGTTCGATGCAGGGGGAGAAAGAGCAAATGCGGCCGCCTGCAAAACAAGAGAAGCAGTGGAAAAGAGGGCAAAAACCAAAACAAAGCACTTTCAATCAAATTATCCCAGATGCCCATAGAATTTCTATCATACAAAGTGAAACCATTCTTCACGAAAATCTCCATGAGGCAACTATGCAGGTTTAAAGTGTCAGCACAAAATCACACATGGACAACCCTACAAGATGCTTCAGACCCTTTAAAAACTGCATCAGCAAATTCATTGATTTTCCAAATCCAGCATTGCCCACCACACTTTTTCACGAAAAAAAAACCATTAAAGTTGATCCCTTTAGAGCAGTGACTCTTTTGGAATCACTATCTACTATTCTGGACTGAGACACCAAACTGAAGTTGGCACCTACACAAAGCCAGAAGTCATTCTCCACACACTGTACAGAGTTGCCTATTAGAATATAAGCGCGCACGCACACACCCTCTGACAAAAGCGGCTGTGTTTACTTGGGAATGATGGTATGCGTGTACAGAATAAAGTAATCTCTCCAGGCCATAGATGGAGTGCTGTTAAGGCTTCTACCCTTTTAGTTAAGCTGACTGGCATGTCTCCTGAGCATTAAAGTTTACTGGATATCACATGGGGCAGGTTTACAGCCAATGCTTCAAAACTATTCTAGGACAGGACTTTTAAGTGATAAACTAACACTTGTCTCCTTGTCTGTGCAGTTCAGATTTTTAATTCTAAATACAGAGTATTAATAGGCCCCCTACAACTTTCTGAGTCCTACAATGTCACCTTAACAGCTGAGAATAGAACGATTCAGATTTACTCTGAAAAGCCACAGCCAAATCAGATCAAAGAATTATAAGGACACTGTCTGCCATAAAGCCAGGGCATGTGCTTTCACCCAGGACATAGTGTCCCACAAGGCAACTGCCCTTCCTGAAAAGCTTTTGTGCTGGGGGAAGGAACACTGGGCAATGCAGCTTCAGCTATTGTTTTACTTACTACAATCAGATGAAAATGCTTGCTGACCTGATTTGCATTCCTTCCCAGCCCTCCCCCAGGCTCATCCAGTCAAGCCTTCCAACACCAGTTGTCTAAGTAGTTAAAGAACCCGTGCAAGTGAGAGCAAAGCATCCTGCTAAAAATAGAGGCTATACTGGGACTACATGAAGCCTGCTTTATCTCAAACTCCCCTTTTTTTTTTTCCTTTTTCGTTTCTAAAGTCACATCTCTATAAAAAGAAAGCATCAGGTCTGAAAGCATCACTGAAGCACTCTAGTTACTGTGCAGCCATGATGTGCCGGGTACCGGCTGGGGAAGAACACTTTCCAAGACCATTACAGCATACACTAAGTAGGATTTAATTTTAGTCCTGAAATAAAGTCTCCACAGCCAGGGGTTCTTATCACGCATCTTCAGAACGAAGTACCCTGGACAACTAATTCCCCGGAGTGACAATTAAAAAACTAATCTAATAATCATCTGCAAAATTAATGCTGGTATGTGTCATTATTAACCTGTTGATGCTGATTTAATTGCACACCTAGTCCGCTAGCTCCCGTGAAATTAGATTTATATGTTCATCAGGATAGCCAGAGCTACCAAAATGATTCTGGATCAGGCAGTTAATCTTTTCTGGCCAAAGCAATATACATTTCTACCACGTTTGCAGATATAAAAGAGAAAAGTTCAGCAAGAAATTTCTGTTACATAATTAGAAAGCTACTATGATGCACATATGTTACAAAGAAAAATGTTATATTCTTATTGTGTAGGGAACTGAACAAATGTCTAACTTAGCTAAATGTCAGTTCACAATAACTCTTTGTCTGCAAAGCAAGAATTTCCAGAGAGACCAGAGACTTACTATTTCATTCAGGCTTTTTGGTTTTGGTGTTTTATATTGCAATAAAAAAGGGAAATATATTTACATTTACAGTAAGACTGTTCTTATTTATTCTGAGTATGAGGGTTTCAAGATATGCTTAGGCTTTTGAATTCACATGCTGCAGATTTACAGCAAAAACTAAGAAGCCTGCACACAGCTGTTGCCATACAAGCTGCAGAGCCACCCACAGCTCTTGTCAAGCCTTCAGTTAAAGGCAGAGCACCCTTCATTTTGCCTCGGGATGGTCAGCTGAGCACAGCATGTCGACACCAAGCTTGGTTATGATTTATCAGACTGCTTCCTTGCAAAGCAGACTGCTTGGGAAGCAGGGTTACAGAAAATAGGCTTTCAAGCCACTTGGTAGAGAAGAAAGCTCTTGCTTGCAATAGCTAATATCCAGAACGGAAGCGCAAAAAAATGTTACTTTATTTAATGCACTGCTGGAAGACTTCTCTGGTATGAAGAGTGAGAAAACAGCGTAACAGCTGGTATTTCATATAACTAAGAGCAGCCAGTGGGGTTTAGTAGTCCTGCCAATTTTATTTTTTCCCTTTCATACCTACTGTTCTGGTTATTATTATACATCCCTCCCACATAAATATACCTACAGATAGCTTAGAAGCAGAACCACCGAGCATCTGTCTTTATGGATATTAACAAGTGGGAGAGGTGTCTCCTCTGCTTTGTCCTGTACATGCCATCAGGCAGGCCAGATCTGACTTGCAGGCTGTGGACTTGTTTGATTAAGCAGATATTAAGAGAAGATTGGAAAGCTACAATTAGCAGAAGGTTGGAAGGCAAAAAAACCTGCTGTTCCAGACTGTGAGAGGCTGTCTAAAATAGAAAGATTTAGGAAAATTCAATTGCCATGGTGTGTTTAGACCAGCAAAAAAAAAGCGGACTGAGCAGTAGAAAATCAGCACTAAAAAGGACATGCTCATCTGTTCTAGGAGCAGAGATGCCATCATCTTCAACAGACCAGATGCTTCTGAATTCTCTGCACTGTGGGCTGCCCTCTGTACCCCTGTCAGATTACCAGCTAGGCAACACCCCTTCTGTCACAGTCACCAAACAGATATAAATCTAGATTTCAGCATTCACAATTCTCAGATTCTCTAAGAGCCCTCTTGTCCTTTACACATCAAGAGGCATTTAGGGCTTAGAGGACTTGAATATGCATTGCTTTGTCTTGGCCATGCCAAGGATTCCTTAGTGAATGAAGAAAAGACATGTACTCCCTCCCTCTCCACTCACAGGGGCACACTGCTCTGTCTGTGGATCACAAAGGGGAGGACTAGACTAGAGAGCAGTGAAAACAACCAAACGGAAGCTTTTTAGTACAAACTGAGTTTGTTATCTTGCAGAGCCCTCCTTTTAGGAAAACTACCGTTCCTAAATTTGGTTAATGAGATCTGTGTGTCATCATAAATTGATATAGTAATTAACTGAGATTAATCCTGTTCACATTAGGAAGCTGTGTGAGCTTTTTGATCTGAAGAGCTGTCTAAAAATGTGTTTATTCATGTATAATGCATCTGACAAGTGCTTCAGTTGAGGAGAAGAGAATAATGAGACTGTATGAAAGACTTGAAATTTTTTTCTATCTTCAGTTTTACACGGAGTGAGTTAGTTTGAAACATTTAACGGAGAGGTTAAATCTCCCAAACCCGTAGGCTGGAACAAGCCCACACCGTCCTGGCAGTCATTGTAACCAGCAACAGGGTCGAGAGGATATGAAAACTTAAGTACAATTCAGACTGGAATGATTAGAGAAGAGAGCTTAAGGGAAGGGGAAATAAAGAAGATTTGCATCCACATAGCACTGTACATTTTACCAGACAGTATCTAATTTGTAATCAAGGGACACACCCTTGCATCTTTACAAGAGGTCAGTGCCTTGAAACTTGCTACTCCTTCAAGAGCAGTTCGTAGGAGGTTCCTGTGCAACTCCAACAAATAATTTTGTTTCTGGTTTGTCTGAGCAAGGACTAACACCTCTACCAGTTCTATTTAGCTAACAACTGCATCAAGTTTCAAGTATGGAAGATGTGGCAGTGCTACCCGATTGACAAGAACTTCAGTGCACGCTTCCAATATAGAAAACACGTCCAAGTTATGTGCTCTCACTTCTGTAGGTTATAGTATATGTCACAAGTGCTCTGGCAAGTTTTTTCATCATCTCAGTATTATTCAGAAGATGCAAAAAGAACATATGTAGTGCAGCACCATTAAGTTCCAGGGAAAAAGGCCTGTAATTTTAGAAATTACTCTTTGATGTAAAGAATACAACACAGCATTTTTATCCCTGGTAAAAAAGACTGCTCTGGTCTTTGGGACTTCAGTGCAGTGTCATAATTGGAAGATTATATTACAAAGATCTCATGGAAGAAAAAAAATCACACAGGCATCATTATGTAGGGGTGAGGCAGGAGAGTCACTGAGCAGCATCACTGTGGCATTTACTCTGTGCTAGTAGGACACTAAAAATATTGCCTCTGTAAAAGGGGACAGAACGTCCTTTAAGTGAGCGTGCTCGTGGGCGATTTGATGTAGCTTCCCTGACAAGTGAAATTAGAGGATTTGGCTGTTGGAAGAAATGAAAGGATGTTTCTTGATTCAGAAATGAAAATTTTCTCCAAAAGACTTGCCAACTCATTAATAGGAGCTCGATGTGATTTTCTGCAAATGTGACCTTAACCTCTACATTTGTAGGAGCATCCTGCAAAAGGAATTTATTCCTGCTCACTATTATGGGCTGGCAAAAGCATGCAACAAGGAAATTAAAAAATTGGTTGGCTCCAAACTGGGGAAGTATATCTAATGACTTCCTTTAAGGTTCCCTTCATCCCAAACTACTTCCTACAAGCTGTGTAAAGGCCAATAGCTTTCGCCAGCATTCCACAGCATGGATTATGATGCAGGAATCCTTCTGCTTGACTCTTGAGACATGAGAAAATCACTTTTACTTCAGGCCAGGCCCATCATGTGCACCTGACCTACCAACGCCTGACAGACTGGAGCTACGTTAATGCCCTCCAATGAGTTACAACAACTGGGGCTGGCTCAGCAAGCAGCCAGTGCTTGGGAACCAGATGAAGCTGCTTTGTGGGTTAGCACCCAGTCCTACATCCTAGCAGGGCAGCTTTGCACTAGACCAGATGGCTCCTCAATGTCGAGAGGATATGCTTCAACTTAAAATTAGTTTCTGGATCTTCAACCTCACCTTGAGTTAATTCTCCTTCAAATCAAAGCAGGTACACACTAGCAAGCAAAGGCTGGTGCCGTCATTTTAGCAAGCACTTATTGCTTCATCCATTTACTCCAAAACAATCTCCTGGGGACATGAGAAGCGTTGATACCAACTTTTGAGTACCACTTGCATGGGTGGAGGATGGCAGCACACTAGACTGTCAGGCTCCACTTCCTGCCCTAACACATTCCCTGAGCGTTCTTGAGGTAGCCTGAGCCCAAACAACATCAGCCTTGAAGTCACTGCCCTCTTCTCAGTGTGATTCAGCCTGGGGTGCTGTCTACCCAGATACCACAGGCGTGAGACTTGTGGCCAGGGATTTCAGCTGCTCCTCAAAGCCACACCTGGGTGGTTTAGAAATGGGACCATGAATAACCTCTGGGGCTCAGGAAAAATAGCCAGTGAGACTTTCTACATGGATGTGGTATTCCCTTAAAGCTCAGGGGAGGAGCCCAAATGAAAACTCAACATAGCTAAACCAGGCAATGCCTTACCTGCACCACAGGCTACTAGGAGGATGAGATATTATTTACTCTCTTACACAGCATCTGTAATAACCAAGCCTGACAGGTTAGGACAACAATCAATGACTATGCTAAGGGGGGTAGGGGTGGGAAGCAAAACAAGACTCATTTTAAGTCCACTATGTACAAACGAAACAAGTATAAGACTTTGAAAATGAAAACCAACTACTACTACAGAGAGCAGAGTACTGCTGAAGGGCTTCTGTGAAGGCAGGAAATGCAGAGGCCCAAACAGGGAGATCTTCAGAGGGAACTTCCCCTACAGAGTTTTGTGGGGAGACCTGACAGCACCATGTTATCTGATTCAGGTGATATCTCAAGGATCACAATCTCAAAAACTCATAATTTAGGGTTTTTATGAAGCTCAAGAGAGTGGCAAGTCCGAGTTCAAGAGTAAAATCTTTAAAAGAAAGAAAGGAAATAAGAGGGCTGGTTTTAATAATTTTGTGACTCAGACTGTTAATTTAAATACCACCAAGGACCAATTTATAATGCAAGAGGCCAATCCAACTTAATACATGGCTGTATTTTTCCATCTCCCTACCTGAAAACTTAAAATCTGTATGAAAATTATTGTACAAATGGGTTTCTGCCTCATCTTCCACAGCCCTGAAAAAAAAGACAATATTTATGAGAGTAGAGTAGGTGGGTGCAGAATTATATTCAAAGTACTACAGTATTCAGCTGTGAAATGACTGTGAGTCAAAAGTTTCAGGGCATTTAAGAACTGTAGACTATTGAGGATATTTTTGTTACCTCATAGGTTTTTTTCCTTTTTTTAATTTTTGAAACTTTAGCCTGAAGGGACTAACAGCAACTTTGCAAAAACATCAAGGTCAGATATTGCAAACAGCAGTTATGACTATAGAAAAGCATTAATCAGCAGATGCTGCAAAAGACCAGTACAGGTCTGGAAAGGAAAGCAAGTTCTGCAGTGCAGCAGTGCCTGAGAGATATTATGAGCAGCATTTCTTCTGAAAGTGTGACTGGTGAAATCAGTGCAGAAGGATGCAGCTGAGATGCAAGGCTGAGCATTGGCCAAGCACATCCCCAGAGAACAGGAACCTTCTAGTCACAAACCTACTGTGCCATTTCATTCTTTTAGCTCTTCAGAGATTGGCAGTGCTTTAAATGGGAGGCCAAGCTACTGTTAAGTGGTGTATTTACAGCATACTGCAAGGCATAACATGAGTGATAGATGTACTCTGTAAAGAGGATCATTAACACTCAGCCTACTAGGAGCTGCAACTATTCAGGACTTTGAGCTTAAGTAAGAGAGAAAACACTGATTTGATAAGGTTTTGTTAAGGTTAAGAACTCTCTCTTACGTACTGTTTCAGATGAACGATCTATAACGAATTCTGTGCTTTTAAAGAGGAGGCTAGATGATGCTATATATTGAATTCACTTAGCTCTGATTTCAAAGTGCCTTAAGACTTTAGGGACTAAATTACCACTATCTGGCAGTACAGCTGCAATATTTGCATGGCACATCACAATAAAACCCAAGTGTGAATGGTTCAAATGTGACCCCGTCCAGATGTGAGAGGGAGGGTGTGGAGGGAAAGGAGTGGAATGGCTCATTTTCTCTAGTAATGCTCTATCACTATACTAACCCTTGCAACGGTGCTGAACAATTGCAGTATGTGCACAGACTGTTCCTACTGCGGAAGAGCTTTAACTATCTGAAAACAAAACAAAGGAGCACTATAAAGTTATCTGCCTGTGGTAGGGAAAGGGAAGCAGTTACAGATATCCTTCTATCATATTTTAGATTTTACAGCAGTAAAAAAAAAACATAACAAAACTACCCATGTGATTTGGAATAAAAGAGAAATGTGTAAGCTTGTACCCATTACTAATGCAATCAATTAGATTTTATATGAAAAAGAAAACCAGCTTTTGTTTATATGCAAAACAGCAAAATACAAAAAATGCCCCCAGCTCAAGTCAGATACTATGAAACACAAAAGATGAGCTTTCAACCACTGTCAGATCTTAGACACTGGTAGCTGTTTGCAGCAAAAACTGCAGCAAGGATCAGCAACTTCGCCTTCTGACTGGTACATAAAATGCATGATGCCACTTCACAAACACAAAAACGTGGGATTTTGAAGTATTATTTATATTGCCAGATGTAACCTTGTAGCACAGTGCAAAAATGTACAGCCAGATGGTATGGCCAGTTTGGAACCATAATACCTTTTCCAGGATTTCAATTGCTGGAGTGAGACAATTCAAAACTTGGAACTGTTCATGCAGCTCTGCTTAGTATTCTAAACATGCACCACTTAAATAATTCAAATTGGACTGCGCAATGCAGCGCCTTCTAAGCTGGGAAGTCAGCTGAGTGTTGTGCTCACTAGATTAGATAATTTGAGCATGGGAAGGGCATCGTACAGTGCAGTGAAAATTATTTTTTTCCCAGGACACACTGGAAAGCAGCTACAAATTGAGCTGTAACCCTTGCAGGTACAGAGCACTAACAAGTCTCTATTTTCTTTTTAAAGAAAGCGTGTGCTAATGTTAGTATCGGAAAGCCTTCTAGAAAATTTTCAGTAGTAGTTGAGGTAGCCTAACAGCTGGGCTAGTCCTGACTCAGCAACGTAATGCACATTCAACGACCTTTAAGAACCAGCTTAAATCCTGTGATATCAAGACCTAGCAATTCACTTAAAGTTAAGCCTGTGATTACATATTTTAAGAAAAGAACTGGTCCTTGGCACATAAGCAAGTTTTACTAAACTCACATCCTGGCACAGGCACTGTTCAGCACTCCATGCTCTTTTGATTAGAAAAGTGACTTTTATAGACAGAAGTGATCTGGCACAAGGTAGTTCAGATCCACACTAGTTATAGTTACACTAGTATAACATTAATTAGGGGAAAACTTATTCCAGGATAAAAGAACAATTTATTCACTGAAGCTTATTTTTCACCAGGGAAAAGATTTACAATAAACTGACAAAATCCATCCAATACCTCAACAGCAGTTCTCACTTGCTGTCACAACCGCAGAGTAAGTGGCGTAAGCTAGAACAACCTTTATGTTCCATTCCCACTGCAACCCATGGCAAACTTCTCATGAGCTCAAACAGCAGAGATTTAAGGCGGAAATTGGCCAGCACATTTAAGTATAACCGCATTTTCTTTAACATTACTGATGGGGTGCTCTGTTAAATAGGTCCAATCAATGATTGATGTGAAGTGCATCTGAACACCTTTTATACAAACACCTTTCCCTGAATTGCCAAAGAAATTTGCTTTCAGCATTTACTGCTTCCCACACACCTCAGATCTAGCAAAATGTACTTGACAAAGGTTCAAAGGGGTTTTTATGAACTGCCCATGCTAATTGTAGCAGCTAGCACAGGCCTGTAGGAAAAGGTTGTCCTCCTTTCAAATCTCCACTGTAAATTCAAGACCTCTTTTGAAGTTTTTTCAGCCTTAGAAATGCCTAGAGACTTTGACATTTGAGAACAGTGATCGTATGGAAGGGAGCAGATCTGGCGTAAGGCTCAAAGGCAGAGATGTGTGCATACACAGGACTTCCTGAACAGAAAAAGATAAGTGCAGTTACCTTCAGCTTTTAACGCTGACTTTGCGTGTCCTATGGCTTCCCATGGAGACGGAATATCTAGGAACACCGCATCTGCAATATTTGAGACACCAAACCCATTTTTGCAGACATCCTGGTTGGTCACGGTAACCAGATGCTCCACCCCATGCTCTCGAAACTCCTGCCTGGCCTTCTCAGCCCTTTGTTGGTGGAACTCCACCGTGTACAGATGCCCTGTGGGAGCCACTGTCCTGATGAGAGCATGGGAGAGGGAGCCACTGCCAGTACCTAGAAAAGACAAAGAATGCATGAAATGCCTTTTGACAGTGCTAAACATTAGAACAAAGTTCTTCTCCATGAGTCCTCCTGCTTGGAACACTCACTCAAAATGCAAATGAACAGAAATGATTGGTTAAACTACTGAAAGAGAACAGTCCTTCCTTCACAAGGGAAGAGGGACTAAATGACCTAGGAAACAGTCTTCAGGGACCTCAAGCATTAATTAAAAATCTGGGAAACGCAGGACCTGTCCTATCTCCCTGGAGCAGAAAACTGATGACAAGGGTCAGCCGTAGCTCAAACAAGTGCCACAAGAGAACACAAGGAAGTAAATGCAACAGGAAAAATTCTGGGAAATTAACCAGAGAGGTTTCTTTCAAAGTGCCTTTCTTTCAAATTTTAACATATTTTCAAAACCTTATACTTCATTAAAATAAAGAAGAGATGCTGGCAAGGGTCTGTGCTTGAAAAGCCTGTTGGTATCCATGCAAACAAATGGCCTTCAGAATATGGACTCTGTTTTGCCCAGGCCTCTTAAAGAGATGCTGGCTATCCTCAGCTCCCACTGAAATTATCCAAAACTAAGGTCTCTTGGCTTCTTGCAGTCACACTGAACAAATGACCCGCTTTTCACAGGTGACTTACACACATACATGCCTACACAATCTTAACTTAGTCTAATGAGATCCCTCACACCACCTGAAATTGCATGTAAGTACAATTGCCATGGACAACCAGGGACTATTAGGAGACATTTTTTCCCTTGTTTTAGTCTGATAATTTATAGAACTTATTTTAAATGATCCACTGGCATATTAAATAGATGAGTGACTAATAACCACCGTTTTCACTGAAGAAAACACCCATATAGCAATTCACATTGCAAATTACTCACTCAAGTGGCATTTAGCAGAATAACCCCCCAAACTCAAAACTCCACAGCAACCCCAAATTATCTGTGTTTACTGATTTATAATTCTGTACTTAGAACACATTTCTCCTGTAGATAGAAAATCTATTTCTAGCTATCTTCAATGACTGTTCAAGCTAAATTTCAGCCTGAAGCAAGTTCTTTCAACTAACGTAGATCTTGAAAAAACTTAGAAAGGACAGAACCTGAAGTACAGCAGTGGTGGAAAAAGCTGAGAAACTAGTAGAAAGGAAATTAATTAGGGAACACAGGGGCTGGTACAGCTGTCTAATTGCAGCAGTATTTTCCGTAACCTCACAGGAAGTTAGAGCATACTGAGGGATCCAAGGTTTTTGCCCTCTAGTCACATAAAGGGAGAAACATCGTCGTGGCACTGTATTTAATCCGACAGCTCTGAAAGGGGAGCCATTCAGACTGTAAACAGAGCTCAGCGCCCTTGTTTGCCACTGGATCAACCAACTGCACTGCAGAATCAGCACTGCTCCTCTGCTTCCCTCTGAGAGGGCTCTGACCCCAACAGGCAGACTAGCACTCTCCCCCCAGCTTTAATGGGGCAGATTAGAGAGGAGGGAGGACCTCCAGATTCTGGCACCAGCCTCAGAGAGGTCCAAGGAATGAGAGAAACTGACACACATGTATTTATTTAAAGTGAAAATCCATTAATTCATGCCAGTATTAAAATAAAGCAAACAACAGGCAAAAGACACTTAAAAGTGCACACATTAAAAACTATCTGGCCACGGCATCTGCAGGCTCTAAATGTCAACATAAAACTTTTCCCTGGTCAAAAGAAGTAATGATCGGACAGGAGCCAGGTAGTTTTAAAAGCTTGATATATGTGCATAGCAAAGAAATAGCATATCATAGTTTGGGTTTTGGTGGTTTGGGGTTTTTTAAATGACAAGAGCAGGGAACTATTTGCCACAGGATGCTAAAATGACTGAAATTCTGCCTTTACATTTCATGCCAAAAGGCAGGATTGCACAACTGAGAACTTTTCCAAACTGATGGAATTTAACTATTTTACCACTCAAATGGGTAATGCTGCACACTTTCTGCATCTTTCTCTGCTAATCTGAAGTGAACAGAAGGCCTGTTAGCACAGCTGGGCTGTAAACAGAACAGAGAGGTAGCATGTGCATGTATCCAGTTTCCTTGCTCATTTTCTTTTACATTTTTATTCATTTTCCTTTTAAATCTGCTCTTAAAAACACCACAGAAGACACTGTTTGTGTCCTTCCTAGGAAAACTCGTTAAGAATTTTTTTTGCTTCTTTTCTGGTACTCTTTTTTTTATCCACAAACATTCCAAGCCAAACCCTGAACTGAAACCAGGATGTTGGAAGTCACCACTTGCAGGCGTATTACAGACTAAGCTTTTGTTAAAAAAGGTTGCCAGGAATTATTTATTGTTGACAGACTACCGCATGCATGAGAATAATACATATGTATCATATTTTAACATATCAAATTCTATCCCCTAACATCATTAATGACAGTATTTCTGAAAATGCTGCCTGCCTTCACCGTGACAACACTCTCAAAACGGCAGGAAACAAAGAACAAAACCGTTATGAATCACCCACCATGGCAAAATCTCTCCTTGAAAAGATGACAGATCCTGAGCCCAGTCCTGTGAAATGATGATGATCCTCAACTCTCATGTGCCTGATAGTTCAGCACGCTTGATGTGATTTATCAAGAATATGAGAGTCTGGCAGTTCAGCATGAGTCCATAGTCAACACCTAAAGCCCAATCAGCACTGTCTACACAAGGCAGGGGTTCAAGCCTGTGTTTCTCTGATGTTGAAGGGGAAATGAATATTTATATTCACCTTCTCCCCTGCAAATCTGCAACATTCACCATTTGAGTCCTCCCACTACCTTCTCAATTCCTTTTCAATTTCTCTTTGTCCTTATTTCAAAATCACTACTGAAAAAAGCAGCATTCAGCAAAATATTACTGACTTAAAGAGTCTTAGGAACCAGTTTGGAAAGTTCTAGTCAGATTCAGGTTTCCTTGGGAAATGAAAGGTATCCTTAGCATGATACAGAATCAGTCAGGAGAGCAGCAAAATGCAAGAGGTACTACTGAAGATGTGGACTAGAATGCTAGCAAACCTGAAATATCATAGCTGAATTACATGTCTAGAAACAAACAAAAAACCTGAATGCTCAAAAATGAGTATGTTGTATCAGAAGAGGCAAGTTAAGAACTGGATGGACTTAAATAGATTTTCATTCTCATATAGGTGCAGTGAAATACCTATGGTCCTGATCTGACCTAGAAAGCAGAAGGTAAGACAATTTCTAGAACAAATACATAGTTTATAATTTTTACACCAGGATGCTTGCCTTTCTGGCAGCTTGTACTATAAATAGCCTTAGAAACTGTTAGCTCTACCACAGGACAACGTCCATGTAACTACAGCATATTAATCATGAATGGACTCTACAGAAGAGAGGTAAAACAACGATAATTCAAACTGTGCTGGAGACATTCTTAACACCACAGCTGCTACTAGGTGAGTACTTAGGTCATTGCTAATGCCTTTGGAAAATATGATGCTCTTTTACACCGACTATTCTGTGATCTTAAACAACTTCATCAATAAGCAGACCTCTGCATTGCAAGCATTTAATGAGACACCCCAGGGTCCCCAGTATGCCATACTCAGAGTTCAAAATCTGAGAAGGAGGCACTACGGATCAACATGTAGATTAGGAAAGGAATCACCCTCCCTGGAAGTGTTTAAAAAGCACGTAGATGCAGTGCCTAGGGACATGGTTTAGTGATGAACTTGCTAGTCCTGGGTTAACAGTTGGACTTGATGATTTCAAAGGTCTTTTCCAACTCAAATGATTCTATGATTCTATGATCTCAGTCCAAAGACATGAATTAAGATCCTGTCTTAAAATCACGAGTTAGGTGGCTAACGGCCCTGCAGACGGATGTATCCTTCCCTTCTTGGGCTCAAGCACACTCCACTCTTCTCTGATACATCAAAGCTCAGGGGAGTGTTTCTGCCCTCTCCCAAGACAAGGAAAACACTGCAG
The DNA here is from genome assembly GCF_963210335.1 of Falco punctatus. Lineage (NCBI taxonomy): Eukaryota > Metazoa > Chordata > Aves > Falconiformes > Falconidae > Falco > Falco punctatus. The sequence continues at coordinate 37,473,595 of NC_137587.1, read as the reverse complement.
TTTTAGAAGGATTTCAATCCTAACAAGTGGACACCTAGATGAAACACTCTAGCTCAGCACCTACTGATACTTCATTTGTAAACAAGAAAGTATTGATCAGATTAACTCCTCGATCATTGCCCTGATCTCAAACACATCTGTTCCTCTCACTCTCAGCTTGTTCAAGTGACAGGTTTTCCACAGAGAAGCCTCCACGCACCTCAGCCATCGTGAGACAATGTCCACATTAAGATTGATTCTCACCTTTTCAAAGCTGCAGTGGACAACACCTGAGCTGTTAAAAAATAACACGTGCTATTTCAACACAGCATAGACACACATCAGAACGCCGTCAAGAGAAACATGAGCGTTACCACAGCATCTAGCACAGCACCTAGACTGGTAACTGACTAAGACTACATTTTCATAACGTTTTCTGTTTAATCTGGTTTTTTTATCACAAAGGATATTTGCCCAGCCTCCTGGAATCCCACCCATGTTCTGCTACAGTATGTAGTACTCCACTACACTTCCTCACTGCAGGCTATCGCTTGGCTTGTTTTCCGTAAAAATTTCTCATCATGGGTGCTTCTTTTTAAAAAAGGAACTACAAAACGTGATTTAGGACCTACAGATGTTTACAGTTGTCATAAGCAAAAGCATTTTGGAATAAAGCTGAAGAAGCTGAAGTGTATACATAGTTCATATTATTTAGAAACAGGAAAAGCTAAAAGTGTGCAGAGTGTTATTTAATACTGAGTCTCTACAATATCTAGCAACATTTTAACTGAAGTTTCTGCTGCTAAATCTGGCTACCTAAGATATTCCAAAATGAGTAAATACAACAAAATAATGACAGTGTTGCTGTATTTGTCTCCTAGCTACACCACTTAGACCTAGCATTAGTAAGACAGGTCATGAGTCAGCCATGAGAACGGAAGGAGCCTCAAAACCAAAGGAAAATTAATCTTTAGACAGAGCTAACAACTCCACAGCTAATATTTGTCAAGAAACACTGATCAGGAGAAGTCTGCTCATTGTAAATGACAAGTTTATGTAACTGGAGAATCATTTATGATTTTTAGCAAATATATGAAGAGAGATTAAGCATCTGATGGAAACTAACCCAAAGACCTTACTGCGAAGATACTCAAGGGCACAAATCATTGGTAGCAGAGGTGAGACACAGCAAGAGCAGAGGCAGAGAGAGGGAGGACAAGAGGGAAAGAGAGCTGAAAAAGGAAATAGCAAATTAAGAAATTCCCTTTACACAAAGTTAGCTCTTCCTTCAGCCCATCTGTTGTGGACACCATGCTGAAATAGGCATTTTAGGCAGCAGGCTGGAGGTCAAAGAGGGCCAGTGCTTACTGACCAGATTGAAGAGCTGGGGAAAGGATGGTTAGGGAATTTTTAAAGGCTGGCACTTCCTACAAAAGGAATGGGAATGTGAAGACTGAGTTTTTCTTTAGAGGTTCAGTCAGAACTTTTTAGGGAGGGATCTTCTGCAGATCAGGCATAATATTGTTATGTTCAGAGCTGCAAGAGAAATGTGCCTGGTGGTTAAGTGAAATGATAAGATGAAAGTGAGTCCAGGAAGTCTGAAAACAAACACTTTAGAGAATGAACAGCATTCCTCATGAGCTGCATGTCAGCCACAAGTCTGAATTCATTAGAGCGATGCCTCATGTGGCCACAGTTTTGGTTCAGTTCTTTGGTATGTCAAGGGAATACTATGCTCTCTGACATTTGTACTGATGAGGCCTTTTGTATACTTCAAAAGGTCCTATACAAGGATTGGTTTTTTTAATTCTTCTTTCAGTCTAACCTTAACAGGTGCTAAGAGGTAGATAAGGGAGAAATTACAAAACATAGACTTAACTCCTATGAACACGTTCCAAAATCAAATTAATACAAACTCCGGTCTGTGCTTTACACTAAAGATAGAGCTGCAAACAGTTTACATACACTTCTCCCACAAAAACTATAAAGACATGAGCAGTATTTGTCAAAAAGTCTATAAGCACTTCAGAAGACTCATAAACATACAGCTGACTTGCTGGGACTCCACAATAAACTATTAATCATTTATTAAGTATCCATTAATCATTAAGTCCTCATTATTTTTTTATGAGTGTACTCTTAACAAAATCTATACCCAGGCTGTGAGTTTGAAAATTTCATAACTTTTTGAGAAGCTCTAGTGTAAGGCTGGCTGGCAGCTCTTGTTACTCCTCCACAGAGAAACCATGAGGACCCAGAATACTGTTCTCAGCCTTCAGAAATCCTGTCTATGGGCTCAGAAACCCATTGCTATGTCGCAATGAACAGGGTTTAGCAATTTTTAATTTGGGATTTAGCTGAAGGGGAACAAAAAGTCCAATTAACCTTTTTGCTCATGTGAGTCTGATTTTGCTGAATGTGCTGAAGGATGGCTGGGACGGTGGTTAGAATACTTTTGACTAAATTACATTTTGTCTAAATACTATGCTTGATTGAAGCCAAAATATTTCTGAGATTTATCAGATTAAATGAGGTTTCACAGTGCCGTACTGTATTCTCTGAGTAATTCTGAGGGCTAGGACAGACACTTCTTTAGGTCTCACCAGGAGAGAGGACAGTAAAAAAGCCTTGAAACATGTCAACTGGAAAGAAAAAGAAACAAACAAAAGGGTTCCGTGCACTTTTGTTTGGAAAAAATATCTGAAAGGTTTCATATTGGTTCCAATGCAGTGTAAAAATAAATGCAAAAACCTCAAAACCTGTTGTCAAATGGAGTTGTTACACTACAGGCAGCTGTAACCAGTGGACTGAAAATAACTTTGCCTGGGAAGTTGACATCAAGAATAGTTTTGGAGAGTGTGGCAACACAAAAATAAAAAGATCCAGCTTATTCCTTTATCTAGACAGTGGCTGCACATGCAATGAACACAAATGGGATCAAAGTTACCTGATGAGAATTCAAGTTTCATGCCACTGGGCCGCTCACAGCAGGTATTTTAGCAGCTATCTCAAGTATCCTTTAATTCTAGGAAGATCAGGCTGTTCAAGACTGTATCAGAGTGGGGAATTCCTCAGACCAGTGAGCAATGCTTTCAAGAGATCTCAGCTCCAGTAACAGTGCTACCAGTTTTTAAATCTCAACCTACCTTTATAAATTAGAAATTAGCAGAAGATAGTAAAAGGATCATATTCCTACACCTCCGTCATGAAACATCAGGCAGATGTCGAGTTCCCTTATAGCCTCAATAGAGTATACTTGGATCATTTTAATTATGCATGCACTGCTGACAAGCTTGCTCTTTATGTATTTATTAAAGACGATTAAAAATAGTAAAAACTATATTAATATGTTTATATCATTTATGACCCATCATAACTAATCAATTTAAACTGCATAATTCAAGCGATATAGAATTAAGCCTTCTGACCATTCTACTGAATTTTTATCATCACACACAAAAGATCATTTATACTTGTATTCACAGCATTATAACATGACACAGAGGGTATTTCATCTTAGTTTTTCAAACGTTTCTTCATACATTTGTGGAGACTAATCCACAATTCTGCTTGCTTGCACTGAGTAAATGCAGGGCACTCTCCATGGTCTAATTAGTAAGACCAGAGGAAAAGAGCCTGGCCTCTTTACGATGCCCTCTTTGCCAGTCCATACAGCAACTATGTGTAACAGTTCAATTTCAAATAATAAAACAAGACAGACCTCCATGCTAATTAATGCTCAAAATATATCTAAAACCAGCATCAGCAGGAAGCAGACTCAAACGTCATTACTAGACCAGATTTCCTGTCTTGTTTCTATTAATTGCCATTGGACTGGTTCCGTCTAGGCCACACAAGGTTAATCTAGAACTAATGATTTTGGATCACTGAATACTGTCTAATTTAGGATGGCACCAAAGCAGGTTACATCATCACACTGGAGGCTCTGGTTGTCAATACCTGTAAAATTTTTAATTCAAATCACCGCTTCTGGTCAGTTGCAAGCAAATTTGCAGTAAGTTCTCTTGCTTCAAGGTTAACCAGATTAATTTGATGCCATACTCTTTCCTTCCTTCTTTGTGAACAGCGACCCTTTCAAGGACAACTATAGCAGTAATACCATTTACTTTTCCTGGAAAGCTGAAGTTATAATACTTTGACAGCATAGACAGTAAAATAAACTTGGGAATGGTTTCCCATTAGCAAAAAGGATTATTTGTGGCTAGGACTTTTGACTCATAGCATTTTTGGGAATCTGAACAGGTTACCTCATCAAGTGTTTCCATTTCTTAGCAGTTTAGACAAATGAGCTTTTGAACATTTTCACCCTTTCTAGGTACCTTTGATGTTACTGAAAACATTTTATGTGTAGCTTTATTTGCCTGTTCCAAGTGCGGCAGAGCATGGAGCAATTAAAATCTCCTCTACCCTGAGTAATTTGCTGTGTTTATTTTTCCCATCCTGCCTAAACATAGCAGGGAAAAGCTGCCCAATGAATACTACAGCTACTTCCCATGACAAACCTAAAAATGCCTGATCATCCTACAGATCAAATTATAAACTCACAGGACCCAACCATTTTAGCAGTACTTCTGCATATGGCTTTGGCTGTTTCAAGTGCTGCCATACAGCAAGCAGCACCATATACCACCTGTTCCTTGAACGGTGCAACTGGATGCTGAGATAAGTGGTGTTTCAGTTGTGTTGGAAAGCGGTCATTATGCCTGAAAAGCTGCCCCAAATTATGCTTGGATGGGATGTGGAAATGTTAAATGTAAGAAAATACAGTGCAGCACAACCCCACCATGTCGATCCTTTGCCATATCTATGCTTGAGAGGGAAGTGTATGAAACTGCTTCACAAAAACACTCAAAGGAAATAGCCAGAAAAAACAAAGACAAACTATTTCAGTTTGGTTTTTTCCAAATCACCGAGATGCACTCAAATCAAGCAAGCCTCATACTGCCTGCAGTAATAAAGTCATGAAGGCATTATTATAAACCGTATTTAATCAGGAAAACATTTATTAATATAAAAATTCACTCCTTACTTGCAAATGAAGCAAAATCATAGAAGCTGTAATAAATTAAACCAAGTTTAGAAAAACACAGCCCTGTGATGAACACATCAAGCACTGTATTATACAGCTACAGTCATTTTGCATGCAGTTGCAGTGCTACAAGTGGATCACACTTTGGAAGAGAAAGACAAAGTATATGTACTTACATGGTACAATGTTATTTACATTTATATCTATTTATTTATATCTACTTACTTCCATTGTTAGTTCAACACCCTATCATCAGTCTCTTTCACTGGGTTATGTCAACTATGTTTTCTGAAACTGAAAATTCACAGCCTGAATTTTGACTGAAATCATGTAGTTAAGAGTATTTTTGAAGTACTTAACAACAGATTTAGAAAAGGGAAAGAAAAACATGTATATATTTTTTCTAAGAAGATAAGTTAATCAAACACATACGCAAAGGTATACCCATACGTGAGGCCAGCGTACCAAGGTAACATCACTTGTTGAAGAAAGAGCAGCTGATAACATGTGCACATGAAATAGAATTACTTGATGTGCAGGCTGGGAAAATTGTATCATAATGAAAAAAAAAGTTTTCGCAAAATGTAAAGATAAGCCTGTTTTTTCATGAAAGTGTTGATGTTAGTTTTTAATAAAGGATTTCAACATATTAATTATTACCTGATTCACATACTATGGAGCCTGGCTTCAGTTCTAACATCATGGTGATTATAGAGATGTCAGTGGAATACAGAATCTGCGTCCTGTGTGGAAGATTCATGGTCCATAGTTCTGGAGTTGGATGAAGAATAAACACCCATCCCCCTTTACTGCAGGTCACTTTAGAGCCGTACTTCTTGCCTATGAGATCCGTGGAATGCCTGATGACCCCGTACTTAGTCTGAGTTACCGTGCCATGCTGGACTTTCACAGGAAACATGGATTCATGGCCCAGGAACACAATAGCTGTGTCACCATCCTTTATTGTATCTTCATACTCAACAAAACTCATTGTGACAGTCTTGCAGTTGGCTGATAGTTGTCACCTAGAAGAGAATAAATACATTAAGAGAGCTTTGCAGGATCACAATGGAGCTGAAACTACAAACACAAAACCAAGTAACTTTATTTTCCCCAGTACAGAACAAAACCACGCTATGCAAATAAGATGTTAGCAAGAGAATTCCATGAAGTTCAGGGACCTACCCCCGCCCTGCACTCAAGTAAAATCAATGGAACGATCCCACATATTTGAATATAACCAGTATTTTTCCCATTTTATGATACATTTTAAAGAAAATTTAGGAAATTCATTATAATTTACTCAACCTGCTCTACAACACTACTGAAAACCTGCAAGTTAGTACCAATTTCAGCACTCTGTTCAATTCCAGTTCACAAGCTCTCAGCGTATGTTGTTATGTAGTAACTACTGGCTTATCCCTGGTGATCTACAATATATGACAACTGTTACTTGCCTGGATATTAATTACTAGGTCCGCTACAAAAGTTTATTTGAAAGTTTTCCAAATGAAGGTTTAGAGATAGGATAAAGATAGTATCTGCATTAATTTATGTATAAATTTGACTAACTACAAGGAAAAAAAACTATCATGACCTTTAATTTGCCATTGAAGGTGCAAAGTAATTGTCTGGGAAGTGATCTGTGCTGTAACGAAATGTAAACAACCATTTGTGAGCTAATGCAAACAGTTGTATTACTTTAGCCCCATGGTCTCAGAACCGTTTAGAGAATTATAATTAAATTTTGTTGTCTTTGAGAAGACAATCTAGAAATTAGAGGGCAGCTTACAATGAAATCTGGCATTGCCTTTCAGATAAGGCAGCTAACTACCTAAGCTGCAGGTTCATGGAAGGAATTGTTCAATGAAGTAACAGTCACCCCAAAGTTAGAAATGAAAGCCTACACAGAAGGCTCTGAAAGTCAGATTTCTGGTACTTCTTCCCTGAGAGAATTAAAAGCAATTTTACTTTCAGTTTCAGAATATTCATTTGATTCCGGTGTTTTTGTATTCAATGTATAACAGCTTGGTCCTACTTCATAATTGTAATTAAAAACTTTTAGCTCTCAAATTCTAGTCTGTTTTTGTTGACCAAAACTTGCTGTAGTTCAATTTGCTGTCAACCTGCTAGACTTATGTTTTCCACTGCAGTCACTGAGACTGATAAACAGATGTGCTTGTGGCCAAAACTTCCAAAGATTATGACATGCTTATTGCATAAGGTATTCAGATGCCAAAGCAGAATAGGCCTGTCTGGACATATGATGAAATAGTAGGAAGGGCATCCCATGAATTCAGGAATGTATACGTACTGGACTTTGTGAGATAGTACAAATGCTTAACCGTGTTTTACAGCTTGCACCTTCCAATTATATTCACATTTTAATCTTTCATAAATGACAACAGTAGTTCTCATTCTGGATACTAATAATGCAATGCAGTTTTCAGCTCTTAGAACAGTAGCATGGGAAAGGACATCAGCTGTAATCCATTTCTTTCACAGTATTTACACTGTAGTTACATTCCTGTGCAAAAGCAACATTCCTGCAGCATGTCTGCAGGGACATGGAGAAAACTATTCTCCATTTGATTACACAAACTGGCTTTTCGTTTCTTTGCCTTCCTTTGAGCCTCTCCACTTACCACAGCTAATTGTCACCACTGTGTACACTGACATCCCAAGTGACGAATCTTCCAGGCTCGGATCTCACCTGGCACGTTATATTCATACACTTGGGGTAAACTTGGGGTCTGTGAGGAGCCTGGCTAGTTTCTCCATGTCTCCCTACGGCAAGGAGCACAGCGATCCACACTCATTTGCATTCATTTGCCATAATTTTCAATCATTTTCCCATTCCCTGCCAACGCAGCGCCTCACGCACTGCTGTTACATGTCTCTCCTTCACCCTCTGGGCAGCACGTAGGTGTCCGGGCCCAGCATGGCGCCTGCCACAGGGTGCTGTGGAGCGGGAGGGGAAGGCGAGGCAGTGCCCGCTGGCCAGGGGTCAGGGCTTTTCCATGGGCTTGCCCGGACGGCAGCGACCTACGCTCAATGACACGGGTAACCCCCTCGCAGCCTCCCAAATTCAAACCACAACAAGGATTCCGTGTTCCCTTCACCAAACCCCAGAAACGCCTGTGCCTCTCCCGAGCGGCTTCCACACAGACCTGGCAGGCTGCCTCTCCCCTCTCCAGAGGCCCGGCTGCCTGAGGCGGCAGCAGGGGAAACCTCCCGAGGCGGAGAAGGAGGAGGAGGCGGCAGGCACAGCCTGCACAAGCCCCCCGGTAACACGGAGGCTGGTGAACCGGCTACCTGGCCAGCAGAAGGGCCGCCCCCGGTGGCGGGTACCCCCCCTCCGCGGGCCGCTTCCCGCCGCGCCCGGGCCGCGCCCGAGCCCACCGCTGCGGACCCGGCAACCCAACGGCTGCCCGGGCCGGCCCCACGGCTGATTGATTTCCTTCGGTATTTGCTGGCGTGGGGGTGGAAAAGCACGGACCCGGCAGGGAAGGGGACAGAGCCCGCCGCGGGGTCAGAGGAGGGATTAGCCCGCCGGAGAGCAGCATTAACCCGTGACGGGTGCGGGCGGCGGCTCCCCAGGCAGCGGCAGCGGCAGCGCCCTCGCCCCGGAGCGCCCGCCGCTCCTCAGGGCCTCGCGTCCCCCCGTCCCCACAGCCGTTACCTCCCGGGGCTGAGCCCCGCCAGCAGGCCCGGCCCGGCCCGGCCCGGCTCTCCTCACACGCGGTGCCCGCCCAGCGCCTCCTTCCGCCCCGGTCGCAAGCTGCTGACGCTCCCGCCTCCGCCCCCGCCAGCCCTGCCGGGAGCCGGCTTGTCGCCGCCGCCCGTGCCCGGCGCGGTCAGCCCCAGCAGCCGCCGCCCGGCCCCTCAGGCCCCGCAACCCACCAAGGCGCCGGGCCCCGCAGCCCGCCGCCCCGCTGCGCGTCCTCTCCGCGCTCCTTGCTGGGTCCCCGGGGAGGGGAACGGTCACCGACCGCCCTCGGCTGCTCTCCGGGCACCGAGCCGAGCCGGCCGGGGTGGTCCTGCCGGGGGGGGGGAAGGGGGCGGTGGGGCAGTCACCCTCAGTGAAACCTGAGGGGGCCCAGTGGGTGGCGGGTCGCCGTGGTCAGCTGTGATGGGGACTGATGGGCCCAGTGGGAGCTCATCATCACCCATCGAGTGTGCCTGTGGCTAGTCTTGAGGGCCACTGCCAGCAGGGGTGAGCCCATTCCCCTGGGAATAGCTCTGCCTTTGGAGCTGGGCCTCACCTCAGGTGGCTTCCAGAAAGCTCTGCCTGCCCTCCCCCAGGGCAGCCTGCTCGGGGGAGAGGCAGCTCAAGGCAGACCAAGTTCTTCATATGGGTTTCGTAAGGCTGTAGGAGAAACCACAATGTGGGCTCAGAAGCAGCAGAATCGTTATCTAAACCCCAAATAGCATGGTACTAACTCCTACTTCTGTCTCATGTTTAGGATTGAAGTGATGTGGAGAGCCTTGTGTGTCCTGGTGGTATGGGGGATGTAGTTAGGAGGCAAGGAGGAGAGTATCGCTTCATCTTCTGCTTGCAACAAGCCCAAGCCACCTGGCATGGGAGGGGTATGGGCATAGCAGAGAGCATGTGAATCACCCTGGACGTGCAGGTAACGTTCCCAGCTAAATCAGATAACACTCTGTACCGTGCTGTGTTCACCGGTAACTTGTAAGGCACAGTAGTGGAGGAAAAGTCTTCCTTCCACAATCAAGAACATAATGGAGTGCCGTTTAGGTGACAATTTGTGATTTTTTAAATGAATGTGATTCCATCAAGTATAAGGGAATTTTTGCTCATTCTCTTCAGTAAGAACATATTTTTTGTTATGCTGTTGACCTGCCCATATTGTAATTGCAGTAGTCTTTGTTATTTAGTTATGAAACTCCTCTCCATCTAATCTAAACATAATGTATGCAGTTTCAGAGGTTTCTTAAACGGCGAACTCCTACTCAGCTGTTTTTCTGACTGGCAATCATGGCTCTACTGTGCCTTTATATTTGCACCTACCTTGTTTTTTCTCTGTCATTTTTAGTGTCATTGGTTATATTTATCATTGTTTATGTTCTTGCGTCCTTTCTTTCCCATGATGAACTGCTGTTCGGATCACTGGGCTGACTGTATGCGAGACCAAGACACTTAGCAACTCCTAGTTTCCACAGGCACTCAGCTCACTGGCAATGATCAGTAATTTTCAACAGACTACCCAAGCAGCCTGAAAAAATATACCAAGGATAATAACTAGGCAAATATATTTTAAGTGATAAATGTAAATGGGAAGAGAAGTTTCATTTGAGCATTTAAGTTAAGCAGATGCAGTTGCAACCATGAGTGTTACATTTAATTTTCAAGTGCCGTTTAGTTAGCAGTTAGGAACTGGAAACAATTCAGTTGTTTGTAGCACACCACTTTCTCTTGCTGTTTCCTAATTTGGAATATTCTTCTAGATTTTCAAGAAGATGTTTATCCCCTAATTCTTCAGGTTCATCTTAGGTTCACGCAGGTAATTTCAGAAGACACATTCACTAGCTAACACCCATCTCCTCTTGCAGTTGTACACTGCACAACATTTATAATTAAGCCTCTTAGGAAGATAGCTGCATGGCCCATGATTAACTTCCCTTAATTCGTTATTGTTAAAGCTCAGTGCAGAGATCTCTGGAGTAATCACCCCACCTTTCCATCCTGAGCTGCAGAACAGCAATATAGCGTATGTCAGTATGCACTAAGATGTCATCCCAGCACGGAAAATAAGTACTGGTGCCTTTATCACAGTCTAACAGGCCATACAGGCTTATCCAAAGAAAATATTCTCTCAGCAGATGAGCTAGATAAAACAGTTGATCAGAGGCAGTTGACACACAGCACAGCATCTATAATTAAGTCACTAAGGAAGCTGGGATGGGATGCTGTAACAAAGGTAGGATCCAATCTACACAGCTTTCAGCAAACCTTAAAATGCTGTCTGAATAAAACTCAGTGAGGTAATAGCCACTTCTGACTTACTGCATGCTAGAAATTTGTCAAATAGTGGTAAGGAAAAGGGGGTAGTGGGTCCACTGTTTATTAAACATGTAAATTGGATGTATTTTGGTTTTGAGCCTGTGTCTCTCTTTCCATGTCTTCTTTTCAGAAAAAAGTTTTGTGAAGAAGAGGTGTCTGTTTGTGTCGGAAGTGCTGTAATGAATGGCACATTGAGACTACTACCAGCTTATAATAATGACTGGTATTCCCTGTTCTGCAAGACTGGGAGGGAAAGAGCATATCCAATGAATAGAAATAGATCCTTGGATTTTGGTTTTTGACGTGACCTTGACTCCGTGAATTTACAGAACAATTATATTACAGAGCAGTTGGTTGCTTCTGTGTTTGTGTGGCAATAGATTATGAAATAAGACAAAAGGAGCCTTCAGTACTGACCCTGATTTGCTTTTTTTTTTTTTTTTGTGAAGAAAAACACCACAAAAGTATAGTGTAATATAAGCAAATGCTCTAAGTTTTCTTTCTATTGTTCTAAATTAAAAATAAAACCTGAATGTTTTGCATTTAAAAAACCCCCAAACCAGAACTCTGTTTGCATCTGAGGTCATCCAGCAATATTACGTGTATTTTGAGGACTCTGGGTATGATTTTACACTTCCATTCATTTAATACTTGCTTAGTGATGCCATTATTTGCAGTTTACACTGTTCTGAAGCAAGAGCATTGTGTGAAGCCAGTAAAACGTATGGGAAGATTTTGTGAGGTTAAAAAGGCAAAAGAGACCTAGAGAGAGGATTTGTTCTTTGATCCGGGAGCTAAGAGACCGGACTTGCACAGATGCCGAGCCCGTGGCTTCTACTGAAGATCTGTGTACTCAGCATCTCAGACTATCAGACCTGGAATAACTTGGAAATCTGGATGGCAGCCAAACACAACACATTTTTATTTGAAGCAGCCTGTGCTTTTTATTTTCTAATTATTTATTTCCTCTATATCTATTTTACTTTTTTTAAATCCTAAGCAGTTCTGTAAAGTGCATACACTTCTCGTTGTTGGGGTAAGGGTACTGGTTGTGGTGCTGAAAGAGTTGTGGTGGGAGTTTCAACCGATGTCTCCTGACATTCATGACTGGTGTCAAAGAGAGCAACCCTGTGACTCAGATCTGTGTCCACACGGGTAAGTACAGTGTTTGGACAGGAGGATAAACTTGGGTTCTGTTGTGAGAAATACACGTCAGAGAAAGATAAAGAAACCATTATGTAAAGGTGAAAGTCAGATCAAGATAGTCACGTCGTTAATGTATTTATTTCTGCAAACAATGGGATTCTCAGCTGCATCTTAGCTTTGTGACAACCCCAGCTCATCCATACAAAGAGACCAGTGGAAGTCACTGTTTTCGTGAATTGCAGGTGAGCTTTAAATGGGTCAGATCCCAACCTTCCTGCTTTTGTCGTCAGGGAGAAATTGGCCACTCTCCACTCCTAAAAACTTTTTTTTTTGGCTCATGAGGAGGAGACTCACTGTGCCTTACTCAACCACCCTATGTCCTTTCAAATTAAACTGTAAATTGAGCTCGTGGCTTCCCAGGCGCTGGAGGCGAGGCACAGGGCGAGGGGCCGGCCCCTCCTCTGCCGAACAAGGCGCCGCTCTCTGGTGCCGGGGCCCAAGCACCTGATCCACAGCCATGTCGGTGGCTTCTGCTGAGCCAACTCGAGGACAGTTAATCGCTCACGCAACTCAGGGTGTGCCAGCTCCAACAACACAAAGCCCTTATTTTCAGGACGGCTGGTTATTGCTCCCGTTACTGACTCCTCATCCAAGGTGCGATGCCTGAATGGCACCAGGCCGCGCACCTGCGTCACTCTGCAAAGGCACCGCCACCTGTGGACAGGCCTTGGCCTATGGCACGCAGGGACGTATTTCCGCACGCATGTCCACGTTCAATGAAGCCACCGAGGTCGCCGTCGCCGCTCGGCTGCAGGGGGCTGCCCCGGCGGAGCGCCACGCCGTCCTGCCTCCCCGAGGCCAAGCAAAATGGCGGCAAGTCTCGGCCCGGCCGGCGGCGGGGCGCTCGCCCCGCCCTCCCGCGCCTGGCCCAATGGAATGAATGGCCTATAAATAGCGGCCAATGGGGCGGCGGGTCGCGGTCTATATAAAAGAGGCGCGGCAGGAGTGCCGCGGCTCCACTCCGGCTAGGGCAGCAGCGGGTCGCTGAGCGGGCGCGGAGGTCCTTGCTTTAGCTGCGGAGCCCTCGGTAAGTCCCGGGGCAGCCGAGCCTTCCTGCAGCTTTCAATAAGATTATTTTTTTGTTATTATTATTTTTCTGCTACGTGGGGTGGAGCCGGTCCGGCTGAGGAGGGGGAGCGGGGGTGCGGTGGGGGGGGGGCGGTGCGGGGCAGGGGCGCCCGGCGTGCAGCCGGAGCGGGGGACGGGGTGCAGGTGCTTACCAGGCTTGCCCCCAGCTGGAGAGGGCCCCGCTCTAAAACCAGATTAACCCGGTATTTAGCAGGGTAGTTACATATGCTCCCCCCAACCAGGTCCCCTGAGGGAGCCGTCTGTTGTGTAATGGCTTGTTGGATGCTTCCCACCCCTCCATTCCTAAGTCTGGGAGCAGCCGGGGCTCCGCGGGCGCGGAGGGCGCCGGGCGCTACCGCTGCTGGGGCCGAGGCGGGGCACCCCTAGCCCTGGCACGGCAGCGGCGGGAGAAGGCGCGACAGCATACCGAGGGCATCGCGGTGCCGCCCCGCTCACCTGCCACCCGGCCCGGGGTCCCCCCCCCCCCGGCCGCCCCCCCCGCCCCAGAGCCGCCGGCGGGGTCTGCCCGGCGCTGCCACGGCCGCTCCGTGCGACCTTGGGCGCGTCCCTTCATCCGGGCGGTGCCGCGGAGGAGCGGGGAGAGCCCCTGCCCTTGCGGCGGGGATGTTTAAGGATGGGGCAAGGCTGGTGGAGGTGAAGAACTCTTTTCTTTCCTCCTTCCTGGCTCGTGTGGGAGGTGGTGTAGCAGCAGAGGTGTGAAAGGCACGGGTGGAACGACAGCCAAGGTGACCTTGCCTGGGTGCCTGGCTTTCCCCCGAACGGTGTGGAGGCCTGCGGAGCCCCCAGTGATAGGCTTCCCCTCTTTCTCCCCTAGTGACTGCGGTAGGGTCAGACATGCCCTTCTCAAACAGCCACAACCTCCTGAAGATGAAGTACTCTGCTGATGATGAGTTCCCTGACCTGAGTGTTCACAACAATCACATGGCCAAGGTGCTGACCCTGGACCTGTACAAGAAGCTGAGGGATAAACAGACTTCCAGTGGATTTACGCTGGATGATGTCATCCAGACTGGGGTAGACAACCCAGGTAATGGCTGGGGACCGTTAGATGTGCGTGACAATCTGTTCTCCCTCCTTCCTGGAAGTGCTTCTTGACAATGGCACCCAAAGCTCTTGAGCTGCTGAGAGGCAAATCTCATAAAGCATTGAGAGACGGCTCTGAATGTGTGACTGTAAAAAGAGGCCTGGTTCTATCAAGCCATGTTCCGTGCTGTGATCTGACATATCAATTCCCAGACGCTTCAATTATGTAACTGCTCTGCTAAATACTTTCAGTCTAAAAAAAAAAAAAGAGGGGGTAAAAAAAACCCAAACCAAATGCATTCTAATTATAACACAACCGGGGGGGAAAAAAAATATAATGTTGGCTTACCTGGCTGTTCTGGTCTATTCCTATTCCAAACTGGTTATGTGATGTTCTGTAGCACTTCTATGAAAAAAGGGGGAGCAGATGTGTTTACATGTTAACATTACAGTATTTATTTTTACTCTAGCAATATCAAAATGGCCCAACTAAATAATCAGAGACTGCCTCCTGATGAGGAGTACCCGGACCTGAGCACCCACAACAACCACATGGCTAAAGTTCTAACCCTGGATTTATACAAGAAACTGAGAGACAGAGTCACGCCCAGTGGCTTCACCCTGGATGATGTCATTCAGACTGGGGTTGATAATCCTGGTAAAATGCGTTGAGAATATTCTGTGTGAGCCAGCTGAAGTAACTGGTGCTTTTGAATACAGTGACTTAAAACTAATCGTGTGGAGGTGGTATTTGAGCACGCTACAGCAATGCAGCTCTGTAGCAGAAGGAACAAAAAGTGAAGCATGCTTGCTTACAGCAAAGCATGATTGTTTAGACATAGTTTTATCTGGTGGTCTAAATTAGCTAGTGAAGTTGGATGTGCTGTGCAGATCTGTCCTAAACAAAGCCTGACAAATGAGTGTGGTTTAATGGCAACAGCTGTGGGTTTCCATAGTACTGCATTTGACTAACTGGATGAAGTGTAAAATGTAGGGTCTTTCCAAATCTTTTTATGTAAGAATGCATTTCTAAGTGACTAGACCTACCACTGGAGAACTTGCTTGGTTAGTGCTGTGCTGGAGTACAGCCAAACATCACCCAAACTTAGCTCTTCTGACTTTATTACCACTCCAGGCCATCCCTTCATAATGACAGTAGGATGCGTAGCCGGTGATGAAGAATCCTATGATGTGTTTAAAGAACTCTTTGATCCAGTTATTGAAGACAGGCATGGTGGCTACAAACCAACTGATGAGCATAAGACCGACCTGAATGCTGATAACCTGCAGGTACAAACTCTTCATCAATTACTGATGCCTACTGGTCTGAGGAGTGGGTAAAGTTGTTGACAGCTGCCTAAACTGATTGCTCAGGCTCTGGCCCCTTCACTTGCACACGGCACAGATACATGGGCTGTGTGTCCAGTGCAATCAGGCTTGAGCTTGCTGCTGTAGGGTGTTAGTGCCTGGATAGAACAGGGCAGCTGGCACCCAGGAGGAGCTTGCTCCGTGTGCTGCTGCTGCAACGTGGGCCATGAGCTGTAGGTTGTAGTAGTAAAGCTGAACAATGCTGTCCTAGGAGTGAAGGACTGTCATAAACTTAACGGTTTCTACTATCTGATCTTTGACCTTAAATATCAGTTGGTGGTATCGTACTATAGAATAGGCATTGTTATGGCTAGGAGTAGGGGGTTCTGCATATTTCGTGGATTGCAAATGTTACTGTAGACTCTAGGAATTCCTAATGCCATGTTGATTGGCTAGGCATAGCTTGTCTTGAAAATAAGAGACTCTAGATGACAGTAGTGAATAATTCTAATTTGCAAGAGTAAACACCTACCTGAAAAACAAGCACTTGCCTTGTGTTAATACCTCTAGATTGCAGATTGGAAGGGGTAACAGAAGCCCAGACCGTACTCTGAAGTGAACAGAAAACTGATGGTCAGGTGGTACCCCTGTTTTCTAGCACTACTTAGTAGCCTTAGCCTCAAAACAAGGGTTGTGTTACACAGGTACTTGAGCTACTGCTGAAGAAAGTAGTCCTGGAGTAAGACCAGTACTGGCTTACAGACCAAGTAGTCAATATCAAAGTATAAGGTGCACACTGAAATGTATGGGAGCTATATGTATTCAGAGTAGGTATCTTGGCAACAGTGTTGTACTCACTGGTTTCCTAATTTTTAGGGAGGTGACGACCTGGATCCCAATTACGTGCTAAGTTCCCGTGTCAGAACGGGTAGAAGCATCCGTGGATTCTGTCTCCCCCCGCACTGTAGTCGAGGAGAGAGGCGGGCTATTGAAAAGCTCTCTGTTGAAGGTAAAGTGAGAACTTGGTGCCTTTGGGGAACTGAAGTCCTTTGCGCAAGCGCTGTTCTTTGCAGTTTGAAAATGGAGGCAGCTGGTAAAAGCTGCCTCCCTCAAGACTTGGTCTGAACATGGAGCCTTCCCTGAAAAAGGCTCATTACGTTACAGCTGCCTCAGCACTGCAGTTTGTAGCTGAGAGCAAGAGCGCGTGTCAGAGGGAAGCTGGACTGCATTAAGTTGACCTTTGCTCATCTTGAAAGCTTCTTCATATGTGTGTGGGGAAAGAGGTTGGTTCATCATATTTTGAACCTGAAATGTAACAGGTATGTAGCAACTTCAGGGCTTGAGTCATGGTTGCAGTATTTTGTGGCTGTTTTTTAATTGACTTTCATTAATGTTCAGCTTAGAGGTGTAGTCTTGCTCCAAATGTGCAGTTGACTAGAGTGAGATTTAGTTTTCAGTGGAACTCCTCAGCTGCGGGGTTTTTTTTTATTGCCTCCCAAATTCATCAAGTGAAAGGAAAGGATACACTCAAGGTGCAGTTCTGCGGACTTTATAGAGTGTGGTTCCAAAACCTGTCAAGGACTGTTACCTTGCCCTTGAGTAGAATAATACTGTTTGTTACATTCATGACCTTGATTCTCCTTGGAAGAAAGCACTCAACTTCTACAGTTAAGCAGCACTAATGATTCTATACTGCATGTAAGGGAACAAAGGCTACTTGTATAAGCCTGGAAGGTGCAGACAAATCATCTGATACTGCCTTAAGTTCTGCAATGCCACAAAGGCATTGCCATTGCAGATGAAAGCAAGGGAGGAACCAAACCCAGCAGATCAGACATTGCTGTACTTTGTGTGTGGTCTCTAAAGTGCTGGGAATGTCTAGCCCCTTTGGTCCCATCCTAAAAAGTGACTCTCTCTTTCAGCTCTGGGTAGTCTGGAAGGTGATCTCAAGGGGAAGTATTATGCTCTGAGGAACATGACTGATGCAGAGCAGCAGCAGCTGATTGATGATCACTTCTTGTTTGACAAGCCAGTTTCTCCTCTTCTGTTGGCATCTGGGATGGCACGAGATTGGCCTGATGCCAGAGGTATCTGGTAAGTATGTCTGGAAGTGAGGAATCATATGAAATGCCTGCAAAAAAATCTTGTAGTTTTGGCTTGTACTGTTGGGCAGAATGGCAGCTATTGAATTCATATTATTGAATCTAATGAGAAACTTGTGTGATATCCTCTGGGGAAGTTGCATCTAAACCAGCATAACTTGGACAAGTGTTACCATGCACCACATAGGGCTGGTAGGAGGATCAAGCCAGTTTGGCTAGCCTGTAACCAGAGGCTACCCATCCAGCACAGGTTAGCGAAGCACCAGACAATAATTGAATCAGCTTATGAAAGTAGATCACTTCTGAAGGACTAGTTGTGCCACTACATTCAGCTCTTGTCTTGGGAGCTTAGTGTAACCTGTAAATAAATAAAAAAACCAAACAAAAAACCCCCACAAACCCCAAAAACAAAAAAAAAACACCAAAACACAAAAAACCCACACACAACGCTACAACACTGGCTTAGCTCAAGCTGGATACTGGATGCATAGCTGCTCCCTTGTAGTCTCAACACTTCTGCTTGCAGAAACTCACTGATGCTGGACTAGTATGGCTTCACCTGTACTAGTGATAAGATTTTCGCCCCCTGCCCTCAGAGACTAGGTGACATGAGTTGACTGATGCAGACATGTGGAATAGAAGGATTCTGCTTGTCAGATGTAGGTCCCCTGTATAAAATGCTGCATCTCAGGAGCTTCTGTAGCATATTTAACTTGCTCCCTTGTAAGCTAAGGGCTAGGTTTTTATCAGCTGGTATACTCCAATCTTATTACTGCAGCTGCTTCAATACAGCCCAGAGGAAGCATGCTTTGTTTCTGTAGGTCACCTTTAAGATTGCATCATTTACCTGCAGATTGCCAGCACTAGATAGCGCTGTCATATGAGCATGACTAATCTACAGGCTTGAAGTGTAAAGTCTCGGTGTTGCCTGCATAAATAACTTTCCTCAGGTACTGGTTAATTTTTGATCCTAATCAAGCTGAGAAATTATCAGCATGACAAATATTGGTGATAGTACTTGCCACCAGCTGCAAGCTAGGACAAGAGGGGCTCATTGGTGTTCAGAGATTTTTACAGCATCTCTGAAAAGCCTGATTGATCTAAAATTAATAGTGAAAACTCAACTTAGTTCTCTAAGGTACAATGTATGGTTTAACAAAATCTGACAAAATTCTGATAAAAGGCTTTGCTGTACATTGTCAGCTTGGTGTCATTATGAACATCACTGTACAGGGCTGCTTTGAAGTCTGTACCAATCACTCCTTCTGCAAACTCTGTCGAACAGATGAAATCTCTTAAATTTGTAAACTTGGGCCACAAGTGAGCTAGGGGGATGACTGGATTTTACAGTTCAATGCTGTAAGGCTGGCTAATGTCATGTTATTACTACTTCTGACCTGTTTAGATGCAGGCCAATTCAAACTACCGCTTGAAAAGAGCAAGGTAGAGACTACTAGTTGAACTCTATTAGGTCCTGTGTGGACAAAAGAAGTAAGATTAATTGCTTTGAAGAAGCAACTAAGTGAGCCTCTTGAAATAAAAGCTTCAGTGATGAGTAATTTGGTGCTATTACAATTATCTTGAAAATGTCAGGTGGGACAGACAGCAAGTTGTGTATCTTGTCTCCTAGGCACAATGATAACAAGACTTTCCTTGTCTGGATCAATGAGGAGGATCACCTTAGAGTTATTTCCATGCAGAAAGGTGGCAACATGAAGGAAGTATTTACCCGCTTCTGTACTGGGCTAACACAGGTAAATCAATATCGCCTGAGCTGTAGGTTCACATGGCACATATTTCTCTGGTTAGAGCTGAGAATGCAAACTTTCATGCCCCTCTGGAGTCCTGCATAGTGGAGCTTCATAGCCTGGGTCTCTGGGAATACTCTGATGAGGTCCAGAGCTTGTGAAGGTTCTGAAACAGCTATACTGGCAAAGCATTGTGGCTGTGAAATCTAGAAAAATCCTCTGATGTGGCACCTTTATCCAAGAGTCTAAACTGTACTTAAAGGATTTCTGCATGGTTCTATAAATCAAGCACTGTGATACCCTGGGTGGGAGGAGAAGTTGCTCAAATGTAGATGGGCAAAGCTGGACTGAAGTTTCTAGGTTGAATGCTTTTCCTCACCTTCTAGTCTTGATATGAACTTGAGCCTTACCAGCCCCTTCCTTAATCCTAATGGACGTGCCAGCTCGACATGTACTAAATCAAGCTTCCCAACAGATAGTGACTTCATATTTTGTAGTGTAGCTTAATCTTGCTCCTAGCAGTCAGACAGGCTAAATTTAAGGCCTTAAAAGCCCCTTGTTAGTGGCCCTTTTTTCCTAAAGGGAGGGGACTTATGTGACTGACTTAAATAGCTGTTCAAACTGTTGTGCCTGTTGCTACGTAACTGAAGCTGTAAATGAGTACTAATGGATGACCTACATCCTTCAGGCAGAGAACAATCTCTAAACATCCATTCTCTCTATTTATAGATAGAAACTCTCTTCAAGTCTAAAAACTATGAGTTCATGTGGAATCCACACTTGGGCTACATCCTGACCTGCCCATCCAACCTTGGAACAGGGCTCCGTGCTGGTGTGCACATCAAGCTACCAAACCTTGGGAAGCATGAGAAGTTTGGAGAAGTCCTCAAGAGGCTTCGGCTGCAGAAACGAGGCACAGGTGAGAGATGATACAGTGATGCCCTAGTCAGCCTGCCCTAAGACACCAGCAGATGCCTGGCTATAGCCAGAGCCATGTCTGGTTCACATGGTGCAGGGCCTGTCAGACCATCCCAAGGGTACCCTTGTAAAGCACATGGAAAGAACCAAGCCTTAAAATCATATCCTGGAGGAGCTGAGGATGCCAGCGCTCTGCTTATACCTTACTGTATCTGGATATCTACATGTGTCCTATGTGGTATTTTGAGTGCCAGATAAGGTAGACCTGGTGGCAGCTGTTCCTGTTGTAAGCAGGGATGGGAATCCTGATTCAGCTTCTGGCTAGAAAATAGCTACAGCAGGTGCTTCTGACCATGGGTTAGATTGCTCATGGGTTAAAAGAATAAAGAGCTGGCCTAATGCCATCCTCAGTAGCTCGTGTTGGCAACCACGTGCAGCTTTATCGCCCTACATGTAGGAGGAGGCAGCAGTGGCAACTTGTAGAGAATTGTCTTGCTGCGTTCCCACCTCAGGCTAGTGAGGGAAGAAAGGTAGGCTGACCTGCTCCAGCAGTGGTCAATGTACTAACTAAATCTCTTGCTCCAGGTGGTGTGGACACAGCTGCTGTTGGAGGAGTGTTTGATGTCTCCAATGCTGATCGTCTTGGCTTCTCAGAGGTGGAGCTGGTGCAGATGGTGGTGGATGGTGTGAAGCTGCTCATTGAAATGGAAAAACGCCTTGAAAAAGGCCAGTCCATTGATGACCTCATACCAGCTCAGAAATAAAGCACTTTATTCTCATGCTTCCTAACTTATTGGATGAATAATAAAATGTCACTCCAATTCAAGCCCCTGGGGTCAGAGCCCACTTAGTTACACTGTAGAGAAGTCTTCCATCCATCTGTGTTAGAGTTTATTTTTTTGATGGCTGAGATGTTGCTGAAAATGAAATAAACTATTGTTTTGGCCTGAGATGTCTTAGATGTGTTAACTGAATGTCTTTGAGATTTAAGTGACTTGAGGTTTTTTTTTTTCTTTGTTATGCTAGAAGTGGTAGTGGACAAAACCAACCCATCTTCCTGCCCGTGCTGCTGTAGTCTGCTTGAGTTTGTGTGGTTAAAGCAGTGTCAAAAGTGAACCTTTAACTTGATTGCAGTTGCTGTAAACCTGAGAAGTAGTGTTAAATATGAGTCACTGCACACATGCCCTACCTGCAAGGCTTTGACTTGTGCATCTGCTCATGGCAACTGTAAACTGTCATTATCCTGACTACAGCAAACCAGGCTGACTCCTGTACAGGGAGGGGAGACAGATCTGGGTGCAAAGGATGACTGTTCTCAGATGGGTCATCCTGGGGCTGCAGGGCAATGCTCTGAGGTTAGATTTCTGCCCATAATAATACTGACACTAAGCTAGTTTGTGTGGAGAAGATCACATCTCTAATCTGGAGATGTGTAGCTAGTTGGTGTAAACAACTAATTGCTCTTCTGGGGGTAAGGAGTGAAGTGAAACCAATTAAATCCATGCTTCTCTCTAAGTGGGTTTCAGCTCAGCCAGGGAAGAGATGAGGGCTGTAAGCTGCCAGTTACAGGAAAATACCAGATAACGAGCTTTCTTCAGCTGGCCCTTGGCCCATGTACCAGTTGTCCTGTGAACCTGAAAAGAAGCAGTGTAGTCAATTAAAACATGCAAAGTAGTTAGGGTTTTTTTTCCACACTGGGTCTGGCTTGCAAGCTCAAGCTGTTCTCTGGGTGTGAGCTTACGGGGTTGTATCAAGCGAGTCTGTTCTCCAGAACGGCTGTAGTCAGCGTACACGTGTGTTTGCTGTATGGAAGCATTACATTATTAACCTACAAGAGCAATGTTTTCCAGAAATATTGATAGCTAGGAACATCAGACCCTTAGTAACAACACCTTCTGCAGCTCGTGCAACCTGGGAAACAGCACCTGGTCAACAGCTCTACCCGCTGCTAAAACCTGGCTTTTATGGAGGGAGCACAATGAGAGGCTGATACATAGCTTCACAGCGTGTAGCTTTATATAGGTTTGAGCAGATAACTGAAGCTTTCTTTTGTAGAGGCTGTGATATTTCTAAGGCTGTGATTGCAGGCTGTCACTTAGCTGAAGTGATGATTCTAGTTGGGGTAAGCTAATTAAATTTTGGAGAGGGAAAAGCTGAGTGAACATCTCCAATCAGATATTTTTTTTTTTTAATGTAGCTTTCTATATGATTCAGATTTAACTGGGTGGGAGAGAGGAGATCACATGTAAGAGTTTTGTTCTGTGCTGAATGATGTTCCTGTACTTGAGTTAATCAGCACAGGGATTTTTCTTCATGAGGCTTGTGAGAGCAGGGAAGGGAAAACGGTGCAAGAGGCAACCGGTTGGTTCTGTATATTCTTTAGATCCCCCTTGCTGTGCTTTGTGTCACTGTTCACAGACGCTTGGCAAATAGCTGGTGCTGCATCTTGTAATCAGAGAATGTTCATTTAGTGGTGCCTTTCCTCAACACGGCGTCATTACTGCACTCACAGCAATTAATGGAAGGAGATTCCTGAAAACTTACCTATTTTTTTGAGCTATATCAGCTGAACTAATAAAAACATCTCTTTCCCTATGCATCTTGTTTCTCCTGTGTACTTAGCACATCAGAGCTACATCTGTGTTGTTTTAGCCCCTGGGTCCCTGCAGTCTGAGGCAGGACCTGCAGCTGGCCAAAAAATTACGGTCAAAGCAGCAAGCTAGTCTTTAATGCTTGCATCCATCTAGAAAATATTTCTTTTTAATTGGTTTCCCTTCCCAGCCACCACCTTTGCTATGTTCCCGCCTGTTGCTGCCACAAGGAATAACACGACTGTGCTTTTGCTTCATCTTGTACAAAGCAATTGAAAATATTTCAGAGAATGAACCTGTCACGGCAAAAGGCTGGACACAGCCACCTACCCCAGCTGGGACTTGTTAAAAACCTGTGATCGAGAGAGAAATTAAACCTCCGATCCGCTTGCCTCAAAAGCTTTGGTTTGATTCTCAGCGTTACTTACCGTCGCGCCCTGGGCACCGCAGGTCACTCAGATACTGCGGCCACACGAGGTAGCTTGCGTGGACCAGCTGCTCGCTCATGCCTTGGGCGCCTGGGGTGGTGCTGGGCAATGGCGAGCCGCCGTGGCTCCGGGGTGCCTCAGCCTTAAACTGAAGGGACGACCCGGAGGCCGTCAGCCGCTGCTGTGCTTTATACAGGGGCACAGCAATTAGCCTTGCCAGCAGAGCCACCCGTGTCACGTAGCTTCTGGGAAGGATGCGGGAGCTGGCACGGCCAGAGGAGCCTTCTGGGTGGGTGACTTCATGTGCTGCATCACACCCAGTGGTGACGGTGCTGCTGCCCGGGCCAGGAGCGGTGCATGGGCCTCTCCATCGGCCGAGGGTGCTGATGGTGGGTGCAGGCTGGGGGAGGAGAGAGGTCGGGAAGCCCTTCAGGCCAAGCGGAGCGTGTTGCATCTCTGGGCTTTCCAGCGACATTTCAGCCTCTACATTTCAGTCACGCAGAGGTTCAGGAGCAATGATGGCCGCTGCTCGGGCAGGGAGAGCAGCCGAGCTCTGCTGGCCGTATGTGGGCCTTGTGGTGGTGGCCACCTCTGCGCACCCTGCCTCCGCAGCCGCCATGCTGTTCCCCGGCTGCCGGCTTGTCACTCAAAACACGCTCTGTCCTTATAACATTTTCAAGGGGAATTTCTTTTTGTCTTTGTGTTCTGAACATTTCTGCTTTCCTCCGGGGAGCAGCCACCTGGCCCCAGCCTGC
Organism: Falco punctatus; assembly: GCF_963210335.1. Taxonomy (NCBI): domain Eukaryota; kingdom Metazoa; phylum Chordata; class Aves; order Falconiformes; family Falconidae; genus Falco; species Falco punctatus. The sequence goes on along the minus strand of NC_137587.1, from coordinate 37,449,373 downwards.
GTGCGATGCCCGTGTGGGGCCATGCCCGTGTCAGCAGCACCCAGCCAGCCCGGTCCCCTTCCCTTGTGGCACAGGCATCGCCCTGCTTGCTGGGACCCTGGTGTCCTTAGTCAAGAAACCAAGATTCTTGTGAAACCTTTTGGCTCTCGCATTACACTTAACCAGCAACAGACTGCCCGTAAATGCTCCTCGTTCCACTTCCGTGCTGTCAGCTGGGAAATTATTCATGGTCTTTCACCCGCTTGCAGACTAAGCCACACAAAGGCTGGTGGTAAGCCCAGCGTTATGGCGCGGACCCTGGGCACCCCGCCACACCGTGGGAAGCTCCCCGGCCTGAGTGAAGTGGTCAAGCTCCCCATACACCCCCTTGCACCCCCAGCCAGGCAAGAGGATGGGGCAGCTGCTTCCCGAGGAGGTCTGGCTGCACCAGGGAGGCTCCTGCTTCCCGGGATGATGTGGCCAAACCCTGCGATTCGTCTCTCATGAAAACAAAGTGTGGAGCAAAGTGGCTTTGCCTGCTGGCTGCCCGGTGAGAGTGCTGCCCGGGGCGTGGGAGGCTGCTGCTCCAGTCCTGCTGTCCACCGGGGATCCTCACCTCGCTCGGCTCGGCTCGGCCCAGGGCAGGGCAATGCCGTCCACCGGCTTTCCACCTTGCCTACCACAATTCATCCATCACTCGGCCAAGAAGAAAAAGGAAGGTGCTATTGCCTAATGTCTCCGGCACCTATCTGGGAGGGAGGAGGTTTAGGCTCCAGCCTGTCCTCAGGTGAACATTACCATATTTTTTGCGCAACATGAAATAGCTTGAGCAGGAGAGTTTGAGTGATTTTTTTTTTTGCGTTTTTTTTGGTGTTGTTTGTTTTTGCTCCACCCACCCACCCACACACAAAAACTGCGGTAGCGTGGTGGGCGGGCATGCTTCGGAGAAGGGAGACGGCATCACAGCCTTTTCATCTCCTGTTTGCTTTGCTTTTTCCCCTGGGGAAGCAGCCTGCCAGCAGGCTCCTTTGGCTGCTCCACGTTTCTCCGGCTAGTCTGCCTTCCCACCTCTCCTAAAAAAATCATAGTTACAAAGCTGGAAATAGCCCGGGTGACCGCCTGGCCCAGCCCTCCACCTCTGTCAGATTTTATTTGTCCGTCCCTCCCAGCGAAGGGGGAGCCAAGCCCAGTGATGGAGGAGGACACCCCATAGCCCGAGATGCTTAGATGAGAGGTTAATCAGGACCAGTTCTCTTGCATCGCTTGCCCCTTTCCCACTGGTTTTAATGCGTTAGGATCTATTTTCTTACACAGAAATTACACTCCTGATCAGCTCCGTTCCAAGCCATGGCCTGCTTGCCCTGGGTTCCTGGCCCCACGGCACCTCTGCCTCATGGGCTGCGAGCTGCTGGCCACCACATGGGAAAACTGGTGGTCAGGGGTGTCCTTGGGCTGCAGAAGCATTCATAGGTGAAGGCACTGGGTTTCCCCTGCCTTTTGAAAAACCATCGCTTTTTTTTGTCCTGTCCTCCTGCACGGAGCCAGGTTGAGTGTGCCAGGTGAGAAGCTGTATCTAGTACACCCACAGCGTGGGTCTAGTAATTCGGTTGGCAGCATGGGCTCCCACTGGGATTGACAATTAACGGGGAAAATCTGCATTACCAGACAGGGTAAAAATAAAGAGAGATGCATCCAAACCTACAAAAGATTTTTGTTTTCCTCCCCCAGACAGTAAGTAAGACTATGAGAAACCATATAATACATATACATGTGTATATTTATATATAATGTTTGTTTTTATATATAAAAGTGTGTGTGTGTGTGTGTATGAATACAAACTTTCAAAGGGCAAAATGTCTCATGCTCAACACCTGAAAAAATGGATAGAAAGGGTAACACTTAGAAAAATGTGAATGTTGAGGTTTTTAGTGAATGTCAAAAGCTTTAGCTAAAAATATGGAATGGGCAACCCCAAGCTTTCTATGGTGCAATTACAGAATAAAACCAGAATTGAAGATTAATTTGACAGGCACATGTGCAAGCCCCAGATCTATGTAAAGACCTCGGCTTCTCACTGTGTTTAGTGCTGTCCAATTGCTCTTTCCACATCCATTATTGATGACGAGAGAGTAAAACAGAATAACCTGTGCTGAGGAGACCTTGGAAGTGTCAGCTTATAATTTTGCAGTGACTTATCATGATGGTGTTTGATGGTAGTACTCGAGCACAGCAAAGCTTTCCTGGATTACTTGGGAATGAGTGACACTGGAAAATAAGTGAATTAACTCAACTAAAACACCATGTTCTTTAGCCTGGTCGGGCAGAGCAGTTAGTGCATACATCGAGGACAGGGGGTTTTGCATGTAAATAGTGGCTGTTTGCAGTTCAAATGCTGCTGCACGTTCAAAGCATGGTGAAACTGGAGGGAAAACCAAGAGCAGGTTCAGTGCTGGTGCCAGCCCTGCCCATGGGAACTGACGGAGGCTGTGCACCAGCTTCAGCACAGAGGGGATTTCTCCTGCTTCACTGCCCCAGCTGGCCAGGGACAAGCTGGAGGTGACCACAACAGTGAGACACAAATGAGATGGCTTTAGGGCACTGGGTGGTGAAGTCATCTTGGGCAGGAAAGCTGGTGTTTCAGTAAGCGTGGGCCAGGCTGTGTCCTTGCTGCCTGCCTGCAGAAACTGGCTGGTCTCCCTCCACGGCTGTGGTGAAATGCCCTGAATCATCACTACTCACCGCTCAGGCTGCTGATGTTCCCGGGCTGCTGGGCAGAGCACGCCTGCCATTGCCGGGAAGCCAGCAGAGCCGTCCTGTGCTGTGCTGGTGGTGCCAAACCAGAGGGCCATGCCAAGAGTGAGTGACTGAACATGTCCAGGTGGGCATGAGAGGCAAGGACTCCGGTGGGAATGGACACCAGGAGGTCTGTGGGACCATGCTGCTCCATGAGTGGGCTATCTTCAGCAAAGGGCATCAGGATACCATCGGATCGGATCGCTGCTGTAACAGCCTCCGAGTTGGGACTTGTCTGGGGAGAGACGGCTCCAGGGATACCCGTGGGAACTTCTCTCATGCACAAGAAGAGGATTGCCATGGACGGGAGTACTCCAGGCCCCCAGAGCGTCAGCTCCTTGCCATGGAAGAGTGATGAATGGCTGGGTTTTTTTATAAGTCATTGTTTTAAGGCAAAGCATCGCTGAGCATCTTGAGGATGCTCTTTCCTCAGGAGCTGGAATAATGGAATAAATTCCTTACTCCCTTCCCTCTGCCTCTGGGATGTGGCCTCTGCCCGGCCAAGGGGACACACTGATGCCAGCACCGCTTCCTTTCCTCTGTCTAGTGGGTGGCACGGGGTGCTCTCTGCTCCCATGGAAGGGTAATTGGTGGGGCCCCAGCAGTGCCCCAAAACTTGCATCTACCTAGAGGGTGGAAAGGACCATGAGAAATCAACAGCTCAGCTACTCCCACTGCTGAAAGCCTCAGGAGAGGCTTGAGTATTTCTTACAGCTGTCCTGGAGGCCAGAGGAAAGCAGAGGAGGGAATGCAAGGCCAGGCATGCACGAATGCATGTGCAAGTGCTTCCATGTACCCATCTGCCCCTGGCACTCAGCCTCAGAGTCCACCGGGTGCTCTGGGCACGTCCCCATTCTGCCTGTGGCTCTCTGGAGGCTGATCCCCAGCCTGCACTGGCTCTCACAGCATCCCAGAAGGTCCATCCTTCACCTCTATCAAACCCTTGTGACGCTTCATCCCAGCAGCAGGAGGTAAGTTCTGGGGAAGTGTACGCTTCCCCACCGCAGTGATGTCCCAAAGGGCCGTGTCCTGGCAGTGTCCCTGGCCACCGGTGACCATACAGACCATTTCTCACTGCAAGGCACCTCCTGATTGCATTAACGTGGAAGAGAGTCAGGTTGATAGCATCTTGGAGGTGAGAAAGTAGGGGTTGCACCAGCTGGCTCTCCGCAGGGCTGTGTGAGAAGCACCTACTGCAGCAGCTGGTGTGTATCGCACCTTGCATCTGAGCATCAGCCAACCTTGTGCAACAGCTGAACTGCCCACTAGTTATCTTACCAAAGCGCTCGCTCTGACTTACTCATTCTGTGGGGTGCTATGAAGTGGGGCAGGGCTGAGGGCTTATCTAGGCAAAAGGCTGAGCTAACCTCACAGCCAGCAAGCGGGGGACAGACCAATAGAGTTGTAAGCTTTATTTTCTGTGACTTGGTGGTTTGGCTTTTTTTGGAGCTCTTTTTTTTTTTTTTTTTTTGGTGGTTTCCATTTTCAGTGAGCCCTGTGGTTTGCAAAGAGACTTGTCAGCAGGGTGGAGACTGTGCAGCTTAACACGGGGGGAGCTGCCTGCTTCGGTTTGCAGGCAACAGCCTGTGTCACTGCAGAGCCAGAACAAGGTGATGAGGACAACAAGGGGACAGAGAAGGTCTGTCTCCACTGGACCTGCCACTTGCTGCTGTGGGGCAGCACCCCTCAGCATGGGGGCTGGTTTCCAAGTATGTCACAGGGAAAGGATCCGTGAGGCAGCACAGAGCTCTGCCTTGGTGCCTGTGCCTCACTTCCCAGCTGAAACACAAATTTTGGATAAAACCAGGCCCCAGTCCCAGTGGGGAATTGCCAGTCTGGCCCCAGCAGCTGCCCCTAGAGCATCCAGCCTCTTCCCCACCCAGCAGTCGCAGATGCTTGGCAGCTTTTCATCCGGGTGGTTACTTGTGTCCTCACACAAGCAACAGGATTGCATGTTTCAGGATCTAGCCCTGGGCTGCTACCCAATGCTGAGAGATGCCACGTCCCACTCCTTTCCTGGGGGGACCAGGATGTCTCCAGGGGCTGAGCACCCCTCCCTGCAGCCCCTTCCTGCTCCCCTCAAAATGCCTTTGCATTGATTTGGGTGGTCCTGATGCCTGGACATGGCAGCCCTGAAGGCGTGGCTGGGAAGACCCTTGCACGTAGGCTAAAAGACAGTTTTAAAAGCAGACAAAAGTTCTATTTTGTTTTTCCTCACAAGGAATAAGAGGCCCTTGAGCGGTATTTATGAGCAATGACACCAAGCGGTGGGTCAGCGGGAGCCCCCGAAGAGCTATAAGACAGCAGATGGCCAGTGTATCTTTTCCAAATACTTTTATATAATCACCGTCAAAGCCAGCAATGGCATGTCTTTGTGGTTAGTCTATGTGCCCTTTCAGCCTTTACTTTCCTGTGTACCTGTACACCATCCATCTTTTTTGAGATCATTTCCATTTCACTTGCCATTGATGTGGCCACATTGGGATTCTTCATTCAACTTAGTTCAAGAGTGAAGCCTCCATCAAGAGCAAGAACTCTAGAGAGACATCATCTCATATAGGAGTTGTTTAAACACCCGGCTGATGGGCCTTTCGGCTCAGTTTATTCACCTTCGGCTAAAGCCAGCCTTGAGCGAGATTACACAGATTACCTAAAAGGGATTTGGAATAAACACATCGAAAAAGAAATAGAGAAACAGTGAAATACATTTATAAATGCAAGAGCTATTGGAGGCTGAATGGGCGTAGGAACAGTTACTAAAAAGACTCGCAAAACTAGGAAGCAAGGCAAAAATTTTTAAGATACAAAAAAATTTAAGATACTAAGAAACATCTCCACATGGGTACCTGTGAGGGGGGAAACACTTTGTTGTTTGCCAGTTCTCTTAGTCCCATGACACTTTCAAACACAAACATCCACCATTAAACCTTTATTAATCCTCCCTTCTGTTTTCTGTGTGGGTCATTTCGCATTACTTAATACTGAGCTGAGGGGAAAACCTAATAAGACAACCACTAATCTTTGAACTTGGCACATAATTCTCTGTTTGCTGTTTCTCAGCGTGTTCTTTCTTGTCGTTCCACCCCACTGAGAAAAGCCCTGGCGTGCCGGCAGGGGTACCTGTGGGCAGCAGCAGCCAGCTGCCGGCAGCGGCCAGCCTGTGCTCCCACCGGGACACGGTGGCTGTGGCCGAGGGGCTGCAGTTTCCAAACGAGCTGTTGTGGGAGATATTTTGGGACTTGGAAATGAGCCTCTCGGGAAAGGTAACTGGTGGTGAGAGACTATTATCAAGCTGCACTAAGACTGTGGGATCCTTGGAAAATAAGACAAGGAAATTAAAGACATATATTTATTTTAAGCAATGGCACTTACACTCTGCATGAAGCGTGCAGCTTAATCATATTTTAGAAACAGCTAAAAGCTTGGCAGTATTTTCTTTCCTTTCCAAAGCAGAAAAGCCTCCTGCCACCCCTCAGGCAAGGGAACACGATGCTAAGCTGGCAGAAGAAAACCTCCAGGGCTGGGCTTTGGGGGCTCCAACAACAGTGAAACCCCAGACTCTGATTTGGAAAAGGAAACAGGATCACTCCTTCAGCTTACTCCGGGTTTGTGCTAACACTACTTTGCACTTGTACGATGTTGCATTTAGCAAAGCATCATGCAGGCTTTTATCATTAGCCCCATTTTACAGCATGGAGGAAGCAGCTTTGCTGAGGCTGGGGACAGGGTGGCCAAGGTGGCTCTTGGACGTAGCCCTCTGCCTTCCCACTCACCCTCCCCAGAGATGAGGGTTAGCCTGGTCACTCTTCTTCTCCAAATGGAATATAGGAAGAAAAAAAACCCCTGGTTTGAGGTGCAGATTCCTCCCTTAGCTGAGTTCTCTCTCACATACAAACTCACTCACTGCCCTGAGCAAGGATTTCAACCAAGTATTTTTGTCCCAGCTAGCTGGATTGTATTTATGCCCCTTTTAGTCTGTTCCTTCCTCAAGATTAAAGAAACCACCACAACAACAAAAGTAAAAATAAAGTACAAAGGTCTCAAGAGCTCAACCTTTCCTCTCCCTGCTGCCTCTCCTGCACAAACAGAAAATTCCTGCAGAATTTCTCTTGGGAATGGAAAAGGCTGTAAAAAGCACATGAATGGAGGTAAAGATTCCAATGGTCCACTTGCAGCCGGAGACCCTGCTCCCCACTACGGGTCACCTCCCACCAGTGTGGGGAGGGCACCAAAGGGGACATCACCTTCCAACCCAGCTCAGGGCAGACCCTTGTGCCAACCCAGCCTCTGGCAGCAATAAACCCCTGCAGCAGATGTGGCCAGCTCCTGGTCCTCAGCCCCACAACTCCTTGTGCCAAGCTTTGCCCCCCAAGTTTTGGCCAATTTGGAGTGTGGGCCGCCTTGTGCCCTACGCCCTGGGATGCAGGATGGGTCTGTGCCACCCCAGGTAGGCTCGGAGGGCTTGTGGGGCAGCAGGAGGCATTGCAGAGAGCAGGGACCACAGCGAGGGTCCACCCGAAGGAGCCCAAACAAGGAAAGGGGGTAAAAGCAGGGAAGAGTCAGGGAGAAATCTCCTTGCAGGGTAAAACCGGGGCTGGGAAGCCTGGCAGGCTGCATTCCCTTGTTCTCATGGAAACAGGAGCGATGCCCTCCAGCTTGGCTGTTTTCTTCGTTTATTTTTAAGGGCGGCTCCTGTTTATGTTGGCGAGCGTTTCAGCAGCCCCCTTCCTGGGGGCTCCCCCCGGCAGGACCCCTGGGTGGCCTTCGAGGAGCGAGGCAATGGGGCGGCATAGGAGGGAGGGTGCCCCTGCCCTGGGCAAGCGCTATCTAATCAGGGTGATGGCCGGAGCCCCATGAATGGCAGTGCTGGCAAGCCCCAGCCCGCGTGCCGAGGAGCTTCTGACGAGCCGGTATTAACTCCTGTATCTGTTGCAGGTCTAAGTCACACTCGGCAGAGGCCAGGAGTGAGAGCTGGTGTCTTCTGACTTCCCCTCTGTGCTGAGCAGGCAAGGAATCTTCTAAAAAAAACCTCCCTTGGCCCAACCGCAGGAAATAGCCGCTTTTCGAGTAGTCGGGTTGAGCAAGAGACTTCCAAATCAGGGCATCTCGGTCCCCCCCCAGCCTTGCACCACCTGCGCGTGAGCTCTGAATGGGGAAAGCTCTTTTCTCCCTGTGCTAGAAACAGGTGCCTGTCTGTTCTATTAAAGGATATTGTTTAATCTCCAGCTGGGCTGATGTTCATGCAAGCTGGAAGCTGCAGCCCAGCAGAAATCCTTGGCAAATATCATTGGGACCTCAGGTCTGTTTCGGGATGCTCGTGTTTTTGTGAAGGGTGCAGCTCTGAACTGCAGCAGGGTGTTGCTGCAGAGCTGATGGGTCCTGGGGACTGAGCCCCCCTCCCAGTGCTTGGGTGGTGCTTCCGCGGGGCAGCCCCCCACTGGTGGGGGCTTTCAAGCCCAGGAAAGGGGGACATGGCAGCAGCCCCTTGAGGTCCTGCTGGACAACCTCCACCACGGAGGATGGACAGGTCAAGTGAGCACCCACCAGACACAAGGAGCTGGCAGCAGGGGACTGCGCTGCTTGCAGTGAGCAGGGTCACAGCACACAAGTGCACCTACCACCGGGAACGCCAGCAGCCGGCTGGATTTGGGCTAGGCTCAGGGACACTTAGCCTAGCAGGTGGTGAAGGCTGCCACCACCATTAGCCATGACCGAATGCTGCCAGCAGGCCAGGCACAGCCCTCTGTCCAGGATTTGGTTACTTCCAACGCCGTTGTCCTCCAAACCCAGGCTGAGTCCACAGCGGTGGTGTGCAGAGGGGTCTCCACTCACCTTTGGAGCTGTATTTCCAGCCCATCCATCTGCAGGCTACAAACCCAGGGCTACCACAGGTTGCTGTGGTTTGGGGCTGACCCGTTTTAAACCACAGATTGTCCTTAGCATCACTTCAGAGCTGACCACGCTGAATGGGGCCAAACCTGACATGATGTTTCCTGCAAAGCATTAGGGTTTCTGCTGACATGTTCACCCTACTGAGGTTCATCTTGGCCCACAGGTTCACAAAAGCCATAGCTGACATCGTCCAGGAGCAGTCAGCAGGGAAAAGAGCTCCCTTGCTTTTTCCTACATGCACAACAGGGCATTGAGCTTTGCCTTTAGCTCAGACATGGGCAGGTCTGGCTGCCAGCATGCTGAGCCACTTCTGTCCCTCCTGTCTTCTCCTCCCAGCTCCTCAAAGGCAAGGAGAGGCACAGGCTCATCACAGCAGCAGATTACTTTTTCCACGGAAACAGAGGACTGCTTCAGCCGACGCACTGTCATTGTGTTGAGCTCAATCCCATCTGATCTGATTGTCACTGTTGTTATTTCCATAACAGTTTTTCCTCCAGACTTCCGACATGTTCCTGTTCTGGGAACACATTACTTCAGCCCTGCCTGCTCCTGGGGCTCAGAGGTTTCAAAAGGCATCTGAGAGACCTGTCCTTCCTGGTAGGGAGTGCTCCTACCCTTGGATCCTCCTGGGACGTCATCTGCAGCATGTCTTACGTGGGGAGGAGCTGCCTAAGGGAGCAGGACCCTGGCAGGGGCCATGGTAGGAGGCACGGCCCATAGGTGGCCAGTCCAGGAACCACTTGGGCTGGGGCAGGAGGGAAAGTTCAGCTCCTGGGTAGCACCGAACCAGAGGGTGGCTTCACTCCTCTGCCAAGGGAGAAAACTTTGCTGGAATTCAAGCGTATGACAGTCTAAGCAAGCGCCAGTGCTCGAGGTTTTCCTGGGTTGAGCAGGCTAAGAGATTCACAAACCAGCTTGCTGCTTCCTTCAGCGGTGGCGGTGAGATGGTCACAGTTATCCAGCCAGGGAGGCTTCAGCGTACATCCCCCAGCTCCCTCCCTGGGATGTGCACAGGACATCTCTGGTCCAGCTGGCACAGGTGGCCACGCTTTGGCCATAGCCAGGGCTGTCAGTGAGCTGGACAGCCTTTTTCAGCACTGCTTCAAACAGATACCAGTTCCTCACAGTGAGGATCCGAGAGGCTCTCTGGGTCCCCAGAGACATCACTGGCAGACCATCTTCCTGAGTTGACTCTGAATATTTATGACATCCAGAAAGGATAGCAGCATCTTGTACACAGACAAATAACAATGGAATTGATGTGTTGTGCCTCCTCCTAGTTCTTTGCTGAGCTGTATGACTATAATACAAGCTTGAAGGTCCTCCTGATAGTGTCCTTGGATGCTGTGAACCCCTTCCCTTTGCCTTCTCCAGGAGGGAAAGTTTCAGCAAAGTTCACAAAACACTGAAAAATTATTGCTTTGCTGAGAAAAAAATTTGGGACTTTCTCAAACTACTCTGCTTACATCTACCAACAGAGAGCTTTTGTTGTCCTACACGTCAGCCTACCCACACTCATTGCGGCGGCCAGGAAGAGATCTAACTTGAGACTTGGGAAAGTCTGACTCCTACTCTTCCTGCCTTGTGACAGACACTTGCACAAGCTGCACCACTCCCCGCGTGTGAGGCCAGGACCTTCCCTTCCCTTCCTCTTTCGCACAGGGTCTAGGCTGGGACGCAGGGAAGGTCCTTCTGAGGAGTGGCCAGAAGAGCCCCCAGCCAGGCAAAGGAGAAGTTGATCTAGCAGCTAGACAAGAAACCAGGGCTAGGAAGCATCCCAGCCCCAACCCAGCCTGGATTCAGGCCAGAACAGAGAAATGAAAGCAGCCGAGATAGGAAGAGGCTTTTTGTTATGATTAGGCAGCAGCTTGTCCTTCACCCGCCACCTTGCCTTTGTCCTGGGGCAGCATCTGCCCTGCCAGCCACAGCTACTGCGATGTAGGGTAAGACAGCAGCGGACCAGGGTGTTCTTTTGTGGAGAACCATTACTAGAGAAGGACGTGCCACTGGATGATCTTATTTCTTTGGGTACTCCCCCACACATCCCAGGCCGGACCCTTGCTGCGGGCAAGCAGCAGTGACCACCGGTGGCCATGCACTGGTTGCACAGGGATTGCCCCAGCTGGGTGCAGCATGAGGGGGGGGGGGGCTGTTGCAAGCACTAGACAGGGATGTGGAACAAGCAACTGTCCTAAAATCTGACCCAATCCTCCAGCACTGCCTGGTAGGAGGGTGTCGAGGGAAGGAACTGCTGCTAGAACATTTTAAAATCCATTGATCTATCATAACTACCTGAACACAGAATAGAGGCAGAGATCAGATCGCTCCAGCCTTTCCCTCTTCTGGACTCTGCTCCACTTCTGCCCGGCCTCCTGCTTTGGGAGATGGCCTAGTTAGGGAGCCCCGACACCCACAAAGACAGATTTTAGTACCTTTTCCTGATTCTCAGCCCACTCCGGGATTTTCCACACGGCAGCTGGTGAGTGGGATTGCTGGCAGGCCTTTTTGTCTCCGATGGCATCAAGGCTGAGCAGGGCTGCGTTCTAGCTTCTACTGGGTTTAACACCTCATTTCCTTTGCTGTCTGCCCCAGAAAGGTGGGGAAAGGAGGCTACGTGCCCTTTAGGCTCAACAGCAAATTGTACAGCACCATGCAAGCACAGGCAGTTTGCCGTGCTACAAACTGAAGAACTGGTTTGGGAGCTCAGAGTTGTTGGTGACTGCGTTTTCTTCGTGCATATGCCGATTTCTAAATGGGCACAAGCTGCTCATCAGCACACCAGTTCCTCAGCACACCAGAGAGCTGGCAGAGGTCCTCTTAAGCTGCACAAAGTGGCTGCTCATGCCTCAGCCCTTTGCTCTTGCACCAGAAGCCAAGCTGGAGGGTGCTCTGCAGCCAGGGTGGGTGTCAGGTACCCCTTGGAAAAAAGGCTGAGGCTTGGGTCTCCTCTCATCTCGGTACAAGCATGAATGTCAGGTACTCCAGCACAGGCAGTCACCACCAGGACTGGTGATGCCTCCTCTCTTGCACTGCACTTACACAACTGTAGAGCCTAGCTTTATAGCATAGGAGGTATCCAGAAAATCCTCTGGCACAGCAAGTTCAACATGGCCAATACTGCACAAGAGGTCCTTGCCAGCATGACCCACATGTTGGAGATGTCCTCAATCAGCACGCCTGTCTACATGGTGATTAAAGAAAAGGCAAGTTACAGCAATGAGCATTGGTGGTGCATGGCTCAGTTTGCTGTAATTTTCAGAGCTGTCTCCAGCACTAAAGTAATTTCATTTGAAAAGACTGACTGACACTATTGCTTCCAAGACATTGCTGTGGACATGGAGAAGTGGAAGCTCCAGGATCTGCCACCCTGGCAGGCTGCAGGGTGCTTAGGCTGGGTAGAGGCCAGGGCTTCAGGTATCCCAGCCCCACCACCGGGGTTCAATAAACGTTTGGATGTCATACCAAAAGTACACACGAATTTGAGCAGATGTTGGTAAAAAGGTTTGAGCTGTTGGAAAAGCGATACTGAACTCCTAACAGAGATGGCCCAGCACAGCTTCCCCCCTGCCCCTCCTTCCTTAGTTCTCTTCCTGTATTTGGTGGGAAGCCACTTTCGAACTGAATCAAGGTCTCCCACCTCTCAGGCCATGGGGCTTCTGCAGGTTAAAGCCGTGTAGAAGTGGATCTCTCCAGAGCTCTGGCTGGAGCAGGCCAGTGTAGCTTAGACTTGCTAAATAAAGGCAAGAAACTACCATTTTCTGTCTCCAGGCACATATAATCCTTGCTCTAATAAGCTGCGAAGGTTGAGCCCTGCTGGCAGGAGCAGAGTCCCAGCAGTGTCCCGCACAGCCCTTGAGAGTCAGTAGGGGGGAATCAGACCCCTTCAGAGGCCAGAATCGAGCCCACAAAGTCTGCAGTACCCTGCCCACGAGGTTACTCTATCACCAGTGAATTGAGTAGCATAAACCCCCATTTTCTGCAACCAGCTGATCCTGCAGAAGAGGTGACTGCCACCACGTTCCACATCCCCAGCCAGGACACTTGCACTTGCCGTAAGTAAAGACAAAAGGGCCTGTTACAGCAGCGAGCAATTAGCATAACCACAAATTTCAATGCAATACCATGCTGATCCAGAGCTTTACCTCCCAGGATTTTGGTCTTCCATTTAGCAGCATGTCTATCTTTGGTTCAGTCCAAATTTAGGATGTGTTTCCATCGCCTGCCTTCCCTGAACTCAGCTGCTAAATCAATGTAACTCAGCTTTGCAGTGAGATGCTGAATGCTACTGCTTCCAAGACAGAAAACTGGGAAAAGGCATCATCCAAGTGACAAAACAAGGCAAGGATGAAACATTCTTTTTTCTCACATGTTGTTGTAGGACAGAAGGGGAGGGTAAGGTAGAGGTAACAGTAAGTTAATGAGAGATACTGGCTGCTGGTTAAACAAACAGCATGCCTCCCCATAAACCTTGGCTCTCATCCCTCTGCTTTACTTTTATCCTTGACAAATGCTTTTGTCACTGCCTTTACTTTTACTGCTTTGCAAAGGTGGTTCCACATTTCCCTGCTTCTTCAGCGAAATCAAACAGATGTGAAATAGTCAAGAAAGAAAAAAAAAAATGTGTCTTACATCATGCAACACTCACCCTGGCAGACCAAGCTAATAATGTCAGGAACAGAAAGAAAATCGGAGAACTATCTTTGGTCTTTTAAATTACCCAAGCTATTAGGTGCACAAACTAGAGCCCAGCTCTCCTTTGTGCCGAGCAGAATTCACCCCTATTCCATCAGGATTCACCCCAAGTGTGGCTCCAACTTAAAAGTGACCTTTTAAGGACAGCTGCCTCTTGATGGGCAGATCTGGTCCCTGCTGTGAACTGTCATGGTTTTAGGCTGGTTTCCCAGAGAAACAAGCCTTATGTAGCCATGCACTGTGTGCGAGCGCCTGTGCTTGTGCACGCTCAATCTGTTCTCCCTGTAGCTGTCGAACCTGCAAACCAGCTTCCACCAGGGCTGGTGGGCAGATCAGAGGGAAACATCCCTGCAAGTGTCCCGCAGGCAGAGCTTGGAGGAGGAACGGCCCTTTCATACAGCCCCTGCGAGCTGCAGCTTCGCCCCTAGAGCTGTTTGCACCCACGAATACAGTGCAAGACAATATGGGAAACGGCACGCTGAGCCCCAGACGCAAATCCATGTGAGCCAGGGGCCACCTGAGGTGGTGCTCACCGAGCTCCTCTTCTGCCACCAGCAAGCTCCCACCACCTATCCCTTTACACCTTGCAGTATTCCTAAGCAGAACCACAGCAACACAACTGGGACAAGCTTTTCCTCCCACTTATGGAGGCCTCCCAGTGAGAGCAGGCTGCTCCCTGAAAAGCCACAGCAACGGGACAGTCCTGCCCCTGGTCATTCGCACATCCAGCCCACAGAGCAGTCTGGAAAGCACCTAGGAACTGAAGTCACCCAGAAGAGATGACTGTCCTTCCTCCTCATGCTGGAGACTGCTCTGAATTCAACCATTCGTTACAGCTTTGCACTTACTGGAGCTAAACTGCTCTCCAGGTCTGCAGAATCGCTTCAGCAACTGAACACTGAGGAGCTTTGCCATGCTCTGTACCACAGACCAGCGCTGAGACACTTCAGGGGCCCTGGAGCACTTGTACTCTTTCCCCAGCTGGAAGAGCACTTACAGACCCAACGGGCAGGGATTCGCAGAGCTCCAACACTGCAGGAGACCTCAAAAAGGGACCGTCCTTCGAATTGAGACTAGCTCAAAGAAATATTCAGCCAGAAGGGTTCAGCCAAGGCTCATCTCTGGAGATAAGGAGAAAGCAACAAGATGCCAGGGACAAAGAGGTTCATAAAGGGGTCAGTCAGATAAAACTACTGAAATATATATATATATATGATCCAACAAATTTGCTCTGGTGGCTGCTCCCAGACTGGTAACGAGGAACAGAGCTTCCCAACAGCAAAATTCTGCTTTTGCTGCTACTACCTACCACACAGCCATGCACGAAGTGCTGACCCTGCACACGCTGCTCGGCACAACTCCACTGCAACCAGTGCTTTAGGGCATCGCCTTGGGAGGCACAGGAAAGGGCTCGGCAGTAGCCGATGGGTCTGGCACCGCAGGATGGAGGGGACAAGCCACAGGGCTCCATCACACACAGAACACAGAGCAGCCCGAGACTGACCAAAACAAACAGCTTCTCCGTTTCTACTCACCAAATCCAAACACCCCAGCAATAAACGTTAGTACCAGTCACTATTAATCCCCCAGTGACAACACTTGTTATAATAAAAGTGAAAGCTGCAGCAGAATATACCTTTTGTAAAAAAGTAAAATACCCTGAGCAAATAAGGATGTTTCACTTGCCTACTTGAAGCACAAGCAACAAGATTTGTTTGGAGATTCAAACAGACTGCAGGCATGGAAAATGCCAAGCATAAAGCTTTACAGTGTTGCTTAATACAGTGAAATATAAATGGCAAGTGACCCCAGATTATTTTAGAAAAGGCTGGCTGCAATTTACAGCCTTGATTAGACTGATTACTAAAGGATGAACAGCAAAATAGTTTCAGTAATCAAATTTCCGAACAGGAAAACGCAGATTCTTACTCTTTAAAAGGCTGGAAATGTATTTAAATATTCCGTATGATTTTGCCCTTCGCAGCAGAAAAGCCTTCTGCCCAACACGGTCATTTTCTAGGAACATAGATGGAACAAGGCTTGAAAAAGAAGCGGAAAAGGGTTTTGCAGCCCTACAGGTCTTCCATGGTGAAGCTAAGGGTTATTTAACTACACCTTATCTTCAAAAGCGATAAACCATAATGTAAAGTTAAATGTAGCATTAGGGTATTTTTCAACCCGAAAGATAGGCGACTTCCATCAATACCTTGTGGCGCATTTTTCCCCCTACTGCGTGTATAACAATAAGTCAAAGTTGTCTGAGCGGATGGTAGCACAGATAACCGATGTGAAATCACTGCTCTGCATGGAGCAAGCAATGCTCGGAGCTCTTTCCTAAAGATACTCGGGACGAACACCGACCAGCGCAGCGTTTCTGCATTTGGGAGACATCCTGTGGCCGCCGCTGACACTGCAAGGGCCCCCCGCAGCTCGCCCTCCCTTGCAGAAGCGGACCCCCAGCCCACCCGCCCGGGCCATGCAAACACCTGCTCCCCAGTGTCCCCAGGCTCCTACCGGCAGGGTGTTTTCCCCCATCTGTGTGGAAACGCGTGTGAAAGCACTTCATTTCATGCCTCTTGGCTGGGTAAGCTGGGGGGTGGAAATAATTTTGTGCTTAGGAAGACTTTGTTGTTTGTAGTTGGCTAGAGCGCTCCCGCCGTGCTGCCTCCGTAAGAGATGCCTCCAAGCAAACAGGACTTTACCTTGATAGGCAAACGATCGAACCAGTATTCTACTTCCCAATTTTGCATCCCCCTATGTTTTAACACAATTCTTTCCATGGTATTTCATTATCTGATTTTATTCACCTAATACATTCAGTGTGCTCAGCAGCTACAAGGAAACATGGAACTGTACGAGTATTTTGGTTTTATGCCCTGCATTTCATAAGGCTAAGCCTACAACATAAGGGTATTAATGGGATGAGAACAACATTTCTATGCCTTGAAATTCAATGCTGCGGTTCCCACAGCAACCCTAACCATGGCCACTCTGCATGAATTTTACATCAGAGGCTCGGAACACACAGCTCCCAACACTCAACACACAAGCGAAAACCAAGCAAAAGCACTTTTCCCGCCTGTGACAGATACCTGCTAAGTCACAACACTACAAGGTGTTAATGGCACTTGTCGGTGAAGATGAACTCCCAGCAACTGGCAATTAACGCCCTGAACACGGCTCCCATGCAGATACTTACGGGATTCATAGTGCTGGTATTAAAGCAGCTTCTGTTTCCCGTTATTGCTGGACCAGGAGTCCGGTGTTTGTACCAAAGGTTCAAACATTCATAGAAGGCTAAAAAAGACCAGTTAAGGGTCTTTCAAATTCTTTCGCTTCACATACCGTACTGTCTCAACTTCAGAAGCATTGGGTGAAGAGACAAGTCCTCCATGGTTTTGCTCATTTTACCCTGCCCTGGTGCTTGGAGGCAGTGCCTGGTCGTACATTAAGAAATGTCCAGCAGAAACGGGAACATGAAAACCATCGAGTTATCCAGGTTTAAAGGTTGGCTTTTTCCTGCTCTTGTCAGAAGCAGCACACACACGGAGAACAATTACTGTATCTGTCTTGTGTTTCCTGGATTTCTCTAAGCATTCACTGTCACTGCAACCAGGCCACTGACAGGCCTTTGGTATGAACATATGTAAATTAAAAAAAAATATATAAATCTTATCAATTGCACAAGGTTGAGCTTTTATTCAGAGCTTATGCCCCTTCCTGCTGGGTAACAGTTGTGGTATTTTTTCTGAAGCGATGGAGTAATGGGCAGTGGTAAAATCCATGAAACAATTCACTGCTACCACAGGGAAAAATTCCAGTCAAGGGTGGAATTTTCACAACCACACTTCATCAATGTCAGATCAAGGGGTTAATCAGCAGCACCGGTGATTTGTAATAATGTGAGCCTATCATTACATGAAAACTCCAGGGCTTTTCTATGAATACGTATAGAAATGAGATTGTATTGACAGTTGGAAATGGGGGAAATTTGCAAATCAACGTTTAAAATTACACATCAATTTACAGTGGGATCAGCTCTCCAAAACTGTATTTAGGCTGCAATGTGAATTAGAAAACAGAAATTTTACATTAGTACGACTCCCTCAAACAGCAGAAATACCATCTACGACCATGATTCTCTAAATATTTAACTCTTAGGCTACCAAGAAAAGACACTGTCTTCGATAGCCGATCGCAGACTGCACAGCAAGAAATACCCAACCACCCCAGCCTTGAAATACGAAGAATAGTCCAGCAGGACACCGCGTGAGGCACCCGAGCCCATCGGGAGCCGAAACCAACCCAGCCAAGAGGGTTTTAACTCGAAGTAGCCATGATTAGAGCTGCTGCTCCAGACCAGGGCTTAACAGAGAAAATGGTTCCCAGGGCTGGCTGCAGTCCTAATTAAACTGCAATCCACCACACGGTGTGTGACAGCAGCTGTGGGAAAGGCTGATTAAAAGCCTCTACACATTATCCCAATAGGCCCATGGATGTCTGAGCTTTTAACCAAATTGGTGTCTATTTAAAATTCCAGATCTGCTTCAGTCTTTCCATATGACTAGAAGGACTCACTGAAGCTCTGACTTAATTTAACATAAAGTGTTGGGTTTTTTTTTTAAATAATCTTGACAAAAAAATGCGGCAATTAAAAAAAACTGGGGTAGGGTATCCCACTATATTTGATCTTGAAATTTCACTGTAATACACGAGAAAAAGGTGAACCTTGCCCAAATCTGTACTAAAAACCTTTGAACCCAGAACTAGCTGTTCCACTGACCTACCTTTCTCCACTTCTTCTCAACATGGTCAAGGACCTTAGAACTTGTAAAGAGGTCAGATTGAAGTGTTTTAAGAAAGCCCAAATACAGGGAAGGCTTGCATGAGGAAAAAGTTTATCTGAATTTGTTTGTAGCTGCTTGGTATTATTTTTTTCTAATGCACCTATCTTTATAAACACTTTTGTTTAAAGCAGTCAACCCCCTGCAACCCCAACTCTTAAGATATTTTTCTCTGCCAGACCCTGCAACCAAAAGACATAGTCAGAGCTGGATGACGTGGGTTTTAGTGATGCAAAATCTTTAGTCGCAAGCCCATTACAAACACCCCCAAACACACCATTCGGACCACACATTCCATGATGCCAGTCATGCCATTACATAAAATCACTTCTCAGTTGCTAGACGCACATCTCAAAATGCCTAGGCCTGCTGCTATCTCATCACCGTGCACTGACCTCTATTTGGTTTTAAGATTTGTCTCTTAAGGACAGAAAAGACAGCTGTAGTTCTGCAGAGTCATAGCAGCAGCGGTGCTGATAAACCTACACAGATTCCCAAGGAAGATGCGCAAGTAAAAGGCCTGTGTTCAGGAAGAAGTTCATCCCTGGTTTGGCGATCCGAAGAAAGCAGTCTTCCTTTCCAGACATCTTCTAGAGGCTTGAACAGTAAGTGTGGCAGTATGCTAAAGAAACACGGGTATATTCTTGCAACTTGGTAATTTTACAAGGCATTTGGGAAGTTAGCTGTTAAAAACCTGTTTCTGATTATAAGTATTTTTTTTTAATGCCTCAAATACAGATTTACTCTTAAAGAACCTTTTGACAACACTAAGAAAAATACTTAAGTACAATCTTTAAATATCCAAAGTATGATACGGGTGGACTTTTTAGAAACAATTACATACTTAACAGGTGAAGTAGGAAGAGAGTATTTCAGAAAACATTTAATATGAAACCTTTTGGAACTTCCATCGAATACAGATTTACATCATTTTATCAGAACACTTTTTCAGTTCAGACAACAAAGTGCACTGCTGGGTGAAAAAAATACATTTGGAGGAGTGCTTAAAACAAAGGAAGTGAAAGGATAGGTGACCATTCACCTGAGAAAGTACAATGACTGCCCTGAAATGTCTTATTGCTATTACAAAATGGAGTTTTCATGGAAAAAACCATACTGAGCAGCACAGGCATGGGCAGAGCACTGAAAGCCAAATGAACTCCGGTAGCACCTGGAGTTCTCAAGCCATGGTATGATACAGAATATACAGAGAATAAAATGCAAATTCAGGAACATCTACTACATTTAACAACTATGATTACCCTTTAAACTAGCATAATCAATACCAATGCTTAGGGGGGAAATGAGGGGAAGTCTGCTGCCTTCACAGACTACAGATCACAAGAACTAACTTGCAAAACGCTAAGGATTTTGCGTTTTCACCTCGGGTCAAATCTGAACTGTGTACTATGAATAACTATTAGCTCACTGCAAATTTAAAATGCAAATTTAGGCTCCAGTTTAAAGCACATGTTAAGTACATGCTTAAGTGCTTCACTGAAATATAACCATAAAACATCAATACAAAAAGTCAAGTAGATAATGCAGGATATTATCTACAGAAGTCCTCGATGAAATAAACAAGTATCACTAGGAAACAACGCATAAGAAATCTCTTTGTTCTAGTTTGCAAAATCAAATCTGGCTCACCACAGCGACTGTTAAAAAGTGGGGACCATCCCAGAGTAGCTTCGCGTCCTACAGAAAGCTAGCTGGCCATCAGAGAGTTCATCAAGGGAAGTTTTCCACACTGCATGTTAAAAGAGCGACAGTGGACTCCCTCTGCAGCAGAAGCTACAGACACGACTGGCACGAAGCCATAAAAAGCAATACAACCAGAGCCAAGTGGAAGCAGGCTGGAAGAGAGCTGCAAGGAAAAGTTTTAACCGCTACTGCCTATGGCTGTAGTTTAGCAAGTTGGATGTTAACGATAAAGGAGTTAAGTAGCCAATTTGATTCCCACTTTTGGGTTTAAATACTGTGTGCGCCCAGAACACAAAGGACAGTGCTGCCACACGTGCAGCAATACCCCAGACGGCACAGACTCGGACGTGGCGACTTGCCTCAAAATACGGTCATTATTTGAGAATCCTTTTGTGCTTTCTATCAGTCTGACCTCACCTAATGTGGAGAACTTGGTCTGAAAGAAAAAGTCACTAGTCAGCATTTAGCACATCCTGCTCATTCTGTAGAGGAACAGTGGAACAACAGAGAAGTGTTCTTAGCTGCAATCAATACTCATAAGCCAAAAGGACAAAGATACAATTTTAGTAGTTGAGCAGAAGCAGAAGAATGGAAGCGTTTACCCAAATTTTAATGCACAAATCAACTACACTTTAAAAATTTGATTCAGACTTAAATAATAAATAGCTGGGCAAAATATAATGCAAGACTTACTCAGTAAAAGTGAATTTTTAATAATCTCATGAGTTCTACTTAGAAAACAGGACTAATAATGTTCACAACCGTAAATCCAAACCCTTCACACACTGGTGGTTTTTTGTTGTTTTTTTTTTTGCTTAACACAGCAGTGAACTGTAAACCTGCATTTACTGGTTATCGCTTCAGTTATTTTAAATATTTAACTCAAGTGTTTCCTCCTTGGCCATTTCAATTTTTAGCACCAAAATTAGCCCAAAAAGAGGTACTGGTACAGCTTGATGTTGTAAATGGATTGTTTACATATAATACTTTATATATTATACACACATACTGTACATTCACACGTCCACACAAACAGGAGGCATATTTAAATGAATATATTCTGTGTTTCAATTTATGTCGAAGACTTAGGAGCAATGGAAATAAAGCAGAAGGGGTAATATTTTACATAGTAGGCAACTTTAATGCTGTAGTGCACTTATAAAAAAGTCCAACTCTCCCTCCCAGCTCAGCAGCTTTTTTTTTTTTTTTAATATCACTATTCAGAAGGATGCAGAAGTTATTGCCTAAATGTTATTCTATACATTTCCATCGGAATTCTCAAAAACACTTGAAATTGCTAACTAATTTACAACTTAACTATTTTTTCCTGTTACAGCTTTAACTCATTGGCAATTTTGGAAGCAATGTTTTTAAAAGCTATGGATGTTCCTGATATCCGCTTAAAGCGAACTCCATTCAGGGACAGTCTTGGCAGTTTACACACCTCCATCTCCCACTGTACAAGGTTTTCCGCATGCCCATCCCCATGGACACAGAAAAGCAAGAAACGCTCTCTTTGTTCATAGTCACAATTATTGGCATCCAAGACCTTTCGTATTTCCCTCATCATATCATTGGGATCCATGGAGCTGGTGGTTTTCATGCTCCAGGTAAAACGCAGTGACCGGGGCTTGGCTTCCTTGTTCTCATCCTTCTGATCCACAGCTACATTGCGGCTGAAAGACAGGAATTTATTAGTTAGCAGGGCCAGCTAACTTCTCCACGCTTCATGTTAGTAAAGCAAACTAAACCTCAATGCACACTACCAGTATTAGAGCAGCATCTAGAGGCTCCGGCTGCGAGCAATGCCCCACTTTCCTAGCTGCTGTACACACAAGGTAAAGCATTAGCTGCTGGGGCTGAAACAAAGGTATGGTACAACGCATGACACAACTGGAAGTCACTGGAGTCAGGAGCACAAGGGGAAGGACCTACGTGCATCACCTATGAATTGATTTTAAGGCAGGTTCTGCTCAAACCCCTATTCTTGGGCCACACGGACAGCTGAAACACCTGTTCTGTGCTAGAAGTTTCTGGAACATTCAAACAGTGGCGACTTGCACCAAAAGGGTGCTTAGCCCAGGTCACGGGAGTGCCAGGCCATGGGAGATGCCCGCTCAAGCCCGTGCAGAAAGATCCTAGGGGTTCCTCTGTGTTGCGACGGAGGGAAGACATAGTCACTCAATATGAGCGATCAGCAGACTTCCCTCCGTCGCAACACCTCTGCACCTCCTCCTGTGCAGCATGTTGGAGACCGAGCACTGGGAGGGCCCGTGGAGTTGCACAGTAGTTAGCTGCAAGCAGGAGGAAGGACAGCAGGACCAGGGGCCACCCACCTCCTGCCCCGAGGCCAGCAATACGCTGCCCAGTTCTGGGCTGGTTCAGTTTCACTCTGGCTTTTCTGAACTTGTACATGTTTGAGAGGATCACCACACCGTAGGCTACTGGGGTTACCTTCAACAGGGAGGAAATACTTTATCTCTAAGTTGGTCAGTAACTTGTTTAATACCAACAACCACCAGAAGTAAAGTGATGAAATCTTGCTGCTACAAGCTATGCAGCTCAGTGCCTTTGAGGCTGAAATGTGGGAAGGAGAGTTTGAAGTCACTATCAGACACCTCCTCAACCTTGCTGGTAAAGACAGCGAATAAGAAGGTTACGATTACTGTCACATTTCTAAAAGATAAAGCAAAAAACATTGAGGCTGCATTTCCCAAGTCTGCAACTTTTTTTTTTCTTTTTACTAAAAAAAAAAACTCTTCCTTTGGTAATGACAGTTACACAGAAATGTTCCAGAAATTTCTAATTTGCAATGGCTCTTCTACTTCAGTTAAAATCAGTGGTCACGGAGCTGAAGAATAAGGAACTACATTTGGATTGCCAGAGAAAAAATGTGACAGATTTGCTCTATGAATATTGGCATGCTGTCAGTCACCTCTTCAAATTCACTTGTCCTCAGAAAAGAGAATGTCATGCTTAAGCATTTTCGGAAAATGCTTAATCTATCTGACCCCAAACCACGCAGTTTAGGTCTCACATTGAGCTTCGAAGTTCATTTTACAATATTAAGTCAAGCTGCTCTTTACAACAGTTGGCAATGAATTTCTGGTTACACAATGCTTTTGTTCTACCACCATTAAGGAGGCAATTATGAAGAAAAATAAAAAGTGATAACAAGGTCAAAAATAAATATATTTCTCAAAGATAAACCTATTTCATAATTTTACGTTCTATTAGAAAGACTGCCAGTAACTGCAAGAGTCACAGGATTATGATGTCAAATTCAGCTATGTGATTTGCCAGATGTTATAAAATTCAGCAAGCGAATTAGAGTGCTTTGTTTTAACTTTAAGTTTTTATTTTAATAAGGCTGTAATGGGAGAACATCAGCTTTTATTCAATGCTCATTTTATTTTTGAAAGCTTTTTCTACTTGAAAACAGCTGCCAAAACCAGCACAATTTTGATAATTTCTACTATTTTTTTTTGATATGCAGATTTTGGAAGAAGAGTATAACATGAAAAATATCGTTTAACTAGCTGTGATTTTGGAGATGAGAAGTATCTTACCACACTTCAATGGTTATTCCACATGTTTGCAGCCTCACTAGAGACCACTTACCTACACATCTACAAGACAACAGCACATTTTAACAACTAAAATGCAAAAACCACACCACACAAGGGAAAAGGCAAGAGGAAAGATGAAAGTTTAGAACCAAGTCAGTCAGTGCTTTACTAGCCGTTTTGCAGACAGAAATGCTTCTTTGTTAATTTCAAAGCCTTACACAAAACAAAAGCTGCTGCCTGAAGCCACTATGCCACATAATCAAGGGGGGAAAGGTTCAAACTCACCTAAGTAACATTTTAAACAAAAATTTTACCCTCACCTTGAGCCCTCAAATCTCCCGTTCCTCTCATATTCAGTCGGGAGCCTCATTGAAAAGAATGCAGAAGCAAAAGGAAGTGGGAAAGAGAAGACAAATCTTACACTACAATATACAATATCTGAGTAGTTGCTAAAAGATACTGCAATCATACCACAGGTGTGTTAAAATACAAAGCGACAAAGATGTAAAGAACTTCATGGGTTAGACCAAACTCAGAATGTAACACATTGCCAAACCAAATGGAAGTCTAAACGCTACAGTTTTTAAGACGACCATAACTAAATCTTACAGTGTGTGTTTATATACATTAATACTGTAAAATTCAATGAACAAAGTTTAACTTTTAAAAGCAGAAAATGTGAAACTAAAGTTACAAAGCATATTGAAGTTATTGCATTATTTAGTAAGTACCTCCTAGAAGAGAAATAACTCCCAATTATTTTTAGGCTAATGATCTTTAGAAGTTTTATTTGGGAATACAATATACTTTTGAAAAAAATACTTAATTTACAGACAAGTCTGGTCACCCTGCGTGCCGGCATGCACATCAGATCTGAGGTATTAGGTGTTTAAACAATACCAAATACCTTAATCCAAAAAGAACAAGAAGCATCTACATTTTAACAAAAGTTTAGAGGCAAATCCAGGATTCTTGAGCTGTGGTAACTCCATGCTGTTAATTCCCACACTGATGCATCTTCCGCATCCAAGAGTAAGCTTAAGCTTTCTGTCTTCTTGCATCGCTTAAAGCCACATTGCTGATCACTACCACTTTTTAAAAGCCCAGTATCAAGCAGAATTAAGGGGAAAATAATCTTCCTCTACCTTCCCATTATTGCGGTACCATGGTTCAACATCTCAGTGTTAATTCTGCTCAGAGGGAAGCTGCCTTTGTAAGACTCTTACCAAGACTACTCTAAGCTAGTACACAGCTTAACTGAGTAACGTGAATTATTAAAGCACTTTGATTGACAAGTGTCTAGGGACAGGAATGTAAGACAGCTTATTTTTTTGATGCACAGCAGTATTTACACGAGGGTGTGTGGAGCATTACCAGACTTAATTTCCTCCTTTCCTTCCTTTTGAGGGTCATGGTGAGGGACCAGGATTGTGAGATGACCCTGTGCAGTCCCTGTCACCAGGAAAGGCACTGTGGCAGTGCTGCGAGGAACGTGGTGGCAGCACTTGCTGCATAGGCTATGCAGCCTGCTCCTTGTTCAAAATTCACACTGCTATTGCAATAGAATTCAGTTAAGAAAGTGGTAAGTCACACAACTATGAGCTGCTTGTCACAACAGCATCTAATCAGAACCCTCCCTCTGAGGAACTGCACAGCACAGTACGACAGGGTCTCTGCTAGGAAATGTTCACCACTGACTAACGAACAGCTGTCACAAACAAAAAGGGTAAGGGAAGCAAGAAGAAAACAACCGACAAGTCCTCAACTAATTCACAGTGGGGTTTTAATGGTGCTTATATTCATGAGATCTTGTGCTACTTGCCTATGGAGGGAGGATACAGGAGAAGGTAGAAAAAGATTTTAAGGCCTGCATATACAATCCATGAACAACTCAGCAACTCTGTAGGACCAAGAAGGTGGGATGGGAAAACCATCACGTGTACCAGCTGAACAAATCCATGCCTTTCAGATGATCTGGGCAAGGCTTGTTTTACTGGGCAAAGCAAGCAACTAGTTCAAAGACACTGCTCAACCGAAAAATTGAGAGTACTTGAATTTTGAAGAGCCTACTGTGTTCCTACGAAGTGAAAGATGACAGCTTTGTTAAGAGCTGCAAGCATTTAGGGATTTCTGGGTTTTGTGTGGGGTTTTGTGTTGTTTTTTAAACTTGCCAAAGGTTGTAGAGAAACAGGAGCATAACCAGTTGCCCCAACAATTAAGCCATACTGTTGACTGGAATCTGTCCAGAAACGTCTGCGAGGAAAAATCCCTGATGATGTTCTTAGACCCTTTCTAGGTTGAAAATCAGCCAAACTGTTCAGTTTTTAAACCACTATACTCTAAATCTAAGAAAGGTCATTATTTACCAAATACCTGCCACTTTCAAATAATAAACACTCTTTCACAGAAGCCTCTCAGAATATCCTTACTTTTCCCATGTTTTTCCATGCATCAATGTTCCATTCATTTAGCACAAGAAACTGCATTTGGTGACGTGCATCTTCAAATATGAGCCATCATGCCAAGCTTTGGAGGGCTGTACCAGTCTCTCTAGATGCTCCTTTCGTCACAAAGGACATGGTTATGGTCCAGTTCCACAGCCCAGCACTGGTGCTTTGGGAACCGTCACTCACTGTACTGCCAGTATTGTTTTGGTAGCTCTGCAAGTCAGATGCAGCCCGAGGCTTCCTCACTGCTAATACAACCCTCACTTCTGCGGGAACTGCAACTGGCTACTTTATGCTCTAGATGTTCTGCTTTTGCTTGTATGTTTACGTAAATTAATTTTATGAACCAAGATGCTCCTTGGTCTTGAGAATGGAACAAATATATAGGAAAGTTATGTTTTCACTTGTCATGCAATGCCTACACACTACCTCATTTATGGTTTGTGAAAGGCTTTCAAAAATAAGAATGTTTCCATACATCTGAGTCATGCAGTGTTTTCTGTTCTTTACATCTTTGTACACTCCGTGTTAAAAATCCAAGTAGATACAAAGAAAACTGTCTAAAAAAGATGTGGAAAAACAGCAAAAAGTGGAAGATGCTAAAATAAGATCAATTTATGGAAATGGAGTAAAGATGCTACAATAAAATTCAGATCACAGAAATTGATTTTTGCTGTCAGAAAAGAAGTTACACTTCCACAATATGCAGAATGGCAAGCACAGGGCATGGTGCAAGATATACATATATTTTATACCTCTGAGTACCAAGTACAGTATTAGAACTCAGTAGTTTTTAAAAAAAAAAAAAAAGAGCGAAAGATTATCTACTTTTGTTCAGCTCCCTAGAATGATGCTGCAGTACTATATATACATGCTGTTGAGTTAAAGTAGTTCTTTCAGTATCAGTGACAGTGAGCTTAGGTAAGATTCACAGCATATAACACAAGAAGAAACTGTCAAAACTCCCAACGTTTTCAATTTCATTTTGTACCTACATACAGATCAAGTATGGAGGGATACCACACACGCTTAAAACAGAATTTAAAAAGCACAGTCTAGTCCTGTGTAGGTGGTGTAAGCCTTAGCAAATCTCTTATTCAAAGACATATTCATGGAAGCTATAGCAGCTATTTCCACAAGAGTCTAAGATTCCTGGCCTCAAGTCAAAGGAAAATGTTGAAAAACATCAAAATATTAGCTTTAAGTCTCAAATTTGAACAATAACTTTCTAGCTTAATATTGTACTCGTACTAGCATTTTCCATCTTTCTTCAGAGCAGCAGTGTAACAAACTTACATGCATCCAGTTGCGGAGATTGCACAGATCACAATCCCTTTTTTAAAAGCAACGTGACTACAGAGGCTCAAAAGCTCCCCCTCACAAAGTGGTACGCACTCCACAGCTCACGATGCACGATGGGTTAAAACTATTGCTACTGCTCAGTTTCATCTGTATGCTGTGTTGGATGGTTTCTTTCCTTAAACTAACAGTTGGTGCATGTTCCTTTTCTCAAGTAAGCTTGTGACAATGCCAGCCAACCCAACCAACACCAGTTCTAAACAGTCATGTTTGGAAGAGCTCCGATTATTGTTGTTATTCTTCTCGTGGTATGGAATTTACTTGTTTAGTTGGGTAGGGACATTTAGACTCACACTGTACATAAT
Source organism: Falco punctatus (assembly GCF_963210335.1). Classification (NCBI taxonomy): domain Eukaryota; kingdom Metazoa; phylum Chordata; class Aves; order Falconiformes; family Falconidae; genus Falco; species Falco punctatus. The sequence goes on along the minus strand of NC_137587.1, from coordinate 37,421,789 downwards.
AAACCCAAATTCAGTCAGCAATTTACATATCTTGGGTCTCCCTAATCTAAGTATTTCCTTGAAATGGTCTGACAAACTTCAAACCATAATCACATGCACAGACTTGCATTTTCAAAGTTAAAACAGACGTCTGTTTTTTGGTACTGTCTCCCTATTTTTGATCAGTAGTTGGAAAATGGAAGTACCATCCCCTTTAAGAAACTCCAAGATATGATACAAATAAATAGAGTATTACAAAGTTATACTGGAAAATCTACCTGCAGATCAAAATTGCATAACCAACTTTCATGAGTCATAGCGAATTAACGAGATATATAGCAAGCTGAATCATTCTCAAATTGTAAAACTAAATTCAATCCTTTGGGCGTGAAATGTGAATCAGACTTCTGAGCTTTTCCCTTTTGTTAACAAATTTGCATAGACGTTATACTTTTTGTTTATAACTGAAGTGCTCTATTTGCAGTTCACTTGTAATTCACTTCAGCAAAGGCATCCCATTTTAAAATACACAGCCACTACTGCACCTTCATTCAGTCTTTCATGCAAAACTCTTGAGATTCACAACTCTGTTCAGTTTGCTTTCCATTGTATCAACTGCAGAAAACACTTCAGACTGATTTTTACAAAATACCATAAAACAAAAAGATAGAGAATGTAAATTTAGCATCACTTACCTTTATTTGCTTGTAACCTTATGTTTTGTTTATACTTTCATCATTGTTATCAAACACCTCATTCTTCAAACATAAGCATGCTAAGTGTATTAGTACAGAGAACAGAATTACTTTGGCACTACCAACTCTATCAAAGAAAGAAGAATTCACAAGGCATGCTTAGCATCTTGTTATACAGGTGCCACAGATTCTTAAGTATCATCATGAGTTAATGGATTTATTCTATGCTTTCCTCTCAAGAGAGAAAGTATTTAGTCCTCAGCAGAAAGTTTAGTTTTCAGAAAACCAAGGCTAGAAAGCCAAATCTGTTGTTAATTGCAGGAGCCACTTTTTTTTTAAATATAAATAAATCCTACCTTTTGATAAACCTGAATGACATGTTTCTAAAAGAAATTAAGCCAAAATAATAATTAACAAAAAGTTTTGTACAAAATAAATTGAAAAAGCCATTTAGAGCGAAACATGCAAAAAGATCTCATTTAAAATGCACAATGAAATTACACTACATACATTCTGAGATTAGGCAGATGATTTAGGGTCTGAAGAGTCAAACTCTTAGCATTGCTACTTCCAAACTTAATTTTTCTGGGAAACATGGCACCAATAGTTATTAGGAATTAAAATATGTACTGGTGTCGAAACACAAACTCACAATCTACAAGGTCACATAAAAATATGTTTGGATCTTCTTCATATATTCCAAAGAGAAAGCAAAAATCAGTAACTCTTCTATAATTAGATCTTGAGTATCTTCAGTTAGGTTTCTTCCTTCACAACATTAGGTCAGCCATGATGTGCCAAAAACTGCCTTAAATATTTAGTTAATTTAGTGCAGAAGCTGTTAACAATGGCCTACACCAGAACATAAGTAGTTCATAATCAAAAGGATTCTGATTCCCCACAGAGAATGCTAGAATAAATTAACAGGTTTTAAGGGTTTTTTAAAAAAATTATTTAAAAAGAAACATAACCATGTCCTCTGATGGCACTATCCACCTCCTTACTAGTTTGTACAGCACCTAGTGTAACAGAGCCCCAACTGTAAGAAGTCCTCCAAGTGCAAACTTAACCATCTGTAACAGTGCTATTGTGTTACAACTGTATGTTATTTAATCAAGTCCAGATGGAATTTAAACTATTGTCAAAAGCAGTGCGGAAAAACTTCAAGAAAACCACATTGCACTGTGAAAGCTGAAACACTGAGGTAATGGTAGAAGTTTGAATGCAGCCTAAACAAGTGAGCGAAAAGCTTGCAAGTTCACAGTTTGAGCGTCCACATTTGGAACATCAGACAAAAAATTCAGTCAGGATATTACGAACAAAAGCACAGACAGAAAGATGTGCCAAAAGGATCTGTCTGATTAAGACTTCATTTGAGAAAAAGCAGATGACTTAATTCTTACAAATACCAAAATTATTCTTTTATCTGTCCCTATGTTTTAATTTCGTATCTGTTATAATTTCATATAGCACAGTATTCCCAAGGAAGCGTTAGCTAGAAGACAGCTGAGCAGGGTAAAACATTTACCAAAGGCTAAGCTTTGCGTTATTGCTTTTCACAGAAAAAAAATCTCACATTTTAAATAAATTCATTCCCTAAATTGAAATCAGCCAGTTGTGAAAAACTAGAGTTTGGTTTAGCATTATTTTATAGGAATGGGAGACTATGAAGAGGATGCTGAGAAGGAGGCATGTATAGTCACAGAACAGACAGGAAGGAAATGACTTGGTGCTGATGTGATATAAAACTTAAAGAAAAGCAAGCAGGCCAAGATTACAATAATGTATTTCAAAAAAGTTCACATGATGAGAAGGATACAAAAGCATGGAGATTACCTTAAGACAAAGAAAAACAAAGCCTCACTTCTGCAAACACAAGCTGTGGATATCAGAGTGGTCTGAACTACACAGTATGTGAAATGACAAATTTTAAATGTAGAAGAAAAAAGGTGGTTTTCAAGTTTAGGGTTTGTAGGAACTAATTTAAATCATACATAGATTTGAAACTAGAAGTCCAATTAGAATAAAAACTTAGTGCAGGAACACCTGCTTAAGCTAGGCTTTGGCTAGACCAACATACCTGCACACCGAAACCAGAATCTGCACATGAACTAAAGGTCAAAATAGGAGTCAGTTTCTCAAGGTTTGACCAGACTCCTGTCTAAACTGAAACCATACTCCTGCCACTATTTTAATTATGACCTATGCTAGCACTGCTGCCAAAAGAAGCTTTTGTCTCCTGCCTCTACTCTTTCACCTGCAGTATTTGTGTACTGCCATTGTCCACCGACAGCCTAAGTTATCAGAAAACATAAGCTGAGCTTCTAATGAGCTTCTATGTCAAATATCAAGACTGGAATCCTAGTTTATGCTGTCTACTGATAGACCATACAGTAAGGGTGAGCCGCTTTTGAACTGGAGTTGAAACGTTCAGCTCTGCAGCATTTGTATCTCAGACATGAGAATGAAGAGCACAAAGGAAACAGCACAAACTGTCTCGCTTTTTATCCTGTTTGATTCAACTGCTAAAAACAAATGGTTTCTGTAACCAAAAAGAACTACCAAAAAAAATTGTAAGCCAGTGCATTTTAAGCTGCAGAATTTGTTAAGCCATTAATCAGAGAATATGGATAAAACCACCTAAGCAATCAGCTACTAGGTATTTCCACCACCCAATGACAAGGAGATGTTGCATTACCATTTCAAGAGACTTACCTTCTTGTTAGTTTTGAAGTTAGTTTACTAAACAGGTTAGTGGAACCCCTGGTTCGAGTCTGTGAGAGCGGTGTTGCTTCATGGGACAGACTGGGGGAGGCTGGCGGTCCATTGTAGGTAGCAGTACGTCGCTCCCTGAGCTGGCCGTGGAAAGTGCTCCGACTAGCCGTTCCTCTGGGGAAACGAATACGATCAGGTGTGGTTGCACTGCTAATGCTGTGAGTTGAAGCAACAGGAGTTCTTTGATCGGGAATAGTGCTAGAGCAGAAAACAAAAAACAATGCTAGAACTTCTTTACAGAAGCACTACGGTTCCGCAGGAAACACAAAACACTACTACAGTAAAGCATAAACAGACACTTTTATATAGGCCAGGGTTGGAATATCAACGCTATTACAGCACTGTATGGAATCAAAACTTGTAAGAAGTTAGGATTAAAAGGCTGCCGAAACAGAAACCTACATAGGCAGAAAAATGGAACAGGAGTGTCCTGGAAAAGACCAGATAAACTAGGCATACAATGTTTCACTGAGAAGACTGATAAAAGAATAGACGAGTAAAGTTTCCTCCCAGGAAAGAGAAGCAATAGGTAACTTTAGTGTCTCTCCCTCCACATTCTATACGTACATCTTTGAAAATCTTACTAATTTGAAATCCTACACAAAATTTTCTACAAGCAAACCACTCCGAGTAGCGAAGTCCTTCAGGATACACAGTTAAAGTCTCCAACAGACTATGACAATAGGGAATGTCCAATACTCCTAACACTAGGAAAAAATTAAGGTTCATTATTGCAGGATTATGTCACAGACAGCCTGACACACCACAAGACAAATGTAAACAAGACTGAAAAAATGAGGAAACACACATCTTGTGGGCAATGTATACTAGAACAATCTAGGACTAAAATTCCACAGCACAAAGTTAAGAAGCAGTGGGTATAAGTTAGTTTCACAACGATTTCAGATTCTTACATAGGCCTGAAGTTATCTGCGCCATTGTCTATTGGAGGCAACATCATCTTCGTGTGCACAGAGGCTGACATGGACATCGACTTCTGATGTCGCAGCCGAACACTGGAGAAGGATGTAGTACAAACTGAAGCAGGGCTAGCTGCGTAAGCGAACATTTCTGTCAGGCTGTGAGGGGGTTTGGGTTCAGGCAGAGGCAGAAAGAAGAGCATGATGGACCAACAACAAACTACTGCATAGAAAAAAAGCAAACTTTTCCTTCTATTAACTGATTTATCAAAGAACATGAACTCTAACAGCCCTCCTTGATGTAAAGAGCAGTAACTACCCTACGCTCCCCTTAAAAAGCATCCTTACTATAGCACTTGACATCTATGAAGTGATCATGCTCTTACCATTAGCATTAATTCGGTGTGATACCCTCCTTGATGTACAGAACCTGAATAACCCAGTATTCTGTCCCAAAGAGTAGTATAAAGCACTGGTGTAACTCATACTGGTCTTAACATTAAAAAAATGCATTAAAAAACCCCACCAATTGCACTTTCCAAAAGACTGATGATGGCTTCATTACTGCAGCGAAACACTTTGTTTTCAGAATGTGTCCATGTTAGAAGGAATTGCTGTAAGGTGGGCAAGCTGTCAAATTTCGATCTACATCTGATAACTGAGGGACTTCACAGGCACAATTGAAAACAACAATATCATGATCTTTAACAAGTCCAGAGAGGCCCAAACAAAAACGCTACTATTAATCAACCTGTACATGTAGGAGGCAATGAATAACACTTGGTGATCTCTAGAGAAAGAGCTATGACTGCTGAAAAGCATTTCATATTGCTTGGCCATGGACCTTAAATTCTCTAAATTACCATTCAGGCTTTGAAGGAAGGTATACAGTGCTGTCTTAGCAGAGCGGCCAGTAAGCTGCCAGCTGTATAATATGTTAAAATAGAAGCATGAAATCTTTTTCTTTCTTTGGGACACAATAGTCTTTGCAGCCTTCACACTATCTGATAATGGTAAGTATGGAAGAAAACTGAGAGGCCACAAGATGTATTTGGCCTTTCAGCCTACACCACCATGTGTCATTCATCTTAAGTTCACTTTAAAAGTATGGCAATTCTAATTCAAAAATATTGTTTGAGGTTAAGAAATCAGTGATTGTCAGTGACAGTTTCATGACACTGCATGTTCACTTCCAAGCTACTTCATGGTTACACATACTGAAATTCGAGTCCTGTTACCTCATTTTAGTATGTCAGACTTTGGAGAGGAGAATGTCAGTCCAGCTACAAGTATCAGCTGACCCACTTCTCAGGCTTAGCTCTCACAAAGCACTAGCAGAAAAAACACCTTGCAGTTCAGACATCAGAACTGCTGGCTAAAACGGTTAGCAAAATCTACTTTCTGTTTTGAACTTCTCAGAATCTAGAGAACTTCATCTGAGTCATGCATGCATCTCCTTACAATGCTGAATCAAGCAGGCTGCCAACTACAAGCACTACTACAACGAATCCTGCAACACAGCCCAGCTTTCACATTACACCCGGGTATTGAGAAATTGTAAGGAAATGAACGCTCATCTCAAAAGCAATACCCCAAAACGGAGTAATCCCCAAATAATTGGTCACTAGCCTCTCAAGCACTTCTAGCTCCTCTCCTCTCAATTTGTTGTAAAAGATAAAGAATCTAGTTTCACAACACATTAGACCCACGTTCCATTTAGTCATTTGCCTCCAAAGATGTAATAACTAAAGGTTTCAATAAGGCAGGAGAGCACATATTAAAGCATTTATATATCTTACTCTAAAAGCCTTGCTAGAAATCACCTTCCTTGGATTACTAGCCTGGGAACACAGAAACAGCGTGCTAACATTCACCAATTAGTGCCAAGGCTTATTAAAAATCTGAGGCTGTTGTAAATCATGTGTTACAAATGATTTCAAGCAATTGCCTATCATTATGAAGAGCGTTTCACGAGTCCCCAAGTGCGTTAATTAATGCTCAGACTTTGGAGGAAAGCCAACCGAGTCATCTCCTGCAGAATGCCTGTGTCAGCCACACAATATGCTGAAGTAGGGATGTGAGACTTAAAAACCCTTTGCTTCTACCAATCTGGCATGGGGTCTTCAAAACTACTTTCTCCAACATCAAGTCCACTACCTGGACTATTGATTCTTCAAAAGCTTCCTTAGTTTCAGAAATAGTGCCTTCTCAGAATTCAATGTGCAACACAGAAACTAACACTTTCTCTATGGAAAGTAGACTTCAAATGCACGCATCTTGCACGCATCGTCTCCCAAGTTTTCACTGGGTCACAGCTACAGAAAACCTAAAATCCAGTCTCTATAACTACTCCTGCCTTTAACACGTCACCAACAGACATTTCAAAAGCAGAAAAAGCATTTTTAACAAAACTCTGGATTTATACAAAGCCCAGGTTCTATTTCAGATCTTGTAACCTTGACAAGTTTCTGAAGTTACTTTCTGCCAAGTTGGGTGTATAATTAGGGATACTACAGAGACACCTGAAGGCAGGCAGAATTCATTCTGAAGAGCCAGTCCCATCAACAGCCATGTTGATTTAGCCTGCGTTAAAGGTCCCTGCATTTCATGTGATCAGTTAAGCCTTTGTCCAGTTACAGCAACAAAATATATTCAGATGTAAATTCTGAATTCTGTGCCAAATCACAGTAATTCTGAAACTGTGCCAAAACAAATGTGCAGTTTAGTGTTGAAGCATTTCAGACAATGAGAAGTCTCCCAACTGTAAAACAATTAACAATGCATTCTCATTAACTTTTCTCATTTTAACCCTCTATAAAGACTAACAAAGTAGTAATCAAAAGTATGCAATAAAAGCCATGAAGATTTTTTTTTCCCTGACAGTGAGAATACAAATGCTCAGACATTTCAAATGACCCAAACAGAGGGGTAGTCTGTAGGATAAGTAAATGAAGTTTGGATACCATATTGACAATAAAAGGTAAAATAACGATAAGCAATTATGGATATAAAATAGAATGAATATAGTTGCCAAGTAACACTCAATATTAACTTTGAGCTTCATGCCCATATGTGACAAAAAGCAGAAAGGCAATAGTTTGAGAAACTCAAAGCTGGGGGGAAAAAAATAACTTCAAAAGACATCTTCTTAGGAATATGAAGTTACTCCTAAATTAAGGGGACATCTGTATCTCAAGCATTCCTAGTAAGCAATATCTAACTTTGAAAAATGTAATAAAGAAATTGTAGACAAGATAGTGCTAAGATATTAGTTTAAAGATGAACAAATATGTTATTAAAACAAGAAATCAAGTGATCAAATCTGACCAAAACTATTTTGGACAGAAAGATTCATTTTCCAAAGAGAGCTTGGAAAGAAAAAAGCTATTAACATATCAAATCAAAGAAAGGATGATGAGCTTTAATCTAAACAAACTTGGTAACATTAACAAGGACTAACCAATGAAGGCTGAGACAGACACACTAAAAGACAGTACCAAATAGCCGTGCTGTACTTCACAAGACAGTTGACTGCAGGCCCAGGTGGCCAGCTAGACTTTTGGCACTCTTCAAACTTATACTTGACTTTTTCCTTAATCACTTTCAGTTTGCAGAAAGCTAGGAGGAAGAGACAGGGTCAAAGTCATGTTCTTTATCCCTAGGCTCCAGGAGTCAAACAAGGGACAAAACAGACTTTCCATTCAACATCACAACTTCATCACTCTTCCTTATAAACTGCTGAGAGAATGAGGAAAAATTCTGTGCAAAAATGGCAGATCTTTCACCAACTTCAATACGAGCTAGAAGAAAAGTATTTTCTTCCCACCCTTTACAGTATATCACAAAATTAGGAAGGGGTGGAGAAAATCAGGAAGAGTAGGAGGGAGGTACACATTCCTCCAAACTTAAGCATTTTTATTAAGTACTAGCTATCTGGGTACTCTCCTGGCAATGGTCAGCTACTTAATCATTGCCAGCTTTCAAGACCAGTAAAACTCCGTGAACAACAGTTGGTTGGATCTTAAAACACCTCAGCCAGCCAGGAAATTCATTGGTATTCCTCACAATTGTTACTCTATACCTAATGTCTACATTCACAACTATATTTATTTTCTACAGCTCTCCTCTATCTTTGTTACACAGGGAGGAAGAACGGCACTAGATGTTGCTACGGTACTAACCCACGAATGGTTAACTCCAATTCCACTGCATGCTGCAGTCAGGCTCTCATTCAGCAAACTAAGAAGAAACCTGTTATTCCTCTGACTGTTTTCACTCAGAATACGGAGATATTAGTGCTTCCCTTCTCAAGATGAGTTCTGTAAATACTGGGAAGCAGACTACAAGAATATCAGTAAGGAATGTTATTAGTCCAAGACAATGGCCTATCACAGTTTCATCTTTGCTCAGGAAAAAAATAAAAAAAAAATAGACTTTCTCCCTGAGACTTAATCCCAAAGTATAGATTAGAGTGAAATGCAAAAAGAGAACGGCCCAAGAACGATGGACTTTGTAGTCTGACCTGAATAAGCCTCTTCTGCAAGCATATGTTGTTTGGCCACAGCAGTTAACAACTGATTTAAGATGAAGGCTGTACAAATATGACATGTACTTAATCAGAAATTAGGAACTTCCTTTTACATTCTAAGTATAAAGACTGTATGAATTAAGTATAGGAAAAAAAAAATCCCAACATACTTACAAGTGCTCCATAACCAAACATCTGTACTCACCTTTCATTAAGAATTACACTAGAATATTACTGATTTTTAAATTAGACATTACAACTTTTTGGAAGTGTGAAGACGAGGGACAGACACCATAGGAAGACATTTCATATACCTGTTCTCCTTGCCATTTTGTATCACTGAATGTCTATCAGCAGTGGTTCTTTCACTACAAACGTAAGTGTTGCGCCGCGTCATTGCTCCGGGGGCAGTATTATTCTACAATTAAAAAACATAGGCTTGTTATTCCCCACAAAAGGCTTTTCTGGGGTTAAGTTTACATACAGTTGAAGTCTGTTTTACTTCATGCTAGTTCTACATAGTTATAAAACTTACAATAATTAAATAAGTTAATACACAGACACTTTCCAGTATTTTTAAGCAATAATGGAATCAGAAAAAATAATTCTAACAAGCTGTTCTTCTCTTTCATGTTGATGGCTCAAAATTAATTTTGCTCGAAGTTTTTAATTACCAATGTTCTAAATTACAAATTCTCAGCATGTATAGCATTCATCTACGTCTGGATAACCTACGTTTTTATGGTCTACTTTTTAAATACTTTACCACTTGTAGATTGTAGAATTTTCCTTTAGTTAAAATCATACCCTTAAACAAGACAGGAAAAGCAAAGACTGAAGAAACAAATGTGGTAAAATTCAGTGGGAAGGTAAACATGGACTTTTTAGTATTAAAATACTATAAAACTACACAAGTTTTAAAAACAGGGAAGAATAAGTCAAATTAAAGAGACAAATTGCAGAGAATTTTAATAAGACATTTTAAAAAATATATATCTAAATACAAGCATAATACATTGAGGACAAGTGAACCAGGGGAATTTAAAACTACAGACCTTACTTTAGAGGGGAGAAAAGAAATAGAATTACTTTGCCTCTGTCTTTACAGAGAAAGAGGGTGGAGATATGCCCAAGTTGGCGGTCAATTTTCCAGGAACGACTGAGAAGCTGGGTAATTCACAGATAACAGAATTATAAAACGTTAGATGCAATTACTGTAGGAAAAGCATGGCGGTCCAGATAAACATGCACCCCCAGGTTGTAGAGGAAGTAAAAGCCGGCAAGCCTTATATTTTTTCTTCCCACCCCAAGAACATAACACAGGTAACTGCATATGATTGGAAAGTGGAGAAAACCTTTAAAACTTTTCTTTAAAGAAAAGGATCACGGGGCAAAGCAGGAAGCAAAATAGGCTATTAACTTTAAACATCACTGCTGGGGAAAGTCTTGGAGGAGGCTAGCTTAAGGGAACAACTGGTCAGCACCTGGATAAGCACATGTTGAGTAAGGATGGCCACTAAGAATCAGGCAGGGGACATCATGCTCAACTAACCTTTTGGAGCTCTTTGAAGAATTACTGCTATGACAGACAAGGGAAATTCAGCGGATTTTTAAAATAGCATTAAGAAAAGGTTTCACATAAATGGTCACAGTAGAGAATCATGGGAAGGATAAAAAAAAAAAAAAAAAGGGAAAAAGTAGTTCAAGCACAAAAGGAGAGTAGCCAAACCTTTTTTGTTTCTGAACCTGAAATAAAACTGTTAAAGTGGAGTATTCTCAATAACCAGCAAAAGCTCTTCCAGTGCCTTAAGGCACAATATCTGCTATATGGGGTGTCTCAACTAACGTGATCCCCGAGCTGCAGATTTGACAATGAAGCCATCTTGTCTGTTTAAAAGATTGGTGGCCAGTCACGCATCTTTACATGAATATACAAATAAAAATGAGAAAGTCGACTGTGCAACCTTCTGGCGTTAAAAAGTACAAAGAGTATCAAGGGTATTGCAGATTATCAGAACTATTAATTAAATCATAAGATGTATGTAGCTGTTTTGCGGGTTCTCAAGTATTCTTCACTGGATATTCCTTAGGGATAGGCATGTGCCAAGCATGAACAGAAGTCCTTTTAGCCCCTTCTTTGTACCTCACTCCTCACACATCCCTGCCTTCGAGTGTGTTTATTTAAAAAACCCCGTAACCACATCATCCCTGATTCTTCTACTTTCCTCTGACATTTGTCATTGTACAAACTCCCCTCTCTTTACTAAACTTGCCAGCAATGAAAGCTGTGCACCTAAGGTGAAGTTTTGTTTATATGTTCTTGAGAGGTCACACTGCAAACCAATGGTACATTGAAGTACTGCATGTTAATATTTGCAATCATTTTGTCCTGTGTTTCTGAACATATTAAGAGAATGAAGCACCTAGAATATCTGACAGTTTTTCTGGTGAGAAACACACAATAATGGGTGGCTTCCTTCTTTCCACCTGCTCCCTTAGAACATTAGGTATTTGTTTCCCTTGAGAAGATACCACATAACTTTAAAATGTACTGTGATGTTATACGTCGAGAAAGACAAGATGACAATCTGTGCTGGATCAAGCTTTAAAGACTATGTGTTTTCAGCTTTGGGAGTGGACAAGTTTTGGTATTCATATCTGAAATCAGAGGACTCTAAAGGTGCACTTTCCCAACTCCTTCTGGAATGCAAAGAAGTATCAGTATACATTTTTTTATGTTTGGCTCAGATTTCAGAGGTTGTGAAAGGAGATCTAAGCATTTCAAGCTCTCAAGTTTCAGTTTTAGGAAGAATACAGCCTTTGTACTGGGGCCTTTACACTTTTTAGCGTAAGACCTTTCATGATGCATCAGGGAAGTTCTTCAGCTACAACTTTTTTGTTCAGCCAATCTACAGACTATTAATCAGTGGACATGACTAAGTTGCACAGGTGCACAGCACAGGAAGCCCCAAACTGGTGTCAAACTGCACTACAGACCCTGATGGAATGACAACCCTTAGGGTCAGGGCTAGCTGCATAAGTTCAATCCTCCTGCCATCATCTGCCTTCTTTGCAGGTGGTGTTGACACTTGCAAAAGCGCATGTTGAGACTTCTGAGCACATGCACAAGGTTCAGTCACGGCACAAAGGATGAATTTGTGGTAGAGAGTCCTCCTCTTTCCTAGTCTTGTGTCCACTTTTAGGCAAGGCTATATTCACATTAAGAGAGATACCAAGGTGAGGACTGATCAAAGACTTTCAAAGAATCAGCTTCGGACTTACAATAATGAACCAATCTATTTACTTAAGAGCACTAGTATGTTTTTTGGTCCCAAATGATTTTCCAAACATACCATCTGTTCCCCTATTCCAGTTTTCTTAAAGCTATACTAAGGGCTCTGGGCAGCCTTATTACAAGCATTGAGGAAAAATCCAAAGCTGTGACTATTAAATAAGGAGTTATTTGTTGCTGCTAACTATGCAACCCCTGTAGCAGGTTTTGATTATGGATTTGATATTTGCCTGACAAACTTGAGGTTTTTGACATGCACTTGTTTAGCTTGCAGAACTAGTTTGCAAGAGTTTAAATGCTCTGTCAACTTTAGAAGTACAGCTTAGAATCCCTTACTTCAAACCCAGGCTTAGCTATCCGCTCTAAAATCACAATACTTATCCTTAAGTGCATGCTTGTAAGCTTTGTTATTTTATAAGAGCAGCACGCAACTGGCTAAGGGTCTCCAGTGAGGACCAGTTCTACTACTTTTGCTGTATCTGTCAAAGTAATAATTCATTTTAAACAGTATTTTTCTACCTCTTCAGTGATTTTTTTTTCTCATCATATCACTGATTTTAGGACTTAAGTGCTCAGTGAGAACACAAACTCATTCCACCTCAAACCTTCTTCAACTTCAGGACAACATGGTAACTTCAACATTCTTTTTTTCCTTCTAGATGCATGCCAACACTGTAAGAAATAAAACTCCCTAGTAAGTTCCAGGAATTGTGTAAGAAGTCAGCGCTTCCCTCCATCCCCAAGAGTCAGAAAGCAAAAGACTATATCCAGCAGGGAAAAAAAAACCCAAACAAAAAGGTAAAAAACAATCAAACAGCTTCCACTGTCTGACAGGAAGAGCTATGAACAGAGAATTTTAAACATTGACTGAATGACATAACAAGTCTGATTCCATCTTCACCACCTTGTACCACTGTTTGCAAAAGATCACTTGGATCACTGCGCACTGCATCAGAAGAGAGAAGTATCCTATGGTTATAAGCTCAAATTTTATTGCAGCTATAGTAGTTTGAAATTTGAAGTAAGGCTACTGGAGTAAATCCCCAGGATTTGGGCGTGATGTAGAATAACAGATCAAAATGCTAAAGGTACTAAAGGTAAAGAATGTTGTAACTGTGAGATGAGGCTCTTGAATAAAGCACTACACAGTACTGAAGTCCAATGTAGGAAAAAACCGATTTGATTATCCTATCATGTAAGTATAAACAAAATCTGAATGGTTTCTGGACTGATCAAAAACCAAGGGAAAAGGCAGGGGACCACAAAAATCAGAGAAGGGTCCCCCACAATCATGAGCTTTTGTTCACATTTATGAGTAACAGCTGCTACCATAGAAGATGTGTCTTCACATGTAATCTCTCTGCCAAAACCCTCCAGCCAAGTCACTATCAGCCACTGAACCAACTGGCAATACAGTGCCAATAAAGTAAAACAAATCTTATTTTACTTCTTTTGCTTCAGATTGTTAAAAAGCCGTGAGCTCAGAAAGTTCTGTTATAAGTAATGGTGCTAAGTATATGACCAAATATTACAGCTTTGTGGGATAAGTTGTTTTTTTTTAAAAAAAAAAAAAAAAATCACTCCATTGTAAGTTGAATAAAGGACTAGGAGGTTATTTCTTCTGAAAAGAACTTTTTTCAATACAAAATCCTGATGTTTTAGAAATTAAATGTTACATGATGAGAGTTAATGAAATCTGCTTATGAAAACAGATTTCCAGCTTTGCCTCAGAGGGAGGCACCACAGAGTATACAAGTTAAAGCCAAACTGTACAAAGGATTTTCTTTCTTTTGGCACACTGCCTACTGCTCGACCCTGTAAATTTACTAGTTATGCACCTTGGTTTTGTTGTTTCTGAGGTTTAGGGGCTGGCGGAGGAAGCCCACAAGGACAAAAAGCAGACACTGCTTTTAAAAATGGGTTGAAATACACTGACAGGTTTTAGAGCTACATTTCTTTGATAATCTTAACATATACTAACTATGACCTGGAATAGCATGTCGAGAACAAAGATTAGGTGGCTTCTTATACACATGAAACTATAAAAGAGGATAATGAAATTAGAGATTTCACTCTTCTGTACAAAGGCCACAGAAGAGTAATTGGTGATATCACAATAACTCATATGAAATTTCAGGGGACAGCCTTTGGTTTCAGTTTCTTTTTTTCTTTTTTTTTAATTGGTCTTTAAATACCCAAATTATCTCTGTTCACTAACAGATATCCTACTAACTACTTCAGGAATATAAAAGAGGTAACTTGAGTAGCTGACTGATGCAGGGAAAAAAAAAAAGCAGCAGTATAAGATATTTACATTTACTCTTGATGAATGAGAAGTAAAATCAGCACCACTAATAAATCAACAGTTTGACACTTTTTCACCCTTCAAAAACATGTAACTTTTGATAAATAAGTGTTTCTACTTACACTAGGAACCGCTGAACTTTTCTTACGTTCGGGAATATCAGCCTTATTGGGATTGCTGGCATTTCCAAGCATTGGACTAGCCGGTGCAATTCCTCTTCCTGCAACAGCACTACTGCTGGATTTTCTTGACTGAATTCCTTCCTCTTTGAGGTCACTGTCTGTAGTACTAGTCTGGCTTCTTTTGGGATATGCCACTACTGAGGGGATGGATGGTCCAGCTTAACATACAAACAAAAGAAACAAGTTCAGTAGCTGTTTTTCACTACAATACAAACGTATTCACACATGAGAATCAATGTCATTAACACTGGGAATCAGAGCTGCAGAAGCTCATTACTGAAGTTATTGAAATACTGTATTTTAGAAGACGGTAAATACTACTTCATTCCCATGAAATAATTAAGAATTTAATGGAGGTTTCTGGTGTTTTGAGTACTGACACTGGTTTGGCCTGCTAGGGAACACCCTTTAGAGTCATCTCTAAGAGACTTAAGTAATTACCCATTCATTCAAATCAGATGATCCTTCATTAACATGAAGCTGGCACATGCCATTCAAACCAATTTCTGATAGAACTGGGCTCCTGAGACAGGTACCTGGTGACACAACCCTTGATCACCCGCAGCACTAATGGCCAGCTGACAGCGCCCCTGTAACAGCTCAGAAGCAAGGGCAATTTGCCACCAGCCTCCCTGGGTGTGCTGGGAACAAAAAACTGCTCCAGCATACCTGAGAATGAGGCAGTCCCTTCAACAGTCCCGAGCTCTCTCTTGCTTTAATAGGCTCCTGAACACTGGGAAAAGCCTGTGGGGATGTCAGGATTGTGTTTTCTGCTGTCAGTTACACTTCCTCAGAAGAGGATACATCAAGATACATCAACTTCGTAGTTAGTGTTTTAATAAAAATGAATCAAAAAGTGCATACATATATACGCACACACACATATAAAAATACAAAAATATATAAAAGCATCACAAAAAACCAGCAACCGTCATCCCAGGAGAATCCCCCAAGGAAAGCAACCTCTGAATGCACTTGAGGTATTTAAAAGTAGGCCTAAACAGGCTCCTTTTATGAGTTAGCATCTGAGCAGGAAAATGTTTAAGATAATTAGAAAACCCTGAGCTACTACCTTGCACACTCATTAAAGAGAAGAGTTCTAAGTTTGTCTGAGTCACTATTCTTTAGAAATTTAATTCCTGCAGAATTAAGTAGTCAAGTGACACTACCCTCAGGAAACAGGAAACAAGAAATATTGGCAAACTGACATTTCTTCAAGTTTTAGACAAAAGCTGACCTACTAGTGTCAAAAGAAACAAAAGCTGAACAGACATACAAGAGCATGGGGGAGGAGTGCTGTGCTTTTCATGAAAAAGGGGGTTGCCACATTCTCTTCAATTTGTGAAACAAGACTTTCCCAGTGTGGTCAGGAATGCAAGGGACAACACAAGGCAGAATAAGAGAATTAAGTTGGTGTATTCAGCATTCCATTTTGAATGCTTTATTACAAAACCAATTTAAAAAAAAATCAGTTATTCAGTAAATTATTTAACCACCATGCTGTGAGCTACGCTGTTGTCATCCTCCTTACCTTTGGGGGATGGAGACAAATGCAGAAACCAAACAGAACTGGAAGTCACTATATTCTGCAACACTGAAAACAAGAATTGCTCACCATGATCACTGTACCGCCGCTGTTTCTGGCTAGAAGATATGCTTCTCTGAACTTTGTGATGAGGAGATTGTCCAGTGCTATTATTGAGATCACTACTTGGCCTAACTTTGGCAAGTGAAAGATTGCTGCTGGAGCTTGAATCACTCGCATCCAACTACAATACAAATGAGAATATTAAAACAAGAAGTTCACACAAAACAAATCAAACGTCCACCACATTACGGAAGCAGTAACAGGGAGGCAGAAGGAAGATGGCTCTGGTACACAGGAAAATTTGTGACAGCAAGGAAGTTGCTTAGAGGTTCCAACTTCTCTAAAGATTCTTGTGTAACTGTCCTAGGTAAAAACTCAGTAGAATTTGCAGTAGTGGTCCTCAAAAGACCACCAGAAAAAGAAAATTCATCTCTACTTTCAGTACTCTCTCCTCAGAGTTCTCCAAGATTTTAACAGAAGGAGAGGATACTTTTCATAGAAACCACCACACCAACTCCTCAAGCAAAGAAACCAAGAGCAGGTTACTGATGCCAAGCCCTCTCAGCATCCTTTGGAAAGGTAATCTGCAATGCAAGACCTTTTTTTAGCTTGACTGGTCCTGCTCCTTGGTTCTCTCAAAATATTTACAGCTGGCTTATTCACACTTGAGCTCCTAGACTAGACAGGACAGTAACCGGCATACGAAGTCCTTCAGAGGACTAACTGCTGAGCAAGCAGAGTAGTTTTGGGGAGCCTAAAGGCAAGAGCTTATTAACTCAGATCAGGGTGGGAAGAAACACAGCATCATTAGGACAGTTGACACTGATGATTAGATTAATGTGCTTTTAAGTGTGATGGGACTTTGTGCAGGAATGCAATGCCTATAGTTACTGACTTAATTTTTGCTTCTAACTTTGCTAAGGACACCAATTCCTTTGTTTCTTTGCATTTGTAAGAATGACACTTACTTCTGATGATTTCCTTCCTAGCAGTAAGTATGTAGCTGTAATTTCATCATACTTCATTTTACTAAGGGATTCTTGAATTTCTTCTTGAGAATATCCCATTCCTACCATAATATCTAAAAACAAACACACATTCTGTAAGTAATAGAAACACTCAGATGTTTAGGCTGGCTAAGTTCAAGAGAAAGAATGGAACATTTAAAGAATTTAACAAAACAATTAAGTGTCAGAACATAAGCCTGATGAAATATCAATATTAGAAGATTAGTTACTTATTCCAAACAGCAAACAAATACAGAGTGACGGAAGAAAAAAAACCACCAACCCACCCACATCATGCAAACAGTATCATATTTTGAAAAATACTCAATTACCTATTCTTTTCTGGTCCGAGATGTCTAGTTCTGGTTCAACGAAAGGTTTAAGTTCATCCTCCTCATGCCCTGCGTTGATCCACCTGTCCTTCATAATTTGCTATAAAAGAAAGGCTTTTTAGTACGATACACGTAGCAGCAAACAAAAGGAGCTAATGAAAGAATTCCCTTATCTACCAAACACTAAGGCCTTTTCTAATTTTTCCTTTCTAGAACAGGCCCCAACACCTACTCAGTTTTGTTTTGCTCCAGTCAGAAGAATCAGCTTCGCACATCAACCCAAGCTGCTTCCCAGTCAGCTGTATTCTAGCACTCTAGCACACAGCTGAAAGCTAAAAGCCACACAGACCAGGAGCAGCGCGACAATTCTGACAAGTAGCAGGTCTGGCTTTTCTCCTCCATGATGGTACAAAATGCAGGCAAAAGTCAACCACATCATAACTTAGTAGCCAATACTTCCAGTTAACATTTGAAAATGCAGAAAGTGTGGAAATCATCCTGATGGATCATCCATTAATGCAGGAATCCACAAGGTAACCACGAGGAAAAGTTATATGACATACGCAGTGTACTTTCATAGTCATTTTGAAAATAGCTGTGGAGTCAGGTGTCTTGTAACCCAAATAAACATAATCTTAAAAAGAAATCATATGCTTCACTCAACAACCTCCCCTTCCCAAACGAACTCCAAATAAACTGTTCAGGAATACTATGACAGTAATAAGTTACCGCTCAAAAATACAGTTTGCAAAATAGAAGACTTAGCTTTCTGATGCACCTTATTTGTGCCATTACCTCTAGAGTGCCTCTTTTTGTTGGGTTTAGCACCAGGAAACGTTTGAGGAGGTTTTCACAGTCTGTGGACATGTAGAAAGGAATCCTGTATTTTCCCCTTAGCACTCTTTCTCTAAGTTCCTTGGTAACAGAAGAACAAACAGTAAGTTGTAAGCAGCAAATCAATTAATACACTACATAAACATGCCCAACGTCCCACAAAAACGCACCTTTAAGTTCTGTCCATCGAAAGGAAGAGATCCACTCACAAGAGTATAAAGAATAACACCTAAACTCCAAACATCTACTTCAGGTCCATCGTATTTCTTCCCTTGAAAAAGCTCTGGAGCAGCATATGGTGGGCTGCCACAAAAGGTGTCCAGTTTATTTCCAACTGTAAACTCATTGCTAAAACCAAAGTCAGCTATTTTAATGTTCATATCTGCATCTAGCAATAGATTTTCAGCCTGGAAGAGAAAGAATGGTTTGCAAAATGAACTTAAAATACTTGATTTACAATGCTATTGTCCATTTTTACTCATTCTTAAAAGGCAAAAAGCTGAAATATCTGTTAACATTCCCTTCCTTCCAAGGTCTTTAGGTATATCCCTTAGTTCAAAAATCTCTCTACAACAGCATCAGGCTGTGGAAGCTGTTATGCTGCCTGAAAACTGTGTTATTACCATCTATCTGTTTTCTCCACAGAAATGCGTCCTGAGTTATTTTAACTTATATTTTGATCTATTAAGATGGAAAGATGTAGTTGTGCTAGCCATATTTAATGTGGCATTTTTCCAAAAGCTTGGTAATATACATAATCTTTAAACTTTTTTCAAGTGGTTTTTTTTAATTGGTGGTGTTTTATCTGTGGTTTGTTGGCTTTGAATTACAAAGCTATGATATATTGAACAAGTTCTTTGGCATCGCTATTAATATGAAAGGCACAGTTTAATGAAGGGATATACCATTTCATGCCAAGCTACAAAGAAGCCATACTTCAGCTTCATCATCACAACTGGTAATTCATTTTGTTTGAGACCAAAACTTGTCATATCTCTACGAAAATAACTTTTTTTTAAAAAAAAAAAAAAGATCTCATAGCTTAACACTGACTTGCATGGGATTTTAATCTGACCACAGGGTGAGAAGCTATCTTTCAGCAGCCATTAAATTTCTGTATTTAAAAGCCTTACAAATCCTCTCCCCTTTATTTGAAGTTGTTCTATACTATAAACATTCCTCAAAACTTGTTATAATACATGCAAGAAAAAATAAATCAGAAAGCTTAATATACACTACATTTTATCATTTTATATTACACCCACAGGTACAGAAGCTGACACACACACTTCACACACTTTTTCCTACTCACCTTGAGATCTCTATGAACAATATGCTTTTGATGGCAATACTGCACTGCAGATACTATCTGGATAGAAAACAAACCCAATTATATAAGTGACATCTCAAAGAAACAGGAGTTTTAATCAAAAGTTCAATATTTACTACTAAACTTGACATGTACTTATCCACTCAGAACTACTTAACCAACTACTACAGTGACCAGCGTATTTGGGGAAAAGCTGCTAAATAACCTGAGTGTTTGTTATTTGATCTATTTGGTTTCTACTACACTTGAAAGAGGATTTTGTTTTTCCTGTGTGGCTAATTATAGACCAGTAGAAGCAATGACTTTCAGAAAGGTTACTGAAGTCTCTCCATACCAATGCTGTATACAGCTATAAAAGCTTTCCCTCTAGACAGAAGTTTTCCAGTTCCTCTCCAAAGGTGATTTTTCATGCTGCAGCATGGAGAGAAAAAGGTAAGAAACGGTCTGGAGAAACTACTGGGAAACAGATTGTTTATCAAAATTTATGCAGTGTGAAGCAACTATGCATCTGACTGAGGTCTGCTGTCTGAGTGCATATCGTTTATTGTATTTTGTACTGCACAGGAGCAGCAAGCACAATGGAAAAAAAATATCTGTGTCTCTCAAGTGTAACAATTTCTTCAATCATAATTTGTAAATATCATTAAGTTTTTCCTGCTTTATACAGCAAATTATACAAGCTACTCACATAGTACAATGTCCTAGTACACTGCTTTAATCATAAGCACTGCTGAACTCTATGCCTTATTGTCACATGACTGCAAATGTGGTCAAATACATTTTACTGTCATGCATATGTGGTCAGAATTGAGGCAGATGCTATGACTTCTTAAAAATAAGTGGAACTGTACATAATTTACTGTAATAACTATGCTTAATAATTGTATTTCCATTCTTTGTTAAAGATCAAGATGATTTCCAACATAGAAAGATAAGGTATCACTACTGTTACAAAAATAACTCATGATCAGACTGACCAGCTTAGCATAACGATCTTCCTGTACTGTTAAGAAGTGATGGCTCTCTCTCCCAGTATTTTGGACAGGTCAAAGCAAGATTCTGGTGGGTCAAAGAATTGACCTACCAGTCAGTTTTACATTTGAAACTTGAGCACCAATGTTACGATCTTTGTGCCCCTGTATTATTGAATCATTCACATGCAAAACGCCACTTTAGAAACCAAACAGTCTATGACAAGTTGAAATATTTCCACTCTCTACACTTTCATTCTGTTTTCACTTGTTCCTTTATGTATTGGCTCCCTCTTTCAGACTCCCAAGTTCAGCTTTTTACAGTTACTGAAACTGTGAAAGTGCTCCCATGTCACCACTTGTATCACCCTTTCAATTTTCCTTCCTTTCTTCTCTGCTACAACTACTTCAGCACCAGTCACAAGCTCACTCTGCAGGGGCTTCCAAGGCTGACAGCATGACAAACACCTCAAGCTTTATTCGGGACTGCAGAGACTCAGCACTATACCACTTGCTCCTAAACTCCTTTTACTTTGACTGTCTAAGGGTTGAAGGTCTAGCGGATGATCAATCAGTAGTTTCCTTTGGAGGCACTTTTGAACTACTCTGCATTGCAAAAGGATAGCACAGATTGCAGAAGTGAGTCCAACCTAAATGGAAGGGAAGTAATGCAACATGTATGACATCAATAATTGAAGAACAGCAGTCAAAACTGAATAAACAACAGCACAAAGCATGGCTGCACTGGATTGACTCCCTTGTCTTCCACCTTCCACCGCTTCCCATCGACAGCCCCCTACCCCCAACCTACTTGAGCATGAGAAGTTTGCTGGTGCTTGGCAGGTGAGCAGAAGAGGAGAAGAAATGGAACACCTTTTTGCTAGAGGTGACAACTGGCACATTAAAATACATTTCTTGGGAGGGATTTAAAAAAAAAAAGGTATAATCACAGGTTTTAAAAAACAAGTTAGAACAAGTTACCTCTAGACAGAGAAACAATTCTTCACAAGGATTAAGTGACAAGAGGATAGAGAAATGACCTCTCAAGGTCCCTTCCACACTGCCACAAGTATTTTGTTTCTTAATTGCAACATACAAGACTGACTTTGTGGACTTTTTTATTCTCCAAGATCTGTCCTAACATCTACCAGTATTAAAAATTCTAGTTTCTGCAAGGAATCAGGGGAAGACTGAAGGAGGCTGGGTCTTACTGGCTGCAGTGAAGGAACAGAGGGAACTCATACACATGAATTTTGGGAGGCCCTCTACCCTGAGTCTTGGCTTCCCATTTTTGCATTAATTTTTATCCAGACAGGCAGATTTTTATATGGAAGAAGGATGGTAGGATGGAATCAGAACTGCTTGGAAGCCTGCACTAAGGGAAGAGAAACGAAGTGACATTAAGAATGCAAAATGTTCTGGATTTGAATTTCTCACACATGGCTGCACAAAAGGAGTTTGAAATGGAGAACTGCAGAGCACAGCTACATTTTCAGTGTTTGTACCCTCTCTCGTGTTACTTGTCGAGCATGACTGGAATAATGTGATCACTGTCTTTTACATTCTTTTTTCCTGCTAAAACCCTTAAGTATGCATAACAAAATGGACCAAAAACGCAATATTTTTTTTAACAAGCAAGGAGGGGAGAATTACCAAATTCTGTTCTTTGCCTGCTAGAGAGGAAGTACCTCCTCAGACAAAACACAAGTGTTTGATCCAGAAATCACACCTACTAAAAGAACATGATCTGAAAACAAGATATAATACAACCTATTGTAAGAACTAAGTTCAATATCATGGCACAACTGTTTCTTCAGTTTGAAGAGAGCCACCGTCTGTTAAACCAGTTAGCAAATTAAAAAAAAAAATCCCTATTATGTCATGTCTCTATCTAACATAAGAACAGCTGCACTGGATCAGATAAAAGGTCTACAGAGACCATTCTCCCTCCAACAATGGCTAAAAGCTGTAAGAAGCTATTTGGGGACTACAGTAAGATGAAATTAATATTATGACCTGTAAACCCAGTAAGATCTAGTTTCCTTTAACTGTCCCACAGCCAGAGTCCTAGTGCCTTATAAATCCCAAGCTCTGATCAAAACTGCCTGATTTCTGTTCTCTGTGCATCCCCTTCTCTCTAGCAAAGCGCAATGAGCTTGTGGTATAGTTTCTCTTGTCAGGTTATTACTAGAATTACTGGGTTCTTTTCCCCCCCAGGCAGTCATGCTTTTGAAGCTCTCAAGAACCACCCATTTTTAAGATCAAAATCCTCTAAAACTGGTTGAACTTACTAGGTGGGAAGTCAGCTGCTGAGGGAGGACAGAACACAGCTGCCTATGCTATGAGACAAGACTTACAAGAAGAAACTGAAAACACTTATGTGTATTCCAGTGATTCAAATGAGGTCCCTGTATTACAAACAGCATTTTAGTCTACTAAAGTACAAAAAAAAATTTCAAGCTGAGAATCTGAAGTACATAAAGTCAACTCTTGATAGGTCAAATACCCAGCTCAGCAGATAACTACCTTTTAAATTCATTCCCTTCATATTGCTTTTCAAAAACAAAGTTAGACATATCCTGTTTTACCCATATTATCCCATAAAATTAAGCACTAAGTGTACCTGTAAAACTTGTTTGACTTGTTTTCACTTAAAGAGGAGTCAAATTGTTTCGAAAAAAATAGGTAACTATTGAACAAATGCACAATTTCAATGGAATTACTGCAAGATCTTTTTCCACACAGCTCCTGATAAAAGAAACTGAGGACACAGAGCAGAGCACTGTACCAGTAGGAGTTTTCAGTATTGACATCTGAGAGAGAACAGCAAATCCTCTCAAGTTACTCTTGAAGCTCTTCAAGTGACATTACAAACAGCAAGGCAAAAGTCTAAGATTTAGAAGAGATGGCTGAAGCAGGAACAATCGCGCCACAGCCCATCATATCTACTCCAACACAGCAGAGAAACATATCAGAAACCCTCAATCATAAAGGAAAGTTCTCTACCTGCCAGAGTATGAAAAGGAGGGAAGCAGCTCTAAAAAGACATGTAAGATTTTGTTGAAGATGAAGAAAAATTTTCCTTACTATCAAGCTGCAGAACTCCAGTAATCACAAATCATTGCTGGGGATATAAAGTCTGCAGCTGCTTTTTTTTGATTGCTTGTTTTTTGGTAGTTTTGTTTTGGTTGTGGTTTTATTTTTCTCCTCCCCCAAAAAACGATTGAAGAGGGTAAATAAAAGATTTGAAGACAAAACAAAGGAACAAGGATTTTACAGAAATACTTTTGTTGCCTCCTTACATTGGGTTAAATACATATCTGTTTTTCTTTACTTTCATAGCTACTTTTGAGCTTATTGCCTACATTGCTTTCACACAATTCTTACTACATGAGACAGCGGGAGCAAAACAGTTGTGGCAGTTTCCTAGTTCCCACATTTTTCCTTTTGGTCATACTACCCACACCACAGAAGTATGAAAAGTTTTCTTTACAAGACATTTTGTGAAAGTCATTAACGAATTTGCTGCAAATCTATTACGTTAAATTTCTTCTACTTTTGTATGGCTATGCCTAAAAAGCGAAGCTATCAGAGCCTCCCCTTCCAACAGTGAAACTGACTTGACAGTGTTGCAATTCACCTGTTTAAAACCCCTACATACCATTTAATAAAACACTCTTTGTCTCTATTCATTATTTTAAAGTGTCATTAAGCAGGAGCATAATTTTTATATTTATTATTTTTCACAACATTATCTAGGTTATCCAAGTGACCAAAGGGATGGAAATAATGTAGGCATTTACAAACTGCTGCACAAAAGCAGAAAGAGTACCTCAGACCAGTCAGACCTGCAAATAAAACTCTAGGTGCTACAAGAGCAGATATTTGGATTTAAATTAGTTACACAAAAATATTTGGTTATATTTAATACTGCTTTACTGTAGAATAGAAATGCTTTTTATGCATCAATGAAATTACAACATCTTTGCAGGGCCAGTTTATCCATCATAAAAAAAGCTAAACTAATAAGATATTACTTTTCTGGGATTTTTTAGGACAATTATTAAAACTCCATCTTTTCATGGAAGTGGATGGATATGAACAGATCCCTGTTATATGCCCTGCCTGCATTTTGAAACTGGCCCGTTTGTTGCCTGTTACATTTGAGTGACTTCCAAAAATGTTACAAACCAGCTGAACCAAGGATATATGAAATCAGCCCAGAGGAATTGCATTTCAAAATGGAATACACTTCCAAACCAAGCAGCCACTGTGTTCTGGCACTCCTGGACACCCTGGCACACTGCACTAAGGAAACGAGCACCACTGAATGGACTAACCCCTTCAAAGTACTACTGTAACCCAATTTTTTCCTCATTCAAGGGCTACAAGTCCACAACATGCTGAACACTGCTAGAAGTCAAGTGCAAAGGACAGCTGTTTTAGTCATTTCAGCATTAAAAACTGGGGGGGAGGCGGGGGGTGGGGTGGGGGGATAAGGTTTAGGAATGTTATACATACCTGTCTAAATTTAGCTCTAGCCTCCTTTTCCTTCATTCTTCCATGTGCAACCAGATAGTCAAACACTTCTCCTACAATTCAATAACGAGATACATTAATGTCAATTTCAGAATCTAGAGATTCCTCCCTAGCAGTTGCCCACAGCAGCTTCACTGGAATGACTGTACTTCAAGCTTATGATTACAGGTTAGCCCAACAGACCAAGGCACAATTGGCATGTAATTTACTACACCATCATCTCTTATACAAGAAAATAATGAATGACTGGATATAGGCAAAAAACCAAAACCATTTCCTAGCAGTTCTTTATGATAGAAACTGAGCAGCATACTTCTGTTTTATAAATAAAGATGACATGCACCACTTCACAGACTTTCTCACAAGGGTTTCCTTCTTTTGCCCCACAAAAAGTTTCATATACGAGAACACCTGATGATGTTTCTCAGTATTGTCACACCAGCACTAGAATTTTTCATTGTGCGTGTGTATAAAGTTGTTCTAACCAAAATCAGAAATCTTAGCTTTAACCTAACCTTGGAAGAAGTACCCACAAGGAAAGTCACAATAATAAGCGTAGCAGGACACACTGATGCAATCCATCACACAACCACCAGATCTATAAGATACACTCAGAAGGATTGCTCCTGAACAAGCCCAACGTTGTCTAGCTGTGAATGACTAAAGATTACTGAAGTAGTACTTAAAGCAGTACTAAAGACTTGTTGCATTTTGCTTTTTTTCCCTTTAACCAATCCAGCCATTTCAAAGCACATCAATACAGACTACAACATTTGAGCTTTAGGTGCAGCCAACTGGCCCATGGAACACTGACAGGTTTGAGACAGCATAGGAGATTTTCTTTGCTTAAAGCCAGTAGTCACATACAGAAGAAATCTTACAAACACAGACTGGTACACGGTTTCAAGAACTCTGCTAATATACAAAATAAAAACCGTAGAAGTGGATCAAATATCTAAATATTCTCTACTGAGGAAGAAAACATTGCTTTGCAGACAGCCACCTCACAAGGGAAGAGCTGAGTAACTTCACATTTATTTTTGAAAAGAAGCAACTCCACCAAATTGGAGGAAAAACCCCAGAGTCATACAACAGGAAAAGCAACAACTGAGCAATCTGAGGCAATATCAGAACTTTCCTAACAGCTTTATTTCCCTCTGTAGTGTATTATTTAATACTCAGCTTGGCTAGCTCTCAGCTGTATGTCACAGCTGTTTCTTCAAAAACCTTGAAACCCTGAACACTTCTCCATAATTCAGGGAAAATGGCACCAAATTTATCCCATTTATGCAAAGTGTTGCAGTTGTAGCAACAGTTTCTTTCATCCTGTAGCCACAGAGTTCATACGTATCATGTGCAACCAGTATCTTGACAAAGAGGAAATCTGGGAAACTGATGCCTGCCACTGAGATGACCAACCATTCCTGTCTTGCACAGCACGGCACAGGCAAAGGGTACTACTCACAGTATCCCTCCACTACCCTAAGATCGATCCTCACTGCTTTAAAGAATCTCTGGCCCTTCTTCCTCCTAGAAGCTAATCACTAGATGGCAACAGGACTTCACTTTTAAGTCCATCAAACAGCCCCACAGATGCCTCCAAAACCATCTGTATAACCAATATTTTAAGAGTATTCTACCAACTTTGTTTCTGTTTAGATAGATCTTGGCTGAGCATTTAGGGAGCTGCTAGAAGAAAAGATAGGCAAGTTGAGAATCATTACTTAGTTCGCTGAACTTCAGGTAATCTAACATCAGTCACAATTCAATGCTGATTTTCTCTGAAAAGAAGTCTCCGTACCTCCCTCCCAAAACTAAAGAAAAGCAACAACTATGTGAGATTCCCAGCTGCTGATGCTAAAGGGTCACACTGACAAACTGAGCATTATTAGGTTTTAGCCAGCAAGGAGTAACTTAAGCCCAAATACCTTAATTCTAGCCCTGGTGAAAATACCTGACACTGCATGATGCATGCTTCCCACCTTTCTCAGCAATCAGCAATAAATGTTTGTTCCTCCTAGAATGGCATAAGGCTAAGCCTAACAATTCTTGGCGGCAGAAGGTCTGTGATTAATATATATCAAATGTTATCAATATCTAAAAAACAGAAGTTGCAGTGCTCATGCTTTTGAAAGCAACATTTAAAGAAACACAGAAATGTTTCACCTGAACATATTTTTGCTAAATATATGAAATAGGACGCCAGAGGTAGGGAGTGGAATGCAATAAATTGAGAAGGTTGGCATTTGTGATGGACAGGAACAATCAATGGCTGAATAAAGATTTCCATTACATTTGAGTTGTGAAAACAACCCAAATGTTACTAATTTGCAGTAAGTTCAGAAGCTGGTTTTACAAATTATAATTACTTATGATGCCCGAAGAAGCTCTAGAGAATACTAAAGATTTTGCTTAATATTTTACACTACCATTACATCAATATTTGCTGAAAAAGAAAGCAAAACTTTAAAGAAAACTTTAAAGAAAGCAAGTGCTTTTTCCCACTTGGCAATTTGTTTGTACGTGTCATCACAGCAGAGAGGTACTTACCTCCACTTGCATATTCCATTATTAAATAGAGAGTTTTTTCTGTTTCAATGACTTCAAAAAGCTTCACTAGAAAAGAAAGCCATTTATTAATCATTTAACTAGCTGCAGAGGTATCATGTTAACCCCACAGAGAATTCTGTTGGAGAAAAAAAACCCAAACTATTTGCTTGTTGCTTGACAATATCAGACTACTCCTCTAAAGAAGCTTTTCCTGTCTAATGTTCCTAAATGGGAAATACCATAACACATTTAGTCAACTCATACAGAGCACTCTGTCAAGAAAAAACACTTTGCTTCTGTTATATGAGAAAAGCAACTAAATTAAGCAGAACTTCCATGGATTTGATCATCAGCAATAGCCATTTTTATGCACTGAACTGGCACACATGATGACAAATGAGCTTTCAGTCAGTTTGCTGACAGTCCTGTAACAGTACTACATCATTTAAATGTACAATCCTGAACATTTTCTTGACCACTTCTTGGTTTTGTAATGTACTTATTTTTAATGACAGCCTGATTTCAGTCAAAACCAGTATTATATTCAAAAGGAACAAAATTAACAGTTAGTTATGCAAATAACTGTTTTGTGCAATGGGACCAAAACAGGGTTGGGTTTTTTTGGTTGTTGTTGTTTTGTTTTTTTTTTTAAACAAGGCTCTGAAAAAGTATTTATTTTACAGTATTTACTTTACAGTAAATTGACACCCTAGTGCAGAATCATCTTTTAAACTCATACCTCAACAATTGTTAACAGTGAAAAAGCTAAAATTTCTCCAGCTGGAAATTATGTGAAAGAAACAAGGTACCTATATTTGGATGATTTAAGATCTTCATTATTCTTACTTCTCTAAAGAGCTGAAATAAACATAAAACATGAAATAAGTTAACAAAATAGGTTCTTCCTAAAACCTGGTTATTTTGATATACTTATTTAAACACAAAAGGCAAACATTACTATTAGCATTTCAATGCAGTTCATGAAATAAGCACTTATTTGGAGGGAAGAGTTAAGTGCCTGCTTCTTTTAACACCTCTCCCAAAGCAAGTCAACCCTCAAAAACCTGAGAACATCCACAAAGCTCAGGAGAGAAGTGATCCTAGTTCTGTGGTGTGCAGACTTTTGGGGCCAGAAAACCGTTACGAGTCCACACAGCTTCTTGCTGGCCAGAACATCTCAGGTGATCTTTCACCCCCTTCACAGAAAATACTGTTTCCAAAGTTTTGTGAACCCTCACCAGAGCACCTTTTGAAGACCACTGCGGAATGTTACCAGTATAAATTCAACATTCTTTGGTACTTCATTACAGCCATGGAACTACTGTGCTACAACAGGAACTCACAGGTGAAAAACCAGCGGCTTATATCACACAAAAAGTGTGTCACCCAACTACATCAGCAAGGAGCAAGTTTTAGGGAGAGGTGGGGAGGCAAGGCTCCCCTCCACCCCCGGCTCTTCAGAAGCATTCCTGCAAGGTGACTGAGGCACAGTAGCATGTAGTCCTGGGTCTGTCACCACAGCTCCACTGACTCATCGCCAGACATCCAGCCTCCAAGCCTGCTCAGCCAGTACAACACGCTGAACATACTTGCCAAAATTAATAGGGCAGAACGCAAAGAGTGTTTTCCTGACCCCAGCAGAGAGAAGAAACACCATTACTTCAGTGGTACAGTCTCAAAGGGATCAGCCTGCTCCCACCCTCTTCACCATCCACCTTCTGATGCAACAGGATGGTACTGCTTCCCTTTATGCAAGCACTGGTGTTAACCCAGACTGACACACAAGGTCCAGAAATGAATTTAACAGAAAAATCTCACAAAACACAACTTACCCGAATAAAACCACTTCATCTCTAAGTCTTCTGTGACAGCTCCCTTGCCCACCCCAGCACATCTGTTTTGGCAGGATGGATGACAACTGCCCATTTCAAGCTGCAGCATGATGTCACATCATCGGTGCTGCATCCAGAGACTACGTACCGATAGAAAGGATCTTGCTCCCCACCCCAACACTAACACTCATGTGAAGAGGGTTTTGCTTGAGTAGAGATTTGCAAAGAGTTCAACATTGCCTGTCACACTGAGTAAATTTTGCCCTCCTACAACTGGATGACAATATAGGAATGGCAAATGAAACTGGTCTATTACTGACGAGCTGTTAATTATTTTCACCTCTAAAAACTCTTATGCAAAAAAGACAAGTTAATTCTAAAAATGCCATCAATGTTGCTACTGCAATATAAAAGATTGCTTTTAATGAAGTTGGTTAAAAACAGATGAAGTAAAAGTAGTCCCACTTCCCCCAGAAAAGACCCAAGATAAAAAATTATTATAAAACAACCTTTTAAGTGCAAATACCATTGTATTTGGAAAACCCAAAGAATTCTAGGCAATACGCTGTAAGGCTGTCAAACATGTAGCTGTTCTCCCTCTGCAGCTCCCCCCACGCCAGCCCAAGACTCCAGAGGGCTGATGTTCTTAAGCCTTGATTATTTTTTAACAGCATGCTTCAAAATGCAGGAGTAATCAAGAGGTTTTATTATAAACCTAACATCAACTTCTACAGGCATACCAGTAACGTTAACAGATCATATTGAATTTAGTATAAAGAGACTGAAGCAGAACAAGAGTCCACAGCAACACAGACATGGGAGAAAAGAAAGAGTTTTGTAAATAAGAGACAACAGCATTGTTATTAAGAGTAAGGAAGCAAAAAGTGCTGCTGCAAGACTTGCCTCAGGTCAGATTTCAGATAAAATGAAGACATTTAATATGTCTACATGTATTACTAACGACTCAAAAATCTGTAGGTGTACTTAATAAAAGCAAAAAAAAATCAAAAATGAAACATTGGAAACAAATAGAAAACCACCAAAGATTCAACAAAACTAAATCCTTGTGCCTTTGTCTTTTAACAAAACAAAATGCAGAGGGTGGGAGTTAAATAAATAAAGGGGAGTTGGTGGTGTCCCAATTTGGAGACCAGCTGTTCTAAGCATTCTCTGCTTTCTGATGTTTCTAGAAAGGCTAAGTTTTGGGGAGTAAACCTCACTGCACTGCCCAACAGCCCTTCCCCCCCATGGTACAGCCACACCTGTGAATGGTACACTACCTGAACACAGAGTAAAATCGAAGTTTTCCAAATGCTTTTAAATATCTTATTATCATTATCTAGGTTTGCCTGACACTTCATCAGATGACAAGCTGCTTCAATGCAATCAGGATTGATCAAGTGAGCTTTTGGCCATGCAAAATAAGTTTCAAAAACTGTGCATGCATGTTTCCCTCTTCCCCCAGAGAAGTAAGTAAATTGCCTTTTTCTTTTTTTTCTTTTTTTTTTAAACTATGTTATTTCTGGAGCTTTTTCATGTGTTATTATACAAGGTAGACTACTTCACCATCTCTCTCAATCATCAGAAATTTAAAAGCACCTGAATCCATAGCATTTTTCTTACTCTTCATTCAGTTAATCTGAACTGGTCTACAATATATTCTGAATTCTCCATTAATACTTGTAATTACAGTTTATATAACTGAAAGCCTCTGGTCAGCTTTTAAATTTTTGAAGACAGTTTGCTTAATTCACTCTCAATTGATTGTTGATATCTTCCACTCCAATACTCAGATAAAGCCTATTGGTTCAGATTTTCACCAAGGGCAACTCCACTGCTGCACAGGTAAAGACCTTGGCTGTTACTCAGCCGTTAGCCTATTTATCATCACGTCACACACCCCCCAAAAAAAGATGAATTCACAGGATTAAGTATGGGAATACAGGCAGTCATAATCAATGCCACCAAACAAGAACAGTCAGCTAAGGGTAATACAGAATAAGACAGTAAAAACGAGGCTAAAATTCACAGTATCATCATCATGTAAATGAATATATTCACTCCCTTTTTTTTAATAAATTATGCTGACTTGGCTGGAGCTACCTACTTCCACTATTATACACTGTACATTCTGATGGTCTAATGTGATAAAGGAAGGCTCATACCACATTTTGGGCTGTTCTAAATATAACATTGGTCCACAAGATGACTACTCTGCATTACTAACATAAACGAAGCATGTCAAAAAGTAGCTTCTACATATAAGCCATTTGTTGAAGTGGGTGACAAGAAAAAAAGCTTTTTAAGAAAAGACTATTTTTGTCTCAGAGGAAATTAAAAACATAAATACTTGAGAATAGGATATAACCACCAACAAATTCTTTATTACACTTTTAGTTAAGATAAATACACTTCAGACTGTGCTCCCCTCATCAGTTTAAATGTTATGTGTGGCACTTTTGACACAGGCAGCAACTTCCACAGGGGTATCTGGAAATGCTCGACATTGTATTATGTATTATAATCTATTTCTGATAGAGGAATAAAATGTGAACATCATACAACTTCCACACAGTATGCTGAAAAACAGTTTCCCAGATTTCATTCCCCCCAAATATCATGTGCATCAACTTCTAGCAAATGAAGTAGTAATTATCATCATACAGTAAAACTCACTGCAAACAGCCAGGTATGATAAAAGCCCACACATGTGCAGTTCTCTGCCACAGGAATGCAGAAGTAGGTGTAACATCAGAAGATGCAATGTGAAGGTTCTCAGTACAGAACATTTTCATACTTTTAGGAACCTGCTTGTCATAATGAGACCATAAAGGCAGACAGGCAACTGAAAACAATGCTTATTGGTTTAATTTCTAATATTGAGCTTAAAACCTACTCCAAATTTGTTGAACATCTCATTTTCCATCAACAGGAGCTCTACAAGTGTTTCTAGGCAAAGACAAAGATCCTTAGTCTGCCAGACAAATGGCGTTCAGCTTTGTTGTGGTCTGTCCTGCGACTGTAAGCTGTGTTAGATATGGGGAAAGAATCACGTTTAATTAATTCTGCTAGCCAACAAATTGAGGACAAAAACCCCACAAACCAGCAATGGAAGCACAGACACATACTGAGTAATAACCTTGAATCAATTTTACTTGAACTTTATTATGCTTACACATCCAAAACAATAAAGGAGTAGGGGGAAAAAAGCACACATCTTTTAAGCCAACTCTCTTGGAATACAGCAAAAGACAGATTAAAAGTGTTCCTCCATTAGCTATTGCAAGGGTTTCAGTAATAAATTATTTTTAAAATACCAAAAAAAATCTGCTAGAAAAGCAAGTCAGTACACTTGTCAGATGCAGAGCACCAGCATATCCTGGCCTCCTCCCCCCAAAGGGGAGGCTTTCACGAGGTGTCCCAAGTCAGCTCAAGCTAGACCTCTGTATTGGGTTCCTCCTGATAAAACTGCTCACTGAAATATGCTCTACATAGAATTAGGAGCCTCAAGCAGAAAGCCTTTAGACAATACAAGTTTGCCTCAAACAAACCACAACTTGAAAGCAGAAAAAAATACCTTCACAACAGAAAAGCCTGGGCATTTTAAATATCATCCTTCTCTTGCAGCTTTTAAAATACTGATTAACCCATGATCAGAATGGACATGGTCCATGTCAAAACTGATGTTTAAGAACTCTAAAAAGCATTAGCAAAAAAATGGCCCAAACAAGTGGGAAAACTTTCGTGCATAATAAACAAAAATATTTGGCTGAGGAGCTAAGTTCTAAAAGAAAAAAAAAAAAAGAAAAATGAGAAGTGATTTAGTGCTATTACATGGGCTTGGTAAAAAAACCCTTGCATATAATGGAATTGCTAATTCAAAAGAAAAAAAACATTATTTTTTTTTTGTCTAGAGGGATGTGAACTACTGTAGCATCAGCATTTGTTTCCACTGAGACCAATATTCACTGGAACTGACTACACAAGTAGATTTGTGGAGAACTGTGATTATGACTAACACCACCAACATGGGAAAAAAACTCTAAGAATTCCCTTTTCTTTCAAAGCAGGGAAGTACCAGTTACAATTTCCTCTTCACTAAGCATGAGCAGCAGAGTAGTAATTAGGTCCTAAAACAACAGTTAAGAGTAGCTGCACGTGGCTACCACTGACTTCCTCAGCAGCAGACAAGAAACCTGACTCTTCTGAAGAGCTGCGCTGCTGAATATCGAGCTGTCAGGACTGCAGCCGCCTGTAGCTTACTGTGAGGGCATACCATGAATTACTGCTCCAGAAAGCAAAGCAAGTCTTTAACAAGGTTAACTTCTTCCCTGCAGCTGAAGTATCACTACTGAAGATGTAATACAAAGAAATCAGAACCAGCACCCTTAATCACCATTTGTTTCCCCACCTAAGGCTGGCTAGGGTATGCAGCTACACTGCAGCTGAAACACTATATACCACACCCTCTTCTCAGCACAGCCACCATACCTCAAATATTTTATCGCTCTTTCCAGAAGTGCAAGATCAGAAACATTTCCATCTTAGCTTCCCCTGCATCTACAGCTCACACGAGCAGTTGGCTTCAAATGCACCAAGGCTACAGCACTGCTGACAACATCGGGGGGAAAAGGGGCAAGGGTTTGCAAAAAAAGCCTTGATCAAGCAAAACTGGTAAGTAATACGCTGTGCATTCACTGCTATGACAAACAGGCACTTAATTTTAAGAATATACTTTCAATTTTTGAGTTGAGAACACTGACATATCCTGCTAATTTTTTTCTGTGCTCATTTAACAAATGAGCTTAGAGAAGAGAGCCCATGAGCAATCTCACTCCCCAAATCTGATCTGACTTCTACCCTGCTACTTCATACTATTCTACCAGAGTCCCATTTAAGAAACAAGTGGTAGACAAGACCAATTTAGAAATTACACTTCATAATCTAGTTACATAAATTGTAAATAAAAATGAAGTTACAATGGAGACACGAGTGGGCACTGAGCAGGCTGAAACCCAGGAACCAAAAGGCCAACAAAGCACACTTCCAGCTTGTGGCTTTGCCAGCTGAACACCTGTCACTTGTAAAAAGGTTTGCTTTGTACCTTAAAATGAGCTCAAGCTAGTATTATGGCCC
Organism: Falco punctatus; assembly: GCF_963210335.1. NCBI lineage: Eukaryota > Metazoa > Chordata > Aves > Falconiformes > Falconidae > Falco > Falco punctatus. The sequence goes on along the minus strand of NC_137587.1, from coordinate 37,386,994 downwards.
AATCTCAAAATAACACCATTTGAAAAACTAAGATTTTACATTTTTGCCTGAAAAGGTGACCTCTCTACCTTTCTCTGACCATTCTTCCTATGCCCTGAACCATCCCTTTCACATCTCACAGCTTTTGTTTCTCTAAGTGATTCAAGCACTTAATTTTTTTCAGGTATTCCAAGCTGCACAGATCTGCCACAGATCAACTTCATCTAATCCATCATATTACCTAATTTGCATTTCATTTCCTCCCTGCTTACCCAGAAATTGCCAATAACCTCAGGGATTAAGCAAAAAAAAAAAAAAAAAAAAAAAAAATCTAAGACAACTGGAACCACATTATCTGCTTTTACTCCGTCCACATTCAGTAGGAAGCTGCTACCTGCTCAGATGACAGAGCTTTTTTCCTGCATATTGTTCTTTGCCTCTCAGCAAACCATACGATGTAAGAACTTGTGTGGCTTTTCCAATTTACTTTTGCACCATTAATTTTGATAAAAACAGTTTGTCACATGACCTTTTTAGTATTTGCATAAAATCCAAATGTGTATATTCTCCAGTTTACTCTAGTTATGCTATTTAATTTTGTTTGCAGGTAAGTTCTCTGTATTCTCTCATTCAAACAAATATTGCAAGGAGCTTTTTGTTATCAAAGTGCTCAAAAGTAAATAAAAAGCCTTTGACTGCAGCACTTAAAAGGACAGAGTCTAAGAAGTCCTAGGTAAAAGTAACATTTAAATGTACTTCCTGCAGGCACTCCAAAGCAGACTGGCCTGCTTGATGAAAGAGCAAGATTTATCACTACTTTCTGAAACAGATAAGGCAATACAACTGTAACAGCACATTAAGCATTTGAGGCTAGAGGGAAGAAACCAAAATAGCCATGCCTCAATTTGTTCCATAAAACTGCATCACCTCTCCTGCTGCAAACTACATTAAAGGTATAGACACTGCTTAGCCTTCAGTCCAGAGGCAGTATTTTCAAGGCTAGTTTAGAAGGACAAAACATAAGCTTTGTAAGTTTAACAGTGACCAGCATGAAGGAGAAAAGGCGGCGTGACACCAAACCACGAATGTCCTCTCCACAGTTAGCTGTGCTTGGGAGACACAGGAAGTGGCTAACACCACTGTTTTCTCAGTTTACAGCTTTGTACAAGTTCACCTTGAACAACTGCAGAGCTGTCAAAAATATCTGTTAGAAAACTAGTTATTAAACACACTAGTCAGATGCGTGCAAGGTATGCAATGCTTCACATTCTCCAGCACAGGCATTCAGGGTTAACAGAAGGAGGTGATAAAATGAAACAAGTTACAATACAGTTGAAAGATCAAATGTAAAAACCTACCTTTTGTAGACTAGTTGGGTTCAGCTGTGTTTTGTCAATTATTTTTATGGCAACCTAAAGGAAGAGTTCATAATCAGTATTTTCCGTATGAACAATGCAGCAATATTACAACATGGTCAAATCCAGTAACAGAAAACATGCAAATTACACAAAACTCACTCAAGTTTCTTCAGCAACTTACGTACTTGTATTTGAACTAAAAACGTTTGGAATTAATGCCTGAATTGTAATTTGCTTCTACTGCAACAAACTAAACAGGAGAGTGGAAAAAATTCTAATGTTTCAAGCATATTAAGGCAAGAAGCTCACTTAGTCTTCTGCTTGACATTAAGACCATCACACTTACTACAGGGGAAGCTCCAGCAACAGAGTGCAGTGTTTATTTACGCAGTCTGATTACAGAACAGGTTACACAGTACTGACTGGGCATTGACAGTTTATGAAGATGCTTCTAAAAGCAGAGATTTCAGAGCAAATTAAAAGTAACTCCACAGAGATTTTGCAAGAACCAAGTTCACCTTTGGAAAGTCACTAAATGTTTGTATCAATTTGCTCCCTGACAGATATGAAAAGTATTGCTTGGACATCAACAAAAACCCACTGGCTGTAGTACAACAATTTGGGCAAGTTCATTCCTTTACTGGTTCTTTTTTTTTTTTCCAGTAAATACTGCACAGAAATACTAAAGAACAAAATAAAATTTCCACAAAATAACTGAAAGAGAAATTCAGCACCATGGTAACTACTCAGAACCTGAAGATTTCAGGCAATGAACAGGCAACAGAGACAAGCTCCAGTGCAATGCAGTTTGGATATAGGATGAGTTAGAACAGGAAACTGGAATCTTTCTAGAGTTACATGCCAATTGGTATTTTTCCTTTCTAAATTAAAGACTAAACATACCAGAACAAACTCTACAGAAGCCAAGGAGATGGTGCCTCTCAAAGAGGCAAAGTGCTGCAACTCAGCCAATTATAATACCTCACCAATACAAAGCGAGGGCTTTCAATCCCCCTTGAATTTTTGGCTCAAACAGTAGGTGCTGCTGCTCCCCATGCCACAGCTTCCACTTCCCTGTGTCTCTTGGTGCTGTCTTTGTCATCTCATTAACTTGGAGTTGGCCACATATGGAATTAAGAACATCTTACATCAAAGCAAATTTATTTCCCTATATTCAAAGTGCAAAACCATGTGGATGGATCATCATGATGGAGAGGGTAAGAGGGGAACACAGTGTTCAACACTTGGATGTATCACAGAATCATATGATGGATATGGTGTTTTCTGAAACTGAGATTTAAGATTTATTTTGAGCACTTCTAGATGCAAGATACAATGAGGCGTCACCAAGAAGCCATCTAAGAATACTTTTGTTTCAGGGAGCATCTTCTCCTAAGGTATGCTACTGAAATTAAAGATCATTATTTCCCAAGGCAAATTTCCATTGCAAAACCTTGAGAAATCACTTCAAAAATACAAACAAGGAGATAAACACATTAAGCAACAGGCATTTTTATGTTAGCAGCTGTGTATGAAACCAGAAAGATTTTTATCTCTACTGTCACACCTGTTGAACTATTGTCACAAAAATAACAAAGTTACTTATTTCCCACAATCTCTTATAAATCCATGCTGAACGTAGAGTGACCACTGCCCTCACCAGCAGCAGGTAACATTACCTGAAAGTCACCTGGTGTCCCAAGACCACCCATGCTACAGAAGATGGCTCTTGGCTTGGTAAGTGCATTCCACTCAGAACAAGTTGTATTGTGTTCTGAGCTGTAGTATTCTGGTCAATCTTTGAAAGATGTAAACTTGTTTCAACCCACAAAGCCTTAAGCTATGGGGTTTCTGCAAAACACAGCTCACCTCTCTGACCGTGCATTTGTGTCAGATAATCAGAGAGGTCTCTGCCACTGGCAAACAAATTCAGCCCTGGAGATACAGGGAAGGTACACACCTCAGTTTTCTGAAAGGCAGACTCACAGGCCTATTCAGTGCATTAATTACAGCCTTGAAGGCAGGATGAATTTAGAGAATTCCTATAAACATGCATACTGAGAGTACAACGTGTTAACACTGATTTTGAGAGCTTGAACCCATCATCAGAACAAGGAGCAATTTCAGGTGCCTTGATAAGGTCTGCAAACCACAATCAAAGGGAGTCTGCCCTCAAGAATAGCTCTGAAGAAAAAGAAAATCCTCCATTTTACTAAGTGCAGTTAATAAAGCATCAAATTGCCCTCTAAAGCAGAAACTTTGCTCTCTTCACGCAAAGTGAATCTGGAATGGTTTCAAGTATTGTGTGCTATGGCCAATGCTGGAGGAATGCAAGTCCACCTACACTGCTACACCACTGCATCAGCCATGACAGTGTGAGATTGTTAGTAGAATTAGAATAAACTTTACTTTCACCATTCACAGTAACATGACTTAACGTATTCCCCCCTACATGATTTGAATGGGAGAGTTAAAGCAATCAGAAGTTGAGACACTGAGCAAATTGCTCGAACTGCTACCACTCAATGTTTTCTCCCTCTTAAATTTCATTTTTTCCAAGGGAAGAACAGAAAGATGATGACAATGGATCCTGAAAGAATCCTGTCTCAGTAGGAAACTTCAACTTCCTGGCTATTAACTGAACACATGCCTTTAACAAACAGAAGGATGCATTTATTTCTGGCTGCGATTCCAACCACCTCGGTAACAGCAAAAGGTAGTTTTATCTTTTAGATTAATTTTGGCAAGTACAGAAAACCTGTCAGAGGAAATATCCTTTGATAAATTACAACAGAAAATACATGGCTTAAAGTCAAAGAATTAACAAAAGCAGATTTACAACTAAGATTCTTGGTTTTCAAAGGGCAGACAGACTACAAGTAATGCTCTCCTGGACAGAGGATCTCAAAGGAACACGTTTCCAAACATCAGCTCTAGTGCAGTGAAGCTAACCTGCCCTCCATATCTCCACAGCGAACAGAAGGCCATGCAGTCCTTGGCAGGACAATTCAATCCCCTCAAGTTAGGCTGATGTTCTGATTATCCCCTGAAGAGCTAAATATTTTTGTCATTTGAGGCTGGGCTCTCACCATACATCCTGCAGACGCAGTAAAGATGGAGATGAAAGAGTCCTGGAATTTAGTTACTAGGCCTGGAAACACAAAAGCTCTGTCTCAAGCAACAGGAAAACTCATAGGGAAGGACTTCAGATGTAAGGAGATGAGCAACTGCCCTAGAAAAATGGTTGAACAAACATACCCTCCTCCCAAGAAGTGACAGAAAAGTGCTGATCTGCTGCATGATTTAGAAGTTAATCAGTGCAGAGATATAAAGAAGGAATTGCCATAAAATGAAACTGAACCGGACACTTAGAAGAACATTAAGAATAGCCACATAGCAAGAATTTGAGGGTTCAAATACAGCAAAGATACAGCAAAGACGAAAACTCATTTAAGCGTGACTCCCAAAACTAAGCATTTTATTTTAGGTTTTGGTACATAAGATGGAAAAAAAGAATATGAACAAAGACAGGACAGCCAGCAGGAATGAGTGTGTAAAGCAGGAAATCACAAATTCAGGAAGATGAGTGCCAACTGGCTGAGGCCAGACTGAGAATATTACCCTAGAATTCTTAAGAGTTGCATGTTTAAAGGAGAAAAAAAGGAAAAAAATAAAAATGCATTCTTGTAGCACAGATTTCTAACATCAAGAACAAAATGGCAACACAGGTTTAGACAACTTTTTTCTTCCTAGTAGAGTGATTTATCACAAGATTTTTGAGCTTGAAACTTGCAAGCAAAAAATAGGGAAATAGACAGAAGGGTTAAATACAACATATTTTCCTACAGTAAATTGTGCCCTATGGAAACACACGAGATATGACCACCTGGACTATTGTAAAGCCTCATCTAGAAGATGCATGGAAATTACTGAACTAGATAAGCTGAAATGTGCACACAGCTTTTTTAATTAAAAAAAATGGCTAAAGAGATATCAGGTTGGAAATAAATGAGTAAGAGTTTTTCAAGGACAGGACTTGGGATCAGCCTTGTTTAATATCTGTATCAGTGGCCTTGGCACGGGAAGTCAAATTAAGTCTGTTGAAGGAGTTAAAAGGCACCATCAAATACAATGGAAAACTGATATAAACAACCTTGGAGATGAGTTAGCAAAGAAAGAGAGACTGAGTACAAGGTGCTGTTGCTGATCACAACCAAAAAAACATCTACGTGACAGCCATGAAAAAGGTTAGCACAATCTAAAGATTGATCAGATAAATACTTCTGTAAGGGCAAGGATAAATTAATGACACTGGGGAAACTGTTATCCAGAATATTGTGAACAATTCTGGTCATACACATCTAAAATATGTAATTATTATCTATGCTGTACACTTCACCTAGCAAGAAAAGAAACTTCTACTCATCTCACAAAGAAAAAAAAAAGTTTAAAATACCTTCAAGATATTTCCATTAAAATAGTTTAATCATTCCCTTCAAAGGAATGCCACTTATTCTAGATAACCAGGACCAATGGCCACGTCTTGGAAAGTATTCATGGTCTGAACTGACTGAATGACATCTATTCAATGACAGTTAAAAGGAACTTAATACTTGAACCTTTCCAAATTTGGCCAAAGATTTTACACTGTCTATTTGTTGAAATTTCAAACAAAACAAAACAAAAAAGCCAGAGGTCAACAGTTATGTGCAAGTAAAAGAAAATGTGCTTTAATTTTTGCAAAGCAATGTGTGCTACGATACCTATCTCCAACTCTTATACCTATAATTATAGCAAAGAAATATTCACCAAGTACTTGCATTTCCTGTGTTAAGTATCACTAAAAAGATGAGGGAAGTTATGTGGAAAGCAAGTAGCCAAAAACTTAGTCTACAAATGAGCACTAACTTCAACACCAGAAGACAACTGTTTATCACTGTCAGCTTAAAAAAAAAATTCCCTCCCAACAGCTCTTGTTGATGTTTCCTCTATTCCTCCTAGTGCTACTGAGCTCCACATTATCTCAGAAAAAAAAGAAATTCCCTTAGAGTGCTGCAGTCAGCCACATAGCCTTCTTTAAAAGTCCTTGCCCAGTATCAGCAAACATTTACTTCATTAGACAGGTTTGGCAAGAAAAGGTCAACAAGGTGCTTCTCGCTTTTTCAGTACATAGAGCTGCTATTAATAAAACAGCACCAAGAAACACCTTGCAACAAGCAAACAGGACTACAGCTCACCAAATCAGAACCATCATTAAGTGCAAGTTATAAATTACATTGCAATGGGATGCAGAAACTAATTACAGAGCTGAGTTAGACACTATAAAAGAGATACAAGAAAAAGCTTGTCTCTACCACACACCACTTCCCAAGGCTGCCCTGCACTGCATATACTAGCAGAACTCCGGGAGAAACATTGTTTTTGCAAGAAAATACTGCATTTGGGCTACTCAGACCATAATCAAGAAGATACATTAGTTCTCATTCCTGACTTCTCCTCTAATATGGCTCTGCACTATAGAGACACCAAGAAGCAGTCTTTCCAGGCAAGCTTATTTAATTGCTAAATACTGAGCTCTTTTTTGAGAATGGAGGATTTAGTAGAGAATTCTAGCAGCAAACTTTTACACAATTCATTTGGACAGAAACTTGTCAAAAATACAAATTTAAGAGACCATTTTCAAGAGAAATTGTTTTGCAATCATTAATTAGGAAAAACAGTCTTCCGTTTCTCTTTTTTTCTACATCAGTGGCAATATCTCCAGTGAAATGTGCTAAATGTTCACAGACTTAGATGATGCTATTCTAAGACAACCTTCACACCTACTGCAGTTCACTACTGTTTACACCCATTCCACTTTACCTCTCTGCCAGTTAGGATGTGCCTTGCCAGTTTTACTTTTGCAAAGTTCCCCTTTCCAATCGTTTTAAGGAGTCTGTAATTTCCAATATGTGGCTGCTCATCTGCGCAGGAAGCTATAGAGTTCCTGCAGCGAGCTCCAGAGCGCCCAGTTCGAGAGGAGACCTCCTGCCGTCCATCTCCATGGGACGTGTGCTGCAATAAAAACATACACAGATAAGGCAGAGAAATAAAGACAAACACATCAATGATGAGAAGCATACAACATTCAAAAACATTAGCAAAGCCTTTGAAGAAACCCTCAAAGGATCCAGCTCAAACTTCAGAATCAAGCTGAACCTTGTTCTGATGGGGTCAAATAAAGAGGTTCCCAGTTCACAAAACAATATCCATTTCATCACCTGGTAAATACCAAGTGGAAAATCACCTGAACTGCAGCAATAGTTAAGCGCTTGTGTGGACTGCCGAATCGGTTACAGAACATGGAGATGTTTGATATTATTTCCCATTTGCATTACTATACCTAAATAGAGCAGGAAAGCCTTTGGAAAGGAGATATGAACAAAATTTTTCAAAAGCACACATAGTAAAGTGTTCGCCCTTATCAGACAGTTTAATACTACCAAGAAAATAATAAAAGGTGGGTTTTTTTCTGTTGTACTAGACTCCTGTTCCTACAAAATATTATGACTGAAAATACCCATGATGGCCAGAAAACAAGTGAAGAAATCTTACCTAATGTATAGAAACCTCAGATATTAATAGGCTGAGCACCAGTTACAGAGATCTGAGACACTGTCTGCAGTCTGCTAAGTTCCTTTCAGTTTCCCAGAACAGCTATTAATTGTAAAGATGAATGGGTATACCTCATACCTGTAACAGTCTTCATTAGATCACATGGTTAATATAACAGTAAAGTATCTTTTAATTTCCTGACCGCCTGTTTATGAAAAAGCAGGTCCCTTCATGTTCTCAACTCATGGTTGAGGTCTATACCCCAAATTTACTAATTAAAGTATTAGTTAGAAATGCTCAGTACTCTGCAAATGTGGAGTAAACATCTGGCTACACAGAAAATGACATGCTAAATTCACAGTCATCCTAGAAATCCCAGATCTCGCTCTTCTGCTACTACTCCTCTTGCTGAAACCCAGCAGGGACAACCCAAAATCTGGCATACAGCAACACAGTCTGAAAATCACTGTAGCATAAGGATGCAAGATTGTAGCTCAAGAGCTAATAACCATGGTACAAGCACAAATGAACAAACCCATGCTTGCATGACACTTGGCAAGTTTCACACTCTATTTAATAACCTGATGTAACCTTGTGACCATATACTCTGGCATCTTAAATTCCTTGATTTGTTAATTTGAGTGCAACAGCTGTGACCAAATTATTTTTAAAAACACATTCACTTCACCTAAGAAATACTACTGATAGAAGTCTACAACAACTATTAGAAAATTGTTTCAAAAGTTACCATTTTAAAAAAATACATACATACACACTGTGCATATAATGTTTTAGTATCAATCTGGCTTTAGCTTCTCCTACTGCCTGGCTGCTGCACTGTTGCCAGGTTTGTACTTAATTACTATGCTCACATACACCTTCACTTTAATAAGTTACTTGCTTAGGCTCCCTGAACACGCTGCTGTGAGAATTATTAAAGACAAGGAGACATTTTTGTAGATCTTTTCAGAACCCACTCCTGTTTTGCCAGCATCTTTTTGTGGGGCTCAGGCTAGAACTGGATATGCCATGCCAACAGTAGGTGCAGCAGGGCTAAACACAGAGACTGTATCTTCTGGTCAACACCCCACTGACTTAAACGGACAGAACTAGCCTTCTTGGCAGAAGACCATCTGTATCTGACCACCCAACATTGACCCTAAGACTTTTTAGAGAATTATTGCTTCCCATTCCCTTTCCACACATGACTTTCATTCCTGCTTCCTTACATGCATGATCTCATATTTAGCTGAGGTGAAATGCAGAGTCTCCATACATGCAGGTTATTACATGTTCCTGATGATTGGCACATCCTGTCCTATTTAATATTCTAACAATCTTCATCCTGGTTTTCAGGAGCAGTAGCATACATTTCTTCCAAACCACTAATAAACTGACACATGAACAAGAAGCACACCCGTAACAAGATCCAGTAAAATTCAATGCTTAATAACAATTCATTGTCCTAAATATCTCAAGACCTGTAACAACTGTATAAGTGCTTATTAGCCAACAATTCTCAAGGAGAAGGATGACAAAAGCAGTCACCCAGCTGAAGGACCTACAAAAGTCGGTGAAATCCTCTACTAACAGCTTCACTGTTTTGCACCCGCTTAACACCAGGCTGGCGCTGATTGTTCAAGCCATTTTAGTTACCCCTGTGTGTACTGGCACAGTAATGCCAATTCTCTGTACTTCCCTGAACTGTGACTTCTAACAAACCTTGCAGCACACAGAACTCCTCTGTCAGCTCCTTTCGTACCTTCTAGTGTCAAATTATTCAGACCAGCTAGAAAAAAGCAGCAACTGCTGATGCTAGATGCTAACATCCTCCTACCTTGCTACCCCCAGCGATCAGGGACTGGAATGTCCTGTACAGGGCCATGAAGGTATTTCTTGGATATATTAGAGGAAGGCTCACTTTTAGTTCAACTACAGCATCCCAGGAACACAGCTGTACTACTTACATTGTGTTACACTGAGGTGATAACCCACCTTAGAAAAAGCAGGGTATCAGAACTACTTAGACTACAAGCCCTTTCACACCTGGGCATGTAGCACAGGCACACAGCTGGCTTCAGCAGGAGCCAGCCCATCTCCAAGTATGACTTAATAGCTTAGGCTCTTCAGCAGACATTCAACAAGTAGGTTGCTTTTGGAACCACACAGCTGACTCTGAAAACAGAGTATTTGCATCTGCGCTGTCTTGTGCTTCAACTAAAAAAACTGTGTTAGACCTGAGCTAGCTAATGAGGCAGGTGAGATGCGGCATCAGGTACCAAGTATTTGCAAACCAGAGAACCTGTATGCAGGTTATTCAGAACTAATCTTACTCATATGTTATTTTATATAAATAATACTAAGTAAAATAAATGTTTTGTTGTATTAACAAATTCTACTCCACATAGTAAACCACCCCAGTTAAGATATATTGAGAGCTTCACTGTCCTCTGTTGAGGAATGACTTCTGTGTCCTATCATTTTTTTTCCATGCATTCTAGTTTTGCACTTAAAGGGAGGAATTAGCAGCTGTGAATTTATTTGGACTAGCATTGATAAATTTAACACAATCTCCTTGTACAGTGGTTTGCATTTCCACCCTAATCCAGAATATTTCTTGTCAAGAATATGACCTTTTTTCAGAGGTGGCTTTTGAATATCAAGCTGTGTTTTCCTAAGCAGTTCAGTTCTCTCCAAATGACTTGCTCATATCCATGTTTCACTCTGTAGAAATCTGTCTATTTGCAACCACATCTAGTTTGGACTTCATTTCACTTCACATAACTAAATCTATCAGCAAGTTCTTCCTCTGTCAAATAGAAGATTATCATATTGAACAGAACACAAGCTTTCTAAGCAGAAAACAGATTCCCAGTTTTAACATGAATTTTCTTTTGCTTATGGAAATAAATGAAGAAGAGGGCTTGGTAGCATACGGTATAAAAGGCATAAACTCAAAACTGAGTAAAGTGTTTCTCCGACCAAAATGATTTTCAAGAAGCCATGATAGGTAGATGGGAAGCTAAATGGTGTAGGCAAAAAGAAGCAAAAATATAGATGGTCCAGAAAAAGTTCAAGTCACGCACTGGCTTGTATAGCATTACCTGTACTGTGCTACTTCCCAGGGTAGTTTCTTCAGCAAACATTAACAGCTCCAATCTCAGCCCAGAGAAATAGTAATAGCATGCTGTGCTCTCTAAATTGGGATGCAGGTCATTTGTCTTTTTCCCAAGCAGACCCTCAACTCTGCAGATTTGGTCTTCCTCACCCCCTGACCCCCAAAGATTCTGTTCAATGTCAGGCTTATTTCCCAGGTCCACGTTTACATGACTTCAATACGAAAGGGAGTTTGTGTTAAAAACACAAGCATGTGTTTATTTGTAGTAAGTTTCCATACATTGTGGTAGGTGAGCTGTATCTCCTGGACATGCATTCTGCATAAGGGTAACACTTGTTCATGACACTCACCGTGGCTAAGGGACTCCCAAAATACCTGTCTTTAAGCAAAGACAGACCATTATACTGCAGACAGGGAACTGAAGCAAGGAGACTGGGTTCTTTGTGTGGCTTCAGGCTAGCCAGAGTCACCATGTCTTTTAAGAAAAAAGTCTCCTGAAATCCACTCATGACAAGAAAACACTTGCTTCCATATCTTGACATGCAGGAGGTTTCATTTCAAAATCTTTTAAATACTTTAAATGGCAGTTTGGTGCACATAGTGGAGGGTACCCTGAAAAACTATCCATTTTCAAGCCAACAAGACAATCTCTCTCAAAAAAAAAAAAAAAAACAAAAAAACCCAAAAAAACCACAAAACCCCAACAAACCATTCTCCTCCACCCAGCCCCACCCTGGTATTACTCAACCCAGAAGGAAATGGCGTAAAACATCTCCATTTGTGAGAGACCTTACTGCGAGGGAGGGACTAAGCCCAAGACCAACTATATTTGGAACAACGCAAAACCCACCTTTTCGCAAAAGCTTTCCCCCAATGATGAGCCGACATCCTTTCATAGCCAGATAATGATTAGCATGAAGAGAAAGAAAAAGAAAAGAAAAGAAAAGTAAAAAGCAAATGAAGTATGAAGGTGCTGGTAACTGAAATCTTTTTGGTAGATGTTAGCTTTATCCAGTATCTGTATGATTAGAGAATATCTTAACATTAGGAACACACAGGGCAGAAGATGACTAGTATCAAAGTTCTTATACTGGTTAAGGTGGTCCCAAAAGATGAGAAAAACCTGGAAGAGACAGAATCTGATATCCATCCAAAGAGCTGAAAAACATTAAGAAATTAGAATGCCCAAGACCTTCAAAAATCCGTGTTTATTTACAGCAAGTAGGAAGCTTTCTTTCTAAAACAGGGAGGATAAATAGTATCAACATTTTTTTTAAAAAAAGCATTAATTTTATGCAATAGCGAGAACTACTTTCACACCAGCCAGATTAACTAATAAAATGTAACCTTACAAAAGTCTCTAGGAATGTTTGTTACTTTAGCTGTTACCTCAACTTTGTATGAAATGCTACAAAGTGATACAGAATTTCTTGGAAAGCTGTCAGACCAGTAACAATGGTGATATCCTCATTCAATTCAGCATTTTTAATTATTGTAAGAAAAAAATTGTACTTAAAGCCTATTCCTTACAATGTTAATGATCTAACCATTCTAGGACATGATGAACATTTGAGAAACTAAACTGCTTCGCTACCCAAACCTGGGCACACAGCATACAAACACATGGCAATTTCTGGCTGCACACTCCCCACCAGCACTCTATTTATAGAAAAACTTACCAGGAAACATATCAGAGTTTTTTAAAAACACAAAAATATTTTTAAGTGAAACATGTGAAGGCAAATTTCACTGCACCCCTTCCTAACAATGTGTTCTATTTTATTTCCCATTCATCATTAACACTTCAAGAACATACAGACTGCTGAGTACTACTCAGTGTAAAAGAAAAAAGGTTAGCCCTAAGGATATTCACAAAGGTGGCATCTTATTGCAGGGATATATCCATGAAACAGCACAGCAGAGCATCCTGTAATTGCTGACGAAGGAATTCTGCTGAAAGTCAAAACACAGATTTACGGTTCTGGCAACCACCAAGAGGTGTCACAGCAAACACTCAACCACAATTGTTGATATACCAGTTACTGCTCTGGGAATCCCTAAGTTGTCATAATTTATAATATATGACATTATTCTCCTATATTATAATAGAAAGACATCAGGTGAAGATGTCTTGTACTTGTCCTGATTTTACTTCCCTCCCAGCACTGACCAGAGCATAAACAAGGACATGGAGAAGGTGGATTTTGTCAGACCCAGCATGCCCATGCAGATGTTCGCATAACCAATTCTTTGGTTCCAGCACATACCATTAAAAGGCACTTTTAGACTAGCTTGCTACATAATCAGTCTTAAGGGTGAACAGTCATGGCTTCCATCTCATGCAATTTTAAACACTGTCCTACAAAGGAAAATACTATCCCATGTGGCACTGAAGTTATCAATCCATGAAGGCAGATCTATTCACCGCAGTGTACTACAGCCCTACCATTATGGATGCTGCGATCGAATGGAACCACTGAGAGGGTTGGAACTCAGCAAGGGAGACAAACAGACCTCCTAGAAATATATTATAGCTGGTAAAGGAGAGAAAACACTAATTTGGATGCTTCCATTGCCAAAAGATGAAGAATTCACTGTGTAATTCTCAGCATACCATGAGTACTCATTTCATTTAACTGGTATGACACTTCATGAAGATGAGTGGCTAGTTTAATTAGGTCGTATTTGTCAAACAACCAGTTTAAAGGCAGAACCTGCAGACTGAATGCAGTACTTGGCACACACAGGCTATACCTCTTGACACACATTCCTAATTGTTTCTAACCTCAGCAGGGAGGGCAAAATAAAGGAAGAAAACAGGAGTAACAGTCGGGATAAGGCAGCTACATCTGAAACCAAGCAATGCAACCTCCTACACTGGGCAGCCTGATGCAGGTGGACAGTATGGACTGACATACTGGAGACTCGCTTGGCAGAGGAAGCATTGCTACCCAAAGCAACAGCTGCACATTCAATTCTGGCCCCAGACCAGTGGTGGGAAGAGTAGTGACAAATGCACCACTGCCCTGAAGATCAGAGTGGGAGAACGCCGATAGCAAAGCATTAACAGCCTTCAGCAAAGGAAGGATGCTCCCCTTCACAGACATACAGGGTCTGGCTCAGGAGTCCTTCCCATGTGTAACTACTGCAGCTCCCACCAACGTATTTGACATCATTTGGTTCATACTCTATACAGTGTATGAAAGAGAGTGAAACTGTAATTCCATGATTAGCACTGAACAACACAACAGTGAAGAAATCCTGCTTATATAATCAAAAAGATAAGTCTGGTGCCAGTTAGAAAAGCTTTTTAAAAGCTCTTTTGTTGCTTCACATTATCAAGATCTGACATTGATCATATCTTTCCAGCCAAAGTTTCTTTACTGCTGATTAAAATGGATATTTATTGACATCAGCCTGGGGAATAATAGCTGAAGAGCCAACCATATTCTGTTCTTCACCAACAATACTGCCAACTAAGTTGTTTCCAGAATCATCACTGTCAGTAATTACATGCTAAACAAAAAACCCCCTCACAGTTGGTTTTCAAAGACCACACTGAGCTTGCAGATAGAAAACTTTGTTTAGGCTTTAACCCTGCAGGAACAAATTTTATTTGAAAGTTAATTTTTGTTTATATATATACACACATACACACACAGAGCTCAACAACTTGCTGCTTTACGGGCCAAGAATTCTTTCTTAACCCAAGGGTTTCACCCAGGAGACTGACTGGAGTGTTATCACAGGTGTACTTAGTACCTTTCAAGTTTATGTTTTAAGAGCTGTAAGTATCTATTCATCAAACGTTCTAAAGATTTTTAGTGGCAGATGATCTCCACACTAAGCAGAGCCAACCTTGATATGCCATGAGCCTAAAAAAAAAAAAGTGACCTCCATTTTTGATCTGGCAGCATTACTTGACTGAGAAGAAGAGGAAGTTGCAGACATGTGCTACTTGTATATCATATGAAATGGAGATCTGAAGAGACAAATGCCTCCACTCTTAGAATTCCTTTGACCTGAATCACCTGAGGCACACAGTCAACAGGAATTGTCGACTTACATCAACATGAATGTCTTTTGACTACAATTAAAATGGAGAATCAAGCAGGTGAGGATATTAGGTGAGCGGGTAAGAAAGCCTAGGAAGAAGTCTATGAATTTTAGTGTACGAAACCCAGTATTTTCTCTTGTTTATATTCTTTCAATAATTTCTGTTGTGCTGTTTTTCAGACTGCTACTTCCAAGGTCATAATTTAAGTTACATTCAGTGGTGCTAATAAAATACATGAAATAAGTCTGACTTTTTAACAACTTCTGGAGTAAGGTCCTGCAGCTTAGGTTTCTTGAGTTACTGAAATAATGTAAAGAGGAAAAGAAGTTTGTTTCAAGGAGCAGAACACCACAATTTGTGAAAGATGTACCACAGCAGTTACATACCTCTGTCTGTAGTTGTGGCACAACTCCAGTTATCTTAGCCCTAGGGTACTGTGCTATGAGTGGCTTAAATCAAACCAAAACAAAAATAGTCAGAAGTATTTCCATCCTTCCCCACCTGAACTGGACATTCCCATCCTCTCCTGCTGTGTCAGTATTTGCAGCCACACAGAATGGGGATAAACCCACTTTTCTTAAGGGTTCATTTCAGTCAAATTAACAGCTGACCAGACTCATCATACAGCCCTGCAGTAATTAGTGCTGGCATAAACCACAGGTGGGAAGAGGCAGCCAAGGCTGATACCCTCAGCAGCTACCTATCAGTTCAAGCTGACAGCAAAACCAAACAATTAAACACAGCACAGGCTGCTTAGCAGAGCTGAAGAATGAAACTTCTCACTTCAAAATGTGAAAATATTAACAGTCAGTGACTCGCAATGTCACACAGCCTAATCAGGTATTTTTTCTAAGTACGAACACAGTACTGGACCCATCAGGCATCCCAGGCAGTAAGAAATGCACAAAAAGCATTTTGCTGCTCTAAGTTTGGAATAAACACATCCCAGATGAAGTCCTAAAACAAACATTTTATTTCTAGTTATTTTCCCACCTTCACCTAATTTAGTTCAAATCAGAATACTTATGACAACTGGTGAAGAATATGGAAGAAGGTAGATGGTCCCTGTAGGATAAAATCCATCAGAACTCTTGGCCACAGGCACAATTCCCTCCCCAGTCCCTTCCCTAAAAAAACAAAAAACTAACACATGACAGTATTTCATGCTACGGAAGAAAGCATTCCAATTACAGATCTATTTGTAATAGGAGAAGACTGATAAATAATATATAAAATAATGCAAGCTTGCAGTCTGCAAATGCTCTAATGCATTTCATAGCTGATTGGTAACAAACCAAGACGTACCTCACTAACCTTCATAGTATCTTAAAAGTAATTTTTTGAACCCAACCCTGCCTTTACTAAACCTTTTTAAATAAATAAAAAAAAGATACTTGCTGCACAGAATCCTTTTGTATAGGCTTGTACCAGCACAGTTGCCATCACACTGGTATTTTTCAATAGCAAATTTTTCACATTAGGCACAGTCATGGAAATAAGAGTATATTTTAGTCTCGCTTTTCCTCAAATTACTTAAATTTTTAAGTCAGATTGGCCTGTAGTACCAACACATTCAAAACAGTTACCTTCCCCCTTCAAAAAAACACAGCTGTACAAGGAGCACAGAGGTTCAAATTAAACTGTTTATTCTAGATTCTAAGAATTCTAAGATCTTTCTTTTCTCTTTCATGCTCCTAAAAAAAAATCTACCAACCTCTACCACCTGTATTTCCTTGTTTCTATCTACAGTTCATTATCTTCCCACTCTGTGGGAAATTTTTTAATGAGTAGCTGTCCTACTACCCCCCAATCTTGTTCCTTCCGTTCCTACTACTTTGTCACTGGTTGTCCTCCATCCTGCCATATGCACATTCCTCTGTGCCTCCTCTTATGTTTTCCACCACCCATCTCCCTTTCCCATTATGTTTCCACACTCTCTCCTCCTCCATCTTCCTTCCCTTTCTCCTCATCACTAGCAAAACAGGTTACTCATCCTTCTGTGAACTAAAGGTCCTCCTTCTGAGTCCACCTTGTCTCCCAGTTTTAGACAAAGGGGGTCTCTGCTGCCTCTGTTGCTTTTTCTCTCACATGCAGGACCTAATTCTGAAGAAGACACAAAAGATCTGATCCTCTCATTCACTTTTGTCCCCTAAGCAGCTGGCAGCCATTGCCACACAAGACATGGCCAGAGAGGAGCTGCTCTATCTTTGTGGTGAGAAGCCAGCTCATCACAGGCCAACAGCCAGCTTCCAACTGTCCAAGTGTGAAGTTCCTATGATCACAGATCATCTGGGATGCCTTTCCTCTCAAAACCAGGTGACTCTGAGCCAAATTCTTTAATCTCAAAGGCACTAAAGGCTTGATAGCTGTGAGTGGCTTTTGGGGAAAGTGACTGTGACAGTATTTCCACTTCAGCAGCACATGTCTTGATAAGAAGGGGTATACACTGCCTTAAAACAAAAATATTCAAGTACGGACAATTAGACCTTGTCTATTCAAGAGGAGTTGCCAACCACTGAACGTGGTTAACTGCAAGCACAGACAATAATTTATGCTCACTGTCATTCTGGAGGCTAACTTCATTTTCAAAACTGCAAGTATAGGCACGGATAAGCTATGATCAGCACGCTTCAACCAGATTCAACACCAGCCAAGCTTTTATCAGCAGTGGTAACCTTCCAAGCAGAGAGAAGGCATTAAGGAGGTCTGCAACCATGGCCCAAAGGCTAGTTGAATACTTTGGCACCTCTTAAGCCTCTTCTCACCTGAGCTTCAGAGTCCTATGAATATTAAGTAATGAGACTTCTCTTACGTGAAAGAGAATCAAGGGCTCCATTTACTTGCCAACACAACAGACTCAGCTTTGGGGTAGAAGAACGGTTAGTTAAAGCATCAAAATCATCACATTTGTATTTTTTTTAAAAAAGAGACACATGGTATTCATCTCTGTAGGGGTAATTCAGACAAACTAAATGTCAGATTTAAATTTAGTTTTAAGCAAGCCTGAACAGAATGAGTTTTGGGGAATTTCTAGATAGCCAATGATCAGAACATCAGAGACAGCTTCTTGAGGGATACGGTATTGTACTGAGGGGCTGCTTCAATGGATTTGGCAAATACTCTTAATTAATCACTCCCTGTCAATATCACTACCTACAGGTATTTCTGTGGTCACCAGCCCAGAATACAGCAGTTGAAAAATATGCCTCAATCTAAACCTAAGGCAATTCATCTGCAAGCAAGACAATCCATGTATGTCAAATTATGAAGATTACTAAAGAGAAGCGTTAGACCAATATTTTGAAGTGAGAACAAGGTGCCTTAAGTGGAAGACATGTAAAAATCTAACTTCAAGTGCTCCAACACACAGCTTGTGAATAATGTATTTCCTCAAGCACATGTAAGTCTTTCCACTGTCAAGTTATCCATCATAAAGTCTGAATTAATTACACTAGAGAACCTGATCTGAAGACTTTCTACAATGATTTACTGGGTGGCCTTCACACATATACGTGGAGCTCGAAAACCTTAGTCAGGTTCGCTTATAGACTAAAACAATTACACAAATAAACTTTGTATAATACTTTGTAGAGTACACCACAATTTCAACTCTCCCCATGGCATAAGAAGGGCCGCATAATATTTTAATTATTTTCTTCCACAAGGCAGGAAGCTCATTGAGATTTTACAACCAAATATGCTTAGTTGGCTTTTTGCTCAATACAGCCCTTAGCCTGCAGGTTGCATCTAGTGCTAAAACAAATAAAGATCACAGAAGTTAGAAGTGCCTATTATGTCAATAAAATCTAAATCCCTAGTAATGCAGTAATTGTTCCATGCAGCATGTTTTCTAACGCTTTGTCTGGTCTTGTTTTAAACAATGGGGCTACCATCACTTTTCTCAGACTATTTATGGTCTGGAACAATCCAACAGTTTTTCCTGATCTTTAACCAAAGAAACATTAACTTTTTATGCCAATCCACAACATAAGAAGCCCTCATAAGAAAGCCTCCTCTGTCAAGCTTAGCATCTGCCTCCTAAAGAATATCAGATAGCCTTTACAGAAAGCTGAATACAAAGTTCACTGATCGACTCATTTCAGACCACCGCTGAGTGACAACTCCCTTCTGTTTATCATTTAGGGACGTGTCCGTGTCAGAGCCTATGCAGAAAAATGGTTTGCCAGGACACACCGGCATCAAGTTAGTTTTAACTTAAAAGAAATATAAATACAGTTCCTGTCTGCAGAAAGGGAGTCTCCTGCTGAGCTTCGTTTGTGGCTATCTGCTCATGTCATGTGGTAGGACTATGGGTGGTGGGTTTTTTTCTTTCTTCCTTTAGTATACGACCTGTGCGACTGCTAACACAGTGTTTGACTCAATCTTGTAAACAGTGTCAATTCCTAAACCCTGCCTTTACTAAGGAAGGAAAAAAAACCAACCACAAACCGGCAGGGGGGGAAGGAAGGCACAGGCTCCCTTGTCTGGAGGATAATTCCAATAAAGAAACCCTTTTAATGTCATCTGAACAGGTGACTAGTCTAACAGCGTCATTATCATCGAGAACCCTGCAAATTAAGCAGGGAACGGGCCTATTATCTAGGTCACCGAGCCCACCCCTACCAAAGCTGAATTACTCCCCATCTGTTTACCTGAGGTTTATTCGGCTGCTTTTAGGAGTAAGTTTGCACGTTAGGACAAGACAGCAACCCCCCGGGACCCCCCTTCCCCACCCCATGACCAACACCTCAGCCCCGACGGACACACGAATAAAGCGTTAGGGGGGGGCTCCGGGTTGGGGGGATGCCCGCCAATGCTACTAACTAGATAAACCGTGCGGGGCCGGGGAGGGGGGTGGGGGTGTCGTTAAAAAAATAACCAATTTAAAATAATTGGCTAATTTGGGCGCAGTACAAGCGGTAAGAGGTTAACTGTAGTCCCCCGCAGGGCGATGACCCCCGGCCAGCCCGGGCCCGCTGCCCCCCGGCCGCGCCCCGCAGCCAGCGGCGCCGGAGGGTGCGCGGCCGGTCCCCCCGCGGCCGGCGGTACTCACGTTCTCGGTGTCGCGCTCGTTCACCGTGGGCAATGGAGTCCGAGTGGACATTTTACTTCACTCGGGCGGCCGCGCTGCCCGCGACGGCGGCGCGCACACACACACACACGGGCCCCCGCGCCGGGCTGCGCGTCTGCTCGGAGATGGTGGTCGCAGGGAGCCACCATGAAGGACGAGGTGGCTGGCGGGGGGCGGCGTCGCGTCGGTGCCCCCCACCCTCCGGCGTCGCCCCACGCCCGAGCTAGATCCCCCTCTGGGAGCGGAGCGGCCTCGCCCCCTCCGAGTCCTCCGGGCTCATCCTACAGCCAGGCCGGGGTCCGCGGGGGTCAGCAGCGGGGAGGGGGGCGCTTCATCAAGCGGGGAGGGATGGAGCCGGGGGAAGGGAGGCGGCGAGGGAGCGGCTCAGTGGGGGGAAACGCACGGCGGGCGGGCGGGGAGGAGGAGGCAGCGGGGCGCCGCGCTGCCCGGCTCCTCGCACCGGCCCCTCTACGCTGCAGCCGGGGCACGGCGGCTAGCGCAGGCCCGCCGCCGAGGGGGCTCCCCTCTCCTTCCCCCGCCGCGGCCCCGCTTCACCGGGCCGCCGCTCGCATCCCGGCCCGCCTCTGCCCACCCGCCCCAGGCTCCGAGAAAGCCGACACCCGCGGGCCGCGGCCGGGCTGGGGAAGCTGGGTGCCCGCCCGACGTCCCCCTGCCTGCCTGCCCCCCACCCCTCCGCCGCTCCCTGACGAGCCAAGATGGCCGCCCGGCTTCCTCCGCGCCGAGCCCAGCTCCGACATGAACCGGAAGGGCCCGCCCCCCGCCCGGGGAGGCCGGCGCCGGCGGCTGGTTGCTAGGGGCGGGGCGCGGGCGCCGCGGGAGGCCGGCGGAGGCCAGCGGGCCCGCGGCGGGGCCGGGCCGGGCCGGGCTCTTGCTCGCGTGGTGCCCCGGTCCGCCGGGGAGGGGTCGGTGGGAGCCCTGCCCGGCCCCGGGCACAGCTCTGCCGCCCTTCGCCCGCCGGAGCAGCCCCGGGGCGGCGCGACCTGTTGGGGGTCTCCGAAAGAGGCCCTCGGGGAGCCCCGCTGCGGCGGGGCCGGGCGTGAGGGGAGAAACGGTGCGAGCCGGGGCGGGGTGTCAGCTGTTGGGGGGCACCGTGGGGCAGAGGGGATACAGCCGCGGAGGGGGGCTGGAGGAATGGCAGCATCTCCTCCTGGGGGAGCCGGTCTCCAGCCGGAGCAGGGGCGCGGGCACCGACCACGGTGCCCGCCCGCGGCCCAGGGCGGGAGCAGTGCCATGTGGGGGCCAGAAGAGCGGGTGCCGTGCAGCGGTGTGCAGGGGTCGGCCCCCAGGTCTGCCAGAGCACCCCCTCCCTTTTCTTGGCCTTCGCCAGCCCGGGAGGTGGTGCGTGGCGGGCAGAGGGGCTCAGGCGTGGGGGGCTCTGAGGCTGGCGGTAGCCGGCCAGGTGCCCGTACAGTGTCACAGCCCTGCGTTTTCATCCCAGCTTAAAGCTTTGCTCGTTTGGTGGAGGGGGGCAGAAGCCTGGGCCATCAAAACATGCTTTGTATATCCAGTAGTTACTCTGCACAATCATTTTTAAGTGTACAGGGAAGATCTCAGCGTAGTCATGAGTAGATCCAATTGAAAATGAGAAAGAGAAGTAACTTGTGTATAGTCAATCTATAGGTGATTTAGAAATAAATCTGTGTTGGTTTTTTTGTTGTTTTTTTTTTTTTTTTTACACAGAAAATACGAACCCCTGCAGGAGAAAAAACAGCTACCTCTGGTGGGATTTGTAGAAACTTGTCTTCTCTGAGCATCTGACAGCCTAGCGGTAACATTTCATCTTTCTAAAGTGTAGTTTATCTGACAAACTTCATGCCTCATAAATATTTACTAGCTTAGCCTTGAAGTCCATCCTACAATGTAACTAGTATTTTCCTTGCTTTTAGAGACATGAGCAAGAAAAGATAGCTTTTGAACACTACCAGGTAAATGGCTTGTCTGGTACACCATCATCAGGACTCCAAGATGTTCCACAACACTTGACTGGCAGGAGAAACCCACTAGACTTGCATGGAGTCTTACCTTCCTTCCTTGTTCTCAGGCTAATGCCTTGCTCTGTGTCAGCAACAGGAATTTTGGATTTGAACAGTCACCTCTTGTGCAAACAATCCATATTTCTGTGTGTACATATACATCCGTGTGTGTATATGCTCAGACGGTACATGCTGGTTGCAAAGCTGCCCTTTCCGGGTAGCAGGCAGGAGGACCCTTTGCACAGAAAAGGGAGTGGGATTTGCCTCTGTCTGGCTTGCCAAGGTCAGTCACGAAGTCTGAAGCAAAGCCAGGAGGAGTATCCAGATCTCCTGACTCTCTGCTTTTGCCACAGGGCTGCTGCTTCATCCTTTTCTTTTCAGTTGCCAGTGGAATATGTTGTTTACAATGTGTTTGTGAAAAATTGTAATTGACTTATGACAGAGTCAGAAAAAGGGTAAAAAATAAACTGAGGTTTGCTTGGCTTGTTAACCAGACCAATGGTCTCACTCCGCACTTTTGGGCACTCCAGCCAGCATGAGGAGGATGAACTGCAGGCATTGGAGCCAGGGAGTAATTCGCAGTGTGTGAGCAGTGCACTGAGCTCAGTAATGCTGTTTGCACCTACAGGTTTGCCTGTCCTGAGCCTTGGCAAAGCTGAGATCTGTGGAAGTTCTGGGCACAGGCATGAAGAGGTATTAAAGTAAGCTAAGCGTTGTGTTATACGTACTTGCATTGCTGTCCAGGGAAGCAGTAGTCACTCAGATAAAACCTGAACTACACAGTGGTGGATGGTTAGGTGAAAATCCTGGGCCTGTTGATACCGTAGGAATTTTGCTGTCACCCTCAGTAAAGCCCACATTTAATACTCACAGTCTACATTAAAAGGCACTGGGGAGAGGGTGCAGGGGGAAGGGGAGTTGTGGGGAAGGACTGTTTGTGTATTTCAGACTCATGTTTCTGATTGGCAAAGTGACTTTGAAATAAGAACTTTTGAAGAAATGCTTGAGACCACCAAAAGAAGAGCAGCCGATTTTGCTGTTTTATTGCCAATAAATGGCAACATTGATTAGTGCTGGTTTTTCCGTGTAGCAAATCTTGCATGGGGAATGACAAATTTTATTGTTGCTATATTCTGTTTCTCCCATTTAAACAGATGAGTTCATTTCAGAGTGTGTTCATTTTCCTCTTAGAAATTGGACCATAGTAAAAAAAACCTGATTGCATGGTTTTCTGTTTCTTTGTTGTCCATAAATATTCTGCATATTATCAGGTACTACTTAAGCTGCATTCAGAAATCAGAAGGTGATTTTTTTCCTATTAAAGGCTCTGAAAACTCAGAAAGCAGTCTGATAATCAAATCATGTTTTCTGGTTCTTGTGCTATCGCTAGTGATAGTGACAGTGATTTCGTAAGTGGGACTTAAATGAATGTTTGTATGTTATCCGGAATAGGCTGCAACTGGGCTTTGAGCTGTACTGGCTACAGTGCTGACAATTGTAAAAACTTGTTTTTGCCAGTAGAGTTGGAGAATATGACTCAAAGACACACAGGAAGCAGATCTGCTAGTTAAGGTGCCTTTTTTATGTCACTCTTTTGGCTGTCACCACACACAGAAAACAAAAGAAAACAATATGATACAAAATAACATCATTGTGGTGAAGAATTTAGATTTTTTTTTTCTTCTGGACGTTAGAAGTCACACTAAGAATCTATTAACAATGCACAGCACAGGTAGAGTAGACCCTAACTAACAGCATTTGTGATCAGGGAAAAAAACATTGAAATTAATTACAATTGCTGGACAAAACATAAGAATTGATTTTAATGTATTCCAATGCACAGGTTTTGAGTCTTGTGGAAGAAGGATTGCAAATGCAGAACTAACGAAGGAATTTCTTTTCCCCTCACCTCACTTTAAAGGCTATGAACTGAAAGGCAGCAGTTGGTAGAGGCAAGTAGAGAACCAGCTAATGTAATTGTTATAGCTGCCTTGTCGTGCACTGCAGCTATGATAGTGTACACCAGCTGGGAATCTTCCCAAATATTAGATCATTTTAGTTTATACAAAAATAGCAGTTTAGACTGATACTTGTTAGCCCTGGTGTGAGTTGTTGGTGTTTCTTTAAGCCTTTATGAAACACATTTTAAAATGGGTTACATCCACAGGGATGTAACCAGTATTATTCATTCTTATTCCACTCCTTTATTGTTTTTGGTTTTTTTGGGGGGGCTTTTTTTCTTTGTTTTTTAAATTTGTTGGGGGGTTTTGTAGACATTCTAGGATATTCTATGCAGTGGAATATTTCCAGGCCTCTTTTACTATCAGTGTTGCCTTTAAAACTAAAGTAATTACTTGTGTTTGAAATCATTATTTGTATTTGTTTTTAAAATTTTAACTTCCACAGAATATATTATTTTAACAGTGTTTTATAATAGGAAGAATGATTTTGAAAATGGCAATTACAAAGCTATTGATAGAAAAGTACTGATTACTGTCTGCAACCTGAGTCAATAGTGCATGCTTAATTATAATGAGGCCCAAGTGCAACCCACTGCAAGGCCAAGGCAAATGTGTGTTTTGGATGGCAGAGAAAACAACAGAAAGATAAAAGATCTTCCTTCTCAATTTTATGTCCGGCAGAGAATGAGATCTGAAAATGGGAGAATATTTTGTGTGTGGTGACTTCTTCCATTGATCTGTGCCCATTTAACTTCTAAAGTTGCCTTTCCTTATAGGAGAAGAGCAACTCCCTGGGGACAGCAGAGTGGCTGTGGCAGTACAATTGCTCTGCATTTCTCAGGTATCAGAGGGGTTTGAGCACTGGGCTGCAACTATGAGAAAACAGGAGCAAACCATGGTGGTTCCTGGGCTGCACACCTCATTTAATTCCTTACTTGTAAGGCCAGGCACACTGTGCTGTGCCTGCAGAGCCATGTCTCATGATGTGTGAGATGTGAACCTTTGTGATGGGATTGCTATCAAGTCCTGAACTGCACTAATTCCACCACTATTTGTCACAAATGCCTATACGGATCATAGGCTCTGGGACAGAATCACACTGCTCCAGAGAGCTGGGTGAGAGCATTGCTCTCATGGGTTGGCACAAGGTCAGTGTTTAGAAAAATGAGAGAACTGAAAATATCTCCTTAGTTTTCCATAAACCTGGTGCCTTGGGGGTTACAAAGGAAATGCAAATGACAAGTAGCCAGTTGATGATGATGCTAGCTCTGAATTTGACTCTGTATGTTTGAAGCTAAAATGGGTGTTTTATAACAAGCCTTTTCCATTTCTACTAGTGCATGACCCCAGCAGAGCTGTGTCTTAAACATAAATTCTTTCAGATGCTTTGCCATCTGAGTCAGGCATGTTACTATTCTTTCTGTGCTGTTTCCTGTGTGGTTGATACTGAATCAAAGACTCTATTCACAATGATGGGAAAAGAATAGATGACTCTACCACACGTAATGTTTTCAAGCACAAATTAGTAATTGGTGTGCCCCAGGGTTAGTGGGAAGTAATTGTTTTGTAGCAGTGAGATAAATTCCAAGGGTTTTGGGCACAGGTTATCTAAAAATGGTTTAGCCCACGCTTGTTCAAAAAGGAACATCTAAAATTGTTGACAGGCTAATGGAAAATACACAGCTTGGCTGAAATTCCCAGGGCCCACAATAATCCCCAAGAGCTGGGTTTTGCTTGGGGAGACTTGCCAAGGAGTTGTTAGAACTTCCTTCTCTGTCTCCAACCCCAGAGCATCTAGCATCCAACCTGCAACTCACACCTGTAATAACCATTAGTATGTTCAGTGGTCAGCAGAGCCTCTCAGCCACCATCCCTGTTGGTTATACCCTTCCCTCCTCTTCTCTGGGAAGAATCCTTTATTCTGAGACCTCCAAGTGTGTCACCATTTCAGGTGAAGGCCCAGGTTCATGCTCATATGGTCTCCAAGGCTTTATCAGAACCAAGCCCTGAAGTGCCTCTGTGTGGATTTCCCTGAAGTAAATTGTGTTTGATTTAGATTGTATCTTTCATTTAAATATTGCCAGAGGCAAGCAATCCATGACCAATCCAGGAAAACCATCCATGTGACTTTTCCCCCCTCAACATCAGAAACATTTGTTTCTGCTCTGGATATGCCTACAGATGACAGCTTCCAGCTATGGGGTCTATCCTGCTTTTGTATTGTGGAGGATCAGACTACTCCCAGCCAGGACTCAGCTCAGCCCACTGCCATCTCTTAAAGAGACGAAAGAGTTTGAAATCTTGGGGTCTGTCACCAAAAGGCATCCTATTCCAATTTGTAAGCACTAGCATGCATGTTTTCTCTGATTGATCTCCACCATATCTATCAGTTTGTGCTGCAGATACCAGAGGTGAAGATGGTATTCCAGCTGTAATAATACGAAACCCAAATACAGACATGATATTGCTTATTTTGCTGATGCCACGGCCAAAGAACCTGTTTAGCCCTCGCAGATACTGTAACAGTGAACTCTGGGAGCTCGTGTTCAGCTGTGACTCACATGCCCTTTTCAGTATGTCTGACCCTTCCCCCTCCACATGCGTATCTCCTGTCTTGAAAGTATGCTTTATTATTCCTACAGGTACGATTTTTACCTTTGGTCATACCCAAATGTGTATCATTCACTTGAATGCAATTTTGCAAACTGGTTTGCTCTGTACCAGTGACTCATCTGATTTCCACCTCTCTTATCTATCTTGGTATCATATGCAAAGCTTATCAATAATCCTTTTGTTTCTTTTTGCAGTCCTTGATAAAATATCAATTGGTGCAGATGAAGAACCAATTGTGCAGGATTGCAGGACCATATTGCATTTTTCTGCTGTTAAAAGATCACTGGTAAGTAGTTGTCACCTTGAAAATACACATGATGCACTGGCCATCCCAGGGTGGGAAGGGGCTAGAGGGAAAATAATTCACAAAAATTAGCTGATTACTAGAGTCTTCCAGTGAGCAAAGGGAAGGGCGCAAGGACTGAGGGCTTGATAAATGGTTGTAGGGGGACACCGAGCCAAATGTCCGAGGGTAGCACCCAGGGAGCAGTACTTGCTGCCCTGGTGCCCAAGCACCCTTCCAGGAACACAGCATCCTTAACACAGCAGTGTTTAAGGGATGATTAGTTAGACAGCCATTTTATGTGTGTTGTGTTGGGTTTGTACTGTTCCCGTTTCTTAATCAACATGTCCTGCTGTAACAAGTTGAAGACCTTAAAGAAGTTCGGGTGTTTTACATCAGCTTCGTTACGTTTATCACTCAAACTTGCAATCTCCCTGGTGAAAGATAACAAGTCAGTTTGAAAAGGTCTCTTCCCATAAATTCCCGTTGATTGGCATTAATTATATTTCCCTCCCTTAATTCTTTGTTAATCTAGATCCCTGTGAGTCATTCCATTATACTGCTGGGACTCCTGTCAGGAGACAGGCCTATAAATACTTAGATCTTTGTCTCTACCTTTTCCAAAAATTTTCCCAACATCTGTTTTCCTTTGGAGCTTCCCCACTGCCCTGAAAGTTACTGGAGATCACATGCAGCTGTAGTGCTGTCCTTCTGCGTTGAAGGCATCCTTGATAATCACCCAGACAAAGCCAGTCACATTGTATGTTCTATTGAAACAAGGAGTTTTCGGACAATGAATTAACTCTACAATCATAAACAACCTTTGCAAAAGCACAGGAAGATATATTTCATTTGCATGTTTGAGTCTCTATATCACAACCTAGTACTGTGGCTACAAAGGATCTTTTTTTAATTGCATGGATGATTTTAAAAAAGGATTTATAGAAGACCAGCCAGGGGAATTCACAGCACAGATGGGTTTTGTGTATGGTCCCCAGCATGGGGCTTTACAGCACCTTTGCTCTTCTAGTGCTAAACCACCTTTTGCCTCCCATTCTCCTCAAACAATGACAGGAACCCAGGAAATTAAGAAATAGCCCCATACTTACTACTGTAACTGTAGATGTGTAGTAACATCATAATTTTTTTTGTTTGTTTCAGAACAACAAGGAGTTGACAAATACATAACATATTTGGGCTTGTTTCTTAGGAAAAGATGATCTGCTGCCTTGAAAATACCTGCTACAAGGTCAACAGCTTCAAATTGAATTGGAGAAATATCACATTAGTGCTGTTGCCCCAGTCCTGATTGAAATTCACATCACACAGGAACATAAAAACACTTTTGGAGAGAGGATGTTTCATCATCTAATCACAGAACAGTTTTCAAGATGCATAGAAGAACAAAGTGAATTAGAAGGAATGTTTTAATACTATCAAAATAAAAAGCAGGAATTAGGACTATCATCATTTCAAGCACACACAAATAATAAATTAAAGTCCTGTATTCACCTGCATCTGTATTTTTCTGAACAGGTATCTGAAGTTGCTGGTTAAGACCAGGTTCCTCCCAGCTGCCCCTGCTGCAAGCCTGGCCAGCATTCCCTGGGAGGAAAGACGTGCTCCCAGCTCAGGCTTTGAAGGAACAGGACATCTTTGTCCCAAAATAATCAGGGCACAGTCTCTGCTTCTTCCTGGCCAAGAGTGCCAGTCACAGCTTAGTCTTTTTGTCACTGATGACAATAAACATTTTGGGATTAGGTCTGTGGTCTGTATGGATCCCATAGCTCTGTATGACATGCCTGAAATGCCTGGTGCTATATAAACCTGATAAATGAATAGTCCCTTTTGGCAGTGTAGTCTGTGCATGCTGCAGGTATTCTTCGTGGAGAAAATTCAGTCTGCTGCATACAGCTGAAGAGTTTTCTCCATGTATCATGGAGTTTCCCTTTGAACAGTTTACATCGATTTTCTTTTCACATACTATACAGCATCACCATTTACAGGCAAACATCTACCTACAACTGTATTACATTAATTACCATTCATTGCTTTTCTTCCTTTTTGCCCTTCCCTTTTTTAGCCTGGTACTTCTCCTCGGACTTGTTGGACCAAGGTCTCCTTTCACCATTCATAAAAATCATAGAATCGTAGAATGGTTTGTGTTGGAAAGGACCTTAAAGACCATCCAGTTCCAGCCCCCTGCCACGGGCAGGGACACCTCCCCCCAGCCCAGGTTGCTCCCAGCCCCATCCAGCCTGGCCCTGAGCACTCCCAGGGATGGGGCATCCACAGCTGCTCTCGGCAGCCTGTGCCAGAGTTTTGCTACCCTCACAGTACAGAACTTCTTAATATCTAATCTAAATCTACCCTCTTTCAGCTTAAAACCATTTCCTTTGTTCTATCACTACATGCCCTTGTAAAAAGTCCCTCTCCAGCTTTCTTGCAGGCCCCCTTCAGGTACTGGAAGGCTGCTATGAGGTCTTCCCAGAGCCTTCTCCTGGCTGAGCAACCCCAGGTCTCTCAGCCTGTCTCGGTAGCAGAGGGGCTCCAGCCCCCTGATGATCGTTGTGGCCTCCTCTGGACTCGCTCTGACAGGTCCATGCCCTTCTTTTGTGGGGGGGGCTGCAGAGATGAACACAGTACTCCAGGCAGGGTCTCACCAGAACAGAGTAGAAGGAGAGAATCACATCCCTCAACTTGCTGGTCACGCTTTTTTTGATGCAGTGCAGGGTACAGTTGGCTTTCTGGGCTGCAGGTGCATGTTGCCAGGTCATCCCCAAATCTTTCTCCTCAGGGCTGCTCTCAATCCATTCTCAGCCCAGCCTGTATATGTGCTTGGAATTGCCCTGCCCATGTGCAGGACCTTGCATTTGGTCCTGTTGGACTTCATGAGGTTCACACAGGCCCACCTCTCAGGCCTGTGAAGGTCCCTCTGAATGGCATCCCTTCCCTCCAGCGTGTCAACAGCACCGCGCAGTTTGGTGTGATCAGCAAACTTGCTGAGGGTGTACTCCATCCCACTGTCCATGTTGTTGACAAAGATGTTAAACAGTGCCCGTCCCAGTACAGACCTCTGAGGAATGCCACTTGTCACTGGTCTCCACTTGGACACCAAGACCACAATTCTTGAAGGGCAACCATCCAGCCAGTTCCTTATCCAACGATAAGATACTTATCCATCTGTAAGATCCATGTCTCTCCAGTTTAGAAACAAGGATGTCATGCAGGATGATGTCAAATGCTTTGCACAAGTCCAGGTAGATGACATCAGTTGCTCAAATACCATCAAAAATACTGTCGGAGCAGCCACAGCCAGGATTTGCTGGCAGCAGGACAAGCAGGGAGCCCTAGGAACCCTGCTGCTTGGGGAGTGCTGCTTTCAGAGGCCTCTGCACCCTTCCCCTGCCCTCACTGAATGCCCACTTCGCCACCTACCTTCTCCCTGGACTCTTTGCTAGTCTGGCAATGGAACGGTAAGTCTTGCTGGCAGGATTTACTATTGCAAATACAGGATCCCGTTGAACTAATAAATGCTTCCCGTCATTGCCTGAGATTGCCAACAGTAACATTCCCTGCCCCATTTATAGGAGACGCTGAATGTGGCAGTGGTACTATTAACACCTTTAATGTTTCTCTCATTAACATTTTCTGCCCATAAAAGCATTTTCATATTTTTCTGTTGGTTCTGCTTTTACTTTCTTCTGTGGCTACTGAAGCTTCAGCCACCTGAACTTTAAGGAGTCAGTCCTTTAAATTTGTTTTAAAACTTTCACAATAATTATAGATTCTTCAATCAATTTCAAAAGAGCAAGATAATGTTGGAGAGAAACGCAGGGGTATGACTTTGAATGCTTTGGGAACCTTTTATATTTATCCTTTTTTCAGTAACGAGATGGAAAAAAGGAAGAGAGAACCAAAACACCCATGGAAAAGAGCCACTGATGACTTTTAATAAAGACTTTTCTAAGATTTGTTGAGCATATGAAAGATTCCTCCCCCTGGAAGCCAGCAGAATGGAGACTTTGCAGATTTTTAAAGACTCAGTAAATGCTTGCTCCTATTTTTCAAACAGCTTTTGCTGAAGCACTCTCATGTGCGTACATTAGCAGATGAAATGGTTTCAGCCCCAGTAAGCAGGGAGATGGGAGCAGTGCTGTTTCCTGCTGCCTTGCCCCACCAGGAGGGGAAGAGGACAGTGTTGGAAGGGCCGGGGCTGGGGGGGCAGCAGGAGGCTCCCCAGGGGGAGAGGAGGAGGGGAACACACATGTAGGACACAAAGGAAGATCTGACAGACTGGAAAAGCACATGGACCTGAGGGATGGGGGAAGAGCTAATGGCTGGAAAAACACCTAGGCACTAACTGTGGGAGAATTTTCTTTTTGACTAAATCCGCTCTTCTCATAAGAGGGAGTGGACCGAGAGGCCACTTTAGGTCCCACGCTGGGTATGAACCTGGATGGTTTGAGCTCTTGTTTCCTAATACTACCTGGCTTCAGTCAATATTGCAGTTGGTTATTGCAGGGAGGAGCCTCCAGGACATTCCTTAAGAGAAGGAAAGTAATTCTGCTTCCTTATATGAGGCAGATGACCTGCTAGGACAGCTGTCACCAGGGGACATTGCTGAAGGTCTGAGGCATCACCTGCAGCCACCTGAGACCAAGCCTGGTCTCACCTGGGACCAAAGTCTGACAGCAGTGATTTGAGCAGGGATGTTTGGAGGACATTCAAGGGCTCCTTCAACAGGGCTGCCCTTTAGAGGAAAACGTGTTGTTTCCACAGGGCTGTGTTTGCTCCCTGTTTGCCATCTGCTGCCATGTCCCATAGCCCTCTCCATGGCATTGTGCCCTTGGACTTCAGGATCTCACTCAGGGCTTCTCGAGGAAGACCCAGTACAGACTGGGAGAGGACTTGGGAAATGCACCCTGCCCTTGGCAGATAGCAGTGTGGGGCAGACACAGCCAATGCACCTCGGCAGCGCTGGCAAATGCTATGTAAGCATCCGTCCATCCACACACACGCGCGCTTCGGTGCCTCCGTGTGTGCATATGTACAGCAGGAAACCACCCTCTGCTCCCTTCATAACAGCCCTCCCGGTATCTGCAAGTGTGACGCATGCTCCTCTTGGGAATCCACGGAGGCTGTAATGTATAACAGAGTAGGATTGATCATGTTCTGTAACACCTAGGGAAAAGACTAATAGTATTTTCTAAAGCGCTGCATTGTTTTTGGGTTCAGCTATATTGCTTTTAATATTTTATGTATGCGAATATGATGTACTGCAATGAAATCACTCTTACATCTTTTTCTAGTAAGTGTGTCTTTCAAAACAAGGAACAATGTCAAATGATGGAGAGGAGCTCTCAGTCTGGAAGGCACAAGGAAATGCATAAAAGATGAAGTCCTATTTATGTTTCTTGCATGCACAAAAAAAACCACTAACCCACCTACATTAAAGAAACGCTATTCAAGCTACAAAGTAAATCAGCTGGCATGTGGCCTCTCTGTACTTGCACGTTAGGATCCAGGCTTTAATTACAGGACTGCACGCTGCCTTTCCAGAGGCCCCCGCATGCCGGACCTGCTCCGGGGGCACAGAGCTGTGCGTGGGAGAGGAATCCCCTTTGCTTTGCTGCCTGAGGTGGCAAAGCTGTGGAGGTGAGGGGGAAGGTGTCTCCCCAGGCGACTGGAGCCTGCAAAGCTGAGTTCAGCAGTGACTGCAGGACTCCTGGATGCTGAAGTCCAAGGGAAGTTTGTGCAATCAGCTGTAAAGGCAGCATGGAGCCGGCGCGCTGGCCAGCATAGAGAAAGGAAAATCTCAGAGCTGTTCACCAGGATACGCCTGTGCTGTGTGGTTAGCTGGGTTTATATTGCTCTACCAGGAGCAATAGAAATGCATTAGTGCAATGGAGTGGGCTAATTTCCCCTAAGCTCAGCAGTTAAACCGCTTTAGGGCTTGCACAGGGCTGCTTCAGGTATCTCTCCAAGCAGGATTTTTGCTTAGCCGTTGTTATGCAGGTGGGAACCGTCCATTTCGTGTGTGGAGGTGAGTCTGGGTGGGGAGCCTTGAGGAAACAGTGAAATGAGAAACATGCAGAGGCAGCCCTCCTTCGGCATCTCCTGACGCTGGAGCAGCCGGCTGTGTAACCTCCGCTTTCTGCAGGTCGCTTGCACGCATGTTCGCCTTTATGTGGGCACTCCTGGGTCACAGTGAAGCAAACTGGAGGTCCCCAGCAGGCCCACCGTGCCTTGGTGACGGGGCCAGCAGCAGAGCCAGAGCGCTGAGGCCACCAGGCAGAAGCATGATGGGAGCTAATAAAGCATTTGTCACAGTGGAAGGCTGCCATCCACAATGTGTCAGCTGATGTGAGCGCAAGACCAGGAGGTTTCAGCTGATAACAGAGGAGAAATGCAGATGTATTTTGTTCATCCCAGGCATTGTAGGGCACATGTCCTAATGGGGAGAAGGAACTCCTCTTTCCTTCTTCTGTCCCATGTCCTCTGAGGTCCATCTCTTCCTCTCCTCCTGCTCCTTATCCCAACTTACCCCTCCTCGTCCATTCCACGCTCATCTCAGACTTTCCCCCCTCTGTCTCCAGAATAATCACATCTCTTCTCTTTACCTCTTCATCCCAGAGCTTTCCCAAAAGGTCAAGGACGAAACACGTCACCCCCCAGCCTCTACTGTCTTGACCAAGATCTCCTGGTGCAGCAGCCCTGGCATGTCCGAGGCCAGCGCGGGAGGTTAGAGCCTGGCAAAATATAAGTGACTGAAACAGGTTGTGCAGTAAGAAACACCAGGCTGTGTAGACAGCAGGCAGTGCTGCCCGTCAGCAGAGATGTCCTGTGCCCCAGCAGCCCAAGGCTGGCTGGCAAAGGCACGGCAAGATCCTGCAGGCTTAATTCACGGTGGACCTGCAGTTGTAGCCATTAGAACAAAACCTGTGGATCATTCTCCCTTATTAATCTGGGAAAATAATCAGCTTGCTTCTCATGAACATCCTTCAACATCACTGGTGCTGGGCTTCATGGTGAGCCATTTCTGGGAACTGACTCTGCAGCTGGCAACAGGCACTTCTGCTGAAGCTGTTGTCTTCTGCTTTCCACCAGGCAAGGTTGTGGCTCTGAAATTTGTTTCAGTTGCCCTCTTCCCTGAGGAAGTTGAACCCTTGCATGTTTCTGTGGGCTTGTAAGCATTTCATAACTTAATAATAGGTCACATCATTAATTCATCGTTTTGCTCTGCCTTTACTCTTTAGAAAGATGGAAATTATTTTATAAAAATAAAGCATTGCATATGCTGCATGTGGGAAGTGGTGATTTCTAGCTATGGACTGAG
Source organism: Falco punctatus (assembly GCF_963210335.1). NCBI lineage: Eukaryota > Metazoa > Chordata > Aves > Falconiformes > Falconidae > Falco > Falco punctatus. The sequence continues at coordinate 37,352,627 of NC_137587.1, read as the reverse complement.
GGGGCAAAATTGTATAATTTATAACTATCATAAATAACGAGTCTGATGCCTGCGTTACTGTGATTTTACACTAGTCTAAAAGCGGAGTCATGAAGCCGAGAGTCAGCCCCAATATGTTATCACTCCATTGCAGAGATATTAAACATTGGGAACCAGATCCTTGGCTGAATAAGAAGAGTTTCATTAACTTTATTTTTCAATTCAGCTAATGAGCCAGGCTGCGAATCCTTTGCATGATTCAAACCCAGCACTTTTGCACCAGAAGGTAGGCTGGGGTAGGTGTGGAGTCTTGGACAGAATTCAAGGACTGGCAAGACGTCAGGAAATATCTGCTCATCTGGACTGCCTTCAGTGCAGCTACCCTGACTTGTCCCGGCTGATGAGCTGGCCCTGAAGTCACAAGGCAACACTCAAACCTGCAGCAGTGCCTCTGATTTCTTTGAGAGACACGAGTGCAAGGCAGGATGAGGCCCAAACCTCCTTGGCAGCGTAAGTTCAGGAGCAGACATTTGCTGCTGACTTGCCAATGCTCAGTCTTCCTCCAACATACCCACATCTACAGCAGCTCCACTGCCTTGGGGGACTGAGTTTTTTGAGCTCGATTTGTGGTGTTCACATTGAAACACAGAATATGAGCAGGGTGAAAAACCAAATCAAACCACAGCAGCACAAAATGCTGAGGTACAGCTCCCCAGGTGTGACTTGTGTCCTTCCAGCAGCTGCAGGCTGTGAATAAGGAGGGAAGGTGAGGCTGGCACGAGGTCCCCTCCACTCTGCTGGCCCCCGCTGTGCTCTGTGCCACTGGGGACACTCTCCCAGGAGATGGCGGAACGTGGCAGACTGGACCCAGCTGCGAGGAGCCTGGGGCAGACTCCCCCACCCTAGCACAGAGGCACACACACTTCCCTTTGCAGCCTTTCACACTGAGACGGAGCTACGTGACATTTGCCCCCGTGGGCTTATCCGTCCTGACATCCTCAGGCTGCTCCGTCCTCACCCCACTGCTGCGAGTCTCGCCCCACTGCCGATGCTGCTGCCTGCAAAGCGGGCTGCCTCTCGCCCTGCCCGCGCATCTGCTGCAAGCTCCAGCAGCTCCTCAAAGGCCTGATCCTCCTTTTGTGCCAGAGAGACAGCTGGTATCTCCACTGCTGGCAGCAAAGCCCATCCTGATGTTTCCCTACTTAAAATTAAAGAAAACTCGGGCTCCTTTGCTGCAGGAGGAAGGCTTCCTGGCCGAAAGAAGAAGATATCCCCTTTCGTGCCCTCCTACCAACGACCCCTTTTATTACAAGCACTAGTAGACCTTTCACTACAGGCACACAACAGGGAAAACCACAACTTTGGATGCCAACCACAGATTTTCTAGTCCACTGAATCTCATGTTTTTCCTTTCTCCAGCAGTTCCTCCGGTTGCAGGACCAACCCCATGCCAGGACTCCTTCCTCTCCCTCTGCAGGAGGGGTGGGATAGTCCTTCAGCGGGTTTGCCTTTCCCTGAGAGGGGAGACCCCAGGGCCATGGCTCCCATTCCCGCTGCAGCTCCCCATCCCCACGGTAGCTCCCAATCCCCGGGGCCGGCTTCCGCGTGCTTTCCCGGTGAGGTTACACAACGGCTGTGGGGAACAGCATGTTAGGACAAGGCGTGTGAGTCACCAAAGGTACCAGAGTCTTATATAACCCCAGCGTACATTTTTGGAGTGCACTTCAGCTGAAAGGGCTGTCAGGAGCCCTGACAAAAGCGACAGCCTGGGAGGAGCAGGGCAGAAGAAAGCAAATACTGCTGTTCCTTTTCCCCTACTCCTTACATTTGATCTTTCTGCTGAGACCTTCTCCAGATCCAGGAGGCCCTGGGCCGTTGGAGGACCAGGGCAACCTTCATGTGTCCCATGGTGTCTGACAACAGCTACTCCAGGATGGGCTTCACCATGGTGTTTTGGGTCTGAATCTGAAATCTCCATAAGCAGGCTGAATTTACCTCCAAGCCCACTGTCCTCTGCTTCTGACCCAGGGCTTTGCCTTCCTCTCTATCAGCTGAGCCTGTGTAATCCCACTTTTCCCTCTGTACTCTTCTCTCTGCTGGTACCATGAGCATCTCCAAGGATTTCTACCACCTCACCTACGCGAGCTGCCAGGGCTACTGGGGTATGGGAAGAGCAGGGTTGCACACCTGACTCGCAGCTGACAACACACATCTGAAGCTGCTTGTACAGGACCCATGTCAGGATCTCAGCAGGGTCTGCCGGGGGAGAAGGGCTTGGCTTGGCTCACAATCAATCCTGCACACTGGCCAAGAGGGATGTGACACGAACACAGATGCCAGCCTGGGAGTGTGGCACGCTCAGAGGTATAGTTTAAGAGGGCATAGGTGAGAATCGGGAGAGTTTCCAAGCAATGGGGTAAATTTCCAATTGCTTTAATGTTGAACTGAATGCATCTTCCAGTTCCTGCATCAGGCCCTGAGTCTTGCGATGCAGTTGACAGGTGACCTTTCACCAGCAAATAATCATTTGTGAAAGCCAAGATGTTTTGTGTTTCAGGTCATCTAAACTTTCATCAGGCAGCTCTTTTGGCTCCAGGGGGGGTTCTCTAGGCAAAGCCAGGGCCAGAGGAGTGTAAAGGCTTCTGGCACTCACTGGGCCACCAGGACCCCAAGCCAAGCTCCAGCCCACACTCACCAGCTCCCATCAGCAGCCTGATCCAGAGCCGGTAGGCTAAGGAGATGCAAGATGTTTGAACAGCTCTTGCTGGGCTGATCACGCTCCTCCATCAGCAGGAACTTAACCATTTCCAGGAGCGGGAAGCCCAGGTCCAAGTCCTGCCCCTGCTGAGGTTGAGTTGTGTTGGCAGAGGGGAACCGGTCCCCCAGGGGGGTGGGAGAGGGACAAGCAAGCAGGACACGGCGCTTCTTGTGTAGGGGAGAAAGTGGCAAATGAGGGAGTCTCTTCTTACAAATCGGGTAATTTTTGCATCAACAAACCTTTAAGAAATTATTGACTATATTCCAGGGGGGAACACCGTCTACAACTGCTGTATTATGGGCTCCTCCAGACACCTGAGGCTTTCTGCAGAGCAGCAGAGCACGGCTGCTGTGAAGGCAGCCAGCGTGGCCAGGGACTGACTCAGCAGCAGCCAGGAATGACAACGTGTGGGGCTGGGAACACCAGGGGCACAGCTCTGAGGTGGACTTTGCTGAGCTGTGTCCACCATGGGTGCCAGCACGAGGCTGACACCTTTGCAAGGAAGCAGGGACTGGCCCCTGGCACAGCTCCTTCTCACTTCATTGGGATTTTCTCTACATGGAAGAGGGTTTTGGGGCTGAGCTTGGAGGCTGCATGAAACATGTAACAGACGTGACAGGTGACCGGCAGGAGCTTCCTCCAGGCATGCACTAGCTCAGGCTGGGGCACCCTGTGCTGAACCTTCCTCCTGCGATGCTCAGAGCCGGTGAGGAGACCATGAGCTACCTCTTACAGGTGAGGAGTCCCTCTTCTTCTACCCAAAGGAACCCAAACGCCTCCTCCATGCTTGGATGCCATGAACCTGAGATGCATACATGCATATCTCTGTAGTTTACAAACGCAGGCCAACCCTGCGGGGGTTTCACATTCCGGCCAGCCCAGAAGGTCCTGCAAAAGAGCCAGCTGCTTCCACAGCTGGAGGGAAATGTCGCACTTGGCAGGGCACCCCACGGCTGCATAACAACACATGCATGTGCACGCTAGCCCCAAGCACCCCTGCTGCCTGGGCCGGCTGACGCCGAGGAAAGAAGCGGGGCTGAGAACTGACAGCGGTGGCACTGCCAGGCCAGGAGGCTGGTGCTGCCCTGGCCATGGGGCTCAGGTGGCAAGGTGCCACCACCTCACGTGGGGCTGGGTCCTGGCTCTCTTCCCCTGCACAGCTGCTGGGTTGAGTAAACCTGGCGGCGGAGCCAGCCTCTCAGGGCTGTGCAAATGGTGACAGCCCAGGCGGCCTCCCGGAACGGGCCGGCCAGGTGCTGTGGCGACACGGCAGGAGGGATGGCTCCGGAGCTGAGGCTTCCCTTCCCTGCGAAGCAGCTAATCTTAACTGGGTACATGAGTGTCAACAGGTGCCGTGGAGGGAAGAGGGATGAGGGGATATTGGTGCAGCTGGAGGAAGTATTTATAGCTGCTTTTTAAAAAAACCCTGTATAGATCACATCTCTGTTAACGTATGTAACACAATCGGGAACCTGAGCTTTTCGTGATCCCATGGCTGCAGGATTTCCTGTGGAATCCTCTGTAGGCCACAAAAACAAGCTAAAAATAAATGCATTAAAAATGAGGCACATACTGAAACATGTGCATGCCCGTGCCTCCTAGCTGGCCAGAGAATTGGGTAGCGGCAGGAGGGGCAGGGAAGCTGACAGTCCCTGGAAAACTCTCTGTAATAACTGCCCTGGTCCCAGTCCCCAGAGGGCTCCAGGCGTGCAAAGGTGAAAGCATTTGCTGTTGACAGAGATTTCAGGAGACCCCAACGTAAGAAGCAGGAGTAGTTACGAAAAGGTTATCCAGGAGTCAGAGAGCAGAAGCAGGTCGGGATTCCCCCAGCTGGAAAGCAAACCAGGGGAGCCCGTCTCCCCTGTGCAGGCTGCTCGTCCGCTCCTTCCAGCAGCACCTTCCAGCAGCCATGCGCTGGAGCAAGCACTGCCACACAGGGCGCTGGAGAAGCAGACCTGCATATTTAGCACTCCCATGTGATTTAGAAAAAGATGCACAAGTAGTGTTTTCCTGTGCAGTGAGATGGACAGGACCACCAGCTCATCCTTCACAGCTAACTAGGCTGGCTGTCATGCTGGCCAGCAACAGGCAAGGAGAGGGTTTGAATGCTCATGGGCCAGCCCCACAGGTAGCCCCACGACAGTGTTCATCACTGCTCTGCAGGGCCTCCCAAGCTCCCATGGGAACAATCTCCTGCCACTGCCACAACCCCACACACAGGCCCCGGATAGAAGCTCCGTTTGAAATCATGGCTGCAATATGATGCAATTTAGCTCCTGATAGGAGCAAAGGGACCTGGAAAGGGTGACAGCATCACCTGGCCCTCAGCTTCTTGCCCCGTCTTGGGTTCCTCTTGTCCTCTGGAAGAGGATCTGGATGCCAGGACACCTTCTCCCCTCCGATGGGCAAACCCATCACCTTGCTGCTGCTGTCTGAATCATGACTGACACCTACATTCCTTGGGTAGGATCAGCCATTAACAGGATACATTGTTAATCAGGACAGCACCAGAGCTCCTCCGAGCTACAGTGTCCCTTGGAAGAAGGGGAGCGAGATTCCCTGCAGCTGAACTGAGCCTGAGCTTCATACCCTCTGATTATCCCAGGCTGTCATGATTCAGTTGTTACTTGCAGCAAACACCCTGCAGGCAGCAGAATAAAGGAAGGTGGCTCTTTCTGCAGATTAATTCAGTTGCTGTCTTTGTTCCAGCGCTGTCGCACTGCATAGCAGCTGCTTACCCCGCATACCCCTGTAACTGGACTTTTGGCAGAAGCACATGCTCCTGGCTGCCACCAGCCTGTGCTTTTTGTGGTATCACTGCAAACAAAGGTGGCTCTGTCCCGTCCCATCACAGAGCTGCCTCCTGCCACCAGCACAGAGGCAAAAGCATCACCTACAGCATGGAGAGAGGGGAGATATTCTGGTCACTGCTCTAACTGTGCGTCAAAACCTTTCTCTTGCTAGGGGGGCATGTAATGTAATTAGTAAGAAGGTGCCTTAGACAAGCTGCTTTGGCATATGGTCCCTTCCCCCAGCGCTCTGCTATTAGCTGCCAGAGATAAAAAGCTGTGATGTGCAGAAAGAGAGCTGGAGGTATCAAAGATGTCACCAGCAAGCTGCTCTTTGAGGGGATGGGGATAGGATGGGGATGGGATGGGTGAGAGCAGCCAGCTGGAGGGACCAGAGTGGCCTTATACCACAGAGGAATGCAGTAAGGGTTAGGGCTGCTCGTCCTTCTCCCACCCTGTGCCCACGCTGCAGCCCCACCACCTGCCGGGCTTCTGCCTGCATCCCCCATGCTGCAGGGAGGATGAGGCTCTGGCATTTCAGGGATGCCTCCATGCATGGGAGCAGCAGGAGGGACGGCGGTGCTGCAGCGTGGGTGCTGGCGAGCACAGACAGGTTCTCTGCGGTTCACCAGGAAAACTCCCTTCCCAATGGGGCATCTTGTGCAGAATGAGCTACAGATGTAAAGGCTGACCCGCTTTTAATTTCTGGAGTGATTTTTAAGCAGCACCAAGGGAAGGGAGGCAACCTATTGAGAAAGAGGTAGTTTTACCCTTTCTGTGCTGGTGGGGAAGAAAGGCTACAGGGACAAAGGCTGTTGGTGTCCACCTCTGTTCAGTGTTCGGAAGTCAGACCCCATCTGCTTGCATATTTCTGAATATCAAACTAGAGGAAAGTAGGATAAGGGCCTTCACGTCTAGGCCAGCATGATCTCTCATCTCGTATGCTTTAACCTCTCCAGCTTTGATACATCCCCTGTCACTGCATGTGCACCCATTCAAAGCACTTCTGCAAAGCTTCTTTTCCTGGCTGATTGATTTGACAGGTTTTCTTTGCATCACTTCCCTGAGTCTTTCTTCTCTTTCTTCCTTATTGCATCCAGGAAAAAAGGATCTGCCTTTTCCTGGAAGGCCTTTTACAGCCTTTCCACTTCAAACCTGTGGTGCCAACCAGAGACTGGTCGCTTCTTTGCTGGATACTTGCTGTGTTTCCCAGCAAATAACCATCCTCCCTCCTTCTATACAGGTATTTCTACCTTGCAGAAAGGTTCCTGCGAACATCTCCTCACCCTCCTTTTAAGCCTTTTTTTAAAACCTTCCATTAAACTTTAAATTGGAGACAAAGCAAAGAGTGGTGACCCCAAAGTCCCACCCACTGCTGCAGCTGTGACCCTCCAGTGTGTCTGAATCATCACCCAGCCCCACACATGGCTGCTTCACACAGGCATAGCCTCTTCTGGTTCTTCCCCCTCCTGCAGCTGTTCTGCAAGCCTCAAGGAACTTCTTGAACCTCCTCTGAAACCAAATCGCCTCAGCCCCTGCCATTGCCCTTGGTGGCCAGTGCTGGAGACTGATGGATCCTGCCCTATCCCCAGCCTCTCCACTAAGCTGCTGAGCCCACCCTGTCCACATCCATCACCCAAACACTTCTGGGTTTGCTTCCTTGCAGAGGTGGGTGCCTGCAAAGCAGCTCGGGGCTCTGCTGGGTGCCATGGCTCTGAGGTGGCCAGGTTGTGAGGAGCTCTGCTGGGGCCATGCTGCTGGGGTCCGATTCCTGAGGGAGCAATGCACCCACAGGTGAAGTGAGAGGAGCCTGAGCTGCCCTGCAGCTGTCTTCAGGTTGATGCCGAGATACTATGTCTCCAAGGAAATGGGACCCTACCTCCATATTTTTTCCTTCCTGCTGTGGACTGGAGCACAGCCCTGGTAAGCCCTGGCAGGTCCCGGCCGCTGCAGTGGTGACGAGCCAAGCAGGGTGCATTTGGCATCCCGCTTGTCCTGGGCTTGAAGTACAAGGCTGCCCAAGCTTATCCCCTGCTGAGGGCCATCCCTGCTTTCCCAGTACCAAGAATGAGATGAATCTGCCCCCAAACACCCTCCCACCCTGGGCTGGTATGTGCAGATTGGTGTCAGGAGCACTCAGAAAAGCACAAAGTTGATACGGCTGGGAAGGGGAAAAAGATTGTTTTTCAGTGCTGGATTTTGGGGTGTTAGAATAAGAACAACTTATTTGCAATCACTGTGTGGCATCACGGCTGCTCTGGAGCTAGCCACATCAGCTAGTCCTCTCCTTATCCCAGCTGGATGGACTAGACACAGCCCAGTTCTCACAGAACTACAAGGCTGGGGTTATTTTTCTGTAGAATTAACTATGAAGGTCCACAGTCCTCCCTCCATCCTCCATTAAATCCATTTCCCTATGAAACTGGAAACCTTGATTAACAGCCTGCTATGGGAGACAAATCCCTGGGGTCTGTCTGTGTGCCCAGGAGACTCTCTGTGCTCCGGGGTAAACGTACGTTTCATTTTTGCTCTGCAAAAGACAGAAGGGACTGAGCTGTCTTCAAAGAAGCCTAACAATTCACAGGAAAAACTGAAAAATACCCACAAACCGAGCAGTTTCTTTGGAAGTAATTTTCTCTTAAGAAGTTCTGTCTGCATTTTTTATTAATAATACAACACCCTGGATATGTCAAAAACACAGGAGAATACATTTCCTGGTGGGGAGCTCCAGGCTCACAGAGCCAGGCAGTGCAGCTGGGTTGTCACTTGCTTCTTGGAATTTAATTTCCTAATCAACACGTCTGTGAAATCACTGTATTTTCAAAGCTCAGTTTCCAGAGCTGCTGGGATCAAAGACTGGGGAGGTGGGGGGAGAGTGGGGAGGGGAAAACCTGCCGTCTCCATCAGCTGTCCAGCATGGAGAAAATACCTGCCTGGCAAAGCCTGAAAAAGAGATGGTTTAATGCCCTGACCTGGGTTTAAAGTTTCAGAACCAAACAAGAACATAGGGATGCAGAGACACAGCTCTCATCACACTCCCCCTTTGGGGAAAAAAATCCATTTCTTAGAAATGTGGGAACCCTCTTGAGATTTGTGGGGTCTGGTTGGCCCCTCCTGGGGTGGGAGTGCTATGGGGAGCCCTGGAGCACAGAGGAGGGGGCTGCAGAGACCCCCCTGGAGCCACTCTGTCTTTCTGTAGGTGATGTGAGTGTCATTGCTTTCACACCGTCCCCACAAACAGCACCCATCACCCATGTCCAGGACAATGACTCACCTGGCTTTTTGATTTCGGCGTCCAACTGGTCCCACCTCCTGGAGAGGCTTGGGGCCAAGCAGCCTTTCCCCAGGCATGAGATCTCACAAGTATCAAGCAAGAGGAGCTCAAATACGTTAAAATTGCCCAAATCTGACTCAGACAATCAGATTTTTGCTTCTCTGACACCTGCAAAAACATAAGTTCACTTGTCTGGCAGTCACCTAAAAGCCCTCCCAGAAGATGCAGGCTATGCTTGTATTTGAAGAAGTTAGAAACATGGGGGTGGTGGGGGTGATGGTGGTGGCAGGGAATCCATCAAAGAAACTCCCAACCTTCTGGGGTCTCAATTATAATGAAAAATGGTAATTCCCCCCCCCCCCCCTTTTCTCCATGATGATCTTTTCCCTGCTCACTGTCTGTAGCGATGCTTGTCTGATGTTCAGCAGCTACTTGCACTGTGATACCACCACATTAAGGAGCACCCCTTCAGTTCCTAGGCATGTGGGAGATGCCCACCCATGTCTCCTGGAGATAACCATAGCCTTGGGCAAGTGGAGTTACTTGGCTCTGGGATGCTGGCAAGTCAGGTGAATTAACCAGAGTTGCTAAGGCGATACATGGAGCTGTCAGCCACCCCACCAGGCAGGGGCAGGCACAGCATCCTGCAGAGAGACGTGAATCCACGCTGGAGGATTCATCTCTCCCTGTGGGATGTTGTGCCTGCCCGTGCCTGGCAGAGCTGCATGGATGCAGCAGATGCCAGCGGCAAGTTTTTGGACTGGTGTCTGCCATCCTCTGGGCTCTGGCAGAGCAGCTGGAGCCCCCAGCACATTGCACTGGCAGATGACTCAGCCTTCATCAGCCCATTCCACCACCTCCGTGCCACCTCTCTCACTGCCCAAGCAAAACCAAGATGTTCAGCTCAGCTGTCCAGGAGCAGCTTCAGGTGGGACTGTGTAGGGAACTCTCTCCTGCTGCATGGCTGATGCTCTTGCCATTGTGCTTTTCATTCAAGTTTTGCTGTGTGTGGCATGATCACAAAAAAATAGCATCACAGGAGAGTAGGAAGACAGGTATATACTCAGATTCATCCTATTGGACTAATGGGCAGGAGGGGGATGACATTGCCAGGCCATTACTTTTATTTTCTCTGCAGCTCCCTGCAGCTGTGGGTACCCCTCATGCTAGCACAGCTCTTTGGAGGTGTTAATTAATTAGAGTATCCCGGGTACCATGTATGCAGATGGAGGGGGGGACAATGGGACAGCAGGGTACTGCATGGTGAGTCACTGGTGCTGGAGAGGGGACTGCCTTTCCTCCTGGAACCACTGCCACATCCTGTGCTGGAGGAGGAGGGTTTTGCCTCTGAGATCCTCAGCAGGACAGGGCACGCACCAGTGCTGGCGAAGTAGCACCTGGCTGTGCGTGCAGGACCCCCTTGCCCGTGGCATTTGGGCAAGCGCAGCCAGTGAGGTGGCTCATTCACAAGACGTGTTACGTGGAGACAGTCAGGAGCTGCACAGAGGATGCAGCTCCTGACCCTGTGCAGCGTTTGTTCTGCTGGGTGCAGAGATGTGGTGGTTGTTCCTGGAAGCAAAAGTGCTGCCAAGGCGAAGCAGGCTTGTGTGACCTGAATATATTCTGCAATGTAAAGGGAGTCATTTTGCCCTTGGAGCACATGAACTGAGATTACATGGAGCAGGGGTTTAAGAGCACCCTGCATAACACAGGCTGGAGGGTATCAGAAAGCAAGTTCTCCCTGAGTGTGACATGGATGCATTATCTACCTTCTGGAAGAAAATACCTCCTGGTTTACAGACTCTGTGTGATGGAAAGGCAGCTGTAGCTCTCCCTCTCTGTCTCGAACACTTTCTTGACAGTAGTTTTGGGTGAGGATTATTTCTAGCACCCTCACCTGCATCACCCCCTGCCCCATCACACAGCTCCCCACTGTTGCGTCCCACAGAGGCATCTCCTCTGCCATGATGCCCGGGTCACCCTAGGGCAGAGGGTGGCAAGACAGCTGCTCTGCCACCTCCCTGTCCCAAGGCTCGCCACCTCTCTCGGGGCCCTGTGGCAGGTGTGACCCCGCTTTCCAGGGGCTGCCAGCTGGGGTGGGTGTGAGGCCCAGGGCTGGGAACCCCCTTTCCATCCAGCACAGAGAATTTGGCACTTATTCCCCAACAGCGTGTGAAAGGAGACGTGAGCACAGTGGGTGCTGGGAGAGGGGAGACCAACCCTGGCAGATCCGCAGCCAGAAAATTCAGGAGGGTGAAAACTGGAGGGAGGGGGAGGAATTTTTGTGGGTTTTCTTTGTTTTCTTCTTGTTTTTATTTTTTCCTTTTTTCCTTTTCCTTTTTTTCCTTTTCTCCTTTTTTTCTTTTTTTTTCTTTTCCTTTTTTCCCCCCTTGTTTTTCTTTTCTTTTCCTTTTCTTGTTTGCTTCTTTTCGCCTCTATTTTCCTTTAATATTTTTTTTCCTTTTAGAAGTTTTTTTCCCGTCTTTCCTTTTTCGCTTGTCACCGCTGCAGGGGCGCTTCGGGCCGGGCCGGGCCCGGGGCGGTGCCGGGCCGAGGGGCGGGCGGTGCCGCCGGCGCACGGGCCCCCCCTGGCGGCGGCGCGGGGTGAGCGCGGCGGGGCCGGGCCGCGCGGGGTCCCCGCCTGAGCCCGTGCCCGGCCCAGCACCCGGCTGGCACGCAGAGCCCGGGGCTGGGCGCTCGGGTGCGGGTCACCGTGTCCCCGTGCCTGTGGCCGCGCCCCGGGGACGCGTGTTCGTGCCTGGGGGGCCGGGGTCAGCTCCCGCCGAGACCCCCGGCCGGTTCGCCGGTGCTGCAGCCTGGGGGGGGTCACGGGGACTGGGTCGCTGCTACTGTCAAGAAGCGGAATTCAGGGAGTGAAAGCAAGTCATGGCAAGCTCCCCGCGCTGGGGGTGGGTTCTTTGGCACGCATCCCTCCGTGATGCCAACCCTCCAGCCGCGACGGGCCTCTCTGTCACAGATCCCCCAGTCCCCCAGCCACGCGCCGGGGCAGAGTGTTTGCCACCAAAGCAAGTCCCACGCGGTAGGAAAGGCAGCATGGTGCAGGAGGAGACATTCCCCTCCGGTAGCTCCTCGCAGGGTGCCAAGCCAGGCCCCGAAGAGCAGCTGGCCTCTGTGACCCAGGGGATCAGGGTCCAGGGATGCCAAGAGCAGGGTCGCAGGGTCGTGGGAAAGGGGAAGCACAGAGGACGGTGCCTGTCGCCCCGCACCACCCTCCAGGCCTGTGCCGTGCAGGGCAGGTTGGGTCACGCCTGCAGCCGCTCCTTCCCCATCCTGCAGGCATCCGCAGGTTTTCCTGCAGAACAGGTTTTCTGGTATTAGTGATACTGCTCTTTCCCTCTCTCTTCCAGTCCCACCCCGCAGAGCTGAGGAGGCAAGGAACAAAGGCAATGACAGTATCACAAAAGGCTGTGCAAAACCGCAGCAACTAGTGCCATGCACCCCAGCTCCCCGGTGCACATCACTGAGCACCCCCAGACAAGGCTCTCACCACACACGGGTCCTGCTCTCCCACCAGGCACAGCGAGTTCCCCTCCGTGACTCAGATAAAGCCACCCCCTTGCACAGGACACCCTGCTGCTGTTACCAGGCAGGAAGGCCTCACGGGTCGCCTCTCACTCTCCCACCACCCTGGTACCGTGACCACCTTCGCCTCCCACCTTCTCACTCACTGCCCTGGAAGAGGGTGCTGAGCCTCCCTTCCCCGCCCCTCCCTCCCAGCCCCCACGCTCCTGCCCTCCCCAGGGGACCAGCAGACATTCCTCTCGGACACCCAACCCTGGCCACACAAAACTAGAAGCATCCCCCCCAGCTCCACGCAAGCCAGGAGAGGGTGGCTGTGCCTCTTGCTTCCCATGACTTTCATTTTGCCAAAGTAAAATGCATTGCTCCTGTCTTCTGGCATTGGGAATGACCAGGAGCAGGCCTGGAGGACTCATCACCCCCCATCCCCTTGATTTTTAATCAGCAGGAGGAGCACACAGCTAGTGAGGTCTGCCTACATTTTACTTTTTTTGTGTGTTTTTTTTTTTCATTCCCAGACTCCTGACTTCAGCAAGTCATGCTACTCGCTAAAAGCTTTGGCTCCTCCATTTGGCTGCAAGGTGAAGGTGGTGGTCATCGGTGACCTCCGCTGCCTAGAAACCAGCCTCCTTTCCTTACACAGAGGTTTCTCTTCCCTTTTTCTGTACTACTCTAAGCAGGGGCTTTGCTCTTCTGGAGGTGGTGTGCTCCCGGCAGCAGTCCGTGTGGGTGCAGTTACCCCATCATTCTGACCTCACAGGACGTGGCTGAGAGAGTTTCTCTCATTTAAACTGGTTCTTTGGATTTTGTTAGAAGTCCACTGGTAGTCAATGCCTTTTTCCTTAAAATTGTCCCTTCTGCATTCTGGGTCTTACACAGGAGTCTTTTCAGCAGAATAAACCAAAATTAAAATCTAGCCCTTCTGTTCATGGAAAAGGCATGGAGAGTACAAACTCCTGAATTAAATGTCAGTTGACAAGAACCTAAAAGACATTAAAATCCCATGACTTGCTCTCACTTGTTTTCCTGTCATTGCAGCTCTGTTCCTGCTTCTTGTGTTGGCACCCCCCCCACCCCCCTGGAGTGTGCCTGCCCACCAACCCTAACCACCCTGAGCCCCACAGCACATCCAGCTGCGACCACCAGCTCCCAGCTCCTCTGGCTCACGATGCAGAATAGAAAGAACAATGGAAGCAGGAGATGGAAGCCTTTAAATCCAGGTTTTCCAGCCTCGGAGACCACATGAAAAATGTTTAGCCTCTTTATTGACTTCTTGACTTAGTCTTTTCCTATGTGAATTACTTTGTTTACAATTTGTATACCCGTAACTTTGTCCATGAGTGATTATAAATTAATGAGCAATTCCCTGACAATACAGGGATATGCTCCTGGGGAAATATACTTTCTTCATGTTTCTTTTAAAGATGCCAGATGTCTACCTTAATTGCACAGATAAAAAGCTAAACTCCACTGATGTCAGTGTTGTTAGCTGGGTTTTAATAACAGATAAATAAAAAAAAAAAAATCAGTAACAAGCAAAAATTCAGAGAGAATAACGCAACACCCACACAAACCTCCCATTCAGGAGATCCTGGTAGTGATACTTCCCTTATTTGCAGCATACGGCTCAAGTGCCTAGGACCCCAGACCAGAGCTCTCCTTTGCATTACCTCTTCCCCCCTTGAGGAAGAAAATCCTGTGCAGAAAATGTATCCAACACCATGGTGATGAAGTAAAATTAGCAGTGGAAAAATCAGCATTCTCTAGCTCCAGCCTCAGAAAACGCCAGGGTCCTGGGAGCAGGAAGAGGCTCTGCAAACTCTCACCCTCCCCCCTCGCAGGTGGGTGGCTGCCTGCGTTCAAGGTCCACTCCAGACAGAGTGCAGCAGAGTAACCTTGGAGCTGAGCAACGCAGAGGGAGCAGTGTGAGAAAGAGCTGGAAAATGATTAGTCTGGGGCCTCCCCACCTTGGCACTTTGGCTGGGCCCCCCATGAAGCTTGCACACCTGTACAGGCGTGCCTGTGCCCAGCCAAGGGCTTTGCTGATCCCAGCCCTGCCTTACTGATCTGGCTTCCCAGCTTCAGCCTGGACATGCCCCATCACAACAGATTTGCGCGGCCATCAGTGGAAGCTAATGGCATCCCATTCACTGAAACCCAGGACATAGTGATTTAACCTCAGCAAAAAGCTGTAGCTATTTGGTAACCACCAACTCTGAAGCATGTGCAAGTAGAAACACTGATGTCTGAAAAGATGGTTTAAGATCTATCAGATTTCCCCCACACTCATCACAACAGGAATAACTGTTCCCTCTGTTTTACTTACAGTAAGTAGGTGAACCCCTGTTTCTTGGGTTCCTAATCCAAAAAAATTGAAGGTGTTTTTTTTTTTTCTTTTTCCTCTGAAAAACATAAGGAGTTACAACACTTTACTGAATTAAAAGGAGCATCACCCGAGCGCTGGGGTTGTGTCCTTGATGGATGTCCGCTGAAACAGCTGTAAGGAAGGTGGGGAGATATGCTGGTGCTGGTCCACACTAGGCAAGGTGATGTCCTAGGAAAGCTGGTCAGCGGCCCCAGAATAACTCCTCCCTGATTCCAGCTCTGGAGGCAGGCTCTGACATCTCCATGGCTGCAAGATGAGAGTCTTCAGAGTGAAAAGCATAGACAACACCAGCAGCCTGTTAAGCATATAAGTAATCCAAATGCATCTAGCAACTTTTAATGACTTCAGCTGAAATTTCACAGTATTTCACAGGTAAGGCTTTACAGAGCATTGTTTTCGAACTGCTTTTTGTTGTCTTTACTTCAGGGTTTGCTGTTTCACATCTTCACGGTTCAGTGGTGTTACTGAATGCCAAGAAGTCAACCCTCAGCAAGAGCCCTCCAAGGCTCTTTGGGAGTAATTACTTTGAGAAGAAAATAGCTACCGCAGTTCTGAAGACTAATTAGCGGGTCAGCTACTTTTGTTCCATCTCTCCTTGCCATTTCCATCCACTGCTTTCCCTGGGAGCCCAGACTTGCTGTCATCTTTATTACTACCCTGTAGCAGCCCTCAAATGAAAGGCTGGCTTCATTACAGCTCACGACGTTAACTACTTTTCAGTGATACCTCTTCTTTTCAAAGATCAAGGTTCAAAAGTTGCACAACTGGAATACACCCAACATACCAAGCATTATTTATTAGTGTTATAAATCAACTCTTTTAACTCTATAGTATGCCTGGGCAGTAACAAATCAACCAAGCTTTTTGACCTGGGTGGAAGCTAGGACAGCAAGTGGCTCAACCCAAGAAAAAGGTCTTAGTGGTGAGGAACGACAGCCTTGTAGCAAGGCCTCACGTAAGTAACCCCGCAGAGCAAACTGTGCCCTGTTTAAAAGCTGACCTCTTTCAGAGCGCTGCATCATGGTTACACTGACTGGGGCAGCTGCTACCACAGCAAGGGGAAATCAAAAGCACTCAGATTACCGTGCCTACTGCAATCCTTTCAAATCACATCATCTTTAGTCATCACCTCACTACAGGCTCAAGCTGTACACTCCCAGGAGCACAGAACATCTTTTTACATAATACATGTCTAACTCAGCCAGCTGAGCAAGGCCCTGGCCTCTAATGACAATTTTTATGCTCTCATTGACGTACATAAAACCAGGCAATTTTACTCCTTACACACACAACAGCAATCAGGGTTCCAAACCCTGGCTGAAGCCACTGAGATCTCTTCATCTGCTTGTGACACTGCCCCAAGCAAAACCATCAGATGCAAAGCTGCCTGTTGTGCTGGACAAAGAGAAGCGGCCGAGGAAGGCTGCTGAGCTGCAGCAAAGCTCCCGATGGCAGGCTCCTGGAGGGAGGTGAAGGTTTGTAAAGCCAAGGCTAACGGACCTGCCACCAGACCTTCCGCCTGCCAAACGGCGGCATTCACACTGAGGTTTTTAAACAGACTGTACGGCATGAAGCGAGGGAAATCACCGACACTTACCGCTTCCTCCCCAGCTGCCAGGAGTCTCTTTGAAGCTCAGAGCAGATTGTATCTAAACACCAAGCTGCCTTTTGAAGATGTACTTGTTATTTTTAATCAGATAGCAGCAGCAATAAATTCAAAGACTCATTAAACTTTCAAGTCAGACTTCTTCCTTCCCTTAAGTACTCACAAAATGAACACTCGTTTTCATTAGCTGATAAATCCTCAGTTAAGATTTGAGACTGAAACAGCAATACGTATATGAAGATAGGGTAAGGAATAAGAAATGTTTAAACTCAGCGCTAGGCATTTCATAGTTAGCAGTGGCCTCAGTGCTTCTAGAAGCCTCCCCCATGTCTGAATATTAAGAGTACAACTTCATAATACACTTAATCTGATCCACCCGTGGGCTTCCACAGACAAGAACACTTTCACTCCTTGCACACTCCCACGTTTACCCCAAAATCTACCATCATATAGCTTTGCTATGAAGTCACCAGTTGACTGATCTTACGGAGAACTGTTTTTTGGTGGATTTATTTCCTGTTTCCCTACTGGAAGAAATGGGTCTGTTTTGCTAGTCGCTAGGTCTTGGGGTAGGAAATAAAACAAAAAAATTATCCCTTTGGTGACTACAATTACAATCAAGTTTGCTCTACACTGAAACTTCATCACGTCACAGCTCATAGCAGGCGCCACCACCACACAACACATACTTCACAGAACCCTTCTGGTCACATCCTAGAGATGGCATCAACCCAGATCTGCAAAGCCATATCTGCAGACCATCAGCACAGAGCAACCATGCTAAGAATCAGGCTCGGAGGATCAGGAAGTGGGTACTGCCTGTGCTGCAGAGAACTCTCCCGTGCAGTTACAGGCCCACAGCATTTCTCAACACCACAGCTGCGACACTCCTGGGAAAGAACATGGCTTCTCATTATTCCCTCCGCTAGCAGGAATTCTGCTCGTAAAGGCAATGCTGACTCAAACTGCTACCCCCAGAGAACTTGCCCAATGTACAAGCACCCACCCCTCACTGCAACAGGTAAGCAGCTACCAGGGAGGCACAGCCTGAGAAGTGACTGGGAGATCCCCAGAAAGTGGAACTGTTCACTAGCATTGCTAATACCCAGCCTTCTGGTGCAAGCCAGCAGGAAGCCCAGGGCTGAAACCTTGCCTCCACCAGGACATATTTAACCCTTCCCTCTCAAGCTTTTGCCACCACCCCTGAAGTTCTACCCTTTTGCTTCAAAAAAATTTCCACAGATTCTAGCCTCTTAACTTCTACCCACATGGAGCAGACTCAGCCCATGCCCTTTTCCAAGGCAGTACCAGGCAAACATCAGTTCTGTAACTGCTACACTGTATTCAGCGCGGATTTTTTCAGAGGATTTCAGCCTTCCAGGCAAAGGCTTGTAACAATGTGCTCACAACTGCCACACAAAGAGAGGCATGTGCCTGCACCACCAGGAAGAGACATCTTTGAGAGATGTCACACAAGACTAGCAATTAATCTTCCCGTTTCCTGACAAGCATGAAAATTCTTAGTTCTTTTGAAATACAAGCCTCATTTAAACTGAAAGAATGATTTTTCTTTTAGAGAAACCAGAGATAAACCTGCTATTTACACTAAAATTCAGTTTTGCACTACAGCCATAAACACCCATCTATAATGAGAACACTTCCAAATGCTTTGTGGCTTCAACTCCATCTTTCCAACAGTTTGTACAGCTGCCAGTGCTCATTTGACATCAGGGCCACCTCCAATGCCATAGTGAGTTCACAGACATCCACCCCACTGTGAAACAGGAAAACCTGCAGCTCAAGTCACCACTGATGTAAGCAGCAAGCAAGATCTTCCCCTTCATCCAGTTCTCAGTTCTGCTAAAAACAGCGTGACTAGGCAAAGCAGCTCACTGTGCCCCAAGCCTTGATCTCTCAAAACTTGTAATACTGAATCTCACAATGAAAATGCCCCACTCTCTCGCACATCCTCCCACCCTCCCAGTGGAAGGCTGTGAAGGCCAGCAAAAACTGCCCTCCCAACCCCCCTGCACTGACCCATGCTCTTAAACAACAACCTTGTCACCCACCATGTCACACCAGTTTTCCGATTTAGATGAATTGTTTCTCCTTCAGATAGCTCAGCATTGGCATTACAGGGTCTACAACACCCCTTCCAGAGCTACACGGGTCAGCTTCAGGGGCTCCTGTGCTCCAAGGCAACGGATGGCAGCCTCTTGCTGCATCTACCCCCCATCAGACTGGAACAGGACAGCCACAGCCAACAGTGCATGCCAACTAGAGGCACCAGTTCCCTCAGCTCTAGTCAAAGCACCCAACATCTGTATTTAACAGAGCTGTTATAATCTTCAGAAAAACACAGACCTAAGGTATTCACTACACATGGAAGTTTCTGTAAAAAAAAAAAAACAACAAAAAAAGCCTGCAAGGCTCAGAATCCAGACTGTTGCCTTTTGTTTTAAGAAGCTGGCATCCATATGCCATAGATTACCCAACACCTGCTTCTTGCCCAAGTTTCACATCTCCACTGTTCCAACAGCCTCTAAGCTAAGGCTATTTTTTTTTGTCTCATTCTAAAGTTCTTGTTATTTTGCATGTTTCACCAAGTTGTGTACTTACTTGAAAAAGGGAGTTCAGAGTCACAAATGAAGACTGACCAAAACCAAATCCTTTATTTCCACAACTGTATAAATGTGCTCCAAGTATGGCGTCCAACACAAGTTAGAAAAACAAGATAGAACATGCCAGTTGCAAACTAGATCAGTTCACCAACGTGCTGACTCCTTGGTATTAGGCTTAGTTACACAAGACCAGTCACAGTAAAAAGATACATTTTAGAGTACAAAGAGTAGCAGGATGTTAAGCCATTTCAGCTTGTGCACATACAAGTCACACTTCTGGCAGAAAACGCAGAGAAGTTTGTATTACTATGCTGGAAGCTATGTTGCATCACTTTAAATGGCATCAATATCGATATCATCGTCTTTATTGTTTGCAGGCTTCACAGTTTCAACTTTAGGTACACTGGCAGTTGTAGAGTACACCACCTGTGGAGACAAGTCACTTTATTACACCTACTGCCATTAAGCATGAGAACAGCTTTAAACGTCAGTAGTTGCACCACCCGCCTGCTCAACAGCCCTTCTATTGCCATGAACTGCTACACACTGCTCGATGTTCTGAAACGCACCGCACAGCATCTGCCACTGCAGGAGTTAATACTGTATAGGACACCCAAGTTAAGGGATGTTGACATTACAATAACACCTTAACATCAGTCTTTAGAGGGAAGTGGCATGCATCTGTGGCAGTAGGAAGCAGGATCTCATGTTCAGCAACAGGAGCAGGTATTACTGGGAGGAAAACAAACCCACGTGAAAGGAAGCCCAGCCACACTCTGCTGGAGCGTAGGCAAGAGATTTTACTTTGGTCTGAACTCTGAGGAAAACAGTAATTTGTTCTTTAATCAGTTTTTTTAACACACACCCCACCACTAACTCTTTAGAACACGAGGCTTTATGCCCAATACCTTGTCAGTCTTCCCACTGTATGAACTACTGTAGGGGAGACTGTACCATTCCACAATGACAGTCTCTGGCTTAATAAAATGAATCTATACTGTTACAAAAAAATGACCTTGGGTAGACAAGTGATGATGTGTAGCAAAAATGCTGACAAAGCATTAGAAACCAGGTGTTCCTCCAGTTCCCAGCACACACAGTAACCCATGAATTAAGCTATTTTATAATGCAAAGAGAAAAGTTAAAGGACTTAAGCATGCAGGCTGGAGTCCTTTATAGTAAGAGAACCTTTCCTACCTCTATGTTCTCATCTTCATCCTCTTCTTCATTACCGGAAGATTCTTCTTCAGCTTCCTTCAGCCATTTAATAAATGGTTCTGCTTTGACACGGATTTCTTTGGCAAGCTCCTTTGAGACATATTTCTTTGAGGCCTGAAAGGCAGAAGTACAGACCTTCTGAAAACACTGAAGCAGTTTATGTCAGATCATACCCAAACACAGCAAGAGCCCAACTGAGAACTCCAACCTCACTCCACTGCCTTAACAGCCCATTTTGAAAAAGGGAAGTTTCTCCCAGACAGTAACTTCACTCAGATTAGTTGTTTAAAGACATCTGCACAAGCTATTACACCCGAACAGAGAAACCAGATGCAATATACTACATTCAGGTACTTAGCTGGTACAGTATGTGTACTTACCTTTTCTGCCCAGCCAAGGATGACTTCTTCTTCCAGAAGATCTGCATCATACATTTCCTTCAGAATATGTGGTATTTTAGAAATAAGCTGAGACTGATGCATGGCTACCACACACTCGAAGCCATGGAGAAGGTACCGCTGAGCTTTCTTGTTGTTGTGGCAGAACTAGAATTGTGATAAAAGCACAGTGAAATTAAAAAGCATGATAAAACAAATTGAACTAGCCTTTTCCTCTCCAGAGCAAACTGCTGCTTCTGCTCTTAACTCAATGATGCAGCAAAATCTACAGCAGCTCATACTATCCCTGCGAGCAGTTCTCCCCAGCTAAGTGGTCCAAAAATCATGAACTACAGAAAGTCTTCCCCACAGTACCAAGCAATCCAGAAGTGCCAAGCAGTTGGTACAAGAAAAACCCCAACACAACAGTTCTCGTTACACTGGGTACAGAAGAGGAGACTGCTTACACGAAGGAAGTGACGTCTGTATTTCCTTATCTGTTCACGAATCTTTTCGTCAAAGAGTACTTCAGTGAGAACTAGTGGGCCCATAGCCTTTACATCCAGTCTCTCTGCTTCTGCTACAATGTCTTTGTCAGAAGTATCAATGACACCTTCTTCCTTCTTTTTCTACAAGATGGGAAGAGAGAGAAACATTTTAAACCTACTGAGGTCTGCATCAATGCTCTATTGCGCTGCTTCCTTCCCCAATGCTGGTAAAACCAGTACTCTGGTAGAGACTTAAGCTACTTGCTATTAAGTCTCCTTAATAACATCTTGTAACACTACAGCAGAGTGGCTACTCTATTCACCTTCACAAAATCAAACAGTATGTTGACTCTCTCCTCCACTGTTCTTTCCAGGTCTTCACTAAGTGTGAGGTTCTTTGCATGGTCACTGATTTCATCCATTCTACGCCGCTGGGCTTCTTCTGTTGTGTCTTCACCCCAGTCATCATCATCCTCCTCCTCCTGAACAACAAAACCAAACCAGGAGATTCATAGGATGTTACTACAAGCTTAGTAATTAGTGTTGTTTCTAGACACAGACTTGAGAGCATTTTTAGAAGTATTTTTTATTTTTCCCTAAAGAATTGGTTACACTGTGATTTGTAAGCCAAAAGATGGAGAGAGGGCAGATACAGTAAAATACTAATGAAAGCTAGACACCAGTTTTCAGCAGTCTGCAGCATTACTTGAAGTGCAGTCGTACCCCTCCATCTAGTATACTTATGGTATACTCCTTTTTCAGAAACCTGGACTGTTAAAGGATATGCAGCTTTCACTTAGCAAGGAGCATAAGTGCTGTTACCAAAGAGTTGCTAACTGCTACAGAGGAGACACAGATCCTTCTACTGCAGCAGTGAACTTCTGGATACAGCAAGAACTTCTGGTGCAATGCTGACTAGCAGGGAATACCAGCAATTTTTAAGCTTTAAATCGCAGCAAGCCACCACACACCCCATCTCCCCACTTTCCCTTCAACTTACCACAACCTGTGGAGGAGTTATCTCCTCCGGTGGTGGGGGTGGAAGTGTCTCATTGCTGGACACAGAACCATTCTCTTTGTCCTTGCCTTTTCTGTTCTTCTTCTCCTTTTCTTTCTTTCCTGTACCAGTGTCACCACTTTCTGCAAGTGAATTTTATGTTTTATTCTATGAAATAGAACAAGCTAAAAAGCCCCTGCAGTACTGTACCTCTGCTAAATCCCCTATGGTACCCACCCCCAGACATATCCAGGGCTGACGCACATCTGCTGGGGAAATCCCTGGTTCCAGTGAATGTCTTCTCTCATCAAGACCTAAGCCTGTCCAAGTCTATATAACAGGTGACCTCACAAAGCAGAGACCCCTGGAATAGGTTAGACTTTTCTATTCTAGCAAGCTTAAATTGCAGCAGGCAACTATATGCTTACTACAGAGTGTTGCTTGCACAGAACAAGTACATTGCAAGTAGCATTTAGTATACTTTTACTTCCTACTCTTCTACTTCACACTGCCTTAAAGGCAAAACAGCAAACTGCTGGCTAGTTCTCCTCCTTCCAAGTTTTGTCCCACAGAAGCAAATCCAAGTCTAACAGATAGTTCTACTTGGGAAGGATACAGGATCACAAGGCAAGAGACTGCTTGTATTGGAACTGAGTACAGTACTATACCCTGACCCACAAACATACTCTAGGAGTATGCTGGAGCTTTCTTCTTTTTAAGATATTAATTACATGTGAGTGATACATTTCCCTACTTTGTTGACAGCACTCACACTGAAGAGGTTCCCTTTACCCCCACCAAATAAGGAAAGACTTACCAGGTGGGTTTTTGAGAATGAACGTGCAGAGTTTATGGTTTGTGTCAAGCATGCCTCGATAGCCGCAGGCTTTGCAAGAGTTACCTATAGTTTGTTTCTTAGGATTGACATGCTGTGTAAGAAAACAACCTCCAGTTAATATACCATTTACAGAAAAATTATGTGTTAAAACCTAAACCCAACATTTACATTATTATCTCCACAGAATGAAGCCAGAGAGTCCAATACCTTGTATCATAATCCCCAACAGAGCAAGTTTAGAAGCAGTAATTTAGCTTGGAACTTCCGAGCTGTTGTAAGTGTGTAACTTTTCTAAAGGGGCGTGTGTATAGGTATTAACATCACACCACTTCCAGAAACGTCTAATCCAAGTGTTTCTGTACTGCTACCATTGATACAGACAGAGAGCACTCACCAGATCAGTTTCAGGATTCTCACACTCAGGACAGAGAACAAATTTTTTAATGAATCCATCCAACATGTCTTGCAGCTTATTCGCCTCATGAGATCCATTGACAATGTAACGGTCATTCTTAACATCAAACTGGGTCTGTGCTCCCAGCTCACAACCAAAAAATTTGGTAGGATCTGTAAAGAAAGTGTAATAACCACCACTGCTGTCATATCATCACTGTGATTTTTATACTGCAATTAAAAAGCCACTGCTTCTGTTACTTCAGCCCGATATGATCCCATTTATTTCTTACAGATCCTCAAAGAATGGTATTAATGCTTTATTAGCTACTTAACACTACCACTTCACACACAAAAGCATGAAAAGAATGCTGTATCTCTCCAGACTACTTACACGTTGGAGGCCGATTAAGCGCCTTTGCAACGTCAACCATGTTGACTATAACCGTCTTTATTCCATTTCCTTTGCCCTCCACCTAAAAAAATTAAAAAAAATAATAGTTCAGTGACTGCAACAGCCAAATCCAACATGTATTCCTCATCTCACTACAAAGTTCTGCTTTGAAGCACATCTTAGATGAGCTAATATGCACTTAGTGTGGACAGAAAGAAGCAGACATCCTCATCGCCCTCTTAACTGGCTGAACATTATCAGTGCTTCATACCCCTCTTCTTCCTCTATGAAGAGAGCAAGTAGTGCTAAGTAGGTAGTGTTTCACACCAATGGCTATTAAGTTACCTTGGCAATCAGACGGGGCATTTTGTAGCGATAGAACTGATCTGAAACACTGCGGTTGACGTTGACAGACATTTTGCCTTATTAGTAGCTTTATCAATAAGATGAAGAGATCTTTGATTGCAGTTTTTTGGTATCTTCTGTCTGGAGAAGACGGGATGACATAAACGACTGCAAGAGTTCTCGGTCTCTGACATGAAAAAATTTTCGCCACTGAGGCTGTAAGGTTCTTGCTTGTATGCTATGTTTCCCCAATACAGGTACCAGTGGCTGCGCAACAGCTCTGCAAGTGTTATAAACAGAGAAGAAATTAAACTTAATCTTAACGTACATGAATCAGATCTTGCTAGAGAGCTATATGAGGGACTGTTATTTACGTTGAAAAGAACAAAAAAATTATCAACTAGTACATTCTTTACACTGTGGCTTTCTTCAGCTTGTGGAAGTGAAAAGAGCCACCAAGAATTGTACTGCTAAGGACCTTTTCCTCAGCTACGTGACAGCTTTCCACCCTCATTTTTCTTACTACCCAAAAGCCACTGAACAGCTTAAGACTATTTTCTGTACAATTAACTTCTGAAAGAATGCTGTGATCAATAAGGATGGGAAAATAACACTGCTTGATTTATTATGGAGACCAATGGTTCCTGCATCGAGATGGTCATCTGATATGTTTCAGGCTGCAGGACAGAGGAAGCCAGGTGAAAGATGCTGAAGAGTTTTGAATTCCATATCATAGCATGAACATATCACAAACTGAACTGTCAGAATGTTGATAAATACCAGTAAGATGAATCAGCAGCAATCTGTAGCCCAACATAGTTTTTACATGGCTTACCAGTTGGTTTTTTTTGATCGGAGTGGAAAAAAAGTTGAAAATTAGTAATTCTCCCTCTCACATAAGGATTCTCATAGCAGTTCTGTTGAGTTTTGACTTAACAATAAGCCTGATAAAGTCTGACATAAGTTGACGCTTCACTGTAGAAAGCCTAGCAATGCAGAGGTACAGAGCAGTGCAGCAGCTTTTCCAGTCGATTTTTTTCTCAGGGGAAGGGAGGAAGGGAAGGAAGAAGGAGGATGAATCCTATTACTGAAGTTGCCTTAAGCAGTATTTACATATTTAAATTACCATGTGTCTCTATAATCAGATCTAAGCGTACTTAAGCCACAACTGGACCCTGACTACAGCATGGCTGTGCTGACATGTCATCATGTTGTTATCATTAATGACAGAAGCATTGACACATTAAAATAGCCTTCTGAGTATTTATAATTAAGAGCATGCCTATTGGTGCCACATGGTCCCAGTCCCTCCCCTCTGGTCAGCTTTACAACCTCTATACACAAGAAGCAAACAGATTTGTACGTGCCTTGTGTTCTACATGAGCCCAGATCCAGTTTTGCCCTTCCTTAACAAAAAGTACACAGCCGACTTTGTTTCAAGCACGAGGTTTCTTTCTTCAAGATGTCTAGAAAGAGCCACCATGTAACCTGACCACGTGCTTGCAGAAGCAATGAGGAAGCAGGTATTTCGGTGACTGAGCATGAACTCTCTCAAAAAAAAAAAAAAAAAAAAAGGGGGCCGTTCCCCCTGCTTCCTGATTACAGCTTTTGTCTGCTGTAGACTAAAGCTCCCTCTCCTGGTCCCTAGGACACCTCCTCCCAAGCACCACCCCCCCATATGCTCGCACAGAGGAAGGAAAAAGCGGGAAGGCAGACAAGACTTTCTGCTTCAAAGCACCGTTTCCCCGCCCCACTCAGCCCTGTGATGAGTCATAAATGCAGCAATTAAGCATTGAGTCAGCCCTGGAAAAGGGGGGGGGGAGATAAGTCACCTCCAGCCAGGCATGCGCTCTCCAGCCGCGAAAAGGGGACGCTCCGCGGTTGTTGCCCCCCCTCCTTGTCGTGTCCACCCCCCACCCCCACCCGTGGCTAACCCCCGAGGCACAGCCCCCTGCCCCCCCGGCGGCGGGTTCCGAACTGCGCCACAGCTCCCCCCGCCGCGCGACCCCTCCCCGCCCGGGGAGGCGCGGCCCCGGCCGCCGCCATCTTGTCTCGTCGCATGGCAGCGGTAGGGAATTAAAAGAAAAAAAGATACAAACCCCCAAACCATAGGAACAGGAGACAACCGTAACTAAAGTTTTGAAGCTTTTAGGCGTTTCTTTTTTTTCCCCTCGTTTCTTTTCCTCCTCCCGTCAAGGTCCCGGACGCTCCGTTACACAAAACCTCTCCCACTCTCCCGTTTAACGACAACCCGCCGCCTCAGCCCAGCCTAAGGCACCCGCCCGCTCCCCGCACCTCCCCAGGAACCAAAACCTCCTCTCGATCCCAGCTGCCCTCACCCGCCCTAAGCCCAGCATTAATACTCACCGTTTTCGTCCAATAAAGACATAAACCCAACGCTGCTCGCCCCGGGCTGCGACGAAGCCGAGTGTGCGAGGAGAATAGGGCCGTGGGGGCGCTTATATCCAGGCGGAGAGGGAGGCGGAGGCGGACGCCGCAGCCTCCGGGTCCCGGCGTCCTGGGGCGGGCGGTATCAGCAGGGACAGCAGTGCCGGGCAATCTGCGGGCAAGACACAATAAGGGGCATCGTTAGCGGCGACACCTGTGAGGAGAGGGAGGAGGAGGGGGGAGAAAAGGGAAGGGGGGAGGGAGAGGCGGCGGCCGGCGCGCGGCTCAGGCAGAAAGGGGCGGTTGATGGGACCCCGGCAATGGCTGCCCCGTACTCACCTCTAGAATGTTCTCGCTCTAACTGAACAACGCCAAAGCTGGGATCAATCAGCCAGCGGCGCGCCCCGCCCCCCAGCCCCACCATTGGCTCGCCGCTCGACTTGGGGCGAGTCTATTGGCTGAGACCTCGCCGTCCCCCCCACCCACTGGTGGCAACCACTATCAATCAAGGCACCCCTGGTTTCGCCTCCCTCCACCTCTGCCCTCCCCCCGCCAGTGCCCCAAAGGACATCGCGTCTACATCGACCGAGTCTCGCGAGAGGCGCGCGGTAGGGGGTGGGGGGAGGTGCGGGAGCTGGTGAGGGCTGAGTCAGTGCTGCGGGCCCCGGCTGCCTCACGGCTTCCCGTCCCCTCCCGCGGGGTGTGTGAGAGCGTCCCCCCGCTGCGGGCAGCGCCGCTTCTCGCCCTGCCGCAGGGAGAGGCCCCTCGGCTTCTCCCGAGGGCTGCCGTACTCCCGGCGGGGCGAGCGGGACGCCCGCGGCCTAGCAGGGTCCCTCGCGTTCGGGCCGGGCCCGCGCAGGCCGGCGGTGCTGGGCTTTTCGAAGAGGGCCCCTGCCCCGCGCCCCGCCGCCCTGTAGGAAAGAAAATTTGGGTGGGTTTTGACTCGTAGTAGACCGGCGATGACCGAATGCTTGACGTCACAGCAACTATATTACAAATAATTTAAAACAATTAAGTGGATGGATGCTTGACGTCACAGCAACTATATTACAAATAATTTAAAACAATTAAGTGGATGGATAAGTTGTGTTTTTCCTGTGCAGCCTGCTTTCAGGGTGCAGGAAAGAGCCTATTATTTAACCAGTGTCATAAAAGACTCAGCTTTGGGTGGCTCTGCGTGCTTGGGCAGCCTTACAAAAGATGACATGATTGTCATGTGTATATACTCTATTGTTAATGTAAAATGTCGTCAGTCCTCTTTTGTTGAATTGGGGACCTGGGGTGGAATATGTGCTTGGATGTACATTCACCTAAAAAGCAGAAAACATTGGTCCTTTTTATTCCTGTGCTTTGTTTTCCATCTTCCATCTTCACAAGTCCAGTGTCACAACAGTTTACGTATTTTGGACATTTTAGAATGAGAATAACGTTCAAGTGACAAAGAACTTTTTTTTTACTTCATAAGTTGAGTGATGAACCAACTCTCTTACCCATATAAATGCTCCCCAGCAGAAAAATGCTCCTCAGTTCCTGTCACTGTGTCTTTCTGAATAACGTTGTAAAGCTTCTTGATGGCTCTGTGGGTGTATAGAGGGAACAAAGATATGTTAGTAGTGACACTGTTTAACATCATATACTCTAAATCTCTTCCTGCCTGAAGTTAGTTTTGAAATGTAGGTTTCCTGGGCTGACTTTGATACCATGTTGATGTAGTCAAAGGAAATACCCCTCCTGTGAACCGTCAAGTACATCTTGAAAAGTTTTAGTGTGATGTGCAAAAGATCTGCTTTCAAATATGGAGGTGACCAATAAATGAGGTTTTCTTACAAATCATAAAAGCTGAGCTATTGTTACGATCACTTCTAGTGACACACAATAATAAAAATCTTTTCCCTCAAGTGGAGCAATCAGAGATAAATGTGCCCATCTCAGTGCTTTCTAATAAGACCCTCCTACATGATGGCTGTGGTGCCCTGGTTATACATTTCAGCCTATGGAGTAGCAAGTGTAGCCGTGGTGCCGTCCTGTAAAGCATCATGTGAGTCTGTCTTGGACTTCACTATCTGCATTTGAAAAAGTTAAAAATTCTTCAGGATATGTTAACTGTCTCCTTGATAAATACACAGCAACGCTTTTTAAAACATGAGAAAGAGGGTTAGGGCAAAATAAGGAAGCATCCTCGAAATACGTGAGGTTTGGCAGTTACCATGAGGGGAAAAAATCATAAAAAATGTGGGAGGCAAGAAAAGCACAGCAGGAACTCCTTTGCTGTGAAAATATGGAGCATGTATAACTTGCTAAATGCCTCCTGTCTGTGGCTTTAGTTCCATGCTACAACACCTATGAGGTTAATAAATTACGAGTGCTAAAGCATACTGCTGCCAACACCACTTTATTGAGCAGCAAAAGGGAAACGGGACCTTGGATTTGGTGCTATTTGTCTTAATGAATAACTCTGAACAGGTATGATTAGTAGCATAAGGGAGGATTATTTTTTTTAATACATAGTATATAAATCAACATCATTAAGTTACCTTTCAAGATAGTGCTCCTTCTGCAAAAAGCAAGTCCTATCTAGATGAAGTCTTATGATATTCTTTTGGATTATACAAAAGAGAGTGAAATTGTGGATTGTTGTCTTCTTGGTGCCTAGCTGTTGATTTTTTTTTCTCACCAGAACAATTCATTAATATTAAATGTTGGATCCCAAACATTTTTACTGAATCTTTATAAGTTTTTTCATTTTAGTGCTTTGTCACTTGGACAAGGCAGAAAAAATATTTTATGTCCTCCCACTTTAAAATGTCATGGTTTCATGAATCCTGCAGTTCATAGTTCACATTGCTTATGTGACCTTCAAAATACAAACCACTTGTGTACTTTGCATTTCATTGGTAGAAAGTAAACAGGTTTTATATATACTTTTGTAGTTAAGACATTTTAAATGGCATTAATAATTCAGGTTTTGGAAGTGATTTTGTGCCTGGTGTCTGAGAATAGGAAGTTTTCTGCAGTGGACCTTAGGCTGTGTTTCCTTATCACAGGAATTTTGTTATCATTCAGTTCAGCCTTGAACAACTCAAGTTTGGTCTATGTTGCCTTAGCCAGTTTTTATTAAAAACAACAAAGAGTCAATGCCTGTGATAATGCAGCAAAATCAAAATTCTATTGAAAATCTTATTATAGGTCTGTATTTAAAATGTAAATCTTCAAAAAGGGGCATTGTAATCATGTGTGTATGTATTCTCTGGTAGTTTTGTGTCCTGTCTGCAGTTTGTTCTTCAGCAAGTTTTTCATCTATCAGTGAGGTGGTTGGCTATACACGTAATCCCATTTCAATACCCACTTGATAACCTTGGCCTTGAAGAGTGTTTTTTCTCTGCTGAAATCTGTATGTGCTATCTCCCAGTGGCTGTTTCAGAGCTGTTGTTTCGTCCAGTGTGTGCAGGAACCCTTAGCAGCTGAGTAAGTGATTCCTCGTCATGCCATCTTCACAGCTTTGGCTGTAATTTCAGTAATTTCAGAAGATGGAAGGAGGGTCAAGATTATGTATAGCTACACTGAACCCTGAATGACAATAGCCTTTTTTCTTCCTCTCTTGGCAATGTGTAGAGAAAGTTTAATTATTTACATGCCAGGTTTGAAAATGCAACCTTTGGGGAAGCATGAGTCCAAAATCCTTTGGGTTTGACACTGGACACTGATCAGTAGCAAGGGCAGATGTTAATTCTGGTTTTACTGTCTGGGAGCTTCACACTCTTTGCTGTCCAGCGGCTCACTGTTTGTCTTGGGGAGACTCTGAAGGGACATCCTTTCCATGCTCTGTAACAGTATCATTCTTGTTAGCAGCTATTAGTAGTTCAGGAATGAGTAAACAGAGAAAAAAATGGAGAGCAAGTGTATGATGGTAGATAGTTATATATATTATATCTCCGTTATTTATGGTAGTTATTTTTGTTCCTTCTATTACTATGCAGAAATGCTAAAATCTCCCAGCTAGTGTTTGGTCTGAGTGCCCTGAAAGGGCTCAGTATTCAGCTGACAGTGTGAGGCAGGCTCTACCTCAAATCTGTTGTTATTGTCTCAATAGACAGAGTGAGACTCCCTCTTGCCCTTCCTCTTCCAGTATGTGTCTGCCTATGTAAGGTAGGCACCTCAGCAAGGAGAAGCAATCAGCTTTCTCTGCAGAATATAAACTAGTGTTTCATAGCTGTAAATGCTGAGGGGAAAGGATGCTTTTTCCGTATTCCGGAGTTTCCTATCAGGATGCAGTGTGGGGGTGAGTAGAGGCTGGCTGGATAGGGGAACAGTGCTAAGGGGTTGCTGGGCCTGACTCTGGTTAGCGCTACGCAGTGTGAAACCCACACACTGGGTCATCTGCTGAGGCAGCACTGCCTGCCTGTGCCAACACTGTCCAACACCTAGTACATTCACCATGTTGTGTTAAACAGAGTAGGGGTGGCTTCCCAGAGCAGCATCAAATTTAACGGGCCTGCTGTCACTTTGGCTTTCACGAATGAGGCTAAAGTAGGCAGAGTGCATCCTGGCTCCATTTGGATGTATGTTTGCTGGAATACGCTTTCCAAAATTATAGTAGAAACGTACCTTTTCTCAGACCAACTGGTACACTTGGAAGAACTAGCAAGCTTCCTGAACAGCTGAGTAATACCTGTCCATGTGTGCTGAGAGAAGGGCTACAGACTATCATATGCATCTCTGAGTTTTAAGCAGTGTGTCTCTTCAGCAAGGCATTAGAAAAGTGAATGGGCTGTCGGGCTGCCTGTACTCTATGGCCATTTGAGGGGTCTCACTGTGTTTGCTAGGGTACCATGGATTTTCATCATGGTATTTATTTTTTAACAGGAACACACTGATATGCTTTGCATGGTTTTTTCTGTGTTGGTGATTTTTCAACAGTGTATCCTTACATTTGGCATTGCAGTTCGCTGGTTCTTTGTCTGCGGGAGGAGTCTGGAATTTTACAGGCAGTAGCTGTTTGGGTGAAAGGGCAAAATAAAAGTATCCTTTTGAGCACATAAAACCAGGTTGTCTCTGTTTAAAGAGGAAAATAAACAAAGGCAAGCTCACAGAAACAAATGAAGAGTGCAGATGGGGTGGAAGTTCCATCAGGAGGTCAGTTCTGCACAGCACAGTTTGGAGGTCTGTGAAAGAGAGAGGCCCCCAGCTTGGAGAGCTGTGTTTTCTGTATGTGTCTCAACAGTAGGTTTAAGTGTTGGTGACAGGAATCAGAGAAGCCAGGTTTTCTCAGTTTGTCCAGGTAGCAGCTTTGGCTACAGGCCTAACTGGCAACCACTAACATTATCTAGCACTTGCATGCTTGTGGTTGGCAAATGTGCCTGCTGCATTTATATGACTGCTGAAAGAAGTGGATGTGGGAGATAAGGAGCCCCTGGGGAATGTGGCTTCCAGCTGAGAACGTGCTGTCAAAGCTGCCTGCTTGTTCATTATGCTCGTTAGCAACCACTGCATTTCCATTTCCCTGCAACTTCTCATAGCCAGGCTTCAGACATCAAAATCTATCTGCTTGTGCACTAAGTTAAATCTCTCTTCCAGTATCGTTTTAGCAATTTACACATTCATTTCCATTTCATTAAAGAAATTGCTCAGGTCCTCTACAGCTGTCGTGTGCTTTGCCAGCATCTCCAGATATATATCCTCTCTCATCCTTTTTTCTTTGACCTCTGATGGTCTGGCAACCAATGCTGTGATTATCAGTATTGACTTCTCAGCAGATGTTAAGTCCAAGTAGCAAAAAAGAGTAATGAGTGCTTACAGTTGCCTATTGGCTTTCTGCTTTTCCTAAAAGGAAGGTGTGGTAGCCCCTGGTTTTGAAAGCCTATCTCCAGAGCCTTCTCCCAGTCTGGGGAGACCTTGGAGAGCTTAAGTGCTCTCAAAGCCCTTCTCCTGGGGACAGAAACATGTGGCTGCTGAGCTAGTTCCTAAAGGTGTGTGCACTGCTGTTGAGAGTACAAGAGCATGTTTTACCCTTCTGTTCTGCTCATTTGAGCATAGAGGAGTTTATTTGCTTTAGAATAACACAAGGACATTGCTGGAAGAGCTGGGGTCTGGAGGCAGTACTGAGGCCCAGCTAGGGGTTACGTTTGTGCTTCTGCTGGCAGGTCTAGTAGAGAAGGAGGTATCCCTGATGCTTGTGCTGAAAGCAAGGAAAAATCTGTTTTGAAGGCAAAGGAAAATCTCCATATTCTTCAGAACTAAACCTTTGAAGGTGCTGCTTGGCTGGGAGGGCAGAGCTGTGCATTTGGGAACAGACAGCTAGCCATATAGCAGAAGGTTTTGTCTCATAGCAGAAGGTTTTGTCTCTGATGTCTGATTTTATATCCCTTACAGAGTTGCCTCTCTGGCACCGTTGAAGGTATTTTTCAGGGCATTACAAGTTTTGTACTGGGTAATGTTGACTTTGTAGGTTGTAATTCAGAATTTGGTGCTGGTTTGGTATGTTTTGCCTTGAGCTTGAGTAGAGCTGTTGTGGGCCTCTTAATAAAAACCCAGGGATTACCTTTTGTAATGAAGCAAATAATACACGACTGCAATACAGTGCCAAAGTCTTTGACTGCTCTGGTGGTTTGCAGCTCAAATACTTTTATTACTGAAGTAAATGATTTGCCAAACATGGGGGGGGAGGGGGGGCGGGGGGGGGGGGGAAGGAGTGAAAATAAGAAACTGGAGGCAGAAACTTTGTTCTATGTTTTGCACAAGCCATGTGTTACGTATGTTTAGGATAATATATAGACTACTAGCAATATTACAATAGCTGCAAACACACATGGTTTCCAAGAGCAGTGTAATGAATTAAGTCTGGTTTTGGCCTATGGGGATTCTGTGATGTCTTATAAAAGCTGACCTGAAGCACTAATAATGTTTCATTCTACCCATCTATCCATGCCTCATGTACCTGAATGTCAGTGTATTTGGAATTATCCAGGGGGTTCAGGAACAGGTAGATGGGGCTGATGAGACAGGCAGGTGCATACACACACATAGATACACACACCACCATTGCATAAATCTTGCTTGTTTAAGAAATGAGGCTAAAAATACCCTTGAATATGAATCCAGGTCAAACATGGTGTTGACTGTAAAGTCTAGTGTGATTTTATTGACCTAATGTAGATTTTTCTTTTTGAGAACAACCTAGGAGACACACTGAAGGCAGAACTTTCTTTACAAGGATATTACTACCTTGGACTCTTTTCAAAATCACGTTTTGAAAGGTTTTAAGACACACAGTTGGGTCAGTGAATGCTCAAATGCATAATGGAGGCTGAACCTTGCCTTGAAGCTCAAGGATGTTTTTTAAGACTTGAAGAAACAAATCCTGTCTGTATTGATTGTTTTTGAGCTTTTTACTTGGGGTGATAGTTTTAGGAAACAAGCTTTCCTGAAACAGGCATTTTCACGTAGAGTGGAAAGGATCTGAAAT
Source organism: Falco punctatus (assembly GCF_963210335.1). Taxonomy (NCBI): domain Eukaryota; kingdom Metazoa; phylum Chordata; class Aves; order Falconiformes; family Falconidae; genus Falco; species Falco punctatus. The sequence goes on along the minus strand of NC_137587.1, from coordinate 37,318,774 downwards.
AAATGCTGATAACGTGATTTGTGGCTACCACACTCATCTGGGAAACTATGGTACCAACAATCGGATTGCATTAGGTGGTAGCTGTGAACACTTTGGCACCATAACTCTTTCAGAACTTGATTTTAGTATTCCAAAATGATTATGTGGATCTCAGTGAGATCACTGCTATAAACATTATTCAGCCCTTAGGAGTCTAATTTATACTTATTTCACTAGTGTTCTTAACATGCCTTTTCTTTAGGTTAAGCTTTATTTGCACAAGTAATTTTAAGCACAGTAGCATTTTTGCTTCAGTGCCTGATGTAGTCATGGGGCATCAGAATAAGCTGTACATTGCGGCTGTGCAGGTCTCTATGGATTTTGTATCTGGTATGTTTTTTCTGTACTAAGAACACAAAGTAGGACTTCTTAAAGTTGCCTGCAACCACCCTACCTTCTAAAACATGAGATACTCAAGAAGAATACACTGGCTGTTTTCAGTGTTGTTTTGCTGCACCTCACCCACAGTTTGTTTTTAATCATTCTCATGAATGATTTACTGTTCCCTTTCTATCATGTTACTTTTTCATTGTTGTTTCCAGCAGGCAAAAAGCTTTCAAAGGGTTCTTTAGGGTTTAATGTATTGTTTGTCCTAGATATTGGGCATGACTTATTCAGAAATGTGTAATAAATACACAGCTTCTCTCATTTCTGATTGCTTGCACAGTTGACAGATTAATGGGCGACTAGGTGATGGATGGGTGAATTCTCTGTTCGAGATGAAGCTGGGGAGGGTGTGTGGGTGCAGGTGGGATCTTGAAGGTCATATGTAAATGCTTGTGAACTTATTCAGGTCCATGGAGACACACCATTTTATACCAATGGATAACGTACCGTTTGATTCAGAGACTTTACTTTTGGGGTGTCTTTCCTGGTAGTGGCTTTGTGCACTCATCCCTGATGATTCCATACAGATATAATACTTACGTCTTCAAAGATGTGTACTTATAAGTGGTTATTTTTAGTTTGTAAATATCCGGTTCTTTTGATTAGTTATACCTACTGTGGCTAAAGAAGGCCCTTATTTTCCCTGCTTGCTTTTTTTCCTGGTGCACTGAGACACGGAGTGCTGTGACAAGGGGCTTTTACAGTTCAGTCTATCTGCTGCGAGGGCAAGTCTCTATGCGAGTCTATGTGCTCTGGAGGATGTTTACTAGTACCTGTTTGATAAAACTTCTTTTCATTTTATAGATAACAAATAGAGAATCTCAGTGCCACTGCTGCCTCCACAGAGACTTGCTGAGTCGTACAGATGAAGCCTGAAATGTCTCCCCTTGCAGATGTGAGGGCGTCCCACCACTTCCTCTGCAGAAAGCCCCGGGCTACTGCATTCTGCACCCTGCAAAATGTCAGGGTGGGCAGGAGGGTGAATGGCTTGGCCCCTGCACCTTGTCTGGCAGCGTGCTAATTCTGGTGCATGGGGAGGCATATGCTGTGACGTGTGCGGGCAGATCGCTCACAGCTTATGCAAGTCCTTGAGCAACAGGGAAGCGAGCAAAGTAGCAGTGGGCTGCCAAGTCACAGCCTGCTAGCTAGGTTGCTTGAGAGTCAGCACAAACCTCCTTATCTCCTGCTATGGAGAAAACTGCTCAGTAATGTCTTCTCTTACCCTAGCAAAAGTCTTAAACGAGCAGCTCTGTAGCTTACTTTGGGTTGTGGCAGAATTGCCTGATTTTTGCCTGTTTACTTACTGTGATCTGGAGCTGCAAACAGGGTTGTGTTTGCCGTAGTGATTCCAACCTACATATTTCTGCTGAGAGACGTGATCAATGTTGGGGAGGTCTGTCTCCCTGCATCTGTGGACTCTGCACAGGGCTATTGCACAAGAGGCTGTGCAATGTAGTCTTCTAAAAAACCTGCTAATGAGAACAACTGAATCAAAGGAGAGTTATTAGTCATGGGTTTCCCACAGCAGTCTCTTTCATGGAGTGCTTACTAATGACTGCTTCTCAACAAATAAATATCAACAAAAAAATATCAGATAAAAATGAAGTCAAATTCTTAAGCTTTTACTCAGGACCAGCTAAGATTCAGGCATTTGCTCTGACCACTTTTGAAAGCTTGGCATGCATCCCTTGCATGGGAGAACTGTGCCAGAGCTGTGAAAAGCACTATATGTCTTAACTCTTGTCCTGTGTCTTGTATCTTGCCCATTTTCCACTGTGTTTAAAGCTTTTTAGAGGGTCTGTCTTTGCGCACAGTCCATGCTAAGGCATTAATGACAGAGAGGATTCTGTTCTTAAATCCTGGTTTGAAAATCTCTTCATAATATGTCCCTAGAAGAAACTCCTGGTTTGTTTATTTTGATTTGTCCTCTAGCTGTGGCTGGATGCCCAGTCATGGGCCAGAATCAAATTGGCCGAGTACCAACACAGAGCAATTTGCAGCTCCATGTAAGTGACTTCAGTTCATTTTGGCCATATCTCTGCAGCATTTCCCAGAGCCAGTCATCTGTGCTTCAGCTGATCAGGGTGCAGTAAACTGAACTCTGGCTTGCCCGCCTAAGCCTGCCAAGAAAAGCATTAGCTAAGCAGAAACAGCTTGTAGCTGAGGGCAAAGGTGAGTATGCATTAAGTATCCACATCTTGATACAGAAAGGATGCAGCTACAATCAAAACAGGGGAAAGGGGACTGGGCAGACAGACAGCCACCTGAGGTGACCCAGGAGTGCATGCCACACTGCTTGCTGAGAAAGGCCTCTTTGTCTCTGTGCATTATGCCTGCCTGTTTTGACTGAGATACAGAACAAATGCAAGAAACCCACCTATGTGGCCTTGACGATGTTTTCCTATTTCTTGGCATTGCTTTATTGTGCTCAGAAAGGCCTTGAATGTGTTGGACCATTGTGTATATCTCAGCCCCAGCCAGGGAGAGATATTTGTGCAGCTGGCTTTGCAGTTCCCCTCTCCCTAATGTGCAGGCTAGGGGATAAAGAGGGTGTCTGAATGCTGGGTCACCTTTCTAACAAGAGAATCTTGTTATGCTGCTGACTCACAGCTGGGAGACAGGAGAAAGAGACTGAAGTTCTTCCTCTGTGTCTAGGAAGGAGCGGGGAGGAGAAGGGAGGAGGAGGAGGCCTTTAACCATCACCTACCTCTTTAGCACTGGCTGGTGTGTCTGCCTGATCCTAAGTCATACAGCATGGCAATATTTGTATTGCTCCCCTGTTCCCATTTAGATCAGAGCCTGACCAGCGTGACCTGCATTTTCAGACCTTATTTTGAACATAGCTAATGCAAGCCTTGCTCTGGCAGAAGCCCTGCTGTGCCCGTGAGTATCCCTCAAAGAGACAGGACCCTGTTTCTTAGCAGTTTTATGAGGAATGTTCTTATGAGAGTTCTTGGACTTCGCTTGGATACACACAATTCCTTCTTGTTCTGACAAGGCTTTACCACTTTGATAAATTCTGTCTATAACATCACACACCCCCTGCCCATAGGCTATAGATAACATGACTGAATTCCAGTTGCAACTGGTTCTCTTTTCAGACCATCTTTCACATCTGTTTTTGCACTGGCAAAATTGTCAGACTGGGGGCCTTGAAGCTGAGCATGAGCGCACACTGCTGAACATGAGAGATACCAGTTCTGTGTTTCCCTGAACTTTGGCAGTATTCAAAAGATTGGATTTACAGGTTGACCTCTCTATCTACCAAATGCCTGTTTGGCAATATAGTTTTCTTGAATGGCATGCCCAATTCCGGATTCAGCTCGGTGCTGTTTGGTGGGGCTGTTTTGTGGGAAGGGGAGGCTTCCTCGTTCTGCAGTGGGTTCAGGTCCAGCCAGGAGACACCGTGGGTGTTGTCATGAGGTAGTGCAGTCCTTTAAGCAGTCCTGGCTGCTGTTAGCAAGGGGCAATTATAGCAACAGGAATGCCTGGAATGTGATGTTTATTTCTTTTAATTGCCCTCTGCTTTGGTGTCCAGCAGGGACGACCTCGAAGCCCATTGGCACGACAGTAGTGTTTGCCCCTTTTGGAGGTTTGGGACTATGTGGGCTCAAACCTGCTCCCTTTGCATGGGGCAGGTTGAGATAAGCCCCACGGCTGAGCTCCCGCCCTGTGTCTTACTTAAATCTTTCCCATTTCCCATTAACTGTGGAGCTTTAAAAGTTAAACAGCAAGCCTCTTCCCTTCAGACCCTCTTCTTTCTTCACTGCTCTCATGTTCATTCTCATTCCAACTCCCTGAGGGGAAAACCAAATGCCATTTGCAGTTCACTGCTGCCTATGACATTTATTACCTCCGTCTTGCTCTCTCTCAGAGCATGAACCCAGCCAACCAACTTCTTATCAGTTTAACAGGCTGTGACTGTTGTCCTGGTGACCAGCATAGTTGCACTATCATCGTGTACAGAAGGCAGTGAAAAAGATGTCTTGACCTGTGGGTGCAGCTGTGCGTGCACATGATATGCCAGTAAGTCACTGGGATACACAAAGATAAGATCCAAGTCTTGGTCTATGTATGTGGAAGATGAAGCAAAAACAAAATAGAGAAGCATGCAAAGTTAATAGCTATAAAAGAAGAAGTGAGAATATGTGTAGGAGCTGCAAATGCTCAGCTCTTCGCAGCGTTTGTGTACCTGTAATTTAGTGCATTTGTATTTGAGGCCTGCCAGCCTGCTGTCTCTTTGCCTTTCTGTCTTTTTCTACCCACTACTACCATTTCTTCCATTTCTTGCTTGGGTTTATGGACATGAGAAAGAAAAATGTTAGTAACACTTATGAGTCATGTTTTCCATGCACACACACTGTGCTTAACCCATTCATACACACATTCCCATACAACGTTGACTCCAATTCACTAATTACTCACGTGAATTGATCAGACCGATTTTTGTGGTGCCCTGTCACAGATTATGTCCTAGGTGTGAGCCCTGCTTGGAGTAGCATACAATCCAAGTGGAAGACAAGGAGCAACAGATGGAAAGAGATGGGGAAGGGAGCACAAAGAGAGAGCGAGGCATCATTACTCAGCACATAGGCAACGGTGTCAACGCACCAGCTGCCTAACGCTTGGGACAGCTTTTGCAGGCTATGCAGCTTGTTCTTGTTTTAGCGTTGGCTGGTCACTTAGGTATTGTCAGCTTTCAGCCGCTGAAGACAATGTGGGATGGAGTAACCTAGATAAAACCAGATCCTGGCTAGTGCAGGCTATATGTTAGTTAGGGTATAAGAACATACTTAGGTCTTCTACCTGGGAAAGGCTTGTAACAAGCCTGCTGCTTTCTGTGCTGAGCGGGTACAGCTTCCACCTGCTGGGGTGCCAGTGAGGCACAGCCCAGAGGCTCATGTGTCCTGTGGTATGTGTGTGGTGGCATGGTGGTGTAGCCATGGTTGCTATGGGGAGGAAGTATCCAGTTAATCCCCAACCCAGCTAATCTTCCGTGGCTAATTGGGGGTTGAATATGGTTGGTTTACAGTAAAAGCTGGCCTTTCTGAACACTTACAACCAGGCATAGCTCATCAGACATCAACAAAGTCCTGCACCGGACCCAAAATCGTGGGAAGGTATGTCTAATCTGCTGCCTGTCTTGTTCTGCTTATGTATCTGTGTCCTTAGTATTGCCCTTGCTGGTGTTTGCTTATCTGCGACCTCCAGATGCCTTGCAGCAGATAGGTTGCTCAGCTAGACCTGCCCACCCTCTGCTCACATCCCTGTATGTCCAAACAGCCTGCATGGGGGGGATTTCTGTGGGAAGAGTTGTGAGGGGGAGCTGATGCAGCAGATCTGTCTCCCAGGAAGGTCTCTAAGGCGATGCTTCAGGACAGGCTGTGTTTCAGTGGTGGTTGGTACAGAGAAGGGATACGCTTGTAAACAATATGAGTCAGCCCCCATACCACAGCTCCTGGTGGGAGGTGCCACATCTCCTGCCTGAAGGATTAGAGCCCTGCTGACTAATGAGGAGAGGTTTAAGGATGTTGTGGGATGGAGCTTCTCCCATGTAAAATTCATGGTGCTAGCAGGCCATCTTAAATAAAACATTACCCTCCCTGAAAAAGACACAAAGTCTTCATTTTCATTTCATGCTTGTTCCTAAAAAAAAAAAACCAAAACAAAAAAAAACCAACAAAAAACCAAGGATGTTTAAAGAATGAGGGAATTCAGGACTGTTTTGTGTGTGCCAGTCTGATGTGACCCTGAATCTGCTCTCACAGCAGGTTTGCACTGGAATGATGCATGCATGTTGTACATAAGGAAACACAGCAGTGAGGGGAACATCACTTTGGTTAGAGGAGAGGACTCATGCTTTCTGATTAGCAGAAGCAAATTTTTCACTTGCATTTTTCACCTCTGCAACAGCTTCAGATTCTGGCGTGGCTCCATGAACTTCAGTGACATAGTGCATGGTGCTGGTGGGCAACAGAGGAGACCTGCACCAGCTGTCTTCTTACCAGACAGCTGATAACCTGGCTCCCGTTACACCTCTTCTTCTGCTTTTTGTTTGCCAGCTCCCCTATGCCTGTTGTCCTGCATTCATTAGTACTTCTTCTGTTACTGACATCAGACTGTTTTCCTTGGGCTGCTCGTAACTGTCCTAGGGGTGTATATTGAAATTTCTAACGAAATTGTGAAAGTACCTTGAGCTAGTAAGGCATGGTTATGTGGCCCTTCCTTTGTAACATGAGTTCTTCCTCTTATGGGAAGGCTGATAAATGAAGAAGAAGCTATTGTTTGTTGTTTTTACAAAAGGCTGTTGAGATAAATGGGAATCTGGCACCAACAAGTAACTGCGTAATTTCAGGAGAGTGACTGGAATGGCTGGAAAGCAGTTTTTGCTACTAATGACTGCAGAGAATAGTTGCTGCCTTCAGTTCTTTTTCAAGGCAGTATTAGTTTGATGATTTTAACAATAAGATAGAGAATGCATGTGTCAGTGACTGATAAAGTTCATTTTATTTTTGTATGAATTGATTCCGAAAAAGCATAGTTACACAAAATTCAGTGCAACATCAGATGCGATGTATTGCAGGTAATAGGTAGCAGAAGTGACCCATGTGTGAGTCTTATGTGAGGGATGGAAAAAAAATTGAAAGTTTGGGCTATAAGAAGCTGTCTTCATAATATTTATCCCAGACCACTGGTTTTCCTGGGAGCAATGTTAGAATCATGTGGCATAGAAGCGTTAGATGATGACACAGTGACGTATGGCTAATCCTCCAGCCAGCTTGTATCGCCCAGGCTATTCCAGCAAATTTGAAGGGTATGTCCTATGTTCTTAAAACTAAGCATCTCTGCATATGATTCTCACTCCCCCCCTGAAACACAGAGCTGAGTTCCCATGCTGTGCCACATTTAAGAGAGCCTAGCCTTTCACCATCCATTTGTGCTGTTTCTGTTTGCAGGAAAATCTACAGTTGCCTGCCCAGTGTGAAGGACGTAGCTTGTGTAGCTTTCTTTACAGTGCTTACCTGATATTCTGTGGCAGCATGGTCTTCACTGGAGAAAGAGATGTTATTTGTAGTTTGCAAGTTGAATTGGATGCGGTCCAGTTGTCTTTGTCTCTGCCTATGTTGTTTCTTTTGAAGTTCTTGTTTCTTTTTTTAGGGGCAGTCACCTAGACAGTACCAGCAGTTAGCTCCAGGAGGCAGGCTGCCTGGAATGGGAACTTCAGGGCTTGAGATCAATTACAAAGGACAGATGAAAACAGCTTTTCTGAATTTGAGTGTATGCACCGCGTTGGTGGATTGCCGAAGAGGCAATCGGGACCCCAAAAGGGCCCTAGTTCCTGGGGCAGCGATTCCTGGGCAGAGGCACAGGCAGAAAAGGTGTCAGCAAGCACCAGGCCCTCCCAGCCAGCTCAGCCCCTTCCCCGGTGGCCGGAGCAGCCTGTCCTCATGTTTTCATCCTCTCAGCAGCAAAATACTATGTTGCTTGCACAGTCTTGAAGCCAAGAGCCAGCAGTGTCTCCCAGCTGTGCAGAAGCCCTGGACTAGTGGTGGTGTCCTGCGCAGGTGGGCAAGCAAGACGCCCATGCAGGGCTCCCCTCCTGCCGAGATGACTTGCCCTAGCAAGCAGCTTTTGCCAGGGCCATTGCCTGATATGCAGCCTGTAAAGGCGCGTGACTCATTGGCCATAGAGTTGACCCTGTGCCCTCACAGGTCATATACATCTGATTTTTTTCATGTGAGTGGAAAGTCAGAAGACCTGTGGGCCTGGAGACTAGTTTCTGACACTTGGTGACAGCTAACTTCTGGAAATTTAGTCTGTGGTTCTTCTGCTGTGAAATACATGCATCAAAGTCTTAGCTACTCATTCTGATTCCTTCTGTTGTTGGTGGGGAGATTTAGGCAGTGCTGGTGTGCTGCTTGGCTGGCCTGTTTTGGACATCTGTATTCTCTCGAGAGGAAGGGCACTGCCCATGCCCGTGCCTTTTTTCTGCTTATAAAAGCAGTCTGGATTATCAGCAGAGATGTAGAGTTCTTCATGCTGGCCATGCAAGGTTAGCAAAAGGATCCACATCCCCAGAACTTGAATCACCTGTTAACTCACGCCCTGGGCAAAGACTCTGGATTCCCCAGACAAGGCCAGATGAAAACCAGGCAGTTAGAGACCTGGACACAGAGGGTTGCTGCTAGGTCCTGACCATAGGGGCCCTCTCCCCCTCGAGGGGATCCACCCTGGCTTGGTGGTCCGATGGATATCTGTCTGGGTTGTGACCTCTGACTTGCTGAATGAAAAGCCGGTACAGGATTTCATTGCCTCAAGTTGTTTTGTTTGTGACAAGGAGTTATGAAGAGGTCTCAAAAAATGAACTTGAACCTCTGGACAAGTTTTCTGTTGCTGAACTTGGCTCTCCTGCTGACTTTGGTCTAGCTGCTGAGATCTTGGGTTTAGCCTTTCAGGAGTTGTGAAGATCTAAGTGCGATGTTTTCTGTCATCCTTCAAACTCTGCCTGATTCCCCACCTCCCATAACCCCCTGCATATTTTTTGCTCCATGTCCTTGTCCCTTGTTACCTGCATCACTGTCTTGCCTTTTCATAGCCTCTCCGTGCTCTTGTCTGGTTTGCTTTGCTCACTGCTGCGTGTGCTTGGTTTCATGGACTGCCAAGGTATGCAGCCTGCGAGATCTCTTGATTGAGTCTGACTTTGCCTTTTAAGAAGAGGCCTGAGATCTCAGTAACCCACCCAAAGAACTGAAAAAACAAACCACCCCAAACAGGACAGACAGGAAAATATACAGTGGATCTTTCTGTGCTCTCATAAATAAAAGGCAGACAATCACATGGTTTTCTAAAAATAATACCCATAGCAAGCGGTTCAGTAGGAATAATACTGACCTAGTTTGCATATTGCCCACATGCAAAAAGTAAGTTGGTGAGGAAAACCCAATTGCCCGATGCAGTATTTGCATTTGCTGAACCAGATCTGAATTGAGAGGTGGTTAATTAGATCTTACATTCTCCCCTCAGCAGCCCCTCTGGGGGCTTCAGAGAAGGAGGGAAGGGGGGATGCTCCCCGGCAGCATAGCCCGCAGCAGGTGGGCTGGATGTGTGGGTTGTGCCTGTGTGGTGCGGCAGTGAGGGTCCGCATGAGCAGAAGTCCTCTTCTGTAGACTCGGTCTGGGATGTTCATGTCTTGACAAAGGGCAGAATATCTCTGTGATCAGAGGACCTGCATTTATGTATGTTAATTTAGCTTTCTGTCTCCATCTGTGAGGCACATCAAAACATTTTGGTATTGAAGGAAACTTCCTTTGACTGCTCAGCTCCTGCCCACCCCAAGGACTTGGTCTGTGTTCCTGTCCTTGTCCCTACAGCCAGCACTGCAGTGTAGCCCTGGGGTGGGAGCTGTACTTTGGGGGATATGCAGGTGTCTTGTACTAGCCCCTGCCTGCCAGCTCCTTATCCCCCTGAGGGAGATGCTGCTCAGGTGCTGGCCTGGACCTGGAGCTGCTCTCTGTGGGCAGCTCAGCATCAGTGACAACAATGACAGCAGCCATCAAGGGCTAGCATCAAGCTGGTGTCCCTCATAGTGATGGACATCCTCAGTATCCCCTGATCACTGGTGAGTATTACTGGTTAATATGAAAGGTTACTGGCCTGGCTTATGGAGGGGCCCAGCAGGATCCTGGGGGGATGGGGAGTATGATTGTAGACAAAATGGATTTGTGGCAGAGGCAGGAAGAAAAGGACTTGGAGGTCCTTACTCCAGGGCTGACCAGCCTTTCTGTCCCTCTGAGCCACATACCACCACCATTACATGAGTGCCACAGAATGCACTTCCAATCTCTTGGAGAACTGGCACATGGAGAAGTGTCCTGTGTGGTTCAGCAGTAGGACATGGCATTGCCTTGTCCTGGCCTTCCTTGGTTCCCAGAGGTGATGGATGTGTGCTGTGCCTGCAGCTGGATCCCATCACGACCTGGCAGCATGGGGCTCAGCAGACCTCACTTGCTCATTTCCTCTTGGCTCAATGTGAGCCAGCACTCCTTGATCCAGCACAGCCTCACTGCTGGCAGCCCAGGGGCAGGAGCTGCCTCCAAGCTGCCGGAAAGCTGCGGGTGGCAAGCTGGTCACCCCACTGTGCGGTCGTGTCCTCCACAGCTTTGGCACATCTCAGCCTCTCCATGGAGCTGTGGCTGCCTGGGATGCTGCTGCGTGTGCTGAAATGAAGGCTGCAGTCCTTTCCTGACTCTGAAATGAAAGCAGAAGTGTGTCAGGGAGCGCTTTGTGTTGATACGGGTAAAACTCTTTTACGACAAACTGATGGCATAGCTTTCCCTTAAGATTATATCCTTTTTCTTTTTTTAACCCCTCTCTCATAACAAGCGATACATGAATTTCTGACTCTCCGAACAGCCTTGATGCTGGGAAATGCTCTCATTCAGGCAGAGAATCTAGGTCAGCTGTTTGTAAGAATAGATCAAGCCTTCATTGAATGCAGTGGATGGGCCTTCAGCAGGATGGGCTTTTTTCCTGGCTTGTTTTGTTCATAACGAGCTCCAAAAGTTGACAGGCGTTTTCTGTATGGCAACTATAGCTTCCTGCCAGCAGGCTAGATGCAGGCGTTACTGATTCAGTGCATCATAGGGGAAAATCAATAATATGAAATATTAATTGTGATTTTAAAATATTTTTTTAACCTAAGATGGGGAACTAACTCAGTAATGAAGACCTGTACCTATGTTCAAGAGGACCTGATTCATGAGATGATACATTATGAAGATAGGACTTAAATTTTTTCTCTGATTCTGCACCTATAAATAACTGTTCTTACATATGGCATCTAATTATTTAATTGCATATGCAGATTAGATAGTAATTTACATGCTGTTGTCAATGACAGCCACTAATAGCACTGGCAGTTATTTGCAGGCACATACGGTAATGCCAAAGGGTTTAAATATCAGTCAGTACCTGCCATACATACCAATATCTCTCCCCATCTCTTCCCTTCAAAAAATGTTAGAATAAATGAATATCACATGTTAGAATAAATAAAATGTTAGAATAAATCAGTAGCTGCCGCTTCTTGCAACTAGTTGTACCACTGCAGATCCATTGTGTTAATATTTTATGTAAGACTGCAGTCCAGCTTGGAGTTCCTGATTATCTGTGTGTGATGGCCCCCCAGGACTGGGAAGCAAGAGGAAAGAAAATGTTAATATGCTTTTTCTCAGTTGTATTTACATGTGCAAAAGGTGGGGGAAGGCAACTGCAGACACGAAGGACTCACATCCCACTTGTACAAAGTGGCATCTGTAACCACTGTGATCTAGAAGATATTTTACAGTTCTTTGGCTTTCCTTTTGCATAGACCTAAATGGTTACCCAGGGTAAGGTTAGTAGGAATCAGGGCTAGAGTGCCCAGTTCAGCTTCTTGTCCTCATTGACAAAATCAGTGCAGTCTTCTCTTCCCTGATGCAAAACAGCTTTTGAGCATGAAAGCTTCTATTTTGCTGCCATTTAACCCATTTTGCCCACTGAAGTTATATTTAACTGGGAAGAGTGCGGTAACAGCCCAAGAGACCTCAGTGAATATATAACCATTATTGGGCTTAGAAGCTCCCCATTAAAACCTTGTGCAGAAAATACCATGAAAAACTCATTCATTCAAACAAACAAACTCCAAGGCAGCTGCCTTAAAATCCAGCGATTCTGTGCTGTATCAAGATCAGCTATATTAAATTGGTTTGCAGTTTGTGCAATTTGAAGATGTTGACTCCAAGCCATTTGTTGTCATGTAGCCATGGAGTGTACAAACACCACTCCACACCACTGTTTCCTGCTCACTAAACAGATCTGTACAGCTAAAAGGCTGAATATTATCTTTGAAATAGTCAATTACTTAAATCCTTTGTTGGAATGTGGCCTTAATGCTCTTATTAATTGAGTTTCAAGAATCTTGGCTTTTGACAGCCAGTAAATAACACATGCTGGAGATCTAAGGTCACAACAGTACAGATAACATGCTTGTTCAGGGTGGGAACAAATAGTGGTTCCTTTTAAAATTTGCTTGATAATTTAGAAACATCCTCACAAGTTACAGAATTTTGGTTCCTTGAGGACCACATCTTCTTTGCAGGGAAAAAAATTGCATTAAGTGATGAACGTCAGCAGAGTGGTTGCAACGAAGGCGGCAGAGGAACGCTGCCAATGCGCTGGCAGTCAGTGCTGTGCAGCTCTCGGGAGCTGGGTTAGTGTCTCTGAATCTTTATTTAGCGCTCCCTCCACTTTGCAGAGAGTATCTCAGTGATCAGAGAAGTGGGAAGCAACGGAAGGATGAGATACATCCTGATCCTGGCAGCAGATGAATACATGACAAATACTCTTCCCTTTCCTTTATCTTGCACCTGATGCCTCCCCCTCCAACTTGTGCTCATCTCTTGCTTTGTCGGCATTTCTTTCATTCGTGTAGAATGGGTGAGAAAGAGTGGGTCAGTAAATGGTGAAGACTCTCAGACATCACAGAATCATAGAAAAAAGACCCTTAAGATCATTGAGTCCAACCGTTAACCCAGCACTGCTGAGCCCACCCCTAAACCATGTCCCTAAGTGCCACTTCTACACATCTTTTAAATACCTCCAGGGATGGTGATTCCACCACCTCCCTGGGCAGCCTGTGCCAGTGCTTGACAACCCCTTCAGTGAAGGCATTTTTCCTCGTATCCAATCTAAACCTGCCCTGGTGCAACTTGAGGCCGTTTCCTCTTGTCCTGTTGCTTATCTGGGAGAAGAGACCGACACTCACTGCCACATCTCCTCTAAATGTGTTTCTAGTTTTGGAAGAAAACACGGTGGTGCAGTGTAAATGTTTTACCACCATGTATTTGGGAGGCCTGCTTTTTTCAGCCTGAACTCCTGTTGATAAAAATTTAATGCTTTTCTTTGTGCTTATGCAGAGGCCCTCCTCAGGGTATTTTTCTGAAACCATTTCAGAGGTGATTAGCTCTCTCCTAGGACCCTTTTGGATTCCTCTTGCTGTAGCAAACCCCTCACTGTAGCTAGCTCACTCCAGTGTTTATAGGTTGCAGAAATCTTTTAAAACTGGCCTTCTTACAGTGTGATATGGCATCTGCTCGGATACCCTGAGCTTTACCAGGGCTAGTGGCTAAACCAGCTCCCTGCTCACTGTGGGGTGGGAATGGAGTTGTTACTCAGACTGTCCAGAAGCAACGATGGGAGATGCTACGTGCTGAGTGTTTCTGAAAATGTGATTTATTTAGGTGTCTGTATGAAAGCTGATCTCTTTTCCCTCACCTCCTCTCCTAAACAACCCATCTACTGGGTCAAAGTGTTCAGCAATGTTAAGGTACCCATCCCATACACCGACTCCTTTGGCAGCGCAGGTGTGTGGGGCCTTCCTGCCTTAGTTTGTAGCCAGAGATACCTGCCGTGAATGTTGAGTGGAAAAGTGGTTGAATTTTGATCTTGCAGTAATATTTAAATGTGCCCAGCTCCTATCTGAGAGGTCTCAGGATGTCCTGGAAGCCAGTCAGTAGTTCAGATTTTTACCCTCCAGATGGTGTCTGGCAGATGTGCCTGTGGAGCCATTGTCAGGGTGGTGGGGGTGAAACATGGCAAACTGGAAATTACACAATCACTGGCCTCTTGTGGCAGCAGGAAAAACATGCAAATGATGTAATGTAGATTTTCAGTCCCAAATCTCTGCATATGCTGCTCCATGTAGAGCTGTGAGTACAGACGTGTGTAGGAAGTTTCCTGTAAAGTTGAACATAAAAGTTTTTACTGCTGGAAAGAATCTATGTAAAAATGCACAGAGGAATCTTGTCAATCTAAGCCAAATGAAAAGACTCAAATAAAATAATTTTAGGCTTGTCTGTCCAAATGGAGATGGAATATTCGTAATACAAGGTTTCAACACCCCCCCACCCCCCCCACCCCGAAATCCATGAAATCATGGATCATCCTGAAAAGAGACATGGTGGTGGTTGAGGTAATGCATTCATTACCACATTAGCAAACAATATCCGTAATTTCTTTTTTAAGAAAGCTCTTTCCATCCCAAGGATAGCAAGCATCATTTAATTTGTAGTTTCCCTCTGGCATACCTGCCCCTGGAGCCTTCCTTGGATAACTCTTCAGATAACTTGCAGGATTAGACACCAAGCTGTTGGGTCGCTGCTCCTCTAGGGCTGTGACCAGACTGACAGCCTGTAGCACCGCGGTGGTTTCTGTTGCAGAAACTTCCCACAGCTGCTCTCCAGGACTTGGGCTTTCTGAGCACTGAAGAGACAAGCGGGACCCTGAATAACAGGAGATAAATTTTCCTGATATTTTTTGAGTCAGAGAGGCCAGGCCTCCTGTCCTTCAAACCCCTCCTTGGGAGAGTATATATACTTTGCAATTTGGCATGGGGTATATATTGTCTATGTTGTTTATATAGAAGTATATATGGTAGGAGAATGAGGTCAGACAATATCTCTTCTACAGCTGCTGCCTATGCAGAACTCTGGATGCCCTGGAAAAACACAGATTTCATCAGCCTGCCTCACTTTTCAGCCCATATGTTTTCTATGCCAGCTGCTTTCCCTGGCAACTTGCTGTCTGTGGAGAAACTGGAAAATAGCCCTCAAACCTTTACGGAAACTTCACGTCCTGCCCAGCCCATGCTGTAGAAAGCAGTGGGGGGCTTTTACCAAACTGTCCTTCATGGGGCCAGGGGATGGAGCCCCTCAGCTCCATCCCCTCTTTGACCTGGGTCTGCAGGCCCCCTCTGCTCCCCACATCCCCTGCAGACGCCAGGGCCACACCGGGGGCTGCAGCCCCTGTCCCTCCACACCAGTAATGCAAAGCCAGCCACTGGCCTCCCAACAGAGCCAGAGGGGGCACGGAAACTGGAAGCTTTGTCCTGTGCCCTCCCCACAGTTAAATATAACCTGACTCCAAACACAGCCTCAGGTCTATTAAATATGTGAAAGTTAACACCTTTGCTTTGAAATATTTTATTAGCCCAGCATTTCATTGAACCTAGCTGCCCGTTTTTGTGGTCTGGAGAAACTACTTTTTAACCAATCTGTATTGTGCTATGTAGTCTATCTGGTGGATAATTTTTTCTCCCTCTTCCACTGATGCTGAAAGAAAACAGAAGGAAGTTACAATTACTACAGTATCCTCAGACCTTGCTGGAGGCCTGTGGGGCAAAATCAGGGAGTGGGAATTTCCAGCTTTGACCCAGTTTCTTTACTGAAGACTAAGCTGCTGCTTCAGGAAGTATTGCTTTATTCTGCTCTTACTGTGTCAACAGGATATTCTGAATGCAGGGATTTTTAGGATATTCAAACATTCCTATTGCTTGGCTTCCCACAGTTAATCTTTAAAATTTTGAAGGTTGTGTGATTTATTTGTTATTACTACTATTGTTGTCGTTGTCAAAAGGGTAAACATCTTCCTTAAAGCAATGCTTGTTTCATTCTGAAAAGGGAAAACCAAAAAAAAACCCACCTCCAAACCCAGAATTAGGCAAAATCCCCAGGAATTAGCTAAAAATGTTCCAAAGGAATGGCAAAATAGGTTACTAATTAAGTGAAAATTGAGGTCAGTTTGAAACAGGGTCCTCACAATCAGGAGTCAAACAGAGGCAGCACAAATTGTACCTCACACCCAAATGTGTTTTGTTTCAGTATTCAGGGCAGGGGAAGGGGCAATATTCAGTTCTTGGGGGAACTTATTCTTAGGACTTCAGTGTGGTTTCTGAAACTGCTGGGACCATGCAGCCTGTATGTCAATCCATCTCTCTGCCCCCTTCGCACAAACTGAATTCCTCCAATTTCAGACAAGTCCAGAGGATGACAGCAGTCTCAGACTAACTTTTGCAAAATGGGATTAAGATCAGTGGCTGAGCAGAGAAGAGTGACTCCAGTCTAGTCTAGACTAGTAAGACATGCCTAGTAAGAGAAAGGCAGAACCCCCTTCTTTTGCTTTTGCTCCAACGATGTCCATCGGGCAGCCGCGGCAGCTCCAAATTAGCTCCAAACTCACAGCTCTTTGGCCCGTTTGTGGTAACGCAGGTCTCGGGGAGGTGGGGGGGGTGCAGCCTGGGGTGAGGAGGCACCGCAGGGCAGCAGCTTTGTTTCAGCTGCTGCTGTGGGGAAGGTTGCTTGTATTAAATATTTGTGCTGCACACACACAGGTTAGCTGGAGAGTAAACAGGGGATTTGGTGAGGAGACAAGGAGACCGTGTCTGTGTACCTTCAGATTGAGCTGCTGGGTGGAGTCTCTTATGTCTAATAAGGGCTGAGTTCATGCCGTGTTCTGCTGTTCCTCAGCAGGAGCAGTGAAGGTCTACCCTCTCCCCTCAGCCACATATTTTCATGAAGTATGTGAGGATGTACTGTTTTGTGCCAGCCACTCTCAGTCAGTTTGGTTAAAACTAGCTTTAGAATTGCTTAAAATTGACTTAAAACCCTCTGAAGGGCAGGGCATCAGGTGAACATAGACATGCGTGCAACCTGTGGTCGCATTGTCTCATTTCTTTAGGAAATGGGGTTATCCTTAGCATATAACTATATGCTTTCCACAGAACAATAAATAGCTGATTTTGCACAATTAACAAAGGCACCTCGTGCGTATGACCATTGTAGCAATGCCAGCTGCAGTGTCAAACTGGGGGGGGGAAAGGTATTTTTGTTTTGTTTATTTGTTTGTTTTCTTTCTCTCCAAAAAGCCTACCTTGCTTATAACACAGACTGGCTGCTTTTTGATTGCCGATGAAATCAAAGATGCTGCGTGTGGGTGGAGGAACACATTGTCAGACTACAGCATAGCTTCACAAAGCGGTTTTGCTTGGATTTATATCCTAGGGAACAACCATGTTTCTGTGTCCTGCTCTGCATGTTTTATCATCGTAATAAATATTCCTTTCTGCCATCTTTCATGCCTTTGGTTCAAAGTGGTGGAAGGTACCAGCATGTTCTGGAAACAGAGAAGGAGGCAAAAAAACCCTCCAGATTTTTCTTTTCAGATACTGCAGATCCAGCCCGCCTGTGAGGACCAAGTGTATTTCATATGACAGATGCTACTGAGCACAAAGTTGCCGTTGTATATGCCTGACCACGTTCATGTGGAGTCCTTGCGAAGCAAGCAGGGATATCACTGTCTTGGTGGGATTGGAATATTAATGTAATTGGACTCTTGCAAAGTAATTTAATTTGAAGTGCTAATAGTCTGACTTCATCCGATTAGCATCCAGACCAAGCAGCTATTGTTTAGGTCAGGCACACAATCTGCTTATTATGAAGAGATTTTTATCTATATAGGCAAAAGAAATGGGAAGTAGCAAGAGAGTTAAGTCAACAGAGAAACAATATAAAAATTTATCTGAGAGATTCACTTGCTTAGTGAAAGATCCCAAGGACAAAGGAGTTATAGTTTTACCAGAGATAGAAAGACAGAGTCTCAGTGATGTGGGGAGGCTGTGGGCTTTTCCAGGAGCTCCAGGCAACGGGGGAAACTTCTGAGCACTGGGGATGTTCCCAGAAGACAAATTGCTCCTCTTTCGCGGTGAGCGTAGCAAGGGTCAGGGCAGGAAGGAGAATGACCCCCTAGAGAACGTCACGCTGTGGATAAATAGAGGCATTGAAACACCAGGAAGAAGGAGGGGGCGGGCTTCCAAGAAGTGGCTTTTGAGGAAGAAGGTCATTTGGTACACCTGACAAAGGAGGTTGTTCAGAAGCAGGACTGTGCTTGTTATGGTGCTGTGTCCTTGTGGTTTCGGACTGCCCTTCTTTCTGCTTGGAAGGACTCCCCTTGGATGGGCAGCTCAGGAGCCCATGGAAGGGACAAGTGAAATGTAGCAGTGCCCTGATTCCCCTGCCCAAAATGATGGTTTTGGACAGTGAACAATCCCTTTGCATTATGTTAACACTTCGTGAAACACCTTTGTTCTGGTTTGATCTTGACACTTTGCAGCTCCTCTGCTGTAAAGGTGTAGCTTCCCCTGGGACTCTGCTTGTCTAGGCATAAAACCATTCGTGGAAGCACTGAGGTAGAGGATGTTCCTAGAGATTCACATCACCCCCATATTTTAGCTGCAGAACTTTACCCTGAGCAGTAAGCCAGCATGCGAGACAGAGGGGAGAGACCTGTGCACCCTGCATGTTCTGTCAAGACTCGGTCAGAAAAGCAGACTGCAGGTGGCCTTTTGGCAGCTCCTGTGTGGCATGTCCTCTCCTGGTGCAGCACATTCCCCCTCAGCGATGCCACCCTTCAACCCTTGCCTTTGGGAAAGAGTTGCAGGCAGAGGTGTGCCGAGCAGGTGACGATGGACTGCTGCTCCCGCTGCAGCAGAAGGAATTGAGCTGGTGCTCCTGCTAGGCTCAGTGCCCACAGTCAGAAAGGTCACCCCAACTTGCTGTCCCTTCACAGGGTGCTCATAGCTGCCTGCTCCCCTGGGCAGCTGCTTGCTTTGCCTGTATGCACACATTGCCCCCGGTTTGTGAACAAGGTGAAGGTAGAACAGACGAGCCAGCTGGGTTGTTGGTGCTGCGGTGCTCAGATGGGGTATGCCCTGAGGGCACTCTCATCTTGGGGAGTGTCTACCATGGCTTTGATTGAGTGGGCCATGGAGTAAGAGATGGCTCTAGCCTCAGGAAGGCTTAGTCACTCTCCGCTTTCCACAGGCTCATATTGTGTTCCCTTGAAAGAAGCTTTCTGGGAAAATACAGCAATTCCCATATATCACGTTGCCCCAGTTTAGGCATGATCTGCAGTTGTAGTGTGTTCAAAATCAGTATACTGCAGAGAATCTTGCCTGCAGGACTGGCAATTTGACATCCAATTTCCCTCCACAGAGAAGTCAAGGGAAATGTTTTTTGTTAGAGCCAGGCTTGTTGGAAAAATGCTGATGAAGTGAAACATAAACACATTGCGCTGGAATTTTCATGGGAAAATATTGCTGAAGGGTTTCAGCATGCCTGGAATGCATCTTTGCAGTACCAACCCTCTCACTCCATCTTGTATTCATATACACTGCAACTATAGTATTCCAAAGGAAACATTTTAACTTCAGCAGATTAAAAATTAAGGTCAAAATGGAATGTACATAAAGCCTCTCAATTTTCAACTTTTTTCACAACTTGGGAAAACACCGGATTTTGCAACCTCAGTGTTTCCTACTGGCAACAGATCAAATGTGTGACCACTGCTGTCATTTCTGTTTGTCCTTCCAAATGAAATGTATTTATTTCCTCCTCCCTATTGTTAGTAATGAATCAAACGGCTCCATGATAACATGCTGGTGGAATTAAGCACTGAGTAAAAGAGCCAGAACAACATAACATTTACTTGGTTTCCAAGTAGGGAACTGGTGGAATTTTACTGTTACGAAAATGTAGAAAATCTTGGAAGAAACTGCAGGCGTTAAACCCAGAAAGATGAATGCACATGTTTGGAACAATCTAGATGCTGTGTGGAAAAATTGCCAATTAAATTCATACCCCCCAAAATCATTCTTGAATAACGTGTGGTGTTGAATCAGTACAGCTTGTCATGGCTAATACAAGACTCCTCTGTCCTCAGCTGATGAGAATCCTCAAGTTCTTGATTTCATTTTTATAATAATGGAATGGAGAAATAAACCCCAGTTGTAACTATCCAGCAAAGAGAGGATGGTAAGCACAGCATTTCAACTTATCTCATGTAGTGTCTTTCTCACAACATTGCAGGGACTTCTAAAAAATCCATTTTAAATACAAGCTCCTGGATTTAAATGATGCTTTCTGTGCAAGAATTTGCTCTGAGGCTTACGGCCAGAACGTTTAGAAGCTCTAGACTCACCGGGATGGCCCTTGCACTAAGCAGGCATACATCTCCTTTCTTTTCACTGGATTGGTGAATAGGCCTATACGTGTGCATCCACATATGGGCACACCTACACACACACACATTTATGGTGGATTGCTGCAGTGTTATGCTATTTAAATATGTGTGTGCATATAAATATAAAATAATACATAATAGCGTCTATAGTTGCTGGGAAATTGCACAATCCAGAAGGCTGAGATCACTCTTATCTCCTCTGAATGGTGCTGCTAAAACATCAAAACCAATGCCTGTTCTCTGGGGCTTTACTTCCCTGTTGGCTAACACTAGGCTTGCTGGGAGGTAAGGAAAAAACTGGCTCCAAAGCCAAGTGTGATCTCCTTGCCAAAGAAGAGCTCAGGTGCAGCCGGGACACGTGGGGTGGGTGGAAAGTGAAACTATTAATAGAATCTATTGAAAGCTATCCTATTCATAGAACCTTCACAGAAACTATTAATAATCAACTCCCTTAAACTGATAGGATTGTCATCGAATCACCTGGCAGCATGCAGGGGTGTTTTAGTCATTTAGAAAATGCTGAAAATCCCTCTGGCTTTCCCCCAGTGCTTGTGGTTAGGTGGTGTATGAGGTTTTTGACATTATTTTCCTAGAAGAGAGAGATATTGCGTAAGCGGGCTGGCAGCCTATAAAGATGTCCTCAGTCAGCACAGGCAGGGACCAGGTTAGACTTCTCTGAAGGCAGCTGAATCCTATAGCTGCACAGAAAAAAGAAAAAAATTGAGGAAAAATTATTTCTCTGGGAGACAGCCCCTGAGACCAACTCTCACAGAAGTATTTCTGATGTTTTCTTTCTGATAGTATTCCCAGCTGGACAGAAAGCACCTGAACCTGCTTGGATGATGAGGAAGACAATGTATTCCTGGGGACCCTTCGCAGGAAGAGGCAGCAAGTGGGAGCAAATGGCCGGGGAAAAGGCAAGGATGCTGCCCAAGGCCACGCACGAGGAGAGAAAGAAGCAGGAATTGAAGAGGAGAGGGAAACTGAAAACCATGGCAGGCAAATTGCTAAAGGCTGTGGCTAGGGGGAAAGAGATAGTGGAGGAGAAGGCTGGCGGTGAGGATGTGGCAAGGAGTTTGCTGAAGATGGAAACCAGTAGGAAGAGAGCGGGGGGAGAGATGCCTGCAGGTAACCTCAAAGTTATCTCTGGGTCCAGTTCTTGACTTTCCCTGCCACTCCCAGGCCTGCAAGCTCTCGTTTTCATTAGCTTCTGGAGCAGGTGCTTTGCACTTTCCTCGACCTGAGTTCTTGTCCTTTCTGAACAGTGCACTTGCTTATCTGGAAACTAATTTATTTCACTTTCCCTTTGCCTCACAAGTATTTCTTTTTGCTGTTCTTATTTTTATCCCTGCAAAGACTCCTGATGTGTCTTTGAGAAAGATGATATAAGTGTGACTGACACCCTGCTGGGTGTGACTGCTGTTCTTCCACTGATGGGGATGGACAGGTAGGTTATATGTGGGCTAATTGTACCAAGCGACCATTACTTATATGTTGGGCATATCGAGGCAGGATGATTGCAGCTTGCTAGACCCCTCCTGAAGAGCTTGCCCGTTGCTTTGCTGAAGATCCTTGCATCAACCTTTCTCCATTTTGTGTCACGTTCCTCCCTCCAGTCCCGTTTGGTTTAATTCTTTCTACACAGACAAGGTGTTTCCATAGAGGAAAGTTAGGATACAGGCGAAAGATAATGGAAGCTCATACTCTTTCATTCTTCACTCTACACCCAGAGCTGTGTCCTGAATTGTTTTCAGCGTCCCACTGCTTCTGGCCTTGCTTAACATTCCCTGGGTTCTCATCAAATTTGATTTTTCCTCTGAGCTCCGTTCCAGATACATTTGGGCAAATACTCTCAACCATTTGTTGCTCAATTTTGTCATCTGTAAAATGCACAGGAAAAAAATGGTAGCTCTGTGCAGCTATTGTGACATTACATTTAACTCCTGGTGATGGGCTGGGTGTGACGAGTAAGATACTTTGGAAGCAAGCAGCGGTGAAAAACTCCTTCCAGCTTCTGAACTTTGAAGATCTCGTAGCTGCCTTGACAGGGCGTCTGGTGATCCGGGCAGTGGCACAGTCACCACAGCTTTTTGCAGATGTGGAAGTCACGGGGGTTACACAAATGCCCATTGCTGAGACAGTGCGTATAAGTAGCCCACCTTCTGATTGTCACCTTTGAGCAAAATATATAACGCATGTAGTCATTCAGGCTAGCTAAAAAGCCCCGGCAAAGAGAGGGCCCTGGACTGCACTGCACAGTCTCAGCCCGAGACGAGAGCTCGCTGGCAGGAGTGACAGCCTCTGTAGCCACGCAGAACCTGTGAACAGGTGGGAGGGACCTTACAGGAGGGTTTGCAGCACTTTGGTCCTGCCAGGGTTTCTGCAGAGAAGACAAAGGATTCCTTCTGGGCTTGACTTGCAGCTCTTGGCTCTTCCAGAAGATATCCTTTCTCTAATGCTTTTCTTCTGGACAAAAGGTACATTCCTTAAGGAAAGATTGTTATTAATGAACCTGCATTGCCCATGTGAGGAGGTCTACTGGGATGATGACAGAAAGCTGCAGAAGACTAGTGTGCAGGCTTAGTTAGCCTGGTGGAGAAAGGACAAAAGAAAGAAAGTGCTTGTCCTGAGGAAACAGAGAGTTGCTAGTGCTAGACCTTAAGTGAGATGATCTTGAGTAGATCCTGAGGAATTCTGAGATACATATAAAATACATACTTCAGTACTCAGATATTAAAGTGATGGTTTCTACAGAGGAGCAAACAAACATCAAGTTGTCTTGTTACTCTGTTGCAGAGGAAACCATCTGTGGATTCATTGAGCAAGGAAAATTTTTTGAAGCTTGTGATTATATTTATGATCTGGAGCATTCTGGTAAAGATGGCATGGAAAAGTCTGAATCACTTTATATGCTACTGGCTGAACGAATGTGGACTGTGGTGGGAGAAGCACTCAGTGGAAATGGTAGGATGTTCCTGGAGCCATTGCAGTCAGTAGGGGAATCACTGAAGTGGGAGAAGCAGAAGGAAGCGGAGTTGCTTGGCAGCAGCCAAGAGACGAAGTCTGTTTCCACCTGGAGCCCAAACTTCTGGAGGAAAGATCTGGAGGAAAAACTAATACAGTACCTGACAGCCCAGATTCCCATGTTTTGTTCTTCTGATAACACAGACGAGGATGCACTAAAACAGCATCTGAGTCAGCTGGAAACAACGTTTCTCCCCAGCCTGGAGCAAAGAAGCGATGTCTTCAAGGAAGCAGGACTGCTCGTCACCTACGCCTGCTGCTGTCATGCCTCTTTGTCTTCTCACCTTTCCACGCTTACTGACAGTAACCATTTCAGCTTCAGCCAATGTCTTTCAGTTTATGAATGGAGCCTTAAAATGCACAAGAGGTATGTTTAAAGGACTCCCTTTTCTCTACATTTATTTTTTTTATGTCTCTGTCCTTCAGTTCTGAGCACAATCCCTGCTTCCTATTAATGCAGTGATGCTCAGGACTCTTGCTGAGTTTAGGCTTGCCCACTGCCTGTTTTACATGCTGTGCTCTCAGAATCAGAGCCTGTTTTCATTGCAGTACTGCCTCTTTCTAAATCCTTGGTATCAGGCTCTGAGGCTTACTTGAGGTACGCAGGTGTTTCTCTACTGGACTCCCGTTGGGCATGCACAGTGTCCTGCTTTCTTGAACAATTTCTTTTCTGACATTAAGCCTTTTTAGCAAGGTCCATAATACTCCAATTACTCCAGAATAATTTTCTTTTGCCTTTATGTCAGCATAGTGCTCTGTGTATTTCTATTGTTGTCTTCTTTGTTCTCTTGCTGCTTTATCTGGCTTGTAGTTTGACCAGTTGTTTCCATATTTCCTGCATTAGTGTTCAGATCACAGGAAAAACATATAGCAGATCATTAAATTCCTGCCCAAGTCTGGGAAAATGGATGTGGCTTTCTGCATGATCTGAAGAGTGGCACATCTGGGATCTTTTGGTCCAATGTGAATTTAATGCCTGTGGGTGCCATCAAAACCTGAAGTTTTCTTGTGATTTATTTTTGTATGACAATGGTAGCTGAAGTGTTTGATTCTCTGTGTCCATGGTTATTTTGCTGCTTGACAGCTCCAATCTCATTATGTCCTAATAGTTTTCAGCCCTTTTGGGTTATGTGATTGCTTCCATCCAAGCCTATAACTTCTCTGTTCCTTGTGTTAATTACATTCATAAACCCTTGATTAGGTCATCAGCAGTTCATCAGGTGGGTTTTTACCCTCATCAGCTCCCAAAAGAGGGAGGCAGGGTGGTGGGTACATTCTGTCCTCAGACACATGGGAGACATCTGGCCAGGATGCGTTACTTCTATTGCTGCCTTTAAAATGGTAAGACCTTAGAGTAATGGATTGATGAAATATTGAAAATTTGCCATGAAATCAGAGGTGAATAGTTACATCATTTAAATATATAAAGAAAAGCTCAAAGATAGTGAAATATGTTATGCAACTGCTGAATTCCTTCAAGAAAGAAAAAAAAAAAAAAACCAACAACAAAACAAAACAAGAAGCAAAAACAGCCTGTGACTGTATTAGGGACAGAAGGTAGTGAAGAAAGTGAAGATGAGAAAACCAGAGATGCCAGACTTAACTATTTGGATTTTCCTCTCTGAATACGGTTACAGCCTTAATGAAAGTTCATGTATAGATGCAGTTGTCCTGGTATATAGTTGCTTTTTATTCCATTCAGAGACAATACCTGATGCTTGCAAAATTGTGCATCCATGAAAGTGTGCTCAGGTGACTGCCCGAGCTCAAGAAGGAATTCAGCAGCAGCGGTGAGGGAAGGGGAGAGGGGAACGACTAGCAAAAAGTGTAATTTGAGCAGCAAATACAGGAAGAAGGAAAAGAAAGAGCACAAAAGAATAGCTGGCAAAGGTGCACGATGATCATCTACTGTGTTGTGGCTGTGCTGACACTGCAAATGCCGCTGGGTGCTTGCAGGGCGCCCCGCTGGCTTGGCACGAAGCTGTGGTGCCGAGCAGGGGGTGCCAGGTGGGCGACAGGCTGCGGACCAGTGGGAGGCTGCCCCTCTGGCTGAGCTCTTCTTTCTGAATGCAGTGGCAGCGAGACGTGTCTGAATCCCAGGCAGATCTCCCAGCACAGCCTTTCCCTTGGTGTGCAGTGTCTCATGTGGATTATTTTGAAGACTGAGGAAAAGTTACTTGCATTTGCCCGGGTAAGGACTCAGGAGTTTACCCTAATCTGCCTGTTTTATTCCCACAGTTGTAAAATAAGGAATGGCTTTGTTGAATTAGCTGTTCCCTTGCTAGCTGAGCCAGCTCTGCTCAGGTAGTCGTGAGCTCCAAGGTCTCCGTCTTGGCCAAGTTTTGTTGCAGAGCGCAGGTGTGAAGATCCATGACTGTCTTCTGCCAAAGGAATGGTGCCCTGTACTTGTTCCTTAGCAAAGAGATGCTGGGACGTTTGCAAATCTCTGTTCGTCCTGTTGCTGCACCTTCATGGTGCTGCCATCTGCTCTGCTCAGAAGCCAATGCATCTGGAGGAAAGGAGGAAGGCTTTGGGTGAAATCCACTTCCTTATCAAAGGCCATTTCAAGATGCTGTTCATCTTCTCTCCAACTGTTAATAAGCCCATGGTGTGCAACAGTTGGGTTTTTTTATAGCCTTTTTGCCTCAGCTGCGCAGAAGACTGAGACTGCTGGGTTTGTCTGTATGTTGACCCCTCACAGCCCTCTCCAGCCTGCTGGACTGACGCTGCTGAGGTTACAGCAAGGATTATTTCCAGAGCCCAGCACAAGAAATGCAGCTGGTGCACACCCAGCACAGCCCTCCTGTAGGGTCAGAGCTGGGCACCCTGCCTTGCGATCCCACAGGTGGCCTCAGCTACAGGGCTGCAGGATCTCTTTCTCTTCTCAGCAAAGCTCCCCCTTTGAAGAGCGCTGTTGAGGTGTGTGGGATACAAAGGAAGCAGGGCAGATGTGTTGTAGTGAGGGGGAGCTCCAGAGGAAACCATGCTATTTGGAATACCCAGTGGATGGAGCCTTTTAGATTCAGCTAAAGCTGAAATGCAACAGCAGGATTTGCCACACTCATCTCTCTTGCTTTCCCTTTCCACTAGCCCATGGTGAGCAGAGCAGGGGAAATTCCATGACAAACTGCTGAATCATCCCAGGGAAGGTACTCTAAATTGCGGAGATTTTCCTCAAGACCTATTCCCTGCAGGAGAACACAAAGGTGGCCACAAACATGGGAGTAGAGGTGCCAGCTGGTGACAATATGCTTAAAACCTACTGATTTCAGTGTTTAATATAAGCATCTTTATGGGCTGTTTCCGATGATTACTCTGGAGAAGACCACATGTTCTTAAGGTCTGCTTTTAGCACGTATTTCAATGAAGGAAATGACTTTGCTCAGGGTGGTGCTGGTGTCGTTATCTTAAAGCGTGTCACTGAGTCATTTGCAAGCCCTCAAAGATGCTGACTAACAGTGATGGAGATTTTAGCTCTTTTTTTTGCCCTTTTTTTTTCTTGGTTCCTTCTAATGTAAATAGCTGGAGAATGCTTTTGTTTAATTGTGGACTTTCTGCTTTCCTGACACATGATGTGGTGAGCAGTCTCACCTATCTGACAGTGGTTACAAGTACTTGTGCCATGCTGCCCTGAGCTGGCTGCATTTTTTCATGCCACTTTGGATCTGGAAGCATCACAGCTCTATACGATGCCACACTCTACATAAAGAACCAGGCTGGAATTGCTGGGGAGTGTAGCATGACAGCATCCCAGCTCGCTTCAAACCTGACCAGCTTAGGACCAGCTCCAGGTTCAAGTTAATGAGTTTAAGTGGACCTGAGCTGACTCCATTTAGAAAAATTATGGATGTCTCTTCACTAAGCTCAGTGGTATAGGTTATAAAACCTGCTTTATCCCTCTATTTCTTTCTCCAGGATATCCCACCACTTAATTATTCCAAATAGGCAGGAAGTGCTATTGAGCAAATATCCTGTCAGTTATCTCTGAGTGATTTTAATATGTAACTGTGACTGTAAATCAGATGGTGTGGTTTTTGCCACTTCAATGGATGACTAAATTTTTCTAAATGAAAACAGACTGACCAGAATAAGCCATGGTCTGTTTTGCCTATGAATACCCAGCTTGTCGCTGGGAATGTCAGCCTGATATCTGTGCAAACTAAAAGCACTTTAAACAGAAATGAGTGATGAGAACTGTGACCACATCTGAAGGTGCTGAGAACTTAGGCACCACGAGGGGCCCAAAACCACTGCAGGAAACTTTGCCAGATCCACATGCAGGCGGCGTTCCCTCAGCCCAGGCATGTCTGGGGAAAAGGGGGCTTTCTGCCTTTTGAGGTTGCAGGGTTGGTGAACTTGAAATGATGGTGCCATCGACTGGCTTGTTGATCCATCACCCCTGCCCTTGCTGGAGAATTTGACATGAGTGCAAGGCAAACCTCCCAGCATGACACCAGGGTTCATTCTGATACTAAGCAGTGGAAAATGAACTTTTCATCCCCTGCTTCTTCAGCCTCAGCTCAAAACTGACTCTTTGTCCAAAACCAGAGAAGGCAGGACCAGACATGCACACTTGGACAAAAGCTCGAGGAGGGTGTACGCTGACATGCAAAGGATCACTTGGATCTCTGTCGTCTTACCTTCCTCCCTTTGTTTCTTCAAGTAGACAAAAAGACTGACAAGTTCATGTGCTTTGGAGAATTTGGGCTGACAACCTGCTGCTGCCCAAGTAAATGAGGCTCTTCTGCCTCCCTGCCTGCTGGTGTGTCAGCAGTGCGCTCCCACCAGTGTTGAGCATGTTTGCCAGTTTTGACCACACTTGATGATGATGTAGAGGTCTCAAGGATGTTAAATTCTTGCATGTTTTAAAAGAGCAGCTGGACAGATGAGGCACCCAAGTTATAACTCAGCACCCTGCGTTTTCCAAGAGGAAGCAGTTGGTTGGGCAGTCAGCACAGGTGGGCTGGCCATCCGTGGAACTGAAGCTTTACAAGATGGGGTGCCATGTCTTGGTCAGACAGGGAGGAACAAGGAGGAAACTGGGCCTGTTTGTTACAGCAGAAATTCTGGTCCTCTCAGTGTTGGAGCTTTGGTGCCTGAGGTGCTGGTGTCACCACAAGAGCTACAAACAAGTAAGCTTGTGCTAATTCAAACACGTTGTCTGATCCAAAGCAAATAACTACCATGGCTCAACAACTTATTGCTTTGCAGTTGCTAACTAGATGCATGCTTTGTCCCACTGGGGAGCAGGACTTTCGTGTTGGTTTAAGCCAACACATTTTACTGTGCAACTGGGGCAGGCTAGATGTGTTTGTGCAGCTCGGCTGGGATGTGTTATCTCAGCACATAGTGTTCACACAGTTGCTTGGTCAGGTGATGAAACTCAGGAGGAAAGGAGTTTTTTGTGGGTTATTTACAACTGCTTGTTTGTCTCTGATTAACACTTTTCAATAAGTATGGTAGAGCAGTTGTTTTGAATATACTTCTGGTGAAATTCTCCAGTGACAACCACGTATTTCCTAATTCATCGGCCAGAAAAGAACAAAGACAAAAATGGAAGATCTTGTACATTCTTTCTGTTTCCTTGGAGGAAAATGCAGAAATGAAAGAATAAATAAGCAAGCCAGGCTTTTGAGTTTAAAGCTTTTATAAAGGTCAGATCATGTTTTAAGCAATGAGCTCTTTCTCTGCAGTGTTAGTTTTGTTTTTACAGCCCATTCAAAGTAACATAAGCCAGCCAAGTCTTGGGAAATTTCCCATCGTGCAGCCTCATGGGGCTCATCTCACCATGACAGTAGCTCTAAACACTAACCCAATTCCTCTGTGCACTCACAAGTCCCTGGCTCAAGTGAGGGAATGCTTTTAATTAATGCTGGCTGGTTTATGCGGGTGCTGGTTGGAGTGAGGAAGGGTGGAAAATCTCAGCTACAGATGCTGGCAGCACAGAGTTGTGTATAAAAAGTTGTTTTGCTGCGTGGACACCTTCATTTGGGGTAAGCTAACTAAAGAAGACTGTAGTTAACCTGAGCTGACACTGGGATGAAAGAAAGCTGCAAATCATTTAAACTCAAACAAACAATGTAGAACAAAACAGAACAATGTTATTAGGTCAGCTGGAAAATAGCCAGGCTTTGGGTTAAATGAGATGGCCAAAAAAATAGAGGCAGAAATTCATCTAGTCTAAATGCATGAGAGGCTAGGAAACCTAACTTGTTATGAATGCCATTGTATCTCAACTGTTATTTTTTCTTCTCTTTAATATTTAGGCGGAAGTAGGGAAAGCCCTGAAAGAAGCCTTTGATATTGGGAAACCCCCTTGTGCAGATGCTGCAGTCATTCAGGTAAACTAGGGGGAACCGTAAAGCTCTCATACTTTGGAGCAGTCGTGTTTTTGCACACAAGTATGCCGGTATTTGGCAAAACCCAATTTCACATGTCTTGGGCTAAGCTCGGTGTGTATGTTAACCAGTCTGCTTTGCGTGAGTTCTGTGGAGCACTTTTGTAAGAGCAGTGAGAGTTGCCAAGCCACGGCAGGTCCCCTCGTCTGGCTGTGCCGATGCAGGCAGCTTGCTCCCTGCTTATGGGCTGGGTACGGCTGCGATTGCTGCCCTGATGGGTCAGGCAGGGCAAGGGGCTACTGCAGAGCACAGCCAAGGTGTGTGCTTGAAGGGCATGGCAGGAGCACACTCTGCTGATTTAGAAGCAGTACGTACCGTGGCCAGAGGGTGTTTGGATCAAGACCCGCAGAAGGCTTAAAATAAATCCTGGAGTTTACGCGTGGATATCAAGTGATGCTAGAGATCAGGGGCAGGTTGTGATTGCAGCTTTCTTCTCCACTGCCACCACTCCAGTGGCAGCCCTGATTCAGGTCATGAGAGAGGGAAGAAGCCCCTTGGTCCTTCGGGGTGGCAGGTGGCCGTTGGAGGCTGGCAGTAGGCATTGCAGAGTAACTGCCCCTGGCCTTCCTTGTGAGGATACAGCTTTAGCTGGCAAAACCTGGCTTTTCTGGCCCAGCCTAGAACCAGGCACCAAGTGCAGAGCTCGTGGAGGGGACTGCTGCCTCCTTGGCTTGCCCTGTACCTGATGGAGCCGTGAAGCAGTGATGTACATGTGCTAGGGTGGATTTTAGCCACTGAGCTGGCTTATTTTTTTGTGTTTTCCTCCTGCTTCTGGCCAACAGAGCAAAGGTTTCTAATGGGGACCAGGTCAAAGCCTGGTTTGAATGCTGTGGTCCTCATATTTGCAACATCTGGCCGTGCTTCAGCACGAGTAGTTTTGCTCTGTTGTGAATGTAACTGACAGGTTTGAATGCTCTGCAGTAGGTGATGGAGAATCCTGGATAAATAGGCAAGCCTTTGAATGAAATTTAATGAAATGATGAAATTACCAGCTCCTCAGGTTTTTCAGACTGACACTTAATGATAGGATAGAAAATGATCATGGTGTCATGGAAACTCATCAGCCATGGTTTCCTGACACTTTGAGGTGGCATATTTTATCCAGTTCTTTTGGGCGAACTTTTACATCTGTTGTGAACAGTGGAAAAACCCATTTATGATGCGAGTCACCCTTTGTCTTTGGCTGATGCTTCCCAGAGCACTGGGAGAGCACAGCATATGAGTCCATCTGTCTCCCTTTATCCATCTGGCTCTCCTCCCCTTACAAGCTTTTGTTTCCACGGAGCGACTAACGGGCAGCATTAAGTTGCCACCTGCTCAAGCCTGCCCAGTATGGGGTGGATGTTTAGCTGTCTGGCACAGCCCACCTCCTGCAGGCACCTGGGGCATCCAACTGGGGTCAGTGGGGTGAGACAGGCGCCGTAGGGTTTAACACACATTGCTGTGGCAGGTGATAGTGGTGGTGGCCAGGAAGATGACACATGCCTTCTTCAGACACCCCTGGCAGAGGTGCAGGGCACACAGAGCTGCCTAACCTATTTTTAGCAGCTGCACCCAAATTTATCTGCGAGGGTGAGCCAGAAGTGCAGGTGCTCCTGCAGACGGCAGGTCTGTGTATGAGCTGGGCTGCCAGGCTGGGCATCGGTAGCAGAAAACATCTGCAGGGACAGGCTTTCTGCTGAGCACAGGGCTTGACTCCAGCCTGTTGCCCACGATGAAGGCAGCAGCAGCAAAGGTGTAAGATCAGGCATTAAAATCAGCTCCTAAAAAGTACTTTTATTTCCCCAAGGGCTCTCAAAACCAAAGTGGAAGTTGTTGCCTGGAAGGCAGAGGGACTTGCAGCAGGGCGAGGGATGGGATGCATTCCTGTTCACTGCATAGGGAACAAATGGCTTTGACCTGCTCTTTCACACCTTGTAATCTACAGATACTAACAGAGAAGACAGAGGCTGCCTGGCATGTCAGTGAGAGCCTGAGCGAGAGGGTGGAAGCTGTGTGCCTGGAGGAGTGCCTGAGGTTCCTGGAGAGGTAGGAAACATGCTGTTTTCCTCCTTGACGATGTACTCAGTGCTCAAAAGAAAGAAATCCTGATGAAGTGACTGGTGATGCTGTTTTCCCCTGGATCTGCCATTGCCGGTTTGTTTCCCATCATCAAGTTGTTACTGGAGACACAGTGCGTCACTGCTGTTTATGTGCTCAGCATTTGCTGTTGGACCGAAGCTGAGAGAACAAAGTACACCTGGACTTGCCCGGACAGGTTAAAGCCTTAGGGAACTTTCTGGAGAGGGTCAGACCTTAAAAACAATCAGAAGGAGGGGCAGCTACATAGCCAGTGCCCAGACTTGGCCCTTCCTACCCTGGCTGTGCTTCCCAGGCCCAGTGCTTTTTACCGGCTCTCTGGGAGGGTGAGGAGCTCTGCTCTGTCCTGTTCCGCAGAGGAGGACCAATGTCTTCTCATCTTCTGCCCTCTCACCACTTCTTGTGGCTTCCTTTGTCTACTTGTTCTTAGGCATCTCTCTCCCTGTGTATCCCCCGCAGCAGAAAATGCCTGTACTGCTGATTGCAGGTGAATATTTCAGAAGCAGGTTTGATTTAAGATTCCTGACCCTTCACATTATAAGAAAAAAGAAAATTCCTATGAAACGGAATTGTCCAGGAGCTGTTTGTGAGACAGAAACTGTGGCGAAGCAGTCAATAGACTTTGTGGGTTATTCCTACAAGCTGAGGCTTTATTCTGCACTTTAACAGCAAAGCCTGAGTTGCCTCAAAGAAGCGTTGCAACAACAGCAATGGTAAAATGAACCTCCTGCCTGTCGAGGGAGCAGTGGCTCCCAGGCAGCTCGAGGGCTCTCCCTGTGCTGTTCCTGTGCCCTCCCTCCTCACCATCTGGGCAGGACAGAGACCGTCTTTGTCCTGCTGTAGATCCCACCTTGGGGAGTGAAACCGTACACTCTGAAAAGACAAATAATCACAGAATATTTCTCCCATTTGCTGCTGGGCTAATGCTGTAAGATGCATTATGGAGCATGCCAGCTTAAAGATATGTCTTCCTGTTTTAATTTAGCTATGAAAATGAAGTAAGAAGCTTTCTCCAGCTTGATGGCTGCCCAGAGATCTGCAGCAGTTTACGAATCCTGCAGAACTGCTGCATTTTCAGGTTAGAAACCAGACCCTGTGGCATGGGAAGCAAAATTACTTTTCTGCTGTCTGATCTTCTAACTCTGCTATGGGGTCTGCCTTGCCTCCAGCTGTATCTGGTGATCCAACCCCATGCACGCCAACCCTTAAGCATAGAGGGAGCCAGCTGTGGCCAGCAAGACCCCTTCAGAGCTGCCCTGGCTGCCACAGCAAGGAGACTCGGGTGGGGGCTATGCCCGTGGCTGCTGTGTTGGCAGCTCTGTACTGCTGCTTCTTGCCTGCTCCTAGCCCCTGCAGGTGCCTGTGGTCCACCATCGCCCTCCGCCTGGTGCCCATCCTGCTGAGCAGGAGGCAGGCAGCAATGCTGTGTTGCATGTAGGGACATTATCCCGGCAAACACTTCTGTGGTTCCTTTCCCTGGCCTGATTCTCCTTCATTAGCAAAGCCTCATAAATGTCACATTGAGATGTGTGTGCTAGCGCACTTCAAGGTAAGCCCAAGCTTAAGTGCTCTGCTGAATGAAATCCAGTCGAACATGCCAGGTTTTCCCTGGGGTTGCTAGGAAGGAGGGAAGCAATAAAGCCCAGAAGGGTGGGGGAGGATGTTTGCACCTACAAGCTAATTTCAGAAGTGCTTGCAGCGATGGAGAAGACAAGGTTGCCTCTCTTCTTCCTGTATAAAACTATCCGGGGATCTCTGGAGTCAGCAAAATGCCCAAATCCAGCATATGCCTAGTGCTTACTTGACATCAGAGCCTTGTGTTGAGCCTAGGTAGCTTGGTTTTTTGTTTGTTTTATTTGTATGTTGCTGATGCTGGATACTCTGAGTTTTTCCAGAAAGTAAAATGTCTGGTTTCAAGCTGGTGATCATTTTAACCAGGATTTGCTGACTTGAAGACTGTTCTGATGGAAGATAATTGTTTGTCTTGTATTTGTGGGGTGTCAGAGGCACACAGGATTCTCACCCCTACTGCATTTGTCAAGGCCACTTTGTGCCTACTCATTTTTGAAAATACTAGAATTGTTACTTATCTGATGTCACTACTGATAGGTACAAGTGGCATTTATGTACATTGAGCTTTTGTGTCCTTGTGGCAGTATCTTAATGAGAGCCATCCAAAAGATGGGTGCACATATGTGGGTCACTGAACTAGCCCTGAACCTGAGCATGTGTCCATGCAATTACCCAGGCAGTCATATTGGTTACTGTAGGAAAAGTTTTGATCTGAGAGAATAGCCCGATTTGATCTGATCAATACTTTCCATATCCCACCTCTTTTTTTTTTTTTTTTTTTTTTTTCTATCAGGACTGTCTGGTGTAAGCTAACATACATTTGCAGTGCCAGCACCGGTCAGGATGTTAAGGTAAATGGATTACTAGACAGGATGGAGGATGAGGTTACGGAGCATTTTCTGCAGACAGTCACTTCTAAAGTCAAGGTATGGAAGACCCATGTTAACACTAAATATTTTCAGACTGTAGGGCAGGCACTCACTTCACTCTCATGTCCTGATTTGGAAAGGGTAAAACCATAGTTTTCTAAAAAATATCTTCAGGCCCAGTACCCTCTGCCTTGTCTGAAGCTGTATATTGACAGCTTCATCTCTTCCAGTTTTTGTGATCCCAGTTCCACTGTTTGCAGTATTTGCTGTTGTGCTACAAAGGGGCATCCAGACCCCAACGGTTGAACCTCACCTGGTACCTACTCATCTGCAGCAGCTGGGTATCTTCCTGGGGCAGTGATAATTCATGGAGCCCAAGGCTGTGGTGGTTAGTCAGCATGTAGAGAAGGCTGATCAGAAATGTATACCTCCCTTGGGATAAGTTCTCCTCCTTCCACACTTTCTAATATTAGACTATTCACCTTCATATCCTGGGCTCCATGTCTGGATAACACACAGTTGCAGGCTCCTAATAGCGTGTGGTGTTGTATGTTTCCTTGGGAAGTTCCCCCAAGCATCTTCAGGCTCATTGCACAGGCTCCCTTGAGCATGCTGAAGGCAGCAAGAGGGAAATGACGGAAGAATCCCTGGCCACACTGTGCCGTTTTGGTCTCCAGAGCTCATTGCCAGCCTGTCCCATGGGTCCACACATTGAGATGGGAGCTGGGGGTGGTTCTGACAAGGGAGTGCAGACAACCCTGGGGGGAAACAGGAGACCTAGGGCTCAGGTTTTCAGTCCTTCTTTGGCTGTGTCGACATGGGCTTCAAATCATGAAAGACAGAGCTTATCCCTTGCCTTATACTTTCCCATTGAATAAGAGGCAAAACGGCCACATTGGGAGCAGGATGCCAGAGCAGAAGGGCGCACAACGGCTCGCTCTTCCTCCACTCCCCATCCGCAGGAGCATGTTTTAAATAGTCCTTGGATTAGAGCTATTGCCACCCGTTTTTCATAGGTGTTGGTCTTCCAGGTTTGGTCTTAAGAACTTGATACATCCTTCATGAGTTTGAATTCTTTCTTTCTTTCGTGCTTTGCTTGTCTTTGAAACGAAGGCACAGGATGCTGCAGCTCATGGAGGAGTCTGTTTCTGAGAGCAGAAAGAGCAAAAGCACAATAATATGTGTCTGTTGTCTGTGTGGTGTCTCTATGTATGCACTTTGACTCCATCTGTCCCTTTTCCTCAGGGAACACTGAAGGAGCACTTCAAAAAGTGTGACAGTGGTTTTAACCACATCCTCGAATTCTTAAAGCAAAGCTTTTTGGCATTTGGAAAGGAAAAAATAGACAAATATGAGGTAAGAAATAAGTAAGAAAGTAAGAACAAGAAATCACTAAAACTAACCCTTGAACCTCTGGATGGCACAGTATTTGAACATTAATCCAAACTATGATATTGTGTGTTGTTAAAAGGGCTTTTAAAGATCTATTGGCCTCAGTCCAGTTCCTCTCTCCAACAGAGTTGGACATCTTCACTGTGACAGCTAGGACCTTTTTGTAATCTCAGCAGAGAAATCAACAAGTGGAGGAATGTGGAAACTGAGTGTACCTCCTATATACAGAGAGGGAGCACTGGGCCATCTCTGATCCTACCATTCCCCCAGTACCATTATACTGGAAATCTTCTCAGTCTCTAATGTGCTTCAGCCTTAGTTGTAAGGAATATTTATCCCTGTGATGGAGAGTGGACACATGGATGGTGAGGTGAAAGGTCCAGATCCCCAAAGGATATAGTCTCTCAGGCAGAGGGTTGTCCAAGAACAACCTCACAGAGTACCTTTTTCTCACCTTTACAGTAGCCTAAACAATTTGTCTAGGGTCTCACAACACCCTTGAGTCTGCCTCTTTGGCAATGAGATTGGTACCTGGGGTACCCTCTTTTGCGTGCAGGTCGAATTTGCTGCTGTTACCTGTGCCACACATGTCCCCTGAAGCACTGGGCTCCCAGGTCAGCAGGCTTTTTGTCAGTGCTGATTTTAATTAATTCTGAAATGTGGAAAAAAGTAATGGGACAGAAAAAATTAGGAGCGATTCTGATATTGTTCAGAGCCTGTCACTGGACATTATGTCACATTAGTGCTGGGGCAAGCAGCAGCTCGGTGGTGGAGTGCTGTGCCAGAACTGTCTGTCTCTTGCTTTGTCTGTTTTGGACAGGGCTGGGATTTCCTGTTCCTTTGGGCTGCAGCCGAAAACTGCTCTGATTTCAATTGCTAATGAAATGTGGTTTCTGTGCAGCGGCCCATCTCCCCCTAGAAATGCTCACTCTGCCTCTCAGGCACAGCACAGTCTCAGCACTAGGGTTTCTCAGCAGGTAATGGGTGGCTGAGAGATGCCCAGGTGACTTCTTGGTGCTCAACCACAACTGTGTGCCCAAGGGTCTGGCCCTGGGATATGTCTAGTGGGGGTGTTCCAGGGAGGATGGATCTGGCTTTGTAGTCCAAGCTGTCCCCAAGTGATGTGTTGGTTAGCTAAGCCAAGTGTCACTGCTGCTCTGGAGTATGTGACCTCTGGCTCAGCTAACTGGTCCCATTGCTTTTGGTTGGATGTCTCCACGCTTATCATCGATGTTTATGTCATCCACATACAGCTTGGAGGTACTTTATATGCTAGATCAGGCATTTTAAAGGGATACTTAAACAAATGGGACAGCCATCTGCATGGACTCTATAGCCACTGTCTATGCTGGTCAGAGTCCTACAGGCATAGTCTGGTCCTTGCTTGGTACAGGGAAGTTAATCTGGGCACCTTTGCTCTGGAACAGGCCCTCGTCAAGGCTGTCAACACCATCGTTATTACAGAATATGTGCAGGCCCTCCTGACCACTTCCAGGAAAGCATCCTCTGTGCAGAGAAGGAGGATTGCCAGCAAGATGGAAGAAGATCACAGGATGCTGCAAACTGTCTTTGAAGAGTGTTTAGTAAGTCTTTGGTATGGTTACAGTTTTGCTCTCCATCATCGAGAACAGTACCAGCAGAGGAACAGGCTCTGAAAGCAACAGAAAAGCTTAAGAGGTCTTACCACGGTGGTATCCAGCTTCATAGAAATGACAATCAGATGTGCTGACAGCCTTCTGATCTGCCAGAAGCTGTTAGTTTTTAGTTTTGAAATGTGTGACCAGAGGAGGCAAGTTTCGCACTCCTGCCACTGAAATAAGAATGAGGCGTGTGCCTCTGAGCTGGTGAGACAGCTCCGAAGCCGTCAGCTCCCCTAGGCAAGCCTTTGGTACATGGCGTGGGGTGCAGGTGAGGGACAGCTGTGTTCTCCAGTGCTTTCCCTTGAGCTTCTGGAGCGATGGACCAGATCAGCTGTTCCACATCTTCACCTCTGCAGTGCATTGCCCTGTATGGCTGCTTTTCCCTGAACATGGGGTATGTGTGTTACCCCTCCATCCGGTCTCTTCCCTCCCCGCAGGCCCTTCCCAGTCCCTTGGAGCTGGGCTGACGGCTGCGTGAGCCATTTCCCTGTGCTGCAGCATTCCCTCACAGGCGGAAACATGTTGATGCTGTTGTGGTTGGTGATGGTTGCAGGCAGGAGTGAGTCTTCCCGCAGGGGTGGACACCTCACCCCATTAGGAGGTAAGGATACATTGCAGAAGGGATAGATTAGGTGTAAAAGCAGAGCCACACCTTCGAAGAAAACTTGTGGAAAAATGCTAGGTCTGATTTGCAGAAGCAACATCAGAAGCTTAAAAAAGCCTCTCTGTTTAATTTATAATCCCATGTAATTGGCACTGCTGCACAGGGCATCTGCAGATGCCACCAGGCTGTCACATGGGTCCCTTGATTACCCAAGGGAAGGACTGCAATGCCAGCAGCATCCCCTCCTGCAGCTGCTGCAGCCAGAGAATCACTGCCGTGCAATCTCCCCTGGCACAGCTCTTTTGCAAATGCGGGCTGAGAGTGCTCGGGCATAGCACTTTGTAAGAGGTTGGACTGAGCAACACATTAATGGTTGCAAAGTTGGTTGGGTAACAGAACTCAGATATCACCTCAGCTTTACTGGTTTTAATAATTTCACAAGTTCTGAGTCATTCTTACGACTTGTGAATTTAAGTGCTAGGGACTGGAAATATATGTTCTCCCACAGGAGTCCCCCTGCAAGTCATTTGTCAGCAATTCTTACTTTGTCCAAAAAATAAAATCAAAACGGCCTTCTTTAGGCTTCTCTAAAAAGCTCTCAGACCCATTACAAGTAATGCATTAGTTTCATGGTGGAAAGCTGGAAGCTTCGGGTGCTTTTAGTTGAAGACGCACCTCTCCTGGAGTGATCAGTCACAGATGAGTCAATGCTTGGAGCAATTGAGCCATTGCGAATAGCAGGAGGATCCTCTAATCTTAACTCTTAAGTTTACCAGTAATGCTGTGCTCAGCAGCAGCTTTGGTTGTAATGTGCAAGCTAGTTTTATAGTGTAAAGGAGATACAGGAAATCTAATTATCTACTAAAGCCCTACGTTCAGCTCCGGTGAAAAAAGTCTGCATCTAGTTAGCACTGTTTCCCTTGCATCCCCAGTCTGTTCACTTTCTTACTTGGTGTGGGAGCACTGAAAACCCCAGGGAGGAAATGCATAAGCAATTTGCAGGGGACA
This sequence comes from Falco punctatus, assembly GCF_963210335.1. NCBI lineage: Eukaryota > Metazoa > Chordata > Aves > Falconiformes > Falconidae > Falco > Falco punctatus. Next base: position 37,279,869 of record NC_137587.1, on the reverse strand, counting down.
GCCTGATCCTCAGTCAAATGAGGTACATGGTTATGCATGCAAAATATGTACTCTGCTGCAGACTGAATTTATCGTGCAGTTGCTGCACAGGCTGCACCTGCTCTCTGCCCTCTCCTCAGGCTCTTCCTTCCCCTCCATCCTCAAAAAACGTTAGGAAATACCTTGCTTCTCCCCCAAAAGCAGTACATGTAAAAGGCACTTGGGCACTGCTGACAACCACCTCTTCTTTGGCCTTTTAGATTGCAGGCTGTTTACCTCTGACCTTGCCTGTCTATATAGCACTTAACTAAGTCTGACACCTTTGAATTAATTAGCATTTTGTAATAGTGAGCTTGCCCAGTGTGCAGCTGTACCGTATAGGTGACTTAGGAGCCGAGTACAGCTCGTGCACTGTGCAGAGCTAGACGTGCTGTGTGTCTGCAGTGCAGAGAAAGGGAGAGAAGGCTGTCTTCAAATATTACTATTATTTTTAATTTATGTTCAATGCGGAGGTGAGCTGCACCGAGAATGCAGCCTGCTGTTTCTAATGCCCTGTGGAGATCAGAGGAACCTGGGTTTCTCCTGCCCCGGTTTGGCAGCCTGTTCTCCAGGTTTGCTTTGTCACCGAGTCTCTGTTGACGTGATGGCATCAATAATTCAGGGAAGCAGTTTCATCGCATTACTGCACCGATGAAAAATGTGAGCAAGACCTGAAGCTGTCTCCTGGCAGTTCATCCGCATTCTGCTTCCTCCGGCTTTGCTAAAAATGCTGTGTGTTTCTTGATGTGGTTTTCTTCTTCTGCGTGCTCCAGTTTTGAGGGAGCCGACCATATGCAGCATCTACCAGCCATGTCATATCCTTTACAGTGTCCAGCCCTGCTTCCCATTTTTTCTGTTTTTCTGCTACAGGTTCTGTGTCCCCTCGCCCTCTCCTCAGGGTCGCTTTTCTGTCCCTGGGCTTGCTCCAGGGCAGCAGAAATATCATCATGTCTGACCAACAGAGCTTGTTTTCACACAGCTACAGGGCTGTGCTTACCTTTGGAAGCAAACCACTTGCCAAAGGCTTCTGACGGCCTTCAGAGCACAGCACATGTGGGGAAAAATGAGGTGCATTTTCCCACTTTGCCAAAGGCAATGCAGGAGGGGAGTCTGCACGCTGCTGAAGGTAGTCACCCAGCCGCCCTGGAAGCAGCCTGTGGCTACACCCCAGTTTATTTTCTCCTACCCTGGGGGGAAAACAGGCTTCTATACATGCACAGGCAGTCCTGCAAAGCTCCTGACCCACGCAGTGAGATCCCCAGTCTGATATGAGTCCAGCTCTTTATGCTGTGTGCCGTTACCCTTGCCCTGAACACACTTTTGCTTCTCTCCCCAGGGTCCAGCAGCTGGTCCCCTCAAGGATCCTATAAAGCCAATTTTAGAACTTATTCAAACTTCTGATGTCGAGGGGATGAAAATAGCCCTTCTGCCCATTCTCAAAGAATTTCCTGATCTAAGGTAGGGTCTTCTTGATTTAACTTCTGTTGTTTTTCAAATGATTACTTGCCACCAGGAGACCTACAGCAACATTAGTCCTGTGGTACTTTTTGCAGTGTGCTGGGTCAGGTACAATGTTTCCCTTTGAATACACTCTGTGCTGCCTATTTGCAGATGTTGATTAATATGGTTTATAACTTCACCAGATGGTAACCAGTGGAGTTGAGGTGTCCATCCGTAAAGGTAAAGGATGGATGAAATGGCTGTCAACAAAGCAGGAATGCTGTGGAAAAATACCACCTGAGTGGACAATTTAAAGGCATGTGTGCCAAATGTAGGTTTCAAGAACATCCTTAACTCAGGCATTTCATAACTTGCAAGCACTTGGCTTTTGGATTTAATACTTCATCAATCCTTTTGTGGGTATAACTATTTCCACAAAATTCTAGTGTATTCAGCAAGAATATACACTTCCATTTCTCACAAGAAGCTGTTAACAGAAATGAAACCCAACTTCTATTAGGAAGGTGAGATGTTAGCTAACTGCATGTGTTCCAAAGTCTGTGGTTTGTTACATCTATCTTTTGTTCTGATGTCTTGTGCTAGTGACTGTATTTTTCCAAGTTAACACGATTACAGTGTAGAGTGCTCTGTCACAGGATGCTGTGAAGGCCAAAAGTGTGAATAGCTTGAAAAGGGGAGCAGGCAATGTGGGGTAGATAATTATTTCAGTGCCTATTCAACATGACAGTCATGCTATAATCCCCAGCGAAGGAAGTCCTAAACTGCAGACTGCCAGAAGCAAAAAGCCAAGACAGACATATACTTTGTCTGGTTTCTATATTATTTTCCTAAGCACTTACTACTCTTGAAGATTCTATTGAGCTAAAAAGCTGCTTATCTGATACAGCATAACAATTCTTATTCTTTTACTATATATATATACACACACATACATAAATAGTAATATACATATAATACCCACTATATATTTATATTTAAATGTATAGTATAGGAAGCGGGCACAGGAAGTACTCAGAAGAATATTATTTTGATCCAGGTCTCAGAGGAGGTCACCCTGGTGTGAGTAGGTGCACTGTTCCTGATTTCAGCAGATTCCCCTATGTTTAAAACTGTTTGGCTTGGATACATTTGCCCTTTTTGTTAATCAGACTAATACGATGTGGGCCTGCTCGGTGAAGCAATGCTATGTAGAAGAAAAATCCTATAGTTTTCCAGATGAACAGTAAATGGCTCCACTGAGGGGAGAAAAGATACCAAAAAAAGCTTCCAAATGGTCAGATAAGGAGTTACCCAAAACTTACTGTGGCAGATAGAGATTTTTTTCCTAGGAAAAACCTGAGGTGAAGTTTTCCACAATTTCACAGGGATGCTGTGTGCGCTGGGCTCAGGATCCATGAGCTCAGTCATATCCCACACAGCCCTTGTCAAACAGCCACCTCCTTGTTAGGTGGCCAGAGAGCGTCAAAAAACAGCTCAGCAGCTTCCAGTCTTTGGTCTGGTCCAGCAAAACTGAGCGCTAGGAAGCCAGCTTTTTTTTATTGGCTCTTTCACTGACCTGCCCTCTTATTCTTTTGGAAAGGAAGGAACATCTGAGTGCAGTGCTGGACATCAAAGGCTCACTGAGCCGAGAAGACAGAGCTGCTCTCTTGAAGGCATTTCATGATAATTCCAGGGAATCAGAAACAGAAGCAAACTTGCTTTTTGCAGATATAGAAGTAAAACCTAGAAAATATGGACTCTGTGGCTGCCTCTGCTGTTAGCAAAGGTAGGTGTGTGTCTGTTGAGCATGCTTGTGCGTAACACGTGTACAGGCACAGGCATTCCTGCTTACAGGGAGGTGGAACGACTATGGCTGTAGTCACCTTCCTGAGGTCCTCGTTGCTGCATATGCAGATTGTACTTCACTCTCTCTGCCTGCAAATTTCCACGTCATGAAGCGTCATGTTGTAGGCAGCGCAGGGTGCCGAATGCTCAGGTGCATGATTCAGGTTACGACAGGGATAAAGGAGGAGATGGGGCTCTTCCTCCCCGCCCTTCTCTCCCATCCGTGTGTCCCTGCAGCAAGGGCTCTCCGCAGCATCCCCTCCCTCCCAGCTCTTACCATGTGCGCTCGGGCAGGGTCTCCCAGGCAAGGGCTGCTGCCTCCTGGCAGGGCATGCTGCGGGATTTTCTCCTCAGTGGTCCTCCTGCTTCCCTGGTGCCGAGGGGAGGGATGTGTGAGCCTCCATCAGAGCTGTATTGATTAACCCGGGCTTGGTCCCGTTCGGGTGACTGTGCCCTGCTGGGAGCACCAGAGGTGAGCGTGCCCCCTCCGTGCTGGCAGCAGCAGCCGGTGGCAGAAGGGAGGAGGGATAGAAGTCAGGGGGATGACTGTCACTGTCAGGTCTTAAATCCCCTGCTGTGAATTGACAGGGCTCATCCGGAGCACTTGCAATCCCCTTTCAGTTTCCCAAGGGATTCCTAAGCAGTCACCAATCAGGCATATTTTTTTTTTTTGTGGGGGTGGGTAAGCTGCAGCAGATCTTGAAACTAAGTAGGTCCTCATGGTTTAAAAGTACTCAGTGGAGAACATGCAGCTGTTTGCTTCACCTTAAATAATCTGCAACTTCTTTTTCGTCCATATTTGTCCAGCTCCAGCTGGGAACCAGAGAATTTTGTTTTATCTTTGCCAAGCCAGAGCCCTCGGCTACCAGAAACAGTCCCCCTCAGTTAATATTTACAGATTGTCACCAGTCACCTGCTGTTGGATAAGCTGATAGACGGAGTATCTCAGGTTGGGAAGCACAGTCCCTCTCCGCCGCCTCCTTTGCTCTCCAGTGTCACCGTGTATTTATAGCTCCTGCGTTAGCAGATCCGGGATGAGTTATGCAGGGTTCTGACCTGGGGCCTCAAGGCATAAGCAGACAGCGGGCTACCCTGGTAGCAGGGAGGGAAAGCAATTAGAGAAACAATTAATAAGCACACAAGTTTTCCCTTCCTAATGAAAACTAATTCTGATATAATGAACTGGCTATCAGCCACACACTTTTATACCCTCTTTTAAAGGAATTACCCATGGGATCACCTTTGCTTTAGGAGAGATATTCAGGAACATGTTTTTTAAAACACCATAAGTCACTTAATCTCCTATTTGCTGAAATCCCCTGGGTAAATAGGTTCCCAAACCCCAGAAGACCTGGCTGAGTCTGCAGGGCGGTGGAAGCACATGTGTAGCACAGGTTGGTAGCCTCACCCAAGCTCAGGGGTAGCAGTAATGGTGAAATAAATTATGGGATGTGCTGAAAGGAAGGTCACCTTCCTCCTTCCATCCCAGCCCTGGATTTTGCTGCCATGCTTTGGGGTGTGACCTGCAGGTACGCTGGGAATCGGCTGCTTTCTCCCAGCGAGAAATACAACATTGCACATACTTGTCCCTTCTGTGTGCGGAAGTGTGAGGGCTTTGGAAAAGAGTTATCTTTGGTTGTTTGGCATTAGCATGAAATGACCTCTGGGAAGAGGACTGAGCAGGTTTGGCTGGAGTAGGCAGGAAGCAGCAGGGATGCTGCCCACAGCTGTGAGCCCATGGATTGCATTAGCCAGAGTAGCCCAGGAACCGGAGATTTTCAGCAGGTAAATGTTGATACAGCTTTGTGCAAGAGCCTGGGTGTAGGAACGGTGTTTTTGCTCTTTGGCTGTTGCACATGTTCTGATGAGTGCTGTTTAATTACCCAGCTTTTTTCTTGCTTTCCCCTCAGGCCTGCTGTGAGAAACGTGAGGCCTTGCTCCCACATGGCAGCATCTGCAATCACAGATCCCTGAAAGCTTCAGGGACCCTTGCAGCTGGATCAGCGGAGAAGCCTGGCACCTATGGAAGACACAATTCCTGTACTTTTGCAGGAAAACCATATGGCCCAAATCCTAATCTTCTATGCATAGTCCAAGCAGAAGATGAATGGGAGGGATATGGCAGAAAGACATTCCTTCAAAATTTCCTAGATATTGCCACTCAGCTGAGTCCCAGTGGTTATTCCCAGGATGTGACATGTTGGTATAGGGAGGAGGAGGAGGAAGGTTCCTCCTCGCCAAATTCCTCTCTGTTTCCATCCCTTGTTTCGTGCAATCTTACACAAAGCGAGACTGCTGTCCCACACAGTGTCCTAGCAGATGACATGACATCACAACCTCCCCCAGGGACCCAGGACCCTCCGTTAGGGAATCCTGCCTAGCCTGTGGTGCTGGTGGTGCGTGCAGCTTTGGGCACCTGGATCCACCCCCCTGAAGCCTGGCCAGCTCCAGGAGGGGTGCAGGCAGAGCTGCTTTTTTCCTCGCTCCCCACACACGAAGGCTGTGACCTGCTTTGGGGGCAGCCTGCTGCGGTGCTGGCTGTGGGGTGGGGGGCTCTTCCCATATGAGTTTTACAGCTGGCTCTGGAGCAGAATCTTGCATTCATTTTTGTACCTCAGTTACTGGAAATTTCCTCTTGGAGAGGGAGGGGAAAGCCTCATGGGAAGCAGGCAGTGAAAGGAGCTGTTTGTCCCAGCCTCTGGGCAAGTTCTGTGCTGTTTTCAGATGTAAATAGGTAGTTCCGCAGGGAAAACACTGACTTTTCTTCCCAGTTATCTATGGACTGGTCACGACCTCCAGCTGGATTTGGTTCAAGGCCCTCCTTTGCTATTGTGTTAAGACAGGCCATTACAGCTCCTCTCTGGCTGTGTAAACAAGCGAAAAAGCTCTGCCACCTCAGACATACCAGTGCTTTTCTGAGCCGCCATTCCCCCTCAGATCTGCTTCCCTAACAAAAAAGGGGCAAATCTGTGCAGCGCAGGCTCGGGTGGGTGCTGCTGTACTCTGCAGTGCTGTGCCACCCCCCCAGGGACATGGGGGTCCTGGCCCAGGGGACTTGTCTACCCAGAGCCCTTCATGCAGGCAGGGTCCTGTGAGGTTGACAGGAGTTGGGGCAGGTTTATAATTGTCATGAGCTTTGTTCCGGGCATAGCGCTGAGAGCATGGCGAGTGGCAGAGAAGAGGAAAGCAGCAGGCTGCTCCGTGGCCAGGGAGAGTCCTCTGTGAGCTTTTGGGGCACCAGCAGAGCTCAGCATCATTACACTCCCTCCCTCATATCATTAAAGGGCGGTGAGAGCAGCCCGTGGCCCGCCTGCCCTTCCTGACCGCGTGTCTGCTTCAAAAGCCCAGCTCCTGCATCTCTTGCATTTTATAGCTGTTCATTGCAGCTTTGGTGAGACCTTTCCCAGGATGTGGGGATGTTGTGGGAGCTGGGGGAGCTGCAGCTTGGCCAGGTAGGTGTGGGTCAGGCTGTGGGGCTGGATGGACACCTGCCCTCTGAAGGGTTCCAGCCCTGCTGGGCACACTGGGCCCATCACCCTCCCCTCCTGCCTAATTGCACATTATTTTCAAGGGCGGGAAGGGATGACGGACCTGACTGTGACAGCAGGGTCAGGTCAGCCTCTGCCGATGGGTATTTCAAGCAATGAGCCTTCCAGAGAAAATAAATAAACCCCCCTCTGACATTTTGATCACGGTCAGGCTAAAAATAATCCCACAGCATGCGGATGGCTCCTGCCATGTACATGTCGATGCCTATGTACGTCTGCCGTTTGACATTCGCAGTAAGCTGAGGGTATGTCCTGCTTGCAGGCAGTGGCTGGGAGCCATGGGGGAGGCTGGGCTTGCTGCTACTGACCCTTTGGATGAGACGGCTGAGGACAAGCCACGCACCATCACGGCTGTGCCTGTCTTTGCAGTGTGGGCAGGGGCTGGGCAGCATCTTCTGCTCTCTGCTTGTGCAGAGGAGCATCGCTTCCAATGAGGTTTCGTAGCGGTGAGTTTCTGCACCCTACATGTAGCATCCAGTCTTGGAGAGGGCAAATAAAGACTTGAATTTGTCCATGAGGTTTAGTTGCTGGCAGCACACCTGAGGTTTTCCAGAGCGGAGGGCTCAGGGATGTTGGCTGAGGTGGGCATGGGGGGGTGATGGGGAGAGGCCACCTGGTGTGGAGACAGATGGTGTGGGCGGGTTGTCCTCAGCCACCTACAAGTCGCCTGGGGAGAGCAGATGTTGTGTGGGGAGGCTCCTGGTGCCTCCCCAGGAGGGGAGGCAGCAGAGGGGGGATGCTGGGTCACTCCAGGGACTATCTGGGGTGATCAAGGAAGGGAGGGAGGCTGTGGGGAAGGGGGATCAGGCATTTCCCTTATCTGGGGGAATTGTAACCCACTTTGCTGTGTGCCCTGACCTTCCTGAATGACCCAGCCTCCTCCTCTCGAGCCTTCACCCTAGGCTGGGGTTAAAGCGCTTGCATGGGATTTGTGTTGCTCTCTGTGGAGGGCTGGGAAGCAGGGTCACGCTCAGAATCCTTCTGCAGGATTATCTTGTGGCCTCAGGATGTGGGCAGGGGCAGTACTGCCATTTCCATCAGCCTGCGAGGGCCACCACAGAACCGTGCTGAGCATCTCCCACTTGCCTTCATGTCCAGCGGTACCATTGCCACGTGCAGGCCAGGACTGCTTGGAGCTCAGCACCTAGAGGGTCCCGGCACAAAGACCCTTTCCCACTCCCTCTGCTCACTGGGATCCCCTTGGTGCCAGGGTCATGCCACTGCCATGCTCACCCACAACCCAGACGTGCCAGCCCCGGGGACATGGGCAGCGAGAAGTGACATGCTGCTCCTGGTGGTTTGATGCCCTGGCTTTTTTGGAAGCTGCTCTCTGTCCATGATCTCTCTGGCTCTGCACCAGGCCGACGGTTTGTGTGGTGAGCGATGATTTGTCACCCATGTCCCCCACACTGCTCGGGGCTGGGGTTTGGCTGGTCTTTTTGAGGTGGTGTGTGTGGCACAGCCTCGACAGCCATCCCTGTCATTTGAGCTCTCATCTCCCAGGGTCACCTTCAGTCACCTTCAGTGCTCAATGCTGAAGACAGTGGAAAACAGATGCTCCTTAATTATGCTGCAGGGTCTGAGGAAAGACCTGACATTTGCTGAGGTGCCAGCTGTGCTTCCCCGGTTGATTTGGTGGCTTTGCCAAGGATTTGTGACAGTGAACGGAGGGCTCAGTGATGGAAAAACAGGTATTGCTGAGGGTTCTGGACATGCTGAGCTGTGTTGGATAGCAAATGTGCACGAGGAGAATCAATCCCTAAAACTATGAGACCTTAGAGAAGGCAAGCCACACAAGATTGCAAAATTATACAGTAAATTGTGGTTTATTCCCTTTCTTCCCCTCTCACAAGAGGAGCCTGTCAATGCTGGGAAACTAGTACACTGGTCCCTGTATTAACTGGAATAACTTGCACCCACTTTTGAGGCTCTCCAGGCTCAGGCTCTGCCAGCTCCCAGCTGGGAGCGATGCTCGACCCACGGGTGGGATGGGTGCACGTGCAGGGTCGGTGGCACCACAAAAGCCACGGCAGGTAATTTCCCTGCAGGGAAACACCGCAGCACATGGCTGAAGGCTTCATTGTAAGGCTGAAATGTCAGCCTTTACCCCAGCACCCCACGCTTCGTGCGGGATGGAGGCACCACCAGCATGTGCTGAAGCCGCTTGGTCTGGCCGGAGGGCTGGGCTCGGTCCCCGCAGTGTCCCCCTGCCGGCACCCCGGGCTGGGAAGGGTACACACCTGGTGCCATCTAGTGGCACTGGGACACAGAAAAGGCCCTGGCTCTTTTATCTTTTTTTGTATTATTATTATGGGGTATTACAGGGGTATACGCCTGCGTGGCGTATCACTTGTGTGGGCTGTAAGTGGGGTGCTGGGGATTCTGGTGTAAAGTAGGATGCACAGAGCATGTAGATATTTCTGCCAGCCAAGTAACAGGCAGTTTTGTGGGAAGATGGCGAAATAAAGTGATGAGCAGAATTGTCAGGTTGTGTCCTGCACTTTATAAAAACAGCCGGAGCATGCGAGTGCACGCAGAGGCTGAGAGCCAGGACCCGAGGAACTGTTTTCTTCCCTCTCCACAGCAGCTGGGGTTCCTGCTGCAGTGAAGGGCTTTAGGGTAAGGTTGGCTTAATCTGACCTAAGGCCATATTGGCACCAGAAGACAGGTTTCTTCCCTCACCTCTGGATGCCTGTCCACCACCTCCATCGTGTTGGAGGTCAGCTCCACTTCTGTGATAGCAAATGAACAGCTGAAATAAATAGTTCTGCATGGGTTTGCCTCCCTCCTTCTCTCCCCACAGCGGCACCTTTATCTGCACAGATTTAGACACACATACAAACACACCTATAAAAGCACAGAGGGGCAGTTACCTCTCTCTGAGCTCTAGCTGACAGCTCCGCACCTGCTAACTCTCCTATCACCATCCCCAGGGTTGTGGTTTTCAGACTCCTCCCAGCCACCCTCCCCAAGCCGCCCCCTTGCCCGCACCAGACTGGGATGTTCCCTTGCTGGGAGTTTGCTTGCTGCTACCTGCAGCTTGGCAGAGCGCGTGGGGCAGTGGGGCTGCTGTGCCTGCCCACCCTGGCTCACCCAGCCTCTGCGGGGGCCACTGTGCACTGCTCAGAGGGGCTGCTCTCGAAGGGGTGCCAGTCTGCCAGCAGCTGAAATAAATGGGCTGGGTTTAAAACAGCTGCTGGGAAACCCCCTGTGTTTCAGGGCTGGGACAAAGTATTTGCAAGGACTTTTACAAGAGCAGACTGTCTGGAGTGGTTTGTTATATCATATATCCTTTCAGGGTTTTGGAAAAAAATGCAAAGCAAATTTGGTTCACAGATGAGTATCAGGATTTTTCCTTCACTGGATTATACCCTCCGGACTTCTCTACACTGGTCTTCTGTGCTTAATACAAGTACTATGCTGAATGATCTCATTTTTTTCCCCTCCAGACTGCCCAGTGCTGAGAAAGACCTGAATCTCCATTCCCAGACACCAGCTGTGGCTCCTGCTGGTGCTGCCACATGGTCCATGGCCCATTTCACTCATGACATGGTGCATAGGGACATGGTTTGGTGGTGGACTTAGCATCGTTAGGTTTACAGTTGGACTCAATGATCTTAAGGGTCTTTTCCAACCTAAACTATTCTATGATTCTATCATTCTGTGTCTGCTGGCGTCTCATCCAGCATGAACTAAACCTAGGAGGGAGAGCTGGGTCAGGCAAGGGGAAGGATGAGCCCATGCCGAGGTGCTGCAGCCCAGAAAGGAGCTGGGGTAGCTGCTAAACACCAGCTCTTTGTTAAAAGCTCTGCAGAAGGGGGAGAGCACTTTTGTGTGCAGGCTGAGGGCTGTGCTCTGTCTGGTGTGAAGCACCCATGTAAAGACCAGCATGGAAGAAGCCTTGGCACTGCACAAGACTGCATTTGGCAATCCTGCCACATGTCAGTGGCCTCACACCCTTGCTGCATGGGTGACAACATACCAGGAGTGTCCTGGTGTGGGTGGCAGCACCTGTCTGTGCATGCAGCTCTGGGCTGGGGCCACTCAAGGGCAACCTCATCCCCTCAGGCCGGAGCTGCTCCTCACACCTGCGGGTCTCCCTGCTTCAGCTCCAGGCAAGGCTGTTTGGCCAGGGCAGCCAGGGGCTGGTGTGGGGCTGCTCTGCCAGCTGCCCAGAGAAGTTGTGGAGTCTCCTTCTCTGGAGACATTCAAAACCTGCCTGGATGCGGTTCTGTGCAGCCTGCTCTAGGAGAACCTATTTTAGTAGGGTATTGGACTAGGTGATCTCTGGAGGTCCCTTCCAACCCTGACTATTCTGTGATTCTGTCAGTGGAGCTGGGGAGTTCGGGGGCTGCTGGCTGCCCCCGGTGCTGCTGTGGAGAGGCAGTGGTGATGGTGCCTGGGCACGAGGCTGAAGGACGGGCTGCAATGGGCAGGACACAGCCACAACTGCACCTTGGTCCCGTGCACGGCAGCAGAAGGGAAAGCACCGACCCCTCCTCTCTGTGCTGCGACCTGCCTGTCTTGAGAGATGACTCGGGCAGTTGCTGCTGGAGTGGCTGGACATCCCTGACAGTGTGTGCCCCCAGTGTGGGCACTGGTGATGCAGAGCCTCTGTGGGGGCTGACTCAGCCAATAACCCACATGGTGATGGCCTCAGGGGCCTTGCTGTAATCATGTTTCATGACCTTTCATGATGAAGAATCTTTTGCAGGTTGCCCAGGTGCCTGGGATGCGGCCCTGGGCTGGCTGCCAGGACACATTGGTGATGGGCTTTGCCAGCTCTCCTGTAAAGCAGCAGCACGGAGCAAATTGCGAAGAGCGAGGCATCTGCTTGCCAGGGTGCAGCCCTGGGCTGGGGGTGCTGCACCCCCTCCCATGTAACTCATTGCAGCTGTTAGTGAGGTCTGGTGTTACCCCTCAGCCCTGTGCCAGCAGGTCCCCTGGCAGGGGGGCTGCCTCTGCTGCCTGCTCTCAGGGCAGACCCCAAACCCTGCGTGTGGTCACCTCAGAATCACTCAGGCTGGATAAAACCTTTGAGATTAAGTCCAACCGTTAACCCAGCACTGCCGAGCCCATCCGCTAAGCACCGCATCTGCACATTTTTTAAACACCTCCAGGGATGGTGATTCCACCACCCCCCTGGGCAGTCGGTGCCAGTGCTTGGCCACCCTTTCGGTGAAGAAATTTTCCCAATACCAAAACTAAACCTCCCCTGGCAGAACTTGAGGCCGTGTCCTCTTGTCCCATCACTTGCTGTCTGCGGGAAGAGGTAAACGTTCGGAGGCTGTGGGCAGGTGGGGGTCGGTCTCTTCCCCCCCCAAGCGAGGAGGTCCGATCGCCCCCGCCTGCAGCCTCAGCCGCGCCCCCCGCCCCGTGTTGCCGGACCGCCGCTAGGTGGCGGTAAAACCCGCCGGAGCGCCCGAGACCGCCTGCGGGGCACGGCCCGCGCGTGGGGCAGGGGGGGCTGCGGGGCTGCGGGGCTGCGGGGCTGCGGGGGGGGTGCCCGGCACCCCGGCGGGGCGGGGGCACGGCGGCGCTGCGGGACGTGGGGGGTCCCTCCGGCCAAACCCGTGCCCAGTGCCGGGCCGGCGCTGGCCCGTGGCCAGCCGCTGCGTGACACCCCCGGCCAGCCGCTGTGTGACACCCGCGGCCAGCCGCTGTGTGACACCCGTGGCCAGCCGCTGTGTGACACCCGCGGCCAGCCGCTGTGTGACACCCGTGGCCAGCCGCTCTGTGACACCCGAGGGCCCCGTCCCGCCGGCTGCCACCCTCGTGGCACAACCAGCGGCAAATCTGCCGCCTCCTGGGGACACCGACACGTACCCGTGTCCTGCCCAGCCACCCAGTGCGGGCCCTGGGGGTCCCTGCCCCGGGGGGCTGCTGAGCCCCTCGCCGGCAGGCTCACCCCGCTCTCCCGCCAGGGTGATGCGGTGGGGCCGAGGGACCGGCTCTGTGCCCTGGCGAAGGGGCCACAGACGAGCGCCCTTCTCCCATCCTGCTTGCGCTTTACGTCCCGCTAGCACCCTGCCAGCTGGCTCGGCTTTCTGTGACAGGTCTGTCCCCACCCTGGCCAGCCCTCACCCTGCCCAGCGGCTCCCCAGCTGGAGCCGGTTCCTCCCGTGCCCTGAGGAAAGCCCTGCTGCCAGCTCTCGCCCTGCTGGCAGCTCTCCTGGCACAGGGGACCTGCCCATCCCCGGGCTGCGGCTGCCCTGGCTGTCCAGGTGCCGGTGCCTCGGCGCTGGGGGTCCTGCAGCAGCGCTGCGAGGGGAGGAATGCCGTGAGAAACGAGGTGTGCTGGTGGGACAGACAGGCTCCAGAGGAAGAGCTCTGGCACCTTTTCCCTTGCTGCCTGCTCCAACACCAGGGCCGTGGAGGAGCGCAGAGCTGCCGGCAAACCTTCTGCATTCACAACGTATGAGCAAGCCTTGAGCGAGTGGTTTCCTAGGAATGATCAGGGAAGAGCTGCCATCACGCGACCAGGGTTTGGTATCAAAGACACCATGGAGCTGAAGACGGCCTTGCCTTCTGCTTATTGCGTTTCTTTCTGAAGCATTTTTTACCGGTTTGAGGACCAACATCTTGCCTAGCCCTGCCGTCCTTCATAAAGTAGACTATGTTGGTTTCTTCAGTGCTTACTTGGACATCAATTTTCTGGACTGTCAGTCATTCTCTCTCTTTTCTTTTGGACTCTAGAGTGCCAAGAGTGGATGCTGTACAGTAGCCAAGATCTGATGATGACAGCTGGAGCAGGGGAGTTTGTTTCCATGTTGTCCAGGTGTCACTCCTTTTTGCAAGCCCCAGCTAGAGGTTTCCTCTTTCACAGCAGTGTGTTGACACAACCCGTTCATGACCCATCATTACTCCAGAGTGTTTGGGTTTTTGCAGTTATTACTGAATGGACAATTTCCTCCCTGTATTTGTGCAGTTGTTTACTTCTGTATCATTGCCATAAGCTGTTCTTGTTCTGGTTGAATTGCATTCTATTGATTTTTTTGTTTTACTAGATAAATTCAGATTCTGTTCCTTATCCCTGGTCACCACATATACAGTCCCTGAATCTCTCATGGGCATCTTCTGGGTTTCAGCATCCAAATTATTAACGAACCTGGCTCAGTCCAGACTCCTGTGGACTCACACTCAATTGCTCCGATCATGAATCTCCATCCAGTTCTGTGACTGCCCCCAGCAGCTTTGCAAGAGCAGACCCTCAGCCTGAGGTCTGCAGGCCCAGAGAGATGTGCGATGCTCCCGAGACCTGCACCAAGCCATGGCCAGCAGTAACACCCCTTCTGTTCTGCTGCCTTGTCCCTGCAGCGCTTGGCACTGGCAGGGACCATGGTTGCTATTTGCATGAATGGTACTTGAGACGGTGTCAAAAACCTTACTGAAGTCAGTAGTCCCAACATCTGCAGCTGCTCTGCTCTCAGGGAGGAGAAACTCCTTCCATGGAGGGAAAGGAAATGGATTTATGCAGAGCAAATTTGATTAAAACAGTCTTGGTGTATTGTCTTGGTATCATTCTCATACTTAAACCTTTTTAATTCTACCAGTATTTTTCCAGGAAATAGCCCCAGGGCTTATTCCTCTCCCTCTTTTAAGATCAGCACTGCTTGCTCTTGCCCAGGGAGCCCCCTCTTTCTCGGCCATTGTGGTGGATGGCTGTGAGATAGTTTCAACCAATTTTCCAAACATGCTGTGCTGGGACAAGTTGGATGGATGAAATCTGCCTCTGGAAGCCTCTGATTTATTTAGGCTGCAGTTGGATGCACAGTTTGTTAGCATTATCTTATTTCATTTATTTTTTGGCAGCGTTGTTGGTGTAAGCAGCTCCCACCACATGTCCCCACCCCTGGTGCTAGTGCTGCTGTTGGGGGCTGGGGAGGGGGCAGCTGTGATGGGTGACAGAGGCTAATGCTTAAGCCTGTGCTGCTGCTGGAGCAGATGCATCTCTGAGCACTTGCAGTTGTGTTCCCCTGGTGATCCTCGTCCTTCAGTACCAGCATCTGCGCTTCAGTTTGCCAGTTGCTCCCCAGATGCTTGTGCCACAGTTTTATATGAATCTCCTGGAATTTCAATAACTTGTTTTCTTTCTGTAATGCCTTCTCAAAGTTCAGAGGATTAAGGAATTTATGATTCAGCTGAATTCCCATCATGCTGCACATCCTCCTTCTGCACCGGGAGATTTCTTCATGCCTTCAATATTATTTCCTGAGGAGCTGCCTGCTCCTCTAAATGCCACTTTCTCCCTAGAGTGACCTGCCGCAGGGTCTCTCCTGTCACATCTGTGCCTGCTGCAACCTGCCTGCACCGACTTCATTTTCCCAGCTCCTCCTGTCCTGAGAATCAGTGTCTCTCTGGTCTCCCCGTCCCTGGTGCCTACCTTCCTCTGCCCAGGGCCAGATTCCTTCTCCTACCCCATGAAGAAGGGGGTCAGGAAAGCAGCGCTGAGCCCTGCATACTCAGTGCAGGGGTGAGGAGCATTTCCCAAGGCATCTGTGGAGGCTCAGGCTCACAAGAGGCATCCCTGGCATCAAAGCAGGGCAACCTACAGGTATGGCTAGGTTGAGCCTGTCGGGAAGGTGGGAAGGATGCATCAGAGCTGGGAGCCCTGGAAGGAAAAGGGGATCTCTCCAAAATAGCAGACTGGGGGGTATAAGAGATCTGGGAAGGAGCACAGCCCAGAGGCTGAGGACAGCCAGGCTGCCTCACACACATGGGAGCCTTCAGTGCTGCCAGCCTCTGGGGCAGCGCGGGGCCGTTTTGGGAACGGGTACTGCCCTGAGTGGGTGCGCTCCAGATAAACCGCTTCTGCAGCTGAGCTTTGGGCTGAAAAGGCTTTAGGATGCCAGGGGAGACCTTGGCACATGGCCCTGGGAAGAGCTGTCAGACAGCAACACTGTGCCTCAGTTTCCATGTTAAAGCTGCAGCACTGCTGCTCTGTGCCGTGCTGCATTTTGCCATGCATGTCCCAGCTGCAGGAAGGTGCAGGGAGTTTGTCCCGTCTCGCTGCAAGGCCATGCATCAAATCCACGGTGTCTGGCTTGTGTCTGTCCTGGTCTTCAGCAGAGGTGGAGCTGCTGAATGTCCTGGGGTTATGGCCTGTGTTTAGGGTTTTCCCTCTGCTATCCCAGCAGAATGCTGGGGTTATATTTAAGGGCTGGCATGTCTGGAAGGATGCGGGAAAGGGAGCAGTTCTGGGAAGTCACATGTCTCCCCAAACCTTGGAAACTGTGGAGGCTGCCAGGCATGATGCAAGCTCATATTTCTGCATGCTTCGAGGACTGTGTCAAAGCAAGGCTGTAGCTACCAATGAAGGCAGAGTGTGATTTGAGCCATTTGGTTGGAAAATATGTATTCTTCCCAGAGAGGCAGCCCCTCCATCTGTGGAGAAATGACAGAGAGCTGCTCCGAAGGAGCAACACTCTGGGTTCATTTAGACACCATCTGATTTCCATTTTCATAAACGCAGAGATGCTTATGGTAGCCTTCAAACCTTTTGCACAATGCTGGACTCCTATGGTTTCAGCACTGATGACACTCCCCTTTCACCTCAGATAGGATGCAGCTGGGTACCTCTCCCTTGGCCATAAGGGAGGGCTGTGTACGAGTTCCTCTGCTGAGCAGGTTCTCCTGGGGCTGCCGGGCTCTGCCGGCATAGGCAGGGCAGCACTGCTGCACCACTGAGGTGCTGACACTGTAAAGACATTGAGAGCAAAGGCTGTCCTCTAGCCTGGGCTGATGCTTCCAGCATCTCCCCCAGGGCTGTAGGAACCAGCATCAGGGGGCTTGGGGACAAGCCTGTCCCCTGATAGTCACTAGTTTTGGAAAGCCAAGCTGTTGGCCAGAAGGATCTCCAATGAAGTCCTTCATGTCTAAAAACACAAGCAGAAGAGAGTTGCCCCGGTAATGGATGTGTTGTCAGTGAGAGGGTCCAGCAGGTGGGTCTGGACCACACGGCCAATGAACAGCGGTTGCAGAAGCTGGGCTTGCTTAACCTGGCAAAGAGGAAGATAAAAGATGTGACATCAACCTACGTGAGTGGTGGTTACAGTAGTGACAGAGTCAAAGTCTTCTCAGTAGCAGCAGGTGATGCACCAAGGGGAAATGGGCCAGACTGTGGTTTGGAAAGTTCAGGTTCGATGTCAGGGAAAAACTTCTGCCCTAGGAGGTGGTGCAGCTCAGACAGGTAGAGGATTCTCCAGCTGGAGGTTTTTCAAGACTTTGCTAGGCAAAACCATGGGATGACCTGAGTTAGTACTGGCAATGGACCTGCTTTGAATGGGAAGGTGGAGTGGAGGCCCCCAGATCTCCCTTTCAGCGGTGCTGTCACCCTGGGAGCCCTGTGGCCAGGCCAAGCTTTACTTACAGCTTGTCCAAGTGCTTATGTATGATGGATCATCACTTCTCACCTACCTGAAAAGAAGTGGGAGGTGAAGGCTCTGGGGACTCTGTCTGAGGAGTTTATTCCCAATCATGGGGTGAGAGGGAGTATGATGGAGCAGAAAGCTGGAGTGAAGAACACTTACCATTCTCTAATTTTTAAACATTGGTTTACTATACTAAAAGAAAGGGCAAACAAAGAGAGGGAAAACTTCATGAAGTAAGTGGACTAGAGGGGTTTGCATCTCCTCAGTGTCAGGGGTCTGTTTTCTTCACCACACACCACACTGGGATAGGACCAGATGGGACAGACGAAGTCCCTGCTGGTGACCAGATAAGGGTAGAGTGGAAGGACAGGGATTTCCTTGTGCCACTGGATGGTCCTTCCCAGCCTGAAGCTTGTCAGCATTGAGTACCTATATTTTTGTATTGCTTCCTGGGAAGCCAGGCCTCCCAAGAGCCTGTGGCATGGGTGGAATTTCCTGCAAGGCCCTGCTTTATCAAGGCATGGAACCAAGAAGTGGTGCTTGCTGGGGAAGTTTGTTCTTGTTGACATGACTGGAGTATAAACACATGTCCTAGCTGCACACAAGGACGTGAGGCAGAGCTCCAGGCTCCCATGAAACCAGAATTCCACAGTGAAAACATTTGGGAGTTCTTGGTGAGCTAAAGCTGACTTAGATTTATAAGTGCAGTTCCTCTCTTTTGAAGACTTTCCCTCTCTTTAATGTAGTATCAGCCTTCTTCTGTTTTTCTGCTGGGTGACAAGAAGAAAGAGCACAGAAGATATTTTGGGGGAAGAACTACAAGAAGACTGATTTAGCAATCTGACTTCCCATACTGCTTTTGGGATTGAAAATGAGCACAACGGAGGTTTGGCAGAGTCTAAGGGTGACCTTTCACAGAGGCACTCACTGCTTCTCCTGAACTTCTGGCGCTACATCAAAATTGTTAAAATAAACACAAAATTCAGATTGTATGGAGCCAAGTGACACAAGCCACAAGCCTCAAATAGCTGGGGAGTCTGGCAGCAGGATAGCTGCGTGGGTCAAGTGCCCAGTGTCCTCCCTGAGACAGTGACCAGAATAGATGTCCAGGGAAGGCAGAAGGGATGGGAGAAGCATGATCCGCCCCCACATACTCTCCCAGACACCAATAATTTGCAGCTTATGCAATTCCTGAGCCAGAGCAGTGTCTGTATTTAAGAACCTTCAGTGTTGTTTTGTTTCTCTTGCCCCCTCTCCATCCTTGAGCTGGCTGCTTTCTGCATACAGCTTAGCTCTTAACAACCACAGCATCCTGTAGCAGGAGCTGCTGCAGCCTAATTACACCTTGTGTGAAAAAACCTTCAGTTTTCTGGCTTTGGGTCATGCACCTACTACCTTCCTCTGATACCTCTTGTGTAGGAAGAGACCGTTTTCTTCTTTCCACCCTCTGTACTCCCCCATTATTCTGCAGACCCCCATCCTCAGTTGTCCCATTTCCAGCAGGGAGAGTCCTGTCCTGCTCACCGAGAAGCTGTTCCAAGCCTCTGCTCTAGACCTACTGCTCATCTAGGTAGCACCTCTTTAAGATGGAGGGACCCAAACTCGCAGTCCTCGAGCTGAGGCTGCCGTGAGTCTGTTACGGCATGATTTCTTGTTCCTGATATGTTCCCTTTTTCCCATCTTATTAATTCCTCACATTTAATTTGAGATTTCTTCTTTCTTCCTCGCATTAAGTAACATTTCCACAGAGCTATCTGCCCAGGGTCTCATTTGACTCCCCCGTTTTGTATGTAAAACAAGAATTTTGCATCCCTTTGCATAGACCTCCTCTGCCACTTGAACACTTGCTTGCTCAGCATCATAAGGTCACTTTTACTGCCATGAGTCATTTGGTATCATCTGAAAAAGCTGTCACCTGACTGTCACCCCTGCCCAGGTTCCTGCAGAGACCCCAGCACAACCCTGCATGGAAGGACACCCCTCCAATATAAAAATTGCTCCTTATTTCCCATCTTTGCTCTGTTACTTGTCCCTGTGATACCTTCTGATTAATCCTATTGCTTCCCAGTTTCTCTCAGAGCCTTTGCCTTTTAGAAACCTCACTAGGCTACAGAAACTGCATCTCCTTTCTGCTCCCTTGCTCACCCCCTCCAAGAACACCAGTGGGTTTGTGAGGTGCCATTTCTCCTGGCCGAGGAGGGCTGGCTCTTCCCCAGTGCATCACTGTGAGAGAGGTGAGGAAGGTGCCTGCCAGCTGCTGGTGCCACCTGACAGGAGGGGGCCAGGCTCTGTGGGTGCCTTCCAGGTTATTTAGAAACATCCAAGGGCTGCCCTTGCCACAGGGTCCATGTCTGCTGCCACGCAGGCCCCATGCTGGAGGGAGCCTGCCCATCCCTGCCCTGGTGAGGAGCCCTTCCTGGGCATGGGGCTGCAGTGCAAAGGGGGTACAGCTGCTTTGTGCTTCTCCAAGGCTCACCCAACAGTTTTGCACCCTTCCCACTTGAATTGGCTGCAAAAAGAGACAGATCTGCCAGGTTTCCTAGGGTTTACAAGGGTCTGTCCAAGCATATCACACACCTGTCCTTCCTCCATCCCCACATTACATTTGAGTGTTGTACCTCAGGGCACAGGGACCTCTCTTTGTTGTCCCCAAGTTTTTAAGTTTTGTTTCATAAGAACTGCAGAGAGGCAGATGGGGCCATAATGGTGAGGATGTTGCCTTACACCAGGGATGTTCTAACTGCAGTCTGGAGGACAGCTCATGGGAAGAGTCTGCTGCACCCATGATGATGGCCTTCCTCCTTCCTTCTGATTGCCCTGGGTTGTTCAAACAGGATTTGAAGCTGAAGCTGGAAGCACAGAGAGGGGGCCCCAGCTGTCCATTCTGTTGGGAGATTTTAATTATTTTTTTTTAATTGGGAAATCAATATGTGAGGGACACGTAGCAGACAGGAAGGGTGTCTGTGGAAGAGACACATAGATGGCAACTAAGAAGAACACTCAGCTGTTTCTCTGGGGTTGCTTAATGGTAAAACCAGTCATTTTCATTGCAATGGAGAAATGACCCAATTGTGAGTGGGAGGGAGTGCACATGTTTGGCGATGTCATTCATGTGACAGTCACACTCTCCCAGTGTGCCCTACGTGGGACTAGCCTCTGACTGCTGCTGGCTTACAGCAGTGCAAAACCCATGGGTTCAAGAGACACCCTCTAGAACAAGCTGCAGACAACTTTGGACCCAGGAAAGTGGTTTAAATTGTCAGATTTTCAGGAGCCCCAGAAACAAGACTGCCCCAAAGCTGTAAATTTCTTCAGGTGGGTCCCAGGGTCCCAGGCACGTGTGGAGGTGGGCAGTTGCCCTGGGGCATGGATGCAGTTTGGGTTATTCCCTCCGTATATTGCCTAGCCTGGCTTGGCTGATGTGCTGTCCTTGGCCAAGGACACAGTGATTTTTCTCTGTCCCTTCCTTTCTGTGGGGTAGTTAAAAACTTGCACGTTTCAGTCTGCAAAAGATAATTTACAAATGAAGTAAAACCTGTAAGGCTGTGACCCTAACCCTCAGCCAAACCAACACCTTGCTGGAATACACCAAAGTGCTCCAGGAAGAAAACACTATCCCAAAATATATTAATGGCTGGAGCTAACCTTTTGAGGAAAAACACAGTGTTTCAAGACCTAATGGCCTTCCTCATCCTGGTCCTTTCCCAGCACAGGCAATTGGAGTGTGTTTCCCAGCCCGTGTGGCCAATAAACCCGTGTTGATTGCATTGCAGGTTCAGCTTGTGTGCGGCAGCACGGTGCCAGGAACGCTGCAGACAGCTTTGCTCAACGTGAACAAAAATGGTCAGGGAAAATGGGAAGCGTGCTGTTAAATCCTGCGATAATAGTTCACTGGCTTTGCTCGAGGTTGGAGACTTTTAGAAAAAGAAGAAGTGGAAAAAGTGGATTGAGTCGAGGTGACAAACAGGGAACTTCAGGGTTATCCGCCGAGCAGTCAGTGACAGCGGCGCAGGGAAGTACGGGGGAGGTTCAGCTGCTGTGGCAGACCTACGGGCTCGTTGTAGTAACAAGATATTGAAAGACCTTTACACAGTCTCTGATTCCTGTGTTTGTCATTTCAGTTATTCCCTGGATATGACTGTTTTTAAGGGTGAAGACTGGCTCTCTGGGAGGCCTCAGGCATGCAGCAGGGGGATGTAGGGCAGCAAGTGCAGGATGGAAATATATCTAGGTCCTTCTGCAGGGGTGGTGGGGTGTGGTTGACTGTGCTGGAGCAGGAATGGCTCTGTCAGGTTGACTCTCCATTATGTACACAGATTCCATCGTGCATCTGGTCACAGGTGACGATAGAGGGAGGACAGGAGATGAACAGGGACAGTGGCTATATATGGTAACAGCATCATCTGGTTGAAGTCCTGGAATGACTAGGGTCCAATACAAATGAAACCATCCATGTAGTGTGTGATTAAACTGGTTTATTCATAAGGTGTCCAGTCCTCATGTACGCTGCTACCCTTGCCACAGAAGTTTTGCAACAGTTAAAGAAAAAAGCAAACCACCACTGCAAAGAGAAAAAAGACTTAGTGATGGCCAGGGAAGGAATGTGAGGCCTGGGCATGCTTGCAGCGATGTTCTCTGCCCCATCTAGCACCCAGCAGTGCACAACACAGGGACTTCCTGAGCCACAGCTTGCATCTGCTCGCTGGCACCTTTTGCGTTGCAGTGCCCTAAGTATTGTATAACAGATGTCAGAAGGGAGGATGGCAGGAGGCTTTTCTCCATTTCCAAACACCCTGCCTTAGCTTGATGGAAAATCTAAGCTGGTCTGGTGGCCAAAGAGTGCACAGGGACCTTTGGGCTCAAGTCTGTGTCTTGCTACAAGCACATGACATGTGTCCAAGGGCTGGTCTCATCTGTGTTTCGTCTCCTGGTCTGTAAAATGCAGCGCAGCTCTTGCCCCTGGTGCACAGAGAGAATAAATACTCGGCACAGAGTTGTGATCCTAGGCACAAGGGGCCATCTAAATAGACGGATGTTCCAAGGAGGAACTAGGTCAAATACCTCTTCCCCCAGTGAAACAGCAGTGTGGTTTGAACCAGTCGGAGCATAATGTGGTTTCTGCAGGGCTATTGCTATGCATCTGGTCTGAAAAAAAGTGTAGTCCACTTCTTGAAGAATTTTTTGGCTTGGCTTGATTCCATTTACATTGTGAAGTATGTTTCAGTGGTAGCAGGCAAGTGCTTTGCACTGGTCATACAGCGCAGTCAGCATGCTGTAGCAAAAGCTGTTAAGGCCAGTCCTGTCCAGCTTACCTGTATGCTCAGATCTATGCAGAAAAAAATGACTCAGAATCACTTGTGTGGTTGAAGCTAAGTATAGGTGTAGCAATACGGACTGTATTATATTAACTCAGCTTGCAGGTTTTTGACTGAACTATGCAGGCTGTCTGGGATTGATTTCTCCCAGCCATTGTTAATGAGACTGGAGATTGCTCCAAGTTTGCTTGCCAATGCTTTCCTGTAATAAGGGATAAATTAAAGCAAACAAACCCAAGTGAAGCAAACACAATTCAACTGCTTGGAGGAAAGCCAACAAAAATAATGCCTGATGTCCTCATGTTTCCTTGGTGTGGGCTGACCTGGTGGACACACATTGTGGCTGTGTCAGCTGGACTGGGGCACGGTGAAATCTGTGCATACTGCTCTGCCGGAGACATTTGACAGCTCCACTTATATTTGAAAAGTGGGTTTGGTTAGGCACCAAGCCAGCCTCACACACGATAGCATCTTCCCCAAAGAGCTACAGGCTAAAGCGTGTGTTGTACAGAATAGAAAAGTGAGAGAGTAGAGGGCAGAGGAAACATAAGACTGAGGACTCACAGGGCATGTGCATTCCTGGGCTGATGAAATCACCATCTGTCTTTTTTCTGTGCAGGGTAAACACAACACCCACGGTCCCGTGGTGGAAGCTGGAGAGAGGCTGAGGACCACACTTGCCCAGCTGCTGGTCTGATGGATTCTCAGACACCATGGGCTCCCCACACACCTCTGTGCTCCATTTATCCACGATGATCTCTCTAGGTAGCTCTTGGGAGGAGCAGTTTTTAGCCAAAGGTGCGATTACTACCTAGGCTAAGGCTGCAGCGATTTCTTCCTCCAGAGCTGAGCAGCTGCATCAGGGACTTGAAAACTTCACACGCTACTGATGAATAATGATAAGTGAGAAAGACCAATCTGCTTTCCAGACCTACCAGGTCCCCTCTTTGTCTGACACGGTGTATCCCTGACACCTGGCTTCTGGAAGCAGCTCAGTGCACACTGCTGCTTCTTGCAGCAAACTCGTGCATCTTCACCCCTGATCCCAGAAGGACGCACTCTGAGCTCCCCCGTGGCCAGCTCCCCACGCTGCACAAACACTTCTCATCCCTAGGTTTCCTTTCCCTCCCGGCTTAGGTGTGTTGTTGTCAGAGGTAAGCGAGATAACAGCACCCATCAGAGCTAAATGGGGATGGAGGTGACTGATCACAACTCCACCAGCTGGTGCTACATGTGCCTGGTGGCCAGCAGAGCTGCTGGAGCAGGATCGATGGCCACAGTGAGCGGCACCCTCAGGGTGCCAGCAGGCACAGCTCAGCATATTTCTGGTTTGGTGTGAGTCAGGGGCAAGTCTGTCCCAGGGTTGTGCAATGCGTCATCTCCTCCTCCTTCCTGCTCCCCCCTCAACTGATCTGCATGATGTGCAGCACTTAGACATTTTGGTCTGGCTATAAGAGATGATGAGTGATGTTTGATACCTTTATTAATGGCATTACTTGAATTCAGCTGGACGAAGGACAGACAACAATGGGAGAGCAGACACGTGCTGAGCAACACACTCTCATAAAGAAAATTCCTTGATCTGGGCAGATGGCAGCTAAAATTGAGGCTAGGAAAGAGCTCTGGCCAAGCAGCTCAGGAAGGGCCTCTGTGTTCTGGATGCTGTGGCTGAAAGCAGGGTTGAGTTTAGAAGATGCTGTTTGTGGGACTGGTGGCTCACAGACTGGTGAGGGTGTATCTGCAGGGCCACGGCTCCTGCAGCGGAGGGGCAGCAGATCACAGGGTAGGGTACCCCCTTCTCCAGGTTCCTTCTGCTTTTTAGCTAAAGTTTGGCTTGGCACACGCTGCTGCCTGAAACTTCACCCTCGGAAGCATTTTGGTCTCTGACTGACTCCTGTGCACAGCACAGCTGTGGCTGACAGCACTGAAGCTTTGCAGATTGACAAAGAAATCCTGGTTAGAAAAGGAAACCTCTGCCTCAGGTTGTGGAAATACCACACCATTTCTTGGCATGCTTGGTACTATATAGCCAGAGGGAAATAACTGTTCTCCACTTCCCCCCTCCCCGCCAAGAGAAGTGAAACTGCATTAAGAACTGTTGACCACACGGAAACATAGCCGAGTCAGATGGTCTGAACCTCCAAAATGTATCATCTGTCACTGACAGTGCTCATGTTACCTTTGGTGACTGTTGCCCTGCCTACAGATAATGGAAAACGAGTATTTGCTGCTAGCTAATTGCATCACTGCCAAATATAGAACCACATGTCCTAAACTGGTCATCGTCTGACCTTGAAGACTGTCTCTCCAGCTTTCAGTCACAGCTGTGACATCTCTCCCATAGCTCTACCCATGTCCAGGCGCTTGTCCCCAGCCCATGCCATGTACCAGAGGGCCCCAAGGAGATGCCTTTGCTACCTTCACATGTTGTGCCCATGGCTAGAACTATCTGAGGGAGCTGGGCCACTGCATTATGGTGCTTCAGCCCCTAATTATGATTTTTATTTTCTCCTCTTTAAAGGAGAAATACCATAGTGTGTCAGGATAACCTATTACTACCCAATCACCTCACACTGCAGTCACACAACCCAGGTTAAAATAAGAGCACAAGCACAGCCAGGCATTCATAATTAGCTCTTCCACCTGAGAACACCATTGCACATGCTCATGAGAGCTGCAAATTAAGATGCGAAAGATGCAGGTGTTGCCGCTTGCACTTATGCTACCCCAGCAAGGCTCCCTGCCTCTGCCTGCTCCTATTCTCTGTCTCGTGCCTCTTCCAGAGCTGGTTTTTAAAGAGCTTTGCTCAGAGACCAGCTCTGGGTCCTCCTTCCAGGTGCTGAGTTACCCTCCTCTTCCACAGCATGACTCTCTTCTGACATCATCCCAGGATACACAGGCAGGTATCACCTTCCTCCTAGGAACTTCTGTTCCCTCCTTACCCAGAAGATAGACAACCATGAGATTACAGCAGTGGTTGTTTCCCATCCTTACATATGTAGGCAGGGATTTCCCTCCATCAGCAGCTGTCCAACAAAGCTTTGCTGCTGGGAGAGGTGATACTGCCCCTGGCTCCTGGGTGACTTCTCAGACCTAGAGAGGAACATCTCCTTCACCAGACTTCACAAGCTGCTCTGATGACATGCAGGTGAAACACTTCAACAGAACGATGAGGTAACTCATTACTGGTTCCTGAGACTAGTTGCATCAGCTTCTGGGAGCTGATGCCCACCCTTGTCCTTTTAGGCATACCCTGCATGTATTTGTCTCTGTCTACCACAAGCTTCAGGATTCATGACTTGTCAGTCCTGAACATGGGGAGTAGAGGTAAGGTTGTAACGTGTTTTCTGGTTATTATTTTGTACATTAGGTAGGAATTGCATGACTGAGACACTGAGGTTCTTGATGGCTCACAAACCTGGAGAAGATAGAGAAGTCATCTGCACGTTATTTGTATTTCTTTCATAATATGTCAAAGCTTCTACAACATTGTGAACTTTCATGTCCTGAATTTTCTGATGTTTTCCTTGAAGAGAAAGTTACCAGAAGGAATAATGACCAAAACCCATGCTAGGACTTGTTTAAAACCACACTGTGGCAGAGTGTGGGAAGAGGAAGGGGGTTTTGCACATCAGCACAACCAGCTCTCAGGTCCCAGACTTCACAGTTGAAGTTTGCCAAACAAAATAACCTGGTTTGGGCACTTTCTGTGGAGAAAAATGTTGAATTTCTAGAAAATGGTGTTCTTTGAAGGGCTGGAACTGGGCAAAAGGCTTGGTATGGTGTCTGTAGGAAAAGCAGTCATTATGGTAGTAGCATCTGTGGGGGTGCTGTGTATACGAGTGATGCAGGAGTCAGAGTAAGAAAGGATCTAAATATCCATTACAACACCAGTTATCAGCTCTCAAAAACTTATAGACTTAATTGCCTCCATTTCCATCTTGAAAATACCCCATGAAGATTTTTTTTCTGCGTATAGGGAGAGGTAAACAGATTGCAGAAATCTGCTGTTTGTTGATTCTCCTAATGATAATTTGCACATTAGCATGGAAGCATTGCTCATGCACTACCAAAAGCATAAATTTGTTTTTCAAGTCAAGCTATATTGAAATGTATGAAAATGGGCAATTAGTATAATTTTGAATAATAAACTGAAGCTTGTGGTATAGAGTTGTTCATATGAGATAGTAGGAACTTAGACTGGAAAGGAGAATGTGATACCTGGATAGAAATAGTAGTATCTTTTACAGAAATAGGTTTTTGTAGAGAAATAACATTATATGGAGAGAGAGGCTTTTTCCTCTCACCCACAGAGGACACGGAGGGTGAAGTTTTGAGGTAGGTGGAAAGAAGGTGGAACCTTTTCCTTTTCTTAACTGTGGTTTCTACCCAAGAAAAGTTGGCTTAATAGGCTGTTCTGAATGACAGATGAATCTGGTCTTTCTTCAAAAGCTGCTATTGATTTCATGCTGTACGTGCTGATCTGACAAAATGTTCCCCAAGTAAAAGCAATCTGAGCTCCTTGAGAGAAGTTTGTAGGGAAATCAAATCAAACAAAAAGGGGAGCTTGAGCAGTTCATGCATTCCACAGTAATACTTTAGTCTTTGTGATATTACAATGCATCAGAAGGGGATGCTGAGCTGGACAGCTAAACAACGACCAACGAAAGACTTCTGAGCACAGCCAGAGGCATGGCAGGTACTTGAAGGCTGCTCTCCTACCTTCCCAGTCTTTACTTCTGCAGCCTTGTTTCTCTAGGGCACCTCCTAAGTTTCCCTTACTGATACACAGCAAAGGTTATCTGAATTACTGCTCACGCTGCGTTTGCCAGCTCTGGGATTATCAGTGCCACCTGTGAGATCTCTGCAAGCTGCCAAGGTTCCTCCAGGAGCAGGCCTAGCCCCCCCCCCCCCCAGCCTGTGCAAGAGTTACCCTGGTTCAGTTTGCCCCCCTTTTTCAGTAACTCTTACAGTCTCTTTGCCCCGTGAGAACACAGGACTGGTCTGTG
Source organism: Falco punctatus (assembly GCF_963210335.1). Taxonomy (NCBI): domain Eukaryota; kingdom Metazoa; phylum Chordata; class Aves; order Falconiformes; family Falconidae; genus Falco; species Falco punctatus. The sequence goes on along the minus strand of NC_137587.1, from coordinate 37,252,324 downwards.
GGTCCTATCTGCTCTCTTGAGTTACTCCAAGCCCTGTGATCCCTGGGAGGTAGAAATGGATATCCCTGGGGCATCCTGGGGAAGGGACACGAGCCTGCTCAGGGCTGCTTTCTGCAAATCACCCATACCCAGGCAGGACAGCAGTGACAGCTCTGAATGAAGTGTGGCCTCTGCAGGTGACATTCCCTTCACACCTGCTTGCTGAACAAGGGACATGAAGGCCGGTGTGGTCCAGGAGTGTCTGCACAAAAGCTTGTCATGGCTGCCAGGATCCTGCTGGATCAAATGCCTCTTTTGGGCCATTGGAAATACCTCTGCCACTCCCCACACATTAAACAGAGGGACCGGGTAGCTGCAATGAACCTTTTTGGGTCTATGTAAGCCCATGCAGGTGGCAAAGGAGCTGTGTCACAATGTGTGAAGCTGGGGTTGGGACCTTGCCAAAGACAAGGGGTCTGCTGTGCAGGAGCATGACGATGGCATTCCCTGCCCCACAGCTCAGATGTCTGTCACCACTTCTTGTAGCTTGGGTAGAGGGGACTGCAATGAAACCGAAAGAGCAGAACCAGCCCTCTGTTAACTAGGACATAGCACTGTTGACTTTATCCTGATATTTTCTCTAAGCTGTACACTTGGTTCAGCTCTCGGGCTGCACTGCTTTTGCCAGTGGGACTTGGGGGTTGGCTTCCAGCCTTTGGGATAGGGCTCCAGCCTTTAGGATAGGGCTCAAAAGCTCTTGAAGACTCCAGGACCAATATTGTTCTACCCGAGAGTTTGTTATAGTCTCCTCCCTCTCAGAGCAAATCTTTCCCCATCACAGCTGTTCCAACATTAATGAGTACTTTTGAGAGCTCAGCTTTTCTGCTAAATGGCAAGTTTTCCTCTTTTATTAGTCTATTGGGAGAGTTATTACAGCTCAAGTACTCTGCCCTATTTGGATGAAATCTACTTGGATAAACAGCAATGAATTCCTCATCCTCAAAGTATGGTTTTTCTGGGTGCTGGTGCGTGCCGTGCCCTGGTGTGTCCTATCTGCTGAATGAAGGGTGGGAGCATCAGGAGAACACAGTCCAAGGGCACTACTGGGTAGTGTTGGGAGGGGAGCTGGGGTGAATATCTAACACGGGTGGAGAGGTGAAAGAAGCAACTGAAAACCTCTCATGGGACAAGACATGGAAGAGATGAAAGACAGGTTTGTAGGGAAGGTTCTGAGCTGGTCAATTCAAAGGATTTTTTTTTAACCTGATTTCTAGAGAAAGCCCTGGGTAGCAAGGAGAAATGGTGTCCAGCAGATGCAAACATTCACTTCACAATAACCTTGAAAACATTATATTGCTTAAACCCCCCACAATTAATATGCCTCCAGTAATGTGGACCTGAACAGCCTGATGTGTGCATCTGCCCCATTACATTTCCTCTGGTTGTCCCCCAGCAGCGTGGAGTTGCACCTTTGCTAAGGGGGAAATTTGTGGTTGCTGGACTGATGAGGGACTTTTGAAATCCCCCAACATTAGCTGTGAGCTCTATTATTGTGGCTACAGAAGAACTATTCTGCATTTCAAGGATATCAGTGTGGGTGGTGTGGCCACATCCTCTTTTTAAGTCATGCAGGAAGGCAGCAATTACTCTTATGGGTTTCAATCTACAGCAAGAGAAGTGTGATTTTGCTAGTGTCACACCCAAGTTTACCAGCCTCTAGCCCATTTCCGAAATATCCTTCCTCCCCACCTCTCAGTGATGCTGACTCCTGCCCATTTGGTCCCCAGCGCCAGCTTTTGACTCAAGCTGTGTGAAGTGGAGGCAGGTGATGGTGCAGCATGTGAAACCATGCTGAAAGATGCAGGACCCACAGCCTGTATGCCCTAATTCCCCTGAGGAAGGAAGCTCTGCCATCCCCACTCACTGCTGATGCACCTTTCCTTTGGGGTGCTCCACGCATTGCCAGGCTTTGCAATCTCTTCCCCCTGGATCGGGGTTTCCAGGTTTTCTCCTAATAAAGTTCATACTAGCAAAATTAAAGAAACATTTGTAAATGGAGGTCAGCAAATTGCTGCCATGCTCTTTGTGAATATGTAATTGCACATACTCTTCCTACTTTACATGGATGAATAGGTGAGGAACTGTATCCCCTGTGCATGTCACTGTGTGTCAGTGACACCAGGACTGTTCACCTGGAGATGGGGGCTGAATTTGGAAAGGCCTAATTAACAAAACACTGTGGTCTAGTGTGTTTTTTTTAAAATCAGCACATCAGTAAATCCTATGGCCTTTAGTCCAGTGCTGTCATCTCTCGGGGGATCCTGGTGAGAAGATCCAGCCTCAAAGGGGGGGGAATTGCAGGTGTTCTGGATTTTTAACACTACATTTCCAGGTCTGCAGACCCCAAAGATTCTCAGCAGGCTTTAACAGAGAGTTTCTGCTTTTTGAAATCATGCTCACGCTTGGGAGGGGGCCAGGAGCTCTCTGGTTTTGGCTTCCCCTGCAGCAAGGACAGAGGTTCCCCAGGTGCTGCTGGGGACTTTGCATGCAGGAGCAGAAGAGGCAGTAATGCCTTGGTCCACCCTCTGGTATTCTGTGGTTTGTGTCCCTGCATCTTTTGCACTGCAAATTGCAAGTTTTCTTCCAAATGATGGAAGTGCCTGGTGAGATGGATAGGTAGGGAGCCGAGCCAGCAGCGTGAGTGCATGCATGTGTGAGCTCAGTCCATGTCCAGTGCAGTGGTTGTTGCAGGCTGATGTCCTGGTGGCACGGATGGCAACTGACGGGGAGAGCTAGCAATGTCATGGCAGCTGTGCCCAGGAGCCAACTTTCTTAACTGTTTTGTAAAGGTGATTTTACTTTTTTTCATGTTGGCCATCTGCTCTGCCTCCAAGGAGGGGCAGTCATCAACATCAGCAGAGGTTGCGTGATAAAGAAAATCCAGTTACAGTGATCTCAGAAAATTTCATGTAGTTATAGGAGTGCTATTTATCAGTATTCATCTAACATTTATCAGAAGACATTTGTGCAACCTCCTGAAAGTACCTGGCTATGTGTAATATGTCATATATAAATAAATGTCATTGCAAATGTTGAGTCATACAGGAAGATAAATAAATTAGTTTCCTGGGCTCATTAGAGCTGAAAGCCGGGGTTTTATAGCAGGATGAAGAGAATTGCACAATGCAGCTCCATATGGCTTATGAAACGTGTATGAAAACCATTTTCTTCTACCAATCCTAATTATGATGTATAAATAGATACATTATTTTCCTTCCAGCGCTTACTTAACTGGAATCTTTTTTTTTTTTAAAAGACTGGTGCAATCACTTGTATGATACACTTCTGTAGGCCCCTAACAGATCTCTAAATCAAAATACAGTTATTTATAGCAATAAAATAACCTTTCACTAATTGGGAAAGAAAATGCTGCACATTTCCACAGTATGACTGTTGTCATGAGTGCTTGGCACTGTCAGAAGTAGGTATATGTGTATGTATATATGAGTTCTGTGCAAGCGTGACTCTGCTTATGGAAGGAGAGGGCAGTTGTGCTACCCGTGGCCAGGCAGCAGGCTGTGTTTCACTCAGGGTAAAATTCTGCCACATAACCTGTTGGTAGAGGACTCCTTCTCCTGGTGTGCACCACTGGCCACTTAGTGAGTAGCCCGGGGCACTCAGTATCCATCTCACAGGGTCAGCAGCAATGCCACAGGGTTAACAGCAACTGTCAGGAGGGTAGGAGGGGGCCAGATGGGGACAAATTCTGGTGGGATGAGTCTCCTAAAGGCTTGTACGAACAGCAGGAGGTAACAGAGGTGGGGGAGGGGGGATGCCAGAGCAGTAAGGATGAGATATATGTATGCCAAATACTTATGTTTTTATTATTCAACATTCAGACTGTGGTAGTGCTTAAGAGGCTGGTGTTCTGGACCTTGTTATACCAGATACCATAAGCACGGTGCACATGGCAGTCCTTGCTCCACAGAGCAAGCAAAGCTGGGCTATGAAACCCATACGCAGTGCAAACAGAGGGTGCCTCTGCTTTTCCAGCTTGTCTGTAGTCCAGCAAGACCCTCCCTGGAACCAGTGGATGGCATTGACCAGAGCAGGCTGGGAATAGTGGAAGAGTTGGCCCTTGGAAGGAGTACATAGGACTACATGTGGCAACACAGTAAACAACAGCCAGAGACAGAATAAATGAGTCACTTTTCTAACATATTTGAATACTGTTTAAAAATAAACATTGTAAATGAATATCTCTAACTGAGAAAAAATAAAATTAGATGCAAAAATACACCAGTGGTATACTGCATATGCATATAAATACGTTATATGGTTTGCACAGTCATTACGTGTCTTCTGGATCGACTTGCTACAGACGGATAGAAAAGTTGAAATAGAGAAAAACAGAAGGGAAAGGTCTTCAACTAAACACGTTGTTGTTTTGGCAAGTGATTTTCTTCCCAAAAAACTGGGCTGTACCAACAAAACAGTTTCACAACAGACCCATTTGTGTTTTCACATCGTATCTACCTCACAGCAAGAGGGCAAAGAGCGAGCAAGGAAATGGTGACGCATACAGGGTGCTCAATATGTTTTAACGGCATTTGGGACTAGTTCTACCACCCATTCAAGGCCTGTGATGTCAACGGAGTCTGGGAAAGTCCTTTCCTCAATAAGGAGGGCCTAAGTAATAGCCAAAGTGCTTTACTAGGTGGTGGGGCTTAGCCCACGCGATCCATTGCAATAGGCAGCTTGCTCCTAACCCTCTGTTAGCAGGGTGCTGCTCCAGCGTGGATGCACTGGGTAGGGTCCCTGGAGAGGACTGGGGGCTGCCGGGGGCATTGGGACCTCCCACCTCATGGAGGTGAAGGAAGCACATGCTGCCCTGGCTGGGCTGCTGCTGCGGGCTGGCTTGGAAACCCCGATGTCCTTGGGCAATGCTGCTGCGTGGGGCAGGGTGTGCAGCCGGGGCCGCTCTGCGCCCCAGGTGTGGGGTGCTGCAGCAGGAGCCCTGCCACGGCTGTGCAACAGTCCTCCCGACCTGACACCTCGTGCCTCTTCCACCAGCCGAACGCAGCTGCCCCGGCTCAGCTTAGAGGAAGGCAGCAGGGGTGAAAGCATGCTTGCACGGGACTTCTCCAACACCTCTAAATTTTGGCTTCAGTTTTTGTTTCCATTTCCTTAGAAGATAAAAAGCTCTATAGGAGCTGTCTGCTCAGTCTGGGCTTGTTGGGGAATCGGCGACATGGCCTTGGCAGCACCCTGTGAGGTAGACAGAGGTCAGAGCACCAGGGCAGTGTTCAGGCAGAGAATGCAGTGGCACCAAGGAGGCCTTGGGGTAGTCCATGACTGGTGCAAGGAGCAGCCCTGGTCCTTGTGGGTGCTGCTCCTCCTGTGGTACACCCTCCTCCCAGCCCTGCACAGAGGACGGTGATTCCCATGGAGATGCTGATCACCAGACTAGGACAAAGTACTTTCTGTAGGAAAAGGCCATAGTGTGCACTGTACATCACTCCAGGGGACGGTCTCCATCCTTGGCTTAGCCAACAGTTCAGCACAAGGGAGTGCCAAGGGGTGCCTTGGCCTAGGACACATTTACGTTGGAAAAGAGCAGGGCCCCGGGCAGCGTGGACACCGTGGTGTCTGCCAAGTAGCCCAGGATGCTTTTGAGTTCGCTGCGTGACAAATTGGCTTTGATGTGCAGGAACGCTTCCAGGTGCCTTTTGCTGTGGAAGAGAAATGGACAGGTGTTATCTCCTGCAGACCTCCGCGCGCTGGGTGTCTTGCACTAGGATGCGATCCCCACCCTGCAGCAGGCACTGGTCCCCGGCAGATGCCATCTCTGCATCTGGCAGTCCTACATGGGACCCAGCACCATCCCGTGAGGTTTGGGGTAGGGTAGGTAATCTCCAAGGCAAAGGAGAAAATCAAGCCAGAATTTGCAATATATAAACAGGCTTTTTTAAATAGTTTTTGTTGTCAGATAGCACTGGGATTGCCACAGCCCGGCAGGCAGCCCCCAGCCATAGACTTGGGCTATATGAACCTCACCTACACTCATATCTGACTGTTTCCTGGCTCAATTCAAATTCCACGTGAGTATTAGGCAATCTGTTTCAGCATCTCTTACCGGATATCTGGGTATGTCGTGGCAAGTGTTGCAACTTCAATTTTAATAGCACCTAAATCCTGAAGTCGAATTATTTCAGCCAGTTTGGGGAGCGCTGAATTCAGCCACGTGGCTTGAGACCCCTGCCAGAAAAGAAAGTGGTCAGCAGGGCACCGTGGGGTTGCAAACCTCTACTCAGCCCAGGAGCTGTGTTTCACGGCGGGTGCAGATGAGTCAGTTCCTGAGGCTGTTTCCCGGCAAGGGGGAAGAACACGGCAGTGATTTCAGGTGCCTCATTGTTTTCCGTGATGTTTCTAGCTGCCTCAGCCAGCCTTGGAGAAACTGGATTAGCTTTGTGCTGGTTTTTAATCCTCTTACACAAGTGATGTAGTGTTTGCCATAAGACCGAGGTTTCCACATCTACCTTGACAGACTCTCTCTTCTCTCTCATCATGTTTTCCCTTCCTTGGGTTTCTACGTTGCCCAGCATGTGTGCGAGGTCTGATGGGCCAGGTAACACACTGCCACGTGCTGCTCTCCCCCAGCCCTGCACACAGCCCTGCCTTCAGCATCTCCAGGAGTTTCCCATGCAGGTAAAAGCCTTGACAGGACCTGTTTTCTGGCCACTGGATATCCCAAGGTGCCAGCTACCTGGCCTCCTGCCCACACCGTGAGAAGCTCATGCTTGTGTCTTCTCCAGCCAAATGAGCATGGGGTGGCAGAGGATGGGGTTTGGCTTGGCTTTCAGCCTTTTTGCAGGCAAGTTTAGAGGCATGGAAGGTGGGAGGTGATCTCAGAGCACAGAGCGGGGTGTTTCAGCTATGCCTCTCATGGAGGAAACCCTTATGTACCAGATAACCTACGCTGCCTGTTCCAGCCCCTGCCTGACCTAAAAGCAGCAAAGTGAGGGGTATCAAGGGTGCAGGGGAAGAGTTAAAACCCAGGACTCCATGCAAGTTGTACTGAAAGCAGAGATTAGCTAAATCTTCTGACAAACCACTACCTACAGAACCAGGAGGATGAAATCATGGCTTTCCATCTGGGAAGGGGCAGACTGGTGGCAGGGGAGCCTTCCTGCCCACAGGCACTTGGAGACCTCTTTCTACCTAAGGTCCTGCCTTCCAGGAAATTAAGCTGAGTTGGAAAGGCTAGCAAGAAGCCCCAGAAAACTGATTTCCCTGTTTTTCAGTGTGCCCGTGCCCCATGCTGTTGTGTTCATGGCGAGCACTCACGTACTTTGCTGGTGCAGAAGGCTTCCAGGTCGGCAGCGTTCTTGGAGATGTGTTGGGCCAGGTTTTGCTGTTGTGCTGGAGATTTCAGGCTGACTTTCCTCTTCAGCAGCCTCACGATGTACTCTTTAACCAAACGGGCATGGATTTTCTCAACGATAGCCTGTTGGGAAGGAGAGGGAGGATCATCCATCTGTCTTTTGCTCGGGGACAAAACAAACCATGTGTGTGGATGTAGGACAAAAATGCCTTGGGTGCTGTAAGACATGCCCCACCAAATGCCTGCTGCTGATCACACGTCAGGAGCGGCACTGGCTGCCAACCTCCCCATGACTGGTTATGTGACATCCTAGATGCCAAGAATTTCTTTGTACTCAAACTAATGAAGTGTGGGAATTTCCAAATGTTGTTTCCTTCTGGGAAGAGTTTAAAGCGTAGAAAAGATCTCCATGTGTTAGAGAAGTAACACTACTTTACAAAAACAGGAATTAATGCTGCTCCTCCTGTTCCTCTAATATACAAAACATCATAATTTTGTTTCAGCTATTAAAAAGACAAAGGCAGGACATCAAATTTACTTTTTTTTTTTCATGTGGTGATGTATCGTATATACTGCAGCACCACTGAAGATGTGGCCGTGGCTCAGTTATCTAGGATTTGTCCCAGTTACACCCATCTCCTCCAGTCCTTAGGGCAGTCAAAGGAGCTATGAGACAGAACCATGCAATTGCATTTGTGTTTCAAGGTTGCTAAACCAAACCCATACATTAATAAAGCCATATTTTGGGTGGTCCCTAAAGCACTTTCTCTACAGCAAGGGTAGTTTTATCTGCAAACGCTGCAGTAGAGCTACAGGAGTCTGCTGCTGTTGGAGACGAGTAAGATTTATATGACTAATCTAGATAAACCTACATGCTGATGGAAATCCTGCCCAGGAGGGTTCTCCAATAACAGGCCAGCTCACCGGCTTAATGTGGGTCAAGGCAACTCGAGCTGCAGAGGGTCAGAGCTGAAAGTGCAGCCTCAGCATCCCAGCCTCTCTAATATTTCTCTTGAACTTACGTGGTAGAAAGGGTCCTTTAGGGTCTGGAAGTCTGAAATATGTTTGCTGGTGGTTTTAATGATCTCGTTCATAATTTCATTGCTGGAGTCCCACTTATTTTCTGTAAACTTCTTATAAATTGGCTGAAAAAATGAAAATCTGCTTAGTTCCCTCAAAACAAACTCTATGCACGTGTATATTTAGCATTTCTATACATGCAGTATCCTACACAGCAACAGCATGGCATGCAGTCCTGCACAGTGGTGTGCAGGCATGTGTGACAATGACTTACAGGGAAGGGGAAGAGGGGGCTGTACTGGGGTTGTGTCCCCTGCTTGGTTCCTCATGATGAAGAAGACTGAGGACTTGAAAGGCTCATATCAGAGATGGTTTTTTTTATTTCCACATTTTTAATGTTTTGTCCACACCGTTTTGTTTGATTAGAGAATTACGGAACAGTCAGGGGGGAAAAAGAATTATTTTGAAACATTTTCAATGACAATTTTTCTTGGCTATAATAAATCAATATGAAAATAAAAAAAGCACCCCTGCTCTGTTATGTCTTCCAAATGGCCCTACAGAGAAATCAGGAAAGTTTGTGGCTGAACATTCCTGAATCCTATGCCTTCTCCTTCACCACACCTGCTTAACTTAAAAAGGCTTGTATTATATATTGGGAAAAAAAAAAAAGGAAAAAAAAAGAAAGAAAGAAACGAAAAGTGCCTTTCAGGCCACTTTTGTGAAGCAGCCAAGAGATGCACAATTGCAGTTTGTGTCATTTGTGATTGCTTCCTACAGTTTGGAGCGTAAACCCTTGCAGGCTGAGACTCTCCCTCCGGCAGCAGTTAGCTTGGGTGTGATCAGCATGTTTTGTGTTTATCTGCACAGCCGTGCCTATGTAGCTGCGCTCGTTTTGCACTCAGGCTTGAGGACCAGCTCAAGGAGAGGTGAGTCTTGAGTTTTCTGGCAGCAATGTGAGTTAGGACTGATGCTGAGAGGTGACCTGGCCCAGAGCCGTTCTGATTTTTGCTGTGTTTGAATAAGAGATTTGGGCAACTAACTGCAGAAGAACATGCCCAGCAGCAGCACAGGCTGAGCCATGGGCCAGGAGGGTGTGGGGCACGGATATGGTACCTTCAGCTGGGCAAACAGCTGTTGAAGCAGCACGTCAAAGCCGCTGTTTTCAATGTCACTGAGAGTGCTGAGGATACTGGCTTTATTGTCATCCTTTTCTGCCATGTTTTTCTCTGCGTAGTCTCTGCAAGGAAATAATCAGCGAGGTCAGAACAATCTGTACTCAAAAGAGAGAGAGAGAGAGAGAGAAAGTCAGAGGTCTGCAAACCTTCTGCAGGCAGATGGACCCTCCTCTGCTCACTCTGGAGCACCTCCCCTCTATGACACCATTATCCATTGCCTGCAGAGGAAGGAGCAAAGCCTTTCCTTTTGGACCCTTACCTAAAATTCCAGCAGTTGTTAATATTTGCAATCAGTATAGGCCTGTAGTATCTGTGCTTCCTGCTTTTCTCCTTAAAGTCTTCAAAAGCATCCTTGTAGCTGGAGGGGAGATGGGAAGAGGAGAGGCAGATGAGCGTGCACCCCAGGCGGCTCTGCCAGCCCTGCTGCCCCACGCTGCCTTACCGCACCTTCTCAGGAAGGCAGGCAGCTCCTTCGACAGGCGATGCGACAGCTCCTCGCCCACTGCCACACTGATGTCCTTGGCTCGCTTCTGGCCGCTGTAGACACTCTAACAAACAAAACCAATTTTAAATGCACCTGCTCCAAAAAGACCAGGTTCACGGATTAAAAAGGCTAGAGATCTGTAACGCCGGTAAGTGCACCTGGCTCTCCTGCATCCCCCGCTGCGACATAGCCAGGGACTGTGCAGAGCAGCTGCACTTATTTGGTGCGTTCCAGCCAACTTCAAACTCCATTTTCAAATGGGGAGAGAGGTGAAGAAGAAAGCAGCATTAGAGAAGGTTATAAAATAGCTGAGGAAGTAGGGAAAGTGACACTTGGCTTTTTTGCTTAACCTCAATGTGTGAAAGGTTTATTTTTCAAAAATAAACTCTCCTAATCCTCTGCAGCCAGAGGAGGGAGAGTGTTGAGTGTGGGGAAAGGGCACAAGCACCCACAGCTGCTTGTGACAGCCTCCCCAGGAGCAAACAGGACAACAGCACCGCGCTGCTTCCTTGCTTGGCTAAACCTTGTCTCCCATCTCTCTGCTGTTATGTTATCCAGCGCCTAATGGCGTGGCATCAGCTGGGGGTGCAGAAGAGACTGCACAGAGAGAAATGAAGGCAGCTTTCCTGCTCGCTTTGCTAACAGAGGAGTTTGTCTCCAGCACAGCCAGACCACGGGTTTGGGCTCCCCTGTACCACCCACCTCTACCACCACCCCACACAAGTGACTTGGCCTTTTGCTCTCCTGCATTGACCGTAATTGGTCTCAAATCTTAAATACATGCAGGATGTAAGTGCTTATTTTTAATATATATGTGTATTACCTGGATAACAAATATTGCTAGTAGTTCACTCTGAAAGTGCCCATTCAGTTTCTCTGGTTCTTGGTCTTCTTTCCATCTTTGGATTTCTTTATCTAAACATTTGCTCAGCGAATTTTTGACAGCAGCCTTTAGGGAAGGAAGAACAACAGCATTTACCACAAAGTGGATGTAGCAGCTCACGCTTTATGCAGGTTTTGCTCGCCCACCCACCATTTGCCTGGCTCAGCGGACTTCTTCCTCAGCCCTGGCTGAGAAATAAAGGCTTTTTGTTGTGAGACGCCTTACCCACCAGCTCACAGCAGCAAGGACAACCCCCTTATGATACCCACCCATTGAGTATTTCAGGTTAGAAACAAAGACCAAGATCTACATCCCTGCCCACCACCCTGCCGCATCAGTGGTGACCTGGAGGGCAGGGGAGGGGGCAGTGGGTAGGAAGGTTGCCAGCAGCTACACATGCCAGAGCCCAAATTCCCCCAGCCACGCATTGCCTGTGTGTCATGCTCCGTGCTACCCTCTGGCCTTGGTTTTGCAATCCTTTTTCATGAGCCTTTCTGACGTCTTACGAGTGCTGGAGAGTGAAACAAAACGTTCTCAGGTTTTCTCTGCTCCGATCTCTCGTGCGTGCACATTGTGCAGCAAGGCTTTGGAAATGGTCTGTGCGGTGGCTGGCATATAGTTCTGATCTCCAAGCGCCTTGTTCATGTGCTTTGCAGCCCTCGCACCCACTTCTCGCATATGCAAACCATCACGGGCTACAGCTAAACCTGGAACTTGTCTACTCATTTTCTTGGAATTCCAGCCTAAAATGCCAAAAGTGCTAAGCTATGAGAGTACTGTAAAACTTGCTTCTTGTTTCCATTAAGGCAAGAATGATCGAAAAAACAGAACAACTGTTATTTTCTAAAGACCAGGCAATTCTCCATCAGAGCAAGGCTTTTAAAGAGCAGACCTGTATGCTTTGTGCTCACCCAAGGTTTGGCACCACTGCAGAGACCACAAGGAATTCTGAATCCATCAGCTGCGAGAGGAAGCATAAAGCCCCCTGGGGATCTGACAGACAACCGGAAAGTTACCCATAATAATTTGTTGTCAGATTTTTCCCCACCTTGCTACCGGAAGGTTTGCAAGGACAGAACAGTTCTTTTCTGATGGCTCTCAGGGCTAAGCAGAAGTTTGCTCTGCAAGTCCCGTCTAGCAGAAAGCTGACCTGTTCCCCTCTAACAAACAAAAGCTTTCTTGTTTTTGCTTCTCTCTGGAAGGGTGTGTGGCTCGCGGGCGAGACGTGTGCGTGCAGGACAAGTCAGAGCTCCACTGAGGGAGCAGAAAGGGAAGAGGAAGGACTGAACAAATTCTCACCTCTTCACTGTCAAGGTATTTCTTTTCAAGTTCTTTGCTCAGACTTGATGGCAAAAGGCTTCCAAGCTTAACTTTTTCCAACTCCTCAGCTAAAACATGATCTTTTCTCATATCTCTGGAATGAAAAAGCCAAACAATCACATTTTCCAAAGGCAGCGTAATTCAAGACAGCTGTTGATGCAAATCACTAACTTTTTGAGGCTATCAGTGAAAAAACAGATGGAAATGTACGTTGTCCTTTGTCCAGGCAGGACTTGGGAGAGCTGAATCTGTGCCAGGGGTGGGAACTGTGAGGGTGGGACCCCAAGCAACCCTGGGGGACAGAGTCATGTTCTGTTGAGCTCCTGACCACTGGCCGCTGCCTGCTGGTGGGGATGGAGGACCTGCAGCAAGCAGGAGCATCTAGCCTCAGGGCATGACCTCTCTCCATCAATTTAGAGAAGCGATCAGATTAAAAACTGGCATTTTGTGGCTAGCTGGGAATGGAGCAGGCTGTTTCATACCCTGCTGTCGTGTCACCACCACATGCTGGCTGAGCTGGGAGCTCCTGAGCAGCCTTGAGGGAAGGGACCTGCCAGCTGTGAGGGTGTCAGGCCAGCACTTGTGAGGGAGCTGATTTGGAAGCCATCTCTCCTTCTGGAACTGCAGAGAATAATCCTGAGCATCACCTGATTCCAGTGTTTGCACATCACCCAGCTCTGTATGGGTACGCCACCATGCTTCCCGCACATAGGCTGTTTCTGATATGACACTGGGAGCTGGAGCCAGGTGATACAACCCTCCTCCTTGCTGCTCCCTTTGCTGCTGGCTGTGGAGAGAGGTGGTCTCTCAGCAGACACTGGGATGTGGCTTCTGGGAACCCCCCACAAAGCAGCTGCTGCCCTGACCAGCACCGTCCCGGTGCCAAGCTGCGTGGTTCTGGCTGAGCCCTGCTCCTTGCAGCTACTGATTTCCAAACACACACTGGTTCAGGCCTGAATATCCTGACCTAGAGCACAACTCCAGCTCTGGAAAACTTCCAGGATCAACGCTGACTCATTATACTCTGTCAGTGAAACATAAGAAGAAAAAAGTGGAGGTGAAGGTTGAATGGCTTTATAACAGCAGAGGAAACATTGCTAGTGTATTTACTGGGTTTCACCTAAGAAATGAGAGCCCTCGGTTCTCCACCCACTACTATAAGCCACAACAAAGAATGTTTTCAGTTCTGCAACATACAGAGCTTGTGAGGATGAAGAGTGACCCTTAACTGATCATGTCCTCTCACAGGGGTGCACCCTTTGGTCTCCTAACCGGGAGGAGAGCATAGACTGTGGGTAACACCTAAGCAACACCCTCCATGCCCAGGATAATTGCATCTCAGGTTGTTCTATTTATTGGCTGCCTTCTGGTCCAGAGGGCTGAAACTTCCAAATTTTCCAAGAATGACTTCAGGTTTGCAACTGGAATAGAGATCAGGGCGATGAACCTGCCCAATTTACTACACAAGCGAAGCCCTAAACATCTGCGTGTGTGTATGTTGCTCAGAAACCTGAATGGTGGGGTCAGCCCCTGGTTTACAGACTGGCAGCCCTGAGCGTGTCCCTTCCGACTGTCCTGACCAGCTAATGTACAGCAGCCAGATGCCAGTGACACCAAAACCTAGCGAGGTGCCAGACTGCACCACAGTGACACTGATTCATAAATCAAGCAAATGCCTGGTTTTGCAGCCAGCAAACCTGTGCTGATCACCAGGGATAAAAATGTGTAAAAGCCTCACTTACTTCGGATAAATGTTGTGCACCCATGAGAGGAGAAGGTAAATATCCTTGTCTTCCAGATGAGACTCAGCATTTTCCTTCGCCTGGGAGGCAAAATAATTGTGGTAGAGTTCTGCATATATGCCGAACACATTAAACTCGGGAGGATAAAGCTGTTTAATATACTTTACAACTACTGTCAAATCTTCTTTCATGGTCTTTCCCATGTGCAGGAGGTTCTGGCCAACTGTAGAGAGGTTCTCAGTTCTAGGAGTACGGCTTGTGTCTTTCATTCGAGCCTCTACTGACTCCTTTACTGTAGCCATCCAAAGCTCTTTCCATTTTCTAGGTCTAAATTGCATGTTTTCGTCAGGTGGATTCTCTGACATGTAGTTCTGATCTTCTTTCTCCTGCTCTTTCAGCGCCTCTACTGCCTGCTGCAGCAGTTCTGGGTTCGTTTTCGCTAGCAGCACGGAGTCTTTCAAGATGCTGAAGACTTTGTGCTTCAGAATTTCATAGACTGATTCAATGTCTTGCTGGCTGGTGTTCAGTCCTTCCTCACTTTTGCTAGACCGGCTCTTCTCCAGGACAATGAGATGCTGAGCAGCATCACAAAGCTTTTGCTCTTCAAGGAGATCCAAGACTTGTCTGACTGGTAAAAAAGAACAATCTTTCTTTACCTAACAGCAAAGATTTAAATTTCTGTTTCATAAAAAATTATGGTTCTGGAATACTTTTTTTTTTTAAAAAAAATTACATTTCTATAATGCAAGATCTTAAGCTCCTTTACCATATAGAAAATTTTTCTGTTTATTTAAAGATCAGATTATTTCTAGCTTGCCTCTAACGGGGACAATGGACATTGGAATACACATCACCACTGTTGCATATGGGCAGCTATTCATGAGCTACCCATAATTTTTTGGAAAATCTAGATTTTTGGAGTTTTATTTATGTATTTATTGAGTATCCCTCTTCCCATTAATATGATCTCAAGTCAGAAGCATGGCTTCAGGAAAAATGTAGATGAAAAGATGTAGCTAAATAAGATGTGCTAAAGGAAATACCACGTGTGTTTTCCAGAAACAGGTCAGCACATTCTGACCTGCGAAATTTTTTTGGAGGACACATTTAGCAGGCAAGATAAATACAATTGAACTGTCTTTTCCTACAGTCAGTTACTTGATATGGTGCAACCTGGGAAATTATTAGTTAAACTGGAGAAGTTACATCCCGAAATAAGTTTTGTTAGGTATGTAAGGTTTGTATGGAAAACCCTAGGGAAATGGGTGGAGAAAGCTTACATTATTCATGAAACTCATCTTACTTTATATTCTTAGAGATTGCGGCACAAAAGCTGGGAGTGCCCTATTGCATCTGCTGATTACACAAAGTTCAGAGACATTATCGAAACTGAGGGCTTGGTCTATTATACAGGAACAACAGAATAATGTGAATAGTAAATGGGCTGAAATTTAATAGCACAAAGTATAAGATACAAATTCAATAGAACAAAAGTTACTTAGCAACAAATAGGATTTTCTGCTGCAAGCTGGATGTGAATCAGCTTGAGATGGAGGAGGAAGAGAGATGCCTGGAGAATTAGTAAGTCATTACTGTGAGATGATGGTGGAAATATCAGATACGACCCCAGGATGTATCCAGTGAGGAATGGTCCAGCTGAGATAGGAAAATGGTAACATACTGTACCAGGCATTGGTGGTATCTCACCTGGATTATTTTCTGCAATTCTGGTTGCTTTATTTCAAAAAAAGACATTGGGCAATGCAGCAGTAAAAACAGAGGCACGAAGGGCCTGTTTTCAATAGGCTCAGTTCATTTAGCTGAACAAATTCAAGGCCAAGAAGGAAACACCACTTAGGGAAACCATTTGACACATGGAGAAAGAGATGCCAAGTAGCTGGGGGAAAGACTTAACTGGAAATAGGACAATTTTACTAAAACAGCGAGCCTTTGTAGGAGCCCCCCAGTAAAGCAGGTAGGACTAAAAAATGAACTTATTTTAAGGTACAGCTTGCTAAGTTTATGAACCAGGACAGAGATGCGTCCTCTGAGGTGGCAGGTGAGCCTTGGAAGTGCCAAGGGGCACTTTCCTCTCCAGTTCTGGGTTTCTCTGAGCAGGTATTTTCCTACCTCTCTAAGCACCCTGCAGGGATGGCGCCCATGGAGGAGCTGTATGTTCATACATCAGCCCCGGGAGAGACTTATGTGTGCTGCTCACTGCTGTCCCTGGGGGAAGAGGAGATTTCACAGGGTGGTGGTTTCATGGAGGAGCAGAGCAGAGAGGTATGCATTGGTTTCTCATCCACCCACAGATGTCTAAGTCCCAATAAGAAGTAGAAAAGGAGTTTTGCTTTGGACAGAAAACCTGCAAACTGGCAGTTCCTCAAGGAGTATGCCCTTGGTACCAAAGGACTAGGACTTGAACCGTGTCTCCCTCAGCCCATGTTTCCCACGGCCCCTTGGCCAAGTCACTCCAATCTGTCAGTGCCCTTGTTTCTCAGGGGGACAATTCACCTCTTGCAGCCCCTCTAGAGGTAGCTACGGCCTATGAGGTGGTGCAAGGAGGATGGAGGAGCACTTACCACTGGGTGGCTTGGTCTTTTTCATTTTCTTAAGTGCACTTGTAAGGATTCCTTTTATTCCTTTCTTGCCTTTTTCAGGGCTGTCTCCAGCAGAGGTGCAGCTCCCATTGCTCGTGATGGAAGATGCTCGTGAGGGTCTGCAGGCTGCCTCTGGCCTTTCACTCATCTTCTCCTGGTCCCTGGACCAGATCTCGTCTCCAGAAGGTTCAGGACGGGCAGGGATTTGCTCAGCTACGGATGTTGCAGGGTTTTCAAGTTGCCTGTTGGCACCAATGCAACCCTCTGATCCATTGCGTATTCCAATAGGACCACTTTGGAAAAAAGGTAACATTTTCATCATTTTCCTTCTAGCCTGTAAATTTCAGAAAGAACTGGTCAGATTATAACAGTTTGCATAAAAATTATCATGGCACAATATGTCAAGGTGTATTTCCAGTAAAAAAGAAAAATTCTGGAGGGAATTGTCCCCGTGTGGGCAGTGTGGGGAGCACTACACATCTGGTATGAGCACAGCTCTGCAGGAGAGCTCCTGAGCAGCATCACCCCAGGCAACTGAAGGATGGAAACAGCTCTCTGATCTAATAAATAACTTAGAGAAAATTGATGACTGATTTTAGGGGTGATTTGGATGGCCTGATTTCAGACCTCAACCTTATCTAGATACAGGAGAGCAGGGCTCTCCCACAGGGATGCTGTGGGAGTATCAATGTGTGCATGGAGGCTGCACATGAATGATGTGGGTGGGACAAGCATCCTGTGCCTATTCAAAGCAACCACAAAACTCCCATACTTTTATATGGCATTGGGATCAATTCCCACCTTCTTCAGGGTGTGGTTTTGCTGATCTCTGCTTATCTGGCTGCAGGTGTTTGTGGAAGCACCCACATAGCTTATCGCACACTGAATTTGCAAGTACAGCATAGAAATGAGATGAGCCTACCAAGCTAGGTATGTGCCAGTCTTCGCTGAGCAAAAGTGCTGCTGGTTTAACTGTGTCCCTGTCCTGGTTTCAGCTGGGATGGAGTTACCTTTCTTCTTAGTAGCTAGTACAGCACCGTGGTTTGGCTCTGATGTGAGAACAATGTTGATAATGCACTGACGGTTTTAGTTGTTGTTGGGTCATGTTTGTACTAAGTCAAGGATTTCTTGGTTTCTCAGGCCCTGCCAGTGAGAAGGATGCAGGGGCACAAGAAACTGCGGGGGACACAGCCAGGACAGCTGACCTGAAGAGGTATTCCATACCATGGGGCGTCATGCTTGGTATATAAACTTGCAGGTTAAATCGGGGAGATTGTTGCTTAGGGACTGGCTGGACATCGGTCAGCAGGTGGTGAGCAGTTGTACTGTGCATCACTTGTTTTCCTTTCTCCCTTTTCCTTTGGATTTTATCATTTCCCCCTACCTTTCTGAAATTTGTTATCGTAACAACATCTTTTTAGAATTTATATTTAGAATAGTTTATGTACATGTATAAACTAATAGATTGCTATAGATTTATTTGCATAATTACATTCATTTATATAATGATTGTAATTATATAACGATTGTAAATAAAACGACTCATGGTTTCCAATCCTTGCTCTAACAACACATTTTTTTTAAGTGACTTTTTGGGAGACCAGTACACTTGTGTATGAAGAACTCTCTGGCAAGTTTTGGCTTACTTGTACTGCATAAGGGCAGAGGAATCAGGCTGTAAATAAAGGAAGAATTTGGCTTCAGTTACAGGACACAATGTGGTGATTTTCAAATACCCTTGTTAAGTTTATACCATTGATATGTATCATGCTGATACAAACTGTGATAATTATTTCTGGGCAAACTGGTTGGAAGACTGAGGCTTTTGGTTTTAATTATGATTCTTCCTGCTGGCTCCTGGCAGCTTGGAGAGCTTTGAAGCATCAAGTTAGTGGTAGCAGCCGGGTGGTAGAGCGAGCAGTTAGCACCTGGCATGGCTGAAAGCTTCCCTTCTTGGGCTTTGGCTGCCAGGCCATGTTCAGGGTTGGTAACACTTTTGCTTTTAAAGCACAATGAAGATGAAAACTTATTTGGGAAGGACAGAAAGGGTGTGTGTGTGTGTGTGTGTGTGTGCACGACCTTGCTGCCTCTATGCTGAACTGGTGATCTGTGACCTGGGTCAAAATGTGAACCTCAGGTGGTGCTGCAGCCGAGTGGGACAGTGGGGGCTGCCAGAGGTGTGGGGCTGCTGCTGGGGGTCCTGCTCAGCCGAGCCCTCATGCCCCAGGGCTGTAGGGCTGGTTGTGTGGGCAAGCAAAGGGGGCCTGAACCCCAGAGCTGCCCAGCAGCAGAGTCATGGCTCAAGCCATGTACCTACTTCTTCCTCTAGCACACTCACTGAGGAGGGGGTGGGGGAGGGAGGGAGGGAGGAAAACTTCCCACTCTGGCTCCTCTAGTCAGGATGTTCCATTAGAATCCTAAAAACGGTGGAAAAAGAGCTCTTTTTTGTTGCATTTTCATTACAAAACAGTATCATTGTAACAGGGGTGCTCTATAAGTATTTGGGACTTTCCTAATTTTTGTGAGGTTGTTTTCTTAGCCTGCATTTCCTAATACAAGGCTGTGTTTAGATTAATTCTGCCAAATCCCTTCCTTCCTGTTTGTTCAAGCACAGACTCAGACGAGTCCTTTCTCTCTCTCCATTTATTCTAAACAAAGCATTTATTATTCCTTTTTTTTTTTTTTGCTTTCTAAATAAAGTACTTCTTTTCCTACAGCTAAAGGTGGCTTTCAGATTCTTTTGTTTTATGAACGATGATCAGAAAGATGGATTTCAACAATTGTTTTGCTGCTTCTTCAATACTAAGATGAATGTAATATATCTTTGAAAACCACTGAAATGACACTACGCATAAAAGAGTCCATAAAGGGGACAATTAAGCTGATTAAAAAAATTTAGGTTTTCCACAGCTGGCAGTTTTTCACAGCTGCCCAGCTGCAGCCTGGGCAAGCCCCTGCAGCCCCTCTGCAGAGCACACAGAGCTGTTGTCTGCAGCATGTCCCTATGCCCTGACCTGCCTAAAAACATCCCACAGCTGAATTAGAAGACAAAATCAAGTCCAGTGTTTTCACCCACCCAGGGCTGCACATCAGCAGCATGAGAACTGTTTGCAATATTGGCATGTCTGGGTGTGCTTTTTCATCTGGAACTAATAAACACCAAAGGAGTTAAGCATCTGAGTAAGACTGTCAATGCAAGAGTTACCATGCTCACTCACATTTGGCCAGCTTGGATGCTCACCTGGTGTTAATCAGTTTGCCACTGCTGGTTTGCCTACGTATCTGCAGCAGGAAATACCAGTAAACCCCAGCTTCCAGTTCCGCCTTGAAATGTAGCCTCAGTCTCTTATGGCAAGTGGTACCAAAACCTCCCCTTCCATCTCTTTCCTTTATCATTAGATGGCCGAGAACTTACTTAAGAAACATCTATAAGATACTTTCTTATAGAACAGAAAACACTTTCTACAAGAAATGCTCAGTTAAAAGGAGGTGGCACCAGTTACAGCTGGAGGCCACGGGCAGGTGATGCTGTGCCAGCACTGGTCCTTTTGCCCCCACCAGCATCTGCTCCTGCCTGCTGCGGCAGGCGGGACATGCCAGGAGCTCAGCTCTGGCTCACACGGGCTGCTCCTCTATGCCTGTGTTCTGCTCACAAATGAAAGCTTGTTAGAACTCCAGCGGGCTCCTAATTATTTTAGCAGTTAACATTTTGGGAAATGCTGAAAAATTTCCCAGGCACAGAGCTCAGATGAAAGTCTTGTAAAAAATTAATGATCTAAGGTCAAGACTCCACACAGATCCCAGCTCACCATTATTACTAATTTACTGTTGATTCACTGTTACCGTCATCATGATTATCATTATGTGGCACTGTAGTTTGTGCCAGGGGAGTCTTTAGCTCCAATTACTTTTGACATAGTATATTCGGCTTAGGGCTTCCAACCAGAAAAGCAGCACGGCTCGCATAGCATCCTCTGCTACCCCATACAGAGGCCCTGCACAATTACAACAGCGGGGCTGTTGCCTGCCAGCGTGGCTGGAGAAGGACCCAGCAAGCTCTCAGCATGGTGCTGATCACAGCCTGTACCTCCAGGCTGGAGCTTCTCTGGAGTGGGCAGCAAGGGTGAGGGAAGCACCTGGAGCAGAGCCATGACACAGGACACAATCCAGATTCTGGGCATGGTGGCTTCCTATCCTCTCCTTTTCCTCCCCAAAGGAAACAGCTTTCACACTGCACGCTTAGGAATCAACTCATCTGCGAGCGGCGGCTCATCGTGTGCCAGAGAGCACTCAGGGGAAGAGATTTACCGATTACCCCTATTCTGAAAGCTTTTGCTGATCTTTTTCTTGACGTCTTTGTCCTGAGCTGCTGCCAGTATTAACAAGCATTTGTTTGGATCTTTAATCCTCTCCAGCCTGCTGACATCCTATGTCGCGAAGATTTATGTCTTGTTTTAGTGGAAATCCCCCACTCTCCCACAGCCTCTCAGAAATCCAAAGTTATTTAGCAAAGTTTGTTCTCTAGTTTGCATCAGCCTTTTCTCCCATCACTCGCTCCCTCTGGAAGTGGGGTCACCTCTGCCCACACGAGTCAAACCATCTTTTGAAGCAGTAAAGCACTGTAGACAGTCTGAGTTTAGTGTACCTCAGGCTATGCGGTGACACCTAAATAAGCTGCTAATAAATCAAAACAGAGAGTCTACAGAGATGCCAGCCCCAATCTTTGCAAGCTGGGAAGCCCACCTAGCAGGTGGGGTTTTTCCTACCAATTTTTTTTAGATAGGTTGGTTACTGAATGGAGACACCGTGAAGCTGGGGGCTCCCACTTGGCTGTGCCTGGGAAATCACAGTCCATAGATGAGCTGGGCCACCAACAGCCCCACATTGAAGTTCTACTGTGCTGCTCAAATCCATGCTCCTGTTCATGGACCCCTATGGACGCCCACCAGCCCATGTGGCTCAGCGCTATCCTGATGGTGGCCATGCTCTGCTCCTAATGGATTCAAAACCTGAGGGGAAACAAAACCTGACCCCAGTAAAAAAGTCAAGGCAGCAGCAGAGCTTCCCCAGGGGGTTCAACCCACGTGCCTTAGCACTGTCAGGCACCCCCATGGGGCTGGGGACGGTGGGGGACCCAGGGGACCTTGGAGAATGGCAGATCAGGCAGAGGATCCCTGGGCATCTCACCTGGTGTGAGGTGCTTTAAACCAGCATTAAACCATGTTATCACCTGTCTGGGGAATGACGTAAAGAGAGCTACACGGTGCCTCAATCATTTTTAAACAAGAATTTCATTTCCCTAAATTACTGAAGCACAACTGAAAACGGTCCTGTAAACCAGCATCTCCTGTTGTTAGTGAGAATTTTTCAAACAGCAAAAGAGAAAAGAAAATTAGACATATATATTGTTATTGGGGCAAAGCAGAGAAAATGTAGTGTAATATGCTCCTTTTTCTTCTCTCTTCAAATCTGAGCAGTATAATTTTAAACTGCTACTGCTGAAAGAGAAACCAGTTAACTGCGATCTAGGATTTTGCTTTCATATTATTCCCAAAGACAAATCCTGCATTCAGGACTGGAGTTTGCAAAGTTCACTGCTAGAGCTAACAGTGACTGAGAAGAAACACATATTCCCTGGGAGCCAGACCTAGAGCTCCTGGAACACTCACCTCTACAGGCACTTTCAGACTCTGGCTTTCTGGGCCTCTTTTTACAGAGAAGGTGACTGAAGCAAACCTGAATCTCAGTTTTCCCAAGTTCTCTGCTGCCGTTTGATCAGCTCTATCGGAACTGGCAAGCCTCAAAGTCCCTTGGTAGGGGCAGGTGGTTGAATGCTTTGGAGAATGACCATTTCTTCAGGTTTTCTGCTTTGAACTTGGGTGTGATGGTGAGGAACCATGGCTTCTAGATCAGCCATACGCTCCAGTCACAGAAAGTCTCTTCCTTACTTTGCAGCAGTCTCGAGAAGAAATCCTACCTTGAACACACTAATGACCCTAACCCTGAGGATGAACCTTCATGGTGGCCCTGAGGAGCTGACGCAGTGGATGTGGGGGAATTTCAACACATCTTCAGCGCTCTGGGAAAAGGGGCAGTGGGACTTCCCTGACTAGAAAAAGAAAAAAAAAAAAAGAAAAAGTCACAAAACAAGTGAGCATGGCAATACAGAAGTGTGCCAGCTCGGTACAGTGACTTTGGCAGGGTGCAGGGCACAGCAGCTGCCGGGGACCATACAGGATCCAGGCACCAAAATGGTGTTTTTCCAGTGCAGCTGGGCTGGGTGAATCATAACCCCACTAGTTTCCTGCGATTTGGGAGAAAAGCACTTCATTCTGAACAAAGAGGAGGGAGTGGTGGGAAGTGCCATGCTGAATCTGGATCCTGGTGCCTGATCTAGGTTTAGGATGCTTTGGTGCCAAAGGTCGACACCCAGATTTTGGGGAAGGGGTTGGAGGGTAAGAGGAGTCACCGCTGGCAGCCTGCGTTCATGCCCTGAAACCTGGGGCAGACACAGAGATCAAACCCAGCTGCCACAGTGCAATTGCCAGACACATATTCTTGTGTCCCGCAGCCCCATGATGCCTGAAACCGCTGCCTTCTCGCAGCAGCCCGATTTATTCTCTACCCTGCTAATTACCAGGTGGGGTTGAAACCTGTCACTTTATCCGGGAATCCATCCTTTAGCACCTTTCACCGATTTCCCCCCCTCTCTCTCAGACCCAACGGCGAGCCTTCGCGCTCGCTCCCCTTGCGGGGCGGGAGAGCGCTGCGGGGAAGGGGAGAGCCCCGAGCCCGGCGGCAGGGACGGGCGGCACGAAGGACTTACTGTGCGGCGGCTCCGGGCGGGCGGCCCCGGGCAGCGGGCGGCGGGCGGCTCCGGGCGGGCGGGCGGGCTGGCTGCCGGCCCCGGGCAGCCCGGCTATAAGGGGAGGGCGCGGAGGCGGGACCCGGCGCGCAGGGAGCCCGGCGGCGGCTGGGAAACTCCGGGCGCGCCTCCCCTCCGAAAAGGGGTTCGAGCCAAAGGGAAACGAGAAATCCCCGCCGACGGGAAGGGCTGCCCCAGGCTGGACGCTGCGGAGCGGCTGAGCCCCCCGCGGCGTGTCCGGAGGGTCCCGAGGGTCTGGACGGATGGTGCTGGGTGCTTGGAGCCCCGCCGGTAGGGATGGAGCAGGTGCCCCCCAAAGCTCTGCGGCTCTGCAGTGGGTGCCGCAAAGCCCAGCCTGCTCGCTGGGGTCCTGCCCCGAGCCCACGGTGATGTGCCTTCCCCGGAGCAGGGCTCGCCGCGCTCCCGGGAGGCACTGGTGTCATCAAGCACCTTCAGCACAGTGCACTGAGTGGGCTTCCTTCCTCACCCCAGAACCTCGGAACCTTCGTCTTCCACTTGTAGAATGGACATTTGTCTTCCTGCTTTCTGCCCCTGATTTCCTAGGCACCTGCATCCCTGGCTGCAAGGGTGTGGTGGGCCCGCCACACTGCAGAAGCATGTGTCACGGCCAGGGATGGCTGGAGGATAGCCAGAGGACACCTGGGTGACAGCAGTGGCTGGGTGAGGGGCATTGCAGAGGGTCTGTACAGGCTACCAGGGCTGTGCTGTCCCTTGCTTAGATAGCCTCAATGTGGAGCATCTTCTGCAGCCACCTGGGTGAGATCTGGGCTGAAGCAGCTGCCCTGGAGACAAAAAAGGTCGAAATATTGTGGTCCTGCAGAGCCTAGCTCTTCTCTCCTTTCCTGGGAAGCTGCTGTGAAGCAGGGAGTGGGGCAGGCAGCAGGTCCCAGTGCCTGGGATGATTTCTGGTTTATATCTGATAGCTGTGGTCTAAT
This sequence comes from Falco punctatus, assembly GCF_963210335.1. Lineage (NCBI taxonomy): Eukaryota > Metazoa > Chordata > Aves > Falconiformes > Falconidae > Falco > Falco punctatus. The sequence goes on along the minus strand of NC_137587.1, from coordinate 37,227,913 downwards.
GCAAAATGCAAAACGCAAAAAAAAAAAAAAAAAAAAAAGTCCAAAGACTTAAAGCTGGGTGTGAATTGTGAGCTTTCATGGTGCTGCTCATGCCCACGCTCAGCACCTGTGTGGCTGCACAACTTTCAGGGGGCTATGCAGGTCCAATGTGCGGGCATCCCCCAGCAGTAGACATGGTCTGAGGCCAACATTTGTGCTTGAAGGAGGCACCCAGCTGAGTGGGCATGGCACTGGAGAGCAGATGCTTTGCCCAGTATGTGCCTTTTGGCAGACATCCTGCCCACTGGCGCTGATGATTTCCTCCCTGGGACTCTCTCCCCAAAAAGACCATGGTAACAGGGAAAAAACCCTCCCACCCAACAATGTCTGCCAAAACAGGAAGCAGAAGCAGAAGGACCACCCCAGTGGGCAAACCCATGATGTCCGGTCTCTGGAAAACACTGATTCATCTCAGGCCAGCCTGTGGCCGAGCTGGGCGGAGGGTCTCCCTCTGGGATTGCCCTGGGGTTGGGTCCCTTTGCTGCTTGACAGCCGGTGGCCAGAAACAACCATCATTATGGGACAGAAATGTGGGTGCCAAATCGGTCTGAAAATCATTTGAAACATGAAATGGTGCGAGATTTGGCCCTGAAGTGCAGCAGCTTTCTCTGTGATTCATCACCTCCAATGGCAGTGTGAAGGGGAGAGGAGGCAAGGCTTGCCATCTGCAGTTACAGCCAGTTTTAGGGCAGCACAGTGCAGCTGGAGGCGAGCTTGACGCTGTGTCCAATGACCCTTTCTTGCAGGAAGCAAAGGGACAAAGCTCCTGAAGGGCACCGGTGAGGCCAGTGTGGTCAGGGGGTTACACACACACACGTAGCTCTGGGCATGGCTGGGCAGGCAATGTTCACGGCTGGCTGAAAGCAGAGGATGCTGCTCTGGATGCAGGGAGTACCCTGAGGCTGGTTTGCGTCTCACCTCCTCAGTTATGTGATCTCTGCAGGGTGCAGGCGTGTCAGGCCCCTGGTGTGCTGTGAATCTGCAGTGGGAAGGGGCTCAGTGACATGTCTCAGACCCACTGAAATCTCTCTTCAAATGGTCAGGGGGTCTTTGCATTTGGCTCAGCAGCAGTGCTACTGTTTTATGAGACCAAAGTCTTAACACAGGAGACCCTGAATGTAGGAGACTCCTGCACCAAGAAATGTGGGAAAGCCCAAGGAATTCTGATGTTCAGCTGGTGTTAGCTGCAAATCTGCAGGCATCCTTTCTTGGATAAATGTCTGTACAGAATGATTTATGTGGGATCCAAAGTGGATTCACATAGTAGAATCTGTTGCTGGGCCTCGTCCGCAGCTACTGTATGTTAACTTCAGTGGGGCTGGGGCAATTCTGCCAGCAGACAGGGGAACAAGAAGCAACTTGTAATTGCATCTTAAATTAAAAACATGGAGCTTAGGTGTCATCCTTTGGGTGCCCTTATTTACCTGAAGAACTTTGACCTCCTGCTGGTACACCAGCACGATATTGCTTGTCTATGTAGCCTGATTTCCTAGACAGGCATCTTGCATTTACTTATATAATATTGGGTAGTGGCTAACCACGTTACACCAGGCTGCACATCTTCTAGTGCTGCACGGGAATTTTACTGTGCCCCATAACCACTCAGAATGTATTGCATAGGCTACTCTGATACTCTGCATTTATAGTTTATGCTGTCTAAGATGCTATCTTCAGCCTGTGATTTTGAGAAATTGGGGTTTTACACTTCCATAATATACATGATACATTTCTCAGCTGCAACCCACACTTAAAAGCAAGATGTGCTTCAGAGATTTGTAACCTAATTTTGCAGATGCTCCCTTAAATTTGAACAGTGAACTTACATGGGATTGTTCACCTCTTTTATATAGAGCATCAAAGACTTTCTTACTAGCAGTCCTAAACCCCAAATTTAGCTGGGTGGGAGCCTACAAAAGGGATGTGTCTCTACTAAAAAAAAAAAAAAAAAAAGTTGTAAAACCTTTGCACTAGGCAACGAAAGATTTGTCTTACCTGTAAAAATGAAGAGACTATAAACAAGTGGTGTTGATAAGATTATTTTTGAAGTGAAGTTTTAATTTCCTCTTTCAGCATGCCCAAGAGCTGTTATCCTTCATTGCCAGCTAAAGGTGTGTCAAAAAGGAGATTGTTATGAGGGTTAAGGTTTTCTTCCTGGAATCCATTAATTCAATATGCTTATTCATTGAACAGTATTTGAGATTTTTTGTTCAAGCTTGTTTTATTTACCTTTATTACCAGAACTATCAGTTTCCCTGTAATATTTTTCATGAGCTTAACTCATTTGTCCTAATTAATTCCAGCTGTGCATGTTTCAGTGATGTAAAAGCAGCAGGTCTGGGTGCAGGTGGCTAGCAGCAGCTTTCTGGGTGAGCAGGTACTAGCCTGTTACCTTCTGCTGGGGATTTGGGGACCATCTCCTGGAGGTGGTGAGGTACAAAAGCCCAAGCAGAACTGCCTGAAGTAGAGCTTGTGAGGGTCAGAAAATGGTCTCATTGTGGGGTTGGACTGGAAAATGAGGGTCAGGTAATGTCCAGTAGCTTTTCCATGGGGGGTGAGGTGCTCAGCAGCTTGGGGAGAGGGATGGGGAAGGATGCTGTTGTGGTGGCTGGCCTCCCTGCAGTGCTAGGGGAGGTACATGAAAGAGTGTATGATGGAGACTGCATATGTTGTATCCTGAGCTGCTTGTAACTGGGTGCTTTGCTGCTCCTGTGAACAGAAAGACCTTATTTATTTCTGTTCACTCTATGATGTTTTCATAGAAGTGGGGGCATGGGCAAACAGGGGTAACAGAAGAATTTGGGGTCTTTGTTCAACTGTGGGGTAAAAGACCAAGAGATGACACCAGCTGCATTTATCTAGCTTTCTTTGGAAGTTTATAAAGTTTTGGGTCAGTGAAAGGGCTGAAAGTTTAAATTCTGAAGACTGACTCAGACCTGCGGGCCAGAGCACTGTCAGCTAGGTTTTGATGGACCTCAGCTCTTCTGCCTGAGTAGAGGGACGTGGCAGCTCAGTAACCTGTAGAGCAACTTGCTGGCTCAAAAGGCACTGCCACTGCTCAGCAGCTAAGGCAAAGCAGCCAGTAACTGGTGGGAGGTCTAGCAGGGGTGGATCCAGCTCTCAAGATTGTTGTGCATTTTAACTTGGGACACTCAGGTCATAAAAGGATTTTTTGGATGATGTGCACACCAAAATATGTTACTTCTGATTGATTGAGGTGTCTTCCTCTCCAGTACTCATCGTGACTGCAAATAATGGTAACAGAAACTTTTTCTCTATCAGTGACCAGGCTTAGAAGAACTGTGATGACATACCCAAATACTTTATGCTTTATAGCATAGGAACAGGGTAGTTGTGAGTGGCAGGAACAGAGCGTGAAATGGGAAGTGAGGGGACCCGAGTTCACCATGCAGATTGTGTCACTCCGTACCAACCGCTGTGGGAAAGTTCCTGTGATGGGTGATGGTTGCTTCATGTAAACCATGCAAATAGTGGCGAGCAAAGACGGAGACCCAGGACTTCTCCTCCCAGGCAATACCTAGGATGAAGTTCTGCTTCCTCTTGGAGTTTCTCTATGTGTCAATGAACTGAGAACCTCCTAGGCTGCAGCTAACGGACTTCTTCTAGATGCCCTAGGGCCCAGCTTCAACAGGTGAGTGCAGAATACCTCCTGGGACACGAGTCTGAAACCTTTCAGGCTGATGGGACTGCTGCTTCTAGCCAGTCTGAGACACCTCCTGGGAGATGATGGGATGTAACCTCTCACTTTTCCTCTTATTTCATGAGCTGTTTCCCTGGCCTAACTTTGTTTTCATTTCTGCCCCACAGATTATGGGGTATATATTATGCACATAATTATGCATTTGCAATGAATACTTTGTCTGATGTGTTAAGTTATATGGGTTTAAGTACAACGTACCTTGGCTTTCAAAATGGTCACAGAAACACACCAAGCACAGAGTCATGCTGGCTTTGAAGCCTTCTCTAGAGAACTCCTTGTGCAGGTTGTGTTTTGCAGTAAGTGAGGAGCAGGCTCTTCCTTCATGTCTGTGATAGCTCAGTCTGAGGTTAAAAGGAACCATTGAACTGGCCAATCCCAGCGATATCTTACTGGTCAAAAGCACTAAGATGTTGAATTTGGATGCTGTCAAACTATTTTTTAAGTATTCAAGGGTTTGCCCAGACTGGTGTTCTCAGATTAAACTTTTCCCCCCTCTTTGTGTAAAATTCTTTGTCCTTTCTCACATGAACCATCTTGCTGCAGACAAAAGCCTGCCCTTGCACTGAGAAAATTGATCTGCTCAGTCTTTGCTGAATCTAGAGGTGAAAGCCAAGCAGGATGGCCTTCAACTATGTTCAGTAGCAACAGGCATTGCAGCAGTGTATCTTCATCCTTCTCTCATAGTTCTGGCTCCTTCTCTTCCTCCCCAGATGGTGAACATACATGTTTTTACCCAGATCTATTCGAGGGGTGTTGGTACTGGGGGTTTGGCCTGAAGCAAAGCTGTGATGTGATGGCTTCAAAAGTGTGAACCCCCTTTGAGAACTTTGCTACTAGTTGTACAAACATTGCACGGTAATTGTTTGCCCTCTCCAGCTGCATCTGAACCAAGCTAACCATACAGAGCTTTCCTCATTTTGGTTTCTACTGGCACCCAAAATCCTACATGTCTGAGTAATGAACCAGGAATTCAAATCTGACAGGAACATCCTAAATCTTCATCAAAGGAAAGGCTTGTAATGCAAGTGTGGTCTGCAGCCCCACCCTGATATTGCTGCTTGAGGAGTGGTCCATAGCTGAGGCTGATGACACCTTCACCATGATATTTCTGGTGGAGGAGGAATCTGCCTCTGAGGTTGCTGTGGTCCCTTCCCCTTATATGTGTGAGGGAGGTGTGCATTTCTGTGGTTGCTCTGCCACCCTCCACCTGATGTGGAGACTGGAGGAGGGGTCCATATCAGAAGTTTCTGGCTGTGTGCAGCTGTCTCTCACATGTTCACAGTGGGCAGGAGGCATCACGTGCTGGAAGCGAGGTCCCCTTGTCCTGGCCACCCTGGCAGCTGGACATTCCCAGTTTGCTATCCCTAGACCTTCAGCCAAATGGCTTCATAGTCTGGGACAAATGACCTTCCCCCATGAAATGGAGGCAGCGATATTGTCCCTGTGTTTGGACCTGCTTGCAGTCTGATGTGGTGACTTGGGGAGGAGCAGCCAGTACCAAGGGAAGGGTGTAGTTTTATCCCCTTCACCTGAAGGAAACTGGAAGTGCGTTTTCCCGGTGTGGAAGCCCAGTCATCTCAGCGCCGCTCACTCCGGAGGAGTGGGAACTCACGCTTCCTGGCATCCTGCTCCTGTCGGGGAAACAGAGGGCATGCTGTGGGGTCACAGCACTGAGCTCGGGACTGGGACAGGGCTGGACGAGGTGCTTGGAGCAGATCTGCAAGAGCTGTGGGCTGGCACAGCTGTAGGGGTGTCATGCTTGCCTGTACCCTAGATGTTTTGAGAAATACTGCCATTTCTGTGAAGCCTCAGAGATCCTCTGACAGAAAAACACCATCGGTTTTTATCATCCTATTTTTAAGATACTCCAGTGCTTGCTACCCCATATTTATTTTTACCACTTTATCTTGCTTCTTTATATAACACTGCTGCTCTTTTTACAGCTTCCTAAGGCCCTTGGGCATGGGTGTGGGGAGTGGGGTGGGGTGCATGAACACACAAGGACCAGCTCTCTGTAAAGCTAGACAAGCCTCTGTGTGTGCACTTGCAAGATGCACGCTGCTTTTCTCACAGGGCTTCTGCACTGCAAATAGGTTACTAAGACTGTACCCTCAGAGGTCAGCACAGCCAGGGGCTGAGGGAAGGTGAGTGGGAACTGCCCCACCAGTTAAGCTACAAGAAATGATGCAAGAAGCCAAGATCCTTGGTAGCATTGGACATCTGCGCTCTCAGTGATGTGGCTTGGTGCTCCTAGCTGTGATAGCACAGCTGTGTTGCACAGCACAGGGCTGGGTTGTCCATCTCCTGGTCCTGATGCACCTGCTCTGCAGCGTCAGGTCTTGAATACCAAACCAAGCTGGAGGCTAGCACTTGCACTGGGGTGCCTGTAAGTCAAGGGATCCTCAACAGCTGCTGCAAAACAAACCTTGCCTGCCAAAACCACCCTGCAGCAGCAGCCAGAGCTGCTTCAGCTGTGTCAGCGGAGCTACTTGAATGCCCACTGCCCATGGCTGTGGGAGAGGTGTGCCCATCCATGTGTGAAAATCTGGGCCATGCCTGTCCTCGCTAGCACTCAGCTCATGGGTCCTCCCCAGAAGGTGATGGCTGTGCTGGGCTGGCACACAGCCTGTGTGCAGGGGGTGAGAAGCCTAATTTTAGATCAGGGAATGAAACACTGATCTCAAAGGTCACTGGATGGGACCAAATCCTGGCTGGCCCTCATGGTGGTAGCAGCATTATGTTTAGACCTGGCAAGACTGGTCAGGACATCTTTTTTGCTGCAGTCATTTTCCCCCAGCCCAAGCACTTCCCCTGCTCCAGAACCCCCTGCCTTGGGTCATCTCATTTTGCCCAGCAGGAAAGGGTGTCCATAAACTCCCCATCGCTGTGCAGTGGAGAGTACTGGGGAGGGGGAAAACACATGTGCAACTGCAAAACCAGTACTTCTTTTTGAGGTCTAGAAAGCAAGATGCCAGTAAGTTCTTCTGTTCTGAACTTTCTTTTGGATCCTCAGAGTCTGCCCATTGCTGTTCCCAGGCTCTCTCCTGCTGGCTTATCTTCATAAGTCCAAGCAAATTCAGGCTTGGTGAGTGGCACAGAAGGAAGTTTCCAGGGGAAATCCAACTGGCTGTGAGGATTCAATAGCCTGTGTTTCAAACCTCTGACTCAGTAAGGAACTCATCACTTATCCTGCCCTGCTGAAATCAACAGGGTTGTTGCGATCAAATTTACTGGCAGCAGAGGCTCTTCATCTCTATGTAAATAGTGGCATGTTCCTGAATGAGATTTACAGATCTCCTGAGGACTGAAATTCCCATTGACCTCACAGTAAAATATTCCTCTTTCCTCAACAAATATCTGACGAATGCTGCTGGCTCTTCAGGATGATAACCTTTTTCTTTGCCTCCCCCTGCCATGGCAAAGCCTGCACTGCTGGCCTGGGTAAGGTGCTTTGTACCTATTTGCTCTCCTAGGATTTGTCCCAGTAGCGCAGCAGCCAGACATGGATCCTTCCTAAACCACTCCGGCATTGGATGAGGTTGTCATAGTATTTCTAACATCTCCTTTGTAGAACAGAGGAAAAGCTCTAAAGTAAGTAAAGATGATGATGGATATGAAAACAAATATTGCAGTGCCTACGTAAAGGTAGTATTTTGGATGCACTATTTAGAGGTAAGCCCGATGTCTGTACTTTTAACTCCTTCAAGCTTCTACCCACCTGCATTAGAAAGAAGCAGCCACACTTATAAGATGTTGAAAGGCTGTTGCATATAGTATTAAAAATGAATATTATTTTACACAGCTAAAAAAAATTGCTTTGAGGATTCTGTTTGGTATACCCATGCAAACGTTTTCCCAGAAATAAAGCTGTAACAGCAACAACACAAGTCATTTTTTGTGTCGTGACTGAGACAATGGCATCTAAATCCACACGCCAAGGCCCAAGATTAACTGATTGTCCAAAAGTAGCAGTTGCTGTTTGCAATAGATTATGAATAACTGTGGGCAATTGAACAATATTGCTCTGAGTTCTGCTCCTTGTCTCTAGGCAGTTTTGTTAACTCAAGATTTTCCTGTGCTCTGGATGATTTAACAGAGCAAAACTAGGCATCCATTCAAGTATTTCTGCCCTGTTGCAAGCCAAACAAATCTTTTTTTTGTTTGTTTTATTTTTTTTTTATTAATTCAGTCAGAAGCGATAACCTTGAGCTGTCTCAGTATATAATCCCTTGCAAAAGGCATTTGGATGGAAATGAGAAATCCCAGACCCAAGGGCTGGGGCCAAAAGCAGAAGAAATGGTGTGTTTGGGTTTAGCCCCCTGCCCACAGGCAGTGCCGAAACGCCACATGTGGGACTCCATCATGGGGGTTCTTGGGAGGTGCTCCCTTGCCATGGCATATGTAGCCTTCCCTGCAGCGCTGAGTGCCGCTGTGCCATGGGCAAGTCCAGCCTGGGAGGGTGCCATAGCTGTTCCAAGAACCTGGACGGCACTACAAGTGCAAGATCCTCTCAAGGGTGGCTTTTTTCCTTGCATAGAATAATAAGGTTGAAATTTAGAGCACAACTTGGTACAATCTCATGGATCTATTTTTTTCTTGTGCCAGGGCTAAGTTTGGTTTTGTGCTGTTTGGTAGCGATGAAATGAGCAAAAGTCATAGGGTTAACAAAAAAGGAAAAAGGGATCTGGTTTATTCGATAAAATAGAGTTGCAGAGAGACATTTTGAGTATGATGCCACAAGACTGCATTGTTTAGGGCCAGAGGCACTCCTGAGGTAGGCAGGGATGCAGGACCGGAGCTGTGCAGTGCCACCTTTCCTGGGGCCATAGTCTCCTGCTGGGCAGAGGCAGGTGGAGGGCTGGGCTGCAGGCTAAGTCAGGTGCAGGATGTGTATGGGATGAGCAGCAGAAACTGTTTCAGGAGACCTTCTGGATCTGGTGAACTGGCTTCTGGTGGCATAGGGAGAGGGGCAAAGAGGAGACAGAGGGGTGCAGGGAGGAAAAGCACTGAGAAATAATGTGGTGTCTTGTGCATCCTTTAGCAGCCACAGGTGATCGTGCCTTCAAATAACAGCTCCTGCCTGAGCTTGCTGGGAGAACTTCTTACCATGGGCAAACCCAGCCTGGCCCTTTGGGCTGTTAGGGTTTTCCACGTGTCTCCTTGAAGTCAGTACATGCACCGTCCCAGGGAATGGTCTTTGCTGCTGTGGGTGCCTAACGGCTGCTTGGCAAGAATGTGCGCAGGGTGGATTCAGCCTTGAGATCACTGAGGTAAAGAGGCACCGTGGGCGTTCGCTAGCGCTTTGGGGGGCTCAGGGCCTGTCTGTTTAAAGGGCTTTTCAAGACAAAAGCATATGTGTTGCATTCTTGTGCTGCAGTTGGGGCTGCGAGGGAGTATGATGGTCCCTGTGTGCAAGCAATGTGCTTTTGAAAACAAAAGCCACCAGCTTTTTTGGCCTTGCTCCTCCTAATGAATTCATGATGATTAATTCCATGATTGCCTCTCATCTACTCAATGAGTTTCTGTTCATAACACAGTTCCTTCAGGAAATATTTTTTCCTGAGTTTTAGAAACAGTATTGTAAAGTTGTGACCTCCCTCACGCAGGAAATGACCCCCCAGATTTTGTGCCTTGCTCAGGATTCCAGACTTTTGTGATTACTTTGATTTTCTTTAATTTGAGTTCTGGGATTACTCAAGATGAGCATCAGCAGAAAGCACTGTTGGATATGTGCTTGTGAAAGCCAGAGAAGCTCCCTGGTCTTGTTCTTGCTGCTGATGCTGTGGGCCACCGAGGATGCAGCATCTCATTGTAGGTCGGCATCTGAAAGTAAAACAGCCCCCTGGGACTGGTTATGGCCTTGTGGTCCCTCACATCACTACAGCCCTGGAGAGCCGCAGCATCATTGTCACCACATGTTATCAGCCTGGTGGCTCAGATTACCAACACATTCCTGCTTCTGTGTCCCTGTGGTCATGCAGCACTGCTGAAAGGGACTCAGCACCTCTGTCACTATCGCAGAGCAGGACCAGTCATGCCAGCACATCTCTGGCAGGTGTCTGCCTGGCCTGTCGCTACATGCCACTGGTGGTACAGATGCCACGCTGTCCTCAGTGCTTCAGCCCTGTCAGCACTAGTGATGTTTTGCTGCATCTACTTGGCATAGCAGGAGCTTGTTTCTCTATGCCTGTCCCCCTTAGAAAATGGAGAGGAGCTTGTTGCTACCTTTTAGCAGCGATTTTTTAACTGACTGGAAGACTATTACTGTGTCTGAGTTCTGTGCCTTCCCTGGAAGTACTTTTTCAGTCCATAGGCAGAAAAAAGTTTATGGCCACTGCTCTGCACCGACAAATGTTAAGCAAACCTCCCTTTCTCTGTAGGTGCAGTTTGCAAGACCGTTCCTGTTTTCTGGGATTTCTCTGATTATCCTCATCTTTCTCCCAGTGCAGTTCACCAGCCCCTTTCCAGGGGGTGAGCGCAGCCTGGCAAGCTGTATAATCACCTCTTTCCACTTTCCAGCTCGATTTGCTTTTTCTGTACTTGTGTAACACTGTCCACAAAAGAGTGTCTCATCTGATGCCAGTCTCCCCACAGTCCTAGAAACCAAGGCATAATCCCGTGTTCTGTAGCGAAGCCCATGGCAGTTCCCCAGCCCCACACTCATTACAGAGCTCAGGCTATGGGCGTACTTGTACTGCCAGGCACGGTTTCATGTTTGGCCAAACATAAACTATGCCTGGTCAGACATCCTGGGACTTAGGTGCTCATCTTTGATCTGCCGTTTGTTTTTTCTGCCTCATTTAATGAGAGGTATAATCTCTGTGCAGCTAACAAAGCATGCCTTACACAGGCATCCTGAGAATCTCACTTAGGTAGCAAAATAGGTTGCAAAAATAATACAACAGGCTTTTTTTTTGGAGGTTTCTCTGTTTTACATGTTACTCCTTTTCTGGGATAATGTATTTGAAAGGCTTAATGTGAATTTACAGATATAAATGCAGAGTGGTACACTGGAAGACTACTAGAGGCTGTTTGCAGTGCCCCGTGTAACAGGGTTGGATACAGGGAGCTCACATTTGCTTGGTGTCCTCAGGAAAATAGTTATATAGCTGTGGGACAAGAGGCAGTTCTTGTACTTCTTTAAAAGTTAATCTTAATCCACTTTTGCCACCCTTTAGTTTATATCAGTCTTTTCCTTTTCCCAATACTGTCTTATTATAATAGTAAATAGTTTTAACATGCTCTGTCTGATAAATGCTCTGGCAATCTGATGTTTTGCACGGGTTTTGTGGGAGAGGTGGGCCAATCCCAGTGATAATGTTATGTCATCATTAGTAGAATTTCATAAAAATGTCCCTATGTCCTTAAGGAAGTGAAGTGCACAGTGATGCTGAGCAGAGCACTTCTGTATCTGCCCAGTGCCTGGAGAACCGAAATGACTGCCTTTGGGGCAGTAAATCCAGCCACAAAATTAGATGGACAAATATACAAAATACAGAAGATAAAGATTATTATAATAATATGGTAGCCACTGTTAGAAAACCACAACAGATACTGTTAATGGAGACCCCAAAAGGTCAATGTATGACATCAAAAGTGTTGTGGAGAAACTGGTCAAATTAATGTCTACTGATGCGTGCTTAAGCTTAAAAGTATCAACTATACCTCTGACAAGATAATTTTACACTTTTTAAAAGGACTTATGATAAAGAATTTAATCTTTCTAAATGAAGAAGTCTGTTATCTTAAACATACAGAATATTAAGCGAGACTCTTGCTTTACTAGACACTGGTCCTTTGGAGAAGAGTGGTATATAATTACCAAAGTAATTAAGCCTACAACTAATACAGCTTTACTTTTCATCCCCCCCTGCGATAAGAACGACCTGGAACCTCTCTTCCTCCCAGCCGTGTTTGCTGGGTTGTGTCAGGCCACGTTCTCTGGCTTGCAAAGTGGTTGTAATACTGCAATCCACTTCTTGCTGAACAGCCTTGATATTTTAACCTTGATTTTTTTAACCCAATTGATAGCTCTTTGCTCAAAGGTACTGTACAGCAGGGAGCTAAACATCATGGTGGTGCTGCACTAAAAGGTTTTTTTCTGGAATGTTTTGACTGATTCATTAGGATTCTCAGCTCAGGGGCAGCCTCTGGTGCTCTCACTGCAATGTCTTGGTATTGTTCCTTTCTTGCTTGGAGTAAGCCTGCTTTCCGTATCTTCCTTCCAGGAAAAGACAATTTCACCCAGCAAAACTGCTGGAATGATGGCAGCCGAAGGCCACTCTCCGATGGCAAACCCCAGCCCACGGGCTACCCTGGCTGCAGGCACTGTTCCCTTGGACAGGGAATGCTGGAAACACTGCTTTTTGCCCCAAACCAGAAACAAACAGTATTGTGAAACAGCAGAGACCTCTGAAACAAACAAAAAAATCTGTCACCCACCCACACAGTGCTGTGAGCTGTGCCAGATCAACATCCCCCCCGAAATGCAGTGTTCACCCCTGAGAAGCTAAATCTGGAGGGTTTGGCTCTTGCATTTAGTTGGATGCTTTTGAGAAAACTTTATTCACTGGAGGATGTATCCGCACTTGGCAGCTTGGGCCCTCTGGGGTAAAAGTAAGCTCCTGGTGGGGGGGATGTAACCGGGTGCTGGGGTAGGAATAGGGCTGACTGTGTAAACCACAGGGAAACAACAAACAGGGTAATAAGTGAGCTTCTTGGCACTTCACAAGAACAACATATTCCACAACAAAAGCCCTGGGAGGCCTTTATTTTCTTTTATCGGAATGTGAGATATGGTCCTAATGAACATCTGGTGTTTCACAGGAGATGGCTGGATGGGAGCAGCTTGTTTTGGAGAGCACAGCCTTTCCTCTCTCCTTGCTCAGGTGTCTCCAGGATCTGCTCTGCAGCCCAGACCGAGCATCCTCTTGCCTAGGGAGACCCCTACTCCTCACCTGCCCTGGAGCAACCTCTCCACTTGCAAGGCCATCGGGGCAGGACCGGGATCAAGCCATAGCCTTGCCCTAACGGGTTTAACTTTAAACTGGTTTGCTCAAGAGCAAGCAGCAGCTGCTGGAGGAAGCAGGCTGTGCTCCTGCTGCTGGCTCACAGGATGCCAGGCGGCAGGATCTGAGTGTCCCAGGGGAGGCTGTAACAAAAGACATGTCGTGCCTAGCTTTCCTCCATGACTTCAGGGTAGCAACTTGCTTTTATTAGAAAATGGAAGTTGAGCGCCTCATCTAATCCCAGGGCCAGGCGGCTGGAGCCTGGGTAAGTGTAGCTGTTTTGTAGAGACATTGCCAATAAAATAGTAAGATTGAAACCCCAGTATACATTTAATGCACTTGGGAAAATCTCTCTGCCACAGATGCCTTGCATGAGGTGCTTAGATCAGAGCTGTATACAGGGCAGAGGGAAATTTCTGACGCACAAGAACTCCTGCTGAGGCGTTAGTGCCTCAGATCCTGCACTCCTCTCAAAATCCAGTATTACATGTCTCAGATTGAGGATGCAAAAGTTGCTATCCCCCTTTTTACCTACCCACTTAATGCTTTTGACATAAATGTAAATCTCTCAGCGCTGATGCCCTTCTGCTGGGATGGGGGCTGTAGCTCACACACCCATGGCAGGTGAAATCCAGGGCTCCCTGCTTGCACCATGTCCCCAGGACAGGGAAGGGGAGCTCCAAAGTGTTCCTAAGCTCTGCACACCTAATGGGAGATGCAGATGATACTCTACTTCTCCTTCTCCATAGCAAATACAGAGTCAGCAAGCTGAGGATCTGCAGGAATTGTCATGAGCTGTACTGAATACTGATGCAGGGCAGAAAATTCCTCCCAGGATTTCCTGCCTCAGCCTCTCGATTTATACCTGATATTTCAAAGCCATCTTTATAAAAACATCTCATCTTGACTCTGGAGGTAGAAAATCTTAAAACAAATTTCATATGATGACTGTGAATGAAAGGTGCATTCTGTATTTCTTATTCATCAGAACAGCTCCCTTGGCCTGATGTCAGTGCCTGCTGCTCACCCGAGCTGAAATTCATACCGGTGCAACCCTGAGCAAAAGAAACAAAAGAGGCTCACTACTGATGCTTTAAGGTCTACAGCAGAAAAATTAGTGTTCAAGGCTACATTCATGTCCACATTCATCACATTAATTGATAGATGGTAAACATGTCTCTATACAGACTCATGGATTAATTCCCGTGGAAGGCAACCTAAAGGATAAATTGGATTAAATAAAATCAGATTTGTCCAGCTGTAGGCTGCTGGATGTCTCTTTTAGTCCTCCCTGCAGATGCTGGATGTAATGCTTTGTATCCCTCACAGCGTTAAACTGGTGATGTCCCATGCCCATCAATGGGGTGATGCTGGCTTACACCAGATGAGGATCTGATCTGTAGCACTATGCCTGTCCACCTCACATTAGCTTTCATGTAATTCTGCAGTCAGATTATACAAGATTTGTTAAAATACATTTGAACATACAAGGATTAGGGGCACGGTGACCCTTTTCCGCAGCGCAAGGAGGACTCAGAGCCTCCCTCCACATGGCTTGTCCCATCCAGGTATGTCTGCCTGCACAGAGAGGCTGTGATGGCATGAACTGGTCTTTGGTCCAACAGGAGTTCTGCAAGGCAGCTCACGAGTGAGGAAGACCTGCTGAAACACCAGAAGGGCCGTGGGGTCCATCCAGGAGCGTACAGTGGTCTCTGCATTGCATGTCCCAGTTGAGGGGTTTGGTTACCCTCCAAGGTTTTTCTCCTCAGGCAGGTAGTAGTTTGTGGCATCAAGTCACAACATCATCGACCTTGTAGCATGCCAGCTTGGCCAACTGGTTCATGAGGGAGGAAATAAGACTTGGACATGACCACATCCCTGCCCAAGCTCTGCCCCTTGGTTGCTCAGGGACACTAATTATTAAGGAGGTTCTGCTGCTGCTGTATAATTATGCAATGCTCAGTCCAGGCTTAATATAGCTCTGAGTGAACTTCTTTTGGTTTTCTCCTCTTCTCTGAGAAGAGACTCAATCTTGGACCAAGCAACAGCCTCTTAACAATAAAATCTGCACTGAACACAGGGTGGACACCGTGCCTGGGCTGGAGCTGCTGCCCAGGAGCTCTTGCAGGAGGTCAGTGTCTTGCTGTGTCTGTTGCCTTTGGTTTCCAAACTTGGGGTAGCAAGTTCAAAAAAATGCTTCTTTTCCCCGGCAGTCAAAAATTTGCATTTGCAGGGGATTGAGGCAGAGTAGTAGATTTTGGATCATGCCATAGAGGCAACGTAGGAGGAGGAAGGATGCTGACTGCTGTTTTGGTCCTCTTTTAGAAGCAGCTGATGATCAGCGGGGCATCAATTTCAGCAAAGAGCGTGCTGCACTCCCCACCATCTGGGCTCTCCAGTGCATGGTAGCCTTGCCGAAGAATTGCTGCTCTCCTGGTGTGCCCCAGCCCCCGGAGCGCGAGGACTGCCAGGACATGCTCCTTTCTGCAGAAACCAAACAAGACCTTGCTCAATCCTGGCTGTGCAAAACCAGCCCAGAAGTAAGCAACCAACAACCATACCAGAGACAGAGCAAGGCCATAGCAAAACACTGGGAAATGTCCCCTCACCACGCTGGAGGAGCCCCTAGGACAGGGGTCTGCAGCCTTGGGAGGTACAGAGGCAGCAGCCCCAGCTCCTACCACCCTGCGCTGCTGGGACACCCTCCTGCTGCTGGTGCTTTGGGGAATTTTCTCTTCCATCTCCACACACGTGATGTCTTTTGCAAGTTTTCCTGAGAGGCTGCAGACCTTTTATTTAATGATTATTTTGAGTTGAGTAATGGAAGTGCTAATATTTAGGAAGCTGACAGGCACTAATTAGATTAGAGCGAGGAAAGTCAACTTGGAAACATGCCTCGTTCCAGTAATCTCAGTATATACAAATTCAGCAACGTCTCTGAGAGCTCAGGGGAAAAATCTGTTATTTTTTCTCCTGTTCAGAGACCTGAACAGGAAGCAATGCAAGTCCAGCAGGTTCTTCCTTGTTTCCCAGACTTAATTGTTAAAAATAATATTACTCAATAATAGAAAGCCAGGAAATAGATCAACCAAGAGGATGAGCCTTAAAACTTGGCTGAGGTCTAAGGCTAATGATGAAAAAGTACCAAAATCACAGACTTGTAAATGGCTTTTCCCCCTGGAAAATTGTTTTCAAATAGCTAAGGCTGACTAGCCTTCATTTACCTCCCCCATCCTTCCCAGAACAGGCACTGCCTCTTCCGTCAGCTTAATCTGGTCACTGGGATTAAGGCTATTTTTTTGTAGGATAGGTGTGTTCACCTAGGAAATCATCCAGGAACAATTATTCTTTTCCAAGTCCCTGTCTTGATTTTCCCCACACAGCTAAGCCCGAAGCATGTCTGACCCAATCAAGTTAAATATACTTCTGAAAAATTTTGAGCCTCAGTTTTGGGGAGAGGAAAATACATCTAATGTAATCCTTTTTTTCTGAGTATTGGAAGGTCCACTTCAGTGTTCTGAGCAATTTGTTAAATTTATGGTCTATTTTGATTGTATAAATGTTATCCAGCAGGAACCATGTAACCCAGTGCAAAAAACTTTGGTCTTTTTCTGAAACAACTCTGATGAAATGGAATTTTTTGCAAACTGTACTACTGATATTCCTTCTCAATGGTTGGTAGAAGCTGTAGAAGATGAGGTAACTTCTGATATGCAGCTGCTTAGTCATTTTGTTTGCTTTTCCAGTAGCCTTAATTTTTGCAGATGCTGCTTTGGAACAGCAAATGGAAAGTACAAAAGAAAGAATTTGAAACTTGTTCCAAAATCTAGTGGTTGTGTTGAGGCCCTTTCAGAAGCTGCAGCTGAACTGTGTTAATGTCTGCTGCACTTTGAGGTCTGAGCCTGGGAACAGGAGGCAAACTATTTGCCCCAGAGCTGAAGCCTGCAAATCAGCAAACTGGGCGAATACTGGTGACATACTGAAAAACAGCCTGGAGCTTTAGAGTGAAATGAGGTTCATTTGGAACAATAAAATAGTATCCAGTGGTAGGCTGCATGAGAATGACTCAGGGTTGTATCAGGGGAACTGCAGACTTGACATGAAGAGGCATTTCTTTATCGAGAGGATGGTCAAACACTGAGCCTGGCAGTGTTTGAGGCATTTGGGCAATGCCCTTAACATGCCCTTTTAGTCAGCCCTGAATTGGTCAGGCAGTTGGAGTAGATGATCATTGTATGCCTTTTTTAACTGAAATTGTTCTGTTCTGTTCTATTCTACTCCAAAATGAAAAGGCTTTTGTGGTAACTTGCGTGCATTATAAGATCCAGCAAACGGGAAAAAAGAGAAAGGATACAGCTGTACAGAAAGAAGAATAAGGTGACCTTCCTCCTGTTGCTGGCACCTTGACCTCTGACGTGTGGCTACTAGCAGAGAAGAGAAGCTGAAGAGCGTGGCCAAGGTATGGGGTGAGCTGGTACTCTGGGATGGATCCCAGCAGTTCCGGTGTCTGCCATTTCTTGTACCTGATATCTGGATAATCCTGACACAGCTCCTTGACATACTCCTTGATCTTGTCTTTTTTCTTTTCCCCAATGATATCGGCAATGTGATGTATGGCAGGAAGGAGCCAGTCCGAGTCAGAGCCCTGCAAACAGAGAGGCGTACGGGGATGTCAGGGCAGAGCACAGCACCTGCACAATGCCCTTTTACCTGCATGCAGAGCATGGCAGCGTGTTGCTTTTCCTGGTGTAAGACAGTCCTGCTGCAGTCCAGTGCAGCATGGCCTTGGGCAGGCAGCATGCTGCCAGCGGGGCAGCACTGGGGGGCAAAGGCAAGGCACCCCTGGGAGCAACGCTGGGGCCTGATTCTGCCATACCCAATGCTCACAAGCATTGGAGAAGCACCTGGAGAGCCAGACCCTGAGCAAGGTGTTGTGGCTGTGGTCCAGAACAGCAGTAGATGCCAGAGACTTCACCTCCTGCTGCCTAAAAGTTTTGTGTGCCTTATCTGTGAGAAGGATCTGCCTCAGTGAGATTTAGTGCCCCAGACGCCTGACTTTCTGCAAAAAACAATGAATTCAGCTTTGGCTTCCCTGAAAATCCCAGGCTGAAGTTGCCTTGTCACAAAACACACAAACAGCCACAATTTTCTCCCCATCACCCTCCTGTATGCAGACTGTATGCCTGGATGGACCTCAGTGGACTCCTCTCCATGAGCTGTACCCAAGGCAGGGATCTTTTGGAGACAAGGTGCATCCCGTGGCCCAGGGGAACAGGCTCAGGAAGAAGCTGCCACAGGATGAGTGTGATCCTACAGCACATGAACCACCCTACACACAGTGCCCATGCACCTGGGAGTGTGTTAGGACACCAGGCGCTGCAATCGGAGAGCAGCCAGCTGAGCATGCGCAAGCCACTACTACAGAGTAGCTGCTGGGCTGAAAGTCCACACAATGAACCTCAGTAACCACCTCACTTGCTCCCTTAAGCACTTTTACATTTCTTGAGGCTTGCCCTCCTCAAGAGCCTGCTACCTTGGTCTCCGGAAAGCCAAGTGGGGACATTGCACCTCCAGGGATGGGGCAACCAGGGGATGCCAGAAGAGAACTCACATACCTGATCAATGAGCATATTATTAAGGATTCTGGCTTCCTGGTTCATCTTTTCACTCACTTGCTGCCGTGTCTCCCTGTTCATTTTCCATCTGGGTTTGATGACCTGCATGATGTATTCCTTCACCACATACTTATGAACATCACGGAGAAGCTCCTGGTCAAAAAAACCCAACAACCTCATGATTTTCCTGTGGTTTCCATGCAAGCCCACCACAGTGGGAGAGGGCAGGGGAAGCCCTTGGGTCTTTAGCAACTGCTGAGGGCATAGAGGAGATACGTGAATGCAGCACATGCTGCCCATGCCAGTCCTGTCAAAGGGAGCCAGCAGCCTGCAGCCGCTTGCTCTGGCACACAGCAAAGGCACTGCCCAGGGGAATGCCATGGAAGTACTCTGCACCCTGAAATAGCCCATGATTTGGTGTTGGCTCCTCAGTAGCAAAGGGGTTTATTTAAGATTGTTTTAAAAGTAGGTTTTGATGGTGCTTGCAGGTTTTAAATATAGAGCTGTTATCATCTACCCATGTATTTCACAACTGCATAGATATGAAAGGAGCACATAAGCCTGTGACTCGTAGAATTATAACTTTCAGATTTTTGTTTTTCTTAAAAGAAATCAGTTCCCATCTTTAAACTACAGAGAGGAAAGATGCTGCTTATTCTCATGCAGAAGCACGGTAATAGCTGAACTCCCTCACATCAGCAGTCCCCACGGTTATAAACAGTCCCCACCGCTGGAGAGGAGTCTGCAAGTCTGACCACAGCCTACAAATGGCAGTGGGATCCCCTCAGCATCACTACACCTGGGGTGGGACCAGCCACCTACCTGCCCCGTGGGCTCCCTCATGTGCTGCAGATGCTCGGAGAACTGCGAGACGGCCAATGCCAGCGAGTCCGGCCTTTCTGTCGCGAAAATCCAGTCCTTGGTCAGGATTTTCTTAAGGAGTGGCTGAAAAAAGACCAACTCACTAATGGCCCTGGTAATACTCAGACTAGCTGATGCACTAGCTGAAGGCACCCAGCTATATGTCTGCTCAGGGGCCTTGAAACAAAAAGCACAGAGTACCAACAGCACACCCAGTCTGTGTGAAGACGTGTCAGGAATTAGACACCAGGAGCATGGACCAGGCTGGGTTTCTCTCAGCACCCCAGGGAATTTAGAGCCACATCTCCCTCTCTGGGCAGGCACCCCAGTGCAGGCAGGAGAAGCACCACTCCCCGAGCAGTAGATGCTTTGGCATTAAAGGTTTACTTGGGACACCTCTTTTCCTTGCTCTGTGCTGCCTTCTAATCCACCAGCTGTATTTCTTTAGGTAAATAAATTTGTATCTCTACTGTATGGATGATGAAACAGATGTGAATGTTAATCAAAGAAAATCCAGGCATAGCTAGAACAGGCTGTGGGGTGGAACCACATATGCTAGTGTTACGTGGGTTTGCACCAGCTATGAACATGACATGACAGCGAATCTGTTGGAAATTAGCCCAATAATCCATCACCCCTCCAGCCTTCTCCACAAGGAAATCAAGCTCCTCTTGCTCAAGCACTTCCAGGGGACTGTCTGTACCCTCTGCAGACCCGTGTGTCTGCACAAAGTCTTAGTCTCGCTGGGATTTTTCTTCTGCTCATTGCTCTGATGTGGTGGTGGGGGAATAGCAGCTGGGTGCATCCCCACTTTCATGTCTTATGGTCAGTGATGATGTGGGAGCAATGGTACCATTTCCCAACTACCCTGGGTATAATGCTCTGCTCAAGTGTCCCCAGAGGGCTATTTCCCTTGCCGGGTCCCTAAAGCTAACATGCTTCCACATAGAAACACAGCAGTATCTGCTAAAGGCTTCTGGTGGCACCTGGAAGGGACTTCCCTAAGGCCAAAGTCAAAATATCCCCTCTCTGGCACATCCCCTTTGTACTTTTCTCCTCTTAGCTCTCAGCTCTGTCTTTAGACTCCTGTCAAGCTCCTTCCCAATTATTTCCTTGACTTGCTCCCTCCTGCTGTGCTCCCAGCCTGCTGGAGGGCTGTTTAGAAATGCTTTGCCTTGGCCGCTTTCATTTCTCACGGCATTTCAGCTCTCTTGCTCAATGCCTTGGCTTGACTCCTTCCTTGCCTGCCCCTTAGGCTCTGAGACAGGCTCTGCAGCCACTGGAAAGTCCCCTTGTCCAGGCAGGCTTGGCTTAGACTGGAGCAGTTGCACGACTGTCTTGGTTTCTGAAAGTTATGCTTGGTGATTTAGAAAGTGAATTAGGATGGATGAAAAGGAGTCAGACCAAAGGCTTAATTCCCTGTCTCTTTTGTTGTATCAGCTAGAACTAGTGGACCCCCAGCTGGCTAAGAACAGAACGTCCTGTCTACAGCACCTGGAAAGCACAAGCTGACTTGCAGCATGTTGGCTTTTAGGCCTCTTAACACAAGTTAAGCTCATATCAGAGCTTTATCAGCTGATACCAGAGCTTTAGCATCCTCACACTGCAAGAATCAGTCTTCCTTCACCATGGAAACAGCCTGGAAAAATCACCTCTACCAGAATGAATTCTGTCCTGTCTGAAGAGGTTGATAACAGACTGTGATAGCAGATCTATGAATAAGTAAGAGCAAATCAAAGTCCTGAAAAATCCAAATGTTTTGATAGAAGGAAAAATGTCCCATTGGTGATGTCCAGCTGACTTCCCCAGTGCTTCACTATGGGCAAGGTTTCCCCCTGCTATTTTGCCTGTGATGCTGGAAGCATTTTCTTTTGGTTGCTGTTGTACTGAAGAGCTTGAGAAATGTATCATACCTCATAGTGGAAAACTCCCAGGATACCTGAAGTGTCACTTTGGATTAAGGAGGATTTTTATGAATGCTAGACACGATGCGTTTTGGAGGGACCATCATGTCATGCGCTGCAACATGAGGTCTGGTTGGCGAGACCAGGGAAGGGCAATGGCCCTCAGCTGCTGCAGTGGTCCAGCACATACCCCTTATATTTAGGAAATCATGTGGCCAAGATCCTCTTACCTGTACTTTTGTTCTTAATTTATTAAAAAAAATATTAGTGAAGTTCCTTGTCAGAGCTTCCAAAATCTTCTGCAGTTCCTCAGTGTTGACTTTAAACATTGTTTCTAATCCTGACCTAGAGAGAGAGACCACCAATGGGTTAATATTAAAATGTATTATATTGCCCTAAGCATTTTATTCAGATTGGCATCTTGGGCATAACTTTAAAATAAATTTGTGTATCTAGTACTTCCTCTTGGAAACACTTAATGGGTCAATAATTATTTTTTTTTTTGCACAATCCCACACACTGAAAATTAATCACAAGTGAGTAACCGTGCTTAAAAAACACCTATTTCCTCATCAGGTGGGACGGTTCAACCATGCGGAGCAGTTGCGTAGGCTGGTAACTTTTTCACTTGAGCAACACTTCTAAATATTCTCCAGGTACCTGAGAGAGCACTGAGGGGCTCATGGGGCAAGAGAGGTAAATAATAAAGCCAGAGACAAGAAAGGTGCCAAGCCGGCATCCCCCAGAGCCCAGCTGACCCACTCCTCATATCATCTATCAGCAGCAGCTGGGACAGTGAACAATAGAGTTGGAAACCTGTGGAATTTCCTAGGGACAGCGCGCACTTCTGCAAGGGTTCACACTAATGAGGAAGAGAACACAGTTCTGAGAGGTTAATGAAATCCCCAGCGCTGTGCGTGGGCCCTGGGGGCTTTGCCAGCTCCTGGCTTGCTTCTCTTTCCATCCATGCCCCACTGTAACATACTCTGGGGAGACCCGAGGCAGCACCACCAAAGTGCTAGTGGTCCCTGAGCTGCACGGAGTGCCCCAACCACTGCTGTGGCCACCGTGCGTGGCAGGCTCCTGCCACTGTTTGGTAACCAGTTTATATGTCTGAGGCTGCCCAGGCAGGAGTACAAAACACCTAAGAGCATCCCCCTTCACCCCAGGCTGGGGGCTCAGGTCCATAACTCCTGCTGAACCCCTGAAATCTGGGTCCAGCATCCACAAAATCATGTCACCTACCTCTGCCCAGCAACTGGCCACCCCCGGCTGACAAATGTTTAACTCAGCTCAGGAAACAAACCCACTGGAGCTGATCCACCACCCAAACGCCTGCCAGCTGGCTGCCTGGGGCTGGCTATCCCCTCAGCACCTCTCCAGTCCGCAGCAGGGAAGGGGAGAGTGATATTCCGATATTCCTGCCGGAGGCAGAGGAAGGCAGCTCCTCGGCGCAGTTAGCATTGCTGGAGAGACCGTGCCATCTAGAGACTTCCCACCAGAAGTGCTCGCTGCAGCTGGAGCCGGCAGCTCCTGTGAGACACTGCAACACGACATTCTCTGCATCCCCTCAATAGTATTTGGCACGCAGTATGTCCCGGCCACCAGTGCCAGGCAGCGATGTGGCAGCATGGGCTGGAGATAACCCAAGCTTTTTGGTGGGCAGACCGCAGGTATTAACGCCGGGTCATTTGGCTGGGTTGGCCTCTGGAGCACCACATCTGCATGGCAGGGACAACCCCAGATGCTGAAGAGCCCCTGGGCCTCGGTGGGCTGTGTCCTTTCACAGCTGCAGACCATGACCCTGGGGCAGGTGCTACACAAATAGCTCCGGTTCCCCCAGCACCAGCGGTGGCTGTGTGGGCAGCTGCGCGCTGGGAAGTGCAAGGTCATCATGTGCCACAGCACCTGGCTGATGGAACAGACCCTGGGACACACACTAAGTGGCACCGTCCTACTTAAGGGGAGAGTGCCCCTCTCCTGGAAGCACTGACTGCCAGAGATGGCGGGCATACCTGTTCATCAGAGGCCTTTTCCATGCATTTATATATACAGAGGCTTTAAATACCTAATTCATACTGTGTGCAAAGCCCTGGAAGTTCCTGCTGCCAGCAGCGATAGCAGGGGTTTATTTGCAGGTTGAGTGCTTTCACAGAGAGCTTCCTCCAGCCCAGTGCCAAAATGCCAAAAGCAGCCTTCAGACTGTGTTTCTGGGTCTATACTGCTAACCTCCAGCACCAAAAAAAAAAAAAAAAAAAAAAAAAAAAAAGAGGAAAACCCCCAACTCTCTGAGTTTAAAAAAGATGAGCTGAAAATTAGTTTAAAGCTTTTACCCCAGCACTGGATCCATCCCTGCTTCTCTCTTAACCCTTGTGACTTCTGTCTGCATCTCTTGGGGAACATCCCCCTGTGAGGTGAGGAAGGGCCGGAGGCTGAGCACCCAGCAGGGCACTGCAAGGAGACCTTGGTCTTCCCTTTCGAGACACTGCCCCCCTCCCGGACCCCAGCAACACGGCAGCTTGGCTCAAGAGGAGCAGACTTACGCCAGGTCGTGGAAGCTGTTGATGTAGGCAGCGAAACACGGTGCAAAGATGGGGCTGTCCTGGGCAGTGCTCCATGCCATGAACTCCTCCCCAAACCTGCAGGAGAAGGCACACAGGTAATGCTGACAGTGGGGGGATGGAGGATGCTCATCTTCTGTGCACACAGTGATGCCAGGAGATGCTGGTGGCTGGCCCAACCTGTCCCCTTTGTATGAGGACATGTTTTTTTCAGCTGCTGTAACATGCATGTGCATTGGAGGGGAATAGATGGCAGGTAATTATGGGTTTAGGGTACACTCGCCTGAGCAGCTATGCAGCATTTTTGGGGAGATGCCAGGGATCTTGACAGACCAAATCTCTGGCTTGTTATCATGTTGAGGGATTGATTGATTGCAGCCCTGGTACTCAGGCTCATCAGTCTCGTCCTTCATTTTTCCAGCTTTTGGGGCAATATGATGTGTGCCTTCTTAAGCACACAAGGAAAAGATATACCTCAGGGCTGATTTTACAGCTGAAAGGGAACAGGAATGGGACAGCACACCTACATTTCCCCCACCCTGTAACGTCAGCATGGTGTGTTAGGTAGCTGTTTCATTTATAGCACAGCTTTTATGGTTTTGACAGCTGTTTTACAGCCAGGTCCACACTGCTGGTAGGAGGCTGCGTGCTCAGGCAGGCTTTGCCTGGTGGTCCCATTCTGAGGGTGAAGGAACCTGCCTGGGTTGGCCTCAGTTGCTTGCACCTCTGGTTTGTGTAAGAAAAAGCTTAAGTTTCAGTGACCTTTACATTTGGGAGCCCTTGCCACCCCAGCTTGCATTTTACACCAATTTTGTTTAAAAAGAAATAAAAAAAGAAAAGAAGAGAAGAGAACAAAGAAAAAAAAAGAGGAAAAAAAGAAAAAGGGGAAAAAAGAAAAAAACCCTGAAAGAATGGAATATGCATACTGCGTTTCTCCTCAAAAACCCAGGAAGACTTCAAAGTCAAATAGCTGGTTTGACCCATCCTGCTCTCTCAGGGTTTGGGAGACAAGTGTAGATCACTGGCCTATTAGGGGTGAGGGTTTAGAAGTGAAAGCATTGCCTTTCGTGCACTTCGGACACCTGCCATGCCCCAGGTTCACAATCTGAGAAAGCAGTGCTGGGGCTCCCCACCCTCGCTCCTGCAAAAGTCTATTAGCAAACTCCCCACTCAGTGCCCGCTGGAGGTGGAAAACTTCAAAGGTTAACAAGAAATTATTTTTAGTCTCGCTTGGAGTTGATTCATGCAAACAGCCTTTCTGCTCTGCAGATCACTGCTCTGGCAAGTGGCTGCAGACCCCCAGAAACACAGCCCTGCTGCAGGGGTGGGACAGCATGTTGCTGTGCTGGGACCCTCCGTGACCCAAAAACCTTCCCTGGAGCATCCCCAAAGCACGTTGCAGGGGTTAAGATCTGAGGCCATAACCTGGGAACTACCAAGCAGAAAAACATTATTTCAGCAAAGGTGCAGGCTCCTGTGTCCTTTGGACACTAAGTAAATTTAAAAAAAAACTCCGGAGGCTGCCCAGCTTTATGTTTTGCCTGGGTGTAATAGAGAGGGTCCCATCATCCATTTCTATGCCCATAGCCATGGGATGTAGCAGAAAACCCTCTCGGCAGGACTCAACCCAGGACACCTAGATGATGTTTTGGGCAAGCAGGCTCAGCGTCTAGGGGTCCATAAGTGCTGTTTGCACATGGCTGCAGCTGCAAGCAACCAGTATCTGATGCCACAGTGGTCCCGTGGTTCCAGCCAGCAGCTCCTTCCTGCAGCTCTAACCTCAGATTTTGGGACTTGCAAGAGTCCCAGATGGGTCTGTTTATGATTCCCTTCAAGCTGTTTTGCAGCTTGCTCATTGTTTGGCTCATGATCTCTAATTCTCCCAGGAGCAGGCCCGTGCCTGCTCGGTGCCAGTGTCTGGCCCAGCATATGGACCTTTTCCCTGCTTTTTTACCAATGTGGGACTCATTTGGAAGGAATGTGCTGCCCAGAGAGGCAATGACCTTGGTATGAATTCCTGCAGCTCTGCCAGGCACAGCTCAAGCATTTTCATTTCCAGGCTTCTGCTGATTACTCCAGATATCTTCATGTGCTCCCCGATGATCTAGAAAAGGGCATGAAAAGAACTCCAGTGAATGGAACAAGCATGAGTGAAACATCCTTCGCAAGAATCTTACGCAGCTTTGGTTAATAGCAGCAATTCCCTTAGCAAAGGGGGACACAGCTGACTTGTTGCCAGATGGTTTTCATTATTCTCTGGCAGTTTTAAAAATAATTATGCAGAATGGGCCAAAAGGCACAAACTGATTTGTGGCATAATCATTCATCCCTAATGGCCCCGTGCCCCTCTGCTGTCTGAGCGTGAGTTAGATGCGGTGTTAACTGGATCCGCACCCCGCCCAGCTGCCCTGGTGCCATCCTCCTCTTCTGGGGGGATTTGCAGGAGGGATCAATCCCCAACCCAGTGCCCAAGGGGAGCTGAGCTGTCCCCAAATCCCCATGCTGAGGGTGGCTATAAGCACCATCCCTGGGGACCCACACAAGCCCCCTGTTCAGGAGTGATACCAGGGCTGCATGGAGGGCTGGGCATCACTCCTAAATCTTGCTCGCATGGGGGATCCTCCCAAACTCCCATTCCCACAACTCTGGCTGCCTCTCTGGAGTGAGGCAGGCTGTGGTCCCACTCTGGCGCTTCCCGAGGCATCCTACCCATCTGCTAATCCAATTCTGACCTGCCTTCCCAGCGATCACAGAATGTGTAACATTCCTCTATGGAAAAAGAGTCACGGCAGCAGGCAAAACTCTTTGATTTTCTTTCTTTCTCTCTCCCTCTCTTTTTTTGGGTATCATTTAATTGAAATGACTCAACCCTTTGAATGAGGAGAATGAATCAAAACCCCTCCTGGATTTATTACCCTGTAGTCCCTGAAGCTAGTAGGAGCTTTTGGGTTTTGTACTGTTTAAATTGGAGTGGCTGTCACTGCCTATGGCCTTTCAGCAGCTGCCACAGCCCCGGGACAAAGTCGCTCTTTCAGCCAAGAGGTTTTTCTGACAAACCTTTTCTTTCCACCTTTTTTTTCCCCTTTCTCTTTCTTCTTTCTAATGAAAGAGATTTAAGGACTTTAAATTCAGTTGCCTATTATGTTGCTGACACAATTGACAGCGGGTTTAATTTGCAGCTAGAAGGCAAGCAGGAGAGCAAAAAGTTGTAATAAATGGCATTTTCTGTTTTAATGTATTCTGCCAGTGCATGACTAACATAAATTAACACAGGAGGCGGTACCTCCACCCCGGAAGGTAACGATCCAGTTTCCCTGGAGCCACGGAGCCCCCCACACATTACCACAGATAATTAAATACCGTTTGAATATCAAAGGAGAGCGAGGAGTGGTAGAGGTTTTCCTTCACTTCTGGATGAACTTCCTTCTCCCACTTCTCCGTGACCTCCAGCCTCAGGATGTTTCCAAAATAGCTTTTGATTTTCCCCTAAATGTTGAATGTAGGAAGGAAACATGCAGCTCAGGTAAAGCAGCTCTCTGTGTTCTGCTCCATCGGCATCTGTGTGAGGCTCACACGTGGGGCACGGAAAGGTACACAGAGGCAAAGGTCTTGCTCCAGACCCCGTCAGTCTACACAGGATCTTGGGAAAAATTAGGAGCTGGGCTGTGAGGGGGGAAAGGTACTCCCAAATCAAGGCAGAATCATTCTCCTGGCAGGGAAATATTGTGTCAGCTGTTCGACTGCTTGATTGCAAAGTCCTCTAGCATGTATAATGCACAAGGTCAGGATTAAAGATCAAACCGGTCCTTTCTGGTTGTACGGCCCCATGAGTAAGTGGCAGCACTATTCAGTCCTGGCCGATAAATCAGTCTTGTTGCTGGTGAAACAAAACACTCCCTCACCAGCATGATGGAGCAATACCAATATTACTCAGCTGGGTACCTTGAGCTCACCTTGCGCAGTGCCCTGTTTCAGAAACGGTTTGCAAGAAAATGTCTGAGCCCAGCAAAGAACTAGGAAAGCGCGTAGTCTTACACAGGGTCCCAGCCAAGGACAGCAGAAAGACAACGGCAGAAGGGGCTTCTTAGGCGAAACCGAACCATAGGGATGTTCTCTGGCAGGGACATGCCCGAAGTTGCCTGCCTATAGCAAACCTCAGAAGTGCTGGAGGAGATTGCCAGCTCTGAAGGCAGCAGCTAAAATACATTTACATCTAGCATTGCACTGCATCCAGTCTGATGAAGCACAGCTATAACCTTTTAGTAAGGTTCTGCCATACTGTACGGGTCTGGTACAGTCTCTTGGGCTCTGTGATCATCTAGATGCAGGCCCATGGCCCGTTTCAGCCCCTGAATCGGTGTTCAGGACTTTTTTACTTTTGATGAAAGGACATTCTGTGTGGTGCTGGCAGGATTTGGCACCTGGTGGGGCTAGAAACCATGATGCAGCCATCCAAGACGTCTGCGCGGGAGGCTGGGGCTCCCATGTCTTCCCTGGGGGGCACATGGGGACAAGGTCAAAATCCTCACCTTTGCAGAAGCGATGTAGTCAGTTTTCAGTTTATCCCAATCAGCTGGTGCTAACAGCAGGGACAGGTTTTCTGTCTTAACTTCTGGTTTGAGATCAGGGTGACCCAGAAAGAGTTCACTGGAAAAATTTAAACGAACAAATTATATTGCCTCAGAGGGTGAGTAAACTGATGGAATATTCATGTGGCATGAGCTACATAATTATTAAGCCGTGAGAAATACACTTAAAGCTTAAATTGCAATGCTTGTTTTCAAGCTTTAACAAGAAAATCTTTCCTCACTATTCAAAATCCTAATTATTCAAAATCAAAATGATCTAAGGTTCCAGCCCACCTTAGAAATCATGAGACTTCTGAGTTGTTTGGACATGAAAAGTGCTATGAGAATTTACTTTTTAAAATAAACAACCTGAATCTGATTCATTTGACTACAAGCTTGTGCAATGCCTTTCAGGGTAATTCCTGTAGCAGCGTGCTGCTTTGGAGCTAGCTGATCTCCTTGGCTCCTCTCTGGTGTCACATCACGGCTTATGTCAGCACGTTATTTTCCTTTGTGCATTAACCCTAGCAAGGGGAGGTGGCAGGCAGAGCAGGTCCTGCTCTGTGCAGGGCAGCCCCTGGAAGACACTCCCGTGCCTGGGCCATGGCAGCATCACGGTTCCTCTGCAGATGGAAGCAGTGGGTGGACGTGCAGCCACAGATACCGACTCCAAAGTGTGCTCAGCTGACACATGACTTTACCACTCACTTTCCTCTGGATTGCTGTGTAACCAGGCCAGCTGATAGGGAAGCAGGGAAAGGAATGGAGTGCTTGTGTTTCTGCCTCTGGGGTGAGGAACCTGTTACTGGCCTGTACAATTGAATATGCTACCCTTGCAATCTGCCACGGACTGCAGAGGTATTGTGTCTTTCAGGGTGATGAAGATGGAGAGGAGGAAGACAAAGAAAACATTCATGCCCTTGATGAATGTAGGATATAAGTTGCAAGCAGTCACTTGGTTAGCAGGGAATACAGCTGCAATGTCCTACACACAGCGTGCTCATTTGCCCAACAACTGAAAAGGGTTCCCACTGCCAAACCAGTGCTAAGCCTATGGTTAGGTTTGAATCCAAGTGAGGATAGTGCTGTACAGGGCCAGGCTGGTGCCGAGTGACTGCTCAGCAGAAGAAAAGCTCAGCCTGCTGATAGTGTCCCGGAGTCAATGTTCCTGCAGCCATGGTTCAGATTTCCTGGAGAGGTACATCTGCACATGTGGAACATTGCACAGCCCAGCTGCTGCAGGAGTCTGCTGCTCATTAAAAAAGACACCACAGTTAATTACAAACTCTCCACCATGACTGAAAGGACTGGCTCAAATGTATACTCAGGGAGCTTGTTCCCCTATCTTTCTTTTTTTTGATTTGTTTGAATTGTAGCATAATGAGTTTGGGTCAGAAAATTTCTTCTTTTTTGGGATGGGTCCCAAGAGAGGCTGAAGCTCTTTCAGAATGGGAAAATCAAATGGCAACAGCTCAACCCAGCAAGGCGATTACAAGCAGTGCCCAATAACAGCTGCAAGCTCAATAAGCTCTTTGACAACAAGTTAGAGAAATTTGATGGGGGCTTTTCTTTGGTGCAGAACCTGGCTGCTGAAGCTCATTTCTTCCCCCCTCTCCTGCAATTCTGTATTGTATACAATGTACTGCAAATGCAGTACACAGTGCCCAGGGGCTGGGGACAGGCAGGGATTGCCCTCCAGATGAGGCTGGCAGGGACACCTGAGGAAGAAGGGCAATGGGTGGGAGTGTCATTCCCATACCATTCTTGCCATAACACTGGACAGCCACTGCCATGATGCTGAGGGGTTTACACGCACATGGTCATGGTCACCACACTGCAAATGGGGTTTTAGGAGCAACTGGACAAGGTCACAGAAGAAATCTTTTGAGGGCTGTGCAAAACAAAGACCATCTGTGGTGCAAATGATCCTGACCCAAAAGCCACCCCAGGCTAGGAATGCTCTGGGGAAGCATTGCTGCTGCACGGTTTGCTCCACCACTGCCCCCTCCCTGCCCATTTCTACCCACCATCTGCCCAGTGCCGATACTCCTGCCTTCACTCCTCCTTTTGTTTGTTTGAAGGGTGCCGGTTGGTTTGCGTTCCTCCCATCCTTGGACATCTGGTTCAGGCCATTCCTAGAGACCAGCTACTAGGGCAGGCACAATTTCACTTTGATATGGCTGGTTTTATGTGCTTATTACTAGACCCATCTCCTGTAGATGTTGCCTCTCTTCTCCTTCCCACCTCACTGTGTATTTCTGTTGGCTTTTAGTGTGGGAGCCATTTGGGGCTGGGGTGACAGGTTGTGGTCTAGGCCAGCGAACAGCTGAGGACACTGATGCTCAATGCCTGGACCTTCCACAGGTGCCTGTCTTGGATTTCTCCTTCAGATGTAAAAGGAGGCAATGTCCAGCAGCACAGGTTTTACTGCTGTTGCAAACAGTTCCTGTCTTTACTCCTACACACTCAGGATGCCCTGGGGATGGCATTGATATGACTGAACAGCTCCTAGAATATTTTAGTCACCCCTGAATTGCAGGGAGCTTTAAGACGTCCTAAAACCCACGGACCTCTCATTCAACTAGCAGACTTGTCCACAGCAGATCCTTTGTGTTAATGTGGCTAATTCCACGTGGTCATGTCTTGGCATGTCCTTGAGATGACTGACCCCTGAGTATGGGGAGGAAAGTGACCTGTTACCACATGCATCACATTTTTAATTGAACAGGGAGAGGGCAGAGCTTCCCTCCAGGTCCCTCCCCATGCCCAGAAAAGTCACTGATCAGCTGCTGGACCTTGCGAAATATTTGCAGAAAGGGAGAAGGTTTATCAGAGCTGCAAGGAGAGCTTCCTGGCAAGTGAGAACCGCAAGTGGGAGAGGGAGGGCAAAACTGGGTAATTTTGATCTGTGAAAAGCAGCAAGTGCTTTATCCACAAACCTTTGTCCCCACCGATTAATAAATCAGCCTTTGTGCTCTACTGTAGAAGTGACTGTGTCTCTCTCACTCACTTAGAAAACTGAAGATGACTCAGTGCTTTTGAAGCACCCCATGGCCCTGCTGCTCTGCGGAGGAGGCTGAGGCCGTGTGGCAAGGGCAGCAGCTTACCTGCGGTAGACGTTGGCCACCCAGTCGAGCAAGGTATAGAGCTCGTTGAATTCCAGCGGTCTCCGGGAGAGATCTTGCAAGTGTGAGGCAATGGCCTTGTGAAAAGCCTCCACATACACGTCACACACCTGGTACTCCTCTGGATAACACTTTTTTACTGATAACTTGATTTTCAGTAAGTCTTCACTCAGGCATTTCTGGAGGAAGCCTAAGTGGAGATCAAGCCAAGAACTCTCCTCTTCCTTTGACGCCATGGGTACTCGCAGGACTCTTTTTCTAGCGCTCTCGTTGATAGCTTCCTTCCACTCCTCCCTCCACTTTCGGGGTGTGCCGAGCAAGTCTGACCCAGGACCAGCAGCGTTGCCTGTATTAGGATGAGCTGCTTCTTCACGGGCAATTAAAGTCACCAGCGAGGTCAACGTGGCATTCTCTACAGTGGGATGCTCCAGTGTTCCCACCACAATGGACTGGATCATGTTCGTGATGGAGTTATAAAGCAAATCCACATCCTTGGATTTCCGTACAAGCTCCTGGGGGTTATCTTTGTATTTCTCAGCATCCCGTTCAGTGATGGTCTCATCTTCCAAGTACTTGATATTTGCAAATGCTTCCAAAAGTTGCCCTTTCTGAATAAGTTCATTGATTTCCATTACTGCAGAAAGAAGCGGGGAAGAGGTTGGGACAAAGCAGGCATTAGGTGATTGGCAGGTTGGTAACAGGACAAGATGCCCCACAGGGAGGCTTGCAGGACCGCTCTGAGTAGTCATGTCCCAGCTGTGTCTCTGAGACTGACTCCCCTGATCCCTCCAGCTCCTGTTCGACACAGGAGAGGAAAGCAGTGGAAATGCAAGCACTGCAAAGTGAGCCACATCTCTAAACTTCTGGTTTCAGAGGTAAGAAATATCAAAAAACCTGATCACAGCCCAGCAGGAAAACCTCAAGCAATGGCTAACGAGGCTGCACAGAGGGACACTGGGGTCTCAGGCTGCATAAAGCCGCCACTGGCTCTGCCCCTCTCAGTATGGAGCTGAAGTGGGACCGGCAGTGGGGACAGTTTGGGATGTACCCTACTGGCAGGATTTCCCTTAGCACGGATGCCCTTGCTTCCCAGCACACCAGCGTTCCCAGCATAGCTCTGCTGCCAAACTGGCCATGGTGGTGCAGCTCACTGGCATCTCTGGCCAGAGGGCATTTCAGCATGTTGCCCAACAAGGCAGGGAGAGCATCCAGGGGTCTGGCTGGAGGCAGCACAGCAGGACAGACCCCTTCAGGCCTTTTGAGCTCTCAGGTCAAACATCTGACTAGATCATAGAATCACAGAATCATAGAATCATTTAGGTTGGAAAAGATCTTTAAGATCATCAAGACTGAAGATCATCAAGACTGACTGTAAACCCAACACTGGCCCAATCCACCACTAAACCATGTCCCTAAAACGTGCATTAAGTATTCGATTCCTGTCTGCAAAAGGAATTTCAATTAAAATAAACAGATTAATAAAATTAAAATTTGGCTGAACAAAATTTGTGAGCTAGCCTCTCTCTTCTGCCCATAACTTTTCCATATGCATTTAGGTACCGTGGGCTAACAAAAGCCTAGTTCTGTTCTACTGAAATATTAGTCAAGCTAAAATAAAGGGTCATGGATCTTTCCAATAATTTTCAGAGCAAGAAAAAGATTTTTCCAAAATATAGTTTGCTTACTGGGCAGGAGAAAAGGAAAGAAGTATAAAATATCACCAAGACCAGGCAACTTATTCCTGAGAGGAAGGTTCTACAACCCTGTGTTAAATAGTAGACTTTTTATTTCTAAAATACTTTGGTAACTTCAGCTATCTCCAGTGCTGCCTACCCAGGCAGGCAGGCAGAGCCGTGACATCTTTTCATTTTCAGCTTTTACAACAGCCTAGAGCAGACAAGCCTACCCTCAACCATTATACTTTCATTTCTGCTCAGCTCACACAAGTGCTTGTAAAACAAGCACAGCACACCCCCATAAACTGTCCTGAAGACAGTTTGGAAGCACACCACCATTTGCTTAAAGACTCATTAGCCTAATGAATCAATTTAGAAATTCTACAGATATTTAATTCAAGGTATCAAATAATATAAAAACGTTTTTGTAGAAACTACTTTGGAAAATACCAACATATACAAGCCATCATAATCCTGTGGTCATGTCTGCCCCCAGCCTACCCACCAGCATGTCCTCCAGAGATACCAAGGCCCTGGGGCAGTGGGATACTGGCTTGAGGATGCTCCTGATACATTTTTGGGAACATTCTCAGTTCAAATGTAACCTTGGGCAAACCCTGGGCTTCCCTTCTGTCTTGATTTTGTGCATTATCAAGTTTTCCTAAGACACATGCCAACTAATGTCACAGCTAAACTGGCTTCTGCATTTCTGAGGACTAAGCAAAATATTGCTAATGCAAACTGCAGATGCTGTTGCTGGTGATTTGCATTATGAGAACTCCTTGAGACATAGGGACCAAGGTAGCAAGCCAGAGACTGGCCCATCCATGGCTGGCCACCCTTTGCAGCCTGTGCCTGCAAGAGCAAATGGCCTCTAAAAGATGCCTCTTACCTATTCCAGGCATTTGGGAGATATTCTGTAAATGCTTGTGGTCCCCAGCCTCCTCTCAACCAAAAAGTGGGACTTCTGGAGGACCAGAAGCCACAGCTTCTCAGCTCTGCAGTTACTGCAATAACACTTTGGCTGGGGAGCAAGGAGATAGTGCTCTGGGATGGTGCTCTTGGGGTCCCAGCAATAAGAAATGGAGAAACATCAGAGTATGCCAGGTGTATGAAGTTCAGCTGTGGGGTGGTTCAGGGTTGGGTGACCTGGCTGTTCACCACCCGTATATAAAGCTACAGTCAGGTGCCAGGCACTGCCTCTCACCAGTGACATTTGTTCTCCAAGCAGTGAGCACTGCTGTCCCTGGACAGTTTGAGGAGCTGTGTGCATTGGAGGGGTATCCAGATCCATGGGTGCTTTCTCCTGGTGCTCAGGTCTCACATGGGTTTTCCCCACCTCCTTTGCTTTTGACTACCACTACCAGTACTGGCTGGTGTTGGCTGAGGCTGGGTGAAAGTCACCAAATACTGTCACCTCCAACGTGGCTGAGGTCTACTGAGTTCCCATTTCTTTTTCAAAGCCTTGCTGGTGGAAGAGCCACTGCCTATTTGCCAGTAATACAAGAAGTATTTGCCATGTGTAGGAGGAGATCCAAGAGCACTGTTAGCTTTTAAGAGGCCCTGGGAAGCTCTTACCATCTCTAGCATCCTAACAGATGCTCTAAACAGGAGATCCCACTGTGATACTGGGCATAAGGCAAATATTAAAGGGGAGAAGGGAAAGGGTATTATTTAGGTATATGTGGCCACTGCTGCTGGGACATACATATACAAAACAATACCAAAAAATTAGAGAGCACTCAAAGCAGGTATAAAGGATTGGCTCATAGCCCATGATTGATGCCCTTGGGCTTGTCTGCACACAGATTTTATATTTGATGGTATTTTATACCATATGCACCAAATCATCTGTGCAGCATGACAGTACCTGTATGAAATATGCTAAATAATCCAGCTATTGATGCAGCATAAAATGCATAGAGCTCCGAGTGCCTATATGGAGCTACATTTGCTTCTGCACTCAGAGGGGAGGGAGATTGTGCCAGTTAACTTAGCCTTTTCTAGATAAATTAATATAAAACCCGTGTTTGCACAAATGCTTGCAGTGAGAGACTAAAGGAATACATTCTGTTCTGTTTATCAAAGTAAGAAAACACCATTTAATCACCATCTAGGATAATTATTCAGGGAGGTGATATTGGGTGCTAAATGGATCTTTAATTTAGCAATACAAGATCAGCCAGCTGGTAGTTGAAGGAAGACAATTGAAAGGCAATTAACCATTATGCAGCTTAATGGTGCACATGGTAGAGTCTCCGTCGCTTACCATATTTATCTCAGGATGGGATGTGTTTCTGACAGAGCTGCTCTGGTCTAGGCCAATCATGAGTTATTGGGCACAGGATGAGCCTTATTCATGCAATTCCTTAGCTTGTTTATTGCAGGAGGTGAAAAGGGTTTATGGTAACATTTCCTGTTGCTCCTCATCTATAACCTTTTGAGAACAGACTAGCAAAGTTTATGGGATGGGCTCAGATCCAGTTTACTAGCCTCACAACGCACAAGTGCAAAGCAGTAAATAACTTCATGGCACAGCGGAGTGCATTATAGTGGTGAGACAATGTCAGCCCTTCTATGTGATCCCCATGACACCCTATGCAGTAAATCAAGAATTTCTTTTAGAAATTTAGACTGAAAAAAGCTCAAGCCACATTGACCCATCGCAGTCAATCTCCTGGTGGATGCATTGTAGTACCTCTGCCCTGAGAAAGCAGAAAAGAATGGTGCTCAAACCAAGATCTAAGTCATTGCAGTCTGCCCACACTTGGGGAAAGGTGAGAGTTATGCCTAAGGTAGTGATTACAATTTGCCTAAGTCCTATCTATATAATGCTGACAAAACACACAAGAGAAACATGTCTGAAGAAAACAAACTGAACAAATACTTGCATCACCACTGCGGTGAGAAGAATAGGTGGGAAGTCAGTGCGAGAGTGAAATGTATCTGCGGAAGTCTCTTTGCAGTACAGTCCAAGATTAGGAACCAAGGTGGAGGTGCCAAACCAGCTCACATCCAAACCACCTTTTTTTGCCCCCCCATCAAGGCCTTGCAACACCTACAGAGTACTGTGGGGACCATAGGTCTGAGAGCTGAAGAGCAGAAATTGTCCAGAAGCACAACACAGGCAATGGTGTAGGAATAGCCCACACGGCACTTCTAGATGTTGTCAGATCAGCAGTTCCCAAACCTTGATTTGGCGATTGATACGTATGATGAGCGTTACATCTGCTGCTGGTATGTGAGCTGACAGGTTGGTGAGTTGCTGATACAGTTAAACTAACACAGTGGAGGCCACAGAGCAGCCTGTTCAGTGACAGGTGACCTGCCCAGGCTGGCCAGGTAACACCCCAATCAGTCTCTGCAAGGGGTGACAGTTATCTCTGCCCCCTAACAGGATGCCTAGTTTTTAGCACCTCTGTTGGGCCCAAGAATTGCAAAGTGTAAGTTACCTGAAGGTCACATACATGCTGCAAAGCAAATTACACTGGTGGTTTTGCTTCTTACCTGAAAGAGGTTTTCCTTGGATGGACTCTGCTTCTATCTTCTCACCAATATCCTCCACACCATTACAGACTGTGTTTTTTTTCTCATCGTAGCTCTTAGACAATCGCAAAGAAAGTCGTTTTCCTTTCCAAGTGCCAGTACCTTCCTTTCCTTTCTCTTTGTTCAGACTTTGTTTTGATTTCCGGATGCTTAACATTGTTTTAATACCTCTTTCAAAGAACCCACTGTCCCTGCTGTGAAAAGCTGGGCTGCTCAGCTCTGTCTTTTCCTCCCCTGCACCGTTCATCGGAGAGGCTGGTTCTGATGTCATGCTCCTTGAGTCTAAGTCCATATTTCTATTCACCTTGTCTTTCAACAAGGGCTTTTCCAAACAGGTTGATGGTAACTGCAGAAATGCACAAACCAGCAGAATTAGGTAAAACGTTCATAACAGGGTAGTACTGTGCCTCTGAAGTCAGCCCCAGACTGAAAATCCAGCCCATCCCTTTCCTGCGCCTGATACAAGGACCGAGGAAGTTGTTGTAGCCTGTAGGGACTGAAAATCTCTCTACCCACAGACACCAGGCGCTGCCCGGTTTCTAGCTCTGGAAAGCTCTACTTCACTCCATAAATCAGGCAAGTGGCAGCTATTTCTCCAGCACAGAGGAATCACTAAACATCAGAGGTGCTGAAATCTGTGTAAATGTACCATTTTGGTTGGTAACAAGGTACTTTCCATTCTAGGTGGATTTCCAGCCACGTAAGGATAACCCTTCCTGAGGTGTTGCCACATTCTGATGTGGATACAGCAGGGCTGGGTTGTGGTGCTGCTTCTGCTCTGCTCAAGCCCTGCCCTGCTGCTGCTGGAAGGTGGCCCAGGGTGAGTGGTCCCTGGTGGGTGGCTGAGCTCTGCTCTAGCCCCTTCAAACCCACAGCAATCTCTGCGCTCTGGATCGTCATGGTTACAGTGCAGGAGGCTCTGCGATGCAGTAAGGGTTCACATCGCTCATCCTGCCTCGGAGCACTGCATCCTGGCACGCTGGGATTGAGCATCTCAAGGGCCAAGCAAGCCCCTGTGTGAGCTGCAGGGATGCTGCAGGGGATTTCAGATTTCAACAGAAGGGCTCCTGTCAGTGCTGCTGGGCTGTAGTCACACCCCCTGCACTTGCCCAACTCCTGCCCTGCTGCAGACAGACTGGCTCCCCCATGCCCACCCTGATGACTGGCCCAAGTGCTTGGGAAGGGGGAAGAGAGAGGTTTTGCCTTCCCTCCCTTGCAAAGGGCTCCCACAGGTCACCAGCTAACACAGCCTGCTCACAGGGACTTGCAGAGCTCTGAGGATGGGAAACGCCACTTTCCCCCCCCAGCAGGCTCAAGGCAGCTCAGTGATCAATTTAAATCAACTATTGCTTGAGGTCACCCAGGAACTGCCTGTCTCAGGTCTCTCCAGCTCACAGGAGCCAGAGATTGAAACACTATTGCAGCGAACAGATATCTTGGGACTCTGGAAATAGACCTCATCCTTCCCTGATTGGAGTTTGGCCGGAGTTTTGCTCCCTTGGGAATGGCTGTTTCACAGGCTATAAACTGCAGGGACAGCATCTTCCCGTGGGTTTGCTGAGCTGCTCGCGCAGTGAGGCTCAGACCCTGCGTCACAGCCTTGCAGGGGAATATTTAATCATTCACTGCCTTGCGCAGGAGCTCACCCCACCACAGCCCTTAAAGAGGGTGGGAGGGAGAGGAGGGCACTCCATTTTCCAGGGATTTCAGTAGGGAGGGGGCTGAGTCCCTAGCTCAAACCCTGCGTGGGGGCTCTGTGGCCAGAGCACAGCGGCAACCCTCGAAGGGGCGAGCTGTGAGGTGGAGGGAGCCAAGGAAGGATGGCCCCAAGACCCGAGCCCATGGGCAGGGAAAGAAAAGGGATATGCACCCAGTACTGACCAAACCAATCCTTTCTGCGGAGAGCTGGGATAACACAGGTGTGATCCACAGAAACTAGAGCAGCTCCATGCCGCAGGAAATCCCAGGGAGATGCAGTGGCAGGTGGGCAGCTCTGCAGGGCAGGGGTCCGGGGGAACTCTCCCGCCTCAGCTGACTGGAGCACTGTCCGAGGGGCTTCCTCTGGGAATGGCGTCATCCTCCATCCTCCCTTGCCCTCTGGAAAATGGCTGTTAGAAGCAGAAAAAAAGGCTTGTCCCCACCTGCCCGAGACGTCCAGCACCTTCACCTGTTTGCTTCCCAGCAGAGACTCCTGCAGTGTTTCACTTTCACTATGTCCACCAGTTAAAAGGAAGGGAGAGGCGGGGGAGAAATGCTGAATGCACTCAAGGTGTCCAAGGTTAATTATTTACTCTACAGACAGAGGTGGGCGAGACCCCTCCGCCAGTCCAGAGCAGCTGGGGGAAGAAGAATTTCAGCACTCGGTCCTGCCCCAGAAGAGGCAAAACCCCGTGGTGTTGGGGTGGGGGGTTCAGAAACAGCCCCAGATCTGCCACCTGGGAACAGCTGCTCTTCACCCCCATCTGCCCTGTTTCCAGAGGTCACGGGTGGCCAGGTCCCAGTAATGATTGCCAGGCACGGGTGATAGACAGGGAGCACTGTGCCCTGCGGTTATATGTTTATGTATTCACCTCCCTGCCCCTTGCTTTGCCCCAGCGGCACATGTTTCTATGGGGATGCTGGCCCTGGGTCCCTCCATCCCCAGGGCATTTGAGCACCTTGAAGGGAACTCAAAGCAGAGGAGCAAATAGGGTCTAGAAGGTTTAAGGGACATTAAACGCAGTCACTTGGCTTGTCACTAAGTGGTGTAAGTGATCGACCCCTGGGGAGCCTGCAGTGCCCGGACAGAGGGATTCTGTCTGAATATGAGGAAGAACTTCTTTACTTTGAAGGTGACAGGGCACAGGAACAGGCTGCCCAGAGAGGCTGGGGGGACAGGGCGGGGGGTGGGCTTCTCCTTCTCTGGAGATGTTG
Source organism: Falco punctatus (assembly GCF_963210335.1). Classification (NCBI taxonomy): domain Eukaryota; kingdom Metazoa; phylum Chordata; class Aves; order Falconiformes; family Falconidae; genus Falco; species Falco punctatus. The sequence continues at coordinate 37,188,379 of NC_137587.1, read as the reverse complement.
AAAACCCATCTGCATGTTATTCTTTTCAACCTGCTCTAGGAGAACCTGCTTTAGCAGGGGGTCGGACTAGATGATTGCCAGAGGTCCCTTCCAACCCTGACCATTTGTTGTGGATTGAGCCTGGTCAGATGCCAGGTGCCCACCAAAGCTGCTCTGACACTCCTGTCCTCAACCAGACAGGGGAGAGAAAATATGATGAAAGGCTCAGGGGTCGAGATGAGGACAGGCAGAACAGTCAGCAACTACCATCACGGGCAAAACAGACTCAACTTGGGGAAATTAGTTTAATTTATTACCTTTCAAATCAGAGTAGGAAAATGAGAACTTAAGTCCAAAATGTAAGAACACATTCCCCCCACCCCTCCCTTCTTCCTGGGCTCAACTTCACTCCCAATTTCTCTACCTCCTCCCCACCTTGAACAGCCCAGGGGAACAGGGAATGGGGGTTATAGTCAGTTTACCACATGTTGTCTCTTCTACTCCTTCTTCCTCACACTCTTCCCTTGCTCCAGCATGGGATCCCTCCCACAGGAGGCAGTCCTCCATGAACTTCTCCAACATAAGTCCTTCTCACAGGCTGCAGTTCTGCACACGCTGCTCCAGCGTGGGTCCCTTCCACAGGGTGCAGTCCCTCAGGAACAGGCTGCTCCAGCCTAGGTCCTCCGTGGGGTCACAGGTCCTGCTGGCAAACCTGCTCCAACCTGGGCTCCACTCCTCACAGGTCCTGCCAGGAGCCTGCTCCAGCACAGGCTTCCCATGAGCCACAGCCTCCTCCAGGTGCATCCAGCTGCTCTAATGTAGGGTTCTCCCTAGGCTGCAGGTGGATATCTGCTCCACTATTAACCTCCATGTGTTGTAGGGGCACAGCCTGCTTCATCGTGGTCTTCACCACAGGCTGTAGGGGAATCTCTGATTCAGTACCCAGAGCACCTCCTCCCTCTCCTTCACTGACCTGGGTGTCTGCAGAGCTGTTGCTGTCATATATTCTTACTCCCCTCTTCCAGTGCAATTCTTGCACAGTTTGTTTTTTTTTTTTTCCTTTTCTTTATGTTCTCCCAGAGGTGCTACCACCATCACTGACAGGCTTAGAGTTGGCTAGTGGCGGCTCCGTCTTGGACCTGGTTAGCATTGGCTCCACTGAACATGGGGGAAGGTTCTAGCAGCTTTTTACAGCCCCTGTAGCCCTGCTGCTTCCAAAACCTTGCCATACAAACCTACTGCACCATTCTGTGACTCTGTGGAGCAAACCAGGCTATCCAGCTGGGCACACTGGGCAGTCCCAGGTGGCCAAGGCCCTTGTGCAAAGCAAGAGAGATAAATCAGGAGGTGCCACCATGCCATGGGCAATGGGCGCTTCTTGGCTTTAGGACCCTGCCAGCACATCAACTGCCAATGTGATAGATAACCCAATCAGGGTTGAGTGAGGGACTGATGCAATAAAGTCCTGTGGAATTTGGACTTTGTGCCGCACAGGGGAGAACAGATAAACTCATAACGTCCCTACAGCTGACAGAGGCTGTGTGTCCAGCTGATGGAAAGTGTGTGGGGTGGGAATAATTGTGATCAACTAAACCGGGAAGAATGGCAGCATGGACTGGTGGGAAGGTGGCCTGAAGGCTCTCCCAGCCAGGCAGCCCAGTGCTGAGCTTTTCACCCTTGGGTTCTTCGAAACCACATTTAAGCCAGAGACAGCTCTGCTGTGCTGGGGAAAACTGCAACGGGTAACGCTTCTGTCACTCTGGCAGGGTGACAATGGGGAAAAAGGGAAGGAGCTATTTACTCAGGCTCATGCTGAGGTGCGGAAAATCCCTTTAGACACGAAGTCCAACTAAGCTGCTTTCCATCCCGGTCAGTAATTGCCTCCCCTGTCAGGCATTTGCGGGGTGTTGGTTTGTACAGACAGGGTTGCTACCACTGTGGTGCAGCCAGAGCAGGTGGCAGGTCTTGCACGGATGGGGTCTGATCTGGACCTCCCTGGGAGCTGCCAGCTACCCCAAAACACAGTTAACACCAGTGTCTACTGGCATGCTAATAAACACAATGCCGGGGGAGCTCTGCACCCCACAGTTTGGTCACCTCTCTCCCCGCAGCTCTTTCCAGTGCTTTCTTCCAGCACCAGCTTTCAAGGAGCACGCCTGCTCCTGGAAATGCCATCAAGGCAATGCTGATTCCAGGAGTCTGGCCCCAGAAGGCCACGAGAATTTAAAAAATTACTATGTTCTGCAGTTGTTTACCATTTTCCTTGGCCTAGAAGGTCATAACCCTCAAGCTGGCTGAAAGGGTCAGGTTTTTTTAAAAAAGGAAACCTAAGGGTCCTCTTAGTCCAGCAAGTGTCTTCAAAAAAAAACCAACACAACAACCCAACAGCTAACCACACTGTGGTGAAGTTCAATAAAACGGTGAAGCTGGGTGATGCTATGATACATCTACAGCTTCCTACTCTCTATAGCCCCTGAAAAGTCTTCAGGAAGCCCTGGTCCCTCACATGCCTCCGTTACCAGCCCTGCACTATTAGGTGTATGTTTTCTCAGCAGTATCACAGTGGAGCTAGTGAGTGTTCAGAGAACTTTGCACTAAAAAGTTCATTGTCCTTACTGCTGTGGGCACCACGTGAGCACCCCTCTATTCCACATGAGCTGTGGGGCACCCAAATCAGCCCTGACAGGAATCACAGGCTCATGATGCTCTTCCGTCCCTCCCAACCACCAGGAAGGCACAGCCCTCTGATGCTAAACTCACAGCCGTGCTCTTAATTTGAAGTGGATGAGTGAACTGGAGAGAAAAGCCAGTCGTTGCAAGGTGGCCTCCGAGGGTTTTTCCCCTGCAATTCTTTGGATTGCTTCCTGCTCAGCCTTTGCTAATCCACCCACTGACGCAGCAGCAGCCGTGCAGCATCCTGACTGCGCTGCAGAGTTGTTCATGGAGTTTTCCGTACAGTTGTTTAGTCCTGCTGTCACAGAAACACGTTCCTGAAAAGATCTGTCCATCTGGAGGAAACCTCGTGAAATTGCCTTCCACCCAGCAGCACCAGCTTAATTGCCTTTTGGGTCCCCAGGCACAGCTGTGAGAACAGATTAATCACTGTCCGGGGCTTTGAATATCAATGCTCTCAACCCGAGCCAGTAGCAGGCTGGTGGACCAGGCTAACCTTGGACCTTCCCACCAGGACAACTCAACCAGGGAGAAGAAAACAGAAAAGGAGGCAAAAATGGGTTGAGAAATCACAAGTAAGAGGGAACCTAGCAAATCCAGGTGAAAGCATCAGTGCCTCAGAGCTGTGGTCAGGGATCCCATGGCAAGTGGCTGCTGCAATTTAGCAGCCAGTTTTTGCAAGTTATATTCCATGAGAAATTTGCAGCCTGGGTTTAATGGGAAACCAGGATTGTTCTCAGATGCCTGGCTGTGTGACCTCGGCTCCTTTTTCAGGCTACACTTCGTCATGCAGCACTGTCAAAGTGCTTTCACTCTATGTTTTGAGGGGTAGCCAAGTTACTGATAGATGCTAATGGTGAGGAGCTGCTGATGTCCAGATGGTGAGCTGATGGGGATACAGAGGTGCTGACAGAGACCCAGGCATGAGGTAAGGATTAGAGAACAATGTACAAGCTTGGTGTCCCTAAATACATGGATATTTGTGGAAATTTTGGTAGAGGGCTAGAGCTAGGCCAGGAATGGGCAGAACTGAGGCTTCCACCTCACAGGCTTTCAAACACATATGGCTTTCCCCACAAAGCAGCAAAAAGTGACAGCCTCAGAGCCTCGGGGGTTTCCATGGTGACCAGCCCCATTCCCCATCCATTATGTTCAGTTTGAGAGGAAAAGGATTCTTCTTTTTTCTCTTCTTGCAGCAAATTCATCCTCAAGTCCAGCACAGCTCGCCGTGTGCTCTCACACTGTTGCCACCCCCTCCCAGGGTGGGACTGTCCCTGCCTGCTCACTCTCAGGGCCCAGTCCACAGCAGAAAAGAAATACCTGGAGATGTCCCCCCTGGATTCTGCCACAGAACCACTTGCCATGGCCCACATGGGGCAGGGCCCCCTCCAGCCTTTGCCACGTTGATGCCCACTAGCTCGCAAGCAGAGCCCTTAGTACATGCCCTGCGTCAGCAGTGCTCACAGGAACAAAAAAACACTAAAAGCACCCTGAGGTGCAAAGCCAGCTCCTCCTCACATGCTGGTTTATCTTGTCTTCCAGCACAGCTCATATCAGAACTCAGGAGTGTAGCTGGGGTGAAATGTCAATGACAATGCAAGTGATGCTCCTCAAAAGAAAGTTTTTCCATTGGTGTTTATTAGAAGAGAAGGGTCTGGTAAGTGCAAGAAGTATGGTCACTTCATTGCAACCTGCCCAGCTGAAAGAAGGGACTGACTGAAAATGCAGGAATCTCCCACGTGTTGGTGTTTCCCCTGAAAGCAGGATTAACGTAGTTCTTTTTACCCTTGATGTGTTCTGAGCCTTGCAGCAGCGAAGTCCCTGCATGCACAAGCATGCTTCTCCACATGGCTTTTGCAAAAAGTTTTGTCAAGGAAATGAACAGCCCAAATCTGCAGGGATGTTGCTGGCCAACAGCTTCTTAGTGCTCTGCACCCACTGACCTCCGTGAGGCTTTCACACAGCCGCTTTGCCTCCTGACCCTTTTGAATATTTAGTTTTCTGTTTATTTGCTCCCTCTTCCCTCCTCTGTGCTTGTTACTCATATTTGTCTTCCTGCTTATCTCTTTTCTTGCATCCAAGGCTCATGGGACATGACAAAAGGCTCCAGATGTGCGGTGCTCCTTGGTGGGGGTGAGGGGCAGGGAGAGAGAGTGGCTGGGGGGGTCCTGCCATCCACCCTGCAGCCCCAAGGTTTTAAGTGCCAGGAGTAAAATACTTTGCTGAGGTCACAGGGGAATATTACTCTCATGCACTTGCAGAAAGCCACGCTGGATCCCTGCCCCCAGTCTCGGCAGTCCAACTGGCACAGCCTTGGCGGGGTGTGCTGTGACCCACTCCCTTTCTGCAGCTTCCACTCACCCCTTGGTGAGGCTAAAATTTCAGCCTGCATGGGTGGAGGGAGCCCCAGAGCTTCATCGATTTATTGCAGCAGAGGAACCAGCCTGATATTTTTAACAGCATCATAAGTGATGGATGAGGCAAAGTCATGCTCAGGGGCTGCATGTGCCCATGCAGCTATTGCCTCCTGGGGGGTGGTTTGGAGTGAAATGAGATATATCGCTTATACTGCAATATTTTGCTTCCTGTTTTTAGGGTGTAGGGGAAGGTGAGGGAGGGTTGAGCCTTAAGCTGAAACATCCCTTTACATGGAAGAAGCAGGTTGTGATTTGGAGACTGACTTTTGCAGAGGGGATGCTGGCTGCTGGGCTTGAGTAGAAGTGTTTGGAAGATGTGTTTCTGCAAAGCACAAGAGTGTTGCCTGGGAGAGGAGGTTGCCCCAGATCCAGGGATGGGTGTGTGATGGGGTCCAACAGTGTTTCTGTGCAGCCATGGAAGGATAGCACTTGGATTAGCAAATATTACAGTGGGAAACAAACACGCACGTGCTCATCTCATTGCAGAGGGGTCGGCCAGGAGGATTTTCCATGAGAGCTGCCACAGCTGCAGAAGCTCATCCTTGCTGCTTTTAAAAGATAAAGATCAAAGTTCCCCCCCCCCCCCCGGCCCTCCTCCTTCCAGAAAAGGTCTGAAATAAGCCCATGTGAGCAGGATCTCTCATACTGGTTTTCTTCTTTTTTCGTATAATGAAAATGTTTCATCCTTTCAGCTAGACACCAGCCCTGGGTGCTATGCCGAAGCATGCCAGACCTGGCAAAAGTCCAACAGGCATGGTGCAGCTGGGAAACAGGCTTCCCCATTCATCTGGTTTTTGAGCTACAAATCCTGTGCTCATCGCTTGCAGCAACAGCTCCTCAAGCACATTTCACCAGCACAGCATGGACCAGCCCCTGCCAGCCCCAGTGCTGCGTGGTGCAGCTGGAGCTGGGGTGCATTGCCCGTGTGCTCCCTGCAACCCTGGCTGCAGCTCTGCTCCTGGGGATGCTCAGCTGGTGCATCAGGGACATGCCATGGTGCTGTCTGCTGAGTGGTTCCTGCTGCTTGTTTTTCATTAGTGGTGAGGTGATGAGTAGATGGATGGTAATTGCTCTTCACACAAAAAAATAGTCCAGGTTGTGCACTCAGTAGCCCATTAATTCACAGCGAACATCAGCAAGGCCAGGGTGGAGTCCATTGCCCCAGTCCCTGGAGCAGCCTCAAGACTGAAATGTCACAGCTCACTGATTCAGAAAGAAGCTGCTGTCCTACCAAGCAGGGTGCCCTCATCCCATTCATCACAGCTGCCAAACCAGACCTCAAAGAGCAGAAGCGCTTCGTGCATGACAGTGACCGCAGATTATCTGCATGACTGTGCTTCTGCTCTTAATTCTCCCCATGCTTGCCAAAACACCCACCTGACACCGTGGCTTTTCACTGTGGTGTGACTCCACGGGCTTCAGTGTGGTGGAGTCTGAGGTCCCCCAGCACAGGGGGGTAACCAGCCCCACCACCTGGAGATGGGGTATCACACTTAGCAGGGATGGTGTCCCGTTGGAGGTGGCAGAGGGCTGATGGCTCCCCTGTGGCCAGCAGCCTGTGAGTGTGCATCGAGCCCTGCTGACCAATTCAAGTAGACTCCTCTGGCACTTAAATTAGGTGGCGAAGGGCAAACCACTTCTGGAGCAAAGGCACCTGCCTGCTGTGCCTGCCACCACAGCTAGATGTCTGCTGTTGAAAATGTGCCATTGAGGCTAAGGACTGAGCTGGGAGCTCAGCGCTGCTTCTGCTGCAGAGGACAGGGAGGTTGCAGTCGGTGGGAACTTGTCTTTCTCCATTGCAGAGGTTTGCTTTACTCCACCAGATTTTCCAGTCTCCAGTGCTCAAAAACTTTACCAAAGCCAGGTTAATATTTGTTTGCCACATTGCTGCAAGATACTGTCAAGCACAAGGACCTTGAGAAAAACCAGTGAGGCCTTGTAAGAAACTTCTTTGACCTCTTCTTCCTGGCTGAACTTTCGCCAGATTAATCCCAGGCTTGGTTTGAGGGACAAGGGAAAAGTGCAGGCTGGTTCTTACCTGTATACCACTATGAGTCCATGTCTTTCTTGCAATGCCAGAGGGTGCATGTATCACACTTTTGCATTGCCCACACCAGTGTGAGCTGTGGTGCCCACAGCAATGCCCCAGGGAAGAGGGAAGCAGCTCTTACTGAACACCTCCCTGAATGAATCCCGAATGTCCAACCTCTGGAAAGCTGGTTTTTTCCTTACCTTCAGTGGCTGGGAAAAACTGAGAACTAGCACTTTATTTAATTATATATTTTTCTACTATTTTTTTTAAATGACTGTTTTTGAAGTTTCATTGAAGATGTTGTCACTGGAATCATTATATTTCTATAGAGATTATAATGACTCCTTTTGAAGAGTTAGTCTCAGTCAGTCAGTGCTTAATTCACGTATCAATGACTCCATAAACCCTAAATCCATAAATCTGCTGAAACTGCGCTAATCTATTGTGCCAATGAATGCCTGCAGGGGCTCATTGGTGTGGAGGTAATTCGCTTAACAAGCTGCTGCCACAAGGACGGGTGGTCGGCAATGGCAGAGGGGCCTCGTCCTTGCGAGGCAGCCCAAAGTTTTATAACTGAGCCATGGTCAGGGCGAGTGTCAGAGCCCGGTCACTCTCTTTGGTTGATTTACCCCAAACTATTTCATGTCCAAGCCATCAGTCTGACCCCCACAGTCTTTCCTGTCCTCTGTAGAGCTGCGCATCTTGTCTGTGCAGTGATGGTGGGGTGGTTGGACCTTTCTGGCAAGTCCACATCCAGCTGGTATGGAAGTCACGGTGTCACTTTGTTCAGAACGAGCTAGTGAAGCTGTAAGCTGGCTATTAAGCCACTGAAGGCAGTAGCTCCTAACCAGTTATTAGAGAGTTTGCAAACCCTTGCTGCTGCTGCAAAACACTGGATACCTCTTCTGGCTGACTGGAGTCTGCTTAATGACACTATTGTTAACCAGTCCTAGGAGTTTGCCCTTTATTATATTAAATGCTTAATCCCTACGCAGAACTGGAGACCAGAAGAAAATGGTGCCAGACCTCCCCTGGAGCAGTGGGAGTGCGGGCAGCTGCTGAGGAGGTCGGTGGGAATGGCTCTGGCTCACACCCCGGGTGAATGTCACTGTTGAGCAAGTAGGGTGTAAGATTTGAGTATCCCTGACGCTCTCAGCCCCAAGAGGTGCCTGCCAGTCCTGTTCATCTGCAGCCCTTTACAAACGGACCAGTTCACTGGCAATTTTTTTTTTTTCTTTTTCAGTCCAAGGGGATTTATATAGCCGTGTTTTGAAACCTTTTAACGTGTGAGGCTATAATGGAGCCCTAATTGCAGTAGCATAACAGGTGCTGCTGTAAAAATGCCATTTTCTTTTTTGTAGAGTTTAATTTCATTTAAAGTGGTGACAGGGACACAATGAATCGCTCACATGCGCTGGCGGATTTTGCCCCTCCTCCCCGCAGCTCTTGCAGAAATGGGTGCAAGAGCAGTGTACGGCAGCACGTGTGCCTGCCGGAGAGGCTGGCCGTACCAGCTGGCTGTCGTGGTCCCACCAAGCCCCAGTTGCAGGGGCACAGGTGAAGCCTGCTTCAGTATGGGCACCCCCACGGGGACTGTCTTTTGGGGGCCATGGGCCACACCACTGTGAAACAGGGGCCACCTGCTTGTGGGGAGCACGGCCGCCGGCATTGCCCTCCTTGGCCACCCTCCATGGCCACCCTTCACCCACGGGCTCCTGTGCATCTCCCCGCACTGGGCAGCAGCAGCCAGGTGCCTCCAGCATTGCTCAGACAGCAAACGCTCTGCGAACCGCTCGGCCATCCCCTGCCTCTGCATCCCCGGCCCTGGTTCTCCTCTAGCCAGCCACGGCTGCCCCTGGCACAGGGATTTCCCCCACCGATGCACAAAACCAGGCTCTGGTGCCTTTAAGAAAGCCTATATATCACATTTCCCCAGGGAAACAAAAAAAAAACACTCAAAACAGAAGGCAAGCAGAGCAGATGTATTTCTGCAGTGCCAGGGCTGACTCCGTGCGTGTGTTGCGGGAAGCTGTGATGTATCTGGGGTGAAACGAGGCGAGGCTGCCTGGCGGTGTGCTCCCCCTCGCCCCAGCGCTTGTGCCACAGGGGGCAGAGCTGCCGTTGGGGTGTGTGGGAGTCCCGGGCTCCCAAGGAGCTCTTGCAAAAGCTTCGCTATGCCAGAGCCAAAACCAGAAAGTAAATGATCTGCTTAATTGCCTCTATCTCCTCCGGCATCAAAAATCAGTAAGGCAGTGTTGGACCTGGGGAGACGAGACTGACTTTCTTCTGACTTGGGAAACAAGGGCTTCAGATTTACTAAGTATTTACTTACCATCACGTGCCACTACGTCACCTCAATGCATGCAGTAACTGTAACCTGTCTGCACGCGCTTACATAGGCAGACGGCTGTGTTCACACACGTGCACGTACTTGGGGACAGCAAAGGGTCACAGGCCATCACATGTCCCTTCATACGAACGCTTGCAGTGAACATTTCACTCTCCTGTAGTGTTTTCCTCTGCTTCCTTCCTTCTGTGATGCTCTAGTGCTGGCAGGGTAAGTGCAAAATGTTTTTTATTTTACTCGCTGAATCACGTTGCTGAGAAATCTACCTCTGAGTTTAGAAGTCAGTCTGTCTCTGCCCAGCAAATCTTGCAGGGATGGAAGTAAGTTATGGCAACAGACTTAAGACCTAACTTTTCTCTCTACCCTGCTGGAAGGGGATGAAATCCAGTGCTGGCAGAGGCAGGAGAGGGCAGCGTAGAGATCTCAGAGGGCCATGTTCCTCAGGTTCCCTGTGTCCTGCCAGCTCAGACCCTACCCCTGTCCTGATCCCCACATAGCTGCAAAGAGCAAAGCCCAGCAGCCTGCCTCGGACCACTTTGTCCCGCTCTCTGCCAAGATGAGGCCAAGCCTCATGGCAGCACAGCTGTGACTCTATCCCTGAGCCCACAGAAAACTCCTCCGAGCGATGTCGGTGTGGTTTGTGCAGCACCAAACACACCGTGGTGCAGCTGAGGTTGAGCAACCCTCGTCAGTCTGCACTACCTCCTAGCTGGGCAAACCTTGCCAACCTTTCTTTTTCATCAACAGATGTGGTTTAATTTGACCTAATGCTATTGACACAGTTTTGAGGACACGACATGCTCTACAAGCCACAGCATAGCCTTGGTATGCAGAAAACTCCAGTTCACATCCCTTCTAGGACTGAGCCAAACTCATCTGTGTAGAGCTGAGGATGTGCTGGAAAGCCTGGCATTAGTTGGAAGGCTGGAAGGTGGATGAAGCTCTCAGTACCGTGCCTATGCAGCCTTCTTCAGCTGTGCCACTGCGGAGCTGGGCTCTCCAGGGAGCATCACTCCCTCTGCCCGGGAGCTGTGTCCTGCGGCCAGCCCCTCGGTTTGCAGCGGTGCCCGTGCCCCTGCCGAGCATGTGGTGTGGGCACAGCACCCACAGCACCCCCCAGGACAGGGTCCCTACCCGGGAGCCAGGGACCCTCGCTGCTTCTCAATGCCACCAATGCTGGATGTGCTCCCCACTGGTGCTGCAAGAAAGAAATAATACCACCACCACCCCCAGTTCTGAAGTCAGCAGATGGGAGTGAGCTGAGCTTTCTGCTGGTTTCTGTGGAGCCCCTCGCGAGGCCTTGGCTCCCGGTGGCCGTCAGTGCTGTTCCTTCCCAGAGGGAGACTTTTCCCTCCTCCCTGCAGGGAAGCAGCAGCTCCCTCCTCGGCACCCAGCGGCTCCAAACTCCCATCCCCCATGCCGAGCAGCACTGCAGAGCTCTGCCATGGCCAGGTGGATGGACACCTTGGAGCTGGGCTGTCCCCGAGGGAGCCACCGCGCCAACCGCAGGCTGGTGCCTTGTGGTGGGGCATCCCTCTTGCCTGATTTCCCAGGCCAGCAGCTACACCAAGCAATCTGAGGGGGGAGCGGGAGAGAAATCAATTCACAACTCAACTAAATGTTAAGATTTTTCAGGGTGGTTTGGTTTATATATTTATTTTTAAGTGTTTCACATGAAACATTGCCTGACCTTTCTTGCCCTTCTCCCCATTTTGCTTTCAGCTACCTGTGGGTAGGACTGGATGGTGGGAAGTGGCAGTTGATGCTTTGTGTCCCCTGTCATACAAGCACACCTTGGCCAGCCAGACCTTCACCTAGATATGTACAAGGTCACCCAGCCGGAGGTGGCTACTCAGGCTTGCGCCAGGGACTGCTTTGTTGCTGGTGCAAAGCAGAGCAGGCTCCGAAAGGGAGACTGGCACCTTCCTCCTGGGGCAGGGCCTGGCAGACATGCTGGAACCACACAGCCCTGGTCTGAGTCAGGCTTCAGCCCTCTTTTATGCAGGAATCTGGATTTTAGGCCATTTCTAGCAACTTTCCAGAAGAACTAACACAGATGTGCATGAATTACCAAAACTCCAAGGGTATTCCTCCAGTTTTCTGCATTTTTTTGTTTTCTAATCAGCCATTTGAGACACCTTTTCTTGGAAGGAGAGAAAGAGGATGAAAGAAGATGACACTAAAATGTATAAATCCTCCCTCTCTGTGATTGCAAAATAGCAATGGGACTGATAAATCACATTTTAAATCCAAACCCAAATGTCTTCCCCAGCCTGCTAAAAAATCAAAGGATAAACAATGAAGTCAAATTTGTATTGCTTCTGTGGCTATCACACATTTTGTCTCCTGAATTTTAATTTTCTCTCTGGCTTCATCTGCTAAACTGAGATTGAAAAATATTTGGCCTCATGGTGATTATCTTTGTACCACATCGCAGAGGAATGTCAGTCATCTCCTCTTCTTTGACCTATTAAACACTTCTTTCTAATGTATTATTGACTTTTATCAGATTGAAAGAATATAACCAACAAACCTTTTCAGTTTTCCCTATTAAACTTCTCTGGGCTTTTGTTTTTTTCCCAACATCATATTCTGAAATGCAATTCACCCTCTGCTCAAGCTGTGACTGTGGGCTCTGAGTTATTCAGTGCAAGTGCAGTTCAGTTTCAGATTTACTACACACTGCATCACATTGTACAACCCACCATGCTACGGCACTGCGCCAAGATGAAAATAAACCCCCCACAAGCCATGATTCAGGTCATTATGTGCAAACCAGTAATTGCGCTGGTGTAATTTCTCGAATTGCAGACTCCAATCTCTCCATCCCTTCAGTGGCACTGATACGTGGGGATAGTCCTCACTCTTGTGAGCAACCTTTCCAAAGTCTAAGGATGGCTTCTGCTTGAGCTTGGTATTTCTCAAATATTTCTTATGTCTGGGGGGGAGCAGGTAGTGTGAAGTCAGTGTGGATTTATCTCACGGCCACTAACCTTGGTGTGAGCAGAGCTAGCAGTTGCTGTGCTCTTTTGTGAAGTCCTGTTACGCACCACCAAGTCAGGCTTTCATGTATTGTGGGGTCCAATGGTAACAGGAAAAGTCAAATAGATGTGTGGACCCGATCACAAAAAAGCCAGGCATCGGCACACATTGCGTAATATTAGAACTGCAGTAATTATTCATATTTACCTGCTGCATTGTCTGTGAAAAACTACAGAGCACCTCTGGATGGCCTGCCTTCACTGCCATTGATCACGTTTGAATACAATGGTCAATAGTTAAGATCATTAAATAAGATAAAAAGCAGGACTTGGCCTTGGATGTTGACCAGGACAAAGTATCGTATCCTGTTTGGTACTGGCCGCAGCCAGCTGCTGAGTCACAACCCATATCACATCCTTGAACTTAACTGGCCAGGGCTGTGAACAGATAAGCAGGCTAAAGTGGTGCAAAGTATGTCATGAAAGAACCTTTACTTGCTGCAAAGGTCTCTGCCCAATTTTTTTTGTCACGGTCAGGTCTTAAAGAAAAGAGAGTGTGAAACTAGGGCAAGTATCTGCACTTTTCCTTCTTAGGAGGCAGAGCTGGCTCCCAGGCAGTGAAGGTAAACCCTGGATTCTAGTGTCTTCATACAAGGGATGTAAGATCTGAAAGTGGTGTCTGGCATCCCCCTGCCCATTGCTGCAGGAACAGCGAGTGCCCAGACCCCCTCGCCCCACCATAGTGAGCAGCTCAGGGACCCCTGCCCTCCCCACCTCCCCCCTGCAGCCTCCCAGCCTCTGTCAGGCATCCTCTCCCCGCTGCCGCTGCCTGTCTTCCAAACAAACGGCAATGTTGATACAACCAATGATCGGTGTATGGGCACAAGTGGCTCCCGTGCTGATCCAGCTGAGCACTGCGCCAAGGACTCCCGGCTGTGCCAGGAGGCAGTGCCAGGAGTGGCTGCATTTAACTGAATGCACCTTTTTTCCATAGACTCTCAAGAATCTTGTTGTTCCTCAACAAACCAACCCTACGCAGGTTCCCAAAGAGATGTAGGAAGCTGGCTGTTGTATCCTGCCCTCAATCTCTTCCCCGCAGCCCCTCTCTTTTTAGATGTCCTGCATCACTGGATTTCCCCCAGGAGAGGTTACAGCACCTGCGCTTCTTGAAGCTGGGTGGCTTTTAATCCCAAGGCAGAAAGCAAAATGCACTAAGTCTAGGCATACACTTTCGTCTCTGCCTCCAGCAAGGCTGGGCACAGCAGCTCTGGCAGGCAAAGGCTTTCTCGTGTTCATGCTGAACTGGTGCCTGCCTGAAATTGTTAGTGGTATGGACAGCTAATTCCCTGCCTCCCAGCATCACACTGGTGGCACCCAAGTCTGCTCCCCTGGGGGTCCATGCTTTGCGAGGGAGTCTCAGAGCTGATGGATAACAGAAGGGGCAGCACCACGTCAGGGAAGAGACAGGGATATAATATGTTTTGAGAAGGAAAACAAGTAAAGACAACAGAGAAAAAAAATGAAAGTAACTGGCAGAAATAAAAATCTTTCAAGCAGAGGAAAAGAAGACAGATGGGAAGACAGGAGAAAAACAGTGAACAAAGAAAGAAGTGCAGAGAAGTCAAGAAGAGGTTGGAGGAAGGCTGCGCAATCATTTGTCACCAGCTCTTTGCATTAGCTCCCTGAAAATTGTGCAAAGCGGGGGCAGAGAGCTGCGGATTACTGAAGTGTAGCACCACAATATCGTGGGCTGGCCACTAAATTACCATTCAGAGAGTCTCTTGGCTTAGCCTCGCTGCTGCCATGAGGAGAAGGATGTATACTGAAAAACAGATCTATGGGGAAAAGAGTTGAGACTAGAAATTCCATTATATTCTTGGCACTTTGATATTTTTCCTCCCCTTTTGTGAAATCTCAAGGGAGCGCTGCCTACTCTTGCAATAATAATAATAATAATAAAAAAAAAAGGTAGCATATGAGTTGGCATGGTAACTTCATCTACTAAGTAACTAACATGTAGGATTTGCTTCTTGATCTAGAATAATAATGTCAACAGCCCCCAGTAAGATGCTTTCTTGTGACTGACTGCCTATTGCCGACTGGATTTCATGCTTCACTCACACTTGGTGGCCTTGGTGAGACTCACTGTGGTGCAGGGACAGACCTGCACTACACTGACATTAGGGTACGTACTTGCTGGCTTCCTCCGCTACACCCTTCAGGCCAGCATTACTTGATCATGTCCAGGCACTGGTTTGTATTTAATTACTGTTATTCTTTGGGGTTTCTGAAAGGTCTTTAGAATTGAGAAAGTCTGAGAACTAAGCAAACTGGTTCCAATGTGCCCATGCTGGGAGCATTGTGCTGCTGCCCAGCATGGCCAGTAGCCCCAGTAATTCCTGCTCCTGAGCCCTTCCCTGTCCATGGGAATTGGCCAGGGGCTCCGCTGCCCCTGCTGTGCCTCCTGGGCAGGACAGACCACCTCTCAGCAATGCTGGCCAAGCGATGCTCCCTTTCGTGCCTCCTAATGGGGTACGTGCACTGCTACCTTGGAGTGCCCAGTGTTTAGGAAGCAGGGGCAACACAGGGGACAGGATGGAAGCTACTTCTTGTTACTATTTTCAAAACATGGAGGGGAGAAAAAAGCAGCTCGACACTTCTGACACTGTGTCTGTGTTTATGATTGAGGATTAACTGTACAGTCAGACTCCATGCATCTGTACCTCCCTCTGCTCCTCCGCCCAGGGCTGGTACTCCAACAGAAACAAGTACAAAATGCACTGTGCAAACAAACAAGGCTGCCTGTGTTGGGGGGGAACAGTGGACCTCCAGCCCAGAAAGGAGTTGCTCCTTCCCTATCCGTTTTTTTATGTCACTGCAGATGAGTGAGGGGACTGTGACCATCCTGGTCCAGGAGCTGTAGAGCTGCAGCTATCCTCATTGGGGCCCAGGAAGGAAAGGGAAGGGCCAGGGGATCATCCAGAAAAAACTTTGCTTTCTGTGGCACAGCTGCTCCTGGGAGTTGGCTTCTCTTCTCACTTCTTGTTTTAGATTCCCGCATCCCTCAGTCCTTCCTTTACACGGGTCCCACGTAATTTATTTTGGTCCTGATGAGCAGACACTGTCACACTGGTGTAAAGATGATTTGGATCAGCATGGCTTGTTTTAAAAGAGCACAAATCTGGCAACATGATTCTGGCCATAAGTCCGTCTAGCCCAGCACCTTGCCTCTGAAAGCCATCATAAATGGGTGTGCAGAGCGAAGTAAGAAGAAAACAGATACATCAGATATTCCTCCAACTATTTTTGGCTCAGGGGCTTCCTGGGCTAAATGTGGTTTGCAGTGTGCATGTAGCAGCACTCAGCAGGTTCCTTTTCCAGGAACTTCTCCAGCTTTCTGTTCAATGCATGTGAACTTTTAGCATCCAAAACATCATGCAGCAAGGAGTCTCACATGGCCACCCACTCTCTGAAGGACCACTTTCTTCTGCTTGTCTTGAAACTGGGGTTCACTTGGAAGCAAGCTTACACTTTCTGCCCCTAACTGCTGTACTGGAAGAGACAGAGAATGTTTCCTTCAATGTAAAGGAGAAAACGATTTCAAAAGACATGTTTTAATTACTGTGTGGCCTGAAAAGTGAGTTATATTGCTTTAGCGACACTGCTTTTGATTCAGTGCAGCTAAGCAGTACCAAACAGATCAGATACCAGCCCTTCATGGTCTCCACAGCCTCTGCAGGCTCCATCCTTGTTTGATAAATGAACACCACTGCAAAAAAAGGCAAGTTGTAGGGTACTCAAACCCCTTCTGGGCCAGAGTTTGTCCAGTTCTTCCAACCTATCAGCTGTTATAATAGAAGATATATCTTCCCACATTCCTCTCTTGCAGTTTCAGACTGCCACTCCTTCAGCACAGCTGCGTCTTGCTATCGGAGCGCTGGCTTTGCAATCCTGAAGATAGCACGGTGAATGCAGACATACCTGAGTGAGTTTTAAATGAGCGAACTGTTCCTGTTAGTAGTGGCCAGCAGCTAATCCCACCAGGCTCCAGTGTCTTGAGCCACCTCCTTTCTGCCTGCCCCAGCATTAAGCAGACCTGGGGCCAGCAGCCACAGATGCCCAGGGGATCCCTGCTCTGCGCTTTCAGGGCTGGGCCAGCTCCAGGGAGACCTGGACCACATACCAGCACTGAGGGTCTGCTGGGGGGCAATCCAGCCTCAGACCCCCATTGGGTAGGGGGGCTTCCTCCCTGAGAGCATGAGGTGCATTTTCAAACATGGGGCCTCACCTCCCTGCAGGAACCTTTTAAATGTGAGGGGTGTCTGGTTTTGAGGAATTTTGTATCACACAAAGCTACTTAAAACAGCTGAGTGATAACCTCCTCAAAGGAAGATTTACACATTTTTGCATCCAGTTCCCAGTGGCACAATACAAATATATTGTACTTTAGGTAACTGCTTTGCCTAGGGGAGTCCCAGTAAAATCAATGATCTGATTTTTTTTTTTTTCTTCAAGTGAGCAAGAAGCTCTAAGGCCCTTTATTTCCTTCACTGATCAGTGACTCAGAAACATTCTTCAGTGCAGATCTCTTCCCCGTAGAGCTCCCTTTATCTTTTCTGCCCGTGCTGGAGAAACAGGCTATCAAAAGGCAAAAGCAGCTCCTGCACAAACTTTTTTCTTGCTGTATCTAGTCTCTAGTCTGAGGCAAGCAGGGTTTTCTGACAATTGCCTCAGGGTTTCCAGATGAGCGTAGTAGTAAACGCAGGGTTCTGCAGCTCTATTTGCAGCTTTGCATGGGTTTCAACTCCCCCGCGCTTGGCTCCTCACCAGCAAGGTGAGGTGCTCCTGTCTTGTGGTCCCCCACCATCACCCCACCAAGGAGAAGCCACACACGCAGAGCAGGGACAAGGGTCCAGCAGCAACAGCGTGGGAAGTGGAGGACAGAAGTGGAGCGCTGCCTGTGGACTGGGTGATGGCGTGGGCTTGGTCCCGTCGAGAAAAACACAGGCTCGAGAAGGAGAGATGGAGAGCGTGCTTTATGTTTCTTTTGTGAGGATCACATAGTAATGCAAGGAAAAAAATTGTGACTCATGTAGGTCATGGTGCCTCCTCCTGCCACTCGTGAGCACTTGCTGGTGCTCTGGCTTTGATGCCAGGGCTCGGTGTGTCACTGCAGCGCTGGGTGGCACCACGCACCCTCCGTGTGGTGACTCAAAGTGGTGATGGGGGAGGCAAACAAAAGGAAGCTTGACTCTCTGTTCGGTGACTTTTTTCCCTCGCACAGGGCAGGAAAGAGGCCATGGGCAACTGGGCTGTGCCCAAAGCCCCACCACTGCCGAGGGGCGGGGTGAGGGAGATGCCGCACCTTGGGGATGGAGATGGGCTGTGGCTGTGATATGCTGGCAGGGACTTCTGCTATGCAGGTAATCTGTGAAACAGTCCTGCCAAGGGACTTCACACCTAATTTTGTTCCAGCAAGAAATCATCTTTCCCTTTGCACAGGGCATCTGTAAGACACCGCAGCGCAAGTAACAGCAGGCAGCAAAGGGCCACACTGAAGAGGAGTCTTTAAAGCCACAATATTTTTGGATGGTGAGAAGTGATACAGAGCAGGTGAAATCTCTTCACAACCTGTTTTTGTGTCAGTGAAAGCTCCTTAGGTTTTTAACTCCATCATGTTTTTAATTGATGTTAATGATAAGTAAACGCTGCAGCTGATGATTTCCAGCTGAAGCATGTGAGCTAAACCTCCTTAACTAGGGTACTGGTGGTAAGACTGCTGTTTTCTCCATAGCTGTGTGCAGTATTGCTAAAGCAATCTTGCAAGACATCTTGGAGGCCTTGAAGTTGTGCTTTGGCATAATGTTAGGGTGAGGTGAGCTGTGATCCTGGCTGTTCCCTCATGGGTGATGTTCCTCTGACCCTCCAGAGGGGCAGGGGAAGCTGGAGGGAAGGAGAGCTGAAGCTGAGTGTGAGTGCATGAAGCTGCTAAAACCTTTTGTGTGAGAGGGAGCTGGAGCAGAGGGTTTTGGGGTGAGAAAATAACTCCAGCCTGAGCTGGGATTGGGTCCGTATGTTGTTGTGCTGGTGCAGTGCTCCAGCAGGACCCTCTCTGGCACGGGCAATATCTTCCCTGTGGTAACCTGAAGTTGTTAGGTAAGGCCACTGGAAACCTGCTTTTATTGTTTAAGCTGCTGATTTTTTAAAAACTTATGGTATTTGCACCCCTTGAGGTTGGCAGTACTGGAGCTGCAGTGCCTGAAGCACTGAAGTGCTTTGGAGCTGGCGATGCCTAAGCTGCATCGCCTAATTGCCAGGTTGCTGTAGACGTGCTTGTGTGGAAAGGTGGCTGCTGTGGGGGTGCCTTTGCTGCCTCTCTTGTGGGCCTGCTGGGTCCTTCGTGTCAAACCGCATAAGGAGGCCCCAGGCTTCTACAGCTGGGCTTTGAGGTCTGCCTTCAAGCAGCTTTTGCTTTAGAGTCTCGGGCAATTATTTCCCTCTTGGCAGCAGAGATGTGACCACAGGTTTCTGACTTTGTGCTGTTGCTAGGAAGAAGCCCCACATCAAGTGCTCTCTATGCTTATTTTAAAGGAAGGTCTTATCCCTCAGGGAAAAAACAAAACAACTTATTTTTGTTCTGGAGCCATTTTGATGTATGTGCTGTTCAGGCCACTGCACCGGACCAGTGGCACTGACTGTTCCTCCATCAGTTCTGGGAGCATTTGCAGAGCAATGAGATCTTCTGTTCTGCTTTGTGTCAAGGGCACAGGGATGCTGAAATGTCGTGTTGTGGACACTTTGGTGCCTGTGCATCCCCATGAAAACAAAACTATCCTGGAATTTTGCTTCCTGCTGTCTATACACTTATTTTTGAGTTTATCTCAGAGTAACTTCTTCCTCTCTTACTCAAGCCAATGTTTTGCCAGAGATGCTCAAGATGTTCTGTGAATGAGCCCAAGGAACAGATTTCCTGGCTGATGAAAACTGGCAAGGCTCCTCCAAAGTCAGGCGATTAGGAGACAATGATTTTGGATTGCTATTAAAAAGCTTACAAGTCTGTAAACTATTACATTAAGTTGTCTAGCAATATTATCTTGTGAAGTTATGTAAGCCTGCAATAGAAAATGTTTTAAAACTTGGCTTGCTTTGCTTTCCTAAGGGTAATGCTATACCATGAGGCACAAGTCAAAGTAACATCAATGCACCAATTCAAAGGCAAAAAGGTGGCTTTTAAAGATTAAATTTAATGTGTTTTTTAGAATAAAGTTAGGCGTTTTGGTCAGCTGCATGAACAGCTGAGACCCTTTTCATTACGGTATTATTAACGCTGAGTGTCATGAGATGGAACACAGGCCTGAGGCATCTCAAAGCCCCAAAGATATAATAAGGAGGTTATAGCAAGCCAGAAAGATCAGGCAGTTTGTAGGGGCCTTGCTCATACTGCAGTGATCATGATACTTGAGATCAGTTTGGTTCTGATGCTCCTAGTAAGCTCCAATTCCACCTCTGGTCATCGTGATGAACATCTCACCTGCCAGGTGCAGGAGGCAGAGCCTGGCCCTGCCAGACAGCCCCATAGCAGAAAAATGCTTTTAATTTTTTCCAGCTGTTCCCTTATAAAATCACTGCTGTAGTTGTTTTCATGTTACAGGGACTACACCAGGCTGTTTTTCATTTGGGGTTTGCCTGTAACAGAGTTTGTTTAGAGACCCTGTTGCCCAGCTTTTGTAGGGCATACCCAAGACAATTCTCTCCTGTGCTGTTTGTACAGCTGCGTGTGGACTTTTGCACTGTAAGACCTCAGCAGTTTGCATTATGTCTGGCCATTTTATTCTGAACATCTGCTGCAGGCATTCGCGTTAAAAGCTCTTTAACGGCTGTTGGCTGGACTTACCTCTCCTCTAAGACTCTGACCTATGCTCGGTGCGCTATTGCTAATGAGCTGTGGCTTGGTGCTGAGGGTGCTGGAATTCCACTGCTGATCCTGCAAAAAAACAAAAAACGTGGCTGAAGCCATCGGATTTACGAAAACTGCTGCCTAGGTAAGTGAATGCATCAGAAATTTTCAAGGATCCTGTTTCTAGGAGATGGTATGAGGACACACTGACTTCTTTTTCCCCCCTGATTTTTAAGATCCATTTGCTGCTAGCTGGTTCAAACTAAGCTGTCTGTATGCTGTTGCATCCTGTTTATCACTCGGGAGATAAATGTTGTTGGATAAGCCCAGACTGCCAGCCACACTGTCCAAACCTGGAACAGTAGTTGCCATGAAAAAGGCCAGTTCCTTCAGAGAAGTGAGTATTGGTTCCTGTTCAGGGAAGGAGAAATATTTGATTTTGTTACTCGGTGGTAGCACTGAGTATTTCTTAACTCATGAATGGAGATCACGTTTAGTGTCTGAATGATTTGTCTGGATTTAGGTAGCTAAAGATTTCTAACAGACCATAAATCTTCAGCCTGAAACGAAGACATGGGGGGGAATGTAAGACAGGTCTATGAAGTCAGAAGAGGCAATAGAAGAGTTGAATGTGGAATGATCATACCCTTTTTCTGTCAGTACAAGAAAGTGCAATTAGCAGGAGGTTGGCTCAAAATGTAAGAGAAGTTAATTTTTTCCACTACACAGTTCAGCTGTGAATTGCATTGCCAGGGGGATGTTGTAGATGACAGAATTTTATGAGGATTCACAAACTGAGTAGGTAGCCAAGGAGAATGAAAATCCACTGAAGGCAATTAAATACAATGATGTTCTCCTGGCTCAGTGAGACCTTAAACACAGATGTTTGTGGTTGGGAATGGGAGAAGTACACCTTGGGGTGGGAAATCACTGTATGCATGGTCCATACCTGTGTCCTTTACCTGAACATTACTTGTTGCCTGCTGTTGGAGCCAGGATGTAGGGCAGATGGGGCTTCAGTGTGACTGCTCTGGTATTGGAGAATGTCTGCCACAGAAAGCCTCTGTTTGCCCTGTCAAAGACTTTCTGAAAACAAATATATGGATGCATGATAGCAGCTATTCTTCCATTTGTTTAAATGATGTACAAAGTACGGTCAATGCAAGAATAGGACGAAACCCAGGTTGCATTGGAAGCCTGTTATTGACGGAGTTGTGGGCTCTGCTTAGTGCTGTTATGCAAAAAGTATTGCCTTGGAACAGGCAACAGCATGTTTCCATCCTGATAGTTTTAGTAGTTCAAATCTGCTGAGGAAATTTTGAACACCTTTTTTTCCCATCCTTAGGGGTAGATTCCTTTCCCAGGCTCAACTGAGGAGATGTAGCTTTGTTCCAAAGCTTTCTTTACAGAGCTGCTGGAAGAAAATGGCAGGACTTTTATCCTGATGTGTTGCTCTGTGAGTCCTTATTTGTTGGTAATTACTTTGAAATCCTCTGAGGTGATATTTGTTTGTGGTTAATATAAAATTCTAGCTTTATGCTGATAAAGGTGAATTTTGTTCCAAGTAGTATCTATTCAACATAATGAATAAAAAGGTCTACTTCATGTTTTCTTTGTCCTTCATAGCTAGAGAATATTTCTATTTCTGTTTTGATTGAAGCACTCCAGTTGCAGCTGGTTCACTTGTAGGTCTCTGAGATTTGCAAGGGACCTCACATACTCTTTTGTGCTTGCCACCTCATGTTCCTGGGCAAACATGTCAACAACATTTAGCTGTCTTCTCTAGCTGATTTTTTTACAGGATCAGTCTGGAACATACTTTTCATCAGTCTTTCTCCTGTCTATTAATAGAAGACATTCAGAGCCACCTGTTTATTTTCATGAGGACTTCTATGGTATTTTGAAGTAATTTTTACCTTTTACCTCCCATCCTCAGGAAATCGCGAAACTCTGTAATATTCACATGTGTGTACCTGGCATACATTATCGAGAACTGGTTCCCATGTGGGTAAGTTGTTTGAGGGCTGAAGTTCAAGTTCTTTTGTATGTCTTAGAAGTTTTATTTGTTTGCTTTTTATAAAATTACTTGGGAGAGAGAAGCATTTGTGTTCCTGGCAATATTGTCCAAAGCTGCCTTGTATGCTCACAAAAGCTCTTCATAATTAGGAGAAAATTTACTTGGTCATCCCAGTCTCGGCGCGGGGCCATCCCCAAGCCATCTAGCTGGGGATGTTTCCCTCCTGCCTCTTCTGCATCAATAAGGGTGATTGGGTAATAAATACATGTTTCACTTTTAATTTTACTTGGGGAGAAAAGTTGGAAGTTGCTAGTGATTTGTTGGCAAAGTTCCCGTCTTTATTTCTAATGTATGAAACAGTTCTCGGTGGCCCATTGGTGTTCTACCCTTACTTGCATAGACACCTTGTCCATGGAAGGTTTGGTACATAATCTTGCTGTAGCAAAGCCTTTGGTGACATGAGAGCACTCCTCTCTATCTTCTTCACTGCACCCTTCTTGTTTAGAGGTAGTGCTGAGTGATTTTCCACAGCATAACCCATGTCAAGAATCTTTCACCTATTGTTGGTCTTTTTTTGCACAATGTCACTCAGAGGTAGGGCAGTGTCCCCGCTTCCTCCAGCCAGGGCGCCTCAGAGGTCCATCACTTTCTTGTTCTTCAGTTTGATGCAACCTACTCCTGGCTCTCTGCACGCACTCATGCTGACCAGATCACTGCTCTCTCCATTTTGCCTATGACCTGAGCTGATTTTCCAGCTGGTGTCTCTGTGGGTACATTCTGGAGACCTCCTATCAGTAAGAATTCTATTGCTCAGGGTTGATCTTTGAGGTTCTGACTTCTGTCTGAGGCAGTTTGGTTAGGACCAGTCAGTAGAGGACCACTAACTGGTCCAAGGCTCATAAATAGCCATCAGCATGCTCTTTCCTCCATCTGAGAAATAACTTCTGACAGGCTGAGTGGTCAGCCTTGTCCAATCCTCATCTCCATTTCTGGACATGAGAAACCAGTTTTGCCTGGTCTGAATGTTTATATCTTCTAGATCCTGTCACTGCCAAGGTCAGAAATCCCCCTGGTCCTGTGCACTGGGAATATGAGGAGTGTGAGGCATCTTGCATTGCAATTAGGTGTAACTCCCATGCGCTCCTTTCTCTTACACTTACGGTAAGAGGAAGAAGTAGTGAAAAATGTGCAAAGCTAAGGAGAAATGGGCACTCAGTCAACTTCTTTGTTGTGTGAGGATGGTACAAAAGTTGTTTTGTTTCTTGTTTTTACATTAGCAATTCAGGTCTTGTCTACCCTGTTTGTTTTTTCTTCACTGGAGAACTAATAGTATTATGACAGTGCAAGTAAAAGCTGACGAATTTTGAGTAGAATTGCTTTTCCTACAGAATCTTTCAAGCAGTCTGTATTTAGCTAACATTTATCTAACTCCACTCCTAACCAACAGTTGGAAGAGAAAATCTTTGCAGCTCAACACCTCCTCCTCTCCCCCTTTCACTAGAAGCTGCAAAACCTCCCACTCCACTTCTCTAGATCTTCTGAGGAGACCTCTGCCAAAACACAACTTGATGTTTGATTTTTTTTTTTTTTTTTTTTTTTTTTTAAGTAAGAAAAAGCAGAAAACAAAACACTTCCAGCCTCTCATACACAAAGAACCAGAACAGGGCATGAATCCAACTTGTTTCCCTTCCCATATTTCCTGAACATGTACTCTCACAGAGGCAACCAAGTCACTCTGCTACATGCTCTTACCCACCAGCCTTGCTATGGCTCTCTGGCAGGAGCAGTATCAAGGGTATCTCCAACACAACCCTGCTCTTCAGGGTGGGCAGCAAAGCAGGGACTTTCCCAGGCTCCTGAGTGTTTGGTAGCAAATGAGATCCTGTCTTTGAGAGCTCAAGACAATCTCCTGGGCTATGCCACCAGCCCACAGTGAAGACCCTGGGTTTCCATCGTAGTCATTGTTTCTGTAGCTGTTAATAGTTTCTCTTGTAATTTATGGGTGTGGAGGCTTTTTTCCAAAGCAGAGCGTGGCCAGGGTTCCCAAGGGCTTCTCCAGAAGGTGGCAGGCAGAAGCATCTGTCCCACAGTCACCTGCCAGCATTGGGGAGAGGCTGTACTAGGGTGAAACCGGCTGTGCCAGACCTTGGGAACTGGCCACCTCGCTCTGCTGTGGGCAAAGTCTGCACGAAGGATATGGAAGAGGCTCCCAGCCCAGACTCCCGGCCAGCTTATGGGTGAGGTCTCCGCTGGGACAATTGAATGAGCCCTGTGCAGTTAGATCCTGGCTGGGGGCGGGGTGTGTGTGTGGGGTGATGCCAGGGCCGCTGGGCAGTCTGCAGGGCAGCAGCCTGCACATGCCAGGCCAGAGCCAGTGGCAGGAAACCAACATACATTATTTTTTTTAAGAGCCTATTTTGTTTCTCTTTCCTGTCTAGAAACTCTTTTCCTTAAAACCTGCTAATCAGCTGGGAAACTTCACTACAGGCTCCTAACCACTGACAGCAGCCAGGCTTGCTTTCTTCCTACCATACAAGAGAAGTTAAGTCCTGTTCCCATTGACATGTAGGCAATGTCAGTTCCAAGAAGATCTCCAAAAGCCCTCCTTTTGACAAGTTTCTTTACCTACAAGACCACAGCTTCCAGGAAGGCTCCTCTTTCTGACCTTTACCAGCCACAGGTGAGCAGAAGCTCTGGCATCTCACTCGTGCTGCACAACTGGTCCCTGCTCGGCCAAAAGTGCAGGGACAGCCCTGGACAACTCAAAGTTGATTTACTTGAGAGATTGGCTCACATCTTCCTCATTTTCATCCTCTAAACATCCTGAAGGATGTCACAGGAGGCTTTCTTGCATGAGAAATCGCTGATGGACATCTGTGGATTGGCTTTCCAATCTCCCTGTCTTGCTACCATTCCACACAGTGCCACTGCAACCATAGTTTGACTGATGGTCAAGAAATACCAATGCTTTCAGTTAATGATTAACAAAGTGGTGTGAATCTATCAAACTCTCATCATCCGAGACCCTCATCAGGTGCTGCAAAGTAAAATGGAAGCTTCAGCATGTGGTAAGGAAGGGAATGCAGAGTCCTGGTGTATCTCTGATTTGGCACATGTCTACTTTGCAGTTCTTCTACTACTAGACAATGAAATGTCAGCATCTCCTGCCCCCTTATCCTTAAATACCCCTTGGAATCCCATGGTTCCACTATGTGAAACCTGCTTCAAGCCTGATTTCTTCTGCAACCATTCCATAAGCAACAGTGCAACCTGCCAAACATCCCATATCTCCCAGACCTGTCCCAGGACAACTCAGGTGCCACCCTAGGGCTTGCAGGCTAAATACACAAATTCTTACAGAAATTTCATTACTTTAGGAAGCACAGGCAAAAGACTCCAACCCAGTCACTGACAATTTGCACCAGCGGTAGGAGTCTTCTTCCCCATCACAAAGGTTGTCCAAAGAGCCCCTCTCCAGAAATGCTTTCTCTGAAGCTCCAGTTTGCAGGTTGGAGGTGGGTGGCTGCTGCCTTCCGGAGCTGACTGTTCTCTGGAAATCATGCTGGCAACTGCATTAGGAAGACAGTCCTGGAGCTTTGTCCTGTCCTATTTAACTTTGAGTAGCTTGCAAAGAAAACCTTGACAGCTTGCATCTGTAGACACTGGTCGAGTGGTAACTCATGAAGAGGACCTTGATGCTGAGTGGACCCTCTTGGTAAACTAGGTTAAAGAAAATTATAAATAGGTTGTTTATATTGGCATGGCCAAATACAAGGACGTCGATCCAGAAGAAAAGAGTTGGGATGAGACTTATGGTGTGGGAGGGAGTTTCAGGGAAGCCAGTGCTTCTGAAAGCTGCTGGAGGTGCAGAGGGGAAGGTCATGGTGGACAATAAGAAGAGGAGGTGTGGACATGTGCTGTGCTGATAACGAGAGCTAACACAATTCCCTGATGCATAAAGCAGAGAGCGAGTGGGAGCGGTGAGATTGTTTCCTCTGTGTTCAGCACTGGTGCAGAGGCAGTCTGGATGCCGCATCCAGCCCTTGTGTGCCTGGGTTTCCTGATCTATCCTACCTGCCATGGCAGGGAACAGGGGAAACACAGGAGACTGAGCCTCTTGTGTGGCCTGGGATCATACCATCTAATATTAGGCACTAAACTATGGTCTCAAAGGTGGGAGCAGGGTTGCCTTGTATAGCTTGTTGAGAGAGTGTCCCCCCCTGCTCAGCCCCGAGGGGGTGCAGGTCAGGCATAGCTCTGGCTGGGGCACCCTGCTCCCTGCATAACCCAGAGCACTCAAAGCAGTCAAGGGGAGATGGCATCACGCTGCACATGCACCTTCACCGGGAGCGGGCTGCTTGGCGGAGGAGGTGACAGATGAGTGCATGGCTACATCCACCGATCGTCATTGCACTGCCCATGGTGTACTGTGAATTGAGTTGCCATTAACCTCTGCACTGTTAGCTGCCGCTCACCCATCTTAATTATAAGCAGAAGAGATGATGGTGCCTTACAGAGGGGGAAGGAATGAATGTAGCAGTTACGGGGCACAGAGCTGATGTGTACTGGATCTAGCCTGAAACCAGCATAAAAATGTGATTCCCTTTTGAAATAAAATCAAGCCCTTTAAAGAGAGAGGGGACTGGAAAGCTTTGAGAAGAGCCAGCTCAGGGCAGGGCACACCCCACTTACAGTGTGAGTTTTCCATGCCCACAGCGGGACAGTGGCTTGAATGAGGGTTTGTCACAGAGCTGGCTGACATTGATGGGAGATTCTGTTCTGGGCTGATGAAGAAGCTTCATCATCCACAGTCACAACCAGCAGTGTAACATTTGCTGGGAAGATAGTGTTTCGTAAGCACATTAAATGCCTTGTCAGTTTTTGATTATTTTTTTTTAATGGGTAACTCAGATTCTCCCCTCTCCCTCCTGTAGGGTGGTGTACTACAAAGACTGTGTGATATAGAGACAGGTAGAGGGAGGGGAACATCTGTCTGACCATGTGGTTCTTCACCTGTTGACTTTCTTTTTTCAATTAAAAAAAAAGTCAGTTTCAAACTAAAAATACTGTTTAGATGCTTTTTGTCAGAAATGCTAGTAGAAAGCTTTTTTTTAAAAAAAAAAAAAGTACTTTTTTCAACTGAAACTGTTGACTTGAACTCAGTACATTTTTATTTGGAGCAGCACAATATGTCAAACTTGCAATCCACTGAATAATGTTATTCTGACCTGTACTGACTAAAGAGCCTCTGTCCCAGAGGGTAACGGGGTGAGCGAGCCACCCTGCCCCTGGGATGTCCAGGAAGAAGATGCGTCATGGCACACCACCAGGATAAGGGCTGGTTCTTGGGGTGCTGGGGGGGTGGGAGTGGGTGTCACACGGGCTCATGTTCATCACTGTGATAAGTAACCTCCAAGGGAAGGTGAGGATGGAGCTGGCAAAGCTCTGCGCCTACGTTAGTGAGGGACTAAATAAGACTCAGATGAAATTCAGTGTTGACAGAGGCTAACTAATGGCTCTTCAGAAGATTAATTTGAAGTGCTTAGACTTTATTGGGTTGCCCAATTAACTGTGACAGCCCAAGGAGAAAACAAACCAGCGTGTTGCTGTGGATAGCCAGTTCCAGCTCCCCGAGCAGTGGTGAGGTGGGTGCAGGGCGTTAAGCTGCCAAGATGTAGAAAATGAGGCTGAAAAACCACCACACTAGGATTTGTAATGTCTGCAATCAGGTGGGTCTTTGATCTTTATCCACAGGCTGGTAGGGGTGACAGATGTGCTGAGCACATCTTTCCCCTCTGAGAGCCTGGCACAGCAGGGGCTGTCACTCAATGGCCAACATGACCAGCAAGCATGGCCTTGCAAGTCAACGCCAGGCCAGCAGGAGCCTCGTCCAGGGGAGCAGTGAGTGGCAGGGCTTTGCTTTGGGATTCTCATCACAAAGTCAGAGGGATTAATTAGTCATAGTCTCACATGGCTGTGAAAGAAAGTAGAAGAAATATTTCTGCTATCTGTCAGGGACAGAGCTCATTAGAAACCCAGACCTGCTTATGGAGTGCAGCTTCGGACAGCTGAAGCTGATACTCCTATAGCATCCTGGTGCCCATCCTGCCATCGTTTCCAGCTCCTTCACAACCCCCTTGGCAGTCTGATCAGATCCTGCATATCCTAGACAAGGGGGCAGCCCCACACAGCCAGGGACCAAGGAGGGGAGGAGGCAGGGTGGCAGAGGTCTCCATTTAGGTAGCGATTAGCTGCCATGAAAGATGGTACTTTTGGCAAACGGGAGCAAGAAAACTATTTTGTTGTTGTTGTCTTTTTCTGTCCTTCCACACTTGACAAAACTAGGCTTTGTATTCAGTCCCCATAAACAGACACAATTGCACCTGGGACATGTCTTAATTGGTTTCTCAATTTTTCTAGTGGAGAAACAACCCTGTGAAGTCCTAACTATTAGCTAATGGTTCACTCCAGGACAGTAGGACTATAATAATGCTCTTAAATAACTTACTTTCGGTGTTTACCTACAACTGGGTGTGCAGTTCTGTGACTCTGCTTCCTGCAGGAGCACCTCAACCAGGCTTCTGGAGGGTGGTCCAAGGCTTTGCTTCAGGCCAGGTTTCCCTCCAGGTTTGGGCCCCTGTGAGCATCAGTAGAGGCAGATGATGTCTCCAGAGGCGATGAAGGTCTATGCTGGGATACTACCCTGTGCCCCTATCTCAGAAGGCAAGTGTGAAAAGGGGTCAGGACCGCAAAGTATCAGGGCAGGCAATAAGCGCATAATGCCAGAGGAAGCAAGTCAGAAATAATTAACCTTATGTAATGAGGCTGAAAGGCAATACACATAAAACTGCTGAAGGGAAACAGTCTTTCCCTGGTACGTCGGCTGTGGAAGTCATTAGCTCAGTGCTGCGGTAGCAAGTCCGAGAGCAGAGCAGGTAGGTGCTGCCCCTCATCCCTGCTGCAGGGGTCAGGTTCAGGCTGGATGATGTTAGAATCCATTTGAAAGCATTGCTTTGTTTTTTGATATGTTCTGGGGAATTGTACATAGCCAACACTGAATGCTGAAGGTTTCCATAAACATCGCTCTCACTCATGCACAACTTCTGAGATGCAATTGCAGTTGTAGGAAGGTGATTTCCTGGGGTTTGTTCCTAAGGTTAGTAGTCAGTAGGGATCTTTGAATACTAAACCCAGGAAGCGTTGATGTGTGGCTGATGTAGGATAGGCTGGATAACCTTGCCTCCTGGCACGTTGTTATATCACGGTGCGCAGCTCTGTCCCCTGTCTGTAAGCTGCTGGCCCGGAGGGATTGCAGGGTGATGCTCCCTTCCTTGCTAACATTTCGACTGGGTGCAAATGGCATGAAGTTGTCCTTTGTTTAATGGGGAAGGTCACGTCTGGGCATTGTTTCAGGCTCTCTGCAGTTCCCAGTTGCTTTAGCAAACGTAACGGCTAAAGGATGATGTTTTCATTGCAACTCCGGCTGTTAAAATAGCCACCTCCTGAAGCACAACGGAGACAGGACAGCAGGTTGGGGGTTAATCCATAGTGTTTGAAGGGGGTATATTTTATTTTATTTTGTATTTTATTTTTTATGCAGTCTTCTGACATTGTGCACCTGCTTTTACAGGAATGTGACAGGGCTTTTAAAATATGTGTGGCAGATGTGGAACGGAACTGTATGACTGTGTACTGCTTGTGCACAGGCAAAGCTGGTTCAAAAAACTCCAGAAGTAAATCAAGCATGTGAAATTCGAGATTTTGTAAAAAAATTGGCTGAGTTTGCAAACACTATAGCTAGCTCTAAAAAGACTTGAGGGGTTTTTGGTTTTCAAAATAGCACAACCAGATGGCAATAGGCTATTTTTGAACTTTGGTTACATAATTTTGCTAAATATTTTTCTTCCCTCTGCAATTCAAAACTATCTATAATTCATGCCCTGCTGGTGCCGTGCATGGTAGTCTCCTAATAGAAAGGCATTCCTAATGTGCTCCCTGCGCCAGGGAGCAGCCAGAGCCAGGAGCCAAGATGGTCCCAGGTGGGATGTGCCCTCCTCAGCGGCATGGTCCCCTGGGGACCAAAGGCACGAGCAAAGCAGGGCTCATTGTGGGGTCCATCAATAGTCCCAAACACTGCAAGTGGTAAGCCAGGTCTGGGCAAGGTGTGGGTCCCAGGTGAGGCAGGTTTGGGCCAGGAAGGAGTTTTGGTGCCCATGGAGAAGGGGCATATCACATTTAAGCTGTCTGAGGGGAACATCAAGTCCAGGGAGAAGAGAAGGTGATGGATATGCAAATAAAAAGGGCCCCAAGGAGTCCATAAATCATAAATCAATGCAAAGGGGCCACAAACACTGCTTTAGGGGAAGGCATGAAGGTCTTTGTGTTCACCACACCATTCTGACACACCAGAACATGATGTTTTTTGGAAGAAAAAAATGTTTGTACCTCTAGTCTTACACATCTATTGCCTTTACTTGAATGGTGAGAAGGGAAGAAACTGTCCCTTTTCGATGCTGAAGTGACAGGGCTGCAAAGCCCCAACTGGAGTAAGCCTCGTTGGAGAGCCTAAGGGCCTGCTGACAAGATAGAAATCACACTTCTCTAGAAACAATGTAAATTGTAAAAGCTTTTATAGAGCTTTTTTCCTCTTTGAGAGACTTCAGAGATCTTTATGAAAGAGGTCAATGTTTGTTTTTCTTGTTTCAGCCTTCAGCATGACTAGAATTAAGGAGTCATTTCAGGTAAGGAGAGTTTTCCTGTTTTTCAGTCTGGCTTTTTGCACATAGCTGCAGTGGGTACAGTTTGCTTCACTGCTTCCTTGCTGCACTTGGTTTCTCCCATGCTGAAGGCATTTGCAGGCCTTCAGAGGAAGTGAAAACTCAGTTATGTTTTAAAGAAGTAGCTTAAAACAGGTTTTAGTAAATGCCAGTTAAAGGATGCTTTCTGAAAGACTGAATTTTGGTTTAATACTGTAAAAAAAAAAAAAAATTCAGGTTGCCAGCATCCTATTACTCCATAAAAATAATAATTCATGATAACACAAATAAAATTTGTACCTGGTTTTCCGTCCTTCTACTAATATTTTCCTGTTGATTGGGTCATATGCATGTATTTGTCATGGGTTCTTAGTTGTACTGTACATTCATCATACAAAACAGCAAATAACTCCTGGCACTAGACCAAGCTGAACAAATACCAATAGATGATTTTCCACCAGGAAAATGAAATTTCTTGCAGAAATACTTTTTCATAATCTAACTGATATTACTGGAATGGAGTTGCTGAGGGTGGAGCATGGTTCAGAAAAGCACTGTTCTCAAATTTGTTTTTATATCAAAATTAATGCCCGAAAATCCTTTCTTAAATATTTGACTCACATTTTTGATTCAAATCAGGTCTATTCTTAAGATTTTTAAATAAGAAATTTGCTACAAAGCAGGATTCTGCTTTCCTGCCCAGTACTGACGAGCTCTCTTCCTCCGGTGGCCCAATTCTGACACCTTCCCACCAGTGCTCCTCTGTGATCACCCTGCAACATCTCCTGGGTCAAGTCAGTACAGACCCCATCAGTCTTTGGATTAGCGAGACTGGAGTCTCCTTTCAAGCATGGGGCTCAGTCCTGCTTTCTCCTTTTTTCCGGACTCCCTGCAAGGTCACCATTACCTTCTATGGGCTTGTGAATTCAGCCCTGGCATTCCTGACCCTGATCTGCACGGGGGTAAAATCTTGATAGGGCCAAGAGCCCCACGACAACTGCCGCTTGCCATGAGGAGCTCAGGGGGGAAGGCTCCCACAGTTATTTGCAGCAGAGGGGAAGACAGCCCTTTTCCTTTTTTCCTTTTTTTTTTTTTTCTTTTTTTCTGTTTCTTCAAGTGTCCCAGAATAAATCTATCCATGCACAAATATTTCTGCAGTATCACTGGAGAGAAGGAGAGGGATGGGTGGCTCAGACCAGTCTACTTAGCCCAGAAGAATAACATTTTTTTTTTCAGGTTGCTCTGATTCCAATTTCTTAAAATATTTTGTTTTGGGATTAAAGCCAAAAAAACTCAGCTATTTGCACAACCCCAGTCTGAGCTTTCTGGAGTGGGGTGTTGCCTCTGTCTACTGGAAAGAGAGACAATTCATCAAGCCACAGAAGTCTCATTGCTCAAACACATTTCTGCTGTCACCCACAGCATAACATTACCCCACACCACACATGGTATGTGGGTCTGCCAGGTCTCTCAAGGTCTTCTGCCTTCTCCATGTCTGTGAGACTACTGACTCTGCACATGTTGGGTTGTGTTTATGTTTGCATCTTGAGCACCTTATGAGAGCTGAGGGCATGGTAAAGTGACTGTGCAGCTGTGAAAATCTTGTCTGAATTTCTAGGTCTTTCCTCACCATTTTCCATCTTCTTCTGTAGTCTTATGGTCCAGCTCAGATCATGCTGCCAGTGGCTGTGAAAACTGCTGGCACTTACCTTCTGGGAGCAAACATATGGGCCCTCGGGAGCTGACTTGGCTCAAAAAGGGTGGCCTAGGAGTGGTGGTAGCCAGGTGGTTCTCCCTAGAAAGGAGATGGTTACTCCTTGGTCCCATTGCTGGTGCACCACTCTTGCAGGACCAGCTGAAGCAGTGTGCTTTTCTGCTTTTCTAGCTCTCCTTGCTCATTTGAATCAGTTGAAAGGTGACAAGCAGACGTGTTCACTTCTTCTTCCAGTTACTATGAGCTCTTTTCCCCTATGTCACACTCAGCCTGGACCTTCCTCCTGTTTCCTTTTGTGCAGCAAGTAGCTCACAGCCACAAACCAAAATAGCAGGGCTTATGACTAAACCAGAAAATTTAGAAGGGGGGGGGTGGAAGCTGGTAGTGCTGGGTGAGAAAGCAGTGACAAGGACACAGGGATCTACAACACCGTGGGAAGACCACAGGCCATTGGGTTTCGGGAGCCTGGGATGCTGCTGTGAACAAGCTTGCAGCCAAAGTGGTGGGGTTTTGCACTGGAGAAAGGGGAGCCTGGCCCGCTGCCTTGGAGGGCAGGAGGAGCTGTGTGAGGATGAGCACCTTCCCCTGGAGCTGCTCATCCCACCACTCAGTGAGAATCAGTTGTGGCAAGTGAAAAATTTGGGTAGGAGCACACCACAAGGGTAGGACCGGGGCTGGGAGCCACAACTCATGCTGCAAGGAGGAGGAAGGGGAGGCTCTGCCAGGCCCTGGGGCAACATGTGGAGCGGGCCACCCTTGTGAAAGGTGCACGTAGGGCTTCATTAGCAGGTTTAGTTCATGTCTTGCTGTGTTTGGTGGTGAGGAAGCACTCACTCTACGTGAACCAGCTGTAGGACTTGTCTGTAGAAAATGTCCTAGATTATTCTTCAGAAGGGACGGGGTGTCACAAAGAAATCAGATAACACATTTCACTGAGCCTTGGCAAAATGGGAGTTGCTAATTACCTTCAGGGGAGCGCCCTCAGAAGTGCACTGACTGCTTGCTAACAGGGTGCAGAGCCTTTCTCCTCCAGGCCTACAAAGTTTCTTCAGCCTAGTGAATATGGGCTGGATCTCCTTTCTGGCCAATAACTCACAAATGTGCTATTTTCCGAGCTCACTGGCGTGCTCAGAGCTTCTCTGTTTGGAGTAACTTAGGACGCGGTTTTTCCATAGCAGCTCTCTGGTTTTATGCATGATCCATTTCATTCTAGGTTGAATGCCTTTTTCTGTTTTAGCATAACACATTTTGTTGAGATTAGCTGAGATATTTAAGAATGGGGATTGCACTTACAATTAACACCCTAGTTGAATCTGATTTGCCTTTCAACTAGAGGCATGGCCCAAAAGTCAGGCCAGGAGCTATGGAGCCAGTGGAGACGGTTGCCCCAGAGGGAAGCCTTTGCTGGAGCAGGACTGAGCTGTGCTGACGGGGTTGGATCAGTGGTGTTTGGTGTCAGAAAGGTAAATAGAAGGTTTTGTTTATAGTGGTGGCAAAGGAGAACTCTTTCATCAGCTTCCGGGCTATGCCATTTTTTTCAGAAGCCAAATTTTTTGGGGGATGCAGCAGGGCTTACAGGTGAGCAGGTGACCTCATTGCAATGTTTCACTGAAGCAGCTAGGGGTAAAGCATGGCTGTTGGCTCCTGATCTCAAAGCCCATCACCCAGTCTATCAGCCAGGTTTCCCCGGGCAGTGACAAACAGACATGGCTTGAAGTGAGGCAGCCACAGCTGGCGATCTGTGCTGGCCCTGTGCCTATGAATTGGGAACACAACTCTCCAGCACAGACACACTCACAGTTTTGGGCTCCTCTTGGTAGCTGGCTTTTCTATTTTTATCAGTGGGAGGCTCATATTTTTTTTCCCTTGTGGTGTTCAAACCTCTAAGCAAGTAGGCTGCTTATTTTCAAGCTGTGAGAGGTGGCTACCTCTGGTCTGGTGAGGATGAGTGTCTGGCGGCAGCAGTCAACATCTGTCTCTGGCAAGGCAGCAGTAAAACAGCAAGAGACTGAGCTGTGTCATGAAGATGATGGCTGGGAAGAGGCTTAGGCTGAACCTGGTCTATTCACCTTCCCCTCCCAGACACAGGTGCCTGTTTGGCAGTCAGTCAGTCCTTCGTGGAGAACGATGGCCAGAAAACATCAGAGATTTGCAGCCCTGGGAAGCAACCAGGGCAGAGGCAAGGCCCATGATCAATATTCATGGTGGCCCCAGCAGGTTGCTGGGTCCTCATTAGAGAAAACTGAGCACTGATAATATTCTCACCCTTATGCTAATGTCTGATCTTTCATCCCTCCATCAGCAACACCTCCCACCCCATCTGAGCTCAGTGTCCTGGAGAATAGTGTGCTTAAAGGTGAGGTCAAGGTAATTTCAAGAGGTGCTAAAAGAAAAAGAGAGGCAGGCTGGCAGCCAGGAAAGGGAAAATTGGCCCCATTGTTAATGGAAGAAAAGAACATCAGAGAGCTTTTTAAAATGTCAAGAGTGGAGTATTGCTGTGTGCTCTTTGCTTATAGAGTAGAGTTTGAGGGAGGTTTGCCTTAAATATACCTTCCATACAAATATACAGAAACATGTTTTTTAGTGAACTTTAAACATTAGCTATAATAGTCTTTGGATAAAAAGGCAGTCATTATTTCTTCGAACACACTCTCTACTGCCGAGCAAATGTTCCAGTGTGGCAGGATGGTGGCTTTAAAAATAACTGTTCACTCCAGAGCCTCCGAGTGTGGCTGGGAGGTAAATTAAATGTTTGACTGTGAGCAGTCATTGATGTGGTCCAAGAGCTGCAGCCAGCAAGTGCTCATTTCACTGAAGCCAGTGGAAATACGAGGCAGTGGGAAAAGCCTGCAAAAAGAAAGTTTAGGCATCTTCAGGAAGCTCCAAGCCTTTGGGGAGCTGTTTTTAAAAGTCATGACTTACTGAACTGTTATGACACCTGTCATAAAAATCACAGGACACAGGGTGGAAGGGCACTGACAAGGTGTTATCTCAGGTGACTTACCTGTGTCATTTCTCAAGGTACTCGTCCAATGTCTTCTTAAACTTCCAGAGATGGAGACACATGTGCCTTGGCTCAGCAGCTCCAGTGCTTTGCTGCCCCCACTGACCCAAAGCTCTGCTGGATTTTGTCTGCATCTCCCTTGCTGTAACTTAGATTATTTCTGTCCTACCCACAGTAGAAAGGGGGAGAAATGTATTTCTTCTTTTCTTTATGTCCTTTGAATTCATCCTCTCTTCTCTAGCAGAACAGACCCACTTCTGACCTTCCTACGCAAGTTGTGGTTTTGTGTCCCAGCTGTCATCTGCTCTGAACTCCCACCAACAAGCTCAAGACCTTCTTAAATTGCCTCCAAACTAAGAGCAGTAACTCAAGCTAAAATCTTACCACTGTTGAACAGACTAGAATTGCTTCATGTGGCTTAGCAGCAGCAATCGTGTTTGTATGTCACAGTATGGTATTTGACTACTTTGCAGCAGCAGTGTTGATTCATGGTCAGGTTGTGACCCCCTAAAACCTTCAGATCCTTTCCTACCTAGCTGATACCAAACTAGCTTCTTATCTCCTATAAACATGAACACCTTTTCCTATCTACAGTTGGGACTTTGAATTTGTCTTCATTTAATTTCATCCTATCTTTTTTTTCAGAATATTTCTCTGATTTTTTGAGATTACTTTACATTCACTTGTGATCCAGCATGAGGCAACCTGCCCCATGCCAAAGCTGTTTGTAAATATAATAAGCATCTTTTCTATCCCGCTATTAACATTAGTGATAAAGATACTGAAGGATGCAGGACCCCACAAAGATGTCTTTTGGACTATAAATACCTCCAGTCTCACCGTGAGCGACTGATTGCTGAGTACGGTTGATTACAGCCATTGAGCACTGCTGTATCCCTTAGTTATAGTTTCCTGGTTACTGCAGACTGTTCCCCAATGCAGGGGTCTCCCGGACCCCAGCACCACTGACGTGGTTAGGGAAGCAGCGAGCCCACTGGTGCTGGCAAGCGGCACGCCTGCTGTGCCAGCCAGCTCGCCGGTGGGCATGGCGGCAGCCCGGCTCACCTCCCCCTTCCCTGGGCTCAGTGCTCCAGCATTATTGTGTTCTTCGTCCTGGACTCAATACCTATGTATTTTCCAATGGGAATACACTTTACTGTGACAAGAGGGAGGAAAGTCATGGGAAAGTTTCATGTTTGACAAAACAGCAGTTTCGTAAGAAATTACAGGAAATGTGAAAATATTGGTACTGTCTCCACTTGTCGATTTTCAAAATAAAAAATTCTTTTATTTTTTTCCTCTCAGTCAGGTTTTCTTTTCCACTCCCTACTCCCATCACCACCTCCCCTCCACTTTTCCTCCATCTGCTTGCCAGGGAAAGTACAACGTTCACATATTCTTTCCAAACCTTCCTTTTTCCACTGTCTAACCTTTCAAAACTTCGATTTGGAGAAGTTAGAGAATGGGGGTGGGGAAAACACTGTGAAAACAGAAATGCTGATTTTTCTAGGACATGTGGAGCCATTCTTGTGCAGGGACACAAGCACGAGAGTCCTAGTTGAGAAAAAAATGACATTAATGTCATTCGATGGCCAAGAAGAAGCAACAGGGAAGAAGGGAAAGCAATGCAAAAGCAAAATGCATTAAAAGGTAAGGAAGGGTAAGTGTTCTGCTCTGACATGACAATGCATAAACACATTCACAATTTGAAAAGTGTTGCTATTGTCCCCTCTCTCCCCCTTTCTTCATTCTGACCAGGTTCTGCTGATGGGCTGTGTCTCCTTACTCTGGTTCTGCTTCCCATAGGGGTACCTGTGATGGAGAGGCAGCTCCCAAGCATACTCTCCCTTTCACTCTCATCTCTGTAGGACTAAATATGTCATTTTCACACCACAGCAGCACTAAGAGTTTTCAATGACCATACCACAGTATAAAAGCCAATCTTAAGCCTTTTTTTTTTTTTTAATGTTGCATGCAAAGAGCCAAGAAAGAACTGATTACAAAAGTACAAGGGATAAACTCTCTTACAAATTTAAAAAACAGCACTATTACTTTTGGAGGGGGCACAAAAGGTGACTCAGAGCAGGACTGCGGGCTGGAGTTCAGCTGCTAAAGGTTGAGCTCTATGTGCAGGCCATGCTCCCGCAGGGAGCGCTCCCCGCACTGCCTGAGCTACAGGGGTGACTGTAGGCTACAAGGGTGACTTGCCACCTTGAAATAGAAGTTAGACTTTGCAAAGTCCCTGTTTGCAGCAGTGCAGCATGGTGGGATGGGCTGCACTGCGGTAGGTCCCAGTTTCTGAGGACAATGTCCCTGAGGAGCATTCTTCCATGTCCCCATGCTCTCTACCCTTCCACTGGCTCAGGTAGAGGCTATTTATGGGTTATTTTTCCTCTTTTTCCTTCCTTGCTTGCTGCTTAGAGGTTATCTTAACTAGAAACATTTTCTGGTTAAAAATACAAGATGAATTTGAACTGAGAAGCTACATCCCAAGCTTCCCTGAAATCTGCGCCGGTTTGGATCGAAGCTTGTCTATGAGCTCAAAAAAAGGAAACCAAAGAGCCCCGTGCCTCTGATGGATGGACATGCCATCCTTGTTTGGCAAAATGGGAAGCAAGGAGGCAGCTCCTCATGTGAGGACAGGAGAAGGAAGGGAACATGTCATGGATTTTATCCTAACTCACTGTCATCTTCTTTGAAGGCCCCATTTTGCTCAGATGGGAGTTCATAAACACAGTGGCTTTTCTCTTTGTGCCCTACAAGTGCTGAGGTGCAGAGCTGCATGTCTGGGCAAGTGAATGGTGTTTTGCACAGAGCCACCTCCTGACCCAGCCTACGGCCCCAAGCGTTGGTCCCCAGGTGAGCTCTGTTGATAGCTCCTGCGGTCCATCTTCCTTCACTTTGACCCAGTATTCCTGTGATCAGTACTCCCTAAGAAGTTTTCAGTCTTGTTTCTCAATCGCTGTTTGTCCTAATGTTGGCTCTTTACACACTGACACCTCACCACAGGTGATGGGTCCTGTTGAACCTTTCTGTGCTTTTACATGGAGCTCTTCCGTGCAGTGGCAGCACAACAGTAAATGGCTCCAGCGTGCCCCGGTACTGCTCTGGTGGCTCGGTACAGCAGGTTTTGTGATATTTGAGCAAGCTGTTTGTTGTAGACTGGCTACTGCATTTTGTGAGCCTATTTGTACTTTCACCTTGAGCCTCTTCCCCAGTACCAAACAAAGAAATCAGGGAAAGTTTATTGCAGCAAAGCTTTCACAATTCACAGCAAAGATGTTCTATACAGAAACAGATAAAAGATGATAATAACTAATCCTACTTGGCCAAACCTTGCTGTTATTACACTGGTGTAAATCACAGTCCAGCCGTTGGCTCTTGAGAGGTCTTTTCAGTTTTTTTGCCACTTGAAATGACTGCCTAGATGAAATGTGTGCCTGCCTTGGCTGGATTTGTTTTTCCTCCAGTGCTTAACCAAGTACTTGGTTAAGCTGCTTTGGCAATCTCTTTAACATCCTGCCTCCACAGAGGCCATGGCCAAGAGGGCATCATCTTTGCTGTTGATCTCTTTTGGCCCCAGCATCCGGGTAATGACTAGACCCTCTGGATTTCTTCTCCTATTACATCTCTATGGAAGATGTCAAAGCCCCTTTCCAGAGACATGTTCTTTTGTTTTTTGTTCCTTGCAAGCCCCCTTTACTTAATCTGGACAAAAGGTCTGTGGCCCTGCCCTGATCCATTGGTGATGATGCTGCAGAGATCACCATCCTCCCCATTGCTTTGAATATGGCACTCCACTGGCATCCTTCCCATGCCTCCCTCTTCTCCTTGCCACTGCATCTGACCTGCCTGGCTTCCCTTGCAAGGTCCCTCATAGCCCCCAAGGAAGGAAAGCTTGTGTCCTTTCAAGGGTTACATCACTGATGCTGTAGCCTTCTCAAAAAACTGAGATTGAGCATATCCACGTGCTATCCCTTCTTGCCTTCTCATTTGTGCGGTGCTTGAATAAACGCCCATAAAGAGACATTGTCCTCTTTTCAGGTTCTTCTGCAAACCTGGGCAACGGGATCCAGGATACTACAAGAATGCTGTTGCACTACAATAGCATTCAAGACAAGTCTGTTTTCAGGCAGTTGTAGAAGTAGGCATTGTTTCTGTGGTGGATTGCAACAGTTTGGAAGGAACTGTCTTTCAAGAAAAATTGCTTTTCTTTACTTCTGCTGATTTCTGCCTGCCCTAAACATTTTCCATATTTTCTGTATGATTCTATAAGAACATTTGTCTGCTCTCCAGCCTGATGAAATATATAGCTGGAAAATCTTAAAAAAATGGAAGAGGTCAGGTTAATCTATCTCAATGTTAAGTAAAATAGTTTTATTCCATTTTTTTCTGGTTTTATCCATGTATTTATTTAATTGTTTCTTTCTTCAGAATGTCTTCTAAAGCCTTTCATACCTTTTTTCCCCACCATCCCATCACGGATGTGCTACATTTGCTCTTGCCTAGTCAGGTGTGACTGCCTTGACTTCCCTGAGGAACCTGGCTACTAGGACAATGTTTTCACATGCCAGAAGGCTCCAGTAGAGACTATCTGTTCTTATTCTCTGTCTGTTCCTCCCACTATGTTTGCTGGCTCTAACACAATAACATCTTAGATTTATGCTTTTACTTTAGGCATCATTTCCATTTTGTTGTCTTTTTTCCCATTACCTAGCCTACCTTCTCTGTTATTTTCAGTGTAAATGTTGTCACTCTAGCAAAGCATTTGCTTTGTTTTGGGGAGATACCTCAGTTACCTTTAATCTACCACACTCTCACCATATAACAAAACAGGTCTGTCCTTATTCTCCTTTCATTTATAGAATCATAGAATATCTCAAGTCAGAAGGGACCCATAAGGATCACTAAGTCCAACTCCCTGCTCCTCATAGGACTATCTAAAACTAAACCATATAACTAAAAGCATCATCCTCAATGACCCCTGTATTATTTTTTCCCGTGCAAGGTTTTAACTCAGCCTGATTCTTCAAAGTCCTCATTGGTTTCCAAGCCACGACAGTCAGAAATCTCACCCACAGTTGCACTTACTTTCCAGGTGGCTGCTGGGGCATGAGCCTCACATGGTGATAAGACTCTTTCACCATGTCTCTGCCTGGTATCATTACAGCAATATTTGTCCATGACCAGATGAGTTTGCAGTAGGGGCCCATCACAGTCCTGGTAGATCATCATCACCTAAAATAATATGACAGTTTTTACTCTGTTGCATATTCTGCCTCCTTGTTTCTCTACATAGCATGACCAGAAGCTGTACTTTCACCTCCTGTAGGTTTCACTATTGCATCTCCAGGACAGTGTGTTCCCTTCAGTGCCTGTGGTGCAGTCAGAACCTCCATTTCTCCATGCTCCACAAGCAGGAAATTTTAGCTCTGTATTCATACATTTCTATCAAAAGATGTCTTGCACACAAGGCATCTGTTTCTTCCCACTCTTTCCTAAGCTCAGCATTGACTATGACTGAACACCAGAAGAGGTTGCTCAGGGAGAATGTGGTATCTACGTCCTTGGAGACATTCAAAACCTGACTGGGCATGGCCCTGAGCAACCTGCTTTTTGTGACCCTGCCCTGTGCAGGGTCTTGCACAGAAGGTCTCCAGAGGTCCCTGCCAGCCTCACCCATTCTGTGAGTATCTCCAGAAACCCCTATGCACTGTCTCCAGCCATGTCTGTGTGAAAATGTTCCCCTTTGCTGTGGCTATTGCCCTGCTGAATGCATGCTGCGGCTGTTCCTCTGGCTTGTCAGACAGTGAAGAAAGATTTCAAGCTCTGGGATTTTCTGACACTAAACATCTTGAGTTTCCACCTCCTTTTTAAAAAAAATCTGATGGGTTTTATGATGACTGTCAATACACTGCACTTATTCCATTGGAAATACCACGGTGATTTTTTTTATGTCCCTGTTAGAAGTGTTTTATTTTCCATTTTTAGGTAAGCAAGAAAAAACATGACTTCCCCAACTCTGTTTTCAGATTTGGTATAATCAAGTTAATTACTGACATTCTTTTTGATACTTGGTAATTTCAGTCTAAAGACATGTTGAACTCGACAGCTCTAAATACACAGATATAATGGAAAGGCTGATCCATTCTCAGCTAGACAAGGTGAAGGCATGGTGACAAAATACAACTTTGAATATGCTGCTTCACTTAACTATCTCAGCAACCATCTGTTTACCATGTGGAAAATAATTTGTAAGATTTCTTAAAGGTCTGTCCATTGTTTTGGGCAAATTTTTCTTTCTTTTCTTGCTGAAGACCTCATTTTCTCACCTCTCAATCTGATGGAGCTGGAGACTTCAATAGGTACTTGTATAGTAATTGTGCAAGACAACATCTACTGAATAACCTGAAGCACAGAGAGGTAAGTGACTGCAGACATCTCTATTGCATGCTATTAATTGGCACACCTGTTGCACAGACCTGTTGGTACCATGGGATGTAACAGTGAAAGATGAAATCATAGTAATTGCAATCTTCCCGCAAGCTATCATTTAATTCACATTTTAATTAATTTTTATAAGTCTTGTACTTATGAAGTATTGAAGCAATTAAAGGCATGAAGAAAGGAACATACCAGTGTCAACTAAGGACAGTAGTCAAAGAGGAGAGTTTGATTCAAGACAAAGTTCATATGAAAAATAATGTTTTGTAATTTATAGTTCTGTCTACGTGACATTTTCTAAGTTCTTTGGAAACTTGAATAAAATAACACATAGTTTTAGAGTCTTAGCCATTTTGAAAGATCACTAGTCTCCTTAGTTTTCAAACAGGGAAACCAAACCAGAAAGAGTTTAAACATCGGTTTCCCCAGCTCAAGGAGAAAATCTGTAGTGGAGCTGGGAATCTAATCCTGAGCTGTTGAGCAACCCAGGTAAATATCTTCCGTACAAAACCATTCTTCCAACTGGCACACAAAAAGGAATTATGGAAGACGTGTGTGTTTTTGTGAGTAGGGTGATGCCTTGGTTACACAGATCTCATAACCTGGCCTTTGGCTACCCAGCCCTCTGGCATTCTCAGAAAATGGCTGTTACTAATGAGAGCTTTGTTAAGTCTTGTGATTTTCATATTCATGGTTTTCTGAGAACACCAGTTTCTAGATGCAGAAGCTTCACTCCTGTTTAAATGAGAAAGAAGTTTCCAGCTGTCAGAGCTGTATAAAATACAAAGCACTGCTCCTGATTGCACAGAAACCAAAATGTTAAATTAAAGAGAACTTACATGTATTTCTGAATCACACCTGGTGTACTATACCTCGATTTTTTTAACCCACCCCCACAATTCTGAAGGACAGATTTGGGACTTTTGGTGTTGGTGGCGTTGCACATCAGACAGGAATGAGCCTGGAGGCAAGAACTGCTCCAAGCAATTGTGGTTACACCAACAGTGCCTCATCTGAAAGATGCCAAGAAGTGGCTGCCTAAGGTGGGAGCACAGCAATGCTGATTTCACCTCTTTGGACTATGTATTGGTGCAGGTTTGAGTGCCAAACCGTGGAAAGAAGGGAGCTGGGTTTGCTATCATGAGAAATACAAATGCCTGGGAATTAGATGGTTTCAAAGCAGCAGCTAACACAGGTAACTGCTTATGCTGGTGAGGGGGCTCAGCCACCAGCAGGTATCAGGCCAAATCTGTGCTGAGGTGCAGCAAATATGACAGATGATCTATGGTCTTTTCACAGGGAGATGTCTGTTCCTATGTTATATTCCTATAAAGCCTATCAGGGATGACACAGAGCAGAAAGCTTTCTGTTCGCTTGGTATGGGCAAGGATGGCACACAGCCCAGCCTTGGAGGTGATGGAGAGAGAGAGCTGGTCCCCAGGAAGGGAGACACAGCTGCGGGACTGAGGAAACCTGGAGAGGAAAACCATCTTTTCAGCAGCAGTCTGAACTGCAAACGCCATTTACTTGTATTCTGACTCGTTTTGATTCTTCTCTACACCAAAGGGTTCTTTGTTCTCTTCTGCTCTCAAAACCTGGCTCTTGAATTTTGTTTATTTGGAAAGCTCAGAGTGGGGAAAAGGGCCAGGAGGTTCCCTGAAGATTTGCCTGGCTCTAGGTTGAGCTGCCATGAGAGGCACCAGCACCAGTGGGGACTGGTGTGCTCCAGGTGGCCGGGAGCCCTGCAAGCAGCCAGACTCAAAGGCACTTCTGCCACCGGTGCAAACGTGCTGCGGGCTTGCTCGGACACCCTGTGCAGGCTTGCTTGGGTACAACATCAGTCCCTCGGGGAGGCGCAGTGTTCACGCTCTCGGGAGGGGCTTGCAGAGCCATCAGTGCAGGAGCTAACCCACTTTTTCTGGCTTTTCTCTCTGCAGTGTGCCTGCAGGGAGTGCATCTTCATCCTTCCCCTCTGCTGCTTGTCCTGGGCAGGCTGCAGATACCTTTACCAGCATTTGCTCTCTGCCTTCTCCCAGACCCCTAGGGATGCTCTCCCCGAGCCTGAGCACTGCCTGCATAAGGCTGTTCTTGCTGCTGTGAACCTCTGGTTAATCAGTATTTTCACACTATTATAACCG
This sequence comes from Falco punctatus, assembly GCF_963210335.1. NCBI lineage: Eukaryota > Metazoa > Chordata > Aves > Falconiformes > Falconidae > Falco > Falco punctatus. Next base: position 37,143,980 of record NC_137587.1, on the reverse strand, counting down.
GAGATGTGGGATCCTGAACCAGTCCTGGGCTGGGGAGAGGATGTTATTGACCTTCACGGCACTGCGGTGCAGAAAGCTGCTGAAAACAGGCAACTCCCGGCTAGTGAGGGATTGGGAACAGGCGTGAGCTTCCTGCCGGGTTTCATGTTGCATCCCATAGCTGGCTGCTGCGCTGGAAAACAGGAGCTGTGGTGGCTCTGCTAGCACTCGGGGACGCATGTGTGGCACCAGCTGCTGGGGGGACAGCGAGGGCAACCACAAGGAGCAGCCACAGGGACATTTATTTTTGTCCTGGAGGGAGGAGGTTGGGTGGAAAAAAACACGAGAGATAGGATGAAAACCAACCAGAAGAGCAAGGTCCATGGGCCAGATCTGCTGCAGCTGCCAATGTCATCAACGGCAAGCCTGGCGGTGGGGCAGGAGCCACCCTTTCCAAACACAGCGCAGGACGTTGGATGCTCTCCCAGAAGCAGTGCTGCAAACCCACCCAGAACGCTCCCGACACAGGCAAAGAGAAATATTATTCTCCTGTTTTAAAAATAAAAAGTCTGATAAGATATCCAGAAAATGGTGCTGGCTCAGCCCTGTTCCTGCTCCCAGGGCACCCAGGGTGTCGCCCCGCTCTGGGGACAGGGACATGGATGCTGGTTGGGGATGGCAGTGCACGTGTCCAGGGATTGAAGGGATGCTCTCTTCCAGGGAGCTGCTGGGAGAGGGAAGGCAGAGCAGGACGCACAGGGCCTGTTGGATCCTCCATGTGCAGAAATGGAGCTGTGGCTCAGTCCCACAGAAGTAACCATCAGCTGTGAGCTGCCTGGCTCGCTGCTTTGGTGTAGCTCTGAGTGCAACTCCTCTTATTAACGTAGCGCTCTCTTTCAGTACTGCTCATGTCCTTGCCCTGTTTCCACTGGGCCGCGGGTGCGAGGGAGCAAGCTGACCTCCGAGTAAAGCTGGATGCAGAGGCTGTGAGTATCTGCTCACATGAGCCCCCAGCTCCCCCCTGGGTTTTAAGCCATGCAAAGGCACATACGGCCAGGCCCTGGGCTGCAGGAGGCATTCCCAGCCTTTCCTCTTCTGCCCCTGCTCCCATGCCGTCCTTCCTTGCTGTCTGTGGAGGGATCTCTGCATCTTCCAAGTTCCAGATGCTGTGAGTGCTGAGACTTGTTCAAATCTAACGCTGCAGATTATTAACATGGGAGAGCAGTTCAGTGAGGAGCAGAGAAAATTTTATTAATGTTCTTTTCATGTTGAAATTACACTTCCGCTCCATAGGTTAAGCCATGAAAGAGAACAGCAGTGTCATAGTCCATAATGGGAGGGAAAAAGAGATGCTGACAACTTTATTGGCTCTTAGGAAAGGTTTAAGGGCTTTCTTAGAAGCTGTGCATGGCTCCAGCATTAAAGTATTGGGGTACTGGGGAAGCGGGGGAGTTGCAGGTATGCTTAAAGCATCGCCCAACCACTGTAAGGTACATGTAAAACTGAGCAGCAGGAGAGTCCTAACAGATGAGACCAAGTGTCAGTGAAGATCAGAGCTCAGATACCAACCAAGATTCCCCATTTGGGACTTGTGAAATGCAAAATGGGCTCATCTATGCTGCTGATAAAGTGCTGCTTCTGGAGGAAGAGGAACAGATCAGGGCAGATGTCACTGTAGGAGGAAAGACAAATGTACAGGGAAATTTCATGCAGGAGGTTTATCCTTATGCTGGCCAGAAGGTCCTGGATCATATGTGCCAGAGCAGAGGTGAAGAGCAGTTGCTGCTCAGTCCTGCAGAGACTGCAGCCTGCAAAAGGAACTTGAATCCACATCCCCTTCAACTGATATATGTAAGCTGAGAAGAATTTTGAAAAGGACTAATTATTTTTTTTCAGATTTTTCAGCTCCTCATCCATCCATTTCTTCCTCCTGCACGCTTACCCTTGAAGTAGATCTTCCTTGTTTATTTACCCCTCCTACAATCCCATGGTAATAAGAATTGCTTGCATTAGAGTTCAGTTTGTTTATCCACTGCTTTCTTTAGAAGACAAGTCTTAGAAACGCTTTTGTAGGTAAAATACTGAATCTGCACTTTTTAGGTAAGTTGGCAGGTGATGCAGAAGGTTTTATTCTGGAATTTAGAGATGTCAAATTAAAAATTAGCTTCTATCTGTCATCTAAATGAATGTTTTTCCATGGAATGGCCAAGGTGATTATGCCAGAGTGTATAGAGAAAATATCTCTGTGTTCTTTTCAGTTTTCTTGGAAATCCCTTAAGAACTCCAATGTCACAAGTTTTGCATGTACTTTTCTTTCTATCTTACATAGTGAACTTCTTTGTTTCTGTTCATTTTAAACATCTACTCGAAGACGAGACGGATCTTCCTCTAGAAACATTCACTTGTCTCCACTGGCTACAGCTGGAATAGTTTGGTGTGTGCAAATCATTGAAGTTCATGTAGGGGACCTGCCTGCCTGCCTGGACACCTGTGTTTTCTGGGCTCCTCTTTAGCTGCTTTCCAGGAGCTTGTCTAGGACAAGAGGAAACGGCCTCAAGCTGCACCAGGGGAGGTTTAGATTGGATATTGGGAAAAATTTCTTCACCAAAAAGGTGGTCAAGCATTGGAAGAGGCTGCCCAGGGAGGTGGTGGAATGACCATCCCTGGAGGTGTTAAAAAAACACGTAGATATGGTGCTTAGGGATATGGTTTAGTGGTGGGCTTGGCAGTCCTGGGTTAATGATTGGACCTGATGATCTTAGAGGTCTTTTCCAACCTAAATGATTCTATGATTCTATATCTCAATCATCAATTTCATCAGAGGCACAAAAGGGAGGTTGACTCTGCTTTCCTGTGTGTGTGTTTTGGGGGCATCTGTCGTAGGAAATCACTGTGTTTGAATGTGCTTGGAGATAATAAGGCCTGAGACATTCAGTAGCCTATTTATGTCCCTCCCTAGGCAGCTGCTGAAGGCAAAGCTCACCCTGGATTTTTATTCCCAGCCCATCAATGTCTGCGAGCAGGTCTGGCAGCAGCCTCTCTTCCCAGCTGCTGGTGCGCAGCGCAGCTGCCTGTGAGCACTGCTCGTTCCAGCTCAGCTGGTGGCCAGGTACTGCTGTGCTGCCAGGACATGTCACCACGGGTCAGGGAGTGAGCAAAAGTGTGCAGAGAGAAAGTCCTCCCTGATGACAGTTACATCTGAAAACTTTGGTTTGTGTGTCCTTTACATTTCTGTCCTGCCACCAGCACAGTCTCATGCAGTTCCTTGGAAGTCCTGAGTTAGTTATTCTGGTAGTCAGGCTGCTTGCTGCTCCTTGGGGCAAATCCACACTGTCTCTTCTGGGCTAGGAGAAAGTCAGGAGCCCTTCAGAGCGGAATGGCAGAAATGAAGAAGGTCGTCAAAGATGGCACTCGATTATTGACCTCCTTCATGCCTTATCCTCTGCATTTGATGTGGGCAATCAGGAGGTGTTGCCAAGGCTACAAGATCTTGTTAGTCTGCCTCCCAGGTCCTCTGTGGCTTCCCTCTTCCCCCTCTGATTCTGCCCAGACTTTCTGTCTAAATACCATCTGCTTCAGCTGCTATTTGCACAAGTGTCCCAAAGGGCTTTGCTCTTGATTCTCTGGTAATCTGCCCTTTGTATGCTAACCCTCTATGAGATGGTCTTGTTACAGAGAAAACACACTTGTCTTTGAAGAATGATACAATAAGGATGTGAAGCAACAAAGACAAGCAAGTCAAATCTGAGATCAATGCTACCTGAGCCAGATTCTGCAATGGATAATTCCTGAAGACAACTTGCGAGCAAAGCAGTAAAGCAAGAATTTGTCGCAACCCCTGGAAGGGTTAATGGAAGTTCCAGTCTGTAATGAGGTATCTATCTGCTGCACATTCCCGCTTGCATTCTGCAAGCAAAATACCTACGGGTGTCAGCAGGAGTGTCAGGCAGGGAGTAATGACTTTGCCATGGTGATGCACAGCACTGATGTGAATCTAACCAGGTTTAAAACTGGCTGAGTTTCAAAGGTTAGATGCTGCTCCCTTTCTACTTTCACCCTCTCTTCTCCCAAGTTTTGCCTCTTTTACATAAAAGCAAATGGAAAGTAGGCTAGTGGGGTTGTTGCTGGCAAGGAACATTCCTTAAACAACCAGTATGATCCCAACATGATTAGAAACTAATTGAAAAGCAGCACTAGTCCCTTCCCAGCAGGTTCACAGTAGGGGGTTTTTTCAGTGTTCAACCAGCACCTCTGCACTTCTTGCAGTATTACAGGAGGACTAAGTATTACCCAGATCAGTAGAGTCTATTAATGTTTTCAGGTTCCTCCTTTTTGGTGTTTCTCATGTACTTCTGCAGCACATTTAGGAAAATTTTTGCTGACAGCATCATCAGCATTCTGCTATGGGCCGTCCTGCTAACACTACCTGCTATTTAAGCTGCTTGCCTGATGCTTCTGATTACATGACCCTTCTTTCCCTTTTGTTTAATTTGCAGCCTTTTCCTGTTTAGCCTGAAATGTAACATGAAGAGCATTCTGACTGAGCCTGGTAATTTGATATTTACTGCATATGTAAAAATGTTAACCTAAAGTAGCAGTTTCTGACAATGAAGCACAAAGAAAGTGTATTGTTTTGCCCATTTTATGAAAGAATTGCAGGAGCGATTTGAAATTTTGTTGTATCAAGGCCACCTTTCCCTGTGAAAATTCCCCTAAATGGAGCTAAATGTGTGAACCTTCAAAATACAGTTTGCACAGGAAAGGCTGCAGGAATTTCACAGCTGGATTCCTTAAGAGTCTCTCCTTTCCATGAGCTCTGTGCACTGCAGGGAAGGTGTCCTTGAAACTATCCAAGCAGTGTTACACTCTGAGTTCTCCACAGCTACTTCTGCACATCACCAGAGCTCTGGGTCCAGTCTGTGTCACGTGGAGCTTCCCACAAGATCCAGCATGAGCAGATGATTTCTTCAAATATGGCCAGCAAAGAGATTTTTGCTTAATGTCCTGTCTTAAAACACTCTGTATCCTGCAAACGAAGCAGTGTGCTTTGTGGCAAGTTTAGGAAGGGTGGTTAGGGAAAAGTTGGAGCTGCTTCTCACCAGGCTTCTCTTCTGAGTACAACTCAGTCAGCCCAGCAGGGTCTTCCCTGCCTCTTGGTCTTGCCCACCAGTGGCCCCATGGGTCAAGTCAGGAACAGACACCTGGACAAGGAGCTCATCTTCTCTTTTCTCTGGCTATTGTCTGAACTTGCTCCTGATGTCTCTACATTCAGCTGGCTGCCTGACTTACGAGGTACCTTCATTCCTGCACGTCCTGGGTTTTCTGCTTAGTTAAGGAGGTGGGAGAAAGGTGAGAAGGAGTAATGATGGACAGGAGACACTGCAAGAAGGAGTAGAGATGAGCAGGAGGCACCTCTCTTACAGTCATTTGCGTGGCTGAGGAGACCTGTTCAGGAATTTCTTAAGTCCTTGCTCTTTGGTATGGGACTGTAGGTTCAGTGTGAGATGGGATAAAATGGTCCTTGATCAAGAGAGGCTCTTAAACCATGGGGGAAACAGAAGAGTCAGAGGATTGGTTGTATAGGAAGAAATTAGTTGCAGGGATCAGGGCTTCATGGGCCTAAGCTTTGATGAACACACTTTGCCTCTTCAGGTGTGTTAGGTGTTTATCAGTGAGTTGGCCAGCAGAGCCCTGAGCAGGATGGAGAAGTGCAAACCAGGGAGGAAAAGGGGGCACACAAGTCAGAAAGCAGGACACCCTGCCGAGCAGAACAGGGAATGGTCTCCTGGCTCCCATCTGGCATTCAGGTCCAGGTCTGGCTCCATGCATGGAGCAGGAAACAGTGCAAAAGACATTTACAGTTGTGACTGGCTCTGGATCACCTAAAATGGTCGCAGAAATGGAGCGGGTGGTGGCATATTCTTACAGACCTCTCTTCTCTTGGAAGACTAGACAGTCTTCCCAGGTGGAGCCGACATCTTTCTCCCCTTCAGCATGCAACTCAAGGGGACTGAAAGCTAATGGGACTGGACCCAAATTTAGTAGTAATCAAGTGGAAGAGATGAGCGGAGGGTGATTTGCTCCGCACATGCAGAGCAAAGGGATTTCTACACTGGCAGATTCTGCTGGGTGTGCTGAAAGGTCAGCAATATTTCAAGTCAACTGGCCAACAGCTATTTTTGGCTCACATTTTACAAACACCATATCAGAAACAAAGAGTTATTTTGGTCCTTCAGGATTGTGCTGATAACTTTGCTCAGTACAATGTTAAATGATCAAGCCCCACAGGAACAACAGTACTGTTTTATAATCCCATATTATCAGATATATAGAGGTACACAAGGGTGGGTATGCGGAGGGGAGAGCTTAGATCTCTTAATGAGTATAAAGGAATATTTATATTATTCATATCATCTCAGTCCACATATTGCAATGATTTGGAGCATTGTGTAGGTGTGCGTAGAGGTGTGGATTTTTAAACAAGGGAGTACTTGTCCCAACAGGAGAAAATAGCAATAGCTATTGCCCTCAGCCACTTCTTAGCAATGCCAGTGCACAATACGGTTGGTGTGAGGCAATTGAGGTGCCTGCAGAGCCCCACTCCTACACACATTGTCACCGAGGCTTCCTCCACATCTGTACTGTGAAAATATCTCCTTTGCCCATGAAAATCCCAGTGCAAGTGGACTGTACTGATCTGTGAGTCACTTACAGCACTGCCACAGCAACAACCATGGAGAGAAAGTCCCAGCTTCTCACTTTCTATGGTTTATGCCACACAGGACCCAAATAGGACCAGTTTCCTTTTGCTAAACACTGAATGGACTCAGGAAAGACAGCCCTTTCCCAAAGATATTGAAAATGTCCCTGGAGAAGACAGATAAAGGTAAGAGAAAGGCAGTCTTAGCATATCCAGTTTATGGCTGGAGAGGTTAAGCATAGAGACCTCACAGAACATCTGCTCTGCACCTATCACATCCAGCCTATTTTCAAAAAATTGCTATTTAGGTGTCAAGGAAACACCTGTATTTTCAAGCATACATTTATGATCTTCACAGCAGGTCATCACCACATGATAAAAATCCACTCTGAAGTGTCCAGATAGTAGCAGTGAGAAACTGACCTCATCTAGGAGCACAGAGGAGCTGTTCCTGGGAGAGCTGGACACTTTGGAGCCATGTTCCTCTGATTACCTGCCAATGGTGCCAGGGAGGCTGGTACTGGAGTGAGTCACTAAGCCAGGACATCCTGAGCACCAGGCCTGGGTCAATGGTTCTTCTTTTTATTAAACCCACCTTTCCAATCCTGAGAAGGCTAAAGGGAGATCTCCCTTCTGTCTTGACTTGTCTAACCACCAGTAGGTGGTTACGGAGAAGAGGCAAACTCTTCTCAGTTGTGCACAGTGAAAGGGCAGAAGGTGACATTTGCATATTGTAGCAAGAGTTAGGACATATGGGCAAAAGCTTCTCCAAGAGGGTGGTCAAGCAGGAGAGCAGGAGCCGAGAGCAGATATGGCAATTCTATCTTTGAAGGTGTTCAACGTTCAATGGGACATAGCCATGCCATGCTTTGAGCAGGGATTGAATCCAATAAAGTCCCTCCCAGTCTAAATGATTCTGCATTTTTTCTGAGTTTAAGAAGGTCACTGGCGTGCTCCCCATCCTGTCTGAACAGCTCAGTGCTTTCCCCAGGAGGCAGCATTAGGATGAAGCCATCACTTTTAGACCCAGGGGCTCAGCTGTCTGGTGCACACACTGGGATGTGGAGAAGCCTCAGGAGTTTTCACATCTGCCTAGGGGATTTGACCGTATTTCCTGCTTCAGAGGTGATTGCTCTGTAAAGCACTAGGGAGTTGTGAAGCTGCAGTTTATTTTCAAAACCTTAAAAAGCAAAAAACCTACTCCACTTCGCATGCAACATCAAACAGCTGTTTTTCTGAGAAGGAGGAGAAAGACCATGTAGGCTGCTGCTTAGGGCAGCCAGCTGGAAGATAAGTGTGAATTAAAAAATGTTTTGGAGTGAGGATCCACTAAAGCAAGGGTTGAACTCCTGGAGTCTCACTTTCCCCTGTGCCCAGATCTGCCCCAATACTAACCCCTGAGCTGTGCTTTTTCCAGCTGACCTGGCAGAGCGCGGGCCCTGAAACTTCTTTCCCTGCTGGCAGGCTCTGCCCCTCCATCGCGCTGGGAGAGGGGAAGGCTGGGGAGGTCCAAGAAGGCTTCTGGCTGCAAGTGCTAAGCAGATGCAAACACTCCTTGACACCAGGTGTAAATCACTGGGAGAGGTGGAACCTGAACCACCTCTTTCCTCAGGTTTTCCAGCAGCATAACTTGGGCTTCCCCATGATTACCGAGCTGTAAGCAGTCCTGTTTCCCAGGCACTACATTTTCCCATGTGCCGCCTAGGGATCCTCCATGTCTCCTTTGTTGCGTCTACTGGTTTGCAGGATGCACAGGAGTCTGGCCCTGGGGCTGATATCCTTGTGTGGGTTTAGCACAGAGGGACCCAGCCACCGGCCCAGCGTCACAGAGTACGCTTGAAACAGTGGGGGAACATCGGCTTCCAAGGCAATATGACTGACTGAGGGTTTATAGTTCACCAGATCACATTCTGTCATTCTCTCCCTGGAAGTCCAGCACCTGGAGTCGTGAGACTATCAGAGAACCTCAGTTCGGGGATTTCTTAAAGGATGCTTTCTGCTCTTTGTGCTGCAGAGAAACAATTGAAAATGCAGTTATCTCTCCTCTTACCCTGCTGCAAAAAGCAAAGAGGGACCCCAGATCAACTTGTTTTAAATCTTGTAATTTTAACCCAATCGTAGAACTTTTGAATACCTGGAGCTGACAATGCTACATCCCAGAGGTCCTTGTGCCTAGACCACCCAGCCTTTGCAAATAACTGCACAGATACATGTGTCTTCAATTTGTAATGTATTTTGCAAAAGCTGTTTCAGTTTCTTGAAACAGGCACTTGATACTTTGAATGTTCACATTCCGAAGCACTGGCCTCTTTTGAAGTATTCATGTGCTTTTTGTCTGTGTGATAGAGAGGCTGCTGTCACTTGGTCAGAAGGAAGATAATATATGCAGTTGCATATTTGGGTTGCTCATCTTCTGGCATGTTGAACAGACTTCCTAAAGGATGCCTCAGCCCTTTGTTCAACTTTCAAAATGAATAACCCAGAAAGATCTGCATTTTCTGGCTCAGAAAGATTTTCAAGCACAATGAATCAAAATGGGGATGATTTTTGAAGCACTTGTATGGAAAATTTATGGCTTTGCTTCTTCCAAGATGAAAAACCTGATGTATCAGGTTTTTAGTTAGAGGTTTGCCTTTAAAAATAAGCTTGTGACTTCTCATGGGAAACAAAGGATGGTTAGGTATAAATCAACCTGTGCTAAGTGGAATGCCTCAGACTTCAGAAAGAGAAATCTGGTCCAAACGATGTGTTCTTTGCTGTGGAGTTAAGCTGAGCTTGAACTCAGTGTTATCATTTCACTCATCTGTGCACACAAGACCCTCTGGCATGAGTTTGGTGGCACTTCCAGCCAGATGAGCTGGTGGGATTAGGCGTAGCATCAGCTTGCAGAGAGGATGCAGGCTGAAAAACTGCTTGGAGCACTCCTATAATTTTCCACCTGTGCCAAGAAAGACAGAGAGGTTTTCCTAGCACTGACCAGGGGAAAGAGCAAGATAAGTTGGTTTGGAGCAGCACAAAAGGCTGGTTACCCCACGACTCACACCCAGCCCTGGCTACCCCACCGCCAGCAATGGCCATCCAGTGTAGCTGATGTGAAAGCAAATCCTGAACTGCTCTGCTGGGACAGCGAGAAAAAAAACAACCTTAAACTGCTATGGAGAAACAAGCCCATATTTATTCATGATTAGTTTACATTGAAACATGGCTGCTGACAGGTTATTTTGGTAAAAAAGGCAAGAGCTCATTGTGTCCCTCATTCTGCTGCCTACTCTGCATGGGTGGAGTTTCACTGAAATTGGCTGGAGCCCTTCCACATGCAGCAAATGGCAAGATTAGCAGGGATGTTTTGCAAATATCCCTCTTACTCAAATAACCTATTAACTAAAATGCTCCATTGAGCGGCAATCACTAGTAGGGTTGGTTTAGTTTATAGTTTCTATGGTGAGTAGTGTGTCTCTGGAAGCTGGGCTAGGTATTTTTCTTTCCTCCACTTGGAAACATCGTGTTGAAGAAAGTGGAGATTGTTAGATGGTTTGAAACGTGTTCTTCTGCAAAAAAGTTCCCTTTTGAATGTTTGATGATAAAAATTTGTTTGCATGATGCTACATGCTGTGAGTTAAATTGCACATTTAGCCAGGTACAGAGTTGCCACAAAACTAGATGTAAGTTCAGAAAACAACCAGGCATTGCCTGAGTTTGCAGCTCCGGTGAATTGTCACAAAGCAGAGGGATGGAGAGCTCATGGCATCACACAGGGTGCTGGGCAGTGCTGGGGATGAACACCATACGAAGCAAATCTCAGCATCTAAGCATAGGACACGGAGCTGAGAGGCAGGTCCCATTGATAGCTCTGACACAAAGTTTGCTGTCTGCCGCTCCACTCTGTAATCTGAAGCAACAGCTCCAGCCAGCCCCAGAGGGGTCCCAGGGCTGTCGCCAGCATCTGCTGGTGACATGACTCTGGTGGTGGGCGACAGCCATTGTGTCAGCAGATGGGGAGGAAGAGAAGGCAGAGCAGGAAGGTGTTAAGCATATGTGGGCTGCAAAAGAGCAACGACTCAGTTTGTAGGTGTTGGTTTGGTGGCACCTGGGGAGGGCTGAGCACTGGCGCCTGCTCAGGGCAGGCGGCAAGGTGCCAGCAGCAGTGTTTGGCTGACCGTTGATGCAGCCACAGGTTTAGCTCCTCAGCTCTCCCTTGGCTGTTTGTGTCCAACAGAGGCAGCTGTGTCCTGGAGAGGAGAGATGGGTGTGTGTAGCAACATCGGGCAACTGCTGATAGGAATGTAGAATATTTGAGCTATTTCACTTTTTGTGTATAAAACTCAGTATCAGCACCAGCAATGCAACAGGAAAGCAAATGTTAAAAAGGAGAAGAGTCAAGAATGGAAGAGTAACAGCTTCTGGTAACTACATGCACGTTTCCACTCATTACTTTGAAGATGTAATCCCTAAGTCATGCCAGTCTCACCAGTATGTTTTATGCAAAGCTGCAAGTAAAAACACTGTCGTTATGCTCTTATATCACTTATGAATCTTGTCCAATTTTCTAAGCAGCAGTGTTCAGTGTCACATCGTGTGGGCATTAGAAATCCTATTTTGTAGTCTTTTTAAATTTTAAACATTTCTGAAATGCTAGGCGTACAAATTGCTGCTTTTAAGTTTGGGGTGAAAAGGGGAAATTATGAGAAGAGTGTCACTACTTCTAACCAGCATATCATTCAATGCCATGCTCTTAGCAGGGAACACTTAACAACTGCTCAGCAGCCTTCCTCCTGCCCTGAGAAGAGGCAGCCAGAATCTGTACTGTGGAGACACTGTCTCCTGGACCAGACCCCACCGATGACAAACTCTGTGAATCCCACAGGTACAGACTGCTTATGTCAGATGGGAAAATGCAGGGCTCTTTACTGAGGAAAGGTAGATATCCCAGGAGAGTAAAGATGTAGGTGTTGAAAGTTTGGGGACTGAACATATAAATCTCCTTGTGACTTCACCTCAGATAGATGAAGTGGCTAGTCCTAGGTTTATGGTGAAACAAGAACCAGAGCAGAGGTCTAGGGACTCCTACAACCCAGCAAGTGACACTTCTCCCCGCTGGTTAATCCACCTTCTTCTGAATCATTTATGGGTGTTTTGAGGCTGCTTACAAAGTTCAGATGCGTTAGGCTAGAGAAGGAAGTGTGGAGAGGCATTGCATGTGCTGTCAGCCCCCCAGCGGTGTATCCATCTGCTCTCGTGTGCTAACGAAGACCTGCTGTGCGATGCTTTTCAGGAAGCTCCAATCTTCAGGGCCTTTTGCATTAATCTTTAATATGCTCTTTGTGTGCTTGTCATCTAGGGATTCAAAGACAGATAATAAGCTGCTTAGCAAAGATGGGGCATATTAGCTGACTTCTGCTCCAGGCTGTGGGCCAAATCCACCAGTCTCTGGTGCAGAACAGACCAGCTTGGGGTAACATGCCCTTTTGCAAAATTTTTCCAAAAAGAAGAGGGAAGCACATCAGCACTGTAAGGGATCCCATCCTGTGTTTTTTTAATCCTTCCTTTGTTTGAGCTACCTGATCTCTCCAAGAAGGCACATGAGGAAAGTTCTCAGTGGAAGCTCAGCAAACCTGCCAAGAAATGCACAACAGATGAACAGGGTGACAGCCACCCCAAAAGTAAGCTCCAATAACAGTCCATATGACCAAATTCAGTGTTATTACCCATCTAGAAGCAGGTCCACAAAGTGAAAGGAGTTACCTCTGTACATACATAATCTCAGAGGAATATTGGGCTGGAGGTTCATGAGCAAAACTTCACCAGACCGAACCTAGCAGCATGGACACAGCTGGGGTTGCTTTATGCCTTTGTGATAAACCTCGAGTACCTGCATTAGCTGTTTTCACATTACACATTGGTGATTTCTGCTTCTTCATTTGTATTGTGTCCAGAGTGTTTTGCTTTGAGTTGGAAGCAAATCATTACTCAGAAGGTAATAGTATCATTCTAGGTGAAAAAATAAATCCACAAAGAGAATATCTGGCTTCACTATGGGACAACTCAATGTGCAGAGTGTTATGTGTTCCTGGTAGTCAGTAGAAAGACTGGTATATGCAAGTTTTCTGAGTTAGTACTGGCATATATAGTCCTGATAAAATTCAACTTGCGCATTCTAGTAATTATTTTAAAGTTTATTAAAATGCACTGGAAAAGAAGGTGACATTGTAAAACAGAATAAATAGTGTTTCCTTGTAAAGTCTGAAATATCAACATGGGCATCTTAGATGCAGTTCTAATCACAGTAAATTTGGAGTGGAAATCAGCTTTTCCAGTGTCTTCTAAAATCTTTCTCTGGAACAGAGCTGATGGTCACTCTAAGAATGTTTAATATTTGATGTTTGGCATCATATCCTCTGTGCCAGTATGTCTCATTTGGTTTGCGTATGTTTAACTTGTGTAAATTAACTACTCTGCAGTGGTACAGTACTTAGAAACCTACCTACTACGATGCATTGCCTATAGGCATATGTTGCTACAGAAGCTCTGTTGTTTATGAACACTTGAGGTGTGATCACATTATAGTGATACTTGTATTCTGCTCTGGTGCAAAGCACGGGCCTTATCCTTCCATCTGGAGTCATGCTTCTGCTAGAAGCTCGCATCCACTTGTGTTCAAGGCACGAAAGTGTTGCTTGTGGAATTTTCTTTCTAAGTAAGAATAGTTCCATGGGCAGGAAGATTTTGCTAAAATATAGCAGCACCTGGTTCTTGTTCTGGGAATCAGTCATTTATCCAATTTTCTAACACTGAGACACAAGAGATCAAATGACTTCAATTCAGGCACTGAGCTGGTGGATCAGGATGATTTACATCTCAAGATGCTCTTAGTTCTCTCCTTTGGCAAGCAGATGTTACGAACCAATACAAAAGATAGTTTCCAGCATTAATGTAGTATTGTTTGCCTCTTCTTATTAAGACTCTGTAAGATCACATCATGGTGTTTTCCCAAGACTGTATATGTTTTTTGATTAGATATGTGTGCTGGATTTAGCCAAATCCCCACTTAAGTGTTGCACTCTATGTATCTAGGTCATTTGCACAACAATTTTTATTGTAAATCTGGAATAACAAGCACAGCTCTTGGCAGAGTTCTGCATGCAGAAATACTGTGTCTTCATATAAATGCATGTGAGCCTTTTTTTTTTTTTTTGGGGGGGGGGTCGGGGGCAGGAAACAAATTACTTAATTTGTCTATGGTTTTCCTGGCAACTCAGGAGTAACCGGGAAAGAAAATCGGAGACACTCAGAGCTGTTGCTTTTACTCTGCCTGTTTGCCTAAAGCAAACATGTTTGGCAGCTCTTGGACCATTTCACCTGCCTCCTTTGGCCCTTTGGTCTCAGCCCACACTCAGTTCAGTCCCAGACACTTGCAGTGGGGAACACAGCAAAGACCTGCTGTCTTTGTCCTTGCAAGAGCCAGCCTGACCACCCAGCTGGGCTCCACTGGCAGCCCGCTCCTCAGCTGAGCTGCAGGGGGAAGAAGGGCTGGTGGCAGTGGGGAGAGGGGCAATATGACAAAAGCTGCCCCAGGGCAGGGCAGGCACAGCTGGAGCCGTGGGCATGGTATGGACCAGGAACTTCTGCGTGGGTACGAGCACCACAGGCAACTCCTGCCGGCTTCCTCCCACCACAGGGGACCCTCCTGCTTGCAGACAGGAGCCCGCTGCCCTAGGTGCTGTGCAGGTATTTCCAACGCAAGGCAACCAAAAGGCAGTTGCTACCCTAAAGAGTTTAAAATCAAATTGCTTGGAAGGAAAGATCTGGCTTGGTTACATTAGTGGTTATCATGACCAGAGTCAGATGCTAGGTTGTGACAAAATCACCTATTGCAAAAACAAGGTAATTACACGTCTGGGTTATTTGTGAGTTGAGTCAGTTCTTTCCTTTTTGCTGAAATGAAATGCAAGCACCTAAGCTAAGTTTGCTGTGTTGTTCGAACAGTGAAGCACCTCCAGCAGCACTGCCACCCAAACATGCCGTGGCTCTGCATGGTGACAAGGGCACACATCACTATTAGAAACGAGAACAACTTTGAAAAATGCAATAAAATCTGTATTGACTCAGAGAGCTGGCCTTGCTCGGGACAGCGGCTTAGCGTGATAAGCACCATGTCTTGCTCTGCTTATTTCAATATATTATTGAGCATTTCTATAAAGCAGAGGTTTAAAATACCCTCATTTTATTCCGTTTTTCTCCCCCTCCATACTAAACATCCCTCAGCTGCAGTGGACCCAAAGCAATGCTAGTAAATTTAGAGGATTGCTATCAGTGAATCTGCAACCCACACACCAAAACTTCATGTTATTTTAACAGCTTATTTTTCTCAGAATGCATGTGAAAATCATACAGATGATTTCTAGCAGGACAGCAGTTCATGCTGAGCCAGCAAATAATTTTCTAGTCTTATTTTGAGTCATTCTTGGAACAAGTCTTAGCTCTGCATGTACAAACTAGGCCAAAATGAAAAAAAAAAAAAAAAAAAGGGTGGGGGAAAAAGACACAAGGCCCTTTGTCCTCTCTGGAATTTGTTTAAAACCTCAAGGATGAATAAGGCACTTTATTTAACCCAGCCAGCTATAAATAGGAAGCAGCACCTTAGCCTCTACATGAACTAGGGAATTCAGGTGTGCCTCCTCAGTTACAATCACACTTGAGAGGCACTGTTTTAATCTGAGATGTGTCCCTACTGCTAAAGGGTCATTAAAGGTAACAAGGGCACTGGTTTGGTCCAGAGAGAGACCGTGAGTTGAAAGGAAGGTGCTGGGGCCAGCAGGAGTCAAATGGCTGCTTTGCCTTTGCTCATGTTTTCTGGCTGTGCTTTAAGCACCGAGTCGTCCTGGTGTGTAGCGTAACAAACCCCATCTTAATTTTTTTTCTTGTTCCTACTGGAGCAAAACTGGTTTCAGCACAGGACTGTTCAATCCCTGTGGTACTTTAAGGGCTTCATGGTAGAAAAGGCACCAGGAGCTGCTCTCCCCTCTCTGCAGAGACCCTTCGCAGGAGTGGGGTTAGCCCCTGTCCCCCTAAGGGACACCATCCCAGCACCTCTGGGCTTCACCACTGGGCCAAATTAACCAACACCAAGAAGGACAGGAACAACTGAGATTTAGAGAAACCTCTTCTGCAGCAGGTGCCAGCCCTCAGGCTCATGAGAAGGGGGAGGGTGAGCCACCCCAGCCATTTGAGTGTCCTGATGGGGAATGGGAGGGCTGGTGGCTGGACATGGCCATCAAGAATCAAAAAACAACCATGCTGCTTCCAGAGCCAGTGCACTCTACAGCTACATGGAGACCATTTATGTGTCCGGTTCACTTTGTTCTGCCTCGGTAGTGAATTTGGGGGAAACGAGCTAGCTGCTTCCCCCTGCACACCCAAGCTAGTAGTTAAACACCAGTAGTAGTGAAATAGCACTTGACTTGCTAGTTTTCATCCCGTGTTCAGTCTATTTTGTTATGCCCCAGTGTTTCCAGTTGCAGTTCTGTACTTGCAAGCTTGAAAAGCTAATCCAGGAGGATGTACGGGGCTGCCAAGAGAAGGCTGGGTTGGTGTGATAGGTGACTGTGCTATTTCTTTCTGCTCAAATCATCATCAGTGAATAGTTAACAGCAACAATAAATTATTCTTAAGTTTCCAGCACTGTGGTATCTGGAGCTTTCCCCAGCTCCTGGGTCTGGCTGTATGTCCCAGCAGCATCCCAGTCCCAGGGGTTTTCATGGCTAATGAATAGTAGTAATGCGTGGGGGTACAGTTGCCAGGGGTATGGAGGACATGTGGGTATGTGACAATATCCAACCTATGTTTCATAAATTAAATGACTAATTCATAAAGAGAATTTGTCACACGCCAGGAGCCACACTGAAGCTGAATACTGGCTTGATTGCAAACATCCATTTAATGGCTGGACTCACTGCAATCACGGGCATTTTAAACAGATTTCCTTCGGTGTGTGGGCATGAGTTGTCAGGCAGGATGAAAAGATCCTTGTCCTAGTGTAAGGTCTGAGGTCTGAAAGCTGCATGTGAGGAGGATAGCTCCTGGTCTGTTTCCCCACCTCCCTGGAGGCCTCTGCTCCTCCGCTCCTGCACACCCTCCTTGCTGGGCTTCAGGAGAGTCTCAGAAGTGAAGTCTGCTAGGGTTAGATGTCTTCACGGAAGACACGTTGGAGAAAATAAAGGAAAATGTTTTATCAGCATTCTTAGAGGAAAACTGCAACTCTTTTATGATTCAAGGGTGTTAGGGTTTTTTTAAGAATTTTTTTTAAGAGAAAAAAGCAGGAACTTCTTTAAAATCTTAGTTTTGCAGAACTGAGTTAAACTTTGGAAAGTTACCATCCCTGAAATGAAAGCCACAGTGTGTTTTCAAAGACAAAGGGAAGAAGAGTGCCCTGCTCTAATCTGGTGGAAGCAGTGGATATGTCTAAGAGCTTTTACAACATGAATGTGAGGGATGTGCTGTTTGTTATGGGAGTCATGGCTCCCTGTAGCTGCCAGGAATCACCTTTCTCCACAAAAGAATTCACACAAATATTAGACTGGGGGGTGGTGTAGAAAAAAAATATGGTAAAAACACAAATCAGGATTGATTTGCTTTAGATGAGACATTTTTCAGTTTAACATCATAAAAGCCAGTTTCCATCTCTTACTAGTGTTTTAAAGGTTAATTCCATTGCAAATGTTATCTGCTCCTTTAGACAGGAGTGTCAAGCAGAATACCTCTAAAAGAAAGAGGTACTAAGCAGATGTCTGATTAAAGACAAATGAAAATGTCTCATAATGTTTCAGTGGGATAACGTTAAATGAACCTGAGGACCCAGTGGATTTAATGTTAAAATATAAATGTTAGGAGCAAGATAACAGTGTTCCCATGCTTATCCTATATAATTAATTACAGATAAACTTCCCCGGCATTCAAACTCAAGGAAAGAGAACAGCCAGCACTCAGCACAGACCTCACAGCGACATGAAATCAGCACCAGGTGAAATTGCATCCCCTGGAGCCATGAGGCGGCACCTGTTGCATCCTTGTGTGGGTGAACACCGTACACCACGCAGGAAAACCCCAAAAGGCAGGCCCAGCTCCTAGGGAGGTGAGAAGGAGCAGTGTCAGTCCCCCTACCACCCCACCCCACCCTCCACCCCCCCAGAGTAAGATATGCCTGGACATGAGATTTTTCCATGCATGGTGCATGGAAACTCCAGTACTGAGTGACATTTAGCATCAGGTTTGCAAGTGCTGCAGTGCCAAAGCTGGGCTCGTTGCCTCCAGCTTGGGATAGAGAAAATTTCCCTAACTATGCATGCCACCACTGTCCACCAGGCACAGCCCTGCAGCAGCAGGTCCCCAGCCTGGCTGGGAAGCAACTGGCTTTGACCCCAAGCAATGCTTTTTGCCATGCTGACATACTCGTTTCAGCAAGCAGCAGCTGTTTTTGAAGCAGGAAAGTAAGAGGGAGTCTCACCCTTCAGTCATCTGATCCTCTGCTTTTTGGTATCTTGACATTTTGGGAAAAAGTTGGTTGTTCAGTGGCAGACTGTCTCTGCCTCTCATCTTCTCTGCCACGTGACCCTGCTCTCCTTGCACAGGGTGTAAGTTTCTCATAATGTGAGTTCCTGCTGGGCTCCACAATAGCCTTTCCAGAAAATGTTAAAAATGTGCATTGCATTAAAAGGTGAATGAAGATGAGCCAAACGGCTTGCTGCTAGCACAGCTCTCAAGGGCACCACCTGGGGTGAAGGGGCTGTGCCAAGCAGGGCAGCAAGAAAATCCTGAAACAGAAGCAGTGAGTGTTGAGCTGCCTGGTCTAGGAAGGGCTTGAAGGAAAGAGACGGCAATGGCAACTGCCATTGATGTAAATCTGAATTTATCTGTGTAGGAGCATGTGGGATGGAGGGCCAGCGCGAGTATCTGCATGCCACAGGGCAAAGGCAGGCTTACAGTGGGCTTCGTTCTCCTGTATTAGCTGTATTACTGGTAGGACAGGAGCTGCAACCATCATCACAAATAGCTCTTAGCATTTTTAAACCAAGACACTGTGGGTACACCACTTCTTCAGTCGGTCCAGTATAGGCATTTAATAGGCTAAATGGTGTAATACAACTACAGGACATACATTAGTCGAGTATTATGTACAGGTGGCATTTTACAAAATTAGAAAGAACTGAAATAGAGCAAAATCCAACAATGTCTTACTCCATAAAACTTCCTTTCTGCACTACATGAAATATTCTACAAGCTAGACTAGAAAAATATGACTGAATATCTTTTTTTTCTTTTTAGTTTCTACAAAGCCTTTAATCCAGAAAAAAATACAAAACAACTATTGAGTTTATTAGAGAGACAACACTTGCACACAGACAAAGTAAATGGACATTCATAGACCTGCAAGTTGAATAAATAGGGCTTGTTTGTATAAAACAATTTTCTCTCTATCTTGCTCTCCTATTTTAGGGCCTCTGGCCCATGTTCAGAAAAAAAAAATGTGAGGAGGAGTTTGGCTTTGTGTGGTTGTTAAACTGAGGCCACAGGGCTTTATGAGAAAACTTTAGTTTGAAGCATCTATTTGCTTCAGATAAAATACTTTGAGGGAGCAGCAGAAATTACGGAAAAGGAAAGAGAGGAGTAATTAGGCTGGAAGGAGAAAATCTGGCATTTCTATATGAGCTGTAGCTTTATGTACCAGGATGAAAAAAGTAGTGCTGCATGGCGTTTTTTCAGGGTGTATGTAGAATTTTGTTGTTTCTTTGGGAAACTTATTTAGGGAAGTGCCATTGACCTCAGGTGGAAATAGGATAAGGGCCATCCAGAGCAGGAAGGGAGGGAGCGTCTGAAAGCAGATAGAGAGCACATGAAATCGGGGGAAGTGTTTCAAACAATGTTTTTCCTTTTATAAAGTGAAAAGCAAATTAAGTGATACGTCTAACGTCATTCCTCATAGAGCTGGGCAGATGCAGATTGAAAGGAAATCACACAGCTAAAAGTATGTCGTCACCATCATAGTTTTCCTGCCAGAGATTTGCAAAACTTCTTGACAGTCGATGCAAAAGCAGAGTTTAAAGAGCACCTCGCATCCACCTGGCCACCTGGCCAGCACGGCTCCCCTCCTGCCATAGCCAGCTGCAGATGGGTCTGAGCCGGGAACCTCCTCTCACTTCTTGTGTGCTACCCAAACACGTAGCTTGAGCTTGTTCTTGCTCTGTTGGCTTTACCAGAAAACCACCACCAGTGAAGAGGATGACAGGGATGGCAGCCAGGTTTAGGAGGTGCTCTTGAAACCTTCAGTTACTCCAGTGAAATTCGGTGCTCTGACCAGAATCCCACTCCTCCAACAAAATAATTCTGTGACAGTGTAGGTAAGAAAGTCTACATCGAGAAAGCAAAACAGATTGTTATATAGGTTGAGAGAGCAAAGTTTAAGTATCACATTATACTATACTACACTGCTTATAAAAAGGGTCCTAGATCCCAAACATCCCAAATAATGCGCTATAGTTTTGTACATAAATTAATGTTGCTTTGAAGTAAAATAGTCTCTTTCCTTTGTATTAAACATTCATTGCACAGAATTCTTTGTAAGTAAATATATTAAATTTGGTTGCTAAGAAGGTATAAACTTATCTTATTAATACATCTGGCCAGTAAATTTTATCCACCATCACACAATTAAAAGTTGCCATTAGAGAAAATTATTACTGGAGAAAAGAAAGCACTTGGAATTCAACTTAGGAGTTAATGCTGGAAGAAATCCTGTTATTTCGTTCCACCTACAGCGAGCGGCTTCTTCCGGCTGCAACATTAATTGGAAGTACAGACCCCATCCAGCCCTGCAGAGATGGAGAAAGCCAACTTTGTAGCTTATGGGACACTCGTCACTGACACAGTCAAACCCTCCTGAGTACATGCCTGGTCTGTCTCCACCAGCGCTGCCCAAAGGGGTAGCGTTCTGGGCCGAGGTCGGTGCTTCTCCTGGAACAGTGGGAGGGAGTCTCGGGGAGCTTCCCGTGCAGGAAGGGGTTCACCCCTGTCAAAATGGCCCCCAAATCCCCAAGGAAAATCCACTGGAGGCCAGAGGTGTCCAGAGACAGCAAGTCCCACCGTGAGCTCTAGTTTACAGGAGGTGGCTGTGCAGCCACAGCTTAAGGAGCCATGCCTGGTGTGAGGGCAGGAGGGAGGCGGGCGGGCTCCTCGCTACCTCAGCCCTCTCCACCACCTCCTGCTGCAGGTGCTGGGGGGCACCTGGCATCAGCCAAAATGGCGGGCAGGCCTGGGCTATGGAGCCCCTGTCACCCACCCCCAGCCACGGCCCAGCTTCGCTCGAGGGAGGAGCAGCTGGGCCTCTGCACCTACATTATACACAAAACATACCAGAAGAAGAATTGCCACAAGAATTTATATTAACGAGGTGAGACAGATCCGGCCCTGGCGGAGAAGGGAGCCATCTTGTTGGCCTCCAGGGAGAGAGGCGTGCGCCACGCCACGGCTGGACCTGGGCCTGAAGGGTGCACGGACAGCACAATCCACCCAACCAAGCCTACGACAGAGAGCCTCACTCCACAAACACCAGCGACTAGCTACTCCGCTTCATCAATGTACAGCGAGAAAGCGTTTCTGAAAGGCATAAGCCTTATTGAAAAGGCGGCTAAGAAAAGGCTGGTTCATCCGAATTTGCACGGGTTAGCCAAGGGGAGAGAACTGCTCTGGGCCACCCCGGGGCGGCAGCCTGGAGGCAAATCTTACACTTGCGTCTCTATACAAAAGTTACAAAATCAAATGGTGACATTATATTACATCTATTGTCCATAATATCACAGTGCTAGTTTTAAATGGCTAAAAACAAGAAAGGTTTTAGATTTAAGACATCCCTCCTGTAGAAATGTAACTGCTTTGCCCTGACGTTGATACCTGACAGCAGCCTTGCTTGAAAAAGTTAAAACCAATGAGGTGTGCTAATTGAAATTAGGAGCATTTTTTCCTGGATAATCTCATATTTCCTAACATGTCCCATTGTTTCCCAAGGAAAAATTAATTAAATAATATGAATCCCAGCCTGAAAATCAAAATGGTGAAAAGAACAGTTCTAAAGCCCAGACACTTCTTACCAGGTACTAACTAAATAAAACCCTTGCAGATTTAAATACAGATTACTTTGACATGTCTTCAGAGTGTGTTAGCTTTCCAACAATATTTCACTTCTGAGGCCGTGGAGTCTCTACTCATCCTCTTCAGTTCTGCTTTCCAGAGTATCTGTGCTGTCTTCCACTTCTTGAGCCAGGTGCGCTGAAGTATCTGCAAAGAAATGGCTTGTCAGTATTTATTTCCCCATACAGGTACAACAGCCTTTGTTTCATTCCCTTCTCCACCAGGCAGTTGATCCACTAGGGTGATCAGACCTGACATGGGCAATTTGCTCTACTTGCAAACCAGTAGTTAAACTTGGAGCAGGGAACTCTGGGTGCATCACAGTCTGGCTTTACAAGGGACTTGAGACCTCAGAACAGGTATTAGTGAGATGAGGTGATGATCCCTATGCACAGCCACCGTAGTGGGAGGGCTACCTGCTGTCTTAGTGAAATCTGCTCAAACTCTCAATCCTGAAGACATGATTAGTCCTAACATCAATGCACAAAACCAACACAGAGGCCATAACGTGCAACCTGGAGGTCAGGCTATAGATTTGGCTCGTATTTCTTCTTGAATGATCAAACCCTGTGGTTACCACCACCCAGAAATGTCAACTGGAATAGCAGGTGATTTGACACTTCAAGATGAGACCATTTGCCATCGCCCCTTTGAAGGTAAGGTAAGGTAAGGTGCGTCTTGCACCCCATCCTGGCTGCTGTATCCTAGGCATTTGGGTAGCAAATATTGGTGCACTGAAATGGAAACCATGTCACTTTAAGAGAAAAAGAGAGCACTGAGATAAAAAAAGAAACAAATAGACCAGTTCCGCACTGCAACATTCCCTGTGCAAGCCACACTCCAAGCTCTTATCTTTAACCATATTTACCCCACCGTGACACTACTACTCATATCTACATATTTGTGAGCTCCTGCTACACTAATCCACTCCTGGAACACCATAATGCTTTGAAAATGTGCAGCTGTTAAACACTTTGCTTCTAGGCTAGGAGACAGGGAGGTAGATACATGCTAGTGAACAGGATTGGTTTCCTAGAGTGAACTGCTAATGTGCAGTAAACTGCCTGTTAGCCATGTGCTAAGCCTGATGCGGATGAAAACACCATGCGCTCAAAAGCTACAAGGAAATTTTCAGACCAGAGGACTTCCTCTCCAGTGCAGGTGTTTCTGGGCACCTTCAACCACCTACTGCTCTTTGGTACACTTTTAACTTCAGTGCATGGCATGGCCTGAAACTGCTATTTTCCTGTGGGAAACAAGGATGAAAATTACTCATTCAGACCTTCCAGATCCATCTGCTGCTGCTGCTGCTGTTGCTGCTGCTGGACGCAGACTCTTTGGTCACCTTGAAGACCCTTGTCCTCCGCTGATTTCAGGTCATCAGGAGGCCAGCGCAGCTCCCCACTCTCCACCTCCCCGGACTCAGTTGGCTCCACCACAATCGATGGCAGTCTTTTGGACAGCTTGGGGTATTTCTCACGTGAGTCTGGGAAGGCCTGGGGAGACATTTGGGGACACGTCCATCAAAGCCTTGCCCAGGGATGCATATTCAGAGCAAGCAGAGTACATGCTCCATTTCAGCATTCCTTCTACATTTCACATGCACCTCCATGTCCGTTAAAAAAACCTTTCAAACCGGTGCAAGGCAACAGTCCTGCACAGGGAGGATTTCAAAAGCAGTTGAATGCAGACCTTTGCAGGCCAAATGTGGACACAGAGAGGCTACAGGTCTCAGCACACTCTTCCCTGCACAAGCTGTCCCTCCCTGGGCAAAGAACTGACTTTGCTCACCAGTGTGTCAGGCAGATGATTGCCTTGACTTGCGTGATCTGACATGCATAGTAAAAAAGGAGACTTCGGCGACAAAATTCATTATGTTGCCAAACACTCATGTTTCAGTTCTGGTGGGTTCTTAGAACACAAATGCCATAGCTGTAATGTTAAGCTCAATGGCTGCTACAGCCCGTCTAGCTGCTGTCATTTTACTCTATGATATCCATGTTTTCTTGCGGTGACAGTTTATTAAGAAGCACCACTTTGCAGAGCTATTTTCTGTAATGTCAAACACTGTATTTTATGATGCATCCATGCAAAACAGGTAGCCCCAGAGATCATCTTTACATAGAGGATGGTGCCAGCTATTATTTTCGTTTGTCACATTGAAGCTGCAGGCCAAACACTATGCAGTGGTTAGAGCTTGAAGCTGAACTAGGTCTTTTTAGTGAAGGGTATTGTAATACATAAAAGTGCTTTCTTGTTTTCAACATGATTGGTTCATTTAAATCACTCAGGGTACTTTGTTTTGGATTGGGTTTTTTTTGAGGAAAAATCATTCCAGCTCCTCCAGGATGTTAACATAAGACAAACTCTGTTGTTGCTTCACGGAAACCTTATCTCCTGGCTTCTCAAACTTCTCTATACCTGCACTAACAGGTTGTAAATTTCTCCGTACTAACTGAGTTTTATTTTATTTTATGCTATTTGTAACAATAAAATCAAGGTGCAGACTAAAGGACTGTACTAGGGGTTGAGAGCAAGAACCATCTCAGTTTAACTCCAGGCACTGGCACAGGTTTGCTGTGTGCTGGTGAGAACCTCCTCACACATCTGCAACATGTTCACCCCTGAGTTGGGGTCTCTGGTTAGACTGAGCACTGTCGGTTGTGTGAGCCAGCCTCAGCACAGCTCCTGCTACGAGCACAGGCAGAAACACGCAGATATTCCCTAACCACTGTAAAAGTGGGCACAACCCCCAGGACATTGCCAGGGACCTTATCATTGCTGCAACGTCTGTATCTGACTTCTGGAGATGGGGAAGGACAGTAATTCTCATCTCACACCCTTGTTCCCCACAGTAGCGTTGCGGGGATTCATTACTCTTTGCAAATCTACACCAAGGTGAAAAATGTTGTATATTATTGTTGCAAAATGCGACACAATTAAGAAGTTTATTTTGTGAGAAAGTCCCTTCAGTGCAACTAGACCAAGTGAATCACTGAAGGTAAACCTTTCTAATGACTACCTGAGCTGCACCCACAGGGTGTAACTCCTTCTGATCAAGAAATGCTTCTCATGCTGCCTATTAGAAAAGTTCCCCCCAAATTCCCATTACACAGCTTCCTCCTGAGCTGTTTATAATTTGGAAAGACATGTCCATGGCAGCTGTCTTGACTGGGAGGAATTTTTAAGAAAGAGCTTATACAATCCTGCCATTTCCAAATATGAAACAACGTAAAATCTCCTTGGCCAGGACAGGTCCAGAGACACCCCTGAGCAGCAGTGCAGTCTTCTTCAGACCCATGGTGGAACCCAGCTCCCTGAGCCTCGTGGCTCAACTGGAAGAAAATAGCCATAAAGTTCTGGACAAATTGCTTTATTTCCTCCCAGGGCTGCACATGCAGGTGACAGTGACCTCTGTCTCCAGCTGCTGTTCAGCCTGCTCAGGTGGCAGAGGGCTGTGTGACAGCCAGCCCATCCCCAAGCCTGCTGGCAACTCCTGGATGGGAGATCCAATACAACAAAAATTTCTGCTTTTTCATCTGCTTTCTAAAGCCCTAGAAAACGACACACACTGATCTAAAAATGTGCTAAGAGCCGATTATTACAGCTGCAACAAAATTTAGGGAAGGCACCTGTGCGGCAATCAGGTTGGCTATTTTTGTTTGTGTCATTCTCATATGGTCTGTTCTCACACCAATCACATAACGTTTTTTTTCCACCAGAGCCCAGTATTTACCACATCCCTCCAGGAATGAGTCAGGACTGGCAGGAAGCAGAGCTGCCTGTCGGGCCTCGCTGTGTTTTTCCGCGGAAGCTGGAGTGTGTGACGAGTGGGCAGGAGACTGCAGGAAGAGAAGGACCAGTCTCCTGGCCAGAGTGCTTGGAAGTTGCTGGAAGAAACCTAGTTTTCCCACTGAGTCACTGACTCTGCACTACCTCTCATTTCTTTTTGCTTCTTTGCCTCAGGTGGCCATCACTAAAATGTTGATGGCACCACCTTCTCCCAGAGGGGAAGGGTAAAGGTGCTGGCGGAGAGCCTCTGGAGCATATGATCAGAGACACCATAGAACAGCCCTAAATATATAGGTGGGGTCAGAGCTGGCACAGAGTTTGGGCAGTGTACACTAAGACAATAATGAAAATCTGGGACTCGGTTGAACAAAGAGGAAAGAGAATACTGAAAATGTGCTCTGTGAGTGAGCAGCATCTATCCCGTGCAGTTGATGAGGCACAGGAAAGCCTACGGTAAGCTCTTTAATTGCATACAGCCTTTCATTACATACACAAGTGATCTGAAAGAAACTGGCAAAATTTCAGTCCTGACTTCCCTGGCTTCCAAATGCTTGATTTTAACCTGCAGTCGGTTGCTCCTAGCGTAGTTTTTTCAGCCTGGTTGCTATAATACACCTTGTGTGGAGAAGCAATTCAGGTCCACCAGGACAGATTTAGGTCGTTTGTCCCTGGCAGTGACACTGAGAGTCATGAGCACAACCACAGAGCACAAATGGAGGCTCGGGACATCCTGATCCCTCCTGCTGGAATCAGCACCGCAGGCGGGTACACGAGTGGGTGTGTGAGACTGCTTGGGGACAGAAAATGCTCTTTCACCTGCCGGCAAATGGTCCTGACCAGGGCTGCTGCTACGATGCCACAGCCATTTACGTGAATTACACCATCGTTTCAAATGGTCTCTTTTCTAAAAATGGAGCTCCCTCTGAGCCTGAGGAAACCTAGCTCATTACAAGCTGTATAAAAGCTATGGTACAGTATTGACTGGATGTCTTCATCACGTGACAGTTGCTCAGATCTGAACTCTTGGTGACAAACAGCTTCTTTGCCTGGCATTCCCACAGAGGCCGGGCATTGCTGTCACCACGCCCCAGAGACCTGGCATCTGACAAAACCCTCCTGCTAGAAGTCTTACCCTTTAAAAATAAAACCAAAGTGGGATCAGACATGTGTTTCAGGGCTTGTTCTTCTGGCATTTGTGCTCTGCAATTCAATATCTTCATGTATGACAGTTATTGGTTGCATTAAATTGCTTTTGAAAAGCAACTCAGGATACTTTCCAGTTTTTCTAAAGTTACCTGGCTTGAAGGGCCTCCTTCTTCCTCAGGAGTCTGGCTGAGTGCGAATTCCTCCATCACGGGTTCCCGTGTGTTCATCACCTCTGTCATGCTACGAATTTTAAAGCAGAATGGGAAAATTCAGCGCTGAGCTTTGGCCCCACAGTTAATTTAACAAAAGACATTGGCTTTTCATATTTGTTAAAATAATTATGTTACAGACTGTCCTTTCTAAACAGCCCACTGAGAAGTGTTTCCTTGGCCCTCTGAGCCAACTGCTCCCACTGTGTGCTGCGATGCAGAGCAGGGCACTGACCCCAGCTGCCCCTCCCAGGACAGCAGAGAGGACCCCCATAGAGTTCCAGAGTCATCAGCAGGAAAATGGGAGTCCTCCAATGTTACCAGCAACCAATCAATTACCGATACTATGAGCTCAGAAATTGCATCTGTTGACCAAAAAAAGTTACAGTGGAAATACTGCCCTTGAATTAAATTCTCTTTCTGATTCTTCATAATGTCTTCAATATTTGCTCTTCCCAGATGTCTTTGCCATTTAGTCATGAGCCAGCACTTCTTTTTAAACTGTTAATTCCAGACACACCAGCTGTATTGGTGTCTAAGGGCCAGATTTTCAGTAGTCATTACTTGCCTGAGTGTTCAGAGAGGTGTTGAGTGGGATTTTCAAATGCATCAGGGAAGGTTTGGCACCTAAATCTCACTTAAATCAGGGACTTAGGAACCTAAGCTGCTTATGTGTCCATTATACACCCCCCTGTGCTGTTTGGCACCCAGGACACTACAACACTGGCCCTTGCACTCTCCTTGTTCCCCTGGGCACTTCAGCACCCTGGAGCAGAGGGATGGAGCCAGCTGCAGTCCCCACTGCAGGGAGCTCTGCTCAGCCCATGACTGGGTAGCTAGCTGCATGTCTCTATGGTGTCAGGATTTTCCTCATATTTGAGATTTATAGATACAGCACTCTACTGAAAAATTTGAGGATGCCTGAAAACTTCATAACACGTATTAAATGCACAGGAGCAAACAGAGCCCGAACCACTCTGTTTGACGTACAAGCTGAAGGGGCCATGTTCATTTTGGATGGGAATATGTCAGCCCTGGATGGGTTTGGTCCTGGGCATTTCACCCCCTCTAGCTAGCATTTGTCAGGTACAGCAGCTACTGACTGACAGAGCCTCCTGCAGCACACAGAACACAGGCATCATCAATTACACCACCCTGCCACCTGCCACAGCAAGCACCCCTTTAGGCACGACTAAATGCTGCCATTAATTCTGGTCCCGCTTCACACACAAAAGCCTGCTTTGTAAAGACTGCTCCTACTGAGATATGCAAACTAAAACATCTTAAGGATAACTTGTTTCAGGCTTACATTACCAATTATCCTACAAAACTAAATTTTACAATATCTGCAATTACTACAAAACCCTTCACAATGACTTCAATTAGCTGTAGCACAGAGCAGCGTGATATCGCAGAGACTTTCACTCCCACTGGATCATATTTAAAAAAGAGCACGGCAGACCCAGGAGACACTTCAGCTCAGCTGTGGGCCAGGACCTGACCCCATAGGCATCCATCAGCTTGGGGAAAAGCCCTGAAGCTCCAGCCTTGGATCCAACCAACACTGAACTGAATAGCACACTTCCTGGTACACACACAACAGGAGAGCAGAACCAGGCTCTGAAACTCAGCAAGAGTCTGAACCAAACCCCTGATCTGGACATCCCCCAGCTTACACAGCCCGAATCCTCCCAGAGCCACAGCATAGTGAAAGACAGGTAGTTTCTGCCTGCTTGAAAGAGAGTTTTGAGCTCCCTGCTCTTCCTTGGACCTGTAACCCACCCCAGGGACACCACATCAGGACACCACAAACCACCTAAACAGTAAAACACATTTATTTTCTGGACACATGCTTTTGTTCCTGCAGCATCCAGTGGGCCATACCACTGGGCACACATGAACAACAGCACTGGGGGAACAATGATCTGAAAATGGGAGACCCTTTCCAAGAGCGGTGACCATGGGCTCAGCTGTCCCAGCTGCTCCTGCCACCTGAGACGGCAGTTAAAAGGACAGAGCTGTGTGTGCCCTTGGACCCTTCCTTACACAAAAGGAAAGCAGCACTCCCTCCGCTGCCTCCTCCCTCTGATCACCCCTGGTGCTCATGCAAAAAGTTCTTGCCTTTTTTCCCTGTCCCGGTCATGCCCTCTCTGTTGGTCCCATCTCTCCTGCTGCCTCTCCAGTGCTGTCTCTGAGGATCACCATGATGGGCCACAGCAGGACCCTGCTCTCCCACCCCAACCCTTTGGGAAGAGTTGGTCTGGAGGGTTCTCACAGCGCCTGCTATCCAGACACAGCCGTGAGCCTGGAATAGCACAGGGCCCGCTGCTCTGACCATGTCCAACATGAACATCTTTTCGGATGCTTTCTGAGGTTCAGCGCCCCATCGCCAATCTGTCCTGGATTGCAGGGAAAGGGAAATAAGAAAAGTGTGGATGGAAATAATCTTGGAGGCTTGGGCGGTGGGGGCAGGGCGGGCAGGCGGGCAGGCGGGCAGCATTTATGAAGGGCTTGGCTACTATGGAGAAGACATGTCCCACTGCTGTGTGTCCTCAGGGTTCGTCCCCACTAGCCAGCCACAGATTCCTACAATTGCCCACAGCTGGCTGGCTTATTTTAGCAGACTTTCAATACATACAAAGTGTTTAAAACTCTTCTCTATCTTTGTTCCATGGGACATTAGAGCTATACATCCCCACATGCACTGTCAAATGTGTCACATGAGCTCAAAGATGTTGTTAAGACCTCATGAAATTCTATTATTAAGCAATAACGGGCTCCGTGCTTCCCTAAGACCACATTACACCCTGCAGATTATTTCTAAATGACAAAGACAAATGATTCTGGCTAGGAAAATGGTGACAGTCCTGCCAGTGTTACAGCACATGCCTCAGTGAATCAGCTCCTAAGCTGTTGAAGCCCAGGCCATTTCACAAAATCTGTGCAACTTAAGGCTTTGATTGAATAGGATGGCAGAAGCGATTGTACTTGACATGTTTCAGAAAAGAACACAGAGCCATGCAATTGGCAAAAGCATTAGGTTTTAACTGGAATAGATTAATTGTTCTCAGTCTCCGCTTAGTAAAGGAAAGCAGAAGAATCTATATGGGCTGAGAAAGCAGTGATGCTTCTAACAAGCTTAACTAGGTATTTAACACTAAAAATAACTAAGAGTAAAATAATCGAGAATGCCACTGCAAATCAATTCACTTGAAACCGAAACCGCTTGTAGGACATCACTGAACTGTTTATAACACCACAGAATCTGAAGAAGGGGTTTGGTAGCAGCTTAGGGCTTTTTAAACTATGATATGATTTATGGGAATTGTGAGAATTTTTTACTTTTCAGTCAGTTTTGATGGAAAAATATTGAGCTATTTCTGGTGCTGCTTTTATGTGAGACATCCTAACATACAACAGAGAAGTGGTTGATACAAGCAAGTTATCATAAGAATCGTATCTCTTTTAAATTTGGTGTTGCATTCATTCGGTAGATGCTGATATCACCAATGACATGCAGTAGCCATAGCGATGCAAAACAGGGCAATAAATAGCATTTACAAACAAAGAATAAATTCTGTTCTGGTGGATGAGTCACCTACTCTGAACCTTAAAATTCTTGTGGCAGTGAATTAAGAGATGCATTTACTTTCCCTATGTTTAATTAAGTGCAAATACACCAATTAGGGGGGGGGGGGAAAAAGCAAAATCTGTTCTTGGTTTTCTGTGACAAAACTACATTTAGAGATTATGTTAAATGCAACTGCTACAGTTGCAGGACCATGCTATGCTGATCTTTTTCCAGGGGCATGGAGCAAATGCACAGTTCACTTTCTGCTGTTTGTGATGGCGCTAACAAGGTCAGTAACATACAGAGCAATATATAGGTTGACAAGTGCTAAACCACCTACCATGAGACAGTGCTCAAAAACAATGCACACATTTTTATTTTAGGTTTTGAGCAGAGGGCAAAACTGACCTGTGAAATTCCTGCTGGCAAAACAGTATTTGAGTGAAGACCAGCTTCAGGTTTCAAACACATGAAGCACTTACGTGGCTATGGAAAACAGGCAGGTTGCATGCAAGATTTCCTTAAGAAGAGGGGCATAACCACATTTTATGGGACATGCTGGGACACAGATAGGAAGAGCTGTTACCTGAAGCAAGGATCAGCCTGGAGGATGCTCAGACGTAGAAACATAGAATCACGGAATTGTTTAGGTTGGAAAGGACCTTTAAGATCATCTAGTCCAACAGTTAACCTACGCTGCCAAGCCCACCACTAAACCATATCCCTAAGTGCCACATCTTCACGTCTTTTAAATACCTCCAGGGATGGTGACTCAACCACTTCCCTGGGCAGCCTGTGCCAGTGCTTGACAAGCCTTTCAGTGAAGAAAATTTTCCCAGTATCCAATCTAAACCTCCCCTGATGCAACTTGAGGCTGTTTCCTCTTGTCCTAGCACTTGTTACTTGGGAGAAGAGACCGACACTCACCTCACCAAACTGAGGCCTGATCCTCCTCTTACCTCACCAGCCAGGACAGGCAGCAAAAGGGGGTGCCCAGCCAGAGCATGAGGCTCATGTGGGATAAACAGCAAGTACAGGGCAATGACAGAAGAGAGCACGTTACCTTCAATCACATCAACAGATGTCACTTCCAAAAACTGTCCTTGCTGCAGGTGTTCACGTCGTTGATAGAGTGTTGTGCAAAGTCTGTCAAATCCTAAAAGTGCCTGAAAGAGACAATACAATAGAGTCAGAGAGTGCAACCGAAGCGACAATGCTGGCAGTGACTGGTGTGAAAGAGTACTACTAAAAACTTGCTGCAGAAACTCCTACTGTGAAGGTCTGTATAATTCGCTACACCAGATGGGATTTGATCTCACTCAGGACACAGCTTGTAGCATACCTTGTGAATTACTGAGGCAACTAAACAACACAAACACCCAAAGCTCTTAGCTGAAATACCTTGCAACCTGAGTCTTTTTGTGATATTAAACCTTATTCCTTAGTGTAAGCTACCTAAAAAACTGCTGAAACTGGGACACTCTGAAATTCTCCCATACAGGAATTTTGATGATAGTTGAAAAATCAGAAAGCAAAAATGTATACCCTTGTTTGGCAGGATCAGTCTGCTTAGTGAGACATGGTTTAAAACGTTGAAGAACAAGATTTCTGCTCGAGAAGCTAGGTCAAGACAGAAAGAAGACACAACATGCTGAAAGAAGGACACCTTAGGACAAGGGTCCTCAAACTTTTTAACCAGGGGGCCGGTGCGCGGATGAAGTGGCAGGCAGCCATCTGCGGCTGCTTGGTTCCCCCCCCCAACCCCCAGCGGGGGGGAGGGGTGGGGGTGGGGGGGCAGGGGGTTCTGTAAATACAGGGGGCTGGATTGAGGACCCTGGGGGGCTGTATCCGGCCCGCGGGCCGCAGTTTGAGGACCCCTGCCTTAGGATTACTTTACTGTGCATTTCTTTCAGATGTTACAGAAGTCATTTTAGCAAAGGTCTGCTCCAAAATGAACATACTTGGACTGGTATCAGGACAGGGAGCCTGGTGAGCAGAGGTGAGGATCCCACCATTTCAAAGTGTAAATCACTGATTTCTGATGACTTCTCTGTCAGAATGTCTTAGCTGAAGAGCTTGAGGAGTTACAGTGCTGAAATATAGTATCTTGGCCAAAGATGATTTTCTGAGAAATTTGTTTAGCCCTACAGCTTGCCAAATATATACTCATGCCAGCCACAGCTATTTCCTTGGACGGGAAAAAGGTGTTTTCAGTGAAGTGAATGGCACTAGTGTATATATTTTATATCCTCCAGTGGTTTGGACTCCAGCCCAAGTGATTAAACAAATCTACCTGCTCTGGAAGCCTTCCTACCAAGATTTATAACACTGGATTAACTGCACACTGATTTTATTCAAAAACAGTGACAGAGGAAAAACTGTGCATTGCATTCTGGAGTTTATTCTCATGCCACAGGCCATGCTTATTGCAAATTAGGGAAGCAGGAAATCACATCTCCATCCCCAGGATTCAATTCAGAAGCTTTAATTCTTGTCTGGCAGTTTTCCTTCCTAACCAATGATCGAACCAACTTCAGAGAGGCTAATGTTTTAATTCATGACTACACTCAGTGCTTGTCTCTTGATGGAAACCACAGAATATCCGACACCGTGTTATCCAGTACTCTGGGAAGATTTTTATTCCACTACCCATTACAAATCCACTCTTATTAAACCTATGAAAATTCATCACGAACTTGTCTACCTTCAGTCTCCCCTCTAGAAAAGACTGCATGTAATAAGAACATTATTACATTGAGTCATCTGTCAGTGAAAGACAAAACGGCGTAAGAGATAATGAACTGGGCACCACATGGCCCCTGGTTGGAATCTAAGCCTGGCCATTTGTTATTTAGAGGTATTTTCAGATGCCTGGTAAGGGTATACAAGGATCCACGCAGTACTGAACGAACCAAACCCACATCCATCGCTTTTCCAGTCTCAGAAAAATGACTTCTGGATTGAACTGACCCAAGATCAGTCTCCTCGCCAACGTTTTGGGCAACTCTGTCCTACAGTGCATGTAATGTTTGAGAGGGAATCTTGGCCCCTGGGGCTCAGCTACTTGAAAGCTGGAATAAAAGAGAATCACTTAAGGACAGCAGTGTAGAAGTTCCTTCTCCCAGCCCCACAGCCATATTTAAAAACAGAAAAACTTCTTCCCAGTCAAGATTGTTGAAGAGTTCAGTGTTTCCAGTGTATAAAACTACAAGAATGCATTTATTCTCTGAAGAAGAAATAGTCACTTCATCTACCTAATAGATGTGATTGCCTTCTTTTGCTGACACTAGAGGAAACAAAAACATATACCCTCCCTTCCATGATATTGCTTAATCTTTTAAAAACAAGGCACGGCTACTAGACCATGCAACGAGCCTTCGCTGCACTGAAAACACTCTGGAAATTACTCAAGTACAGCCTTTCTCTGCTGGTCTCTTCCCGTCCCTTCTTACTTTTAGGTACCTTTGCTACTTTGCTGACCAGACCAGTCTGTTTGCCCAACGCACCTCTCCTAACCTACCCCTCTTCCATCCACAAAATAACTTGCCCTCCTTTTCCTCAGCTTGATAACCAGCTTCTTCTCTGGCTCCAGGAGTATCAACACAGCTGTGTTGCTATTAAAAGTAACCAAGAATCTCAGAGACCATTGACACTGCCTGGCCACCCCTCCTCTGGGCTTGGAGAGCCCTGCTGCACCTCCCAGTAAAGAACAGTTGATTTAGGGACTACTCCAATGAGCTGGTCAAGTCTTGTCTCTTTAGGAGCTGCAGCACCAAGTGAAGTGTGAGGAGATACAACCAAGGGAATGATAACAGAGCTCATTCCATCAGAGAGACCAAGCAATGCTTCGGTGACAGCCCTTTGCCCAGATCAAGGGCTCTCAGCCCCCCACCCCAGATGAAGGTATGGATTTCCACCTATGCTGCTTGGCACAGGCCAAAAGCCCAGGCACCAAAAGGTGCTCTCCGGGCTTCTCTCCTATTTTGGAAAGCATCTGGGACGCATTGTGTGTTTGGCATTTCTACAGCACAAGGACACAGTCTTCCCGGTGGGATGGTCTCACCACCCACGGGAGGACAACTGGTGCTAGGGAGCAGAAGCAGGCTGTTGTGCAGCAATTCTGGCCAGCTGGGGTGTGTGGGAAGCCCAGCCCGGCTGTCTCTCCTGGGTCATGCCTGGCCTTGCCATGTGGGGAGAGGACTCCATCATGCACAGCAGTGGAGGCCTTTCCTTGGGACAAATCCACTATGAATTGCAAAGTAGATGTTTTTAAGATGAACGCACTTCACTGGGCAAAACAGAAATAGGAACTGGCCACAGGTTGCAATCCTAGCAGCCTACAGATCGACTGCTTGATAAAGGAGCCCTGCATTTCAGAGGCGCTGAGCCCCAAACGCTTCCCTGGGAGGAAGCAGCATCTCCATCAGATCACTTCTATTTAGAGATGCCTCCTACTCTGAAAGCATCACCCCTCTTCTCCCAGCAGCCCCAGTGTTGGACACAGCTGGCTGGCCGAGGGAGACCTGACCTCAGGGTGCCAGGGCTGCTGCTAGATTAGCAGGGGCTACGAGACAGCCTCCTCCCCTCCCAGGTTTCCGGAGTTAATCATTCCCCCACAGAGCACTCATGGAAATATTATGATAACAGCCTAACAATAGCACATTTAAGGTGTACCTTCTAACATAAGTCTAGATAGGCAGTAGAAATTGTCCTTGAACCACTGCTCTACGTGGAAGTTTATCATTTTTCTGGCACTGCAGGAACAGGAGCCCTCCCCTTCTTATTTCAACGGGACAATCCCAGGGGCCTTACCAGCCCCGTGTTTAAATTGTGCTGGAGACGTCCCCCACATGGCTCTGCAGGCTCAGCCTCTTGCACTGGAGGACTGCAAAGACCAAGATCTGGGAGCTCGCCCATGCAGTCGCAGCACACACGGTTCCCACCGATGTCAGATAGCGCCTCAAACAAACCAGGAGTTCAGCCTTGGGCATCCGGTCCCCCCCGCTTCACCCCACTAAAGCCTCTGGATAAATGCAAACTTTTCTTCATTCAAGGAGTTTAGTCTTTGTGTGTGCTACAAAAAGAAACCCCTGCTATTGATTACAAGGAAAATTGGGACAGGGCATGCATAAGAATGGTGTTAGGCAGGAGAAGCAATGTTCTACCGCTTGATTTTTGCAAAGTGGAAAATTTCGATGGGTCACAGTAAACCCTGCTCAGCAATTGCCAATAAACAAAAGGGCCCCAGGAGGTTTTTCCACCCAGAAGAAAGGGTGCCTTATTTGGGCCACTTTGCTGCAGCAGATCGGACTGTCAGTGCAGCCAGGGTGGATGAGTGGGCCATCTAGGACAGAGCTACAGTCGTTGTGGTGGATGAAGCCATGAAGAGGCTGCTCATACAGTACCAGAAGGCGCACAGCCCTGCAAGGAAATGTCAGTCGGCATTTTCTAGGGCCAGGTGCTTCTGTGGATCCAACTCTTCTATGCTTCGGTCTTATGTCAGTGTCCTAGGAGAACAGAACTGCGGCTTAGGGCCTGCAGTGCTTCAAGCCACACAGGTGGCCTGGGCCACCCATAGGTAGGACCACACTCAGTACCTCTGCTGAGGGTGGGACAATAGCTTCAGCATCTTGGCACAACCCAAAATAAGTGCTTACTTCTGTGACACCCTGCAGCCTCCAATTTCTGTGACCGCCTACTGAGCTCTGCTTTCGGACACTGTGGATAGGAACTTGGCCAGCTTCTTTGTTTCCGCTGGTTGCCCAGTTGTAATGGATGCACTTTATGAAGTGTTGTGGATTCCATGGGACTAGCGAAATGTAAATTACCGCATGGACCACAGAAGACAAATGTGTGTGTGTATGAACTCCTATTTAAACCTCCCACTTCTTTTTGGATGCAAATCTCTTTCCTAAGCAACTGAGAAAAGTGCGATATGTGTCAGAGTCTGGAGATTA
The DNA here is from genome assembly GCF_963210335.1 of Falco punctatus. Lineage (NCBI taxonomy): Eukaryota > Metazoa > Chordata > Aves > Falconiformes > Falconidae > Falco > Falco punctatus. The sequence goes on along the minus strand of NC_137587.1, from coordinate 37,107,449 downwards.
GAGATCTGTTCTGTTCCCTCATTTCAGAAGCTCTTGTCTTCGGCCACCCACGCAGTACTTGAGTTCTGCTCTCCGCAGGCCAAAGCTGCCTTCCTCTTCTCAGCAGCGTGTGCTCTGCAGAAGATGTCGATCTCTCTCAGGAAGCAGCGAGATGAAATGACTCTCAATGTGGAGGAGCAGGCATTTCAGCATGAGACACAGCACATAGTTTGGGAGAGCGAAAAGGGGTAGGAGGCAGCTATTTCCAGACCATGCTGCCTCTCACTGCTAACTTCGCAGTGAGCTGCAGTTTTTACTGTTCCTGCTCCAAAGAAGCTACTGGGGTAAATATCACCCTGGGGAATTTCTCAAACACTCATCTGTGGACTACCAACACTAGAAAACACAGGCTTGCAAAGGGCATGGTACTGGCAGATCACTCTAACTCAGCCTCCTTGACTCCTGGTGTTGCACAGAGGCATGCATCAGGGAGCTGTTGTTCTTGCATCCCCAGCTCCTAGAGCGCCATGCCCACACACAAACCCCAATTTCCAGTTTGTTGTAGTTGTCCAAGTTGCTACTGGCCCTGTTTGCAAAAAGGAGCTAGAAACTTGACTCATAAATGGTCAAAGAAGGAAAAAGAACTAAAATACAGCTGTGTTTAACTATCACAACTTTTAAAGCAATCTTGCGATTTGGGGGTGATTTAACTCAAAGTTTTTTCAAAGTGATGTTTGCAATGCTCTTTGCTATGGGTGCTTCCTTAGTAGGTTTTTCTTTTTTCTTTTTCCCGGCTGCTTTAGAGAAAATCATTTATTTCGGCTCTTTGATCTCAGCGTTAAACTACCTGAGCTTCTTCTCAGAAGATGCCACAAGGGATAGGTACAGCAAGGGAGGAGAGGGCGGCAGCCAGCCAGGATGCTCAGAGATAGGGATGAAGGGCAGACAGCAGGAAGCATGTGCAGAGCAGTGGAGAAAGGAAGAAGTAGAGCAGATGGGAAGAATGACTAAGCCAGCTCCTCTGAATGCTGGTAGACCTCAGTATCATGGAAATCTCCAGAGAGCCCTCACAGAACCATGTGCCAAGAGAAAGTTTGGGTTTATTTTTTTTAACATTAGATTCACCAGCTAATTGATGTGAGAGGACCTCATTAAGAAAACAGCCCCATCAAAATCAGACATAAGCCTCAACAAGCTGTTGAATGCTTTTAGAGGTATCTCTTCTGGTACTTGCTGTGCAAGCCTTCAATTCACAATTCTGCAAATTTTGCAAAAATTCACAATTTTGCAAATTGTGCAAAACACATCTTAGAGCATCAACACAGAGTAGGTGATTCTTAGATGGAAATGTCATGGGAAATGGATTGCAAAACATCTGATGTCTTTCTGGCACTGTGAAAGAATACTCTGGATAGACTATCAATTGGGCTCCTTTCTAGGTAACATAATAGGATAACAGGTTAGATATGGTCAGGTAGAACAGTACTTACTTAAAATATAAACTAGCTCTTTTGGTGCTATAATATGATGCACAATCAAGCATTTAGTAGAAAATTCAGTAAAGCCAATGCAGCAAAAGTGTTAGATTTAAAAAACAACCAAACAAAACCCCATCATGCACTCCTAAGAGAACAAAGACAATGAAGAGACTTTTAATGTTCCCTCTTGGTGATTAACAGCACAACCACAGGTGTCACGACATCACAACCTAACAGCAGAGATGCAGCTGGTTTTCTCCAGGAATTAAAACTCTGTCACCTTAATTGAATTTCCAAGTATGGGAAGTTGGCCCAGCCTGAGATGGAGGATATGAGAACACCACATGCTATCGCAGTAGGAATGGCACAATGGACTGTGAGGACAACACATGGCTAAAAATAAAGAAATTATTAAAAAAATAAAAATGCAGTATGTTTTTTTTGGAATGAATCATTAACACTGAAATCAGATATGCATTAATAGGGCTACAAGTCTTCCTGCCAACCAATTAACATGCACCTTCCGGATCTAGAGGTCTCCTAAATATTTGCACAGAGGCAGCTTAGGCATGTCGATGTCAGAGACTGAACTCAGCTGAAAACTGAGGTTACAACTTAGAGATGTTGCAGTGGTCTCAACAGAGGAGATGAACTTGTACTTTTTTCTCCTAGTCCTAAAGGGACACGGGCACTATGGGGCAAAACACTGTGGGATCACCCAATGCACCCTGATGACAGCAGGGTATCGCAGCTTCTTCCAGCACAGGTAGCTGCTCTGCAGCGGATGGTACCAGTCGTGCTCTCTCCAAACTGTGAAGGAGGTCCCAACCCCTAAGGACTTGCGATCAAAGAGGGACAATGGCTGAAACAGGGGGCTGAGGCAAGGTTTTGAGGACCTGTCGGTATCAATCAGTCTTTTTCATTCTACCTCCTTGTTACTGGTTGGCAGTTTTCCTGCGGTTTGCAATAAAGCCTTCTTTTGAAGACAGAAAATGCAGGAAATTGATTCATTTACAGATTTTTCCAGAGAACCTGCATGTCTGAAGAGCAAAGGGAAGGGCTGTTGCGGAGGCAGATGCCGGTCTCCTTGAAGTCCCAGCAGGGCTCCTCCTGCCTTACATGACATAGGATCCACCCCAGACCAAGGCTTCTCTGACCGACCCCTCCAAAATAGACAGATGTGGTTACATAGGCTCAAACGCAGGGCCATAATTTCAGAAATGAGAGAGAAGGAGCAATGCAGGTTAACACCTGATCTATGCAAAAGCCTGTTGCTTAATACAAAGAGATCATTGTGAGAAGGGAGGTAAAGTAGTGACTATATTTGCGCATTCATTTCTTCAGCTAAAGTAACATACCAGAGATGTTAGAGGAAATTCCACTTGATTGACAAATTGTCAGGCCAGATCAGGAAAGCAAGGAAACCAGGTCAAGTCATTCCCTGTTTGCTTGTTTTCCCTCTGCAATCACAATGTTGCCTCTTTTAAACTGGAATATTAATTGTCAAAATCCTGAACTGTGAGCTGGATTCTTTTCTGGTCACAAAAACTGCTCATTAAATCTAAGAGACGGAAAACACTGGCTTGAGCCTGGTTGCGTGTAGGCAGGTTTCACGCTTCACCTTGGTTTTCAGGCTGCTCATAAAGGAGCATTGTGCCGAGCACCAGGGGTGCGAACACCAACTCCTGGATCCTTCAGTAAGATTTGAACCTATAGCCAGGAGCGCTTCCTTCGCCATCCTGACCGTACAACTGCAGTAAAGATCTCAGGCAGGAAAAGACTAATGGAAACAAATTTCTCTCTGTACATTGCTTATTGTGGCTGGAGGGGTTAATGCTACGTCCAGGCAAACCTGACTCCCCTCCGCGACTGTAGCCATATTCAGAGATCTACAAACACGGCTCTGTCCCAGATGAAACGAAAATTTTTGTGGTATGTTCATTTGGCAGCAGAAAAATATTCACACCCCTTGCTCAGAGTGAAACATAGTTCTCATTTACAGAGCAAAGTAGGTCCTTTCTTTCTCTACAAGTAATCGTATGTGTGGTATTTGCTACCTGATGGGAAAAGCAGGATTTCAAGTGTTCTTTTCCCCAGTTCAGCTAGGCTGCAAGCAAAAGCATCATTGTCTTAAACTTGCGCTTTGTTACCCGCTTCCTCGCCTCAAAAGTTGCCTTGGAAAAAAAAAAAATCGAACAAACGGACAGCTGAGGAGATCGCAGACCGCAAACCAGCAACTCCCTCAGCGCTAAGCTCATTCATCAGGATTCCTCCACAGCTCTCCCGGCTGCCGGGCAAGTTGGGTGGGTTTTTTTAAAGGAGAACCGCTTCTTCAGCGAATGCTCCTGAACATCCTTCACTCCAAACAAAAAGCATCTGGAGAGACCAGCCGGCGCAGAGGCGCTTTCCGCCTTTCCTCCCCGCGTCGCTCCCCGCAGCCGGGCGCGCAAGCGAAACACTTTTCCCCAGAGCGCACCCGGCCGGATCCCGCAGCGCCCCGCACCGCCCCGGCCCCGGCCCCGGTCCCGGTCCCGCACGGGCGCGCAGCCCCGCGGCGGCGGGGAGCAGCTCCCAGGAGCCCGGTCGCCGCTGCGAGCCGCGGGCTGACAGGTGGCGGCTCCTCCCCGGGCCGCCGGCGGACTCCGCAGGCCAGCCTGGGGCGACCGCCCGCCGCGCCCCGCCGCCCGCACCTCCCCCCGGCCCGGCGGAGACCCCCCGCCCCGGCCCGGCTCACCGGCGGGGCAGGCGAGGCGAGGCGAGGCGGCAGCCGCCCGCCGCCCATGCACGGCGGCAGAGGGGAGCCGGCAGCTCCGTCAGCGCGTCCGCATCCTCCCGGGCCGGGCGCTGGCACCGCCGCCGCCGCCGCCGCGGCACCTCCCCGCCCGCAGACCGGCCCCGCCGCTGCCAGCGCGGGGAAACCACTCCCCCGGCAGCGCCGGCGGGGCGGTGCGCAGCTACGGCCCCCCCGGCACGGCGGCACGGCACGGCACGGCCCCCCCGGCACGGCACGGCAGGGCCCCCCCGCCGCGCCCCAGGCCGCCCCGCGGGGGGATGGCGGGCGGCAGCGCTCCCGGTCCCGGCACTTTTTGCGAACACGCGTGGAACCGCAGGGCCCCGGCCCGCCCGCGGGACGGAGGGCACCGGGAGGGTCCGTCCCCCCGAGCGGTTCCCCTCCTTGCCCTGCTCACGGGTGTGGGGCTGGCACGGGGCTCCCGGTGCCCGCTGCGATCCTGAACTCCGGCGGCACAAACTTTGTCTGGTTCCCGGGGCGGGGGGGTCGGGTGAGTTTCCCACCTGCGTGCCCGGCCCGCGGCAGGGACACGCTCCGGTGGGCAGCACCCCATCGCCGCGGCGTCCCCAGGGGCCACGGAGCCGCGGCTGGCGACGGGCCCTGACCGGGCTGCGGTGAGGGGCTCCCCCCTGCCGGGGGGGCTGTCAGAAACCCACCCCAAACCCACTGGCGACAGGCTGTGGGGAGCATTTGCAGCTCTGCTTGCACTTGTGGTGCCGGGGAAGGAGCCTGGGAGCAGTGCTGGGGTGCTGTGGACCCCGAGGGCTCCACAGAGAAGCACCGTCCTCCCTGCTGCGGTGCGCTCGCCTGCGAAGCTGCTCAAGCGAAGGCACTGGGGGACGCAAGGGGGGCCGAGACCTGCCTTCCTCCCTCCGCACATCCAGCGACCGGAGCTGCAGGTTCAGCCTGCAGAGGTGCAGCCCCTGGGGTCCCCTCTTTGCTTGGCCATGGGGCAGTGGCGGTCCGAGGAGGGACATGCGGTATGGCTGCCGAACAGGCCTTGCCTTCGATGTCTTTCCCAAGAGCAGAGCTTCCAACACGAGCACGCAAGAGCACGATGGAGCAGCAGGAGCACTGAAGGGGAGATGGGTGTCAGCCGGGGAGGCCCTTCCAGCGCTTGGTTCGTGTGAGGTCCGGTGAAACCAGTGCCAGCACAGGGCGTGTGGAGCATCCAGGGGAGCCACGGCTGCAGGCACCAGAGCCTCCGCCCAGGCAGCAGCAGGCAGGGGAAGAGGAGGTGATGTGTAAGCTCCTCTTCAGTCTCCTCTGCTTGGGCTAGCATTGAGTTGTCAGGGAAGAAGGAGCTCGGCCTCCATTTCAGGGTGATTCATGCTTGGCTGGTGGGGGGAAAAGTGTCAACTGCTGTAGATCTAAGGGAAGAAACCCGCCTCTTTCTGTGGGCAATGCCGAACGGTATCGAATTAGGGCAGTGGGACAGTGCTGGCACTGCTGCATCCAGCTCCTCGTGCACACAGGGTGGTGGATGGGAAGGATGAGTGCCCATGCCCAGTGAACTCATTTGGGAATGAAAGCAGCTCCTTCCCAAAGGGTATCTATAGATACGCTATAGATACACAGAGGCTGTACTTACCAGGGTATTTGCCAGTGCCAGGGTTATGGGCATGGAGCCCAACCCAACAGCCACCCAAGAAATGGTTGAATCATCTCTCTTTCGGGAGCTGCTCCTGAATTGTGAGCTTTTGCACATGGTGTGCTTTTTACACACTCCTTTTGCAAGTGTGTATAAAATGTAGCTATTGGTTTAAACATCCATCTGCAATATGTATATTTAGCGTATAAAGACTGGTGTTCTGAGAACGAACTCTGCTGTGGCAATGGGCTGGCCATTTGTTTCTGGCGGTTTTGCTCCCAGACTCATAATAGTGAGTTATTCTTGTCTGAGGACTGAACAGCTGTAAGGGGAGATTTATAGGGTAGCTGTTAAAAGCAACTTCCCAGTAACATTGGGAATTCCAGGAAATCTTCAGGAAAGAGGTGTAACTAGAACCCCAGGGTGATACTAAGGAACCTGGGTGCCCCAGCAGGCACTTGTGCAGTGCAGGCAGTGGCTGAGACCCAGCAGCTGAACGGCACCCAAATCTTGCTGGGAGGGTGGTGGGGACAGTGCAGTACCAACAAGGGATCTTTCCCTCTGCTTCCACTTCCACCCTCCAGCTCTCATGAGCACATTCCTGCATGCACTTTTTTGTGAGTTTCTGCACCAGGAGCTGCAAAAGGCAAGGTGGACAGCAGGGACAGGGGGTGAATGCTGTCAGAAAAAAAAAGGTGCTGTAAAGCTAGTTTGAGTTTTGCAGAAAGAACCATTTATTTTGGGCTTGTGGCCACAAGGACGGAAAGAGCAAGCTTCTGACTCCACCACAGCATCTGTGTAGTCCTGAGTGGGAGATGTGCCTCGGTGGCAGCCAGCCCTGTGGGTACCGTGGGATGTGCTGTCTGCCTTCAGCCCGCATGGCGCCCTGCAGAGTGTGGTGGGGCTTTGCTCCAGCTCCTCACAGATATTGTGGTGGGGAAGTGGGCAGTTCCGCCTCTTCCTGAGAGGCTTTCAGATAACAGGTACAGCTCAGGACCTCTCTGTCCCTCCTCCCCACCAGCATGTTGGGGCCTTGAAGGGCTGGGCACTGGCTGAGGGCTCTCTTCCCTTCTTTGGATGTCACTGAACAATGGGCAACTGCTAGCTGAGACTGATCTAAGAGCAGCTGGCTACGACACTACCCAGATAGGGTAGCAGAAATAATGAGGAACAATGCAGAAACCCAGAGGGGATGGTTGAGGTCCCTTTGGATCATGAGAAATCCCCAGATGCTGTTTGATGGTCTTCTTGTAGCAATACCTCCACTGGGTGTTTACCATGCACCTGGTGAGGAAATGTGACCCTTCTTTTCTCACACAAACACTTGTGATACGGTTCATGCCTCTGTCAGTTCAAGATGTATCCATGGCAGCTAGTGAAAATGTTCAGATGAAGCAACCAGCACCTGCCTGGTGCTCTGCAGGAGGACTTTGGAGTAGCGTTTGCAGCCTTTGAGGCCCCAAGTGGCAAATTCACTTCCCTCCATGGGCAAGCTGGTCAGATACCCATACTTGTGAAAGCAGAGGATGTGGATGGGATATCCTCCATATGGGCTTCCAGAAGCTCCATACTGGTGTTTTCTGAAGCCCACTGCAGTTTCTAGAATAGGCTGGGCAGCAAAGGCTCTCTGGGTGATGAACAGGGTAAGTGCCAGTCAGCCACTGTTATTCCTGTGGAATTGATTTGAACACTGCACAGACTGAATTTAATTTCATGATTAATTATGCCAGGAGACCCTAAGTACTGGATAGATGCTTTTATTAAATAAATATAATGGAAACAACTCTTGGTTCCAAGAGAAAGGGTTTACATTTTCAGATCTGATTTACATCAGAATGGTGTGGAAAGGGCACTCATCCTGCATGGGAAATAAAGATAAAAACCTGTGGTCAGGAGGCGCGGTGAGATGTGCTAGTGCTTAGGTACTGGGTGACACCAGCTGCACATGCCACCTCTGGTTTCTTGGGAAGGGACCCTGGTGCCAGCACTGCTATATCAGAGAACCCCTGCCCTGAGCCTCTGCCAAAATCTGACTTGTTATTATGGCCAAAAGCACCCAGGTGAGATGTGCAGTTTCCACAAGGTGGATGTCTACAGCAGTGCTTGCACATGCATGTGCCCATCTTCTGTATCTGCCCTTACAGCTGTGTGCAAGAGATGCAGCTATCACCTTGCTTCTTCATGGTGCATATGCTGCTTTTTTCACGTGCCTTAACAAGTCAGTGCATCAGCTGAGTGGTGGCAACTGCCCATCTGCACAGCATGTATACAAGGGCCTCTTACCATAAACATTTTTGCTACAGATTAAAAGGAACCAATTTCTCTTGCCTCTGTTCCAGGGTAACATCAGAAGCAGGGACAGCCACATCGGCTCAGCCGAAGTGAAGGAATCAGATAAACATGTGTGATGCTAAGGCATCATTAACCTTGTGAATTTAATGTCGTGAATTTGACCTTTATTCTGCCATCTCTCTCTTCCCTGTGGATCACTGCTGTCCCTCCTGGACACACCTCTCATGAATTGTGAGATGTCATACCTTGTTGTTTGCTGTGCAGGTCACCTTGTGAGTGCTCTGAGACAATTAATCACCTCTTCCCTGATTGAAAATTCTCAGTCCTTCAATCTTCTGGTTGCATTTGACTGAGCAATGTCCTTGCAGAGACAGGGGAGAGAAGAGATTCCAATTCATTTGAAGATATTTGATTATTTTAAAAGGTGTTTTTGTGAAGCATCATGTAATATGTGAAGTCCCATGGCTACCTATCCTGAAGGAAAACCCAGCTGCTTGGTCCAAGCAGGCATGGGTGAGCTCACCAACAGCAGGCCTAGCTCTCTAGACAAATCAGGCAGCAGCAGCGGGATCAATTCCCACCTGGTACAAGGGCTTTTGGGTCAGAAAATCTGGTCACGCCATGATGCTGCTTGAACTGAAGAAGGTAAGATGTATTAACTGAGCATGAGAGTCACAGGGGGTTTAGATGCCGGGGCTTCAGGCTGGGAAAACAACAGAGAATCACACAGAGCTTTCAGATACTGAATGCCAAAAACATCCTGGAAGGAGGAAAGTAACTTTTTGTTAAAACACCTGTCTCTCCTTGGCTGCAGAGCTCCTTACACCCTTTCCTCACCCCTTCAGGCTTCACTCCCTGATACGCTTTCGAGGCCACACACCTTCGTCCGTCACTGCTGTGCAGGGAGCGTGGCCCTGCATACCCCACGTGTGGGTGTGCAACACTGTGGGACTTGTTCATGGGGTAAGACCTTCAGGGACTGCCATAACGGAGGCTCCCCTGTATAGTACCAAAGTTTCATTTAAATTATTACGCTTAATGTGGGCTATGATAATGAGCCGCGATGTATTACAGTACTGGCTTCATTTCCTTCTCCAAATTTGGTCCCGTCTGATGTTGGAGCAAGGTTTTATCATCTGAATTGCTGCAGCATCATCCAGTGTGGTCTACAGGCACAGGACTGTCCCCCAACAGCCCGTCTCCCCTCCTGGAGGCTGTGGTTGGGAGTATGGTTGCCATGGTGGTAGTGAGGCATTTAAAATGGCTTTATAACCAGCTAAAGGTACTGACTGTTTCCAAGATACCATATATACTAATCAATCTCAGCTCTGACAGACCTTGGAGCGAAGCCAGGTCCAATGAGAGCAGTTGGTGGCGTTTTATTTTTTTCTTCCTTCTTCAGCCCTCTAGGGTTAGCTTTCCTGCATGGGTTTGAAGCTGCAGTTCAAGGTAAAAGAAACCTCCATCCTTTCTGGATGCGGTATCTTCCATTCCACACCCTTTGATTTGGGCCACACGCCACAAAAAAATGTGTAACGTTATCACCACTCTTCTGATCTCTTGACCTGCAAGCAGCTGAACTGCCTGCCTTGCGCTGACCGATGTGGGTGCTGCCCTCAGCTGAGTGCAGGGACTAAGGGATCTCTTTGTCAGAGGCTCCTCCTAACAGGCTGTGCTGCTCCCCCTGCCAGGCCATTCCCAGCGGGTGGTGGGGGCTGGAAGCAACATGTTGGAAGTCACGCTGTATCCCAACAGCTTGGGACTCAGAGCTGTCAAGCAGTGGCTCATTGTTAGTACAACTTCTTCCAGAACACCAGAAAAAGAAAAGGCAACTTAAAACTTTTTATGCCCTGCTGACACATGAGTCTGGTAGGAATCTGGCTGCCTGTGAATCCAGAGGAATAGTGGAGGGGTTTGGAGATCTGCTGCTGCTGCTGCTAGTTGCAGGGTTATTTTTCCCTACAGGTAGCGATGTGAGCCAGAGGACTCCTCCAAATTGCATCTGATTCTTCCAGCTGTCTTACATGAATCTGCTTTGTGGTATAGGTGCTGCCCTGTGATGGGTCAGCACTTCAAATGGATGTATAATATTTTTCTGAGGGCTTCTTGTATCTTTTCCATGATTCCAGAGCAGCTAAATTCCCATTTTAGAGAGTTTCTGACTTAGATGAGCCTTGAGAAGACTACGTAGTCCCAGGTAGGCAGTCGGGTCAGCCGTGTCCTGAAAGTCTGGATGAGTTTGCCATATGAGGCTACTGGATGGCACAAAATTGCACACCTGGTTGCTACTACTTTTCCTTGCATTTCTAGAGAATTCAGCTCAGGGCTGCTCTGTGTGGCACTGGACACTTCACCAGTGCAGGTGCTACAGTGGGTTTCAATTTCAGGGCTCTTCTGCATTTTGTGGTGTCACTGTCTAACTCAATGTTCTCAACTTTTCTTTCTTTTGAATCCTAACTTACAGACAGAATGCTTAAAACAGCCACAACTGCCATTAAAACAAAATTAACCTGAATCTAACTTAGGTTCATGGCTCTGCTTAAACCTTCTAGGGTTGTGAAGCCCATTTTGGAAGCTGTTGGTCTATGTCTTTGCAATCAATCGATAGCATGCCACCAGTCACTGCATACCATTTGCTTTACTTTAGCAGACCTTGAACAAGTCTTTTGAACTTCCAGCGTGGCCATAGATTTGTTAGCTTTTCACTCTCTGTTTGGATTTACCTGATCCCTCCAGTTGGAAGAGTCTGCAGACAGCTTCCACCTCACAGAAGGGGCACTCCACCCAGGCAAATGCTCCTGCCATCTGCTGAGACAGATTTGCAAGCATTAGCTTGCTCCAGTTAGTCTCCAGGTTAGAGGGTCATTGGCAGTCCCCAAGGTAAACCGAAAACCTTGCCTGGAGGCTTTTTCTTCCTTAGGAACCAGCTACCTGCAACAATTCCTCAGTGACTAAAAAGAACAGCTTGAAGACGCCCTACATTTCCAAAGATAAGCAATTTAGCTATGTAAATGGAAAGCTATGGGCCTCTTTAAAGGCTCTGTTTGAACACAGCTATTCTGTGTCTCTCCTTTGACACCATTAGGTCTTCCTGGGTGCTCATTTTGGATGATTTTGTTTCAAAATATGTTTAGAAACTTAGGTTCTAACGAAGGACAATAATTACTCAACTAACAATGAACTCACCAACCACCCGAGTTGTTGGAATGATTTACAGCTTTCAAAGGAGCTGATGCTAGCTTGCCTTTTGTCTTTCTACTTAATGCCTCTCTAATATTCTTCTCTGGACACAATGACTTTCTGAACTGTTTTTTCTCCTTTTTTCCCCTTCTTTCTTAAACAGAATGCTAAGACTCTCCACCACCTAATTCTTTGCATACAAAAGAAGATTTAATATCCTCTAAATGACTATAAAGAACAAACCTACCAGATGGCAGACTTCGTTGCTCAAGGGGGGTGCAGGCTTCTTTTCTTTGGTGAAGCATTTCAATGTGGTTTTGAAAGAGAGAGTCACTAGATATATTAATGTCTTCCTTAGTGGGGTGCTGTGATATAATTCAAGAGAGGCGCAAGAAGAGGGAAGTACAGTTCATGATCCTACAGAGGAAACAAATGGAGCTGTGTGAGGAACCTTTTTTTGCTAATTTCTTAAATCTCTTTGAGAAACATGTTAACTTTGACCTTGAGCATCTCTGCAGAAGTTTTGAAAGGTAGCACCTAGATCCTAGGCATACCTTTACAAACCTGAAGAAAGACTTAAGAAAGTTACTAGCATTCAAAGACTACTTCTCTAGATTTAAAATAAGGATGTTGTTGACATATAATCAGTGCTCTTCGGGAAGAAACTGTTCTGCTTCATTCTCTTTCTATTTTTCCTGTGTTGGAAGCCAACTTGCTAACAAGATTAATTGATTAAAAGTACCTCTTTAAGAGCAAATGTTTTGCATCTCACTTATTTTCCAAGTATTTGGCTGAATAATTCATCCACATAGATGATAAATTCTCTTCATAGATTATTTGAGAAGCGATCACAATATTTACATATGGACCTATTGTTCAGAATTATTTGCTAAATCATTTATTGGAATAATCTGTGCTCTGTGTCTCATTTGTGGCCAGTTCCTTGGGAGATGTTGATATTCTGATGATGTGATACGTTTCTGTTCCCAAGTGGGTGAGTGTAACTTTATGGAATTATTTTGTGATGTAAGTGGTTGTTATTATGAGTTTGAAATGTGTTTTCATGCTAAATTCACACTTGGTGAGTATTCCTACCAGAAAATGTGTTCCCTAGGATAACTGTGGAAAGCAAACACAAAAAAGGAAAGAACACAGTCAAAGAAAATCCATAAAAAGATTCAGATGAACCGAAATGTATTTGCAGGACACACTTATCTCTGTTGTAAAGCAATGTGATAAAGGAGGAGACCTTGGATTTACAAGGTAGAAATTGCTATGTGCCAACTAGCTGCATACCCTGTAGGGACAACTTGGAAGATGATGGGCTGCCAGACCTGCTACTAAACAAGTATGACCCACAGTCACTTGTGTTCTTCTTGGAATATAGGTTACACAGCAAAGTGTCAAGCAAAGCAAAGTGTAAAGTTACATATCAAAGGAAGAAGATCGAGAAAAGATAGGAAGGGCATATTAATGGGATGGCAACAATCTCAGTATTAGGGATGTAGAAAATAGAGTGTTTTATATGTCTCCAAACTAACACAATAGCCTGTAGTAATGGCCACTACCTGATACCTTGAAAGCAAGAGAATAATTTCCATCATGATTTAGTGATCAGCTTTCACCCTGAATGTGGAGATCTGATCTTCTTATCTTTGTAAGTGCTACTGGGAGACCTGCTTGGTAACAAGACAAGAATTCAGCCTAACAACAGCCCATTCATCCTGGTGCTGTGTCAGGCAAAACCCCAAGTATTTATCTGGAACATGAATTCTTTGCTTCAAATCATGTTTGCTGTATGCCAGTATGTATATTAATATAGCCAGAGAGACACCTTACTCTCACAGAAAGTCAATTGGACTATGTTTCTCCCCATCATGAAACAGTAGATTCAAACGGTATACCTGTCACAGTATAGTCCTATAGCTCAATGGGGAAAAACAACTCTTCTGGCTTTAATCCCAGCTATCAATTGGGAAGACAGAGACAGGTTGCTGTTTTCTCCCTCTCCAGTATTCACATCTTTTTTTTAAATTTCAAAGGACATATTTAGGCCAACTAGAAAAGGCAGTGACTTTTTTTGAGATTTGGCCATGTCTATACAGGGATGGTATTTTTCTGTATACATGTATGTATATTGTACAAACTATACCAAACTCCCTGGTCCATCCTCCTTTTTATGATAGTCCAAGATGCTTCTCTGCACAATCCCTGTGCATACACTGTTTGCTCAGTACCTGGGAGATGTCCTGAGGTCCAGTGGTGCCTTGCTGTACTCTGTGGTCTACAAATTTACTGGCAGTACATTGTGGGATGCCTTTCCAAAACTACAGAAACACTGCTCTGGAGGTGTAAGTTCATTAAAATGCCAGAATCCCATAATTCACATCCTTTCCTGCCATCCATTAATGTTCCTGGCACCATTTTCAAGTAACTGTTGGTCAGCAGATGGAGGACATGCTGCTAACTGCTATGATTACGAGATTCGTTAATATGGATGGGATTATGCACATGAATTTGTAGCTGGGCAAGCAGAAGAATTTGCATCTGGGGTTTCCTAAGACATTGGATACTGAGGTGATACAGCTGTAGGAAATGATGCTGAAGGAAGACAAGATTCAATTTTGTGGAGCGCTTATGTGAAGCAGTTTTACGTGACAAGGTTTTTGTTTCAGGGCTCACAAAGGCAGCAATGAGTGGTGGGACGCAGGTAGCGGTAAAGAATTGGATGGCCGCTGCCAACGGCAAAGCTTTTGGATGACAAAGACCAATTAGAGGTGTGAGCAGAGTCCAGAGCTACAAGGGAAGAGCACAGCCATGAATGTGCCCATCCAAGAGGGCAACCATGCCACCATTACCTCTGGCATCTTACTGCTGATCAGGAGCTTACCAGCTGGGCTTGGGATATCAGCTACAGCAAACATTGTCACGGGGATTTGAAATGAGGAGGTTTCTGCTCCGTCGTGTCATAAGCCTGGAAATGTGTAAGAACTGATGCTGGCTGTAAAGGGTTGCAAATGATAGACACGCATACCTAGTCTTTGCCAGCAGGAAAAGGTATTTTCCATGGGTTTGCAGAGGCTGACTGATCACTGTAAAATACTTGCTGACAGTAATGTAAAGTGGAGAGGTCTGTGATGCTGTGTTATTGCAAAAATCAGGTCTGGGTGCTGGAATGGAGAGGGACTATTTGTTTCTAGATACGATATGAACATCATGGTTCTTCTTGTTCTGGGCATCTGGATTCAGTGTATGCTCTGTTTCCCTGGCCAAGAAAGCTCTTTGCTGTTGGTTTCAGCATGAAGGAAGAATTATTTAGCTTTGTGTGGAGTGGTTGCAGATGATCGCTGGCATGTACTTGAGGAAGATGGATAGGAGGGAGGTGGTACTTCATGAGAACGGTGGGTGTTCCTCATCATGATGCGCCTCATGTGATAAGTGCCTGCAGTTTTTTTGCACATCCACAAGAAGAGAGACATCCTGAAGGAAATATTGGAGCAGGAATGTGAGTGGGAGCAGGAGGCAGAATTTTTTTAGGCAGATGGGGAAAGCATCTCTGCAAAATGACCAAAATAGTCATGAACACAATGGATGTTTGGTGTGCTAAGGACAGAGAGCAATTTTCGGCTTATGAACGCATTGTAACCAAGGAAATGTCCTCCAGTTTGATGTATTGATGGTGTGTGGGCATGATCTGTCATTTAGGGGTTGAGCTGAATCTACATGACCTTTCCAGTCAAATGCACCAAAATGAATTTGAGTGAGAAAGTAATACACGTTATGTTGAATAAAACCCCAAAGACTGCAGTGAGGAAACACACAAACGTAACAGCTGTGAAAGAGATGCTTGGTTGGACTGAAGATGTATAGGACAACAGAAGGGTGCTAAAGCAGGGCTGGCAGTACTGAGAGCTCCAGGATGGTATGTGCCCTGGGTTGCACGGGGTTCTCTGTATCAAATCCAGTCTCTCCAGATGTTTGCCTCTGCACTGCCTGTACAATCCCCATGGGTTTGTGGGATTGCTGGGTGCCCTGCTTCCGTACTTTGGGAGCACCTCAGGAAGTGGCATCTCCCTGCTGTCTCTGCAGCCCCTCTGCTGGGATGCATTCTGTCAGCTCTGGCACAGATTCTCTCACACACTTTTTCCCATTCAGGTATGTCAGCCTCCCCATGTGTGACAATGCTTCTCTTCACACAGGTTGTGTTCTACAAGTGCTAAGGGAAATGATAAAACCTCTAAGTGCTTATTGTCCATTCCCAGTTTCCATGGCAACCATGATAAAATGTTTCTTTTCCCACATTTCAGGAATGCCGTTCACCCCCTTTCTTCTCACTCTTCAGTTCCTTTCAGGAGGAGGCGATGCTTACCTGGCTGCTTCCCCAGGGACAGACCCCTGCAGCAAAGGCTCAGTGCTGCCTGCACCCCCAGGGCAGATGTTACAGCGAATGGGGCAGCACTGGGTAGCTGGAGGACATCATCTTGGTCCAAACTCCTCAGACCCCAAACAGGTCTCATCTGAAGAGGCAATGGTCGTGCCAGGCTGGCTCTCGTCGCACCGGCAGGAGTGGAAGGGGAGAGACAGCTCTCTCACAGGAGAGCATCTTTGCCTTGCAGGGGTGTGCTGTGCTGTATGGGCTTCAATTCCCTTTACACAGGACAGATAAGCACAACAGCGCTGCAAATTAACTGAGTTTCCCAGCGGTCTTCCTAAGCACTTCACAGCATCCTAAAATCTGCGTGCACCTTGCTCAGCCTCGGTAGCTCGGTTGCAGGAGCTCACTGCTGATAGCTCACCTTCTTAATCAGCCAAGTGAAATAACGAGCCAGAGAACCTTCTCTAGAAAGTTTTTCTGCCTGGGATATATTAGTTATACACACACTGGGTTCATAGTGTGCTTAATTATTTAACCAATGTGTTGCTGGTGCACTGCATCGTGTGCGCTGCCGTGGGTGCCAGTAAGGCAGGAATGGGGTATGGGGGCAGCGAGTCTGGCTGATGGCTGCAGGGTGGACACGGTGGGCAGCAAACCTGTGAGTCTTGGGTGACTCCATTTGGAGCTGCATGATGCATGTACAGACGGGAGGTGGGTTGAATGCTAAGCAAATCGAGTCAGTACCTGAGGAGGAGAGGTTTTATATGTTATCTAAATATTTAAATATTTATATTTACTATATAATATATTTAACATATAATATATAATTTATATGTGTTTATACATATCTGCTACTGGAGGCTGCCTCTGTACCATGTTCAGTGAAGCTCTTCTCGAGGAGTTTGAGTGCATTTCTCAAATCTGCTAGGTCTTTGCCCACAGGCTGCCTTTGCTAATGTCCACCTTGGCAGACCCTGGGGCACTTCTGAGGTAAAAAAAAAAGAAGCTGGGCATTACTTTTGCTTTGCTCCTCGCTGGCAACAGGGTGGTTCTGGGAAAATGGTCTATCCCACCACTGTCCTTCTGTAAAATACAGCTTCCACCGCTGTATTTTTGTATAACAGCATCATCTGTACAGCACATCTGTAATACCAGGGTTGTTATTGCAGAAATATCATCCAGCTCCTCGTAAACAGAACAAAGTGAGATTACTGCCTACCTGCAGACACTTCTGCCAAAGCAGTCTTGTCTTCCCACAGCACCAGAGCAGCTCCAGGAGGGCCACCCCTTTCCTGTGGCTCTCTTCATCCTGGCAGTGCTTGTCCAGATGGAGACTGAATGTGCAGCTCTGGGGAAGGAGCCTCCTCAGGCCCCTGCAGGGTCCACAGCGGAACTGTGAGTGCTGCTAAAAAACCACGCTCCTCTCGCACACTGGGAAATGATAACACCAGAGGGCTGGCACCTGGTCAATGTGTCACTGAAGCTGTAGCATTGGAGTGCTGACACCTCAAGATATTGCTGGAGCTGTGGTGGGCACACAGAGGTACCAAGGATGTCAGTCCCAATAAGAAGCAGTATCACTTGGTTAATGTTTGGAAACCTACCAGAAGTGGTAATTTTAGTACCAGAGCTCACTGAACTTCAAGAGTTCTGGTTCACCAAAAATAGCATTTCTCTTGCCTCCTGTTTCCCCCACCGAGTTTCTGGGACCAAAGACCCATAACTTCAAGGCTTCTCAGCCCAGGAAAAGACCTTCCAAATACATCTTTCTGGCCCCACAGTCTGCAGTACCCCTAGCCTGGGCATGTTATGGATCCAGAGGAAGCACCCCAGAGCCTGGCCTCAGATTTGGTCAGCTGCACCTAATGCATTCTATATGAGACATTCAAGACCTGACATAAGCAGCTGTTGGCCTGAAGCTCTGCTGGAAAGTTTCCAGCCAACCATAGTTTGGAATGAGCCTTCATGAACCCTAGGGACCAAATGGCCTCACTGGGAAGTCAACCAGCAACCTAGTCATGGGGGTTTCTTATGGGTCTACCAGCATGAGCAAATGAAAGGCCCCAGGTGAAGGCATCATCCATGCTATTTAATCGTTGCCTTGCTCCCCGGCCTGATGGTCTGCCAGCCGGTGCCCTGGCATGGCATGGAAGGCAGCATGTGCCAAGGATTGCCAACGAGCAGCAGGGGCCAGGCTTCCAGCTTCAGCACGGTCCTCCCCACACAGTCCTCCATCAGTGCCACACTTTCTCCATACCTCCATTTTCACAGTAATAAAATATCACCCTGCTCAACTACAGCCCTGTTTCAGATGCTTTGAACTGGGGGGGGAGGGGAAGATAATACTAGTAATATCATATTAGGGCCACAGGGGCAGCACATGGGACCAGATGAGACCCAGAATCAGCTGTGTTATGGACTGGAAGTGGCTAATCAGTTGCAGTTGGCTTCAGGGCCAGCAAATGGTCCCTGACCTGATTTTATTTATTATTTCAGGCCTAGACTAGCCAGCAAATTCAGTATGTAAGTGAGCAGCATGAGGACATCAGGCACTTTTTGTGCAAACTGATTTAGTTCCTTTGGTGTAGCATCTCCTTTATGACAGTTCTGTGAAGCACCTGGGGGTACAGATGTGTTGTTTTGCCTGCAGAACAGGTTCATAAGGGTGCTCAGGATGACACATGCTTCACTAGAACTTCTTCAGGTGACCAAAATCCTCAGAGCTGCCCGGCTCTTCTGTACATATTGATTGTCATTTCAGTACTGGTGTTACAGGCAGCCCATAATTTGCCAAATTCTTCACAGACTCATCAAGGACAGTTTCTACATGGACTTACCCCGCAGATGGTCAGTGTACAGAATGGGGTTGTGTGGGTGATCCAAGGCTGGAGGATATTAACTAACATTATTTTGGATTTTCACTCCTTTAGTTTACAAGTAGTACTTTGGAAATCAGCCTGGGATTCCCAGGTCTGTTGAAAGAAAGGTATTTGAAGAAGGACTTGAAGAAGAGGGCTAAAGAAGGGATTGGCTGCACAGCTAATTCCACATCATAGCCATGAGCACCTCATCTATCTCCCAGCCATTCCCATTACATCTAAATAGACCTGTTGTAATGAAGCATTGAGAGGTGAAGAAGGGGGTTAATGTACTAGTCTGTTACCGCTGGAGATATAATTTCCAATTTGATGCAGGTCACACAGGAAAATAAATGTGGGTGTGGTTGTCGCAGCTGATTCTTCAGGGCATATCTGGCGGCTATTTTTCCTGAAACCTCCTGGTTTTGCAGTAGTTAAGAATGTGCATAAGTGACTTTGAGACAGGAGATTGTGTTTATGTCCTCTTGGTTTTATTTAACATTATACTCCTGTTACCTGGGGTTTATTTTTCTGGTGTGATACATTTTCCCCCTCTCAGATAAAGCAAAGTAATAGCTACCCAGAGGCCTGTAAAGTATACAGATGGGACTGAGTCGGAAAGGTCAGCCCTACAGATATGTTGGACCATGCCAAAGAGCAAGGTGAACAGATTAAGCTATATAAATATTTAAAGAGCTGTAATTAGGACTAACATGGCCTCACTCCCAAGGTTCTTTATTATACATGCACATGACAGAAAAGTAACTAATTGTGACCTTTTTCCACTTGCTTTTCCTTATGTTTCTGACAGAGTGTTTTTCACTCCCTAAGATGTTCCTGCCTGGCACTGCCTCCCTGGGAGGGGATGGGAGATTTGTCATGGCTTTCTGTAAGGCCAGGAAAAATCCCAGCGAGGGTTCAGAAACAAGTAATGGGGACATGCTGCATTTTGCCCAGGCATCACCCTGTGCTGCTGGGGTCTGGAGCAGGGAGGCAGAAGTTTCCCAGCATGGTGGAAGCTCTTGTTCAAAGCTCAACAGCCCTTACTAAGGACACCAAATGTCCCAGTTCACAGACACACAAACGCCCTGTTCCTGGTGGGACAACTCCAGCTCATCCTTGTCCTCAAGACCACGTATTTGTTACTCTGAGACTCAGCTGTTACAACTCTCCTCAAGGCATGCAATCTTACAAGCTAAAACCACTGTAGTCTGTACACAGCACAATATCCTCTTTGCTTAGCAACACGCGAGGCTCACTGGTACTTCTTTGCTCATCAACAGATGCAAGGTCTCCATCCTTGGATGGAGTTAACAGGTGGCACTATCCCCCCCACACCCCCACCCCTGCTGCCATGTCCCACAGCAACAGCCACCTTCCACTGACACAAGAACGAGTGGGACAGACCAAAGGATGGGCCACCACAGCAGCTTTTATGCTTCTCAAAGTGCAGCAGTAACTCACCACCTTGGTGCCACCACCCTCAGGCAGGGAGAGCACAGGGTCCAGTCACTGAAGCAGAATTGCCTTCTCCAGAAGAGGTCTGAGCTCTCTTCCTCAGGAGGATAGGGTGAATGAGGGTCAGACACTTCTTCCAGATTCCCCACGGACAGACCCTGGTGCTGGGTGGGGAACAGACCCTTAAACCGCTCTACAGCATCCCACTTTGGGTGCTTTTGGTGGGGACCAGCCCCTGCAGGGCTACTGTAGTGGGACAGGGCTCAAGGCACACACCCATACCACATTTTTAGACCTCCTGCTTTTCCAAATGTAGCATTTTAAGTTCATCCCTGTGCCCCTTCCCACCACACTCATGGCTCGAGAGGAAGAACCAGAATTACCAGCTCTACAGCACAACAGGCATGACTGTTCTAAACCAGACATGGTGGTGGTGGACTACATCAGATGGACCAAAGCAAAACTTTTGATGGCTGAGAACCAGTTTCGATGACATTTCCATTGAGAAAGACTTACTGGTCATATAAGCAAAATGAAAGAAAGAGAAAAAGAGAGAGAGAAGAAGAGAGATAGAGAGAGAAAGAAAGAAAGAAAGAAAGAAAGAATGAAAGAAAGAAAGAAAGAAAGAAAGAAAGAGAAAAAGAGAAAAAGGGAGAAAGAGAGAAGAGAAAGAAAGAAAGAAAGAGAAAAAGAGAAAAAGGGAGAAAGAGAGAAGAGAAAGAAAGAAAGAAAAAAAAAGAAAGAAAGAAAGAAAGAAAGAAAGAAAGAAAAAGAAAGAAAGAAAGAAAGAAGGAAGGAAAGGAAGAAAGAAAGAAGGAAAGGAAGAAAGATAAAGAAAGAAAGGCAGAGTAAGGGAGTACATGTCACTAGAGAGCCTGGAAGCTTGCAAGCACACCTGTCCTGCACTGGCCAGCAGCCCACACCTGGACACATGTTTCTGAAAGTGCCCACGGAACAAGAAAATTCACATACATGCATGGCAGAGGTGGGGGGAAGAAAAGAAAAAAAAAGAAAGAAAGGAAGAAAGAAAAAAAACCTTGTTTGCTGCCCTGTTCTTCCCTGCGGCTAAATTAATTGGGTCTTACTCCTGCTGTCTGTACGCCGGCAGTACTCCCACAGCACTGACTTTAATAAGAGTGCAGATTGCAGGATCAGGCCCACGGTGTCTTGGAAAAGATGAATAATAATCACTATGTGGAGAAATACTGCAGTTTGCAACTGAAAGAACACTTTAAATCTGCTTAGCAATTTTTAACGCCCACAGTAGCACACTGTGTAAAGCTGCAGTTATGAGACAAATCACTTCTCCATTAACTGTGGCTCCGGGATGTGCCTTATGGATGGCAGTGCAGGGAGCAGGGAGGGATGGAGGGGAGGGGGACACTGCACACAGGGCGGGGCGAGAAGCCAGAGTTTTGCTTTTTACAGCAGTAGCTGTGTTATCCCTTTTCAGTTATTTTCTGGTCTTGCAGCAATTAATCCCCATAGAGCCTCACTCCAATGTCCCTCCATCTAGGGATGGCTGTGCCACCTCTCAGATCTGACCATCTCCCAGTACTGATGATTTCCTTCAACAGCATGCTTGGGAAAAGTGAATTATGTGAATTTTTCCAAATTATGGTATTTTTCCCAAGTGCAAATTTCAGTGTCGTTTGATGAGGACTTTCCTGGCCAGCCCATCAGCGTTCCCTTGGCCACCCAGTGTGCTGCTGGTGGTTATCCAACCTCACCTACACCCAAAACATCCCTCTGCCATGCCAAAGCACAACAGAAGGACTATAAAGCTCATTTTAAGGGCCTTCCTCTTTCTTATTTAAGCCTTTGATACCTTGCTGATTTTCTGGAGGCAGAAAGCATCTCCAGAGGCAATATGCCCTCGGTTGACTTGGGGCCATTTCACACTAGCAGAAGTCTTTGAGCTGCTCAGGGCAGCAGTTAGGAGCAGGTCCCAGTCTCAGCCACCACAAACTGCTGTAATCAAACGTTGTTTGATCTGCACCTCCTGCCAACCTTGCCTGGACCTTGTCCAGAGCAGGCAGCCTGGGCAAGCATTGAGAGCCTGTGGGGAGAGGAGTACTGGGAGCCCATGGCAGGGAGTGAGGAGTGGTGATTGTCAGAGCAAATCCTCCCTGTCGTGGGAGGGCTGGTTCTGGGGACCAGGATGGCTTGTGAGTGAGAAAAGTCTCAGCAAAGACAGCCAAAATTGAAGAGATCACACTGCAATAAGCCAAGAGAAGCCAAAGGGAGACTGACTCCAACGTTCAGCTTCCAAACAGCTAAAGGCAGTGTGTTGTTGCAAAACGAACCTGATCCATGGGGGTGAAGGCTGAACCCATTCTCCCTAAATGGCCAGCCAGCATCTCAGGGTTCTCCCTAAACAGCCAGATGGCATCTCAGGGGTCCTCTCGGATTTTGGGGAGGGGAGGGGGCAGGTGGGAGGGGAGGTCTTCCCTTCTAGCCTACAGGGAGGGAGCACAAAGCTGTTAATACTGGAGCCAGCAAGCCCTGCAGCTGAACACCCATCACTGCTGCAGTGGTGATGAAGGGTGGATTTAATCCACCCGTGCCAGCTCTGACCCTCTTGCCCCCACACTCCCTCACACGTCAGGTGCAACGAGCCTCCACCGCTCTCCTGTTATAATTCGATGGGAACCAGATGATGACAAAAAGTGCTGGCCGAGACACCACCCGAACTATAGCCATCAGTGGCAGGAGGTCATTTACAACAAATTTCTCACCAAAGGCTTGGCCAGGGTGACCTGGCTCTGAAGGGCCACCAGCACAGAGTGGGCTGCTGAGCACAGCTCTCTACCAAGAAACGGAAAGAACTTGGACACGCTGGAAATAAAAGTATGGTTTGAAACGCAGGGAGAGGGAGGACAGTGAGCTATCTTGAAGCATGTACATGAACCGTACGGTGACATTTAAACGTGACAAGGCCGGTGAGGAGATCCAGGTGGATTGGGAAATTAGACAAAAAGGCCAGGGTCTCAGTGCAAGCTTTTATCTCATTCATAAGGAAGGTGTTTGGAGACCTCGAATGAGAAGAAAGGGTAGCAAGATAAACAGAGCAGGCAGCTGAATCCCCTCAGGATTTTGAAACAATGATCAAAGGAAAATGCAGAAGAGGAACATGCCCTCAGAAAGTCAGAGGAAAAAGATTTATAGCTCAGCGGTGAGGATCAGGTATGAGAGGAGGTATTTCAGCTCCTCCAGGGAATCCAGCCTGTCCCACACCAAGAAAGCACATGCTCATGCTGCAGGGAGAGCATGGGCAGGGCTGAGCAGAAAGGACAAGTTTCCTCCTGCTCGGATGATGGGAAATGCTGCAGGTCCTCAAGTGCTGAATCTGGGATGGCATGGAAGGATGTGTAAAATAATGGTAGAAAAAAATTTTCTCAGCAAGGGCAGTCAAATGCTATAACAGGTCACCTACAGAGGCTGTGAAATCTCCATCCTTAGAGATTTTCAAAGCTCAGCTGGGAAAAGCCCTGGATAACCTGATTTAATCTTAAAGTTAGTTTTGCTTTGAACGGGGGGCTGGACCAAATGATCTCTGGCAGTTCCTTCCAACCTAAATTGCTCCATGATTCTGTAACTCTATGATCTGAAATGATGTCAGGGTAATATTTCAACGTTTTAAGATGTTTGCCTGCTGTACTGGAAGCCCATAGACTTAGAGAAATGGAAAGGAGCTTACCAGAAAACGCAGGCCATCTGCCAGCTCAACAAAACCGAAGCCGTTCTTAGAATGATTCTGACAAGCAAAGCCAAACTTCCCCAGTTTGCCCACAGACTGGGGTAGGTTACATGTCTGTGCTTTTGTTGCAAACGTGAGGGATTTCACCAGCCAGCATTTCCACTGGGCAATACATCTCCACTAAGCAAAAGAGCATCTCTACTTCTTGCAAGTAGTCAGCTATTTTCGCTTGACATCCCATCTTCAGAGAAGCGTTAGTTTGGGTAGTGCTGTGCTAATGGGGGAGAAGCAGGAACATTACGTATGCTCAAGGCCTCTTCGCAGACTTCATCCTGCCAGGCTCAGGAGACAGTGCTTGGCCATAAGGTGTTTCAATCAACCTGCCGGAAAAGTAAGCCCCAACTCACCAACCCTGTAGCCCTGTAGACTCAGAGCAGAAAAATAGTGGGGGGAAAAAAAACCCACCCTATGGCAGAAGCTAGTCCTCAGTGACACCAGTGGCAACATTTGATTTCAAGCTGGTCATGCCTTGCGCGTGCCTTGGGACTGAATTCCCCAAACAGATCACATTTGATCATAATTTCTTGAGTAGTGCCTTGAGGCTTTGCTATAGGACAAGCACTCTACAGAGCCAGATATTATGTGCACAAAATATACTCCCTCTCCTCCATCATCATAGTGAAATTTCCAGTCCATTTTCTCCCTTGACCCACATTTTCATAGCAGGTGCTTTTAAACGAAGGGAAGAAAATGAGAAGCAGCTGTTTGATGGCTACTGAACAGCCTGGGATGGCAGCAGCAGCCCGGACTGAGAAGGATTAATAGGCAGCGTGCACATGAAGAGGTCAGAGGTAGCAAATAAAAGCAGTTTATCAGAGAGTTATGGAAATAAAGGAATGAATCACATTGCTCTCATCACCATAGATGAGGTATAAATAGAGTTAATCAGCACTGAATGAAAGCATATTAACTTAAGGAGAATTATTCATGTACTGCAGGTGTTTTCCAAATCCCTGTCCATGGAAGTAATGAGTGAGAGCAGTAATTGGTGTCCAGCCCATCTCTAGCCGGCAGCTATTGCCCCTTCTGGGCTGAATTAATCTTCCAAATTGCTATGCTGCTTTACAACACATATTTCAACATAATGATCTTTTACTTATTATTATTTTTGGTAGCTAGTGAATTATTGAGATTGATAGCATCCTTTGCAAGAGAAATAAAGAACCCGAGGGGAACTGATAATTCATTGAACTTTTGAACTAGCTCCAAGTCACCTCTCTGGGACTTGAAAACTATGATGTATTATTTATCCAGCCCTGGCTGTGCCTCTCACAGTGTGGTAGGAAGCTTTAGGAGAGTAATAACAACATGGATCTGGTATGCTTTCCCTGGACACTTGCTGGAGGGAGCTTGTTACTAATTTGCCTTTCAATAAGGGCTGTCTTTTTCCTTTGTAGCCACTTTTTAAAACAGCAGTTTCTGTGTGCCAGGTTACCAATGCAGCCCCAAGAGTTCCCTTCACTCTGGCCAGCTGAGCCGCTGCCTCAGCGTTCAGCAGCCCCCGCAGGGAGATGCGCAGGTACCGATGACCTTCCTGCTCCTGGGCCAGCACTGCATCTCCCCCAGACCTCGGTGATACAAGGACTGATCCC
Source organism: Falco punctatus (assembly GCF_963210335.1). Classification (NCBI taxonomy): domain Eukaryota; kingdom Metazoa; phylum Chordata; class Aves; order Falconiformes; family Falconidae; genus Falco; species Falco punctatus. Next base: position 37,082,095 of record NC_137587.1, on the reverse strand, counting down.
CAAATAAGTGGATGTAGCTCCTCTGGGTCCAGATTTCCCACGGCCAGGTGCTAAGCTCTGGAGCCCAGCTTCAGAAAAGTGCTTAAACAGAGGCTTAACACCCGCCTGCGCTCGCCTTCCTCACGAGCTTAGAGCTCAAAGGACCATCCCTGGGCAAGTCCAAACCCCATTTAGTTCCCACTGAAGTGAAAAGCTGAAGACTTCAGTGGGCGCTGAGGCTTTCATCCTTACCAGCAACGCTGTTTTCTCACGCTGACCTCATTTGCCCTTTGTCATGCCGGGCAGGGGCAGATGCTGGGCCAAGGGCTGCCAACGGGAGCATCCCCAGGGCGCTGGGAGCGGGGCCATGGCAGCGGGGCTGGGACGGCGCCGCTCGGCCATGCCCAGGTCCCATCTCTCCGAAGGCCGGAGCAGTGCAGCAGGAGGGGGAAGGGCGCACAAGAGGCGCCCTCCGTCGCCCCCCGCACCAGGCTTAGCCTTTGGCAGCCGAGGTTCCCTACGGAACGTGTTCCACGGCTGTTCACAGGGGTGCCACGCAGCCCGCCTGCGGCTTGCATCCCCGGCTTAAAGCACCAAACGGTGTGTGCATAGGCTAGTAACCCTCCAGGGGCCACAGCCCAGCTGTCCAGGTCGTGTGTGGGGCCGGCGGGGTGCGAGGGGTCCTGGGGTCCCTCCCGCGGAGCCCCCGCCCGCACCCGCCGCCGGGGGGGGGGAGGCGGGGGCGCGGCCGAGGCAGCAGCAGCTTTCCCTTACCGCTGGCGCCCTCCCGTGGGCTCGCACGGGAAGCACAGCCGCGGCGGCCCCGCAGCTCCCACCCGGGGACCCCCCACCCGCGGGCCCTCACTCCGCCCAGGGGGCTCCGGGGTGGGCAGGGGAAGGAGCTGCAGTCTGAGCTGCGGTGCCCGGCCAGGTGCATCGGTCTGGTTGCAAGATAAAATACAGTTATTTGGGCTTCCCGGGCTGGGTTCAGCTTCACAGCTACACTCACGCCCCCAGCTGTGGGGAGCTGCTCAATTCATGTTCTTGCTTTCATGCCTTACCACCAGTTTTAGGGACAGATGTGTTTTCTCCCAAGCAAAAAGACTATCCATAGTTGTCACTCCCCTGCCCTTTCCTGCCCCCCCTCAAGCTAATGCCTGCAGTAGCTGTGTCCCTGGCAGTGTTGCTGCGTTCCCTTCCCCTGCTGTTTCCCTCTGTCCCACGGGGTTGGCCTTGCCTGTCTCTGTAGCATCCTCCATCTACCCCACAACGTGGCTTAAATATTCATGTAAGCCTTCAGCTTGCAGCCCTTTCAGAGAGCTGTCACCTTCCTCCTCGTTCCCAGCCTGTCAGCCAGCTACTCAGCCCCTTCTTGACCCACTTGGCTCTCACCTCCTTTTTCACTAGCTGTGGCCCTGCACCTGCTTGGTGGCCCTTCCACCCTTCTTCCTTCTCCCTCGGCACCTTCTGCGCTGCTGTCTGCTAGGGCACTGTCAGCACTGCTGTCTGCCTTCATCACCTGACCCCTTCCTTCCTTTCATCCCTGTGACCCAAACCACTTGAAAATGTGTTTATTCTCCTTCACTCACAGAATCACAGAATGGTTTGGGTGGGAAAGGGTCATCAAAGATTATCTAGTCCAAGCCCCTGTCCTGGGCAGGGACACCTTCCACTAGATCAGGTTGCTCAAAGCTCCATCCAGCCTGGCCTTGAGCACTTCCAGGGATTCTTTCCCCCCCCCTTATGTTTTCAAGTTTCGGTCCCAGCTGTATCCCCTATTTCAGGCATAACTCGTTCTGAGATGCAAACAAAGCGTGACAAGCCACGCCACCGAAAGCTGCACCAGGGATACAGAGCTGGTGTGAGGCTCAGGACATGCCTGCAGCTGTGGAGCTGTGAATTAGGGTCTGCTGCTTTGCTGCATGAACTCGGGTAGGTAACGGAACCTTCCCTTGCCTTTCTTTCCCTCCTTCGCCTGCCCTCTGCATTTCAAACTCCAGCTGATGATTGCAGGACAATTTCTTATTCTCTTGTGGTAAGGTGTCAGACTCAAAAAAGTCTTATCCTCTGCGTGTGTCTAAGGCCTGATAATAACAGAAATAATAACAGCAGCATATACAGCTTGTAAAGTAAACCTTTGGCAAGTGGATATCTTGTGAGTGAAGTGATACTTGCTAGACTTTTACACATTAAACACCCATGAGCGTGCAGCTGCCTCCAGGAGAATTTATTTCAATTCCACCTCATTTTCCACTTGTGAGGTACTCCATGAGACTTCGCGACAGTGTGTGAAAAAGTAAAAAGCGTTTTGGTGTAGAACAGCCACTGAGCCATCCCATATGCTTGATGTGCTTTATGCAGAAACGTAAATCACCACGTACTGAAAGTCTGTGGAGAACAATACCATTTGGTGATGCTTCTGCTTTGTCTTTCTCACCAGTTAGGTTTCTTTGGGCTCCCTGGTGCATTTAGCAAGGAGGAGCGTGCCTGGCCACAGCTGGGGCTTCCATGCTCCAGATCGATCCAAGAGCTCCTTTGCCTCACAGTACAAAGGGCGTAAATGAGGTGGAAAACACACGTTTCTTCTCTGCAAGAACCACTATTTACATGTCGCTTGCTTGGAAAATTTAGCAAGGACTGCATGTGTTAGAAATGTCTGAAGTGTCTGGAAAACAAAGCAAGGCTATTTCTGACTGGTATCATTCAGACTGCTGGGTTCCCCATCAAGATGGAAGTTTGAGAGAGAGAGAGAGAGAGATTAGATAGCAAGGTAGTGATATTAGATAGCAAAGTAGTTCACAGCTGACAGAGGAAATTATTGTTGCTTTGACTGGTTCCGTCTCTTCGGTCTGGGTATCCAGATCTCAGCAACATCACCTGCACGCGGGCTGTGGAGGGGCTAGGAATGCCTTTGTGTTTGACCTCATTTACCAACCATCGAAAAACCGGCAGAGGCAGCCCCAGCCCGGCCCTGCTCCTGCACACCAGGCGTGCTGTGAGAGGCAGGGGAGAGCGTGCAGGGGGAAACAAAGTCCTTGTGCAAAAAATGTCGGCAAACGCTTTTGGTGACTCAGCAGGAGAGCTTGCAAAGTTGCTGCCCCCACCCAGCTCAGTGTGCCTGGGGACACCTCGTCCCCTCCAAGTTCAGGTGCCCGCAGCTTTGCACTTCCAGGCCCAGCTGTGCTGGAGACCACGGGCCAGCCCTGCACAGGCTGGTGCAGAGATGCCGAGCCCTAACTCAAATTTCTAAGCACATGTAATAGCTGTTAAGGGCTTTATGTGCCTTTACAGTCTTGTGCACCCTGTAGGACCAGCCAAAAGCTGAGACAAAATTTTATTAAAATACAGGGTAGAGTGCTGGGCAGCTTATGGGATGTCCACCTAATGGGCCCTGTGATGTCTTCCCACAGCACAAGCCGGTACTTGCACACAAGGGTACATATGCATGAAGACCAGAAAGCCAATGTGGCTATCCCCAAAGTATACATTATTTAGTGAAGTGGCATTTCCAGGATCTGAAAGAAGTAGCCTGCAACAAATCCGAGAGCAAGACAGAAAGGCTGAGCTGGGCTGTGAAAAGATCAGCTATCTGATTGCCTTGAGACATGCCTGATAAAAGAACAAAAGCAGAGGGGGCAGGAGACCCCACAGACTTTGGAAGAGAAAAAAAGAGGAAAGGGCAATGGGAGTGAGCTGAGCTGCACGCTCGGAGCAAGAGGCACACGAGCTAGCTGTGCCTGAGCAAGCTGGGTCTGCATGGGGCACAGCACTGCCAAGAAGCATCTCCCCAGCTCGCTGTCACTCCGATGAGGATGATGTGTTTCATTTCTGCAGCCCCCAGGCACTCCACCACCCCACGAGGCCAACCTCGCTGGCAAGGGCCACCCGTGGCCCCAAGGGCTCTGCTCATTGTGGGCAACAGCAGCAGCCAGCTGCAGCAGAACACAAATCAGAGAGCCGAGGATTTAAAGACGTTTAGACATTATTTAAAGCACGTCTAGCACAGTCAGTCAGTAGGAAGATGGCCTGAAATCTCTGGAAATCAAAACGATATAAATATCTATCTGCTGCAGGTATATCTATCTTCCTTCAGTCTGTCTTTGTTTTCTCTGTTCCCACAACTCTATCTTTTCCTCATTCTCTTTCGCTTTCTTATGGCATTCCTCTCCCTCTCTTGTTTCTGTATTTCTGTCTTCTTGTTCTTAAATTCTTTTCTGCCTTCCCTTCCTCTTGACCCCCATGTCCCCTTTTGACAGAAGCTGCCATCTTTTAGCAAGACACCTCACATCCAGTCTTGGCTTCCTGCTCTGCCGGTTGAAAGAAGACAAAATGCAAGGTGCTGGGCTGAAGGCAGAATAAATCTGCCTTTCCAACCACCCCAATGAACAATCAAAGCCTGCAGAAGTACAGGACATAAGAGAAGTGAACAGAAAGACTCAGCCTTTTTTTTCCTCATTTGGTGCTAGTCCTTTTCCCCAACAGAACCTTCCAAAGCCACCACCAGTGGAGAGTTGACCCCAGGCAGCACAGCACCAGCCGCTGCTCACTGACCAGCCACTGCCACGACAGAGTGTAAACTCTTTCCTCTCTGAGCGGGGATGGGATGCCTCTCATCTCTCAGGAGATGCCATGGGGAAGAAGAGCCAGCTCCTGCTGTCACTGCCGTCAGTGTGGGGCTTGTTTTCAGTGTTGATGGCACAGGCTCCAGCTCAGAGCTGGCCCTGTCAGGGGGGCTGAGGCTACTCGCTTAAAGCATCAGCTTGGTTTCCATTCAGTCCAGCTGCCAGATTGTCCTGGTTTCAGCTGGGATGGAGTTCATTATCTTCTTAGGAGCTAGTGTGGTGCTGTGTTTTGGCTTTGATGTCGGATTTTCAGTTCATCAGGCCTTGCTAGCAAAAAGGCTGGAGGGGCACAAGGAACTGGGAAGGGACACAGCCAGGTCGGCTGACCTGAACTGGCCAAATCGATATTCCATACCGTGGGACATCATGCCTGGTATATATACCTGGGGGGCTGGCTGGGGCGCGTGGATCGTTGCTCGGGGACTGGCCGGGCATCGGTCTGCGGGTGGTGAGCAGTTGCATTGTGCACCACGTGTTCCTTTCTTCCATTCCCTCTGGATGTTATTCTTTCCCTTCCCCTTTTCATTATAACTGTTATTGTCATCATTGTTATTATTGTTCTTTCATTCTTACTCTATTTCGACTATTAAATTGTTCTTCTCTCAACCCTCGAGTTTTACGTTCCTTTCCAACTCTCCTCCTCATCCCTCTGGATGAGGGGGGAGCGAGCGAGCGGCTGCGTGGTGCTTTATTTCCAGCTGGGTTTAAACCACCGCAGCCTGCAGACACTGGGTTTGACCCTTGCCAGAGCGAATGCCCTGAGGTACAGCCCCTGGTGGGGCCAGCAGCCAGCAAACCCCTCTCCTTGCCCTCACTCCTGCTGCTGACCCACCCCCGCTGCAGAGCCCCATCTAGCTTGGGCACAGGGCACGGTGCGTGACATTCGTTTGCCAGTGTGTGCCAGAGAGAGTAGCCAGCCCCATCACCGCCGTCTCCATCCCGGCAGCCTGGGATCCACTTCCCAACATGTTCTTTTACTGGAGGGATAAATGCTGGCCAGTGGCTTGGCCACTCAGTGCATTGCAAGTTGGAAATGTGCTGCTAAATGAAGCAGCATGTGATCTCTGTCTGCCTCTAAGCATCTCCTTTGTCTTTCAGCAGGAATCACTTATTGCCCAGGAGCAGCAGGGAGGGGCTGGGTGTTGGCCTCCCACTTGGAGAAAGGCTGTGGCCAGAGCTGGGCTCTGTCTTTTCATTCCTTTGCTGTTGGATCCAATTTTTATTTCAGAGGACCAGATAATAGAAATAAGTGAAGACATAGGGCTTACCCCAGGATCAGCCTCTTTGAATTCAGATGTTTGGTCAGAGGATAAAGGGGCAGAGAGCAGGGGAAGAAGGGGAGATCGTGGGACCATAAGTGTCCTGAGGAAGCCTTGGCATCTTTTTTCCATCAGTGCGGGAAGTCTGGACATTCTGATTCTGCACATCAAAGTCAAAGGTGAAGGCAAGTAAACAGAATTTATTCATGTCTCATTTGGGTGGTAAGAGTTTACCCATTCCTCACCAGGTGCCTAGAGCCCCAAGCAGGGATTGCTTACTTTTATTCACCACCGTAGCACTGATCCTGTTTCAAAGGCACATTATTTTTACTTTATTTCTATTTACTTTTCAACTTTAACGTTACCAAAATGCCCCCTCTGGCCACGGAACAAAGGGACAAAGGCCTCTCTAGCCTGTGCCCCAGAAAGGCAACCAGCAGGTACTTAGGGGAGACACAAGCACATGATTTCCTCGCCCCGCAGCTACGGGACTTTGTCGGTGGTTGTGCCCAGATCTCTGTGCTGAAATCCCCTTGGTGGTCCCTCTGAACCTGCTGGTGTGCATGCCACTCCCACCCTCTTTGTGCCTTGGTGGGCTCCTTGGTGGGTCATGTGGGGTAAGATGCCATGCAAACACACCCCCAGGGATGGTCCCCTCCTCCCCAACGGTCTTCATGCTGGAGGACGGGACAGGGGACTTCAACAAGGCCACAAAGCAGAGGGCACCAGCCCCTTTGCTGCCCATGGTTAAACTCCTCTCCGTATGTCCTGGTTCACCACAAAATCTGTTAGAAAATTTTGAGGACAACTTAAGAGGGACCGCTGCAGTTGGCAGGTGGATCTGGGGAGGGCTTTCTAGCAGCTGCTGAGGGGGAGGCAGAAGCATAACCACGAACAGCAGAAGACTGCAAATCAGACATCAATATTGCCTACACGGGAGAAGCAAAGTGGTCGAGGCAGGGGCAGCAGGGTGCATGGTTTCAACACGGAGCCTGGGGTCTGGCTGGAGGAAGGCTTCCGAGCTGGCACGACCTTGGTGTTAACGGTGATCTTAGGATGTGGCACAAAAGCTACCTTTCCTTCTTTTTTATACTTAACTTTTTATTAAGAATTTGCAAGGGGGAGTGGGTGGGGAAAGCAAACTATTTCAGCCTACATCTTTGGTGGCAAGCTGCAAAGCTGGAATGTTCAATCTGTAAATTCAGGGCTCCTTAGAAGAGCCAGTGGCTGTGAGCTGGATGCCCTGCTCCTCCCCACACCCAGGCTTGTCCTTACACGTCGGTTTGCATGACATCAGGAGTGGCACCATGACTTTGTCTGCAGCAATCCTGGGCACTGGAAACTCTGACTAACTCCCCGGGCACCCATGGGCCACTGACTTAGAAGAGCATTTGCAGTTTGTCAGACTGGAGAGGTCCAGTCACAGGCAGTAATGTAGTGATGTGGCATCTTATTGCTCGATTCATTCATACTATTCATTAACTCTTACAGAGGAAGAAATATCCTGGAAAGACCTAACATCTGACAGGAGGAAAGTGGCCAGAAGCCTCACCAACATGGTTCCTGCTCCCGCTGCGGTTACAGTGCAGAGCTGCAGTTACAATATCCATCATGATTAGAGGGCACGGTTATGGTTTTCTGCTGCAGCGAGCAGGGTCTGCAGCAAACGAGGGGAATCCTGTGCTGCCTTGGCTTGTGCTGAGCAAGAGACTGCAAAGGCCACTGGATTTGGATTTAAGAACAGGGAAAATGGCCCTTTGGAAAGAGGGTTCTGGCTGGAAATGAGGAATAAATACTACCACAGGCTCCTGCCCCCTCCCTGGGCTGCTGCTGGGGTGATTTACGAGCCAGTTTACGGACACAGACATGCAGTAGTGATTGCCCGTTCCTCTCTGCAGCGCAATGCAGGCTGCAGCTGGCAGTAGCTGAAGGACGGCAGGCACTGCTGTGCAGTCCCCATGTCTGGGAAGAGACAGGCCCACCACTCCTGACCCTGAGAGACTCACCCTGGGGTCCTCCTCCAGGATAACATCCAGCCCAGCGGTCACAGCAGCCATATCCTGGCTTTCATGGGCAGTCAGTATTCACAAGGCAGCTGCGAGATTCAAGATGTCAGAGCTGCAAGGATGCTCTTGTATAAATCAAGTGTATCTACTGGCTAAATCTTCCAATCAGAGTTCCCAGGGAAAAAAAGGCTTTTTTCTGGAATTAATGTTTTGGGATTTGCTTTATGGTTCCAAGTCAATATGTTTAAATGTTTTGCATAAGATCAATGGAAAAGAAAAGGCTCTGCCAACTGGCCATGCATATCAAAAGCCTTATCCTTCAGCAGACTAAAGCCAAGTAATAATCCACTCAGATCTCACTTATTTTAAGCTCGTTTTTTTGAAAAAAAAAAAGTGGAAACCCATCAGAATATTTGGCGTGTTTTAGACAAGCCAGTATCTCTGACTGAACAGGTTGTGACCTACAAACTTCCCTAAGGAACTGTGTGTGGCTAATTTGAATATCCCGATCCTCCTGCCACTGCGCAGGGCTGTGTGCAGGGACAGTTCACAAGATGAACTCAGCATCGTTTCATTCTTGTCTTGCTTTGCTAGAATAAACACAATAATTACAATCAGCATTATCACCCTAGCTATTTATTATTGTTATTTGACTTATGATGATAATTTGTATTATTGCATGAGAGCCTCTCTCTATTCCAAGCAACCACATTGGATCAGGAAGACACATGGGCAGGCAAGCTGCCCATTTTAGTTGACTCCCTTATCTTAGCAACGGCAGCACCAGCCCAGCCTGCATGCAGAGTGAAGGCCTGCCAGCTGAGGATGCTGACAATTTGCTCAGCTGTTTGTCTCCTCACTTGACTTATCCCAATGAGTGGATTTCCTTCAGGAAGCCAAGGAACAGGTAGGCTTCCACCCGAGCCTGCTGCAGTTGCAATAAAATGAATGGAGAGACACACAAAAACCCCAATAAAAACTAGGGAGTTGCCTGGGACAGATAGAGTCCCCATGCAGGGGACAGCTGGAAAACCAGAGATTTCTTCAGCCTGGCTGTGTGCAGGGCTGCATGGAGGGAGGGGAGCGATGCCTGTGCTTGGGGCAGTGGGATTTGGCAGGAGACCCGCTGCTGCAGGGGTGAGGGGAGCAGGCTGAGGTAAGGTACTGCCGGCCGTCTCTCTTGCCTCATTTATTTGAAAGGGCAGCTGATGACAGCACTGTGAGGAACATTTGTCTGTCACTTTTTCACCGGTTTCCATGGAAAACACTGTGTCACAGGGGAGCATGAATTCAAGGCAGGAAAAAGCCGAAGAAGAATCGGAGAAGCTGGGTAACAGGGCTGCTGCGGCTGAGCCAGGGCAGCCAGGAAAAGGCAGGACAGGGACGGTGCTGGTGTCAGGACAGGGACACAGGGACGGTGCTGGTGTCAGGACAGGGACAGTGCTGGTGGCTTACCGGGGGGCTTTCTCAGGGGCCAGCTTGCATGTACAAGCTCTGCAGAGGCTGCCGTGGCCAGCTGCGGTTTCCAGCAGGCTGCAGTGGCAAAGCCACATGTTATTTTTATAAATCCTCACCCTCGCGGAGACCTCTCCCCAGACCACCCCTTGAGGCATCCCTGGGCTGCCACCAGCACCCCTCAGCCGGACCCCCGCCCCGAGCCCGCGGACGCAGCCTGGCACGGCTCGGATGCTGTGTCACTAGAGGGCACTCGGGGTGTTTTTTCCACCCGGCCTTCAGTATTAATATTCATAACATGTGCGGCGCTCTCGGGGCGGGTTGGCAATATTCTCTTACGAGAGCGGAGGATTTTTTTTTTCCAGCTGGTTTGCAGGGAGCGGGAGAGCTCGCGGAGACAGCGCCTGCCTTCCGAGGGGATGCCACGGGGGGTGACGGCGGTGCCAGGGACGGGCACGCGTGGCGTGCGTGGCGCAGGCTGCAGTGCCCACCGTGTGTGGGACCTCTTCTTGCTGTGCCTCAGAGCAGTGCAGGAGAAAGAGATGGCCCCTGACCCTCCGGGCTTTCCATAAAACGCTAATTGCGGCAAACTCCCAGCCTCCTGGAGCTTCAAGTAAAATGAGAGCACTAACACACCCGAAGCTTGACGCCTGGTGAAGTATGCGCTAGCGGTGCGGGCTTTTGTTTATGGCCTCTGAAGCAGATTACAAACCCAGCAGTGAAGTAATACACTTCTATAGGGACCTGGATTTTTAGAAACAGGAGACGTGATCAATGAACTGCCTGGATCAAGGGGCTGCGCTGCAGGCCTCACTTGGAGGGTTTTCTTCCCCGATTTTGACCTGATGCAAAAGCTCCTGGTGTCCTGCCCTGGCTCTGGTGAGGGTCCAGCTGCTGCCCATGTGCCATCCCAAGCCTGAACAGCACCTCTCCCTGGCTCAGTACCATGCTCTGCACTCCCCCAGCTGCAGGATGCCCCAAGCCAGGTCCTTCCCCCTGTGTCCTGCCCACAGGTGTGTGTGCACACCCCCGCACACAGGGTACCATCGGCACACGTCCCAGTTACAACAGCTGGCACTGGGTACAGCTGCAGGGAGCAAGGCTGTCAGGGAAGGGCACTTCAGGGTTACAGCTCCTGTGTTCCCCAGCTGACTGGGGCTGGCCCTGGCCCAGGGGATAAGCTACCTGTGGCAAATTCCTCTGGGGACAAAGACTTTGCGCTCCCACAGGATGCTGGAGCTGGCATGCCGAAGTTGCAGGAGGGTCAGTGTCACTGTGACCCTGGAGCCTTCAACAGCAGCAAAGCACATGTCTCTGTCCTCTGATGAAGCACATTTCCCTCTCACAAACCCCATCTCCTTAGTAGTTATGCTTTCTAAGCTGTAACTGGTATTCATATTGAAGAGTAGAGTATTTTCCTTTATTTACTGCCACTTTATTTGCACTGAAGGAGCAGCTAGAGGCTCTGATTGGGACCCCCTTGTGCAAGATGCAATGAGAAGATGGTCCCTGCCCCAAAGAGCTTCCGGTTTAATTACAGAACAAGCGACAACAGATGGATGCCCCATACAGACAGGGAGGAGCACAAGGTAACAGGGAGACAATTATGATTAGCTTAATAAGCTGCGGTCACAGTACAACAGCTGCCTACCATTGTCACTAATTGTCACTCCAATTGCTATGAAAAAAATTCTTTCAGCTTAATTGCAAAGTGTTCTTTGTAACCTAGGGGAAGAAAACCCAGATATTTTCCTATACCTTGTGCCTCACCTCGCTATGCAACCATTCTGCCAAGCCCAGGGATGCAGGACGCGTCGCCTCCAGCAGCGGTGCTTCTGCAGGTATCTCCCTGGCCCTGCTCGCTTCCCACCCGGCCCTGCGAGACAATAGCAGTTTCTGCCCCCTCCACTCCTGGCCCTGCCCAGTCTCACCATGAAATAGACGGAGGAACTACAAATAACCATATTAGAGGAGTGCAGGGACAGAGCACCACGCACCCAGCCCCACACAGGAGTGAGCAGCAGGAGGAGGTCTTGCTGCTGGAGGTCTGGTATTATTCAACCACAAACTGAGGGTTAAGACCATTTTTCCCTTTTTCTCTCTCTTCCTCCCCACCAAGAGTCAGCTACATTGTATGTGCTCACTCCCAGCATCTCTCACGTGCTCTGACACTGTCACTGTTGTGGCATAAGACCAAATTGCCGGCTCTTTTGTGGTTGAAGTAACAGTCACACTTTTAAGTGGTATTTAATTCAAAACTGCTCCCATCTGTAGCTTTCTTGACTAGCTATTTTCTGTGTACTTCTGGGGGCATTTTTCTATTTATTTCTGTGTCTACTTCCAGATTTTGACCACTCAGATTAATGTTTTAAATGTTTCTGAGCATCTACTGAGCTTGCCCATGTCTCACACACATACACATGCACACTCGGAGGAAGCGGCATTCCTCCATGCCCACAGAGGAGGAGAAACAGAGGGCACATCTGGCCATCCAAATTGGATTTCTGCTCTGACTGAGCCCCAGAGGAGCCTATTTCTCTCCAGCAAGCACAGAGAGTCTCAGGAGACTGAGGCTGCAGCTTGGGCTTAAGCCCAGGCTCCGCCAGGCACAGCTGCCCTGCGCTCCTCCATTTCTACAGCCACCGGCTGTTGTCCCTTCCCGTGCACAAGCAGGAGTCCTTGTGAGGTGAGCTGGACACAGGGTGACTTGCACCATCCCACTTTCCTTCTCTACAGGTGCCCATCTTACTTCAGACTGGAAAAAATTACCTACTGCCGGCTGAGTTACAGCCTGGCTCTGAAGGGTCTCTGCTGGTGTGGAGCCATGAGCTCATCTGGCCATGCCAGCCCTCAGTAACACCTCCCCTAGGAAGAAGCAGAGCTGTAAGCATTGCCCTTGCTGGCTGTGGCATTCAGTGTGTTACAGAGACCTCAGTCCATCTTCTTTCCCTCCCAGGGGCTTGTATTGGCTTTGGTTTCCTTTGCTGCTCTCCTCCAGCTGAAGTAAAAGACACCTGTGTAGAAAGCATGGGGTAGGGAAGGAGGATGCACTTGTCTGCACCAGCAAGGACATGGCCCCAAGCTCTCCAGAGCTCAGGTTGTTACCTGCAGCACCAAACCTGCTGTTGCAGTGTGGTGAGCAACAGCCAGCAATGAAGAGCAGTGGCTGGGCTGGCATCTCCTGCTTGTGCTCAGAGAGGCTTCTCTGGAGCAGGACCAGAAGGCTCCTCAGCCACTGCAGCCCATGGGCAAGGAGGAGAGGCCCCAGCAGCTGGGCTAGTCTGGGCTCAGCTGGGCGGGCAGCGGGCTGCAGCCCACCGGGGCACACCAGCGCGGGGTGCCAGCCACGCACAGCAGCAGCGCTAGCTGGTGGCACCGCTCCGTGTGGCACACTGTGCCAGAGTCCCAGGGAGAAGGGGATTGCCGATTTACCAGCTACAGTGGAGCCCAGCCAGCTTTGAGCAAACCGAGCGGGAGCACTCACACCAAAGCCAGTGTACACTGCACGCCTGCCAAGTGCCACTGGCGGTGCTGGGCAGGCCTGGCTGTGTCCTGCATGTAAAGGCCATTTCGGGGCACTTCATTTGCTTTGTAGTGTCCTAAAAGCAAGAATTAAGTTGCTTTTGCCTTGCAGCTCAGATGACTCTGCATCCCTGGATATTTGCGTCAGGTCAAGTGTGAATTAATTGTACTTGCTGCTTTCCTAGATACATTGCTTTTATTAGAACAGTAAACTGCCAGGTTTATTACCAAGCTGAAGAAAGTATCTGCGTTTTGATTTGTTTTTCTTCCTAAGCATTGACAACTCCTTATTTATTCTACTACCACAGGAAAAAAAGATATTCAAATATTTTATGGCAGCTGCTGCTGAATCCTTGCAAAATGGAAAAAACTTCTTCAGTAAAAATTAGCCCATCACATGTTTGTTTGCTGGGTTATCTGGGGTTGCATTTCTTTCCCTACCTGATAGCTATCAACATGACAGGTACAAGCAAGAAACAAGATAAAGGGCAAATGTAATTTTAAAATAAAGCCTTCTGTGTTAAAAAGTGGTAACTATATTGCAATCAATCTGCTGCTACTGTTTTCCTTCTGCTCAAGTGGATGTAAGTCAGGGAAAAGGAGGATGCCACAGGACATAGCAATGTGCTTGCTGCAGCCCAGGCTGCCGAATGAGGTATCTCGGGGCCTTAAAGACCGTGACAGTTGGAAATGATTTGCCGGCACATATTTTGCACCATATGTCCTAGCAGTTGAAGTACCTATAAAGTGTGCTTAAGCAATGATATGCTGCCAGGACGAAGGCTGGTGTTCCTCAGCCTTTCAGCAACTCTGCTGAGGGGAATGATTCCAGGAGATGCAGAAATCTGTTGTTTTTTCTCTACCTTGGGAACACAGAGCTGGTTAAACTTGCCAGCCAGCCCAACAAAAAGGTGAAAAACATCAGAGGCAATTAAAGGCAAGTCAGCATAGAATTTGCAGATTTCAAACATACTTGAACTGATCCTGTCAGAGTGAGACAATATTCCCAAAAGAAAAATGCAGTCAAATATGGCTGGGGGGTGGGGGGGTGGGGTGTGTGTAGGGACACGACACGGCACCCAACATAAAGATGTATTAGGAAGAAAATACTGTTATTTCTGAAGGATGCAGTAATCTATTTGAGACAGGTCTTGGTAAGTCAGTGCTTCAGTGCCTTATTTACAGTGATGAGACAAACAATGTGAAATGATGAGAAGTCTTGCATAACTAATTCGCTGCAACGTTTCAAAGCTGTTAGTGGAATGATAGTAAGAGAAAATAGAGAGGATGTTTTCTGCCAAGATTTTAAAAAAGCACTTCATAAAAAGAAAAGTTAAAGATGAATTAACTATTGGCTGTGGTATGATAATGCAGTAAAGCATCTAGTTAGATAGACAACTGGCTTAAAAACAGCTTACGAGGGGAGGTTAGGACATGAGCAAATCAGCAAGCATTTGATTTTAAGTCTTTATTTATCTGTAGTGTCTTGTATTTTTAAATTACTAGGTTGGGATATGAAATATTAGTTACCAAAATTTACAGGTTAAGGCAACAGTCAGATTTAATAAGCAGGAAGGGAGCTGGTCTATGTGCAATACAGCTCTGCTCTGAAAGGTGACCGTGAAAATTACATACTGGAATTTTTTTTACATGGTTATATTTCATGTACAAGCAAATGACAGTTTCGTGACCACCTGCTCTGCAAACTGAACTGGAGATCCTTGAGTGTCAGTGGGATATTTGTAGAGCTGGGTGCTTCTCGAAGTGAGCCAGGGCATCAGTCTCTGACCCAAAGCCAATAAAGGCGAGATGGGCTTTAATGTTGGTGACTGATGTGAAACAATAAATCAGGGAGAAGTGCCAAGCTGCAAATAGCACTGTCATGCAATACACTGCCAAGTATTCAGGAGTCCTATTCACAGAAGTTTTGAGCTCATCAGCTCTAAGTATGTAGCTGCAATAAAACTGGGAGAAATAATGCTGTCGCTGGTGGTGCTACTGAATGCAGAATCCGCACCATATGGCCTGTGGTAGGTGCATCTTGCTGAGATTACAGAAAAAAAAGAAAAAAGCAGTAGTTCCATAAATGTTGGTTTAGGACTGGGTTAAATCTCACGAGCTATGGTAGGTTTCTATGCTGCTCTCCCATTTAAGGGATCTTTAAGATGCAGTAAAGGTATGTTTCGTGTAGGGGAGGCTGCTCGGGAATTCAGCTGTTCTATCCAGCAGGGTTTTGTCTGGGCAGTGCTTGGGGCTGAGTGACAAGGGTTGACAGACAGAGAAGAAACTCACAGGCCATCCAGAAACAGACACAAGAAGATACATCAAAAGCACAGCCGCAGCAGCTGGGGGGGGAGCGCAGGGCTGTGTGTCCCTGTCTGCCCAGCCTGAGCCCCGAGGCTGCTCCTCAAATCAGGGCACTGGCCAAAAGGCCTCCAGGGCTGTCAGCAGCAAAACCATCACGCACTGCCTCCAGTCCTGTGTTCGGGAAAGCATGACTAGCTCCCTGGCATGAGGGGTCTGCCTCTCCCAGGTGTCACAGTTACATCTTACAGGCCTTGAAGAGCATTTTCTAACGTTCTCACACTCTTCTTTTCCTCCTTTCTCCAAACTGGGCACATAATTTAGGCCACGGTTAACACTTCCATTATTGTTTCAAGCCTCCAAGCCAGTAAAAATAGCTTGTAAAGGCTTTCATCTTATCTCCACCACCCATTTTTTAGTAATTCTAAAGTAGCAGACAGTAGGAACACTCTGTGCCCTGCTGCTTTGGTGGTCCTGAGCTTCCCAAGCATCTTTTGCATTTTATTTTTCAAAATTTCTGCTGCAAACAGCTCAGCTGTCTGGAAAACAGCCACTTACTCCTCACCTTTGCCCACCCCCTCTGTTGAGGAGCTCATTAAAGTGTTCCTCTGCCTTTCTGCAATTGAATTCTTTAGAACTAAAAGCTCCCATTTTTGTTCTTTGTTGGACCCGCTTCCACTTGCTTTCTTCCCTTCACTGTCACTTTTGTAAAATGCTCACATGTTGTTAGGACTTCTACTCTGCCCCATCATGTCTGGCAAGCCACAAAAGAAATATCTTTTGCTTCATCCTATCAGCTTTCTGTACCCACTTTCAGCAATACCGTATCCCTCTACAAGAGGCTGAGTCGGATTTTGAATGCAAACAATCCATCGTACTGCACGTTAATCCTCAGCTGCTTTTGTGTTGTCTTCCCCATGTGGTGTATATCTTGTAGATACCAGCGTCTCTCATAACCCTCATTCAACACTCAATCAAAAACCTCAGACTCTTCTTAGCATTTCTGTGACGTCCCTATCTAGATTTGGGTTCCTCAAAGCCTCCGGGGTATTTCTATGGCTGTTCTTCATCTGCTTCTTCATCATGCAGGTATTTCTGCTATCGGCATTCTTACAAATCACAGTCAGCGCTCCTCAGGCGCCTGATGTTCTGGTCGTTTCTGATTTCCTTAGCAACCTGTCATCTGGTTATGTGTCTGGTGTTCCCCGTGCATCAGTAACTACTGAACCCGATTTCTACCAAATTTGGCAAAAGCACAGAAATAGCAAAGACGCTGTCTTCCTGCAAGTTCTGTGCAAGTGGGTGATATAACAGAGCAGGGAGGTGCTGCGTGTGTACCCTCCCAGGGGGAAAGGCAAGACTGCCTCCAGCCCTCACCAACCGGGTCTGGCAACAAACACAGCCAGGATGCTCGTGGCACTCAGTTGAGAGCCCACAGGAGGAGGCTGGGAAACAAGAGGGGGGCTGGAAATCCTGTGATCTGCCAGAAGGCAGTGGTGAATGACTTGGCACACTGCAGGGTGGAGGGCAGAGGCACGGGAAGCATGGGTGGGGTGGGAGAAGCGGGTACGGGACCGGAGTGCTAGATGCAGAGCAGATCTGAGGATGCTGCTGTGGAAATGATGCAGAGGATGAGTGGAGAATAAGCACTAGTGCACAGGGCACAGATCCACTGCAAAAAGGTTCCTTAGTTCTGCTGCTCATGAATCCTCTCCATCCTGAATCTATACTAACCGACTGATATGATTAACAGTGACTTGATCTCCGGAGTTCTGCACAGCCATATCGTTAAGTGAGGCACAGTCAGCTGATCTCATTCCCTTGTAACTCCATAGCCCAAGGACTCTTTCACCATGTGATTGGTTTCTTCCTGTTTTAGCACTGGTAGTTCTCTTGCCTGTTTCTTACAATAGACTTGAGAAAACCAGCATGTATCAGTACAGTTCTTCATGGACTGTTCCTGTTATTTCATCATGCACTTCTGCAGTGACTACTGACGAAGCAGATGCCATGCTTTCTTTTTTTGTCCTGAAACAGCAAATTTATTCACTGAGGGCTTCCAATCCAGTGACTGCTAATAACCCAGGCTCATCATAATACATGCTCACACTGCATATCTAGCTGGCTTGGTTCTTCTACAAAACAGTGGGTTTGGTCATTTTTAAAAGACAGTCTTCCAGCTCTTTCAACTGTTTCCTGACTGTGATACTCCTCTGGTTGCAATGCAATGTTGGAGGTGGCCTGAACTGCACAAGATCAGAACATTCCATGTTCCAAGTTTCTAGTTCTTTTCTATAAGTCATTTGCACATACTTATTGTTGGTGCACTTAAAGTTGGTGCTTTCCCAAGGTGTATTTGAGTTTCTCACAGATCAGGGCTTTTATAGGAGAGATGGTAAGTATACGACCAGCCTGCAGCCTAAAGGACCAGGTGTCTTAATCAGGCTGCTCTCCTTCGGTGTGATGGGGGAAGCAGTCTGCAAGCAGAACTACCAGAGGTTTAGCTGTGTGCCCATGGGAATACAAAAGCCCTTCTGCCTGGTCATACACTAACTAGAAAGGGCCATTAAAACACCATTAGAGCTTATGCTTTGTGATGAATGAGGCCCACAGCCTTGCCTCAAGGTAGTGAAAATGAAGCAAACCTTCTCCAGACCCTCAGGAGTTATTCTCAAGGAGAAATGCAGTAGGCAGGAGGAGGTGCAGGCAGAACAAGACAAGCTGTTAACTTGCAAGACACCTGGGTTTAAGCGGAGACTGCATGCCAACTGTATTAAATTCATAGAATGATTTAGGTTGGAAAAGACTTTTAAGATCATTGAGTCCGACTGTAAACCTAACACTGCCGAGTCCACTGCCAATGTCACGGCCTGTCCCACACACACAGGACAGCCACTCACAGCAACACCAATAAAGCTAGGGGGAGATGACCAGTCTGACCAGGCTGCCTCTTGGTAGGTCAGGGGCTGCTACAAGGCACCTTAGATACACGAGTCTGCTTGCATGACATCAGGGTCAAAATCCTGGGATAGGTGTCCACCCAGGGCTCAGGGTGGCTCAGACCTTTGGGTTGCTGCCCCATGTTCCTGTGTGTGCCACCTGCCAATGCCATCCTCACACTTTGCCAGGGGCCCAGCAGGATCCTACAACGGGAGCCACACATCACCATGCTCAGTGGCGGCTGCTCCTCAAGGAGGCTTTCTCAGTAGTAACACACCATGTAATTTGGGGACAAGATAGATGGGTGAACATGACTAGTGAGGACTTGGCAAGGTAGATCCATTGGTTAGCTTAGTGCACTCTTTGTTATGTTCAGAGGAAAGACCATATCAGCCCTTCTGAGCAGTGTCTCAGCAGGTTCTCTTAACTGTGGGGCTTGGCTTCAGGGTTGATATCCTCTCCACTCCTGCACAAACCTTGTTTCCTGCAGAGAAGGCAGTTACAAGAGCCATCAACGTGTCCTTGTGACAAAGGCAGCCAAAGGTATCCTGGGCTGTGTTAGGAGGAACGTTGCCAGCAGGCTGCAGGAGGTGATCCTTCCCCTCTACGCAGCACTGGTGAGGCTGTACTTGGAGCACTTTTACAGTTCTGGGCTCCCCAGTAGAAGGCAGACATAGATGTAGTGGAGAGAGTCCAGGGAAGGGCCACTAAGATGATTAAGGGACCAGAGCACCTCTCTTATGAGGAAAGGCTGAGAGAGCTGGGTTTGTTCAATCTGGAGAGGAGAAAGCTCAGTGAGGATCTTATTAATGCATATAAATACCTGAAGGGGGAGTGCAGAGAGGACAGAGACAGGCTCTCTGCAGTGGTGCACAGTGACAGGACAAGAGGCAATGGGCATAAACAAACCTGGGAGTTTCCATCTGAACATCCAGAAACACTTTTTCTCTGTGAGGGTGACCCAAGGACTGGCACAAGTTGCCCAGGGAGGCTGTGGCACCTCCTTCCCTGGAAATAATTCTCTTATCCCTGAAGGCATTGCCCAGGGTCCTGGGCAATCGGCTCCAGGTGTCCCTGCTTGAGCAGGGGTGTTGGACCAGATGACCTCCAGAGGTCCTTTCCAAGCCCAATTATTCTGATAGCTGTGATTCCATAATGCAAGCAGTGAGGACCATGTGTAACACCTGGCCTCCCAGCACTTTTTAAAAGGTGACCTCAACCTTCTACTACGACAATGAGTGATTACATTTGGAAGCTGTCCCTGAGATTCTGCTTGAGCTGAAGCCTGCTGTGAGTACTTTGCATTTACTCTTAGAAACTACACCCAGGTGGATGGTTCAGAGAACAAATGTATTTAAATTAGGCATGTGGATTTGCATCTTAATCATGTTATCATGATTAAGTAGTGCCTTGGTATTACCTGAGGCAACCATAGGCTACACACCTAAATGAAACCTGAAATAGTCAAACCCCTTCTGCTTTACATATATTATGTCAGTGCAGATTTTTACATCTGCAGGGCAAATCACAGATCAGCAAGCAGCATTTTAACGATTGAAAGAGACAGCCTTGCCCAGGACAGGCACCAATTAATTGCAGTAATGATGGATGCTTTGAAATAATGTATCCTGTTCCTGGACCATCACAAAATTAAATTTAGGTCTTGTCCAACTCCCAGCATAATCAATAGCAAAACCTCAGGGTCAGGTGGACGTCAGTGGATTTCAATGAAGCTATGACCATTTCTATCAGCTGAAGATCAGCCCTGGGGAGTTTAGTTATTGACACAGTGAGTCTCTGCAATTTGCTATTGACTCCAATGAAGTCATGACAATTTACTGTAGCTGAGGACCTACCCTGTTCCTGCTTAACATCAGGAACAGAAGCATTGTCCATTTAGAATAAACTTTCATTTTGAAGGTACCTACAATGATCGTTTAGTCCAACTGCCTGACCAATTCAGGGCTGACCAAGTTAAAGCATGGTATTAATGGCATTGTCCAAATGCCTCTTAAACACTGACAGGCTTGGGGCATCGACCACCTCTCTAGGGAGCCTGTTCCAGTGTCTGACCACCCTCTCAGTAAAGAAATCCTTCCCGATGTCCAGTCTGAACCTTCCCTGGCACAGCTTTGAACCGTTCCCACATGTCCCATCACTGGATCCCATGGAGAAGAGATCAGCACTTCACTTTCCACTTCCCCTCCACAGGAAGCTGTAGAGAGCAGTGAGGTCACCCCTCAGCCTCCTTTTCTCCAAACTAGACAAGCCCAAAGTCCTTAAGACACTCCTCACGGGACATTCTTTCCAGCCCTTTCATCAGCTTTGCTGCCCTCCTCTGGGGCCATTCAAAGATCTTAACTTTCTCCCTAAATTGTGGGGCCCAGAACTGCACACAGTAGTTGAGGTGATCCTCTCAGAAAGAGCAGTCACAGCTTCATGCTTTTCTGGGTTGTCCAGCCTGAGCACACAGCCTGTGGCAACAGCCACCGCAGAGTCTTCATTTTTGCACTCAGAAAAGTAGACGTTTCCACATCACAGTTAACAGACTCAGAACAAGCGATAACCAAAACAGCTGCCACCTCTTACACTATACATTGCCCTCACATCTCGCGGTGGGGAAGCAGCTCTCTGAACCCAAGGCTACTTGGGGAACCCCTCCTTGATGCTCCTCCCATGGTGCTTGCTGGTTGGAGGACCTTCTCTCCTGCAGCTGCAGGCTCTTAGCACCATGTGCTAATCACCGGTCTTTTGTCACAGGGCTTTGGTAAGACATGTGTGATGCCACAAAATGTATGTTTGACATTGCCACGCACAGTTAGCAGATGTAGTCTCTACCCCCCTGTTAGTAGGAATTGCACCCACACCTGTAAGGTTGTGTTTGGTCTTGTCTGCAAAGTTGAAATCCCAACTGAGGCAGCTCATCAGAGATTTTAGTTTCAAAATTTCAAGTTGTTCTAAAACGTGTGGATCATTTCAGCATTGTATGGAAGAAACTATATGGAGCTAAAAAGAAAACAAGGTAAAAGAGATCTCCACAGAACTTCGAAAGGTCCAGTTGGGTGCCACCACTCACACCTGGAGGATGAGTAAGTAGCTTATCACTAGCACCAAAGAGAAGGGGGTTGATATAGGGGCTGACAGGGAGCCAGCCCCCAGCAGGGAGGTGGGAAGGGGGGATTTAATATTTCCCATGGGGTGGGGGACTGGCGGTGGCTGGGAGGAGGGAAGTCAGGCAGGGGTAGCGTTCACACCTGCCTGTGGTGCTGTGAAGTTCAGGTCTCCCCTGAATTGCTGTCAGTGTTGTTAAAAATCTTGATAATTGCTGGCATAACGTGGGGCAGAGGGCTTCCACGCAGCTCTGCGGAGATAGGGTAAGGCAGAAGCCAAAGACAGTAGCATTCCTGAAACCCAGACTGAGTGCCTCTGGATGTGTCATGGTGCAGCCAAGGTCAGCCTGAAGCTTGAGTGAAATCCCTGTTCAGAGCAAATTAATAGGAGCCAAATGTCGTCTTTACACGTTGTCAGAAAAATCACTTTGTTTTTAGAAGAAGGTTTTATCGAACAGAAAAGTGAGATTTATCAGAAGCAGAATTATCAGGAGCAGGTTTTCAGGATATTTTTGATGCTGAAGTTGGCACAGTTATTTTTTCCCTGACCCAGGACACTGTGAATAAATTGTAGCCATTTTGGTCCCACCTCTGCCTTTCTGACCAGTGCCTGGAGATTTATAATAAAAAACCATTGGCTGAGAATGGTTTGCCAGGTCATCATTACTGAAGAAGTAAAAGCATTTTTCTGCACAATATCTCCTGTTGCTTTTAGGGCAGGGTACAACTGTATGTTCCCTGAATGCTAGTTACGCTCAGCCTGTATCTTAGAAATAGATTGAAATATTTTCTGATTTCAACTTCTCATTACCACAGAATTATTATCTATGGATTGTCCATTGTGGACGGGAAACCAGGGAAGAGAATACAATAGAACTTGCTTTTCATTTTGATTATACAGTTTTTGAAAAACAAAGAGCACTTTGTCATAGAAGAATGAAGTGTGTATTAAAGTAACATTACTTACAATGCAAAAATATTTCATTCAAAGCAGATCAGTTATTTTCCTTTTAGGTAGACTTAGTTGTGCTTATCTCCATGGGAACACTCCTATTAAAGTCAGTGACAGATTTTTAAAGGTTCAGGAGAGACAACTGGAGAAGTTTTATTTTTCATCTCCAGTCATTCCTCTCAAGACATACAGAAATTAGTAAAATGCAGTATTAATTTTAAATGCAGTAAGAATAACACTGCTACTCTCAGCAACACAGGAGAACTAATCCTACAGATCAGCTAAAAAAAGGGAACACATCTCCTATTTTTTGTACTTATCACCTAAAACTTGCCTTATTCTGTACAACGAACGGTACTACTGTCAGCTTGGCTGAACCAGAGTGCCAGAGTATCTAGAAAAAATAAAAAAGCCCACGAAACAAAATTGGATAATTTTAGCCTAGCATCAGCTCAGGCGCAAAAAATTGCCTCTAGCAACACGATGCTTTTCACACTTTGTACAAAGATTGATCTGACTGAGTCTGGCAGATGTGAAGTTGCAGTAACACAACACTATTAAATGACAAAATGGCAGCTGTACAGAGAGCAAGACATGGTACTGCTACTTGCAAGATGCTGTAATTGTTGACGAGTATTTGGCTTTTTAATATCATCTCTGTACTACTGCTTCCACCTCCTTTGAAGATCCCTTCATGTAGCATGAGTCTAAGGAGGTTTTTCTGTTTTGTTCTGTCACTCTTTCAACAGTGACATGTGCCTAAACAGACTGGATCATGGAGCCAATGCTTTCCTTAGGATGTTGTGGGCTTGAAATCAGAACTGAAATAAAAATGAGTTGTTGTGTTGCCTGAATGTAGTAACGACATTCTGTTCCAGAAGTCCATGACAATGACTTCATCTAAACCCCTAGTTCCCTCCCTACACTTCAGTCATTTTCAGACAAATTCTGGGAAAAAAAAAAAAGAACAAGTGGCCTCATAATGATTTTGATGGAAGCAGCTGCCCACTTCAGTTAATGCTGCTTTCAAAGCATGAATGGAATGGGAAGCCCGTTAATTTGATGTGATCCATTTCAGGCTCCTTGTATTAAACTGCCCGTAATCAGGAAACATACTGATCAATAAGACTGACAGTTTCCTGAAACAGCAGCAGGGAGGCAAGTTCCCCTCTTTCAGGTGAACTTTAAATAGGCATGAATTATTGAGTAAGAAAACTATATGAGTAAGAAAAAATACTGAGAAAAAAACAATGTGTATGGCAACCTGCTGCATCTAGACTGGAAGAAGAGGGATTAGCGTGGTTTCTTTGCTATAATGGCACTCTGCTCCCTAAATCCTACAAAGAAACCAGTCAGAAGTGACAGTATCCCTAAAAAACTCTACTAATACACCTAATGATTTTTCACTTCTTTAGTTTTTTTTTCTCTTTAAGAAAGCATGCACCAAGTGCAAAATCTTTTCATATCCCAGTTTGCCTCACCTTCAGTTCAAAATGCTGGGTTATACCATCACTAAAATCTAGATATTTACAAAATCAAAACAGAAGCCCTGCCAACAACTGCACTTAATGGCAGAATGCACTTAACAGAAGGTAGCCTGCCAAATGGCTTTGCTGCCTTTTTTTTTTTTTTTTTTACTGTTATGAGAAAGCATTTTAGTGAAAATTGAAAATGACCTGACCCTCAGCCCTTCCCAGCACTTCTCCATGAGCAACTGCCCTTTCTTCCATCTCACTTTGCTCATCATCATCTGCAAAGACAAGAGCATTTGTGAAACTCCCATGCTCAGCTACTGTATTACCAGTGAGCTGACGCAGACAGAGCTCCCTGGAAGCTGAAGCAGAGTTTTAGCATTCATCGCCAAAAAAGCAGAGACTTTGTCTTCTTTGAGAAACTTTATATGTAATTCCCATCACAGCTAACATAACACCAATGGTGATTTAACAGTTGTTTTTAATATTGAGTACATTAGCTCAGTGCTCAGGCTTATGTGATGCAATGTCATCAAAGACAGCCCCCACTGACAGACTATTTTTAGCTCCAAGTATGGATGACAGCTGTAGATTTACACAGCTTTTGTCAAGAAGTAATTTTTTAGAATATTGCCAAATACAAACAGAGCTGGAAAGGTGACAGTTGCCTAAAAAATAATTCCAGGAAGGAAAGTCTATGATAACAACAAGATACAGACCAGTCATGTTCCTTTTAGGCATGTTTAACTCATTCTTATATTCTACCTGTGGAACTCATTACTATGATCTTTCTCTGATTTCAATTTAATTATGTTTTGCATTCTGAATCCTTAGAAAACTCCTCCCTTGCTGCACATTAGTCAACTTCTCTCTCAGTTAGAAATTTCATCTAATTTCCTTAATGAACAGAATATATTTAGGTCTTCTAGCTAGGTTTTCTAGCTGTTCAGAGCCTCCCCTTTGCTTATTAAAGTAAAAGCAATTTAAACAAAATGCAAACAAAAGATTGCAACTTGATGCTTTTTTCTCTTTTTCTAGAATTAACTGTCTGAATGTGCCAAAGTAGATATTTGCAACATCTTTTTATTGTTGTTTTTAGCATGGGGGTCTTCATTATTAGTGAGCTATGTCTGCAATTTCTGCCCATACTCTTTATATTTCTTTATTATTCTCAATTCCAAAATGATCTGTGGGTGGATTTTCCTGAAATCATAAGGCAGTGACACAGCTATTTCCTGTTGCCATCAAAATTCTGTAACAAAATTTCTCCCTCCACTAGTTACTAAGTTACTTGGAGTACAGCCAAAAATAACAAAAAAAAAAAGGAGACCTAAGCTGATTGGCTCTGAACAAACTTTTCAGTAGCCATATGGACTTTATGCCTTCAGTTCTGTGGTTCTACAACGATTCCAGAAAATATATAAGTGAAAACCTGTTCACTTACCTTTTTTCTCACAAAAAAAAAAAGAAGGATTTTAAAAATCAGATCAGTCCCAGAAAAAGGGGCTGTATTTTTCCACTGAAATATGCCACAGGAAAAAGGAACTGGTAAGATGGATCATTTAATTCATTTTAGCCAGATCACATTTATTTTTAGTATAAGGAATTGGCAAAGATGAGTAACAGAAGCAGAATACCTTCAGCTACATTTTTACGCTTACATACATTTTTTAGTATGTATACTGAATGTCACTTTTCAGCTAGGTAGGGTTTTTGTAACTGAAAACCTTGCTGTGAAGCCCCAGCATTATTTACAATACACAAATCTTTTAACTCTTTGCAGGAGTTTTTGAAATCTTTTCACTAATTCTGGAATACTTACAGTATTGTTCATAAATAATCCTAGACATGCTGGTTTGATGTACTAAACCTTCCATAGTTGTTAAAGCTGGCTTCAGCATCATCTGTCATCCATCTGTCATTTTCCCAGCACAGGACCTGATTCTTCTCTGTCACTGGTGTAATAGTTCTTGAAATCCCTGAATCCTGCTAATGTAAAACAGACTGAGGAGACTGGAAACATTAGAGCGATTGGTATGCAGAAAATGGCTATTTATTTCTTCATACAGCCTCAGTTCCCTTTATAATCTCTTCCTTGCTGAAGGAGGTGGTGATAATCACCATCTGCAGGAACAGATAAGAAGAGGAAAGAGAGATATTGTAACAGGAACCTTAAAACTCTGTTCTCCCTAGCCATTACTCTGATCAACTGCCCAAAAATGAGTCTCCAAAGTGTTAATACGTGTAAAATGTTTAACTCCACTTTTACATAAAGCAACAGCACCATAAAAGCAATTGGGATTGTTAAAATGCTAAGGATCCTGCATATGAATGTATCTGTGGTATTAAAACAGTTTGAGGTCAGGTGAAACAACTGTAACCAGGGAGGAACACTGAGAGAACAATGAAAACTTCCAGATACGCTGTGAACACATTTTTTCAAGAGGATGTTTGCAGAAGGAAGTACAAAGAGATAGAAGTCATTTAGGAAAACCAAAACAAATCAGATCTATATTTTAGTCCACTGTGGTTTTTCTTTGTTTTGAAATTACAGGCTCTCGGTTGAAAAGTATGATTCATGGGATCTTCTATCTACTTGCAGTTTTTAGAATTAACAGGTCCCAACAAGCCTGTACCTTCTTGATCCAGGTGGTAGGTCCAAATACACAGCACAGTATTATTACGACCTGAATAGTTCTCAGATAGAACAGGTATTTGGTGTCAAAGAGATGTCTATCATCAGACATGCCCGAGGGGCAAGGGCTCCTAGAAACAAGTATTTCTGTACCAATCTGCTGGACCTCTATTGCGTTGGGAGCAACACTTTCTGCTATGCAATACTCGCATCTAGTTCCATCTGGTTATGCTCCTGACCCTTTGAAAAGGGCAGCTCCCTGCATGCAGCGTTGCTTGGGTTTGGCCTAGCCATTGTCCTGAAGGTGATGGTTGAGAATGCTCAGGTCTTTCGACAATGTCACGTCTGACTGTAAAGGACCCCTGGCAACTGCAGCTACCGTGGTACAACCCCCTCTCTAGCTCCAGCTCCTGGGGACAGGGGGGTTCCCAGCTGCATCAGAACTGCCTCTCTTTCCGGTGGGATGATTTCAGCACACAACACTCCATCTGTTCACCAGGGAAGACAAGCAAGTAAAATGCATCCTTCCCAGTTCAGCTTTGCATCAGGACCTGACTGGCTGCATTCCTGGAGACTTAAAACTCCCATCTCAAGCTACTCAGCATCTTGCCTTAAGGTGATGCAGCCTCTAAAGAGAGCAGTTCTCAGAATAAGCTGTAATCAAGAAAGAAAAAAAAAAAAAGCACTGCATAAAGTTTGAGTGTCTTACACCCAGCTCCGCTCTCCAAGAAGTGTGGGCAGCAGCTGTTAACATACAGGGCTCTTATTTGCCCAGGCGAGTTGCTGCTGCTGCTTTGAAATGAAGCCCTATCACCAGGTAGGTTTCAAAAGGCACAGAAAGCCACAGCTTCCAGACACCGTGTCCTGCCTCGGGGCCTTGCGAACCCCGCCAGCCCCGCGCCTGTGGTGGGAGCTCCACCGGGGCGAGTCCGGCCGCAGCGCAGGGAATCGGCAAGGGGAAGGCCCCGCTCCAGCCACGGCCCGGGAAACCTCCCAAGCCCCGCACCAGCGAAGGCCTGTGGGGACCACGGCAGCCTGCGGGGTCACCCCCGTTCCTCGAGGGAAGCCGCGCCCCGGGGTGGCGCAGGGCAGCCTGCCCGGCCTCCAGAGCACCGCGGCCCCTGCCTGGCTGGTGAGGAGGGGCCTGCTGCGCCCCCGCCACCCTGCTGGGACGGCGCCGGCTGGGACACAGGGGCGCAGGCTGCGCCCCGCCGCCGGGAGGCGAAAGTGCAGATGGGAACGTGCGGCCGGCGCTGTCGCCGCCCCTCACACGCTCCGTGGCGAATCTGCCGCGGCGCTGCAGCGGTACACCCCCCCCCCCCCCCCTACGGCGCGGCGCGCGTCCCAATCTTCCTGCGCGGCTTCGCGCGGCCCTGCCCACGTCGCGCGGACGCTGCGTGGTGGGCGTGGCCGGGGGCCGCCGGGGCCGCTCCGTGGGACGCGCCGGGCCGCGCTTGCCGGGGCCGCCGCTGCCGGGGCGGAGGAGCGGGAGCAGCAGCGGGAGCAGCCCTTCCCCGCCGCCGGGGGGAGGCCAGAGCGGGAGTAGGGGGTGGCCGCGTCCGGCCCATGGACCGTCCGGGCCTGAGGCGGAGCCCGTGGAAAGAGCCGCTCGGCCCCGGCGCGGCCGCGAGGGGCGGGAGGCGGCGCGGGGCGCGGGCGGTGCGGCGCGGCTGAACGCGGCGCCCCGGGCCTTTGCGCGCCGCCGTCAGCCGGCTTCGCCGCCGCCCGAGCGGCCCGGCCCTGCCCTGCCCTGCGCCCGCCGCCGCGGCACCATGTCGGCCAAGGTGCGGCTGAAGCGGCTGGAGCAGCTGGTGCTGGACGGGCCGCAGCGGCACGACAGCGTGCTCAGCGTGGAGACCCTGCTCGACCTCCTGGTCGGCGTCTACGCCGAGTGCAGCCGCGACTCGCCGCTCCGCCGCGACCGATACGTCTCCGACTTCCTCGAGTGGGGTGAGCCCGGCGGAGGGCGGGGGTGGCCCGCGGGGATGGGGGGTGGGTACGGGTAGCGGGAGGGGAGGGCGGCCCCCGCTGCCCTGATGCCCGGGCGAGGGGCGGCAGGCTGGCCCGGGGTGGCGGCCCGGCCCCGGGAGCGCGCTGCCCGCTGCCGACCGCGGCGGGGCCGGGCGGGGTGGGGAGACGCCGCCCCTGGATGCGGAGCCTCCCTGGGGAACACCCCTGCCGCCGGCCGGGCCTTGACCCCTGCAGGTCTCCTCCCAGCTCCCCTCGGCCCCCAGCGGGCCGTTTGGCAGCCGGCGGCAGGAGCAGCCCTGGAGTGTCCTTGGCCTGAAACCCGGCTCGGCTTAGCCCGAAACGTCAGGCTAATCCAGCCCTCCTCGGCGGGGTCCCACCGGGGAGGGGGAGCAGGCGGCTCCTGTGCCCGGCTCGGCGCTGTCGGAGAGGACCCACAGTTACCGCTCGTTCATCGCGCAGCCCTTGCAATGTGGCCATGCCCCCGAAGGACAGAGCCATTCCAGGCAGCCTTTATAACAGCTTTGTTTAATGGTGTCCCGCTGTTAAGCGGTCTGATAACGAGAAACCTCCGGTGGTCCGGGCGGTGCTGACAAAAGGCAGTGGGGGTACCTGCGGTAATGCTTAGGATGAAAGTTTTCTATCCAGTGTTGTTTAGCTCAGAGTATTGACTACGGGTATGTGGGTATTGGAGATCCTTCCCTGCTGCATGCCTAAGTGAATTTATGTTAAAACGGCCATGGTGGCTGACTGGTTTATTCAGCTGAGTAAGTTATGAATAATAATGTAAGACGAAGGTGACTTAACTTCTCCGAGGAATAAGAATTGGAGGAGAGGGAGGAGACATTGTTGCTCATGAGTATATTGTCCCGTTTATCAGCTGTTCCTGCATGTACAGTTAATTAGGCTTTTCAAGAGCCCTCAGAAAAACCAACAAAAAACCAACCCCACAACAAAACCAAAACAAAACCAAAAACAAAGGATTTCCTAAGGGACAAGGAGGGGCCTATTTACTTCAGTAAATGCAAATATGTGTCTTTAGCACTACATACAGAGCGCTAACATGTAGGGACAGCTGGTTCTCCTTAATTTCTGTGGGGACCACCACTCTTTGTCATACACTAACAAAGTAAGAGGATTCACTTCCTGGACTCTTCCATTGACGTCACTAATGCGATTGCCAACTGAATAATTAACCACTTTATCACATCTGCCCTGCAAGGCTGCAGCCTGGGGAACATTGATTATTTGTTTTGTGGTGGGAGCTTTGTGCATCTTCAGCAGAGTGCAGTCTGGTTTTGTACTCCTGTTTTCAAGCTGATGGCTTGTAGGAGTGAGCACCTACAAACTGTTAAATGTGATAGATCAGACTGTGACGGTACTTTGAGCACTGAAGTTGAAGAAAGGATTTGGGGCAGGCCAAAGAACGATACGCTTTTTCTATAGCACTGCTGGTGGTTGTGTCTTACTGATTGATCCCTGCGTTGTCATTTTGTGTGTGATGGAGGCAGATCATACAATTGTTTATAAAATCGCTTCCTTTAATTCTATCTATTGTGTTCACTGAATATGAAAAGGTTACTGACTTGATGAAAAGTATAGCTCGCAATAAAAACAGTGTGTAGTTCTTGCTGCAGTGTGGGATTACCCTAGTATAACAAAGTGCCTATTCAATAAATAATTGAAATGTATGTGAGCTACCATCTGGTGCTGTAGAGTAGGGATAAAAGTTTATAATCCAGGCCCTTGATGGTAAGGGGATGGGTCTAAATCTGGACTGCTGTATATTTGTGTTCCGTCAACAAGGAATACACTTAAAACCAATTACAGTTGATACTCTGTGTTCCTTCCATTCCTTCAAGCTGTTAAAAACAAATACATGCCACCAACAAGACACTTTTTTCTGTGTCCTAATGCCCTCACAGTAGGTTTCCACTGACAAGGAACTTGTTTCTGCCTCCAGCTAATAAGGAAAATACCATGCCAAACATGCTGATCTTCCTCATGTCATGATGTGCAGGCTTAATTACAGCCTGATTCTCTGTTAGAAGATATTCTGGATTGATGTGCGCAAGTTTTGTGTGCTGCTGTGTGTCTGTAGAAGCGTGAGGGTGTAGTTAAATATTTGGGGTATACTTTGAAGATTGGTGTTTCTTTATCAACTGGAGACAGAAGGAATTTCCTTTTGACAAAATGGAGACATCGCTGACAATGGAAATAAGCTGCATAGGTATTAAGGTTAAATTAAGCTGAGCTATATAACAAGCATTTCTTTACTATTTTGGATTTAAAACTGGGTGTGAGGTATCATGCACATAAAATTCCCTTGAAATGATTCAGCATGGCTAATGGACTTGCTTGCAGTCTTAATTGCCAAGAGAAAATAGAGTTCAGGCATGGTAGTTGAGGCAGAGGGTTTTTTTCCTGGTTGTGGGGTGCAGAGGACATGCTGAGTTGTGTGGTGTAGCTGCTGGATGTGGGTATCTTTGCTCTCTGACAGCAGCATGATGTTGCTTGTATTCTGGAGCTGGTGATTGTTGGAGAGGGGAAGTGGGGAGTCCAGAAAATTAAGGCCCATGTTTATCCTGTGACGCTTACGCCACCTTCTCCCTGTCTATAGAAGCCTTGCACCTCACCTGCAGAGGCTGGTGAGCCCCAGATGGTGGATCTCATTGCTTTTGTCCTATAAATCCTGCTGCTGCTTCCTGGCAGTCCTGCCACAGGCTTTTTTCTTCAAAATCCTCTTCCTATTTGTGAACCATAGAAGAGCGTAGGGTGTGGCCATTCGCCTTGAGGCAGCCTGTGGCTTCCATCGCTTTAGAAATGTTGTAAGACTCTGCCATTTTAACCTTGGCAATTGTAGCTTTCCCATGGTGAATGGAGCTTTCGGACAGACTGTATTGTTTCCCTATATTGGAAGTATAATACGCATATCTTTGTGCTAAGTATCTTTGGAGAAGAGCTGCAAGCAAGGAGTTCAAAAGCCCTTTTCTTCTAGTTATTTTTATTTATAACTCCTGCTGAATAAAGTCTTGCCCAATTGGTTATCACTGTATTGCTTATATAATAGATATTGAAATAATGCTCAGTATTCTCAGTGGGAATCGAATCCAAGTCTGTTAGATAACAGACCCGTGTCTACATGTTCAGAAAGAATTTCCCAAATCTGTGCTTAGTGTCTTTTAAACTGTTGCTACATCTGCTGCTCCTAGAGTGAGAAATCGTGAGGAATCTGAACAGTGAATCCTCTTCTAGTTGTACTTGCTCATTCCTCTGAAAGTCATCGGTGAAACTGGGCTGCTACAGCCCTTGTGTCTCTGAGGCCAACTTGCTTGACCATCTCTGCTCGTCCTTCCAGTTGTCAGGAGAGCAGCCTAGCTGGCATCTGGGGAGGTGCTGGAACTCGACAGTCCTGGGTCCTAGAAAGCCTGTAAAGCAGCCTGCATGGCCCTGGGAGTCTGTGGAGGTACTGCCCTTGGTAAGGGTGACCTAGGCCACTAGTAAAGACTACCTAAAGCTATCAGCAAGCACAGAGATGGCTGCATGGCCTTCAAACTTTTCCGATGGATTGTGGTGCACACCAGTGCTTGGGTGCTGCGGGGTGGTATTGTTGGTGCACTGCAGAGGGACCTCCTAAGAGACTTTTCCTGCAAAAAATATATGCTGTCCTTTGTTTCATGTGACGACAAGTACAGGAGTGCTGGAGCAGCATGGCTGCAGCTCAGGTGTCCATGCATCACTTGTCCTTTGGCTTTCAGGTACAGCATGTTCCTCCCTGTGGAGCCTCTTGTTCCATCATACTGAGGGACCCGAATCTTTCATAACACTGTGCTAGTGTGGCTGCTTGCAGGGCACCTTGCTGGCTGGCATCACGTTCGTGCGTGTCTGACATCACCTTGTTTTTCAGGAGTTATTTTACTTGGCTGTGGCTGGTGCTTACTGCCCCTTACTTCCAGTCAGCAGGGACTGGCACAACTGGCTGCTCCATTTTTGGAGAGCTACTTGGCACAATTTGCAGCCAGTAGGCAAGCGTGTTCAGAGAAGAGTCTAACAGGAATGGGCCTTATTTGTATTCAAAATGCTCTTGATGTTGCACAGACCCTCTTGCTCCAGCCTTTGTTTCCTCTGACCCTGTTTTGTACTGCTGGCACGCTACAGAGGGCAAGATGGCACATGTCCCCACATAGTTCATTCAGTGTTGTCTCGCCCCTGGACTGTGTACTGGCTAGTCCTCTCTGTAAGAACACCCAAAACCAATGTCAGAGTAGTTTAAACTGATCTAAAATGTGGTTTGGATTTTTATTTGTTGTATTTGTTTTTTGTTGAAGCAGGTGCACTGGCTATTTCTCTTGTGTTACAAGCTGTCTGTTTGAATGCTGACTTACCTTCTGCGTTCTCAGTTTGTGCAAGGTCTGTTACCCAGCTAGACTGATGTTCTGCTTTTGGATGGTGCTGGTGGGTTTTTTTTTTTGTTTGGGTGTTTGGTTTTTATTTTTCCTGAGAGGAAATTAAGGGGGCTGAAGCTGTGGGGAAAAGAAAGAAGATTGCAGATGATTAGTGTGAGTAGGCCAGCTGAGCATCTGTGGCTGAGCCCTTGAAGACAGTCTGGCGTAATTGGCAGCGGGTGCTGGTGTAGTAACAGCAATATATTCCCAGTCTGGGCTAGAGGAGGGAAAATGCAGAGCGCTCAAAGTAACCTCTCTAGCCTAGCCTCAGGCTGCCACTTTAGGGTATGTATCTGTTAGACCTGAAGCTGGACCGTAGGTAGAAAAATCATGTGCAGAAAGTTCACCAAAAAGAGTTGCTGTTGTGCTGGTGCAGTGACTCACAACTTTGGGTTGCTGTCAGGACTAGTGTTTCAAGTTTGGATCTTGCTTTTGGGGGGCTCTGTGAACTTTGGAAGTCTGCTCCCAGGCCTACGTTCTCCTCCTTCCAGCTCTGCTTAAAGAGGCACCTTAACCTTCCAAATAATAATAAAAAAATCGAATGAGGGAAGGGAGAACCTTACAGGGTCACCTTTCTGTCAGAAGAGTGTAGAGCCTGTTCTCTCAGCTTGAAAGCAGTTGTATTCAGAAGTGTAGATGCAGACTTGAGAAAAGGTCTTCCCAGCCTGCATTACAGCATCTTCAAAACTAGCCGCAGGGTAGACCTTGTCCTCTGGCTGCCACAGGCACTGATGTACTAGAAAAAGTGTGGGGAGAGGGTGGGAACACAGTGTGTGCCTGAGTGTGCTGTTAGTGTAGGAGGCAGATACTATCCTTCGGTATTTTTGAGATGACCTTAGGGCTGTCAGACTTTGAGGGTTGCTTATGAGGATCTTTTCTTTGGCCTTTTTGGGTTACGCCAGGAAAAACCGTCACTTGATAACATGTCCTATCTCTTGGCTTGAGGGCTTAAATTCCTCTCTTCTTTCCCTTTAGCACTCCTCCCCCTTTCCCTGCTTGCAGAAGTACACATAGAAAGCCAGGAAGGGACCTCAGGCTCTGCTAGCTTGTGTAATATCCTCCTCTGTGTAGGCAAAAGCAGTGCAGTGAGCGATAAGCCCACTGGGCGCATGAGTGAAGTGAGTGTGGTTGGATAATGAAGACAACTGATAAACAAGAAAACTGAATTTCAGACACTGGCCAAAGTTCCTCTACTTCCATCCTCTACCCACCAAAGCCTGTTACGAGCCTTTACAACTCTGATACTAGAGCTAGCAGTAGGATGGGGATGAGGGCCCACTGGAGCAGGGTGAAGCTACAGGTGCCTTGCAGAAGTTCTGGAAAGGCCAGTGGTGGTGGTGGCCACACGTTCTTTGTGCACAGTGTGGTGTTGATGCAGCTGAAACCCTCTCCTACTCCTTGAAGGCTTTCTGGTGGTCGGACATGGGGCACTGTAGCTCGGATCATCTTTGCTAATGAAGTCTGATGGTCATCTGGCAGAAGAGTGTGAGCATGGCTGCCGAATCCCAGTTTCCTGCATTCTATGCTTTGAGTAAACTGGTTTTGTTCTTTTGAAAAATGCGTGTTAGGATTAATTCATGCTGAACTAGCCCAAGCTGCCACGTTAGCTTTGAATGCATTGTAGTCAGGGCTAGTGATCTGAAGGCATGAGGTTCAAAGCCTGCTGCGGTGGGTACGATGGAGCCTTTACAGTACATCTGTTCTCTAATCTGTTATTTTTAGAGTGAGGCGATACTTTTTAATGACTTTCTGTAAGACTGTGCTGTGAAACATCGGCACTGAATGCTGCAGTCGTGTTTTGACAGTGGGAAAGCATTGTGGTCTGGAGGATGAGAGATACATTGTCATGTGCTGTTAAGATCACAGGCATCTTGGGTGAAGCTTGTCTTTTGTCCCACAGAAGGAAGTCAGTATTGCTTTTCTTCTGTGGATGAAGTTGCTAATAAATAGCAACAGTCTTTAGTGAGGGCTTGAGGAGTTATGTGGTATGTTAAAGGCTGTGACCTATATTTTTCATTTTAATTCTGTTTAGAAATGAAAACTCAGAAAGGGGTAAATAAGTCATTGATAGTTTTGTCTTATAGAAAAAAATGCGTGCAGGTAGTGGTTTCTCACTCATGGTACATGATAAAAGTATAGAATGCAGAAGTGAAGTTTTATAAGCATCTGTAAATTTAACATTTTTTCTGACTTTCCTGTAGAAATCTAAATTATTTTCATATTGCTTTTTTATAGGTAATATTAAGATATAATATTTTGCAAAAGATAATTTATGTCCTTAAAACTTCCCTGGTTTGGCAAAGTTATGTATTATCAGTGGAAATGGCTTGTATGTCAGTTTAGTCAGCAGATTCAGTGCAATGAACTTTTTTATCAAATGAAGTTCAACTAACCTTTTTTTTTGCAAATAATTCACATGTGGGAGTGAGTCAGTTTCTTCTACACCTGCTGAAAACAAATGATTTTAACTGTGTGAGTCAGAACTGAAGAGACTTGTTTCATCAGCTTTTTTTAGCAAGTTGCTTTTACTTTATGGTTATATATTAATTGTTTTGGGTTTAGTAATGTAGGTCTATAGTTGAGGTTAGTTGGGAATGTTAAACTACTACAGATTCTTCAAGTTTATGAAATTTACATTTTATCTGTTGCTTGTAATTTGAAGCAGTTAATGTAAGCTGTTTTTAGATGGGTATTACAAAAAGGGAGAATTATGGTACTTACCTAAACAATTGTGCCATTATCTGAGCCATTAACAGAATATAGTGCCTAGGATTAGGAAAAATTTTATGGGTTCATCTTTTTCATTACCCACGTCTGAAAAGTGAATAAAATGACGGACTACAAGCAAATCTATTTAGAAAAACAGAAGGGACTTGTTAAAGCTTTTTGCTGTGTTTTTGCCTTTGATAATGCTTTAAACAGAGTTGAGATTCATTTTCTAAGCCTTTCATAAGGTACACTTGAGAATTCCAATATATTCTTGATGTAGTTACCAAAGAGCTTGAAGCTCTAAGCTTGTTGATTGGTTGGTTCATTTATGTTAAGAAAAGGGACTTAATTTTAAAAAGCTTTTCGAGGTCTAAGAATTTCTAAGTACATTTGGTCTGTGCTTCAACATGATCTGTTCATTTTAGCTGTCTCCTAATACTAAAATATTCTCCTCTATTTTTCTCACTAGCATATGCAGATTGCCAGAATGCAAGCCTTCATTTATAAAGATCTTTGTTCGCTATAATGAATGTAGCTTTCTTGTATAGGAAACTACATGCTGTTTTCTTAAGCCCTGATTTTGCATAGACCTCAGTAATCATGTCTGTAGATATACTTAGAGCGCATTCAGATTAAGTGTGTGCATCCGTCATTGCCAGCTGAGGCCTTAGGCATCCTGAAGTGCCTGAGATCTTAATTTCTGTCATTCATGTCATCAGGGTCTTAACGCTAAAACATGTTATTACTTAACGATGGCCTAAAGCTTCAAATGTGACTAGTACCTCTGGATGCCCAACCCGAGACCTCTGTAAAGGAGTCTGAGCTTTTGAAAACGGTGGGGATGTCTTCACCAAGTATTGAATTGTTGGAAATGTATGGAGTTTATTAATCAGGTGTGCATTAATGAAGGCTGAGATAAAGTACTTGATTTGCTTAAGTGCAGTGCCATTGAGGGCTGAATATGTATAGCTGCCTTTCCCAAAAAGGCCAAGAAGAGGAAAGATCAGAAGCAGCATCAATTCCAGATATATCCCAAATTCTTTTCACCATTTATAATTGTTCTCCAACATAAATGTAAATGATAACTGCTTTGTGAAGTCCTGCTTGAAATGTGTTTATGCCAGTTTAGCGAGATGTGCATGTTTAGGATTTTAGAAAAGTCTATACAAAATTCTGTCTGGACTTTTAATTCTGCTTAAACATGAGTTATATTGTTCTAATTTTCATTTAAAAATTAGTGAATGATGAAGTAGTAAGTAAGATGAAACCAGTTTTAAACTCACTTAAGTAGATATGTGGAAGTCAGTCTTAAAGGAGCATTGGAACTATTCTGGCAATATTGTACTTTTATTTGGGACTGTGTAGTTCGTGGGATGTGGATTCACTCTTTTTATAGGTGGTGTAACTTTACCCAGAATATAGCAACCACTATAGAAGTATGGAGGTTTTTTAGTGCATTGATTGCCCTACTAGTAGTGGTCCCTTAGCCTAAGAACTAAACTGTATGCTTTTTCTGGATAGATGAGACTTAATGAAAAGCTTTGGGTCACTAGAAATTCTCCAAAGGTACATAAAAAATAGATCATGCCCTACCTAAATTGGTTTAAACCCTGTAGTACTGGAAAAAAAGCAACAAAACCTCTCTCCCAGCAAAGAACCCTTTTTTTTTAAACACTGAGAACTTGAATCCCTTCTAGAGTTGTGCTAAGTGGGCTGTGAACCTGGAGAAGAGTAGCAAATGTATTTTTTTTTTCTGTGACTAGTTATACCCGAGTAAGAGGTTTGCATTGAAAAATTTCAGTTAAGGAATTGGGTTTCCGTTATGCAGTCTGTTATGATTTGCACTGCACCTGAATGAAATGGAAACGTAATTATCTGTCCACATTTTCTTTCTTTTTAGTTTATATGTTCTTTAAGGCAAGGAGGGATCTCACTGCACACTGGCTATCCGTGGGTCCTTTTTGGAATGGCTTTGTTGCCCTGTGACCCTCTCAAGTTACTTGCTTAAAAGGGGGAAACCACGTTTTTGTGATTCAGAACCTTACTTTATAGGACTTATTACAGGAGGATGGGAGAAGAAAATTTTTGTGTACAAATGACTAAAAGTGATCTAAAGGTCCTAATGGAATAACTGGTAGCTGGTAACTGCTAGGTCTTGGGTTATAAATGCAGAGTGAAGGCCGGAGTGTGTGCTGTTTAATCTTTTTGCCTTTTATGGGTAATGTGGTATTTTTCCTAAACTCACACCACTTCATCTTTCAGAGCAGATTTTCTGAGAAGCTGCAGATGAGTTAGCCTGTTGTGTCACAGGGAAGAAGCACATTTTCCTTCCAGACTAGCTTTAACTATTTGTAGCAAAATGCCTGAAGTCTCGTGGCATGGCACCGCTGCACAGAGGAATTAACTTTGCGTTACCTTACTCTATTGTGTAACTGAAGATTTCCATTTCCTACAAGTTCAGCCTTTAGTTTCCTGGACAGTTAATGTTTAAGTTGGGAATAATGACAGTATCAAACAGCTCTTTTTAAACTGTGGTTCTGCTGGCCTGGTACTCCAGATAACATAGTAAGGACAGCATACAGAGGGGATACTTAACTGGAGGCTGTATCATTCCCACAGACTGTCTTTATCTTACCATTAGAAGTATTTACTGGTTATTAAGGCAACTGGGCTTAACTGAGTGGTTATCGCTCGTTATTGTTACGTTACTGTATTGTTATGTATGTTATTATGGGCCAGCGGGGTTTTACTGGCTGGGGTGTAGTGCTGTACCAACAGGGCTATACTTGACCCAGGCAGATCTGCACCCTTGGTGAGAAATAATCCTTGTGCATCCTGAAGTTGACTGTGTCTGATGTGAATTGTAAAGATGAAAGACCCAACACTTTTTGAGAAGGAGGGAAGGGGGGGATTTTTCATTTTAAAAGAAGTTCGGTGACGGAGAAGCTTTTACTGCTCTTAGGAAAAGGCTTTGCAGTAATTATCCTCAACATTAAAGGTATTGCATGCGTTTGGGTGGCTCAAACCAGGAGCAGAAGTGCCCTGGTTGATTTTGACGGTATCAGAGCTACAGGTTATAAGTTACAAGCTTCCTGTTCTTGTGGGTAGTATTAAACATCATAAAGGTTTTGTTTAATGTTTCAGGTGAGCGTGGGGATAGTAGAGATTACATTCTATACTTTACCTTTTCCATACCAGCATTATATTTCCTTCACACTGTAAAACCTCATGAAGTTTGACATGACAAGTGCCAAATCTTGCACTGTGGAGCTGTAAACGTTGGGGAATGGCCATCTAGAAAGCAACCTTGCAGAAAAAATTTGGGGATCCTGGTAGACAATTAGTTGAAAAATTCAGTAGTGCCTCATTGTAGAAATGGAAGCTGCCTGTGTGCTGAACTGCATCAGCAAGAGTGTAGTCAGTAGGTTGAGGGAAGTGGTTATTCTGCTCTTTACAGTACTTGTGAGGCCATTTCTGGAGTACTGTGTCCAGTTCTGGGCTTCCCAGTACAGAAGGAACAGCAGGAATCTGAAGTGAGTCCAGCAGAGAACCACTGATGTGGTTGGAGGCCTGAAGCACCTGAAGTGCAAGAAGAGCCCGAGATACCTGGGTTTGGTGAGCCTGGAGAAGGGGAATTGGTCATGATCCTGAAACGCAGGACGTGTGGTTACGGAGAACACAGAGGTGGACTGTTCTCAGGTGCAGTATCAAGAAGGAGAGGCAATGGACACAGGCGTAGCAAGGAGAAATCTGACTGTGTACGGGGGGGGGGGGGGGGGGGGGAAACAATTTTCCTCCTGAGGGTGGTCGGCACTGGAAGAGGCACCTAGAGGGGTGATAGTCCCAGCAGATAAACCTCAGCTTGACAAGGCCTTGAGCAACCTGATTGAACTTTAATGTTATCTCAGCTTTGAGTAGGAGGTTGGACTCTGATCTCTAGAGGTCTCTTCCAACCTAAAATTGTTCTGTGGTTATATATATTTCCCCCCCCCCCCCCCCCGTGTTAGGAAATTTATGTAACATCCTAGATGCTTTAATAGAAAACAGTTGTTCTTGATAGATACTTCTCTGAATGAAAAGAAATATGTGAAACAGAATCTTCTTACTGTTGCAGATAAAGTAGTTGACACAACTTGTGTAAATTTACTATTCGGTTTTTGGTAATTTTAGGTGTTTAGCCTGATTGGTTGTCATTTTACCATGTAGTCTGAACATAAGCATTGACAAGCTTTTAACTAAATTTTAGGCTTGTAAATGATTGGAAGCTAAATTTTGTTCATGTTGTTCTTCTATGTGTTTTAATAAAAGCACCAGTTTCCTTGTTCCTGGAAGAGAATTGCCGAAGCAGGTTTCAAGAACTTTGAACCTATGTTTTATGTCTAGTGCTTTTTCCCAAGTGTTGGCTTCCTTATGTGTAGTTGTTAGCCTTGGTAGCAGTTGAAGTATTTTAAAGCTTTGTTTCATGGAGCTGTCAGAAGAGCCTGCAATCCCTGCATGACTGCCAGCCTGAATCATCCTTTATGATAAATACAGGTTTAGCTGTTCTGCTAGATATGTTCTCATATCACAAAGGGATCTCTATCTAGTAGAGTTCCTAATGTCCTTATATATGACATTATAAGGAGTCTGACTAAGCAGTTGCTAACATCAGGGTGAAGCAGTCTTCATCATAGTTGTAAAGATCTAACGGGAGATACTTGCCAGTGTTTGGTTTCCTCTGACTTAGATGAAGTCAGACTTGCAACATAGTTTTAAAGCTGATACTCTTTCTTGATAGTGCACTTAGCTAACCAAAACAAATCACATTGATATATGGAAAATAGCACGGGAAGTGATATTAATGATGAGGATAACAACATACAAATGGAACAAAACCCAAGAACTGAATCCTTTATTAGTGGTGTGTTGTGATTATTAATAGAGTATCCTAAGTGACACTTGGCTTTCCAAACAATCGATTTATATCTGTGTTTTTGAGTATGTTGCTGGCAGCAAACTTCTGGGAAAATAAGATTTTTCAAAATTCTCGTGATTCCTAAATGCCTGTAAGTCTGGTAGACATCCTTGCCAGAGAACATATGTTGTGAAGGCGTTAACTGACAGTACTATACCATGTAATGGTCCATTATCCTTCTAGGGCAAGGACTGTGTATGTAAGCTGTTTATAACGTGTGTTAATTTTTCAGAGGAAACTTTGTTCAAAGTGTTGTATAGTTGTTTCAGATGCTGTGGTTGTGAGCTATCAGCTATGTTAGCAGTTGATGTATGGAAGTTGTTCACACTGTGTTCTGGTTGCAGTGTACTGCAGTGTATTGCTTCTGTCTCGGGAGGTACTCGCACACAGTACAGGTACCTTGGGGGAAAAAGCAGAGAGTGAAGTAATGGCAATAACTATTTTTTTGGACTGAGTCTTGCTGCCTAAAACTACTGAGAAATATCATCCTCTTCCTCTCATGTCCTTAATTTCCTCTTTTGTTTCATTGTTCAGACTTTTTACTTCTTATTTCCTATTTGTATTTAGAGAAGACACACTGCAGTGATGTCTTTAAAACAGCAATGTGTGCTTGTACATGCATTGCTGCAATGATCTTTTGCGTCAGGGGCTGTAATATGTCATTGTGCACATTGGTAATAATAGCTCTTACTTCAAGTATATGCTTGATAGCTACAGAATAAAGAATACAGACATTACTGGAAAATATGCTCCAGTAATTTTACCTTCAAAGCTCTGTGGGAAGCTCTGAAATGGGTGACAGCTGGTGAAAGATAATGGATTATCTTTCTGCAAGAGAGAAGCATGGGCAAGACCTACTTCTTACTTCAATCTCCTTGCCCTTGTCTCTCCCTCCCCCCTCATGTTCCATATAACATTTAAGAACCTAGCCTTTCCATTTTCTGAGTGACTTAGGTGGAGACTGTTACTTATCACTTTTGTGATTTTATAAAAATATATATTGGCAAGGAAATAAATATAGCTGTGCATAACAATTTGTGGAAGAGGAAATCAACACTGTCTACTTGTAATCTTTTAACACTTGTCCAGAAATAGATTGTTCAAGAGTCATAGTACTTGAACTAAAATTTGCAGTAATGGAATAAAAAATAAGCAGGTACTTGAATTAGAAAGGACTGGGAAAAGCATCACTTGAGGTCCTAAATATTGATCAATATACTATGAACAGTGCTCAGGCCAGAAGATGTCTTTACCTGGTACTTCCAGAAGCAATAGCCTGTACTTTAAGGAAAACTGTTAAGTTGAGCTAATGTATTAAAATGGTTGTTAAATAAGATTTTGAAGGAGAGAGATGGATCTGATGATACTCAAATAAAAAGGTCTTTCTTCTATGATAACTGACTGGACTTTTGGGGGTTTTGATATGTTAAATTATGTTCATATACGAAAGATGAGACTCCAAACTGACTTCTTGGTTCTTTGAAAATGCAGTTCTTATAGAATGGTTCTTCAGAAAAGGACAACTTCTTAAATTTTGGTTTAATATAATACAGTTGTAAACACTTCTGGCTTCTTTCTTTCCTTTAAAATACAGTTGAACAGTGACTCAGGGTGAACTTTTGCCAGTAACTGCACAAACTGCTCTGCTACTGTAAAATTTCTTAAAATAATAAGATATATTTTTGTTCCTATGTAAGAGTAACAGTCTGAGCACCATAATAGAAATTGTGACAAAGTCACACTTGCTGCTTATGCAGATAATATGGTGAAATAGTTCAATACATAACTGTTCCTGATACTTCTTTTTAAAGGTTTTGTGGACTTAGATTTTTACTTTTTTAAAATGATGCTGCTATGAATTTGGTTTTAA
Organism: Falco punctatus; assembly: GCF_963210335.1. Lineage (NCBI taxonomy): Eukaryota > Metazoa > Chordata > Aves > Falconiformes > Falconidae > Falco > Falco punctatus. The sequence continues at coordinate 37,039,893 of NC_137587.1, read as the reverse complement.
AACTCAATTTATACAGGAAATGAGTTAAACTTCAAGAAGTTGTGACAGAAGAGAAATTTCGTGGCTGTTAGGGCATAAACATTAGGACGGTTGCCAGAATAGTTCAAGGCTTAAACTCCTTTACATAAGATTTGCACAACAAAAATGCAAGCTTTATAACCACAGCTGCCGTTCCCCTCGATGCTGCATGGTATCCCTGTCTTGGAGACCATTGTCGCAGACTTGTGTGTGTACCTGCCCATAAGAACCAGATCGAAGCTTGCATGTTACTTCAAAGGCTGTGAAACTACTAAACAAGTGGTCCTTAGCACCTGTTTCATGTAGATTAAAAAAACCAGTGACGTAAGTGGCATAAATGTCAAGAACTGTAGGAGATGAAAAAGGAAAAAAATTAAAGTTTACATTTCTTCCAGACTTTTCCATTAGAAAATTTCAAAGTAGTTTATGGAACAAAAGGATTACATAGCCTCAGCTCCACAATACTAGGATCAAAAATGAAACTAGTGTGTCTGAACTACAGTATCAAGGATGAAAAGTTTGAGTCTTTAGAAGATTGTGGTTTGGGACTGAATGGTTTTTTAAAATGAGTCAATGCAAGTGGAAAAATATTACTTAAGAGCTAAAACAATCACTGAATGGGCAAAGAAGCTAAGGTTTACTTAGATGATACCAGAGATAAATTAGTAAAGGAAAATATTAAATTCTATGTGGAAAAAGAGAAGGGAATGGGGGGGTATAGCTAAAATGATGTATAAGGAAGTAGAAAGGCAACAATTTGGCTTTTCTCTGTGTAAATAGTTGACTCAGTGTCTGTATTAGCGTGCAGTTATGTTGCAACAGATTAAAGTATTTTGAAGATTGGCAGAAATTCCTTGTTCTGCTGCTTGTGCTCTCATCTTCTGCTTGTGGCCTCCTTAGAGGCCATGTACTGTGTCAGAAGATTTCTGGAATGAAGTTAATGCATCTTCACTGGTTCCTACTCTGGAATGGGAAAGTTGTAAAAGTATTATCTGCACTGGAAGGCTTTTCCAGCTGCATCTGTACTGGCATGCAGGTGCTCACCCTGGTGTTACACTGGAGCATCCAGATGGTTGGTTGTTATTTTCAAGTATGAGTAAAGGAAAGGTTGGGAGCCAACAGAATGGAGCCTGAGGTATAGATGAAGATTTGAGATTGCCAGCCTACTACAAGCTTGTTCTGAATGTCCTGGTACTTGATTTTCTGTTTTGAAATCAACACAGCTGTCATGATGGGCTGTAAATGAGGAAAGAAAATGAATCCTCTGCTTAAACGTATGGAAATAAATCTTAGGGTGAAAGGATTATGGTTGTAGTGCTTATTAAACGAAGATGGCGTGTGTATAATCTTACTCTTAAATTAAAGAGGAGTGCACAAAACTGAAAAATTGTGTTTAAAAAAAACAAGCTTAAAAGCAGAACATTCTATCTGATACTGCATCTGATATAAAAACTTGTTGGGATGTTCCTCATTTGATATGCAACCCTTGAAAATGTGAGATGTAAAGGTGCAACGTGGTATTTACAACTGTGAGTGTAATGATTGAAATACTTTTCATATTTTATTGGCACTAATTTTAGTGTTGGCTAAGGATGATGAACAGATTTTTGTTTCCTGCTGGCTTTAAGCATACGCAAGAAAGAAGGAGAAGCTGGAAGCCAGGGAGCTTGGGCTGCTGCAGATCACGCTGGGGCGTGCAGTAATGGGAGGTATGTTCTGGTTTGGAATGGTAGTGTGGAAGATAGAAGCTTCCAGGAGCCTGCAAGTGGTTTGGGAATGCCTAGAAGCATGTCTGTTGAACAGTGTGTCATGTGGGCTGGCACTCTACTGGGAGCTTGTTGTCTAAAATCATGAGCTAGAAACTGGATTTAAGAATTTCCGAAAGATATCATGGCAAAGATGTTAGGAAAAGGTGGGCTAAAAATACTAAACAAAACCAAAAGCAGAAGTGTGTTCTTTGATACACAAAATACTGAGATAAAACGAAATAACTTATTCAGTGTGTATTATACATAAATCAGCAAAAAGTTGGATAAGAAAGGGTGGCAAAAATGCAGAAAGAGGGAAGAGAAGAAGGAAGAGCTCCATCCCGACTGTACTAGAGCAAGCTGAATTTATAATGCTTGGAGACGTGGAAATGTCTCTAGGAAAAGGCATGGTGTTCTGTTTTTAGATTCGTGTTCTGTATGCTTTGCATATACATGAGATGTTATCTTTAGTCATGCTCTAAATCAGTTGGATTTTTAAAAATTCACTCTTAACTGTTCCAGGATTTGACTTCCCTAAGGATGACTGTTTGATTTAAAGGACAGTTGAAAAATTTGAACATACATAAACTGTGATGTGCCTAATATTTCAAGTTCTCGTTAATCCAAAATGTTTCTTTCAGGGTTATTTAATGTGTATTAAAAAAAATACCCTGCTTCCAAACAAGGTTTAGATGGATTTTTATTCTTATTTAATATCAAGTGTTATGGTCTTGGCCAGTTTGAAACTTCAGAATAATTAGTTGGTGCCATTTAGCAAACGATAACTTAAATAGGCAATATTCCAAAACAGATTTCTTCAGGCTTCTTGGTTTATTTCTTAATAATGACAATTTGTGCCTTTTTTTGTTTGTTTTGAGCTGTGAGCACTTCTTAAAAATCTGTGCTGCTAATGATCCACGTACCACACAGTTTGACTCCATTTCTAGAATTCTATACCTAAGGTCAGGTTTAGGATCTCCTCATAGATTTCCCCTGCAAAATCTAGACTTTCCTTTTCCAATTTAGATTTTAACTGTAGTGTATGGAAAGCCTGGGGATAGATATAGCCAAATTTTGAAATGTGCTGAGTCAGTGTCAGACAAAAAATAGTTGCATAGTGAAATTAGAAGCACGTTGCTTTATCTGGGGAGAGTTTTCAGTTGTGCCTTGGAAAGGTGAGAGATGTATTTCTCTTCCCTTTCTACTCTATTTACATCCTTCCTGAGCAACTAAGTGTCAGGAAGCATCCTGGCCTCTGGACATGCACTCGCCTTCTGAATACCCCAAACCCAGGGATTTTTCTGTTAGATGGCTGACTGTGCTCCTAACGCCCTGCTTGCCCTGTGTTGTGTTGGTAGTGACTTCCAGCACTTTTGAGTCAGTGAAAACAGTGCTGCTCTGACTGGTCTTCCTCTCCATTGCTCCCAGCCAGGGGCATTGGAAGGAGCAGAGCAAGGCAGAATGTCTTTGGCTTTGGAGTTCCTGGTCTTGAGAGGGAGCTGAATAAGTGAAGTGAATATAAATGTTATTTATAATAATAAAAAAACCCCTCTGAGCCTTCCACTATAATTTGTAGCAAATCTTGGCATGGGACTTGTTGGTATTCTCTGCAGATATAAAGACAATCCTCCTCTTCCCTGCTTCTGCTCAAGTTATGAGCTACTCCAAATATTCTAGTGCCTGGTCACATGTCTTTATGGCCTTTTCCTATGGCAAAAATCTGATTTTCATTGACCTTTTAATTAGATCTGGAGCTCCAGGGAAGTTCTGAAACAGGGTGAGTAATGTCTGAGAAAATGTCCTCCTGCCTGCTGCCATTTAAAAGGAAGTGCAGTGAAGAGAAAGATGTGCCACACCTATGCTTAAAGTAGCTGTTGCTATCTGAACTCTTGAAATTGAAAAACAGTTCAGGGTATTTATACGCAGAGTGTTGCAGCCTTGAGCCTTTATAAGAAAATAAAAAAAATCAGGTGCAGTTCTGTAGCTCTTAGCTGATCTAAGGCCCTTTCCCCTTAGTCTTATATTTCCTTGTTTATGGTGTTGATGTGGCTGAGAACTGAAGTATCAGGAAAAAGGTAATTCTCATTTGACTCTGCTCCCTTACCCAGCCTTCCCTGCAGGTGCCTGGGTGTTAGCACCAAGGCAGGTCATCTCTGCAGCCGCTAGGCTGCTGTAAAGGCTGTGAGCATCCCATGTCACCTTGGTCTGTGCTACCTAAAATGATGGCCTCTGCAACAGTGCTGCGCTCCTTTAGCCTTCTTGCTGGCGCTGATGTAGCAGCCTCTCCCAACCCTTCAGTGATGATGATTCAATTGTTGAACTACAGGATGATAGTTACATTATGTGTCTTGGTAGGCTGGGTTTCTGCTGGTTTAGTGAGAAGAATCAGGTCAGTGAGGTGAGACCAGCTGATGCAAGGAAGAGAGCAGATCTGTGAAACTGCCCCTCTGGTCACAGCAGTCCAGTTGTGTCACTAAACTGCATCTTTACATCACTCTAAATTTATAAGCAGAGAAAAAGGATACCTCATAAGGTGGATTTCTCTACTGTCACTGTAAGTGCATTTGTACATGGTGCTTTGTCAAGAAGAGCTTACTAATAGAAGCCTCTAACCTTTAAAATAAAGGAGGTGGCATGTGGTAAATATAGCACTAATGTAAAGTATGAATTGTTCTGTTATATAATGCATGTATTAAGTTTTTAGTAACTTGAGAGAACATCTTGCATCCATCTGGAGAAAACAATAGATGTGCATTTACTGTAATCAATTGATAAAACAGTCATGCTGCTTGTCTTGCGAAGTTTTACTTTTAAGGTCATATAAAGCATGCTGTCAGAAAACTAGAAATTTCCTTATACGTTGGTGATGTAAGTGGCTTCATTAATGTAAGTGTATGTAAGTTTTTATCAGCACAGTGTGGTCAACAGACTGGAATTGTTTTATTTCTTAGTAGGGTGTGCAAGAGGTACTGGGTCTGAAATTATTTCATTCATATGTTATTGAAATTTGGGTGAGCTCAAATTTGAGATTTTCTTAATCTCTAGTTTGAAAATATCTGAAAAGTGACAGTATCAAATGGTTTTTCTAAGAAGTCATAATTCTCAAACTGTTCTACAAAAAAATTAACTCTGCTTTTTAGATTATTCATCATGCAGTAAAATAAGTGGATTTTAGCAATATTTATAACTGGTATGGAATGAAAGAAATTGAATCATTGAAATTTTACTGTTGGGAACTAGTGATTCATGTAGAAGCCAGAAACAATTTTTCTATTAAGAACGTGTTTCAATATGTGATCACCATTTGCTGTGGCTTAAATGGCCTCCCCAACACCTGCAAAATCTGGCCCTGGACTAGGAGTACAGAAAAATTCAGGTACAAAGAAAGCTGTATTAAAAAGAGACTGTATTCTGTGGTGTTTGTTGCCATCCATTTCTCACAATGATTTGACATGTATCTTGGAAGATCCTGTCCTAATGTGCTGTAGGTTGGCTAGGAACAGACTCTCATGTAGCACTTGAGTGCTCACTGCGGTCCAAGGCATGTCCGTACCAATTTTAAAAAAGACCATTTTGCCCCTCTCCAGCCTTGTCCTGCTGCCTGCCTTGGGATGGGGCTGCAGTGTCGCAGCTGTGAGTCGCATTGGGTGAATGGTTCGGTGAGAGGGGATGGGATGGACAAGTTAGCTTTCACCTGGAAATGTTCTGGTTTGACATAGCACGTGAACATTAATGATAGTGGAATGTGGTGGGAAGGAACAAGGGGGAACTATTTCAGCAGCAGAATGGATTTCCTGGATTAAAGTGGTCATGTAGCTCCCCATTCAGTTGTCTCAAATGTCTGGGGTATCAGACAGTCCCAGGTAAAATTTGTAATTCGAAGAGCCTGTATATGACTTGTTGGCATGGTGCATTGCCTTCCTGCTGACACTTCCAAAGTGTCAAACACTTACAGCTTTCCTTACCAAACAAAAAAATGTCTTAAAATCCAATTAATTATATATTAGGCAACAACAAACCTGTAACTCAACTTTTAATACATGTTTTACTTTAAATATTTAATCTCTTTGGACAACTGTTCCCTAGAACATCCTGAAACAAATGTCAATCACTGTGCTAATGAAGAATGATTATTTGAAAGCACTAAACAATACTAAAAACATTCTTTTGTTCTTACGGTCCATATATAATACAAATGTAGTTAATGTGTCTGTGAAAGATCACAGTTTGTATTCTGCCAGTGCCAGGTCTTTCCCCCAGAACAATGCAGCTTTCAAAATAACATGGAAAAGGGCTCAAATACAGTGTACTCTCTGCTGTCAAGACATTGACTAAAAAGCACAGTGATAAAAGTTTGAAGCAAAGCCTGTTCTGAAGGTTGTAATTATAATAATAAAAACTGATCACCGGTATATCAGTTTTGCATATACGTGGGGCATGGTTTAGTGGTGGCCTTGGCAGTGTTAGGTTGATGGTTGGACTCGATCTTAAATGTCTTTCCCAACCTAAATGATTGTATGAGAAATTGGGCAGTGAGCTTCCTCCTCTGTTAGATCTCAGATACAAGCTTTCTCTCCCTTGTGCTTGCATCCATTGTAGCATTAGCATGTGCCATTACCTTTAGGTCTGATTGGTTTTTATTTTACCTAACCATTATTTTTCCATAGGTAAGCTACTCTCTTATATGAGTACAGCAAATAGTTATTTGGTGTTTGTTCCTGGTTGTGTAAGCCAGCACTTACTTCCTCTTGCCTGCTAGGACTCTGTTGCCGTCTAGTTCTTAGACAAGCACGGTGGCTTTCACAGGAGTTAAATTGGCAAGATATTTTGAGGCTTGGACTACTCAGAATCATCTGCGTGTTCCTCAGTATTTGTACAAATACCGAGTATTTGGTGTCCTTTCATTGTAAGCATGAAAAGCATCGAATGGGCTAGTTGGGCAGATAGCCAGGTATTAAATGCTGGTGGTAACATTCATCAATGAGCTGGCAAACGGTAGCATATTGCTGCGGACTGAGTCCGATGTGGTATTTGCTTCTAGGGCTTCCCACACAAAAAGGCTAACAGTGAACACAGGTGGTGGTTCAAGGTAAATGCCTTGCTCTTCTGCTGGCAAATTTAGTGATGCTAATTGGATCAGCACCAGAACTACTACTCAGTGTTTTCCTTCAAAATATTTCCTGATGCCATTAGCCTTTAGCATGGCAATAATTTTTTCGTGTAGTTATCACAAACTAGTATACAAATTTGAAATGCCAGCATCAGTGCTTCCGTAACTAATAAAACTGTTGCTCATGGATCAAAATGCAGAAGCTATGAGCACTCAGTCTTGGTTTATGCCTAAAAGTAGTAATGGTTTTATCCTTTTAAACCTTTGAGGATTTTGCATGTAATTATCTAATCCAAATCTTGTCCAGACTCATGGTTCTCTTAAGTGCCAGCAAGTGGCCACATATGTCAGAAGGCTTTCAAAAAATGAAGCAAAATGCAGAATCATGACTGCAAATGACTATCTTTCTGTGCTACTTCTTGGAGTATTTTAAAAAAACACATTTCTATACCAGATTAAGTATCACAATACAATATTTAATTTAATAATAGTTACCACTTTTTCTCTTGAAAAATGCTGGCAGTCAGCCTCAAGAAGATTCAGACTTTCTTGGTGTTGTATTCTGTATATGATTGTTTCTACTGGCATTTCAGTTCAGATAAATACTGCTAGAAGAGAACATGTTAATATTAGGAAGTACTGACTAGCCAGGCACTATAGAGTGCTGGATGGCCTTGCTCGGGAGACACAGGGGATTCTGACAGCATGTGAAGCAGTGTCCTGTACCAGGAGAGTGTTCTGCGAGGGCTATTAACGCTTTGCAAGAGGTAGCCAGGTTGTGCTTCACAGGTTTTTAACCCAGTGGAGCTTGTCATTGTAATGATAACCAAAGTCTTGCACCACTGAATTAGTCTAATGGATGTTGATGAATGATGAAGAATCAGATCATTGAGCAAGAGGCAGGCAGAGTAAGTGAAGCGCGCATATGTATGTTATAAATACATATATATATATATATATATATATATACATATAAATACAGGTGGGAGAGCATGGCAGAAGTCAAAGGCCTGGCAGAAAATGCATCAGAGAATACAGAATGTGTCACCTTTTGCTTGTAAACAGCAAAACTTTGGTGAAGTTTGGCTTCCTGTAGCATTGGGATCTATCTCCTCTACTGGGCCCAGTGGAATAACACCCTGCTCTTCCTGCCCTGCTACCTTCCCTTTTCTGTTGTATGCGTCCTTTCTTCCATCTTCCGTGTCAGTATCGCTCTGCCATCCCGTCTCTCCGTGACTAGGGCCAGCGAGGTGTGTCCGCTTTGCACCTTAGTGTGTGCCGGTTGCCCAGCTGAGCAGCTCGTTGCTGTATTCCTGCTGCAGCCTTTCCCTTGGTGGAGATGATGCTGTGGGTGTCTTCGCTGTTCACTGCCAGGTTTTTTATAAAACTTGTAGCAGCTTGGTTTCTTTGGACAACTTCATGAAATTTGGTGAAGAGGATATTAAGGGTCTTTACTGGGATCAGAAGGTACTGGGTGGGAGCAATGGACTTGGGACTGCCAAACGGTGTGATCACACATACCTTATTTATTTCCTTAGGAAACCAGACGAAAAAAAAAAAAAACAAAAAAAACCAACCAACAAAAAAAAAACATTCACAGGGTGGACAGTAAGAGGAAACAGGCCAGTACAGGAAAAGGGAGGCAAGGCCTATAATTGGAAAAATTAAGACTGGAGTCAACAAAGGATGGAAGAATTAACAAAAATTTACATTTCTAAAACACAGGGAAAATTTCACAATCCAGTAGCAAGAGGATTGTACTTCTTTAAAACTCAAGTGTGGGTTGTAACAGGTATTTATCACCCTAGTAAGCAGGTTGGGGCTACCTGGGTGTGGGTATCTCCCAAGACATGTATACAAGCACCAACTTGTTAAACCTGCCAGCCTACTGTTTTAGTAGCAATATCAGAGGAATGCCGTTTCTTTGAAAAGGGTGCACAAAGGGCAAACAAGTTACTTGATTTCTAGAATGTCGGTTAAGAGGGATGGTTGAGGGAAATGGTAAAACTTGCTGTTCTTTCATGTTCTTATTCCAAAGAAAACATCTTAAATAAAATATTGGATCTGCCTGGTGGGAGTATGGCTCCACAGACAATTATCTGCGTCATTTTGTTGTTTCCCTGACATTAATATTTTGCAATTCACATAGTTTCCTACCACAACGTTTTGTAAAGGGGATGAGTAGATAAAGGGAGCGTGGTGGCAGATGAGTTTCTGTATGACCAGACAGCTTGGACATACCTTCTGGGTAGATCTACTTCAGTGTTATGATTGTGTTATATAATGACTTAAACCCCAAATCACTTTGACGATCAGTTCTGAACTGTGAAACTGTCCAGTGCAGGGCTGTCCAGTATAATGAATAGGTTGTCCAGAGGGGCCACAGAAGTCTCCATCCTTGGAAGTTTTTGAGACCTGACCAGGCAAAACCTTGACTAACCTGGTCTGAAATCAATATTAACTGTGATTTGAGCAGAAGATTGGACTAGAGAGCTCCTGAGGTCCCTTTCGACCTGAATTCTAAGTCTGTGTGTTATTTTCTTGCAGTTGTCACATTTATTTAAAACTTGAAGCTGCCAATGATACAAAACATCAGATGTTCTTGAACATTTGGCAGCTTCAACTCAGTGATTTTTTTTTTTTTTTTTTTTTGTGACTTAATTTCTGGAAACTTGCACTGCCTAAAAAAATATGCAGGAGTCCTCAAATTAGAGTCACTGGGTAACTCCACCACTGAAGCAGTAGTTATGATAAACCCAGCCAGTCATCTTCTGTCTGCTGTAATGTAAAGGTGCTAGCTTTTGTGATTCCAGATAGTAAATTATTGACATAATCTGAATGGTTCAGAATCTGAACAGAAAGTAAAAATCCAAAATATACCTTAACATTTCTCATTTTTAACCACATTCTAGCTTGGTAAAAGTTCTACTATTTTTTTTGAGGGTGATGTTGAATACTTCCCTGACTTGCTTTCAGAAATGAGGGAGAATTTGACATATGCTTCCGATCTTGACAGAGGCCACTTTGCACCCATTTGTGGGATAGCAACGCAGAGTGCCCACTTTGCCATGTCAAATTGTCTCTGCTGACATTTCCTGCAACTCTTACTCATTCTGAAACAGTCTTCAAATATCTTTTATCAGGTGACATAATACAAATTGACTGCAGTGTAGATGCACCAGCTCACAAACCTGTCAGAAACCTAGTTACCTATGACTATGCTTCAAATTATGTTTTCAAATTATTCAGATTGATGTTTTCTTTTTGTGCAAATGAAAAATCCTAATCCTGTCTATCACGGGAAGAAGATAATATGATTGGAATAGAATTTGTTTGTGGGTGGAGAATTATGTCTTTCATACATACCCTAGTTTGCTATGAAGTAGTAAATGCTGGCATTTCACTTCCTGTTATGAATATTGATCAAAACATTGACTGTTACTGTTTTGTATTATATTTTGAGAGCATACATTTCTTGGCTCCTTAAAATTAGTTGGTTTATACTTTTCTTGTATGACCTTATGGAGAACACCCTTCTTTCAAACAAGTGTAAGTACAATAATGCAAAATCTGCTTGAGAGAAAACAGTGATGCATACAAATATATTGCACATAGAACACCTATTCCAAATTCTGATTACAGCCTCACAGTCATGAATAAACAAACTCTTGCAATTACTCTCAGCTAATGTTACCCTGACAACAGTATATATAACAAAATTCAGTAATCACTGCCAACAAACCCCCCAGCACAGCTAATGCATCTGTTTGCCAGGATGAAATGCTTTCATTAAGTATTAAATCAACTCCAGATCATAAGTCCTGCTTTTAATATTAGGATCAAAACTAATCAGTAAAGTGTAATTATTTATTCCAGTATATGGAGAGAAGTTTGCTTTGAGTTCCCTCTTTATAAAATAGTGGTATGTGAAAGGAGAAGCTGGAGTTTTTTATATTTTTATATATATCTATATACACATATTTACATGGAGTTATATAGTGGTGGGTATATCACTTGGCATCATTCTGGCAAGTACAGCAAACAGCTCTCTGATAGGGTGCAAGTTTCTGCTCACTCATCGTTGTCAGTCCTGTGCATGCTACTGATCTGGGTATTAGAGGGCTGAGGAACGGCAGCCTCCTGCGAGGGAGCAGGAAAGCAAAGTGGAAATATTTTTTGATTTAACTTGCTTAGAGATAAAAATTTTGCAGTCCAGTACTTAAAAGCATTCAGTCATATCCCAGTGTAAATGGAGTTCTACTCTGAAATGATGATAAGGCAACTATCGGTTTGAATGAATTACTGGTGTGCTGTCTCCTGTGACCTCTTATCTGCTGCATAACCTCTGTTGTCGTCTGTGATGATGAGATTCTGTGGATATTAGGTTTTATTTTCAAATTTAATTTACTTTTAAGGAATCATAGATGCCTTGACAAAGACTTAATTTTTTCTGTTGTGGAGGAAGTCCTATCCAGTTTAAAATTTTTCTGTACATTCAAATATTCATGTTTGGTGCTTAGCTTTCCAAGAGAGACCGCTGAGGTTGCCGTGTTTCTGAACACCAACACCTGCTAGATACTAAAAGCCAACATAGTTAAGTGCATAAATAGCAACTTCCTTCTAGGAGGGAATACTTTTTCTCATTGACATACATTAAAGTAATTAATTTTAATATGTAGGACTTCGTTGACCAACTGAGATGGAAAAAGCAGGACCAACCTAGGACTCTTGAGGTTTTTGAATTGAAATGGTGGTCTTGCAAATCCTTCCTTCTTCAAGGATACAATTCCTAGAAAGATAGTATTAATACCCTGCTCTGCAGACACCATTTCTTCTGTTTACTCAGTTCTGCTTGAAACATAATATTTGTTATCTTTTCAAATATAAAACGAAATTAATTCACTTGCCTCAGTACAACTTAATACATTCCTAAACTGAATCCCAGTTTTAGCAAGGTGAAATTTGATACATTTCAAAGCAAGAAAAACTGTAGACAAAAAAATGAAATATTTTGTCACCGGTTGACAAAACAAGAAAAAATGTTTTCTAAGTGTACAAGACAGCTCAAACTCACATAGGTTTCTGACTTCCTACTCTGAAAATTGATGGTGATCAATTTACAGCAGCAGGGATTTTTATAAATACTTAAACCAATTATTTTGGTATTCTGTTTACTGACTAGAATTATTGCTAAAATTGGTTATTCCTTTAAAAAAAAATAATTGTTGTGTTACTGTCTCCCAGAAGTAAAATTAACAGAATTTCATTTCCCCTCCCCTTGAATTTTAATAACAGAAGCTGAAGTTCTGCAAAATTAGCCTAATGATCCGCATTCTGTAATAGCGAACCGTAGCTTGATAACGGAACTTTCACATTTATTTGTTGTCTGTAGTTGCATTTTCTCAATCTGTCCTGACTTGATGGGAAGGGAAGGATGCAAAAGAACCTTGCGAAATAATTGGTATATGTCACAGCTGTCAGCAGTGGTATTTACTTGTCTAGATGTCTGATTGGACTGGTGTAGGTCTCTAACTGGTTTGAGTCAGTGTTGCTGGGTAGGTCTGTTAAAAAAATTTGGAGTTTGGGGATGACGGTCTCAATGGGCTTGTGATGGGGGAGACTGCGGTAGGCATTTCTGCCCTGCCTAAATGGGGAATCTAGCAAAAAATCTAGTAGAGTCTCATTCTTAAATTTCATGCTTCGGGACAGAAAATAAACATCCAGTGAAAGGGGTATTAATGTGTGGAGGAAACCTTTTCAGTAACACCTTTCCTAAGTACAAAGAAGCAGCATGGCTATTCTTTAGTACAGCTGTTTTTTCATTTTACTGTTTATATGAATTTTTGCTGGGAGGTTTTCATTCTTTCTTGGTTAGACTTCATACTGAAGTCTGTAATCTTCAGAATTCCGTATCTTCTGTGTGTATGTAAAGTTTGGTTTGTTTGTGTCAGCATCTGAAATAGATGGTCAAGGCGGTGACCCCTCTTGTAGGGATTCTGTTTGGCTTATAACTCATTAGCTTAATTGTAGTGTAAGGTGAGGTAAAACAGGAGTGTGGGCTGAATTACAAGGAGTAGTTCTGTGATGTTTTATTCAGTTGCGAATGGGGAAAATACATGTGTTTAAAAACTTCAATCTTTAATGTTTGTGATGAGGTGAAGAAGAACAATCTTTTGTGCTTAGAAGGGTAAGCTTCTGACTTTGTAGACAGTGTGCTTGCTTTTGTGCAGTTTAGCTTGTACCAGTTACTGATTTGGTCTTCATAATCAAACTAGTGAATTGTAACAAATGTTGTATCTAAACATTAATCGTCATCCTGTGATATGCTAGAAATAAATAAAATACTCAAATGGGTACTGGAGAGGAGAAGATTGATGGTATCTGCAGGTACAGTGGAATTTATCAACCAGATATTTTGAGAAATGTCTTGAATCCAGTGGAACCACCAGAACAAGGTGTAGGTTAGTTAATTGCTGGATATCTTTTAGGCTGCAGCCCTTCCACACTTGGTCTAATTGAGATCTGGTGAATGTTGCTTAACAGAAAAGATAGTTCAAAGTACAAATCTGAAATTAGCCACAGATCTTGTGGAAAATGGCTTCATTGCTATTGAGTGGGTTGTTAAAGCTTTAGCTGGTACTAGCTGAAATAATGAAAAGTAAAGCTGAACTCTGCTTAAGAAGATAATTATTCTAGTGGCTCAAGGATAGGACAGATTTTATCTGGGGTTTACCAGTTATGAATTGGCTCTCTCCCTTTCACATGGTCTGTCACTCGTTCACAAAACCCTGAAGAAAGGGGTGGAAAAATCCTTCTGAAAGACTGCTTTGCTTTTTACTCACTGGCAACAAGGCATAACCAGTCATAGGATTGAACTTGTTTAAAAACTCTAAGTGTTAGTTAAGTAGGGTAATTAATATTTTTTTCCTTCTATGGTTCTAATAGTAGTTGAAAAAATACTGCACTGGGTATGCAATATGAGTACTTTTGACCTCTGGTTTATGTATTGTGTTGGCTTACAGTATTTCTTTTCATAATTTATTTTTTTTTTCCCTCTTAAACAGCAAGACCATTTACAAAATTGGTAAAGGAAATGCAACTCCACCGAGATGACTTTGAAATTATAAAAGTGATTGGAAGAGGTGCATTTGGTGAGGTAAGAGATTTTTATTCTCAGTTGCAGGAATGTAACTTGCATCCTTTCTGCATCCGATTTCTTGCTACAGTTGACCTGTACTTGTCCTAAAGACAAAAGATTCACACAGATGTGTTGAAATACTTCCAAATGTGGCACGTAGCTCGGTACCATTGAAAGGTCGCTTTGAAGCAGGGTACTTAGTGTCCAGTCCTGCCATTTCTGTGACTAGCACATTTTGATTTCAGTGTAGCAAAACAAGTGTCTCTTCAATGTGTGTATGATCAGGGTGGTCCCACCTAGCAGCTGCACAGCTGAATTAGGGATCTCTTCTCCCACTTGCCATATGTACTCTTCTGTGCTGCTGTAATTTAACACAGAATTGGGCTGCTTCTATGGTAGGAAAGTGGAGGCTGCCTCACCCATCTGCCTGTCTCTGTAGCAATCTGGTAATGCAGAAAGATGCATTTGGCTGCCTCAAAGGCTGTTCCCTGTCATCTTTGAAGATCAAAGGCTGCTGGATCTGTTTTTTGGACAGCAAGTTGAATCATGCTGGGATGATAGGAACGCCTTGTGTTTTGAGGACTCGCCAGTCCCAGGACCCTGAACTGAAGCTTTACTTCTTAATATGCTTGATGAAAGTCTCATCAGAAGTCTGATACGACTTGCCACTGGCAAAAGCATTCATGAGCACTTCCACTCCAGTAGGCACAGGATACATGAGACTTCTGGAGAATGTCGCAGGCAAACCTTTCAGCATTTAAGTATGTGTAACTAAAGCCATGGCTATCAGCAACAGAGAATTTCTAGAATTAAAAAAAGCCTTAGATTTCTTTCAGGAAGCTTCTTTTAAGTAGTGCTACACTAAAGCCAAATGTAGTGACAACCATTAGCAGCTCACTTCAGCCCATTAGCACTTGGTTACAACTGCTGCTGCCAGTGGCTAAGGCTAGGCTTCCTTATCTTCATCTCGTGTTGCCTCCACAGGGAGCAGGACTGTGCGCCATGCAGGACTTTTCTTCAGACCATGGTGTGGCCTGGACACATCCAGCTCTTTTGCATAGGGTTTGATTGTGTGACAGAGATATCACAGGCAGTCCAGAAACTAAGCCAGAAAAATGCCGTGACTATACTTGACCTAGGTTCAGAAAGCAGTGAGGTTACTATGTGCATATGCATGTGGTAGTGGGTGAAGTAATAGCTTTATATCCACATAATTTTAAGCTACTTCAGAGACTGCTTTTGAGGAAAGTGGACACCTAGGATGGAAATTAGTGTTTCAAGAACATCTCTTCATCTGTACCATCATCTAGTGATGTTATGAGGTATCATGTAGTTCACATGTGATTATCATGAGCACACTGCTGAAGGAACTGGAGCATTTTAAGTAAAATGACCAGATAAATAGTAACATCTTGACTTGTAAGAAAAAAGTTCACTTTCCAGTGGATGTTGGACTTAAAGAGTTGCAACATATGTTACAAAAAAGGAAGTGTTATCTTAGGGTAGTGGAAATAGTGCATCAAAATCAATTGGTTCTTTCATTTGAATGTTTGTTTTCAGCTGGTGTTTATTATTTGAATGTGGCTTTTGGAGAGAAAAGTTATTGCAAAGAGTTTGGCCGGAAAAAGCAGAAATGGGAAACACTTTGTTAAGTCTAAGAAAGGACTTAAAGCTGCAAATTAAGCCCAGAAAAGAGGTTTGAGGAGAGAGGTTTATGAGTGGATAAAAGGCATAGAAAATCAAGACAGTAGTAGGTATCTGTCTACCTCTCCATTAGGGTTTTGATTCAAAGCAGTAGCACAGTTTTGAAGAGACTGCCCCCACTTACTGCAGAATGATTTTGCTGTGCATAAGCTGCATTTCTTTTGGAGGAAAGTAAACCAGAACCTCTGTGCCAGGTGTGCACCAAATGTGCTTCTGGCCCTAAGGATTACATAAGAACCAGTCACTGGGTTTGACTCTCCTAACAGATTCAAAGCATGTTTGGTCCAGGAGACCAGGGTAGATATTGTCTGAAGCAAAATTCCTGAACTGCGCACAGTATGGATGGGAAGGCTCAGCACAGGCTACTTTCATCTGTTCTTGTCTTGCTGTGCCAAATTACTTGCTATAGTGGCTGTGACCACTGATACCTAAAGAATTTTAGATTAGTGTTTTGGCAGTTTCTCTTCTGGTTGGATTAGAAATGGTTTCTGGATCTTCTCAGAACTAGACTTGTGAATGCTGTAGCTATCAAAAATGGGAACACTTTATAGCGACTTGTAGATGGAGTCAGTCTTGGGAATGCCTTCACACAGTATAACTTTAAGGAACGGCTGTTTTCCATAGCATTTGTTCTGTTCTTTTTCAAAAAGATGCTCTTCTCCCCTTACAGAATTGACCAACTGGAAATCTCAGTACAACAGCAGAAGAAGCATTTATGTGAACTTCAGGAGACTTCAGTTTATACTTGCTAGGAGGTTTAGAATGACCTTTCTTAGCTTTGGATCAAGAGTCTTAAGGTGTTTGAAAGATACACATTCTGGCTGGAAACTTGGATTAATAGTGTTTGGAGTGCCTGAATTAACAGTGTCTTTCATAGTCTTTCATTTGGAAAAGCATGGAACTTTAACTAAAGCAGTTTTTTACATCCCATCCAGCCCAGTGGAAGTGAACTTTCACAGAAGTGAAATGAGAAAGTATTTTAGTTTCATCCTTCTGTTAGAGCTGTGATTGCTCGCAAAGTCAGTGGGGCTAGTTATCTGTCAGTTTCATGTTGTCTTGTCCATCTTTTTAATTACAGAAGTTTTAGTTTATAGTTGTAGCAGCTTGGAAGTTGTTGATCAGTTTAAATTATGCAGGAGTCATTGATTTGAAGTTCATTATACTTTAATCCCACTTGCCAGAGAAAATTTCATGCTTTTTGCTTATGAATGAATCCTTTGACCCTTGTGTATACTGCACTGCTGTAACTGCCAAATAATTACAGGCATTATAAAATTGTTATTATATAAAGGTTGACATTCCATAATAAGAAAATAAAATCTAATCTGTTGAGAGGGGCTTGTGGCATCTGACTTGTATGAAGCAATGCTTCAGAAAACGGAACGGGGGAGCTGTAAATAATTTTTCCATAGTATATTCATACATACATAGAACTATGTTAGAAATTAGATGATGGAATTCTAGAGGTTATAAGATTATTCATTAGTTCTTGTTTTAAAAAAAACAACACCCAAACACAGCTGTCTGCTGGAAGTAAATTTTAGAAATACCTATTAAATATTTGTTAGAATGCTTAAAGAAATTAATCAGAATTAAACTAAACATATTCCTATTAGAATTAAGTAGTTTAAATGCTGAACAGCTAAACAAGCCAGACTTCAAAAAGGATGAAAACTACATTCCATTCTTCTCAGTTCAGCTACTGTTTGGAGAATGCCAAGGGCTTTAGTCTTACCAAAGAAGTTTTGCACAAATCAGTAGCTTTGAAGAAAGAGAGCTTAAACAAAGTAAAGGCATGATATTAGTTATTAGTCAGGATTAGTGGTTCATTTTTGCCACACAACATATAAGCCAAGCAAACATGGTCTTTGACTGGAGAGAGGATTGAGACCATGTGAGCTTGTCCCTGTGAACACAAGGGCAAAATCAGTATCTAATTTAAGGCAGATTGATATAATCACCGGTACATATCTGTACTGGCATGTCAGTGCCTTTTTCTTTTTTTCTTCTTTTCAAACCAGCAGAGCTCAAGCTGGTTCTTTACACTTTTTCCAGCAATATGAGAACAAAACCCAGCAGGTAATCCAAAGCCACCTGAGTGAAAGTTTTTATAGCATGGGAGATCTGAGAAAGGAAGAAGAAAAAAATGTTTCTTGAAGCTCTTATTATGCTGGGACAGAAATAGCCTAGCTCAGAACCTAGAGGTTTCTTCTCTAGCTGCGTGCTAAAACATGCAATTCTCTTTTTCTCATGAACTAAGCCAGCCACTTTGCATGCAGATAAACTGAATGTCTGAATATCTTTTACAGCAACCTTTAAGGCTCTGACTCCTGGAGTCACTGGCTTGAGAACATAATCTGATTTTTTCAGAAGTTTCATAGTTATGAAGAAAAGTATGAAATGTTCTTTGAGTACAGAACAGCGTATAATTTGAAATGCTAGCTGTAAGAAGGATAAACTACTCATGGCTCTTTCCCATCTCCTAGGGTATATTTACCTGGGTGTATACCCAGCTGGATGGAACATTTTTGTGAGAGCCCCAATGTTATTTTCAGTCTTTTTTGTGGATCATATCATCAGATAGCTCATGCACAGAAGGGCAGCCTCCATGAGGAATAAAACTAATAATTAAGAAGTCCCCTGAAATAATATCAGAAATAAAATGGTTTTCTGTAATCCTAATTCTGATTTCTATTAATAAAAGTAATGTAGAAGTCTGTCTTTGTAGACAAGAATGAGTATGTTCTGTAGGGTGATATTTGTTGATAACTAGTGAAAACACAAGTTTTAGGAGAAGATTTAAAGGATATGAGCACAGAATGGAAAACTCCTCCAGCTTTTAGACTTTTAAAAAACCCCACCAAAACAAAAAACTGAAACCTACCTATGGCTTGAAGTTTACATGTGCCTGACTACTCCTTCCATCTAGAAACACTGTGGACCATTACTTGAAATGAAATAATGTCCTGAGAACCAGTGCTTGGTGGGATTGTGCTTATCTGAGAAACTTAGGCCAGTTTAAGGAGTTCTTTCTGTGTGCTTGGTGTTCGCATGCCACAGGATCGGGGAGTACTACAGTGCTACAGGACGGTGGGAGGGATAGGAGGGGGGTCGCATGTATGGGGACTGGCTCTAAATCCATGCACTTGCTCCTTTGCAAGCATCACCTGACCTCTTAGCAATGTACTTGTAGGTCTTCAAGGTTACTTTTCCTTGTATACAGGACCATTTAGGCACACTGCTGTAGATTAACTCATTTCAGTGAAGAGCAGTTGTTGAAGGAAGAACCGTATCAAGATGTACCTTGTTTGAGAACTTGTATTGTATAACGTGGCTGACACCTCCTGGAAATTTGGCAGCATGAGACTGGAACAATTGCTTTCCTTCCCTTGTTTGTTAGTAAGGATTTCTTGAATGAGCAACGCTTACTGCGGTTCCAGCGGAAGGGTGGAACTGCTAGGTCTTGCTTAGCACAAAAATAACTAAAACTCTTAATGTGCCCCACCTAAGTATTACTGCTCTGGATGGATTAGAAATACCTTTGCATGTAAATGATGTTCTGTACAGACTTGATCTGTGTAGCGTTTAGTAATAGCACATGTCACCTCAACTCAGGATGCTTAGTCAGAGTCATAGCTGGAATCAACAGATGTAAAGATGTGTTTCCAGAAGAAAATAAATAATGAACGAGAGAACAAGGCTGATCCCCTGTGTACCACAGGTTTCTGATAAATTACGTGGTTCGTAATGAGAGAGATACTGGCTAAGGGTGCAGTGAGACTCAAAAGTGAATATGCAAAACCTAAGCTTTCTGCGGACAGTCGTGCTTGGCAGTGAGATGCAGAGCTGTTTGTGCCTTTTCCACCTTGTAATCACAGCTGTAGGGTATCGAGTTTAATGTTTTTATGTACAGATAGAAATTAACCCGGGGCACAGTGAGCCTGCAGACTGCAATTAAGGCTATCTCACCTATTCAGAAGGTTTGGGGATTGGTATTGGGTACCCAGCAGGGGCCGTACCTTCCTACATTGTAGATTTAACAGAATTCATAAGTACTGCACACAACATATGACACTTCTCATCCAGCTATTCAAAGAGTCAAAGCATTCAGAATACAATGCAGAAGAAATATTTAATTAGCACTGCTTTTCTATAGTACGCTCTTCACACACACAAAAAAAATCAAAGCAAGCTATTTTCTGCTGTGGAAATGAACGAAGAAAGAAGCTGCTTTGTTTGGAAAATGCCTCAAAAGAGCTGGTTGCTATCTGGGTCCTCCCCAGCTCTGTGTCTGTTTGTGTGGCAGCAGCAAGTTTCTATGGTGACAGGCAGGTTGCAAGGAGCTGGAGAGACACAGCTCATTGTAGTGCTGCTGCTGGACCAGCCAGTTGTCTCTGCAGCTCCCCCCCCCCCCCCCCCCGATTGCTAAGGAAGAGCTTAGGTGTTATTCGAGGCCTTATTCTTCTTTTGCAAAACCTTTCTGGCTGGAACTTGTGATTTCTTATATATACAACATGAAGATCTGCACCGTGTGTTCAATAAAAATAATAATAAAAAAGATTTTACTTTGGAAATGTGCACTGTGGCATGTGAACCCTACCAAAAGGCACTCTGGTTGCTCATTTTAAATGTAAAATAGACGTAAAAAATCTGATACAGCAGTCCAGACCAGTTTTTCCTCAAAGATGCAGTATTAAAACTGTTAACTAATGAGCTACATATGAAAGACTTTTCATATCCAAGAGTATCAGGAGGATAAAGCAGTTCCTCCAGTGTGTTTTCAGTAGCTGGTGTCCAAGGTATCAATAGCATCAGACAGAAATAGTACAGCAGAAGTGGCATATACAAGCTTTAACTGAGGGAAATGACTGTAATATTCAATTATGAATCTGGTAATAAGACATTACGGATAAATTGTTTACATCTAAAATGACATTTTGTCTCTTCTCCTGGTTGAAAGGCTTGTCTAAAATCTCAGCTCAAATGTCTAAAGCCATTCCAAGTTCCTGCCAAAGGTTAATTCATGGTAATTTTACACGGGTTTATCCATGTAATTTTGTTGTCTGTTAGCCTAAGCAGATCTTTTATCTGCTGTTATACTTATTACTAATGTCCGTCCTTCCAATTTTATTTGTAGGTAGCAATCATATCCACCTTTTTTTTTTTTTTTTTGAACAAGTAAAGCTTTTTCAATTCCCAGGTAATACGAGAGGCTCTTTAGTTCCTTGATGATCTCAATATCCTCCTTCACGCCTGCTCCAGATAAAGTTTATTTCTCTGAGGTGTGGCTCTGTGTGAAGTTACCAGTGAGTGTATTTCTACAAGGCAGTAATGTTTACCGATCGTAGGGGTGTGTATCTGCCTATGAATTCCAGAGTTGTGTTTGTCTTTTTCTTAACTACCTGCTCTTAGGAGCTGATTGCATGAGAATTATCACCTCTATGTCTGTGTTCCTCTTCTTTTCAGCTGAGAACGTTTTTGTGTTTGAGTTTCACCTTATTCTTGCAAGTCCAGTCCTTGAGGATGTTTTACCTGGAAGTTTAATGTGCCATGAACATGAATAGTGCCCTAGTTAGTTTTGGTTTTTTCTTTGATTTGAAAGTAATGTCAGCATGGTTTCCAAGAAGTCTTTTAGTTAACTATCTAATTGTTTTCTGGAAATAGTCTTGCATTTAAATGATTTCTGCGCTTTCTTATATCATACTTACTGTTTGCATGAAAGAAAATTTGTCACTTGATGCTGCTTACTAATGCTGATCGCATCATGCAAAGGGCAGAGTATGGTGGTGCGAAATTCTGTCATGTTTGTAGAGGCTGATTTGGCTCAGATTCCCACCCTGTAGGTTTTATCGGGGTGTGAGGGAAGGTGGAACTTGTCCTAGGATGGCTTTGCGCAGTGCAGACGTGAATGTCAGTATCAAGTGGGTCTTGAAGATCAAAATGCAGCAAAATACTTCTATAAAATGATTCAAGAAGCAATATACTAGTTCTCACCAAAGTCTAAAAATACCATTTTAGTTACGCTGGTTCCTTTTTTCTTTTTTCTTTTTTTTTTTTTTTTTTTTTTTTTTGTTTTGTTGCAGTACAAGTGAAACAGAGCTTTGAGGCAAAAATTATGGGAAGAAAATGGATGGCAGAAGTAATACAAATCTGATAGGGTGTTGTGACATGTAGTTCCCACAGCTGGCTCTCACTCATGCTTTAGCCTCAGTCCTCATACATTTTTTTGATGTGTCTAAAGTTGGTTGAAGTAGGCACTAGGATTCATGAGGCCTTCTGAGGTCCGTGAGGAAACATACTTGATCTTTATTGCAGTGTCCTTGTTGCTGTGGATCTTGGGCATGACGAGTCACAGTGGCGGTAATCAAATGAGCTGGCAACAGCTTAGACTGATACAGGCTTGCGTGGAAAGGGGGGTTGCAGTGTCGGGGGAACCCCTGTGTCTGGAATTTTTCCTTATCAGTGTTTTAAGACTTAGTAAAGCAGAATCACCTAAATTTCTCTACCAGGCCACTCTGTGATTGTTATTTTGGAACCCCCGGTTCTCAGTTCCAACCAAGCATAACGAGATGCAAGTTGGTTAAGTTGTAATTGTCTTAATTTGACACAGGTATCAAAAGTAGTTGTTCTGGGTCAAAGGTGTGTGGATTAGTTAGCCTACATCCCATCCCTTTAGCCAGTTAGAGAGATGTAGGAAAAGAATCCAAGGACAGAACAGAGCTGAACCCAGCTGGCTTCCAGCAGCTGAGCGTTCAGGGGCTCCACAACAACACCTGGAACTCAGTGGTCAGTAGGCACTGAGTCTTCGGCTGTGTGTGCTACTTGGGTATTAAGCATGTGATTAAATACTTTCTGTATATTTAGGTGTCCACAGCAGCCTGTGGCTAACTGTTGCCTAGCAGTAATGCTTCCTTAATCTCTCCACATTTTTATTTGATGCTTTTCAATATCTGTGTTATGAGAAACAGCAAATAGTTGTTCTCTGTTCATCTTCTCTGCAACATTTGTGGTTTTGTGTGCCTGTCATAGCTGTTATCTCTTCCTGGCCTGGAAGAGATTAGGTTATTGAATTTTCTTCTTCAGAAGCTATTTTATACCTCTGCTTGTGCCTTTTTTTTTTTTTCTTTCATTATCCTTAACATACTTCTTTTTTTTCTTTTTCTTTTTTTTTTTTTTCTTTTTAAACTTCTATTACAGTGTAAGTTTTAATAGCCTTGGAAAGGAAGAGTGAGCATCAAAATTAAATCCTGGTCTTTTACAGTCTGTGCATAACACGAGCACTGGTTTGGCCAGTAGACTTTTAAACTCTGAAGATGGAAGCAATGATTTTGTTCTTAAAGTAGACATTTGTAGCAGTGTAAAAATTTTTGGAATACCTCTGAACACCAAGTATTTTTCATTATGTTAGTGGATGTGGTAGATTGGTATGTAGTGTAGGAGCCGTCTTATTTAAAACCTGACATCTTGCATGGTTAGCACAATTGCAATATGAGAGGTTTGTTTGATCTTGCAAAGTGGTCAATGTGGTAATTGTAATTGAATTTGAGGTATGCCAGAGAAAGAGGAATACTTACAAAAGTAAGAAAAAACAACTACACCACAGCATCTCAGAAGCAGCCAAAGCATTACGTGACGAATGTAAACTTAGAAATACTGCTACCTGGTGAAGAAAGTAAAAGAAAGCTAACTTGAGGAAACACTGAGGTGTTCTATGGAACAAAGAGTGTGGGATTTTTTTCAATATTGCAACAGTATTCTTGCTTTTAATGTTACTGAGTTTATCATGGCATAATTTATTTTGTGCTTCCCTGTTTCAGTTTAGAGAGAAATGAGGTTTGGGGTTTGCATTTCTATTTGTTTTTCTTCTAAAAAATCCAGATGATTAGAGTTGGTTGAGGAGTCAGGTCTAGTCAGGCCAAAATTCTGTTCTGTAAGGCACCTTCTGCACCTTTCGGTTTTCCTTTCAGAGATAAAATTATTGGGGAGCTACCTATTTTGCTTTATGATTGCATGAATTTTTCTGCTGGCACAAGAAGCTGTCCCACTGCCGCCCTTACAACTGAAGCAGCAGTGTGTTACTGGTGCCATAACTTGATAACCACTTAATGTGAAAACATGAGTCAACTTTCCTTTTATTAATTCTACTTTTTCTTCCACAGAAGACAATTATCTTCCTCCAGAAAGTTTAAATTGGGCTTTTTTAAGCAGTCCTTTCAGTTGAAAATAAATAGCGCTAATATAGATAGCAACTGGGGAACTGCTAAATAGATCCTACAGATTTGGCTTCCTTTTTCTTTTTTTTTTTTCTTTTTCCAGGGCTGTTCTCATTTACTACTTTGTTCTAATGTTTGCACAGCTCCTCAGCTGTGCATGTCCTCCGTGAGCCAGGCTCACATCATTCCTCAGCAGTTGAGCAGGCTTCAAACTTCTGCCATCCCGCAGTGCTTTCAGCGATGGCCTTAAATAAAGTGCAGTAAATGCATATCTGGGTTCTGATTTGTGCACTACATTTGTACTTAAATGGCTGAGCAGTTCTAATTTTGTGGTGTAATGAAACTTGAACATTGCGACTTCAGGGCTCAAGGAGCGATGCTTGCAAATTGCTTCTGCCCCGGAGCTTTTGTTCATCTGCAGGAGGTAAGGGTGCTCCGCTCTGGCCTGGCCCTTCAGTGGAGATGGGCATATTGCCAAAGGTGTCACGTTCTCTATGGAACAGAGTTTAAAATGCGTAGAGGGTAATGTCAGCATCTTGCAGTTTCTCAAAGGTTTTAACGTGCAGTTTGACTTACAGTGTGCCTTCAGGTGTATCAGGGTAATGATTCAATTAAAGTCTGTGGAGAGCGGCTGTTACAATGGGGTTTAATTGCAAGGCCGTGATGAGGCTAGGAGCAAGGCTAAACGTTTTAGGCTGTTACTGAAAGTCAGTGTTGAACAGTTTCGTATGTGCCAAGGAACCTCACATATTTGAGACTTTCTTGTCTTAATCCTCCTTCCCCCACGGCCCAAGCAGTGTCTGCAGGAGGTGGTTATAGGCCAGGAGACACTGGGATGTAGTGTAGCTGTGGATATTCTACATTGCTTACAGAAGCTGCTTCTTAACGCCGTGTCTTTCCCAGCTTGTGTTTAGGGCCAGATTCCTATGTCTTTCCTGTGATGGGTACCTGCTGGTTCCTTCCTTAAGGTGTGTTTCCCTTACATGACAGTGTGCAGGTGTCATTCATCCGTTACGTGACCCGGTGAGTGGAGCTTCACTCACTGTGGGGTGGAAGGCTTAGGTATGTGTCTGCAGAGTGAGATTTCTGTCTAAATAAGAATATCCCATTCTTGCGTTACTGGAGGGACAGTTGTCCCCGTGCCCCTCATCTGGAGTTTCTTTACTGGTAAGGTGCAGGGAGGTATTGTATTTCCCTCTTCCCTCAGGACTTCTGACTTTGTGTAGTGTTGCTCTGCTTGGCATACTATTCCAACCTTGGTTTATAGTCAGCATCTTCCTAGAGATGCTGTAGCTCCTGAATCCCTTACAGATAGAGTTTTTAAGCAACAGAAGAGGCGAGCTGATGTGATTTCTGTTAGTTTTCCCACTGCTATTCAGAGCTCTGTTGGAAGCGATGAAAGCTGGTTGGTTTTCCACTTCTGAACTAGAGACAAGCTGAGAAGCAGCAGAAATATTCAAGCAGTCCATGTATAGTCCTGTGAAAATGTTGCTGTCTTAGTTGCGATGCCTGCTTTTCTTTTGCCAACTGGAAGAATTTTGTGGAAATGATGGCTTTACTACAAGAATTAGTTTTGGTCTTGGAGAATATAAGTCTTGGTGAAAATAAAGTCTTTGCATTCCTAAGCCTTGAAGTTTTTGTATTCTTCTGGTTTTTCTTCCACTGTACAGCTACTGTTCATAATAGACCGGTCTAAGCAAGTCTAATACACAGGATGCATAGTAAAATGCTTCGAGCAAAATGATGAATAACTAAATGAATACTGTTTTTGCTTCTTTTAAAATATCTGTATATAGTACACAAAAGCATAGTAATTTGCAAATATCTATCAAGTTCCTGAAACCTGAAATGTGAAAACAAATTAGTCAAATGTAGTGTATTTCTATTCACAGCAGCCTTTCTTGTTTTCTCAGGCTGTCCTTTTAAATGTTGCCTCATTGGCTGAAGGCATGGTGTACAAGCATCGCTTTTCTTGGCAAACAATGCAGCTTTACTATGCATGTTCATATGAAAAGCTTCATGCTTCTCCGTATCATCCACCATGTACTTGATCATGAGCACTTGACCACACATGGTGTACTGTGTACCAAGCACATAGTAGTAATGCAGGAGGAATATAGAAGGAGCAAAGATTCGAGCTATAGTTTTATCAATATGTGAATTGACCGCTGACTCCTTAGTAATTTTTTTATTGACTTGTGAACATTAAGCTGTTTGAAAATTGTATTTCTCTGACCATGCTTTTGTTAAATAAAGGTATCTTATTATTTCAGGTTGCAGTTGTTAAAATGAAGTGTACAGAGCGCATTTATGCAATGAAAATTCTAAATAAATGGGAAATGCTTAAAAGGGCAGAGGTAAGTAATATGGTTCTTTAATGCAGAGAATTTTTAAAATGGCATTAAGAAAATTACATTGAAGCTCTTCCAGATTAGGAAGAATTATTTCATGACCATAGGAGCTTCATTCTTTTTTCTTTTTTTCTTAAGCTGTTCTAATGCAATCAAGTCTGACAGTCGCTTCCAGGCATCTGTTGTTCTTAGTATTACTGTGTATTCATCCACCAGACAGTCTGCCCTAGTTCTTACCCTGAATTTATTGGCCGTTTTTTTGTTTACAATAAAGGCAAGTTAAAGACTACATGAAAGCTGAGATTGGTGCCACTATGACATTCACAGCTGTATACTAAAACATTATGAAAAGGTCTTGTGCTCAGAAAGCATACATTAAGGAGCCTTGCATCCTACAGTTTGTAACAGGATTTATAGAACTGGTGAAACTAAATATTTTGGAATCCACAGACCCATTGTAAAACAAAACATGTTAAGAAGGTAAATGTGTTTAAGAAAGGTATTTTTGAGGAAAGGAGACATACACTGTCACAACAATTTATGTAAATGTGAATGGGTACTTCACAGATTAGGAAAGGACCTACTAAGAATATGCTGTGGGAAGTGGCATATTTCTACTCTTGCACAGTAGACGAAAACCTTATGGCAAATGTAATATTACATAAGTCAGCAGGTAAATGAGCAATAGGTTTGAGGAGAAAACACATGTAGTGCATTGGTACTTGCAGCAATTCTGTTAAGGGGCGAAGGCTAGTTGTTTGCTGAGGACTGAGCCTGCTGACCCTTCCCTGTCCCATTCTTCTGTCCCCTTCCTGACACCACCTCCCCCCAGCCTACCCTTCCTAGTCCCTCCCTTTCAGTGAGTCAGTGCCAGCTCTTTTCCTGTGAATAAATCTTCTCCTCCTTGTTAAGCACCTCTTCACCACTGCCTTTGCCTGATTTAGTCACACTCCGTCCATCAGCCCATGCTCTTCTTTACAAGCAGCGGCAGCCACTGCTACTTGCCTGTTCTTTGAGCTGTCAGGAGAATTCACACTCTTGGCTGCTGCATCAGCAGTTCTGCGTGAATCCTTCCCCTGTATGGGGGAAATTTGGTGCCCTTTCTACACAGATTTCAGTTGGGTTAGTTCATTGGTCAGTATAGAATTGTTTTAAACCCAAATGCTTGTAGGGAGCTCCCAAACTCTAATGGAAATACAGCTATGCTGGCTTCCTTCAGTCATTTTTAAAGTGACTTAATTAAATTATTTACTTAAATAGCTGAAACTTTTACATGTACAGATGTCCTGAGAAGACAGCTGTTTACAAGTTGTCTTCAAGTTACGCGACTAACTCCTCTTACCCTCGCAGGCGGGCAAGAGACAGAAAAGGGTTATCCACCAAGAAAGATGTATAATGAGCAATAGTTTTCGCAATACACACGTAAGACAAGTAACAGTCCAGCTAAGATCTCTTTCTGCTGATTTTCCTCATCTGCAAAGGATAATAAAAGAACTGGTTTTGCTGCTGTGCCTCTTTGTCTTTTCCTGATCAGTTTGCTCGCTTGATTTGGCTTTTCCGGATAAGCAAGACTTTATAACCTGCATACCAAGTTCATAAAACATCTGGGTGTTAAAATTTCCCAGATGTGTTAAAACTTGTTAGTTTTTAAATTGAAGCCTGCGAAGATACAGTAGCCTCTTAAGTGGGCAGTTCCACTGAAGAGCAGACTTCAGGTATTTTATTATCCACTGTATGACTGGTCTAAGCAGAACATACTGGGTTATGTTTGTTTTGTATGACTTAATAAATGTAAATGTAAAAAATTATCTAAACGCTACTCATTTGTGTACTAGCTGCAAGAAAAAAAAATACGGTGAGAAGCTGCTAAAATACAGGAAAGATTAGTGAATATCAGCTGACATCCTTAAATGGGTTGCAAGCAAAAGTAGATATGGCATTTATGTTGATAAGGTGGACCATTTGTATTCATTGTTCTGACAGCAAAATACATAGTCATTAGTATATTACTGTTGACAGTTCCAAATAAGTCCTGACTGGCTGGTTAGGTAGCCTGTCATGCTTTTTCAAGGCACGTCTCAAGGCCTTTTAAGCTAGTGTAAGCAGAGAAAGAGTGTTTTATACTTTGAATTCATGATGCAAAGTGTTCAGCAGCATTACTGGTTTTTGAAGTGTTCGTAACATTCCCTGGCTGTTTGAGGTTGCACAGTGAACTGGATCAAGGAACTGATGTCTTTGAAAATAAACAAACTAGTTTTCTGTGTTGGCAGCCTGCTCACATTGTGGTGCCAGAAGAACTGAGAAGTGCTGTGCTCTGGTGCTGAGGGCAGGGAGTAGGATTACTTAGAGCTGCTGTTGCTGCCAAACTGTTTGTAGAGTGATACTTTGGCCTTGCATTCATAAACCGTTAAACCACTGTCAGTTAACGTTTAGTTACAATTGACATCTCTCTGCACCAGTAATTACTAACTTCACAATGTGGCTACAGTACGGTTGCCTTCAGTAGGAATGTAAATTGGCTTTTGCTTCCTTGGTGGGGAAAAATGGTTGAGATACCTTTGTAAGATAAGTATATGGTAAGGATTGGGCTTCCTGGGCATGTGCCTTCCATAGTACATTTTCTAAGACATCTGGACAAGTGGCAATGACAAAAAAGAAAAATAAAGTCCATCAATGTCTGGAACCCAAACACTTGAATCTGCAGCTACTGAATATCCTAGCAATGGCTCTCTGAATTGAGAGTAGTGGAAGAGTCGTCAGATCCGCATCTTGATGGTTCTGATCCAATGAAAACGTTAATATATTTTCATTAAGGATGACTCACTTGAAGTTTATGAAAGTTGGTTTTATGTAAAGATGCTGAGAAAACCTGTTACACAGAGCTTGCTTCTCTGAAGTGTTGCAGTGTGCTATTTGAAGTAGAGGAAAGACTGAAAATGAAAATGTATTATGCTTGTCAAAGATAAGACAGTAATAGTAAAATCTCTTATTTCCTATAGTGTGTTGGCAGTGTCTGGAACTGGAACTGTAATGGAAGAAAAGTATATGTGAAACTCTCTTTTCACAAAGATTTTTTTCAGAAGAACCAGGCTTACTTTCCTAAAGCCGTGTTCTTTCTGCTACAGATTGCAGTGAGAAGTTATCATTTTTCTGGCTTTTAAAAATACATTATGAAACAAAGATTCGGTGTTGGTTTGTGGGCATTTTGGGGATGTGTGTGTTGTGTGTCGATTGTTTTTGGGGGTTTTGTTTTTTTAAGGTCGCAGTCAGGATTAGCGTGACTGAATGCCTGACTACGAGCCTGCAGAGATTCCCTGGCTTGTCACTTGTGCAGACTGAATTCCAATGAACAGAGACCTCTGTTCAGTAATTTTAAATAATCCCATAAAACATCCATATATATTCATCCTGTGAAAACTACTTGTTGATGTTGACAATGGCTTTTTCCTCTCTCTTCCTTTAGACAGCTTGCTTCCGAGAGGAGAGAAATGTCTTGGTGAATGGAGATTGTCAGTGGATTACTACATTGCACTATGCCTTTCAAGATGAGAACTATTTGGTATGTTTGATTCATCAGCAAATAAAAGCTTTCGGTTATGAAAGAACTTTATTTTTAGTACATTTAAGGATATTAGTGCAATAAATCAGTCCACCTCATGCCTTGCAGTGGTGTTTCAACACTCCTGTTTTCTCCTTGAAGAAAAACTTGAAAGGGACTGACTAACTCCAGGAGACTGAGAAAGTCATGTAGTACTATAGCATACAGAGGTTTAGTTAAGCACCTTAAATTAACTAATCTACCTTGCATAAAATATTGGATAATGCTGTGACTAAATAATTTGAGAGGTATTAACTCTGTCAGAGTAAGAAGTATTTTAATTTTATTTTAAACTTTCAGAATGTCTTTTGAAGCAAGATTTTGTTTAAAAATGGCGAAAGTAATTTAAAACTCTATTTATAAAACTGATTATACTGGTGTTTTAAAAGCCTGAAGAAAAAAACAGCCTATTTCTTAAAAATATTTAAATAAAATAAGTTTTTAAAGTAGCAGTTTGGTCATCTCAGTAGTTTGAGAGACTTCAGCAACTGTTTATAAAGAAAGTCATTATTCATATTACTTTTTTTAATGATGGGTTACTAGAGCTATAACATATAAGCTATGTTTACCTTAGTCATGGGAGTCGAGAGAGAGTGGTCAGGAGCAAAGTCAGTAAAGCCCCAACATATTGCAGTTATACTAAACCATAGAGCTTCTGTGTGGCTGCTTGAGGCTGGGTTTGCAAACCTGCTATTTCTTTCACTGACATAGTTGTAATGTGAAAGTTTTCACCTTCTTAACCTTTTTAGATAGTACTGCAGAAGCAACTCATGATTATAAATAATAATAAAAAGGTATCGATAAAAGGCTGCCAATGAGTTCAAGAACTAGGCATATGAAACAGAAAATACTCAAACATTTTCACAAGTGCTGAAACAAAACAAATCATTTTGACCGTCATGTTAAAAGTATTTTCAGAGTAACAAGCACATCACAAGCAAATAAGTAGTCAGGTCTTAGACCCTCATTTATGTCCATTGAATTCATTGTGATAAATCCAGATTTTCAACCTCTCAAATTTTAGTTATCTGTGGCACTGCCTCATGAAGACAGCTCGTAATTGCAAATCCCCTCAGAACCAAAGACCCTTCAGACTTGCATATAAATAACCTAAGATCCTGTAACGTATTTCCAAGTAGCTTGTAAGAGTGCAGCTACCTAACAAAAAATTGTTAGCTGTGCAAGGTAGCAAGCAGTAGTAATGACAGTACAGAGAGGGCTATAGTGGTGTTGATACCATCTTACACAAATCTGTTCCAAGCAAGCTATGGCAATATAATACATTCCTTTTCCTGAAGTTCCCGAAGACACTTAGATGTTGAAGTTTCACTTGACAGCAGAATTTAGACATCTAGCATCTAATTTGAGATCCAGTATCTAAGAAAGCAACAACTCTGCCTGGCAGGCAAAGTCAGCAGATTCCCAGCATGCCTGAGATCTAGTTCTGCATGTGCTAAGATGCTGCCTTCCAGTTTGGTCTGTTACTCAGCATCCATCTTGTGTCTGGTGCTCACAGATGGGGTGTATCTGCATCTCAGTCACTCTATTGTAAATGATGCTTGAAGAAAAAGTGAAACACCTTTCAGTGTGATTTTCATCCAAAAAACAGAGCAGAAGGTTCTCTTCCATACTATCTTAGTGGTTTACTTGTCCAGAGGCTAAAAGATTTCTCTTCAGTTCTGTGCTCAGCTTGAAGAAGTTTATAGCCATGTTTTATCACATCTTGAGAGAGTGCTGCCGTGTTAGAACCTGGGCAGATTGGTTTACATTTTAGCCGTGCTGTTCATCCCTGATCGTTGTAGAGTGGGAATGCAAAGCTGAGAACAAAACAAGAACAGACAAGAGAGCCTGGTTCTCCAGCCTGGAGTGGACATTGGTCCTCTGAAAAAGAAAGCTGTAGGTTCTGGTATCTGCTCCTAGTGATATTTGTGCATTCAAATTAGTGATTTTTTTAAAATGCAAAAACATATAAGCTAATCCCAAAGCAGAAAGAGAACCTTGGTGTCTTTCCAACACCTAGGGCTTTGCCATCCTCCTCTGGCTGCATGATAAAGGGTTCAGAATGAGATAAATAATGAGAAGGTAAGATGTTAAGGTAGAAAAGTAGTAGCTGCCCTTGGAGACTCTAGAAGTAATTTGGGTTTAAAAGTAATTGGCGTTTTATTTCCTTTATTTAATATCAGTAGAGCATGTGATGATGCAGAACTTAAATATAAGCAAGAAACACAAAATTCTAGAAAAATTCTGTTCTGGAATTGATTTTCTGGTTCTGCTCCTGTAGTTTTAAAATATTTTAGAGGCAAATACACCACGTGGTAGTGTTTTCTAAACAGTCAGTTCTTAAATGACATTACATGGAAATGTTAGTGTGGGTTTTAGAAAGCTTTCATAGAGACGACTTGAGTCAAGATAGGTTAAGTAAGCCTTTGGTGATTTTCGCTGAAGCCCGTATGGTATAGGTAAAACATAGTCCATGAATATTAGAAACATACATGGTACCTGAAGTTCTTCCAGATTCAGATCTGTTAGTCTTTTTGTGACTTAACAGACAAACTTTATTTTCCAGTCTCATTCACATAGAAAGGCTTATGTGTGTTTGCCTGCTGACAACCTTTTAAAGGCTTCTGAGTATTCATGAGAGAGTATTTTGATGTCTTTTTTTTTTTTTTTCCTTTGATTTCCAACTACTCTCCCTGTGTTTGATGTAGTCACTTCCTTGGAAGAAATGTGATACCTCAGATTTCAGCATCAGAATAGCCTTTATTTTAACCCCATGTGAAGGGAGAAGTGCCTCCTGGCAAGAAGATTGTGAATTGGGAGATGAGTAAAATTTGACTTTCTTACAGAAGAGGCTTCATCATCTTCTTCTGATCCAAGTGCCTCATTTCATGAGTCAGCTGAGTTCTTGCTGATTAATGAATGCTGTGGGAGCTGAGGAAAGTGTGTTACCTTGTCTTTTAGGCAGGATACTTTAGCTCCCACAGAAGGCTCTAGAAGCTCTCTTAGCCTTGAATGTGTGATAGAATACTTTTAATACAGTATCCCTTTTAAAAGATTGCTGCTTCCTATCTGTAGCCTTTTGTTTTCAAACATAATTGTTACATGTGTACAGTGTTACAACACATGTTTAAAATTCCTTGATGGTTGCGCAATATGGGCTGATTAATTTCAACATAAGTGGTGAAATTTTCCTGTCAGGTTAAGCTATGTTTTGAATAAGATGGAGAAAAATATCAAAACCTATGCCTTTTGGAGTCAGTCTTCTAAGCCAATAGAGAGTGAGGGAATGGTTAATATTGCACTTTATATTCTTTTGGGTTCCTATCTTCTTTAATTTGCTTCCCTTGTGGAAGATAAATCTGTGGCAGGGACAGTGGATTGTAGGTAACTTTACCTTGAGGAGAAAGATAAGATGACTGCTTTGAAAAGTTAATTCCAGAATAAGTAAAGTTATTCCTAAAACCAGGTATCAAATCATTTTGGGAAGCAGTGAACAGAATTGCTCAGGACTGGTAGTACTGGATAAAGTCATTATACTTGAATATTTGTTGTCTGTATTTAGGTAGATACTGCTAGGAAATAACTAAAACCGTAGTTATTTTTATGTGGTATGAGAAACAAATAGCAAGTCAGAGTTGTTTTCTTTCACATTACCCTGTCTGTGCTGGTCCTTTCCGTGGATAGAATAATGGCTGATGGGCCTAGGAGGCTGTTTACTTTTTCATTGAAATATATTCAAAAGGGCATTAATGTTTGATTTTTAGATTTCCCACTGTAGTGCCTTTGGCTTGACAGTGCTTCTAGCTTGTCATGGGCATCCCTAATCTATAGTGTCATCAAGGTCCTGCCAGCTATGTTATGCATCTATGATGTGGCATGTGCCAAGATGAGTATTTGAAGATGTTGATATGATGAGTCCTACTTTTGGAACAACTAGTAGTATTAAAATGGCGCCAAAAGTAAAAGTAGTAATAAAAGATATATTTTGGACTAGATTGCATTAAGTATTCTTTTTAACTATTGGTTTTTTCTTCCCTGCATCATCTGGAAATGCCCTGTTTAAGGGTTGATAACCTCCATTAATTTTGGTGATCCTAGAGCATTTTCTTTGTGTGACACTGTAGATAAAACAGAAATAAACTCACACTGATTTACTTGTTTGTTGCTGCCGTGTCTTGGGGTTTTTTTTTATTTATTATAAGAACTGAATACTGATGTGTCATCCTTCCTGTGTATTAAAGGAATATGATATCTTTTTACACTAAATA
Organism: Falco punctatus; assembly: GCF_963210335.1. NCBI lineage: Eukaryota > Metazoa > Chordata > Aves > Falconiformes > Falconidae > Falco > Falco punctatus. Next base: position 37,005,745 of record NC_137587.1, on the reverse strand, counting down.
AGCAAATAAAAGTAATTAAAAAGATTACAAATTTTGACTGGTTTCCCCAGGCACAGGGAAAAAAAAAATCAGTGAAAGGTTTTTTTTCAGGGATTGCCTAATGAACTCTATTTTTTTTCTTTTTTTTACCAGCTGTGTTTCTGTACTTGACTGCTTTATTTTTCGCTTTTCAGTATCTAGTGATGGACTACTATGTTGGTGGTGATTTACTGACACTTCTCAGCAAGTTTGAAGACAAGCTTCCTGAAGATATGGCTAGGTTCTACATTGGTGAAATGGTGCTTGCTATACATTCCATACATGAGCTGCATTATGTGCACAGGTAAAATACTGTCTCACTTGGCAAAAAATATATGTACAGTTATATTAAGTTAATCCTAAAGGTATTGCTACGTATACAAATGGGCACTGTAGCCACAGGCAAACTACTGTGAGTACTTGCTTATTATATACTGTATAATAGCTGTATAAGCTATTACATTTAAATATCAAGTTTTGATGTATTGGTATTAGAAGCAGTGACCTTTATCTAACTTTTTACTAAAGCTTTTATTTTTAATCATGCTTCTTGACTTATTCCCAATTCATTTAATGAATATTTATCTGCCTTTGTCCAAGCCAGTGTAGAAGTTTAAAGTAGTTTGAATTCTCTGCAAATGTTTAGGCATTCTGCAAAATTTACGCACAGTAAGCCCATGATAACATCAGTGCATCTGTTTACCTCAGATCATCCTCAAACCGTTTTTGGAATGAGTAGGCATGTGCCAGTTTAATTGTTTCTGCACAAGGATGTGTATTCCGGATCAGTGCCTACCATCATGTTAACTTATGTTGTGCTCTGTAGTAAGTAGTTAAAAGTATATAATATTCCTTGTTGTCTGTCAGAGGAAGCGGGTCAGGAAGGTAGAGTACACTTTATATGCTCATTTTTTGGCTTCCTCTTGGATTTTTATTTACAATTAATGTTTAAAAGACACAGAAATCTCAAACTATAATGCTTTGAACTCTTCTGTTTGGACTTTGATAGCTGTTTCAAAACCTTAAAAGATCAAAGATAAACTCTGTAATACACCTGTGAGTAAACATGGACAGTGTGTGGGGATTTTAAAATGTTCTGGACTCAGAGTTCACTAGAGGCACCATTGCACCCATTTCTCGGGAAGGTGGCCTGACTAACTGACCAGCTACATCTTTGAATGGGGCTGAATGAATGTCTGTTGGTGGCAGAAGGAATGAATGGCTTTGAGGCCAAAACATATGCTTTGAATAGGAGATGTATGAATGCCCAAGAAATTACTGCTTGGCAACTGGAATTGATTAGGAGGAAGCATGATTGCTCTGGAGAGGATTTCAAGGACCCTTTAAAGGCTTATATGACCTGTTAGTTGTAGATAGGAAACAGTGGAGCTCAGAGACGAGGCATTAAGCTTTTCTGAACAGAAGCAGTGTTCCCTTAGGCAAGCGAGATCTCTGCTTTTCTGCTTTGCATGCAGATGTGTTGGATGGGATTGGCTTATGCTTCGGAAGGCCCAGTGAGCAGTGTTCTTTAAAAACCAACCAACCAAACTGGTTTATAGTTTTATATAAGTTTTAATAGTCCTCTGCACCTGCTGAGCTTGGCTTGTGGTTATGGGACTGTAAGAAAGTGTTGACAATATCTGGAACTGAAATGTATGGAATGAGTTTAACAACAGAAAATGATGAATGAATTTATCGGGAAAACATAGCGAGATGGTTTGATTTTCTGGGTTAGTGCATATTTTTCTTTATTATAACGACTAAGTATGCATTTAATTTATGTTGACAGGCATAGATTAGCATTTACTATTTTGTCTTAATACTGCTAATGAGCACCAGTATTAGTAAAGTTTCAGTTATTAATTTCAAAGCATTAGCCCTTGGTTAAAAAGTGTTAATTCAAGTTTGTGTTAATTCAAGTTTGAAAAGATTTATCAGATTGGCAGGATTTTTACACATGAGGACCCTTTGTTAAACCTATCATGGTTTTTCTCGTAAGTTTCCTCAAGTGTGAAAGTGGAATTCAGCACCTTAAAAATCAGACCTTGTCAGCTTCCACATCTATGTAGCAAGGTGTATCAGAGCACATTTTTTTCCTTGTTCCTAGTAATTCTGCTCTCTTCCTCAAAAATTAAGCTGAAGCTGTTGTACAATTTTTAAGTTTTTGGGCACATGTAGTGGCATTTGGATCTTCCCATTTGAAAAAAAAAACCCACATTGTTTTACAGTGCGACAGGACTGGTGGTTCTAAGGTAAAGCACATGTGGTTTTATTTGGTACTAATAGGTAGTATTATTTGAATAAATATGAAATCTAAAAAAACCCTAAGTAACACAAGATGACCATTTTATAGGTTTGGTTATCTTTTTGGCTAGCTTAGATAACTATTCTAAAAAGGCGTGATGATATGCTAGGCTGTTGGGAGCTGATCCTGGATAGTGTTGGCTAAAGAAAGGGAAGGAGACTGGTATATGTTACCTTGGAAGACATGGATGGTTTTTTTTTGCCTGTGGAATTGGTGGATAACTGAGCTGGTTTTGCTGTTTTGCTTTCTGCACTTGCTCTTCTCTCTTCCTTTCTTGCTGCCTCCCAAACATATTGGCCAGGTGCTCTTAAAAATCAATTGGGATATTTTGAGGCTATTAATTTTAAAAAACAAAAGAGCATAGTATGTATCAGGACTGTCTTAAGTTATCTGAAGGATTGATCTTTTACTAATACTTTGTGTGAATTTTAGTACAAAGTGATGAAATAAAATGTGGTTAATTGGTTGACTAAATTCAGTTAACATGCTTTTCAGTAAATCCTTTTTGGCTACCTTCCTGATATCAAAAAGGAATATAAAGTAATGAGCTAGAATGAAATGGGAGTTTTAGTTCCCTGTCATTTAGTAGCCTTAAAATTCTATGTATCATTTTATACCCTGCTAATATATATATAAAAACAGGAAAGACACAGTTTGATATTGGAAGCTTTCTAATGTTACTGCATCCTGTTGAAATGGCATTGCCTTAATCCCAGAGCTGGAGGAATTCAGTGGCTTATTAGAGTAACTGCTGCATGTACACAGGATGCAAGGGTCTTCAGGTATTCATAAAAGCAAATGTGCTGTGCAGTAGTGTGTAGAAAGTCTTGAATAGCAAATGAAAATTACTGGCCAAAAGCAATGCTGGATAAAATTTAGAGAAGCAGGAAAAAAACTTCCTAGATAAGAAATAAGAAGTTAGTTACAAATCTTGGCATAAACCATGAGATTAAAAGATTGCCTTTCCTCTTTTATCTTTCTTCCCTTTAAGCAGTATATTGTGGTGCATATAATCTTGAAATTATGTTGAAGTGAACTGCCTATCTGTTACAGTTGGTATGACTCACAGTGATTGTTCTGCTTGGTTGTTTGACTGTTCAGAGTTCAACTTTGATGAGATTGAAAATCTGATGTAATCCAAGGCTTCAATTTTGTGGGCAAAGTTTTAGGCAGGAGGAGGAGGGGGCTGTAAGTAGTGCAATAAAAAGAGTATGCATCAGTGGGTATCCAACATAAAATTCTTTCCTGTTCTGTGCAAGATTAATCTTTACAAACAGAGCCAATGATGTATACAGTCAAATCTTTTCACTTTCTCTTATAACAGGGACATAAAGCCTGATAATGTTCTCTTGGATGTGAACGGCCACATACGACTGGCAGATTTTGGGTCCTGTCTGAAAATGAGTGAAGATGGCACAGTATGTATGAAGCAAAATTTAACTGGGATGTTGGTAGTGGGACCTTTTAAGTGAGCTGCTGGTCCTAAAGCTATTAGACATTGCTAGTGTACATGAGGGAGGTGATGGGATTGTAAGCTTATTGACCTGTTAAAAACTGAGGGAAGAGTACAACTCAACATACTTATAAAAACATTTTTGACATCTTCATCCTCTTGTTTTATTATTATCCTTTGCTATGTATTTCTGTCCTTCATCTTTTCTCCTGCTGGCCATTTGAGTCCTCATGGGATTTTTGTGAACTGTCCAAAGACCCTTTGTTAAAAAATAGAAATTTGACATTATTTATGTCTTGGAATCACAGGTGACCAGGAGCCTAGAAGCCATGACAGGCTTGAAGTATAAGTCATTCAAAATGGAAGCCTAACTATGCCCAGCTAGAAATTAATCTGACTACTGCTGTAAAAGACAATGAAAAAGTTTCTATGAATAAATGCATTAGCAACAAAAGGAGGGCTAAGGAGAATCGCCATCCTGTATTGGATGTGGGGGGAAACATAGTGACAAAGGGCGAGGCAAAGGCTGACATACTTAGTGCTGCCTTTACCTTAGTCTTAAATGGTAAGACCAGTTGTTCTCCTGGTACCCAGCCCCGTGAGCTGGAAGACAGGGACAGGGAGCAGAATGAAGCCCCCATAATCCCAGGGGAAGTGGTTAGTGACCTGCTACACCACTTAGACACACATAAGCCTATGGGGCCAGATGGGAACCACCCAAGGGTGCTGAGGGAGCGGGTGGGAGTGCTCACCGAGCTGCTTTCCATCATTTATCAGCAGTCCTGGCTAACCCGGGAGGTCCCAGTTGCTTGTGAACAGAGGTTAGCAAATGTGACACTGTCTACGAGAAGGGCAGGAAGGAGGATCTGGGGAACTAGAGGCCTGTCAGCCTGACCTCGGTGCCAGGGGAGGTTGTGGAGCAGATCATCCTGAGTGCCATCACGCAGCACATACAGGACAGCCAGATGACCGTGCCCGGCCAGCACACATTTATGAAGGTCAGGTCATGCTTGATTGACCTGATCTCCTGTGACAAGGGGACGCGCTTAGTGGATGAGGGAAAGGCTGTGGATGTTGTCTACGCAGACCTTAGTAAAGCCTTTGACGGCGTTTCCCACACCGTTCTGCTGGAGAAAGTGGCTGCTGAGGGCTTGGCTGGGCGCAGGCTGGCTGGGTGAAAAGCTGGCTGGCTGGCCCAGCCCAGAGCGCGGTGGTGCGTGGAGTTACATCCCGCTGGCGGCCGGTCACACGTGGTGTTCCCCAGGGCTCAGCGCTGGGGCCAGTCCTGTTTGATTCTTTATCGACGATGCGGCCGAGGGGATGGAGGGCAGCCTCAGTCGGTTTGCAGAGGCCACCGGGCTGGGCAGGAGCGCTGCCCCGCTGGAGGGCAGGAGGCTCTGCAGGGGGATGGGGACAGGCTGGATCCACGGGCCAAGGCCAGTTGTAGGAGGTTCCACCCGGCTCCGTGCGGGTCCTGCACGGTCACACCAGCCCCAGGCAGTGCCGCGGGCTGGGGCAGAGGCTGGGAAGCTGCCCGGTGGAAAGGGGCCTCAGGGTGCTGGGTGATGGCTGGACATGAGCCAGGACCGTGCCCAGGTGGCCAAGGTGGCCAACAGCATCCTGGCTTGTGTCAGACACAGTGTGGCCAGCGGGGCCGGGGCAGTGACCGTCCCCCTGCACTCGGCACCGGTGAGGCCGCACCTGGAATCCTGTGTCCAGTCTTGGGCCCCTGGCCGCAGGAAAGACACGGGGGGGCTGGAGCATGTCCAGGGAAGGGCAACGGGGCTGGGGAAGGGTCTGGAGCACCGGTCTTATGAGGCGCAGGTGGGGGAACTGGGGTTGTTTAGCCTGGAGAAGAGGGGGCTTAGGGGACCTTCTTGCTCTCTGCAGCTGCCTGAAAGGAGGTTGTAGGCAGGTGGGTGTTGGTCTCTTCTCCCAGATATCAAGCGATAGGATGAGATGTGCCGCGGGAGGTTTATACTGGTTATTAGGAAGAGTTACTTCACCAAAAGGGTTGTCAAGCACTGGAACATGCTGCTCCGGGAAGTGGTTGAGTCTCCATCCCTGGAGGTGTGGAAAAGATGTGTAGGGACATGGTTTAGTGGTGGGCTTGGCAGTGCTGGGTTAATGGTTGGACTTGATGATCTTAAAGGTCTTTTCCAACCTAAATGATTCAGTGATTCTACAATTAGTAAGCAATTTGGTTTATATGCTTTTTACAAAGAGAACAGCAACATTGTGGTAATTGGGCATCTTGTGCACCAGATTGAATACACCCCTAAAAGCTAAATCACTCGTGACGTTTTTTGGTTTGTCTAGTTTAGGGTGCTTGCATGGGTGTCAGTCCTGCCAACATATGGCATGAAACACTGTTCACCGTTTTTGGCATAAACTCAGGTCTTGCTGACTTTCTGTAATCATAAAATGCCTGCCACGGATTTAACATACTAAAGTGCAAAATGAATTGGAAGGAGCCATTAGAACTCTATGTGAAGCCTGAGAACATATTCCTAGAGATTAGAGTTGCTCTGCCACTGCCCTGATGGTCAGGGTTTCCATAATACTTGGCCACAGTGCAATTCCCCACCTTATCCCTGTATTGAATCCAATTGCACATTATGCAATAAGCGTTAAACCACTTTCTGACATAAAAATAGGGGGACTGTTTGCCCAAGGACTTCGTTTTGTGATCTTCAAATGAAACTGTAAAATTGGGGCATAGGACTTTGAACTCAGTATTTACTAATTTTTCATTTCAATTTCTGGCAGCCAATTGCAGTTTTAAAATACAAACTGACACAAAGGCAAAACATACTCTCCTCTTGTCTTTCTGCTTTCACAATAGCTGTGATTATTTTGGGTTTCTACTGTGTTCCTAATAAAATATATTAACCAATTTTATGTAGAAGTAGACTGGAACTTAATCTTTGAAGTCTTTGATACTTTCATAATATTTATTTTGTTGCTGTGCTTTTATAACTTCTCCAAAATCATGTGTCCTGGGCAGAAATACTAGTGTGTGAGTGAGAAAGTTGCTGAGAGAACTATAAAATTTACGAGAATTGTATTTGCCTTATTTTTAAGGTACAGTCATCTGTAGCCGTGGGTACACCTGACTACATCTCCCCGGAGATACTGCAAGCAATGGAAGATGGAATGGGAAAATACGGGCCTGAATGTGACTGGTGGTCATTGGGTGTCTGCATGTATGAAATGCTGTATGGTGAAACACCCTTTTATGCAGAGTCATTAGTGGAAACCTATGGAAAGATTATGAATCATGAAGTAAGAGCTATATTAAATCTCTATGTATTCACTGAGTTCATAATGTTTACAGAGAAACTGTTATCACTTAAAGATATTGAAGTGATAGTAGTTCTTTGCTTTTTGATGATGTTATAGGACCATATCGTGTAGGTTTGTTGGTTCAGGTTTTAGGAACATTTGTCTCTCTGAACTGCAGAAATTTAATCCTTTGTCGTATTGGAATTTCTCTTTAAATGCTAATGTTCTTGTTGGAAAATCTAAGTACTCATCACAAAATAGAAATTAAAGCCAAATCTTGTGTTAGGCGCATTGAAAGTTTCCTCTGGACTGTGCAAGAGAAATGAAGTAATGCATTATTTACACAGCTGTGCACATTTTCTGTCATACTGAGTACAAAAAAGGGAACAGGCAAGTCAACCAGTGTAGACATGAGCTGCATGAAGAACATGAGTCGGGGGGAGCTGCCCAGAGTGGAAGTGGTAGAAGAGCATGAAGCTGAGCTGCATGAAGGACATGAGGTTGGGTGTTTGTCCAGGGTCAAAGTGGCAGAGAAGTGTTGGAATTTCTCAGTGCATTTTGTGCATTGTGAACATTGGAGAAGAAGAGTAAACTAAACTAGTTCATGGTGTCCTTTCAAGAGCTATATTAAGAGGATGTGTTTATGTGCATACTCATCCCAGGCAGCCAGAAGCTGTTGCATAGGGTGTATTGTTGCATTTTCTTTTCCCCAGAATGAGTGCAGTTTACTGGTGTTTTCAATGCTGTGCTCTCACAGTGAAGCAGTGATGGACAAGACGTGAAATCCTTGCCAGAGCTGACACCCTTGCTGTGATGAATATTAATCTCTCTCTTGCTTTAATTTCTTCAGTGAGCTAACTGGTTGCAAATGTAACCAGCGTAAACTCTGGCTATCTGGCTCTTAAACTTATTTGGGAAGAATTTTGAAGCTGTTATCCTGCAGACTTAATATTTTAATCTTACTTGGATACACAATCAATACGATTGTATGTTTTTCAACAGAAGCTTAAAGTTTAATTTCAGTTATGCTGGTTTGGTCCCTAATCTCATTTTAAATTCGAGAAGTTGTATTACAAAAGGTACATACATGCTGTTGTCCTTTATTGGGAAAAAAACAAAACAAAACAAAAAGCTCTTCCTGACTATACAGTGGTAGTAGTAGCAAGCTAAAATACAGAAAAGTTTTTCCCAGTTTTTATCTGGAGTAATTTCAAATGTTAGTGGTAAGTACAATTTTTAGATCGTTTTTTTGTTTATGATAATGTAAGTCTTTGCTAAATGTAGATTAGATTTGGGTGAGAAAAACAGTTATTTAACCTATAAATTAGAAGAATACATCCTTAAATAGAACAACATTTTGTAAAGAATTGACTACCATCATGGAGTTTGAAGAGTTGAAATCATAAAATCTCAAGGAGTACATCTTCAGGAGATAGTGGATCTGTGACTAAGAATACCAGTGAGAATCTGCCTTTATTGTATGATCTTTAATATATCGTAGTGTGTCAAAATTCCTGTATGTCATAAAAAAAAAAGTCTGCTTTTTCAAATAGTTACTGTAATTGCAGTTAGTTTTGAACAGATCTGTATTATAGAAATTGAGAAATGATTACTTGTCCTCAAAATCCATTTTAAGACAAAAAGTCTGTCACCAAATGTTTTGCATTATGCTCTACCACTGCTTGCTGGAATTAGAAGAACAGCGTTTTACTATTAATTAACAGTTTCATTGGTGTAATTTAGCATGTTCTTTTTGAAACTACTGTTGAATGTAATAGATTCCTTCTCTAAAAATTTCTCTATTTGTTTTGTTTTCTAGGAACGATTTCAGTTTCCATCCCATGTTACAGATGTATCTGAAGAAGCAAAAGATCTTATTCAGCGACTTATCTGCAGCAGGGAGCGTAGACTGGGACAGAATGGAATAGAGGATTTTAAGTCTCATGCATTTTTTGAAGGACTTAATTGGGATAACATCCGAAACCTAGAAGCACCTTACATTCCAGATGTTAGCAGTCCTTCTGACACCTCAAACTTTGATGTAGATGATGATGTATTAAGAAATCCAGTGAGTCTTTGTTTTTAAATATTACTAATGCAAGTGTGCAACCTTGCTGCACTGTGAGGTAGTAGTGAGAACTTATTTCAAAACAAGTAATGTAATAGATGAAAAATAAGTAATTTCGAATGTGAAAAAATCAAGTTTTTCATCCCTTTGACATTTTGCGTTGTCAGAAATTGTGAGCTGCTTTTCTAAATGGTAGCAGTTGCCAAAACGGACTATTGTTACATGGTCAGTCAAAGTTAAAACGTATTTAGGTGGGGAAAAAAAAAAGTAATTGCCCTTTTAGTTTACCTTTGCAAGGAGCTAGTATTTGGATTGATTCCTTTTCAGTGATGAAAAAAATAAATATATCTGTCTTTAGAAATACACATATATTCCCCATGCAGCTTGTAGTCATAGCTGTCCAGGTGAGAGAGCTCACACTGGTACTTCTCCACTGACTTAAGAACCAGGAGGTTGGGGTTTTGGAGTGGGGACATTGGTGTTCCCTTCCTCTGTTTCTGTTGTGTAGTATTTTACAGACTCGGGTCAGGAGAAGCAGAGGGCTTTTGTGGTAATTTGTTCATCAGCTTTTATTCCAAGAAATGAAGACCTTTGGGCACATTTTTTGATTACATATCTAACAGTAACTAGCATATGAAAACAGTGGGCATTTTGGTGTCAGGTCACTTTAATTAGGGAATTGAAATTTCACATTTTCTTTTACTAATTGCATTGTGCCTTGAACTTGTTGAAATGCTGCCCTTCAAGTGCTGGTTCAAGAGGCTCCTAAATTCAGGTCATTATATTAAGTGACCTAATCTAAAACAAAGTTCGTTCAGGGACAATGGAATGTTGTACAATGGAGCATAACTGCCAGTTTCAGTTGGTATATGTTAGGAAAAGTCTTTCCCTTAATTGTCTGTCTTTAACTGTTGAGGCTAAATCAAATGCCTTTAGCTCTGTAGGGGTTCTCTTGGGGGTTTTCATGCATGTTCTTTTCATGCAGGATGTGGTGCCACCAAGTTCTCATACAGGCTTTTCTGGATTGCATTTACCATTCGTTGGGTTCACATACACAACTGATAGGTAAGCAAATGATATATTTTTCATTAAACTTGCTTCCCAATTGCAGCTAATTCTAGTAAATTCTCATTTTTGTAAACATGTGGAAAGGTTGATTTCCATAGGTGTACCTGTAGAAAAACCTTTATCCCCTTTTTTTTCAAGTGATGAACATACTTTGATCATGCTTGCCAAGATTAGATCCTTGTGTATTTAATATTTTATCTATTTGAAATGAATGAAAGTTAAGGGACTAGATGTGTCACTTGAAATGAGCTACAAACTTGCTGTTCCTGCATTCAGAGCCCGAGAACAAGTCTTGTCCATGTTAATGTCTGCCAGGAGTAGTTCAGGATTAGCTTATTGCTTTAAAGTCCTGCTGGTAAGCTAAGCTAACATAGATGGTTCTGAGCATGGACAAAGTGGCTCACTTTGCACGTCTTTGAAATGGTCTCCATCTGACTTCAAAGATCCCTCAAATGTATACTTGTGTCTGATCATAAAGTTATTCTGCCCTGTTTGTTACTCCATTATTTCCGTTTGCTGGGGTGTGTGTTACCCCATGCAACACTATTTCAGAAAGAACCCAGTACACACATCTCATGCTTTTCAGTGAGATCATGTGGCTTAACTTAAATCCATCTTTGTCACACTTCAAACTTTTGGGTATTTTTTCATCAGCATGCTCAGTGCAGGCACGCTTACCTGCTTGCTTTTCTGTCAGGCAGTAGTAACCTTTGGCATGGGAGAGTTGACACTTTCAATCATTCAGACACTTTGTAAAGTCAACGTACATCCACATCATCAAAGTCCTGAATGCAGACACTGTAGTTCTACAGCAGCATACACAGTAGCTAGGGAATAACAACTTTGTCTACCTTGACAATTGTCTTAACAGTAACAATTACTGCACTAATTGTTTTTGTAACTTTAAGGTGTGTATTTGGTGGAATCCCAGCATGTCACTGCTGTAGACTGCTGTGAGTATTTATTAAAATGTTCCAACTTATGTATTTGTTTTCAGCTCTTTATCTGATAGAGGCACTCTAAAGAGTGCAATGCAGTCTGACACTGTAACCAAAGATACAGATGTGCAGCGTGACTTAAAGAACACTTCACAAATAGAAGGCTATGAAAAGAAAATACGGAAATTAGAGCAAGAAAAGCAGGATTTGAACAGAAAACTGCAAGGTTAGTGGTTTATATTTGTTTGGATTCTTAGTTCTGCTCATTAGGAGGAACTGGGAATGTATTTTATTGAAAACCTTTTCCTTTCTTTTCTGATTTTAAGAATCTACACAGACAATGCAGAACCTCCAAGGTCCAGTGTGTGTTACAGTAAGTACAAGCCGTGATAAAGAGATTAAAAAATTAAATGAAGAAATTGAACGGTTGAAGAACAAATTAACAGGTAAGCCTCTGGCATGGTAATTATAGTAAAGCAATTTGTTTTTCTATTCCTAGTAACATTATGTACTGTGCTTTTGCAATAAGTAGAATTAATGTTATTGAGGTGCTAAAAAAACATTTTTTAAAAGTCTTGTTCAGTAGTAAAAGGCATTTTGGTTTTTCCCTGAGCACTTTTTCTTCCACTTGCTTGCCCTTATAGCATATACTAGCATGGCAAGTCTAGTATACAATGAATTGTGTGGATGAGTTTAAATACGTTGTGTGATGTTTGCTTCCCTAAAAATCTCAGGAGATCCTGTTTTCTTACTCCTCCTTTTTGGGAGGAGTGTTGTTTTGGAGGAATTTTGCTTGGAGGCAGGTGTAAGAGACAGTGGGGAAAGAATACTAGCTGCTCTTTAGTAACATAAGGGGATAGGTGGGGGGATGTATAATAATAGTTCACATTTAAATGTTTCTGAGCTCCTGCTCCCTTTATGTTTCTGTCTGGTGATGCATTAATTAGGAAGCACTGAGCATTGCAGAAAAATATTGGCATCTGTCCTGAGAGAAAACTGACTCATCCAGATCACTGAAAATCTGTTGCTTGACAATGCTATTAGTTTATCCATACAAACCTCCTGGGTAGTCACTGATTTTTAAGTGGGAGTTAGTGATAAACAAAACAGTAGCTGTGAATCCTAATGACTTGGCTGAGAGGTTTATAGGGACCTATACTACAGCGTAAATGTTCAGATGCTGAGTTGCTGATGCTGACCCCGTCCCCCAAAGTCTGGCAATATACCCCCTTTGTAGGTGCATGCATTGTAAAGATCAGCTCAGCTCTCCTACATAGATTATCCTTCCAAAAAAGCTATTCTTGTTTATTCTGGAGTTAGGTTTGAGTCCAAATAGATTAAGGTATTCCTTCTGCAAATGGTTCAGGTTTATTTGGCTCTTCAGCCAATGGTGTCCTGTTAAATATAAAAACTAGCAGTATGATCTGGCTTAAAAAGAAGTAGTATTGGTTCATGTAGAGTGGGAGGAGGTTCGTGCTGAAGTGAGAAAAGGAATATTACATTAATTGTTACAGCAGTGCTTGGGGTCCCTGAATACATAGGCCTAATTTCCTGTTCTGCCACAGACATCAGTGGAATTTGAGTGAGGCAGTTATTCCCTGTGCAAGTTATTTATTTGTTTAAAAGAAGTAGTAATTAAAACCAAACGGAGAATGGTAGCTCGTTTTCTTACCAGGCGTAAGACTGAGCAGAGGTATATAAACATGGTTAGTTTGCACTTCAAGGCGATAATTTCAAACCAAATTTGTTTAATTTTCTTTGAGAGTAAAGAGGGAACTACCAAGAGAACATCCTGCCAGGAATATGGGCAGTTGGGTCTCCAGCCTGCCTCGTGCAGGATGGTATTCCATTCCCAGATCGTTAGTTCATATCTACCCTAGGAAATAAATAATCCTTTCCTGTCTTGCTGGATGCACTAATGACTGACTGTAGCCTTGCTTGCCATATAATGAAAACTATTTAGGAGACAAATTGCTAGAACTGGAATTAGAACAACTCAAGTTTATTTTAATGTTTTCAAGGGCTAGAAGTTACATTCCTCAAAAATAAAACAAAGCCCTGTGCTAAGGCTTTTTCACTTAGAGATCACAGTCTTTGGGAGGGTTTCTTTAATAGTCTGAGAAAATTAAAATTATTTGGAGATGTCAGTGCCCCAAAATTACCTTAAACTGTCTAAAATGGTGGGAATAGGGAAGTTGTTGATTTTCCCAGGAAAGTAATACCAGTTTGTTTCAGTAATGTTGCTCGCTTTATTTTGGTGTAAATTTTGGACAGTTACATTTAGTATGTATTAATCTACAGATATAAGCAAGCTGGAAGGACAGCTTGCGGATGCAGTGGCTTTTCGACAAGAACATGAAGACTCTATACACAAGTTAAAAGGACTAGAAAAACAGTGCAGAGTACTGCGGCAAGAAAAGGAGGACCTTCATAAGGTATTGATCAAAAGCTAGATATATTTAAAAATGGCCATGTAAAGTAGTTATAGAACAGTTCTGTTGTGATTGCACTTTTGGTGTTTTAGATGCTGCTTTTTAAAACAATACTGAATGTTAGTGAACCTGTTGATTTCATTAACACTATACTCATTTTCCAAAGTAGCACATTTTCTTTTTTTTGGAAGTTGATAGACATCTTATGTCATCTTATTTAAGTGTTCTGCTGGAACACCTAAAGAATGGGTTTAGTTTAACTGTTGAATTATTCCTAACTGTTTTAATAGAGGTGTGAGGGCAATCAAGAGAGGCTTAAGGGCCTCGGGTTGACTGGATCAGGAACACCAGTAGTGTTCTTCTCTATCCTTCCAGTTGCAGGGAATGAGGAGGGAAGAAACAGGAAGAGCCAGCAGATCACTACCTGGCTCCAAGCCTGGTGTCACTGACAGAATGTTAGGTTTTTTGATCACGGGTCAGTTTATGTGACACCAGGCCAGCTGGTAGCAGATGGGGTACACCTGTCTCAAGGGGGAAAAGTATCCTTGCACAAGAGTTAGCGGGGCTCATTGAAAGACCTTTAAACTAGATTTAAGGGGGAAAGGGATAAAACCAGGCTCACTTGAGATAAGCCTGGGGGTGGTATGCCAATGTTTGAGGGATGGTGTGACAGCAAGGTTTTTGGTCTGCCATCTCAGTGGAGGCAAGGCATGGACATCCATGCAGAGCAAAGATGCAAAGGATATTGACATATTCGAAACTATGAAAGTGCCTGAGTATGGTCACATAGGAATCTGAGCTTCTCAACACGAAAAGGTGGCAGGATCAACAGCCCAACCGAAGTGTATCTACACCAGTGCAAGCAGCACAGGCAACAGACAGGAGGAGCTGCAAGCCATTGTACGTCAGGAAAACTGTGATAGAGCTGCCATCACAGAAACATGGTGGGATGACTGACATGACTGGAGTGCTGCAGTGGATAGCTATTAACACTTCAGAAGGGATAGGCAAGGAGGGAGAGGCAGTGGGGTAGCCCTTTATGTTAGGGAGTGTTTTCACTATCTAGAGCTTGATGGTGGTGATGATCAAGGTTGAGTATTTATGGCTAAAAACTGGGGGGAAGGCCAACAAGACAGATACCATGGTGGGAGACTGTTTTAAGCCACCCAACCAGGATGAAGAGGCAGACAAAATATTCTACAAGGAACTAGGAGAAGTCTCGCAATTGCTACCCTTGTTCTTGTGGGGGACTTCAACTTACCAGGTGCCTCCTGGAAATACGACATAGCAGAGACGAAACAGTCGAGGATGTTTCTGTAGTGTGTGGAAGACAACTGCCTGGAACAGCTGGCGAGGGAGCCAGTGAGGGAAGGCTCTTGCGGAACCTGTTGCTTGTGAACAGAGGTTAGCAAATGTGACACTGTCTACGAGAAGGGCAGGAAGGAGGATCTGGGGAACTAGAGGCCTGTCAGCCTGACCTCGGTGCCAGGGGAGGTTGTGGAGCAGATCATCCTGAGTGCCATCACGCAGCACATACAGGACAGCCAGATGACCGTGCCCGGCCAGCACACATTTATGAAGGTCAGGTCATGCTTGATTGACCTGATCTCCTGTGACAAGGGGACGCGCTTAGTGGATGAGGGAAAGGCTGTGGATGTTGTCTACGCAGACCTTAGTAAAGCCTTTGACGGCGTTTCCCACACCGTTCTGCTGGAGAAAGTGGCTGCTGAGGGCTTGGCTGGGCGCAGGCTGGCTGGGTGAAAAGCTGGCTGGCTGGCCCAGCCCAGAGCGCGGTGGTGCGTGGAGTTACATCCCGCTGGCGGCCGGTCACACGTGGTGTTCCCCAGGGCTCAGCGCTGGGGCCAGTCCTGTTTGATTCTTTATCGACGATGCGGCCGAGGGGATGGAGGGCAGCCTCAGTTGGTTTGCAGAGGCCACCGGGCTGGGCAGGAGCGCTGCCCCGCTGGAGGGCAGGAGGCTCTGCAGGGGGATGGGGACAGGCTGGATCCACGGGCCAAGGCCAGTTGTAGGAGGTTCCACCCGGCTC
This sequence comes from Falco punctatus, assembly GCF_963210335.1. Classification (NCBI taxonomy): domain Eukaryota; kingdom Metazoa; phylum Chordata; class Aves; order Falconiformes; family Falconidae; genus Falco; species Falco punctatus. The sequence continues at coordinate 36,990,131 of NC_137587.1, read as the reverse complement.
CGTGCGGGTCCTGCACGGTCACACCAGCCCCAGGCAGTGCCGTGGGCTGGGGCAGAGGCTGGGAAGCTGCCCGGTGGAAAGGGGCCTCAGGGTGCTGGGTGATGGCTGGACATGAGCCAGGACCGTGCCCAGGTGGCCAAGGTGGCCAACAGCATCCTGGCTTGTGTCAGACACAGTGTGGCCAGCGGGGCCGGGGCAGTGACCGTCCCCCTGCACTCGGCACCGGTGAGGCCGCACCTGGAATCCTGTGTCCAGTCTTGGGCCCCTGGCCGCAGGAAAGACACGGGGGGGCTGGAGCATGTCCAGGGAAGGGCAACGGGGCTGGGGAAGGGTCTGGAGCACCGGTCTTATGAGGCGCAGGTGGGGGAACTGGGGTTGTTTAGCCTGGAGAAGAGGGGGCTTAGGGGACCTTCTTGCTCTCTGCAGCTGCCTGAAAGGAGGTTGTAGGCAGGTGGGTGTTGGTCTCTTCTCCCAGATATCAAGCGATAGGATGAGATGTGCCGCGGGAGGTTTATACTGGTTATTAGGAAGAGTTACTTCACCAAAAGGGTTGTCAAGCACTGGAACATGCTGCTCCGGGAAGTGGTTGAGTCTCCATCCCTGGAGGTGTGGAAAAGATGTGTAGGGACATGGTTTAGTGGTGGGCTTGGCAGTGCTGGGTTAATGGTTGGACTTGATGATCTTAAGGATCTTTTCCAACCTAAATGATTCAGTGATTATATACACAGGGGTTAAACTCGGATGTATGGCTAGTTATCAGTCCTGTAGTTCCAAAAAGCATACATACTCAAGAGTTAATAGAGCTAGGTCACTGCTGCAGCTTGAGTCCACTTACTCTTTGTAATGCCAAAAGGTTCAATTACTGCTTAAGGCTGGATGACTTTTATGTAATTGCTGAGATTATTTACTGTTATGTAAACTACACCTTTGTCCACTGCCTGAAATGTAATAGTATCTTAGTTTAAGTCAGGAAAGGACTTTGCAATACAGTAAATAGGGGTTTACATATACTACATACCACTTTCAAGGATATCAAAACGAGCTACCTGTATTCAAATAGCTAGTTTTAGAAAAGTCTAGCAACCTATTGTTCACGTGGCATTTAGATGGATCCAAACCCAATCCATGGCCCAAAATCTCTGGGGTTTTTCTCTGCTAGAATTTAACAGTCTCTATTCATGTGTTAACTACTGTTAAGAGTTATTTACCTGAATGTATGAGTAGCAGAGAAGTCAAATATGCTCTTCCTGGTTTGAACACATCCCTTTTGGGAAGTTAATAAATGCTTCTGCAATACTGCTACCAACAGCAGAAATTTTTAGAAGTCTGTTGGCTGGTATACATTTATTCTGTTGTCTAGTTCTGTTCTTTTTCTTATATTTTTTCCTCCTACTCTCAAATGATTTTATGTAGAAAATAAACCTGTATTTTCATCTTGTTAATTTTTGTTAAACTACTTGCTGTAAAGGAAACAACTTTCATACTTGCAATTAAAGTACTGGACCTTCACAGTTTGTTCTAAGGAATCTTCCTCAGTTTTCTGAAGAATTTCTACAAGACTTGCTGCAGCGTCTCAGTGCTGGTACAGTGTATTTGGCTGCCCTGAACATGCTGTGTGCTCAAACATTGCTTTAGAAAAGACTACTGTTGTGCAGGTACATGGTGGTAATCTATAGTTATTTAGAAGTGCGGTGGCCTTGTGTGATCAGATTTATAAGAATGATTTCTGGAACACCAAAGGTCCTCTTGGAGCTGCCACACTAGAAGCACAATTACTGCTGTCTTGGTATGTTACTGCAGCTGCTTAGCCAGTTAAAAAAAAAAAGGTGTGTAAATTAAGAATTAGAAGCTATGTGAGGTGATTGAGCTTTCAAGTCATGTTTATTTAGGTCCGGTTCCTTTCTTCTTGGAAGGAATATATGGAATTCAGATCCTTTTTTTTTTTTCTTTTAATGATATTTTTTTAATTTAAAACAGCAACTTGTAGAAGCCTCAGAGAGATTAAAGACACAATCCAAAGAACTGAGGGATGCCCACCAACAAAGAAAGCTAGCTGTGCAGGAGTTCTCTGAGCTCAGTGAGAGGATGGGAGACTTGCGGTCTCAAAAGCAGAAGCTGTCCCGGCAACTTCGCGACAAAGAAGAGGAGGTGGAAGTGAGCATGCAGAAAATTGATGCTATGCGACAGGACATCCGTAAATCGGAGAAGATGAGAAAAGAGGTAGCTTGATAAAATAGCTAACAATAATGTGTTTCACCTGCTGCTTATCCAGTTTCTCATATGTGATTGCATTGAAAAATTGGGACTGTTCATGATAATTTATTTTGTCTTCATCTGTAAGAAATTGTCCCAGTAACTCTTCTATATAACTTTGCTACAGTCCACAAAATAGATCTTGAATTTGTTTCTCAATGTTTTACTGATGTATCAGGAAAAAACCAAGTCATCTGTCTTTTTTTGTTGTTGTTGTTTGTGCTCAGGCTGACTTTAATCTGGAGGAAGTTATTCTTGCTATATGCCCAGCTTCTTAGTTCTTGTGTTTTGCTTCTTGTGGACTCTGACTCATAGTCAGCTTGAAACCTAAAAAGCTTAGTGTCTTCATATGCTTTGGTTGGAGTATTTTGACGACTTCTTCTAACTGAATTTTTCTCTTCAGCTGGAGGGAGGAATAGTGATACAGACTAAATATATGGTTTTCCTTCCTCTGTCATTAGTCATTGTAGAGCATGTAATATCTTTAAGCAAGTGAATTTCCAATTAGTGTTCTAGGTAGTTTATAGTTTTACATAAGATGGAGTGGATAACCAGGAGAGAGCATAAGAAACAACTATTGCGGTTAACCCAGTGTTTTAATCAATGAAAAATCATCAATTTTTATGTATTCTCTGGATGAAATTAAATTCAAGAGTTTTATAAACATTGCTAGAAAACTTTTGAAGGGCAGTCTATGAAAACATAGTAAGAGGTGGTTTCTCAGACTTCTGTCCATGAAGTGCTAGTTAACTGGGAAAGGCAAAAAGGCTGTGGTACCATATTTGATGCGTAGGGTTGTGACATCTCATCTCTAGAGCAGAGTGCAGCAGGCGTTCAAGTGTTGTTGCTTATTCAGGTAAATATTTCCATGGAGGGCTTTTATAATCTCCTGTCTTTGTTCTTAACAAATTTCTCTATTCTCCCTTTTCTAACTGCTGTATCAGTCTTCTATTCAGAACATAGTCTGTAAGTTCATCATCTTGGCCCATAATTTTAAACACAATCCTTTTAAAAACAAATTTTCCGGTTGAATTTAAATGCAGAAAAACAAATCTTACTCTTCCTGTCAGGTTTTAAAACTGTGCCACTATTGCTTGAATTGCAAAAGTCGCCTTAGTTTCTGAAGTCAATAAATGGATGATGAAGCTTATTTTGTTCCATAATTGCAAAGTAAAATTGTTCAGTGTTTGTATCTGAAGTATCTTGCAATAATTTGTCTCAAAGGTTGGGATTTTTAAACTGCGTTAGCAGATAAAGAGGCATGGGGCTGACCTGTAAATGTGAGAGACTTTTTCACAACTGCAATGACTTCCTAGCACCATTCCTTCTCTTAGCATTAATAGAAGCTCTGCAGTTATCCCTGCACATACTTGCCTAGTTCATATTGGTACAAAAAGTCATGTAATAATAGTTCTACTGCATGAGATAGATGTCTGGATCACTGAAGGTAAACCAGTTGTTATGATATTGAGATGATTGTTACAGTGGTGTAATGTAAAATAGAAATAAAGGAAAACTTGCTGCTCATCTGTATGGAGGAAGGGAAATGAATGGTACAGATAGCACGATCTAATGGTGAAATGACTTAAAAGTTGCTGTTGTTACAGCTGGAAGCCCAACTTGAAGAAGTTGTAGCAGAAGCATCAAAAGAACGCAAGCTTCGTGAGCACAGTGAGGTCTTCTCCAAACAACTGGAAAACGAACTGGAAGCTCTAAAGGTTACATGTTTTGTGACAAATATTTACTCGTGGCACAGGACCTGCAATATTTTTGCTTACTTAACTGTTAATACCTGTGGGAAACTTAAAAACTACGGCATTACTGGAAACCTGGCCTAACCTATTCAGATTTATTTGCTTTTTTTGCTTGAAACACTTCACTGCTTCATCAGACACTAATGTCTTGAAAATGTCCAGTTTATGTAAATTCTTAGCAGATACTAAACCAGCATGGTACAAATCTGTTCTGTAACCCATTTGAACCCCTTATCAGGGTCATGTAAGCAGAGCAGTCACTTATGGGGCTTAATGCTTGCAGAGGCAGGTACCTTTTAAATTACTCAGTGTCCAAATAAAAATTTTTTCCAAGTGCCACCGATTGGACAATTCCAATTTTAAATAATATTCCCAAAGTATAAAGATTATAGTCTCTTCCTGATAGTTTCTCTTCTTCTTCTGCAGTTGAAGCAGGGAGGCCGGGCAGCAGGTGCCACACTAGAACATCAGCAGGAGCTTTCCAAAATTAAGTCTGAGCTGGAAAAGAAAATCTTGTTCTATGAAGAGGAGTTGGTTCGACGAGAAGCATCACATGTTTTGGAAGTGAAAAATGTGAAAAAGGAAGTACATGATTCAGAGAGCCATCAACTTGCACTGCAGAAAGAAATCATGATATTAAAGGATAAATTAGAGAAAACAAAGCGAGAGAGGTAAGCTTTTGGGCATGATTCATTAACTAGGGATTTCTGGGGTTTGTGTATTGCATTACATAGGTATCTGTGCGGGTTGGTATTTCACCTTAACTCTGTTGATTCCTTTTTAAAAATCCCAGTTTACATGTTCAAAAATGTTATGGTATAAGTGTTTCTATTTCTTGTCCTTAGGCACAGTGAAATGGAGGAAGCGGTAGGAACAATGAAAGAGAAATATGAGCGTGAAAGATCTATGCTCTTGGAAGATAACAAAAAGCTAACAACAGAAAACGAACGGGTAATTATTTTAGGAAAGACATTTAAACAAAATAAATTCTTCATTACTTTCTGATGTTGAATTAGTCTACTCGTTGATCAGAACAGGATCTGTGAATGTTCAGGCAGTATCAGAATTTTTAAAATGTCCTTTTCACCATATAAACGTCAGAGATCTGGCTAAATAGTAGCTGCAGCATCTCAGTACTGCTCTTTGCGGGATTGATTCCCACAACTCAGGGCACCACTTTCTGATTTCTTCATGAAGGCTGCACAGAGAGGGAAGCATTTACAAAGACTGTCTGACTTCCTGATGACTTACAGTTGAACCTCATTCCTCTTGATGATCTCTATACCTGCTTTTTCTTTTCCTTTGTTTTGGATTGGTTTGTGTGAACTGGCAATATGGTGTTCTATGCTCAGGAGCTAATCTCCGGTTCCACAAAAAAAGAACCCCTCCCATTTCTTTGGTCTGTGTTAGAACTTCCAGATAGCAGAGTGTGGTCTTATTTGTTCAGATTCTATAGGTGTGTAGACATATGCATATTTTAAAAGTCTGAAGCTGACATCTTCTGTTTCAGCTCTGCTCCTTTGTGGACAAATTAACAGCACAGAACAGACAGCTAGAAGATGAGCTCCAAGACCTTGCAGCAAAAAAGGAGTCTGTTGCTCACTGGGAAGCTCAGATCGCAGAAATTATTCAATGGTATGTGCTCTTTAGAGATCTAGATGGCCACTTTCAACTTCAAATACTGATTAGCTTCCCACCCCACTCCCACCCCCCCATACAGCAAGGCCCTTTTCTCTGTGTCTGGGATCAACAAAAGCATAGTACTTCTGTGTGCTGATTAGCTATTTCTCTTCTGCTTTCTAGTATTGCTGAATAGTACTGACAAGTGAAATTGTCAGTACTGTACAAGTACATTAAATGCAAAGAACAGAGTTTTGCTGTCAACTTGCTTCTGTCTCTAAAGCGATCATTAAATCACCCAATTTGAAATATTTTGATAAATTCATTCAGGAAGATAGTCTTGATTTAAAAGGTCCATGTTAATGTATAGAACCTCACTAGTTGTACTAGACAAGCACTTGGACAATTCAGAGGTCATTTCTTCCCTCTGTTACTTGCTGTTTTAGCAAGCTGTGTGCAAGTATTTTCAGTATGCCAGACAAGAAGGACTTGAAGGTAGCCCTTATAAAAATTGAGCAAGCAATATGCAGATCATGTTCCAAACAATAACAGTAAATCTCTGCAGAACTCTTGCTGGTGGTGGAAGGGAAACTTCAGTTTCCCTAGCAACTGCCACAATCAAGAGAATCAGATAAAAGAAAAACCTAAAGCAGGCAATCTAAGATTTATTCAGTTTTCTGTTGCTGGGAGAGTTTTCCCTGCTCTGTCCATTTCTGTTGTGTCCCTAAATCCAGTGCAGGCACTCTGATTTTGGTCGCACAGTATTTGGTGCTATGAGTGATGAAACTGTTAATTAAGGGTTTTTTTGTAACTACACAACAGGGTAAGTGATGAGAAGGATGCTCGTGGCTATCTCCAAGCATTAGCTTCCAAGATGACAGAAGAACTAGAATCATTGAGAAGTTCCAGTCTGGGGTCACGAACACTGGTAAGAAAACAGCAGGCATTCAGGCTGTCCTGGGGATATCTTAAGAAGCTACATTTTTAGTTCCAGCTGTATGTTCATAATCAGAATTCTTTTATAATAAATCCTCTGCTTTCCAGTTTTTATCTATTGCTTGTGAAATCCATCTAGCTAATCATAGAATGGTTTGGGTTGGAAGGGATCTCAAAAATCATTTAGTTCCAATGACCTGCCTTGGGCAGGGACAATCTGATCAGAATTTGATAATTACAGGGATGGTTGTTTCATACTAGTATCTGCCATAACAAACTGCTTTAAACAATACAGAAGAGAGAAGAAATAATAACTTAAACCATTAAAGGGGAGTACAGAAATTTACTTCACCTTGTTAGATGCAAGTGAATAATTTTAATTGCTGTTACAGTGAGATAAAAAAGCAGATTTTCTTTTCTGACCAAGTATTAGCTGGTTGATATTTTTACAAACTAGTGACACACTGAGAGCTTTATTTAAGTAGCTTTATTTAAGTGCAGAACAATGAGACTTTATGCCATAATTTTTACATACAATAGTAACATGAATTCCCCAAAACATCTGCAAAACAAGAGCTCTCACAAAGGAGTATGGTTTTAAAGACAAAAACACTTGTTTTGCCTTGGCAGGTACTAAATACCTGCATCAGGAAAGGGAGAACCATTTGCAGCAAGTCATGGAAGCCCATGACCCTAGCAATGCCAGTCAGCACAGTCTGCCATGCGAAGAGTCCGTCTGCTGCTGGTTTATACGGATAAGAAGTTACTTACTCCTTCCAAACCTACAAATAGGCGAGAATAAGAGAAAGCTATAACTTCCTATGAGCTAACATTTGCCTACATCTTTAAGAGACAATTGTAATCTTGAGTGGTTTTATAGGAAGAAAGATCAGACCAAATGCAGTTGGCATTTGCTTCTTGGCTACTGCCAGAATAAAAAATGCTGTCTGTTCTTTGTATTACAGCTGGTTTTGTAACTTCAGCAGAACCTGATCTAAGGCATTTATTTCTCAACATAAAAACATGGCTCTCGTTTTCATGACTGTTATTTGCAACTTCATGTGTGAATAGAGAAGCATCCATTAGGGAATATCAAAAATGTAGTCCACACTGAAAAATGACTGGAAAAGCTTGGAATATTAGCTTTTCAGGGGTAGTAGGGTGGAATTGCATGGTGTATGCAGAAGTATAGTGTATGCTACTTAGTAAGTGTAAGAATTACTTAGGCACACGTTGTAGGGATCTTGGGTATCTCAAGAACTGGATTATTTAATTTTTTTCTGTGATTTTTCCACTCTTTGTATGTTTTATGTAAGTACATTTTACATTAAATACTGACATTTATCTCATGTTTGACAATTCAATATGCCAGTATGCAAGTTTTATACTTTTTTCTAGATTGGACAATGAAAACTAGCCATTTTCAATGGGTTCTCTCAATTTGGCTTCCATACTCAGTAATCCAGCATTTTGGTTTCAAGTTTATTGTATTAGTGGCTTAACGACCATAAAAATTGCTTGTTACTTTGTTTTCGTGTAACAAAGCCTGACTATTGACTGATTTCCATGCAGCAGGTATAGTGCCCATGACTAATTAAAACAGCATTATCTGATTTGGTGTGAAAGCTAATTTATGTCTTCGAACAAGAACAGGAATATCTTTAGACAGTTGATGTTGATATTAATATTCAATAACTTAATGCAACAGGATCCACTTTGGAAAGTGCGACGCAGTCAGAAGTTGGATATGTCAGCTAGGCTGGAATTACAGTCTGCCCTGGATGCAGAAATTCGTGCTAAACAACTAGTTCAAGAAGAGCTACGAAAAGTTAAAGATGCAAACATATCTTTTGAAAGGTAATAAGAGCTTTGATTCTGTTTAGGTTTTATCATACTGCTCTCAACTGTTGATTAGATTAGTAACAATTTTCTTAAAATGGCCCCTTGTGCCTGGGATATTGGACTTGGCCAAAAAGATCCCATTCTACAGACTTACAGTTCTTACATAGTCGAATGAGAACTATAAACATTTCTTCAAGTAAATGTTTCACTGCTCTGAGTAGCTTGATAAATAGACACTGATCTCAGGCACCTGAGGAAAAAGGTGTCAGAGCAAATTCAGTACCTTTTCTTGGACTACCTGGAGAGTAGATATTCTTGGGAATTAGAAGCCAAACTGCTATTAGAATAATTTTGTTTGGCAGATATCTGCAATGACAGCGTGAGTCTCAAGTACAGTTTTCACTGTCTAGTCAAGTAGTAAGGTGCCTATTCAGGGGAAAAATAAAATTAATCAGCATTTAAAAAAAAGGTATTTAAAAAAAGCCCACCACCACTCCTCCAAAAAAGAAAAGAAAAAGCATCTTCCGAAACTCTGACATGTAGGACCAGAAACTAACAACTCTGTGCACTTGCATTCCTGCCTTTTGAGATATTTCAGTTTGCATTTTGATCATATTCTGTTGCTTTAGTAAATTAAAGGAATCAGAAGCAAAAAATAGGGAACTGTTGGAAGAGATGGAAGGTTTGAAGAAAAAGCTAGAAGAAAAATACAGAACAGATTCAGGTAATTAAAATTACCATGTTTTAACAGAGTTCTAACACCACTTGTGATGTTGCCTTTTAGCTAAGCCTGTTCTGCTTTGGGTTTTAGGTCTCAAACTTCCAGACTTTCAAGATTCCATTTTTGAATATTTCAACACCTCTCCTCTTGCACGTGATCTGACTTTCAGAGTGAGTTATTACATAAATTAACTATAAAAATGTGATAACTGAATTATATTTTTATTACATAAAAGTAACACTTGGGCACTGTGTGGCATGTTTGGTGTACTAGCCAAATTAGTGTGACACAGAATTGAATGCCCAGTAGATGTGAGATTGCTTGGTGTTTTGTAGAGAAGCTGGCACCTTTGGGAAATATTCCCAGAAGTTCACATTAATTATTTCCCGTTCTAGCTTCTTTGTTTAGATTTATCTCAAATGCTTGGCTAAATAATATATATTCAGTTTTTTTGGGAAGGCTGGCACACCTTGTTACAAATAAGGGATTAAATGTTTTGCAGTGGGAAGATGCTGGTTAATATAAGAAAAAGTATTTACACAGTTCAAGGAGCGTTTAAGCAGATATGTAAAACTGTTGGCTCCAGATCTTAATGGGTGGTTAGATTAGACGGAAGTGGGAAGAGAATCAGAGGACCCACAGATGTTGGTTTAATAAGTTTATCATCACACACCCTCTGATCCTTGGAAAACTAATCATACAAATCACAGCTCCAAGTGTGCATTTCACTTGAAAAGGTTTGTGCATTCCCAGAGGAAGCAGCTGTTAAATGCAACATTGACTCACATTTCCTTACTTCATGAACTCTTGATCTGTGAAGATTTTATTTTGGTTTTTTTGTTTGTTTGCAAAACATACAGACAGTTCAAGATAAAACCAACTGAACTGGAAAGAATAATCTGTTAAGTTTATGGAGCAGAGTTAAAGGGGCTCAGGTTAAAACCTCATTAGTATGGTTATATTTTGTATCTGAAATATGTCTTCCCCCCTCCCCCAGATTGTCACTGTTGCTAAAAAGGAAACCTATGGACATGCTATGATACTGCATACACTTTGTGTGTGTGCTGTTCTCAGTCACAAAACGTCCACTCTGGCTTTCTTGCTGAAGCAGCAGGATGATGTGGATGAGTTGAAGGGAAAGAGAGAAACATGATTTATGCTAGTATCTGAATAATAATTTTTATCTACTGACCTTGATGTTTTCAAACATCCCTTTAAAAAGTACCAGATATACTTAAATCAGTAACGTGGAATATCAAGCCCGTAACTAATCAAGATTCCATTCTACAGGTCCTGAGATAAATACATAGTTGCTATGGAAATGCAGGTGGCATTTTCTGATGAATTACATTAAGATTGCTGATACTGTACTTAATGACTTCCATTAACATTTTTTTTTCCACGTGTATCTATAAAGATAGTCCGTGTCATCTGCTCTGGGTTAATTTAGTTTGAATAAATACCATTTGGCCATATAAAACATTTCATTTAACTAGCCTACTAATAGTCTATCTGAAGTTTTCCTGTGGGTGATAAGTGATCGTTTTTATCCCTCATATTCGTTACAACAAAGGATTCTGTTTCTTCTTCGTCTACATCTTCTCTGCTAGCCTTTTGGGAAGAAGTAAGTTTTTGTTAGTAGTTTTGTCTCCTTATTTTGTTGTGACCTGTCATAGTAAAAATGGCCTTCTAAAACTAGATATTTTGCTTCCTTAACTTCTCTATAACTTAATCCACTAAATAGAACTAGTTTAGTTTTCTTTTAATACCTCTTTACAGTCTTACCGTTTTATATTTTGACAATCTTTATAGCTAAAGCTGAATCACACTTAGCATTTTTAGATAGTTCATATTACATAGTGGTACAATTTGATGTTAAATGGCCCAGCCCTTCCAAACAATTCATAACAAAAAAAAAAAAAAACAAACAAATATCTGAACATATTCAGTGAGCTAATATGAACTTGAACCATCTTCCTGTCTAAACCGACTGGGAAGCGCGTGATTCATTACTTGTTGCCTTTAGTGCTAATTACATCATTGGTGTAAATGCTAATCTGGTGTTTGTTAATCATGATTTTCATGATGTCCTCAGAGTACAGTAATACAGTATTCTACTTCCACACCCAGCTTTCTTTAGCTCTGGAATTGTAGCATACTTCCCCCTTGCGCTGGCAAATAGTAGTTGCTAATTGAAGTGTGAAATTAGTAGAAGGCTTGTAATGGATACTTGTCTTAAATTTTAGTGAAATACAAGACAATGTGATTACGTAGCTCTGATTCTTTTAATGACAGAGGCCAGCTGTTTTTAAGCAACTTTTTAAAATATTATGTAGTACTACTTTAAGAATTTTTCTTGTGGTAGAATTGCTGGCTGCTGTGAGCTAGAAAAATCCTAGTGTAGAAAGCTACCATGAGAAATAAACTATTTTATGGATGAGTGCCAGGCTTCTGAAACATTCCATACCTGCATGCAAGAGATTAGACACAGCCTTGCTGGGAGAAGGTGGCTGTTGCAGCATTTATGCTGCCTGCTATGAGGTTTTGCATTTCAGTACTTCCAGCTTTACAGCTCTTCTGGCAGAGTTTGTTTTGAGGAAAGATTTATTTTTTTTCAGAGTGGAAAGCTGTTAGATGCATGTGTACTGTCACATAGAAATCAGCATTGGTTTTTGTTTCTATTTTGTTGATGTGGGAGCACTTTATCAGATCTGTGGTACTGTATCTAACATGTTTGCTGTCACTTTTGCAGACCAGTTCTATTAGTGAGCAGGAAACACAGGGTCCCAAATCAGAAGTTTCACCATCTACATCAGTTGTAACTGCAGAGCAACAACAAGAAGTAAGAGAGCTGTTATTTTACCCTGAAGAGTAATTCACTAGAAAGTCTCTTTGTCTTGTTTATGATAAATACATATTGTAGCATTCATTATGAAGATGTAGGATTGAATGTTGCTTTTTTGCAATGTGTCAGTGTTAATTGCACCTGCTCTGAGGACAGTTGCAAATGAAACCTTTTTGCTGGCTCTGTGTATGTTGATGTACCTCATTTTCATATGTTTTCTGTATTGCTGCTTGTTTGTTAGTGTGCAGGCTTTCCTGTGAGTGCTTTAAAACACAATCTGTTTCTATTAAATCAGAATGGCAATGTTTATGACGATTGAATTGTTGATAATGTAAAAAAAAAAAAAAAAAAAATCAGAACACAAGCTTTGCCACCCCAGTCTTGAAACAAATTCTTGAAGCCTCATTTTGCTCAATTACAGTTTTTTGTGATTCAGGAACCAATTCGGCTTCAGAGGATGCCTGCTGCTCCTTCCCCCACCATTCAATCCATTTCTCTAGCTGTACCAAAGGTAGGGGGACTGTGCTAACCTTATTCTAAAGAGCAAAGGAAAAAATACCATTTATAAATCAGCCCTCCATGTTTGTTCTTGTCTGTTTGGGTTTGTCATGTCTTTGTTTGTTAGGTCTGTGTTTTTAATCAAATCTTTCCAAATGCAAGTTGATGGGTTTTGATTTGTCAGAGGGGATGGCAAAAAATAGTTGTTTGTAGGCTTGGGTTTGAGTGTCTTAAGTAGTTGGAAATAAAACTGTTACTGTTGTCTTACAGCAGCTTTTACAAACTAGCTTACTTATGAGAAGCCCAAGTTTCATAATGTACACTCTGATATACTGGAGGGTGGTGAAGGGAGATGCTTGCATTGCCTAAGTACGGGAAGTGAAGAGTTGTTTGTGTTTTTTTGTTTTGTTTTGTTTTTATCCTGAATGTATCTTTCAGCCTAAAGCTCACCAGCTCAGTATCAAGTCATTCACAAGCCCTACTCAGTGTAGTCATTGCACCTCTCTTATGGTGGGATTAGTTCGACAAGGTTATGCCTGTGACGGTGAGTCAGTTAAGCTTTTTATATTTTCAGCAAGTCCCTGAAAAAATAATCCCAAAACACTAATATATTTTAAGGCAACCATTTCTTTGGGGAGGGAATGAAAGAGGGGTGGCTGCCACTGAATGGTTCTCCTTTCTTTTGCATCATCATTAAACTTCTAAAGTCAAAGAATTAATATAAGCCTTCATGGTTCCCTTTCATATTACTAATTAATTCTGTTACCTTTAGTGCTGTTACAGTGTGAGTTGGAGGGGGGCAAGGTGGGACTGTTTCTGTAGTGGAGAAAACTGTGGGAATGCTCTGGTAACATGGATCTGAGGCTGTCTGCTCTGTGCTATTGTGATCATAAACCCTGTACACTGGGAGGACTATTTGCTAGGTTTTTTGGCCTGTAGCCTGTCTTGCTGTCTGTTAGTTTTATTTAAAATGCTTCCTCTAATGCTTGTGTCACTATTGAATTCCATGTTTTGAGTATATAGAGGTATTTTTATTTGATAGTACTTACCCGTATTTTGATTAGACACATGAACTCAGCAAGTAGTCCACAAATCTGCTGAAGAGACTACAGTATAAATAACCTTTATTTCTGTGCCCAGCTTAGTTCTTCCTAGTGGCACCCTCTCCACTGACACTTTGAGTATCATATTCAGATTGCCTCATCTGCCCTTCAGGGCTTTTTTCCTGGCAGATCTTCTGGTGGGATTCTTCCCCAGGAGCACCTGTCGCTCTGCCAGCACCTGCCCTCGGGCTGCCTTTTGTCTCCTGTTGCTGACAGTTCTGAATTCTTGTTTTGCATCTCTTCCTGCAAGAATAGAGATGACTCCAGTAGAACAAAACTTTGCCGTGTTCTGCTCCCAATCACTTGCTTTTCCCAGTTCCTTGTCTTTTTAATGCTGGAGACAACGGTAAAACACAGTTGCACTTCCAGAGGCCTGTAGAACTGGCTATATCCTGTGGATTTTCCCTATTCTGCAACTGGTGTGCCTTGGTATGCACACTCCCAAATAATTATGATGCCTCCTGAAAGAACTGAATTGATTATCTCATCTTGGGGAGCTCCTGCAGTACTTCGAGTGCATGAGTTTTTGGTAACCCCTGTCTTCCTGGGAGCAGGCTGTAGCTCAAAAGAGCGAGCCAGGCAGCCTGCTGTGGGGTGCCCTCTCTTCCTGGCTGTTCCCTTACTTATGGTGAGAAGGGGCTTTGTAGCTCAGTCAGTGGCTCCAGCAGAAGCAGGCTGTTTCCAGGTCTCCTGGAATCCTTCGACCCTTTGTAATTACGGGACTAGATGCACATAAGGTATCTGCCAGATGCCCACTTCCAACAGTATGGTTGGGAGGGTGCACCGGATAGATCACAGCGCTGTGCCACTCTCCTGCTGCCTTCCCAAACCTACTGGTAGAAACAGGGTAGCTGGGACAAACCAGGCAGTCTCTGTGGAAAGATCTGACCTATAACTGTGGGTCAGATGCCTCGATAGGACATGTTAATTCATCCCACAGTCCTTGTAGTCTGTCTCGTGAAGTGGCATACGTTGAGTTTCTTTCTGTGTGAAGTACTCTATAGACAAGCGACCTAGAGACCTCTGTCCCTTGTTGGTGCAGCACAAAGTGGTGTAAATGGTAAGAAAGGATACAACTATTACTGTGGATGTTTGCTCCTTATTTGAACTCTGAGAGATAAATACATGCCCCCTTCCCCATGCAGTGCTTCAGTCCTTGTCTCCTGGTTTCTACTGTTATGCTTCAAGTCTATTGCCTGTGTTTAATTAGTATAACCCTTTCTGTTTTTTGGTCAGTTTAGTTTTACTTTGTCTTTGCAGTATTCTTGTATACTTGGATCAAATTAAACACCTTCTATATTTATCTTGTCTCCTATCACTGCCCCATAATTTTTATTTCTCCTTTATTAATACCCTTTCAGAGTGGGTTAGCTGCCGCTTAACACCAGTAAGTCTGACCAAGTCCTTTTCCTTCTGGAAAATGATTTCATGATTTGCCTTGAAATGTGGACTCAGTTCCTGCCCCTTATGGAAGTAATAGGCTTAAAAGAGAAAATAGAAGCACTTTGAAGAGTCTGATGTAATATCTAGGTGTGTTCACTCCTTTAGCATAGTGGGCTATCACAATGTTTGACTGCCAGTTTCAGTGTAATTAATTAATTTGCTGAGCTTAAGGGTAGGGTAGACTACGTTAATCTCATGTTATGATTGACTCATACATGCATTTCACTGTGAATTTTCTCTTTTGTACTTAGTGTGTTCATTTGCATGCCATGTTTCCTGCAAGGATAGTGCACCTCAGGTCTGCCCCATACCCCCTGAGCAAGCCAAAAGGCCTCTTGGAGTAGATGTGCAAAGAGGAATAGGAACCGCCTATAAAGGTTATGTCAAGGTAATAGTCTTTTGTTCTTGGATAAGAGAAGAATACTAAACTTCACTTACAGCTATGCAGCTTGGAACCTCTAAGTATGTTTAAACAGATCTCTTAAATTGTGCTAGTGCCTGAAGCTTTGTGTGCCATTTCTGTAACTTCTTTAACCTTTTTTGCTTTGGATGTGGGATAAATGGTTGGTTTTACTACAGGAGCTAGGGGTTGGTAGATTAGTAGCTACAATGTTCATAAGCAGCGGTGGGACTGGGGGGAAGCATGTTTTAAAGAAGAGTTTCTGTCAGTGTTGATGTAAGCATAATGTAAAAGGTAAACTGTCCTACCATTGTGGCATTTGTGGCATATACAAGCCCCATTGTTTGTCCTAATGGTACCTAATATATTTATTAAACTGTATCAAGTAATGGTTGAACTTAAGGGAAGAAAAATAATTGCTTGATTACTTGACATTTTTCACTCCGTTTTGAAGGGCAAGTAGAACGTGTTCTAATTCTGATGATCCTAAATATAAGCTTTTCTAAATGTCCTTGCTTTCTGTGTCTACTACATGTGCTTACATTTAATAAGCAATCAGTTATTTATTCACAGGTCCCAAAGCCTACAGGAGTTAAGAAGGGGTGGCAGAGGGCTTATGCAGTTGTCTGTGACTGTAAGCTGTTCTTATATGATGTGCCTGAAGGGAAATCCACCCAACCTGGAGTTGTTGCAAGTCAGGTCTTGGATCTCAGGTTTGTATTATTACGACAAAGTAGAAAACCTCTGTATTTTTTTCTAACAGGAATATTTATTTATAGTACACAAGAAACTTTAAGATCATGGGAGCTCTGGTCTGAGAAAACCCATGTGTTCTGTACGCAGACTGCGTAAGCTGAAAGAGTTGGCTCAACAAGAAATCACTCATACTACAGTCACTAATATTTACACTATTAGCATGCTTCTTCCTAGAGTTCCTTATGCACACGTGGAAAACAAATAAAATAGACTTTGGTAGATAATTTTTTCTCCTGCATTCTGACCTCACCATTGAGTCACAGATCATCCCATAGCCAGTAATTTCAGGAACATTAGAAAAACTGAAATGGTCTTCAGAAAAACACCAACTAATTTACAATGGAAGTGGCTCTGACCCTGCCTTCTCACGGGAGTTATTTTTTGATAGGGAACGACTGAACACTGTCTACAAAAGATCTGGAGCTTACATTGATCAGAGTAACCAGGAAGGTTTTTTATTTCAAATTGTGGGAATATCAAGAAAGTGTAATACCTTTTAATGTTACAGCATCTTTTATCTATGTTGAATATAAAGTTTGCATTCACAAGCACCTGGATTTTTTTTTTCCAGACAGTACTATGGGGTTGTACTGGTACTGCTGTTCTCACATTTATTCTGAGAGCTGTCAGTGTCAGCTCTCTGACATGCTGGCAGTGGGAGCAGAGGCACGGAAGTATTGCAGATAACAGCATTCACATCGGTACATTGTTTGAAGCAGCTCAGCCAGATACGATACCAACTTGTCCCATGTTTTATCTGCTTATTGTAGCTGCCTCTTTGAGTCTGTCTTCTGAGGATTCTTAGATGTTTTAATAGACATTAACCACCACAGCTCTAAATTCTAGTATGGGCGAGTTCCAGGCATTACTGTCATCTTTGCACTAAAATTGGCAATTATGGTGATCAACTTGGTCAAATTCAGTTTAAAAAGGCCTGTCTAGACAAGCCCTCTGGGGTGGAGCACTCTGAAATGCAAAAGTTGTTCTGATGTCTGTTTATTTTAATGTAATAGAGAATAAAATCCAGCTGTTTTGAAAACCCTTATTTGAATCCCACAAACTATAATTATGTTGCCAAGAGCTTTTTATGTGATTTTTCTTTTTTTCCAAAGGCCCCTCTCTTGCTACACATTGAGGTATGAATTATTCATTTATAATGTGTCTGCTGGGCTGGAAGAGCAATATTCTTGCTGCTAACTGTAGAATAGGTGTGGTTGGTAAACAAAAACTACATAAAGCCACCCCACTTAACTTCAGGTGGACTGAGTTTCACGTATTAAATGCTGTAGAAATGTAACTAAAGCTTGTGAGTTGTTTGGGTCAGGGATGGTTAGAGCATAACAAAGCAGTGATTACAGTTGTGACCTCTGTGTGGTGTTAGGAGATTGCAGCCTATTGAAACAGTTGGTCAATTAGATTTTGCTGAATAATGTTAGTGTGTGCATGTATGTGATTCTCTTGCTCTCTTTCTTACTAGAGATGAAGATTTTTGTGTGAGCTCTGTCCTAGCATCGGATGTAATACACGCAACTCGTAAAGACATCCCTTGTATATTCAGGGTATGGCTACCAATTTACTTTTAAAGAAAATACAACTTAAACACTAGTGTTTTGTTTTGATACTGAAGTAAGTTATCCATGTTCAATGTTTATCAAGCTATGAAGTATAAGAATTTACAAGAGGTGGTGAAATATGTTGGAGAACAATATGATGCTCCTCTTAGAACTGAATTGTAAAAAACAAAGTTCTACGTCTTTTGCTGCTTCTTTGTAGACAAAGTTTGGCTTTTTTTATTCTCTTGATTATAATTAAGTATATTTTTTGTCTCCTCTTCCATTGGTGTTACCAGGACCTGGTTTTTCTTTCTTAGCTTTGGGAGGACCCTTGTTTAAGGGACTGGTGCTGTAACAGAGTAGGCGAAGCTGGGTTCTGCTCACTGATTCTTTTTTCCATGTATTGACTTGTATAAAAAAAACCCACAACATTTGATATTTGTTTTCCTTAATTTCATATTTAAGTATAACAGACAAAAATTAAAATAAAAGAAAATAATTAGCTTAGTTATAATATCTTCTTTGTATGTTGTATCTGAAGGCTGTATTTAGTTTTTAACACAGGTTCTTTCTTAGGTTTTGTGTGAATTATATTTAAATTGGAATTTTAAAATATGGAGAAAGGTGTGGTGGTAGCCAACATCTATAATCCCTTGCATTTGAATTCAGAATCTCAGTTTTAGTGTGATCATCAGTCATACAGAATCAAATCGGTGAAACATGGAAGCCAAAGAGCTGGCAGTCATATGCAGTCCCAATCATTTGGTCCTTTAGATTTTTACTTAGAAAATGTCTTGGCTACTTAAATGCTTCTGTGGCTTTCCTTTTCCTCATTTTTGTAGAAATATTTCCGGAAGCATATTTTCATCCTTCAGTTTACTACTACTTTTACCTTGGTTTTCCTCTTACTTGTTTCTAATTTTTTTCTTTTTTATTCCCATCTGCCTGCTCTTATTCTCAAATTAGCAAATGTGGAATACTATGGGAAAGGACTTCTGAGGAGAGAAAATGAGCTATGCAGAATGGTGGTTGATTCGTTTAAGGATGAGGCATCCATACAGTTTAGCCTGCCTGACTTGCTGCTCTAATTTCTGCCCACAGTTTTTAACTGATAAGAGTATCTAAAAAAAAAAAAGAAAAAAAAAACCAACCAAAAAAACCCCTTTTATCAGGTATCCCCATGTAAAAATACTTCTGTGGATAGACATAACAAAATGTCTGCACAGTTTGATGAGATTATCCCCTGCTAAAATGATCTGACGAATTAGCTGGAAGCCTGGTTGGTGAGTATATCCATCTAGAGACACTGTTGACAGGGACAAGAGGAAGCCGCCAAAGTCCACCTCTTTTCTTAGTTTTATGTACTCCTTCAAAAGAAGGAATTTCTGAAACTGGAAACCAGTAATATCTGATGCATTGAGTCTGTTTTCTCAATTTCATTTAATCCTAGATTTGCATCTTGCTGACATAATTGACATAGAGTAGCTTCTGTGCAACAGTTAAAACTGTTACTTTACATCACCTCTGTAAAAATGTGGTCCTTCTTTCTTATGTATTATTTCGCATAACACGTGATGATATTGGTGGCCCACCAAAGAGAGATTTTCATTTCTTTTGGATCTTCCGCCAGAAAAAAGCAATATCAGAATGCTGCCAGACACTAAAATATTGCAACCTCTGACCCTCCATGAAATCAAGAAGAGGAAGAACTTATCTCAGACTCCAACATCTCTCCTTGGTAACCAGTTTTTAAAGCTGGATGCCATCCTTGCATCCAGACGCTGCAATCTAAGTGCTGCCATCGATACATTTTTAATAATAATGTGAGAGTGTCTGTAGTGGAGTCCTTCCATAGCTTAGCAGTTGGAGTTAAGAAGCCTTGAATTTCATATCAGATACTGGATTTTTGTGTGATGAATAATTATATATATATATATATGTGTGTGTGTATATACATACGTGTATATATATATATATAAAATGACCAGCTCTCCCATTTTTTTCCACATTTAACTGCATGTAAGATGCCACCTTCAAAAGACTGAGCAGTAATACATGGTAGTGCTTCAAAGGGAAGACCATAGCTGAAGTCTGGTTTGGTTTGGTTGTCAAATTTAGAAGTATTATCCATTATGCCTCTATCCATCTTTAAAATGTTAATGCTTAGTTACAGTTTAGACGTGAGCAAAGCTTGATGCAGAGTAATAAGAGCTATGAGCAACTGCAAACTACTCAGTTCTTTTCCTGCTGCTTTTCACTGTTGTCTTACTTCTGGAGTTCTGTCTTTGACATCTTATTGTCCCAAGTTTACTTTCAGATATATTCTATCTTTTAAGATGAATATTATTACTTAATTCACTCTTTCAGTGTATGTTGCATAACTGCATCATCTATTATTTATGATGATTTTCTCATCAAGGCATATAAGCTGAAGGTGTGTTATTCCGTATTGCCACCTTCAGTTTTGCACTTTTGCACCTTTTGCTGCTTTTTTTCTGTTTAACTATTGTTATTCTAATAGTGTGTTTTGAGGGCTGATACTGGCTGGTGACCTGTTTGTCTGTGACTGAAAGCATAGTTCCCATGATCTCACAAAACCTTTTGTATCTTTATACAGGACACAAACCTAATATTAAGAAATTAGTTAGTGCATACTTTGGGTGACAGGAAGTTCCTGAATAATTTTCCTATTCAGAGTACATTCTACTTTGATATCTATAGGATGATTTACCCAAAAATTTAGTGAAGCCGTAGTGATTTTCTTTTTAACACGAGGAAGTGGGGCAGTACAGTGCTTCAGTCTCAAATCATTGCTTTTCTCCAGGGCTTTTAATGCAGATATGATGTGCTCTTCCCCCTGGACAAATATTGTGAAAATTAAGTAGCAAAATCAGAATCTGGAAATGATCATAGCAATACCATTGAGTTTAAATGCATCTGATTTGGAAAGCATGTGTGTCATTTTGAATGAGCTATTAAAAGATGGGGGGAGGGGAGGGAACAGGACAAATTATGGCATGTTATTGAAATTCCAGTTCAGAGCAGGAAGGAGCCTTTTACTGCCATGTATTGCTTATTGTAGGAAAGGAATGTAGCGTTCCTTGCCCATATTTTAGGATTCAGAATGACTGAGCAAGACTGAGTATTTTCAAACAAAACTGCTGTGGCTTGTGTGGGGTGTTTTTGAAGCACTGTGGTCATATTAGCTGTGTGCGATGTTGCATACCTCTCAGGTACATCATCACATTGTTATGAAAAACTGTATTTTACTACCACAGTTCTGTGAAGTATATAGTACTGACAAAAAGGGCCTTTATTTTCTTAGTAATTTCACTTTCTCTGTCTGTTAAAAGGTGACAGCTTCTCTCTTAGGTTTGCCTTCAAAGTCTTGTTCTCTACTGATCCTGACGGAAAATGAGAATGAGAAGAGAAAGTGGGTTGGAATCCTGGAAGGGTTGCAGTCTATCCTGCACAAAAACAGACTGAAAAACCAGGTTGTGCATATTCCACAAGAAGCCTATGACAGTACACTGCCTCTTATTAAAGCAAGTTTAGCTGCTGCTATTGTAGGTATGTTTGGTTTAACTTTTTGAAGTGTGTGAGGGTTGGAGCTTTTAGTTGGGCTTCTGTAATGAGAGCACTGACACCTTGAAATAAATTTCTCAGCTGAATTTCTTTATAGGAATTTAATAATGGGGGGAAGTGCTAATCTTGCATTGATATTCAGATTTCTTCATCTACTTGGAGTAAATGATACTGTTTAGTTGTTTAACAGATGGTTTTAGCAATACTTTATATAGCATGCTTTTGACAGACTGCATGAACTTAAGCAAAATTGATTTGGTGTTGAAAATCTGTTTGTCCAGAAATGTAAAACAGACTGTTTGCTTTGAACAGCTGGAAAAATGTGAGATTAAGTGTAGCTGAATTAATCGCCTTTTTTTTTTCCTTCCTGATTTAGATCGAGATAGAATAGCAATTGGTTCAGAAGAAGGACTGTATGTGATAGAGGTGACCCGTGACGGTAAGTTAGGCCATAATGCATGCAGTAATTACATATGGAATAATGAGCTCCATAACTTTTAGTGCTGTTACAACATAGGTTACACAACAACCGCCCTTCACGTATAGTAAGTATTAAGCACTCACTTAACTGATGAGAAGGAAAAGTGAATGTGAGGTATAAGCACTAATTTGGTCGTTATCATTACATTCAGTTGACTGGCTGAAATTAAAGGGATGAGTTACTGGGCATATTCTGACACAATCTCACCTTAACTGTGTTCCCATAGCAGGTAACAAAACGCTTCAGCACACAGAACATGCACAGCACACACAGGAGCAGTTGATGCACAATCAATTACCAGGCACTTACGAAATAGAACCTGAGTGAGAAAAACTTGATGTGGAAACAGACTTATTCCAACCTGCATCATCAGAGGACTTAAACTGACACATATTAGAAGTTAGACAGCTAGTGCAATAAGCACAAGCATTTGTAGACTTTTCATTAAAGCCACCATGTATCATTGTTTCTTCCAGAAACTTGACAGCCGTTCACGTTCTGTTTCAAACCAATAATGGCCAAAGCAAATGCCTTGCTTGTCCCTTTCCATTATCTCTTTATTTCCCTGACCCTATGCTTCTTCCTGAACCTGCTTTTTCCTTCCTGTTCTCGATGCACTCTGCCCTCTGCTTTGGGAAAAATGGCATCAGATTAGCCTGTTCTTCATGAAGACTTAGCATGTGCATTCCAGAAATTCACAGAGTGTGCTTCGGGTACCACAGCGAAGTGTATGCTGCACAGTCACTGGGGAGCACAGGCATATCCCTCTGTCATTGAATTCTTAGGCATCGCAGCTAGGGAGTAAGGGATTAATTTTTCCCTTTAACCTGATATACTGAGCACAAATACAGATAGCAATGGGAGACATGCCTTGGTATGGTGGGGAGAGCACGGAGACCAAAAGAACTACTAGCACATGAGCATGGGGATTGTTTGGGGTCAATCCATACATACAAAATGCAATTTTAAACATTTTTTTTACAGAAGTTAAGTAATATATTTTCAAGAAGCAATGCAGATTTAGGACACAGTAATCTACTACTATTTATCTCTTCCAAGTTATTTCTTTCTCTCTGACTTTAAAAGCACCAAACATACCTTGTGAAATTCATACTTTCTTATAACTCTTTAGGCACTCTAAATTTAGACAACATTCTAAATCCATACTTTCTGTGGTGTAAGAGCTAACAGCCATGGCTGTCTGATAGGATTGTTTCTAACAAAAGACCTAATGCTTTCTTCACCTTTTTTTCACTTTGTTTATAAAGTCTGAGCTTAGGTTCTTCTGGTGTCTTTTAACTATCTAGAAGTTGAGGATATTGAAGTCAGTGATACAGATTTGTAAAATTAAAAGGTGCCTTTTCCAGTCTGGAAAAATCACTGAGACACTCCTGAAATATCCTTTTGACTGTTTTTAGTCATTGTCATTCAAATTTCAAAAAGGATACTTCTTTAAATATAGCTTTGGAAGAATTTTAATTTCCTTTTTCAAGGCAATCTAGTTTGTAGCTATTTGACAGTTGGATTGCAGTCATGCTAAACTTGCATTTCAGTGTCACGTAAAGCAGTGAGTACAGGTTCTGAAAGACTTGATGTTCAAAATCAAATGAAGTTAGGGATGTGGTTTTGGGGCAGAAAGCAAAACGTTATTGCTTCCGTTTGCTTAGAATAAGCCATTGTCCAGTTCCAGGAGAAACTGCTTTATACATGGAGAAAACAGATTTTTTAAATTCTTTTTGGCAGTAATAAATGCCATTCCTTTGAGTAAACTTCCAGTGGTCATCATTCTGTAAGTACTTAGATATAAACGTAACTATAGATGCAGATAATTCCAAAGATTCCAGTACAGCTTCTTGCATAAAAGAAAATCGTACATTTAATTTGAAAGGTCATTTCATAAAGGAACAATTATCTGTATCACTGTGTCATATGTAAATGTGAGAATGAATTGTAAGTTTTGGTTTTAAGTTAAAAGATGTTTTGCAGGAGTTTTCTGTGTCCAGTTCCTATGTGTTAATAACATTTTTATAAATTGTAATTTCTTTTTCATTTTATGGCAGTTGTAATTTTCAGTGTTAATTAACTGCCAGCTGCTAATATCAAAGGTCTTCGGTCAGAATATCACTTAGTTCTTGACAAATAGTGTAAACTGTAAACTGGAGTTAGAGCTGGGGGGGGGGAAATAATCTTGGTGGCAAAGTTCCAACAGCTGGTTATTTCATAGAATGTTTCTTCAGACATATCATCTATTTGTGCAAGTGGGAGGATGCCACAAAAGCTTTGTGATTTAAACAGCCAAAGTCTTGTTACAGAATTTACAGAATTTGGTAACTTGGCAAAGTTACTCAACTGTTACTGAAAAAAATGCATATAAATTCCAGTTAATATTTCTTTTTTATTATTATTATTATCATTCACAGATATTTTGAACGCTAACAGAAAAATGAAAGTAACATTTTTATATAATTAGCTTATGCGTATTAGGTTTCCTAGTTTGGAATCGCTTAGTCTCTTCTACCTGTAACCCATGAAATGCTCACTGCTTTCTTGAAAGTGCCTGTATACCCACAATCCCAAAAGCAGAACACATTGTACATAACCCCCTTAGCTGCCTCTAACTCAGTTTTAAAAAACACTTCAAACAGTGAAACTAGTTTCTGTGGGCAGCCTAACTAGTCCTTACTGTGAGAAGGCTTTTCCTGGTGCCTATCCTAAACATCTTTTCCTGCAGCTTAAGCCCATTTCTTCTTATCCTTTTCCCATCTCACACAGCTTTTTTTACCTTTCCATATAGGTGCTTAACACCCACTTACTGTACTGCTTTTGTATTAGGCTGAGACATTTGCTGGCAGTACAGAAATTTGTATCCTCCATTATCAGCATTAAATACTTCCTATTTCTTTTCTTTGTGTTTTGCTAATTTGGTCTTCCTCCATAGTTTACTGAAGATACCGATACTTTCCTGAAGGTGGGACCCAGTTCAGAAGATAGAGAGCATCTTGCAGTGTATAGATAGTACAGATGACACTATATAAAAAAACTCTCCATTTATCCCAGATGTTAAGCAGCCTTTTTCTGTCGAGTTGCTGAGACTTTGTATCCTGTAACTCAATAGAGTCACAGGAATGCTTTGTTTCCTCATTTGTTCTAAGAGTTAATAACAGAGCATCAAACATGTAATAAGTGCTCTTTCTTATCTGGTGTCTGTGTTTAGATTCATTTTCAGACATCAGTATGTGACGCTGCAATGTTTCCAGGCCTGATGGTTTTCTTGTTTAACTTACGGCAGCTCTTGTTTCCTTTGCAGTGATAGTCCGAGCTGCTGACTGCAAGAAGGTGTACCAGATAGAGCTTGCTCCCAAAGAGAAAATTATCATCCTCATCTGTGGTCGGAACCATCATGTTCATCTTTACCCCTGGGCCTCTCTGGATGGGTCAGAAGGAAACTTTGACATTAAGCTTGCAGAAACTAAAGGCTGCCAATTGATTACAACTGGAACACTAAAGAAGAGTTCTTCAACTTGTTTGTTTGTGGCTGTTAAACGACAAGTTTTTTGCTATGAAATTCACAGAACTAAACCTTTCCACAAAAAATTCAGTGAAATTCAGGCTCCAGGAACTGTACAGTGGATGACAGTGTTCAAGGACAAGCTCTGTGTTGGCTACCAGTCTGGGTTCTCTCTGTTGACCATCCAGGGAGATGGACAATCTATAAACCTGGTAAATCCTAATGACCCCTCGCTTATCTTCCTCTCACAGCAGTCTTTTGATGCCCTTTGTGCTGTGGAGCTCAGTAATGAGGAATACCTGCTTTGCTTCAGCCATATGGGAGTGTACGTCGATTCGCAAGGTCGAAGGTCACGCATGCAGGAACTAATGTGGCCTGCAACTCCTGTTGCCTGTAGTATGTATATGTTTTTCTGTTGCCATATCCCTGTTGCTGCTTTACTTGTCTTGAAATAATCAGCATTGTATTCTATTTTGCTTTGGTTTGTCTTTCAATCCCTACAATTGAAGTTTTGATGAGTTAACAGGATACATAGTTCTTCCTAATGGTAGTTTTGGACTTTGTGATCTCCTGGACTGAGATCCTGGATGCTGCAAGAAGAGAAGCTCTGTCTTGTTACAGGACACAGAAGAACAAAAAATGGAATGCAAAACAACTTTTACAGAGAGTAGTCCTGGAGGCAGGACAGTGCAAGACTACTGGTCTGTGAAATTCTGTGAAGATTTTTGCTCCCCTAGAGAGTGTAAATGTCTAGGTGTCTGTAGGATGTCCTCTGTGTCCTATACTCAAAGTACAATAGAAGGTTGAAGAACAACTCTAAAGGTTCATGAAGATCACAAAATAAGCAGTAAAAATTTTGGGTTTGGTAGAACTGGTAGCACTTTTTCTCCTTTTGGTTTTGTTTTTAGGGGGAGAATTTCCAAAAATAATATAGGCAGGTGGAGGGTAATTTTTCAACCACTCTTTTCATTTCAGGAGCATTGACTTAGCAGCTAGTTAAGACAGAAGCACATGCAGAGCATTTTTCAGTATTTGGTAGTCAAAGGCAGTTTGTGATAAAACTGGGATTTCTATTTGGAGCTCAAATAGCAATTTAAATGTTTTGAATGATTGAAAGCAAGAAGTAGCTTTTTGTTTGAATAGTACAGCAAGCAGTCAGGCGCATGCTGGTTTGATCAGGTCAGGCCCTGATAGCAGTTTGTTTAATTTTAATTGTCTTGAACTGAGATTGTTTGTTTTTTTTTTACTTTGACCTAATTCTGTCCAGAATTCCAAAGCAAAGGCCCAAGGAAACAATGTAGTTGCAAATTTACTATAAAACACCGTTAGCCAAAGCTAATGTTTCCTTTTCCTTTATCAGCTTTACAGTTTTTTGCATTTCAGCAAACTAGACTTGCTAGTTAATGGTTTTGTTTTATTACCAGCTGTTCTTACTGTAAACTGTTGTACAGCATCCTTGTGTGTGCAGTCCTGAGTGGTGTTAGCCTGGGGCTGTTTTTGTAGAAGGAGCAACGTTTGCTGCTGCCAAAGGAAACTGGATTACTTCCCTTTTCATTAGCCTGGTCCTCCTTCCTCAGTCCTGGTGTCTGCCACTAGTGTTGTAGGCTTTTTTTTAACTGCCCCATCAGGAGCTAGTCAAAGTGGAAATGGTTTCTCCCCCTGGTGCAGTTTCTGCTGTGGTAAAGGACCATGTCATAGAGAAGTGTTAGGATATGTGGAGAAATTGTCTCTAGGACGGTCAGTCCCTCATGCTAGGAGAGGCCGAGGTCTGCGCTAGCGCAGTCAGCTCCGTTACCTCGGGTGGCCTGTCCAGGTTGCAGTTAAACCAGCTTCACGTGCTGGTTCTGTGCGGAGTCAGTGCAGGCGTTGTGGGACTGCCTAACTTGAGCGCAGTGCAAAGACTGGGAGCCAGCAGGTCTCCAAGCTGTAGCATGAGCAAGCCCAGTGCAGACACTATCATATGTCTCTGGGAACCAGCTGAGATCTGTTCCAGCTTATCAGCTCTGACTGGTAAGTGCTGGCCTTGGCTACCAGCTGGCCAGGCGGAAGCAGTTGGTGTTTCTTTCTGATGCTCAGTGGTCTCCCTTGATTTGGACATCCAAGCCAACTGTGACCCCATCTAATAACTACTTGACCATACATAATTTCTGGGATACATACTTATGACGGCTGTCCAAGGCTTTCTGTGAACAAATGAAAAAAATGGCACAGCAACCTTATTTCAATTCTTCTAAGGAGATACTGTGATGTATTTTTAGTGTCCTACTAGGTAATTTTTCTTTTGTTTGTTGAAGCAGCTCTTTTCCCTGTTAGCTCCCATAAATTTCTAGTAACCGCTTTTTACATCAGGACACAGTCTTTACACGAGCAGATGCATGTTGATATGAGGCTCTAGGGATCTCTGCTTTTCATTTGACCTAAAATAAACTTGTCTGCCTTTTACGTTTTTTTAAAAAAAGAGAAAATGGGTTGTGGGCTTTACACATTGTGACATTTTCCTGGTTAACCTGATAAAAGTAACTTGCACACTGATATCTAAATCTAGATAATTGTTAGCAAAAGAGGAAGGAAATTGAGAACAGATCCACATCATGACTTCATGACCCACCTCACAGATGGTGGCCCTCTTTTCCCGTGCACAGAGCAGATGTATAGTTAGTTTGCTGCTTCCGAAATGAAGTAATCTGCATCTGTAGAAAAGATAGCTGCTCGGTTCCTACCAAGTATCAAATTCGTATGCATCTGAAAACTTTATTGCAATTTCATGAAATCATAATATGAAGTTTAAAAATACTGAAAGGGTCAAACTTAAATCTTTCCATGATGCTGGCAGTTGTTAGCAAATCTATTATCACAAAAATACCTGTTTGAAAGTGGGGCTGGGAAAAAGTGTTTTAAAATATGCCTTGCACATAGTGGAAAGCTTTTAACTATTGAAATGTGCTCAAATATGTGTCAGTTCTGGACTTCCTGAAACCACATTAGGGTTTTCTGTTTGTTTTTAATCTATGCAGGTTGCAATTCTTCATATGTAACAGTATATAGTGAGTATGGTGTTGATGTTTTTGATGTCAACACTATGGAATGGGTCCAGACTATTGGTCTGCGAAGGGTAAGTAATTCTCTTTAAACATAGATCTTCATTGGGTTAATTCCAAATTAGATATTTCTTCACAGTGTATGTTAGGCTTGAGTTAATTCTCTGTCTCCTTCCTCAAAACAGATCAGACCATTAAACATGGACGGCACGCTGAATCTCCTCAACTGCGAGCCACCAAGACTAATATATTTCAAGAACAAGTTTGCAGGTGAGTGCTGCCCAAGGGGAGAAATGGGAAAATTATACAAAGCTGAGTAATTTTAAGTCACGTTACCTTTGCATGAGGTGAAACTTGTATTGGATGCGTCTGGGTCAAGGTGTACCTATGTATGTGAAATTGTGTTGTGATATTACAGCAGGAGCTGTCCTCAGCGTGCCAGAAACATCTGACAATAGCAAGAAGCAAATGCTTCGGACTAGGAGCAAAAGAAGATTTGTATTTAAGGTTCCTGAGGAAGAGCGATTGCAACAAAGGCGGTAAGAATTTAATCGTGGTGTGTAACTTACTATACATGATAACATGCAGACTGGGAATGCTAATAGTAAAAACCACTCTGTTCTTTTAGGGAAATGCTTAGAGACCCTGAGCTAAGGTCAAAGATGATTTCTAACCCAACGAATTTCAACCACGTGGCTCATATGGGACCAGGAGATGGAATGCAGGTTCTCATGGACCTCCCACTGGTAAAATACATTTAAAAGGGAGGGAGGTGTATGTGCCTTTATTCTTGCTCAAAAAACTGTGAAGATGAGCAATAAGAAGCTCAAGTATTATCTCTGTACCAGATTTTTCTTTTAATCATTTTGAGAAAGGTGGACCTTCATGATGAGCAATGCTTGTAAATCCTGTGCAAGGAAATACTGTTAGCTGACTTATGAGACTGAAAGAGATAGATATCACTGCCAGGAGCTTGTTAGTAGTTTGTAAATAATCAGTCTCTCCTCCTTCCTTTTCCTTGTTTGACTTCTTAAAATAACAGAATGAATTTCCTTCGTCCTCATCCTCTCAACATTCTGCTCTGATATCACCTCCAACAGGCTTTGAGCATGTCTATCACATGAGCCGTATCTCTGCTGAAATCTTTTTCCAGAGTGACCATTCCTCACTGCAAGGCTCCCCTCTGCTTTCTTCCTCTTCCTGTCCCTCCTCTGCTTCCCTAGCAAGGGTAGGAGTAGCTACAAACTGTTAGGAACTGGAATGGTGTGCTTGTGGCACTTTGCTAATTCTAGAGCAAAAACAAGGGGGGGAAAAACTGATGCTGTGGAGGTAATTAAAATGCATGTAAGTTGCAGTGCTTTATAGGCATTATTTTTATTTTGTATTTAACAAACGCAGCATTTGGTGAGCTATTAGTGTTAAATCCATGAGAGGAAGGTGCAAAGGTACACTTTTATGATCTATACCCTCTGTTTATAGCTGCTAGTCAGGCTTTCTCTTGTCCTTCTCAGCTAGCGTATATGAGGGTAATGCATTTGTCCTTTCAGCAGGAGGAGGAAGGAAAGCAGAACTGTTGGTACAGTCCCTGCCCCTTTAATAGAGGGTTTGCTGGCTGACAGGTTCCAGTGGCTGCTATGGGGCTTAGTTCTTTCTCTGTCTTTCTCAGGGTTTGTGTCTGTTACTGAAAATATGTGGATGTGGTCAAGTAAGTTCAGTTTTTCTACCAACACTGGGTTGTAATAGCTTCAAAAGCACAGTAAAGTTTTCATGAGTAACAGCTCCTAGTAGGATAGCTTTTGTTGCTGGCTAACAAGGTCTTTCATTTCAACTATAGAGTGTCCTACCTCCTGCACAGGATGAAAAACCATGTCCATCTACAGCTAATGTCTCACGGCAGCAGCAGCAGAGGAACAAAACCTATATTTCATGGCCCTCGTCAAGTAAGGCTGGACGCAAGCTTGTCACTTCTGAGCTGTAATTTATGGTTTCAACAGGAGGTGTAAACCTGCCTTTTGGTTTTTTTCCTTCTTCCTCTCCAGGTGGCAGTGATGTGGGAGGAGCCATGCCTTCCCGAAGTATGTCTGATCCTGACCAGGAGTTCGACAAAGAGGTAAAGTAGCTGTTATTAAATGGAGACTGATGCTATCCTGTTGCTGTAGATTTGTTTTCTTTTTCCAATAAATTAAATTTCTGAGGAAATACTTCATAAAGACTGAGTTCTTTATGGAGATGTTTTCCTTCCACAAATGTTTTCTCCAGTCTGTAATATATGATTGCAAGTTAGATGTGCCAGCACAAAAGCAAAGCTGTGAAAAGATCTTTTTATGGTGGTATTTTAAGAAGTATTATGTCTTGGATTAAGCTTTGTAGGCAAGGGAAATTTGACTAATTGATGAAATGTCCTCAAAGCTCCTAAAAATGTTCTCTAGGCTATTAGCATAGAATAGCAAAGTAATACAACTAGTTAAGTAATTTTCTGTGCTGCCTTAAGGAAGACACTTCATCATGTAACTTGAGAAGGAATTATATTTTAAAAAAACATAGAACTGTTTATAACAGGAGTAAAAGTATACGCCAGTAGTCACCAGATTGAAAATGTCTTGGCTGTACAAAACTGGCGTCCCTGAATCTAAGGAGAGAAGATGTATGAGTTCTGTTTCCTTGCTTTATCGTGGGTATAGCTTCTTCCAAGCTTTGCTCAAGCACTGCCTGTGCAAGGAAAGTGTTAGGAATTATTCCTGGGAGGCAAATTCCTAGATCAAGGTCTTTGCCTCTGTTGAGCACTTTTTGGTACCCAACTACAGGCCCATAAAATGTTCTGGATTTTGCAGGGTGCTTTTCTGAAACCAGACCTCTGCAGGATGCCTTAGGACACCGCAAGTCAAAGCGTGTGCTCAGAGTTCTGATCACAGCCATGCTCCCATTTCCTTTATCACCTTTAGTAAGCCATTAAAAGCATGTGAAAATAGGGGTCTGTAAACACAGCAGGTTTTGAAACTGCCTGGATTTTCAAAGGTGCTGATGATAGTCTATGTCATTCGAGTTAGTTATCGTACAGCATCCCTCTCAAATTCCGTTACATTCCATGGTCTAATAATTGCTGTTTGTAGGCACAAGTAATGGTGCATTCTAAGGTTTTTACAATAGTATTTTCTTTTTTGATAGGTCTTACAATTTCTTACGACTTCTTGAATTAAAACAAAAAGTAGTTTGAAACTCGAAAAGGGAGGCTTTAATAACACCTTTTGGCTTTATACTATTTTTCCCATGGCTTTTGGCTTTATCGCAGCATGAACTGGATCATGTTAGGATAATCTTGTTATGGATGATCTTATTATTGTCTGAGCCATGCAAAACCTTGTGAACCGCATTCTTGAAGGGTCTTACGTTTCAATCAATTTGCTAAACGTATATTCCCTTTCTTGAAAATAACTTGCTGCAACGGTACCAGTTTTTCCTGAAATGCAGTATTTCATCAGCAGTGAACGTGTGCAGTGCTCAGAGTTGCAGCTCACCAAAAATAGCGGGGAATATTGCCAGCCATCGTGTTGAAGTGAGACCAATCTGTGAAGGCAAATACCCAACAACCAATGTAACGCTGGGGAAAATAACTGTGGATAGACTGTCTTTATTAGACATTGACATAGGGTGTCTCCAGTAAACATATTCTGTTTCCAGATCTCCAGCCTGATACTTGGCAGCCTTCGCTCTTTTGTCAGGCATTTCACATGCTTGTCACTGTTGCTGTTTTGTAAGCAGTTCATATGCTTGTTTCTTTCCTTCTCACCAAACTGAAGATGATTTGACTGTAATTGTTACTTGGTTTGTATGGGTAGACAGATCTGCTCCTGGGCTATAAAAATTGCTTGAAAAACACAGGGTGGTAAATCCAGAGCAACAGTGGACAGATAGATGCATTCCATCAGGAAAGTTTTTCAGTGGCTAAAGGAGAGGAGCCTGAGATGTAGCAGTTTCCACGTACTTTGCCATAATTCCTGGTACATCAGAAGGTCACCTTCAGGGACTACACTGCAGCCTGTTGATAATAATGGAATTACTTGTATGAGTGTTTAGCTATGAATTGAATCTAATACACACTGCTTTGTAGGTGTTGCTCACCCCAAATTTTGAGTTCCTTTGAAAGCTTTTCAGTGTGAAGAATTGATTTTAAGTAAGCAATTTTTTTTTTTTTTTATGTTTCTCATTAACAGCCTGATTCAGACTCCACCAAACATTCTACTCCATCCAACAGCTCAAATCCGAGTGGTCCCCCAAGTCCCAACTCTCCTCACAGGAATCAGCTTACGCTGGATGGACTGGACCAGTCAACCTGTGATGCATAACACTACTGCTCTCACCATTCTGGCTTCAATCATCCACTACTCCATGGAGTATTCCAAGAGCAGGGCAAAGCTGTCTCAGATGCTAGTGCCAAGACTGACACTGAATCTCTAGTGTTGTACAAGAATAATTATATATCCAGATTGTAGATACAAACTATTAAAATGAAGAAAATTCTTTACTAAATAGTGATTGAGCTTTTTATGCAGAATTGTTCACTGCTCAGTTACGGTTGATTCCTTTCTGCACAGCTGTGACAGTTTTATTGCATAGGAGCATTTAAGGCCACCAGTAAATAGTCTTATTCTTATGCCGAAAAAGAAATAGAGAGAGATACTGATAATGTTGCTACAATATCAGGAATATTATTTTTCTATAGAATGATGTAATGTCTCATTAGCAGGAAATCCTTTTAGACACAATTTGGACCTCTAAATAGGAAATGCGAGCAGGTCTAGTTACATCCTCAGATGAATACACTTTTCCCTTTCTCCCGTAACTCTTTGTTTCCTAAATCTTAAGGAGAATGCTAGGAAGCTGTAGGTCATTTCCAGCTTCAATAGAATCACCAGGAAGTTAAAAGTTGGTTATAGTTTTGTGGCCTTTTAATTCTTTTAGCCATTACATATACAGCTGCATAACTGTCTTTCTATCTTTCTACCAACTTTTTAGTCTTGTACATAGGACTACTGCCAGTTACCTTTTACCTATACCCTGCTTTTTAGTCCTCATCAATCAGTCATTAGTCAGGGCTTTTAAAACATAGGTAATTACTGCTGTGAAAAAAATTTTACTCCTAGTTCCTGCCTATCTCCTTCTGAGAAGTTATTTCTCCTGGGTTTTTTGGTGTAAGGACACACTACATTGTTTAGCTAGCAAGCCTTCTTGTGGACGCATTGCCCTCGAAGTCTGCTTGATGTAAGGGACTATATCGCACTAAAACATCAGTCTGTTTTATTGGCTACCAAAGTGGAACGTGAAGGATCTGTAACTGGGGGTGCTGCTTTTCTCATTAATTGTATCCTCACCTGCATGAAGACCCCATGATTATTAATCAAGTATTGATCATGTAGAAAAATGCACAACACACTCCTGTATATTTTGCTATGGCCCACGTGCAGTGGTGATGTTTTGCGTGTATATTTAATCTCATGCTTCCATGTATTATACATTTAGTAATCAAAGATTTGTGACCATGTTTCATTAAAAGCTTGTAATTAATTCAGTGGCTGGCATATCCAGTTTGTCATTGTCACACTAGTGTGCCTTCTGTGCCAATTTTTTGACAGTTGGATGTCACTTATTTAAAATTTGGTTTAAATGGGCTAATGGTATACCAATGGCTAATGTTCTTTTCTGAAACACTGTATAGACGTGCACTTATCTTTAGTTTAAACTGAGTGTTCTAGTCAACATTTAATCCTGTTATGTTAAGTGTTCGACAGTACTTGCTCTTTTTCTCAGATTCTTGATAAAGGGGCTCAGTTAGAGCTGGACACTACTGCTTTGGGGGTTTTCTGGTTTTTACTTTTTTAATGTAAGTCTAAGTCTTTGTAATTATTGAATTGTGAGAACATTTTTGAACAATTTACCTGTCAATAAAGCAGAAGAGGGAGGTTTTAAAGTTCATAGTCGTCTGTCTTGACATGTCAAAACAGTCTACCACTGACACTTGCTTTAGTTTCATGGTAAATTCACTTCATTCATATGGACGTTTTACATAAACTGAAAGATACGTTGAAGCTCCGTACCTGAATGCTATGAGAAAGGTGTGTGTTTCTGCACGTAAATGCATGTTTAGGAGCAATGGAAGTCCTTTTGGTGGAATACAGTGTTGAAATTTTGTGCCCTTGGTTTGTGTTAGAGTTGTCATTTCATTGAGACGCTGGCCCTGTTAATTCCTTTGTAAATTATTTGTATGACTGTTTCCTTATGGCTGGAGCATCATAAGGAGGCTGCAGGATCTATTCAGGCATCTTAAATACGATAAAACAATAAAGACTTTTGACTTACTGTCAAAGCAGTAGTCCCAAAGAAACACTTAGGGACGTTCCAAGGATTGGTGTGTGAATGGTGCAGCCCTAATATAGGTTAGTTTTGGTTTTTTAAAGCTTCCCTCGTGCTCCAGTATTTGAGCACCACAGAGCTTACTGTGGCTTGAAGAGAGCCAACATCTTTTCTACTGTATCCTGGGTTAGCATCTCTGCTCCTGAATTACTTCTTGTTTTGTCTCGCCCTTCCGACTTCAGGTTGTGTTAATGGGGAAGGCCTAGGTGGGTATTTTGGACCCTCTGTTGCTTGCTGGACCAAACCTACCTGGGCAAGGCTGGCAGGCTGGGGTGGGCCAGCTTGGGAACGCGCGCCCAGGCTGCCCCGAGGGTGGGAGTGATAGCTGGCAGCAGGTTTGAGGGCTGTGTGCCGGAAGCCTTCTTGCAAGTATTCATGCTAATCAGCCTTTGACTTTTAAAAAAAACATTTCTACTGCTCTTGAGCTGATTTTCTCTGCACAGTGAGGACTTTGGATGACAACAAAGTCTTTAATTATGGGGGTATTAAATCATAGCACTCAGCAGTGCCAGGGCTTGGTTATAATTTAAGCAGGAGAACGTTTCTAGAAAAATAAATTAATTGCTCAGTATGAATACATTATTCTTCTTCCCTGCTCCGCCCCCCCCCCCCCCCAAGTCCTCCACCACAGCCCTTTGCAAATCTTCTATTCCCTTAAGGTTTCTGATTCTTCTTACCTAAAGAGTCCTCCTAACCGCTTGGGAGAACTTTCAGAAGTGGGGAGATTTGAGACTATGTGAAACATTCCTCTGAGGATGTGCTTTCATCTCCCTGGAGGCTACCAGTCTAGTATTGCAAGCGAGGAATTGGGCTGTGCAAGGAACGAGGATAATTTGGTCTCTGCCTGTTCCTCTGCCCATTCCATTTTCATAGAGGCATTACATCAGGTCCCAAAGCTGGGCCACTGGGTGTACCACTTGCTAGAACGTGCTGGTCACTTGCAGCACAGATCTTTGTCCCAAAAGGCTGTGTATTTTGGAATACATCCTGGTGTCACTTACAAGTTTAGTTCTTGGGTAGCATCTACCAACACCTCTGTCTACAGCACAGATGTGCTGAGAACAAACAGCTTCCGAAATAGCTGCAACCTGCTGGGGACACACCGCTGTGTAAATACCCGCTCTGTGTTTGCAGGGTAAGTGCTTAACACAGCAAAGTCACAGGGAGGGGACTTCAGTGTGGAAATGCCAAAGTTCCAGGCATCCTCGTTCTGCGTGACACCAGATTAGGCATCCCTGGGAGAGAGCAGATGCATAAAGCTCTTAAGAGCTGGCACTGCTAGTCTAAAGCGCTGAGAAGCAGGGAAGCGTTTCAGGGAAAAGGTGATTGTGGGAACTGATCTGCACCTTCGGGTGCAGTTAGGCAGTCGGAGGGAGGTGTCACACCGTGACTGGTCTTGCTGCTGAGTTTAGCCTGTTTTAAAAGGAAAAAATAGATTGTATCCTTGCATGCCAGGCTACTGGAACATCTCATGTTCAATTCACACCCTGCCTGCTCTGTAGGAAGCGGCTCCAGCAGGCAGAGGCGAGGACATACCAAAATTGGTGTTTGCCTGCCCTGCCCTTGCCTTCCATTGCAGTGGCAGGAGGTCCGCATTGCCTTCTGCCTGCTCGCACGGGTGTGCGCTTCCCTCTCCGTTCCCCTTACATCCCTCGTCGGCAGCCTTGGGCTCCTCACAGCTCGGGGGGCCGGAGCTGCAGCCGCTGCCCCCCTCGCCGCCAGGCTGAGAGCTGTTGCCCGTGGGCTGGGCTCACCGCCAGCGGGGCCGTGCAGCAGCCTGGGGTTGGAGGGGCTCTGGTTCAGGGGAAGGGGTGCAGTGGTCACAGGTACCACATCGGGGGGTCAGGAGGGAAAGTGCAGTGGTTGGAAAGAGCCAGCACGGTCTCGGTGCTCCCTTGCAAAACCCTCCTGAATGTGTTTCTGGGGACTAGGGGTGATGACGAGACCGGACATCAGCTGCACGCTTTTGCAGGATGCCAGGGAAAGCCAGATGTTGGCAGAGCATGTCCCAGTGGCGAATGATGCTCAGACTAGCGTTGCCGGCAGGGTTAGCTGAGGACAGGAGCAGAAGACAGCAGGACGTGCTCAGCAAGGGAGAGCTGCAGTGCTGCGCTCCAGCCAGAGGAGGAACATGAACTCAGCAATCAGCCCGTTCCCCATCCTTGCAGCAAATATTTCCCCTGCTCCCCAATAAGCTGCAGCACTTTTTTGTCACCTGACTGCACAGGTTTATGCAGCTCTATTGGTCTTTTTCTCATAGATAAACCCCTCAGATGTTTTGCAGCATCGCTTGCGTTCCAAGTTTCATATGCAGTCCCTGCTCTGCAGTCCCCCGAGGAAGAGCAGTACGGAGCCCTGAATGCTGATGGAGGAGACGGCCACAGCTCTGCTGCAACCCTGCAGCGCCTTGGCCAGCTCCTGCACCCTGGTGCTGCCAGACCCTGCCAAGTCCCCTCCCTTTCGCTGCTGCTACCTCTTGCTAAAAAAAAAAAAAAAAAAAAAAAAAAAAAAAATTATTAAAAAAATGCATTGGGCAAAGTCTGTTCGTAGGCTCGGTGGCATTTTAAGCTCTGCTGCCTGCCGCACCGTCTGAATCCAGATTTGCACAACTTCTGTGAGCAGCTGTAACCCGTAGAGGGAAGGCACATTGATACGAGTTGGTGTCCATTAATAGTGCGCAGATAGACCCCAGGAAGCAGCTACTCCTGAGATCTTGCCATTAACACTAATGCATTTTGCATTAGTCTGTCACAGCAGGGGTTCCCTGACTCTCAGGACCAAGAGCAAAACAAAGCCATCAGGTGCCCAGCCGTGTGCTGCGCACAGACGAGGTGGCATAAACCACCCACCTGATGCGCTGCTTACCGAAGACGTCTGAGCATTAAATTCCTTGTTTAGGCAGGATCCCAGGAGAGACTCTTAGGTACTGCAGCCCTTTGTGTTACCCTGCCTGCGCTGGGGCTCTGGGGCGCAGAGCGGTGATGGATACAGCTGGTTTTCTGGGAGCTGTTGGTCCCCAGCACCACAAACTGACTCTGGTGCTTCCGTTTTTTCTGCAGAGCTCCTTGCTCCCTGTGATGCTTTCTGTACGAGTGAGTGAACGTGGCTCCTGAAGGAAAAGTACAGAATGTGCTCTGCTAGCAGGCTGAAAAAAATTGATCTCTACTTTAATTAAAGCCTCTATTGTAAGTGACCTCGAGCTGGTAATGCATTTTAAAAATGAAGCCTTGCCAACAGCAAATCTGTACACCCCAATACAGAGGGGTGACCAGGCGGTGATCTGCTGGAAGGTGGCCTGCTTCCCTCTGTGCCAGCTGTGTGGCCAGCTGCACGTCCCTGGAGGCCATCCCACCGCACAGGCACATGCCTGCCTTCCTCACCCTGAAATCCCTGCGCGCCCAGGTGGGATGCGGCACCGTTGTCTTCAGCGGCTCACAGGGGGGAGATACTATCCTGCTGCCATCTTGTGCAGTGGTCCCTGTTGCCAGTGGGTTCTTTTCCCTCCTGTTGCCAGCAGGTTGTCTTTTTCCTCTCCAAACATGTGGCCATGGGATGCTCTTGCCTTCAGCGCATGTTGTGGGGATTGCAACCACCAAGACCCTGTGCAGTCCTGGAGCGAGAGGCCCAGGAACAGCACGGGGAGGGAGGCTGTTCCCTCCGGTGGCTCCCTGGGGTCCGGCCCTGAGCTCTCCTTGGAGGTGGCAGCGCTGGTGTGCGGGGCTGCCTGGTACAACAGCCTCCAGCACGCAGCACTGCCTTGGCCTGAGCCATGGCAAAATCAATCGTCTGTATGTGTGTACTTGAAGGCTTGTAAGCTAGAGGTGATACAGGCACTTGCCATGAAGTGATTTGAAAGGGGAAAAAGAGCACAAAGAGGCTCTCACAGGCAGCAAGTAAAGCACCCTTACCGATACGAATCCCTCCCTCTCTGCAGCCAGACCCAGCCGCGGTCCGGGCCAGAGGATGCTGCGGCTGCTCTCACAGGCACCATGGTAACATTGCGGCACCAGCGCCTTGATGGCGAGCAATGCACGGGCTGCCCGCGCTGCCCTGCACCCTGCGCTGTGCTGTGCCTGCACTGACACCCCCTCCCCCAGCTGCGGGGTGCTGTCTTGGCTCGTGAAGTCCAGACAAGAGCTTGGGCTGGTGTGTGTGTGTGTGTCTTCCTCAGGCTCATTTCATGGGGGTGACCATGTGCTGTGGGGTGAGTTTTGGGGACCTGTCCCTGGGCCACTGCTCTCCACAAACTCCACAGAGATGCACTTGTTGCAGGACCACGGGATGGTGGGACTTGGGTATTCCCCACCTGCCCATGTCAGCCACCTCCTGCAGCAGCAAATGGCTTTCTCTGCTTTTTGACCTGGCTGGTGACCATTTCATTCAGCGCCAAGTGCCCGACAGCCGCAGCAGAAGCTCCTGCCTGGACAAGTCGCTTTTCCTCCCAGTACTGCCAGACGGGCACCCCCAAGAGAGGTGAGCATGGTGAAATCCCAGCGGTGGGCAGCTGAGCACAGACCTCCTCCCCGCCGGGCTCTGTCCCACTTGCAGAGCGATGGCAGCAACCAGGGCCTTGGAGATGGTCTTGTTCCCTGCCTGGCTTGTGTTTTGTGTCCTGACTGCTCGTACTGATCGTTACTGAAGTCCCTCTGTGGGCAGGGGGCAGCAGGGCCCCAGGTGATCTCCCCGCCACATGCTGCCCATCACCCTTCGTCAGGGCTCTGATGCACCTCATGATGAATTCCCAGGCCTTTGGAAGAGATTATGTCTTCCAGAGACAAGAACAAAATATAATAAAAATAAAATAGCTGCTTCCTCATGGAATATGCCAACAAGCCCTGCTGAAAACCCAGTACCGTGTAAATTTGCATCAATTTGCATACATCTCCATAATTTCAGCCTCACCCATCAGACTTGCTCCCATAAGGATGTGCTGCCTGACACTGCAGGCAGCTGAGGGTACTTGACACACTCCAGGCCATGAACACCGCTGCTAGCAAGGCCCTTCGGCACCACTGCCCCGACTTTCATTAGAGACTGGCCAGCATGCCCGGTGCCAGCCTGCATCCCTACCCGGCACTCCCAGCATGCCCGGTGCCAGCCTGCATCCCTACCCGGCATCCTCAGCATGCCCGGTGCCAGCCTGCATCCCTACCCGGCACCCCCAGCATGCCTGGTGCCAGCCTGCATCCCTACCCGGCACCCCCAGCATGCCTGGTGCCAGCCTGCATCCCTACCCGGCATCCCCAGCATGCCCAGTGCCAGCCTGCATCCCTACCCAGCACTCCCAGCATGCCCGGTGCCAGCCTGCATCCCTACCCGGCATCCCCAGCATGCCCAGTGCCAGCCTGCATCCCTACCCGGCATCCCCAGCATGCCCGGTGCCAGCCTGCATCCCTACCCGGCACTCCCAGCATGCCCGGTGCCAGCCTGCATCCCTACCCGGCACTCCCAGCACCCGCACCAAACCTCTTTCCCCTTGCACCAGGAGAAGATGCAGTCTCTCGCCACAGGGAATAGCACGACAAATCCAAGAGCCAAGAGGGGTCTTACAGCTGTCAGCCCAGATGCAGAGGGAAGGATGAGTCAGGTAGCTCAGTGGAGGGGATGGGGAGGGAAATACTTGCTGAGGGCTGCACCTTGTGCCAGTGCCCAGGGGATGGGAGTGAGGTCCCCAACAGGAGGAAGAGGGGACCCTGAGCAGGGATCCCCCAACACCAAGCACACTGCTGGAAAGCAAAATAATCTCCTTTTAAACCCAAGAGGTCCAAGCCCTGAAAGTATTTGGGCATTTGAAATGCATTTGAGCACTGACTCCATCACACATC
This sequence comes from Falco punctatus, assembly GCF_963210335.1. Classification (NCBI taxonomy): domain Eukaryota; kingdom Metazoa; phylum Chordata; class Aves; order Falconiformes; family Falconidae; genus Falco; species Falco punctatus. Next base: position 36,949,562 of record NC_137587.1, on the reverse strand, counting down.
CAGGGATGCATCCTTCAACCTGCCGCATGCCCTTGGCAAATCCATCATGGTATGGCTAAAGCACAGCATGCCAAGTTAGACCCCAGCTTCTCCAGGTATCACCTGGGACCCAAATCTCAATGTCAAACTGTCTCAATAGGACTGATACTTACAAAATCCCGTTTAAAACCCAGAAGCAACACCAGAGAGGCCGTGCCTGCGTGGCTGATCCCTAATGGCGAAGGTTTGCTGTCATTTCCTTCATCATGCAGAGACTTTTATTCAGTTGGGATCTGCCTGTGGTTTAGATCCCACCAGGAGTGATGTGAGGGACTGTGAGGGCTGGAGAGGCGATGGTGTCCCCGGGGAGGTGGTGGCTGCCCCCAGAATCAGGCCTCTGTCTCGCTTGCATTGTACAGAGGGTTGAGGTAGAAGACCTGGTGGTCTTTGGGAGCCATCTCCTGCGGTATCTCCTCTCCAGGGTCAGTGACTGGTGGCTCCTGCAGCACCGAGAGAAGGAAAGGCAACTGATGGGCAAGGAAAGAAGCCAAACCCTTGGCAAAACCCACCCAAGCACTGAGTCCCTACAGTTGGTGACCTGCAGGACGACGGGACCGTCCCACAGATCTCTCCTGGCCTGGGGAAAGGAGGAACCCTGCCAGATGCATTGCACCTTGCATTGCCCCCCCACTGGCACTGGAGTGGGCTCTGGCTGGGCCCCCACCACCCCCTGCCCCCAGCCCTGTGTCCTGGGGAAATGGTAACTCACCACGTCAAACATGGGGTTGTCGAAGCCCTTGTCACTGGCTGGTGCAGGGGACGCCGGGTCCTCTGCTCTGTCCCAGGGCCAGTGGAGGTGCAGGGCAGGCAACCTGAGGAGAGACCTGGGCATCACCCACCCACATCCCCCACATCCCAGCAGCTACCCTGGTCAAAACCCTGCGTTTTCAAGAGGTGGATGGGAAAACTGGGGGGCAAATATCAGGCTGTCTTTGAAATGGGATGTTTGTACCCTTTCCCAGGGAAAAGCTGCCATATCCAGCAAAAAACATTAAGCCTGGATGTCTGGGACCTGCATCCTGGAGGGAATTGTTTGTCAGATGCAGACAACCCTAGCACAGGCTTTGCTTTGGAGCCATCACTCTCCCCCTGTGGCCTAAAATGAATTGCCGCGGAGCTGACACCAGTTCCCACTGCAATCTCAACAAACACTAATCACTTTTAACATTATTTTTATGTTATCGTTTTATCCTCTTAATCATCATCACTCCTTTTATTATTGCATTCATTACTCTCATCCTAAGGGTCCCAGTCACCAAACATCGTTCCCTGCAGCAGGCACCTGGTGCGGGTGGGCTTAAGCAGTGGGCTCGCACGGGACACCGCAGGTCCTGGGAGCCCATGGATATTTAAACCCTGTGCCTTCAGGCTCTGCGCACACAGCTGGAGGAGCTGTCTACCTGCAGGGAGGCTGTGCCAGGCCCTTTTTGGTGGAAACAAGCTAAATTCACTGGTGGTCAGGACAGCTTTGCTGTGTGGAGGCAGGCTCTGCAGGCTCCCAGCACCTCCTGCCCAATTTGCAGCATCCCTACTGGTATCAGATGCCTTCACGATGCTCTGCAGCACCGCCCAAAAGGGCCCTGCCAGGGACAGCTGGGGACAATCACCCAGGGACGCGCAGCAGGAGCAGGTCGGCTGGGGACATAGCCTGAGCTCAGGTTCATCCCTGTCTCCTGTAGATACATGAATTTCCCTCCTGCTGCTGACGGAGCTGGTTTCAAAGGCCTGTCCAGCATCCAAAGAAGTGTCAGTGGAAGATAAATCATCAAGTAGCAATTATGGAACTGGGAGCTTTATTTAGAAATTAAATGAAGGCGCGGGTTTATTGCTAGGAAATGTCATGTCAGCACGTGCTGAGCGGTAGGACAAGCATTCCTGGCCACGGCTGCTGCTGCGCAGTGAGAAAACCCCATTGGAGGAACCAGGAGGGAAGAAACAACCTGACTTATGAGCCTGCGACATGTCCAGCCCGAGCACTGGTGAGCTCATCATCCCCTGGCAGACATCAGTGCACTTCGCACATGCAATGTGAGCAATTCCCACCCCCGTGGTTATAAAATGCATAGGGTCTAAACCCACTCACCCATGTTCAGGGAGGTAAGACAAGCCATAGCGGCTCAGAGGATGGCCTCACGCACAAAAAGGTCTGCCACTAAACCCTGCAAAGTCCTCCACATGAAGGTGGGTGCATGAGCGAGGAGCAGAAGTGGGTGCCCCAAGCACCTGCTATGGGCACTGCTGGGATGCCCTATTCACCACCAGAGCCCGTCTCCAAGCTGCAAGGAGAAAAGGTGATGGAGAAGAGGCGGTTCTGACCAGCTCACAGCTGTGATGCAGTCAGGGCACGTGCCCTGCCATCCCTCCCTTGGGACATGCACACCGCTCTCCATGCAGCATGAGCAACTAATGCACCAGAAGCTGCATTTGCTTTTGGATGCTCGCACTCCCTTTCATGGCTACAAAGCTGTGGAAAGACTGTTTTGCATTATTTTGATGCATTTCTATTTAGCAACTGGCAGTTTTAGTCCTCCACCCCCTGGCAGGGCTGCAAACTGATGGGTACAAGGGACAAGAGATGCCACCAGGCAGCACGTGCAGGCTGTGCAGAGCTCCAGCCGAGCTGCAGCAGCCCTGCTCCTCCAGGGCATGCTGCACCATGCCAAGAAGCAAATCCTCCCAGTCATGGAGGAGACTGAAGTATCAGCCCAAGGGTACAGAAGTGCCTTTCAGCTACCTCACCTCCAATAAACCATGAGGAACAACAAGGGCAATGGTTTCAAACTAGAAGAGGGTAGACCGAGAGAAGATGTAAGTAAGAAATTCTTTAGTATCAGGGTGGTGAGACACTGGAACAGGTTGCTCAGAGAAGCTGTGATCCCTCATCCCTGGAAGCGCTCAAGGCCAGGTTGGATGGTGCTTTGAGCAACCTGGGCTAGTGGAAGGTGTCCCTGCCCACAGTGGCGGAGTGGACTGGACGATCTTCAAAGGTCCCTTCCAACCCAAACCATTCTATGCTTCTATGAACCAGTAATGTTGAATATAGCAGACTGCCTGGCCATGGCCACCACTGTGGGAGATCTGGGCAGTACCACATGCCCCTGTGCCACCAGGATAGCTGGAAGGACAGCCTGGGGTGACAGATGGCCCAAAGCAGAAGCCTGGCAATATGCTGCCAGCAGAAACCCCACACCTACCTTAGCTTTCCCTTTCTGTTGAGAAAGAACATGCCCCCAAGGAACAGCAGACAGAAGAGCAGCCCCGAGACCATCCCTGCTGTGATCCTGCTCAAGGCATGGCTCCCCACTTGCCCGCTGAAAGTGCTGCCAGTGGCCACCTCCAGTTTGGCACTTGAAATGCCCAGTGTTTCACCTGGGAAAGAGCAGGAAGAAATAGGGGTGAGAACTGGACAGGGCGACACATCCCCCCACAGACCAGGCAGAGGGAGCCTGCAGCTGAGTCTGGCACTGCTCACCTGCTTCATCACCTTTCCCTGGGGACAGGGGGTTGACTCAACTGGGACAAGCCCATGTGAGCCTGCTACGTACACAACCACCACCATGTCCCCTGGCTGTGATCTACGTGCTCATCAGCATCTGCCAGCTTTCGTGGCTGCCTGCACGTGCAGCGCTCTGGCTGGAAAGCAGCTCTGCAGAGAGGGACCCGGGGGTCCTGGAGGGCACCAAGCTGACCATGGCCAGACATGGCACAGAAGGACAATGGTATCCTGGGCTGCAGGATGAGGAGGGTTGCCAGCAGGTCAAGAGAGGTGACCCTTCCCCTCTGCTCTGCCCCGGCAAGACAGAGCTGGAGTGCTGAGTCAGGCTCTTCTCAGCGGTGCCCAGTGACAGGGCAAGAGGCAATGGGCACAACCTGAAATACGGTAAATTCCATTTAGGTACAAGAAGAAACTGCTTTACTGCAGCAGTGGTCAATCGCAAGGACAGGCTGCCTGGAGCTGTTAGTGGAGTCTCTGCTCCTGGAGACATTTAAAGCCCAGCTGGACACGTGGGCTGCTGGCAGGGGACAAGGAGCTCCAGAGAGCAGGGGGTTTATGTGAGCCTGCGGGGGACCTGCCGGGGAGGACGGCACTATTACCGTGCTGTGCTGTGTCCTCCACGATGTCTGCTGCCAGTTGCTCTGCAGTGGTGCCCATCTGCGCTCCTGTTCCATTATCAATCAGCACAATTTGGATGAGAGGAACGGAACCTCGAGGTATGACTCCCAGGAAGGTCTGCTCTTTGTGCACCTTGGATATGGCCATCTGCACACCAGCATACTTGGGCTTTTCAAAACACAAGGAGATGCATAAAGCCCATGAGAGTGGTAGGCAGAAATTACTCACCTTTATAGACAGCCATTATGGATGCACCAGTAAGGCCCACCTATAAATCTTCATGCTAGCCCCGTCACTGTTACCTCAGCGCCGTTGTGTTTGCGTTTCCCAGATGAGAGGTTCATATCCCCTCTGCTTTCCAACCTGTGACCAGCACCTGGCATGCAGCATCCCCCACGGAGGTGAGCGTGCCAAGAAAGCAGTTTCATGTAGCACACCCATTAAACGCTGTATTAAGACATGTGCAGCTGTAAGGAGGGCAGGCAGCAGGCTTTCAGCTCAGGATCAATGGAGCAATACCCTGATATCGATCCCTCCAGTGTAACTCAGAGCACACCTCCTCCTCTGGCAGCTCCCAGCCAGGAGAAGGGATGTCATGCCGTGTCTGACAAGCAGTAGCGTGGAGTGATGCTTGGCAGAGCGTGCATCTGCACGCTGACCAGTGCGGGTTCCCACCCAGTGCGGGTTCCCACCCAGTGCTTGCCTACTGGGGAATGAAAAAGCAGCCCAGCATTGGGAGCTATCTCCCAGAGGCCACAGCATCCCCTGCAGCAGGTTTGCATGACCCCAGGTGCATGGCCTGACCTCCCACGTTATCTAGACCTGGCCTCCTGCGTTTTCTAGACCAGGGTTTCTAGCAAGTCCCCCTGCATCCTTCCCCATCTGCATGTCGGCAGCTGTCCCTGCCCTGTGGTGAGAGGGGCAGCGTGGCTGTGGTGGGGCACAAGGGACACTGCACCAGCCCCCATGGCAAGCTGGCACATCCAAGAGGCCAAATGTGGGGGGTGAGCCCTGCGGGGTGGGGGGGGGGTGAGGCTGAACCTCCCGCAGTGCTGGCACTGAGTGCCCTACTAGACAGCCCCACCAGCATCAAGTCACCGGCAGATGTGGCCGGTGGCTTGTGGCTCCGTTAGCCCCTTCCAGTCTGGCAGGGTGACGTACCTGGCTCAGCAAGGCTTGGACCACTCTGTCCCGGTACTTCTGCAGGTCAAAATCGGGAGTGAAATCCAGGTTAACAGTGGCTCCTGCAGCCCGAAAAGAGACAGACGCGACATTGTCACTGAGCCCAGGCAGAGAGCTGCTGCGGCAGCACAGCTCCGACTGCCGTGAAAGGCACTGGGGACTCTCCAGTATGCAACTGGTCTGGCTGGGCTCAGGAGAGGTGGCTCCACAGCCCTGCCCAAGCAGCGCTGCCCCAGGAAACCTCTCCCTCCCTCAACAGTCTTTTTATCAACTGGGTTTGATGAAAGGCTTTTGGTTACCACCATGTTCTGGAGAGAAGCTTTCCCTGGAAATCTTTCTCCCACACATCCCTCCAGGAAGCTCTGCATCGAACTGGCTTTGGGGCTGCAAGGCTGCACTTCGGCAACGCTACTCTGGCTTGGGGGGGAAGACAGAGAGGAGGGGACACCTTCGCTCCCCATACCACTGTACTGCAGTCACCAAGTCCAATATTTGCCTTGGAAAAAATGCAAGTAAGCATTTGTTGAAATGATGAAATTCTCCTAAAGGCTATAAAGGGCTCTGCTTTTAGAAACCTGTCAGAGAAATGCATGGTGGCATTTTAATGAATTTGGTATGATATACCAAATACCTAGGTACAATTGCGTGTGAAAAATTCCCCTTAGCAACCTTCCAGATAGATTAATGGAGAAGTGCCCATTGCAGAGGGAACACTGTCAATCTGCATGGTTTTATTTTAAATGAAATGAAACAAACTTGCTGTTGGGAAGCTGACATTACGGTGAAACAGGTGCATTTTCCACTGCAAAAACTCAGCAGAGCCCTATTAACTTGATGAGCTGTGACATCCTGACAGGATAAACCAGAGGCAGGGACAAAGGGCTGCAGCTCAGAACAGGCTCGCAAAAGCCAGGCTGATGCTCCAGAGAGATGCCCCAGGAGGGTGGCACAGGGGATGCAGGTGGGACACGCTGATGGGACCCATGGGAACAGTCATACAGCAAACCGCCATCCCACAGCAAGCAGCATGCCCCGCACCAAGCCTTCCCATGTGGAGCCAGGGGCAGGGGGCTGGGACAGCTGACGTGGCAGGTAGGAGGAATAATAGGGCTGTGCCCCCCACTCACCACAGACCCCGCAGCAGTGGCCAAGGGGCTGCAAAGGGCTCTGGCACGCCGGCACTGGGCACTGCCTCCCTGACACCCCAAGCAGGGCCGCACAGATGCGGTGGCCATCCTAAAGGAGAGCAGGGCAGCATCAGTCACTCATCCCTCAAATTGCAGTGGCACCCCCCCAAACTGCAACGGGAGGACTCACCGGGGCGTTCCCGCAGGCACAGCCAGACTTGTCAGCACAGCCGGTGCCTGTCACTTGGAGAGTACCATTGCCGTGAAAATGCAGCGGGGCGGAGGGACCCCGCAGGTACCCAGCCCAGGCCTCTGGGCTGCTGAACTCCTGCGTGGAAAAGAGCAACAAAGCGGGTGAGTATCCCCAGCCGCGTCCCAGCGCTGTCCCCAGGCACCTGGCCTTGCCGCCTTGGTGCCCAGTGCCGTGGCTGATGGCCACCTTAGGGCAGCCCCATCGCAGGCAGTGAGCGCAGCAGGAAAATTCTGCCAGTACACCCACCCAGGCTTTTCCACAGGGCCAACAGAAAAACCCTTTCTAATTTAAAAAACAAACAAACAAAAAGGACTATAAATAAGTCATGAGATGGCTGGGCACTTTTTTCTTCTTGCTTTCACTCTTCCTGCTGGCCCAGAGAATTCAAGTTATCAGCTTTTAATTACTGGGAGGAAGGGGCTGGATCTGAGGTGTTTTCCTTCCATCTGGGAAGCGTTTCAGTGGGCTTGGCATTAGCAAAGGCTGAGCTGGACGGACCAGCCTCATCCTGCCAAGCTGCTGGCAATTCCCTCACCTGCTGTCTTCCACAGGAGGCTTCTCCATGCCCTGGCACAACAGGAGGATTTCTCATGCCCTGGGCTGAAAATACCCCCCGCAAAGCAAGGAGTGGGCTGGCTCCAAAGGGCCAGTGTAGCTTATAAGCTCAGTTTTTAGGAAACCAACAAGCACCTTCTCCTTTCATTGCTCCGCAGCAGCTTCTGCCCCAGTGCATAGCCAGCTGCAGTCCCGGGGGCGGGGGTGGGGCGCAGATCTGGGGGGGATGCTGTGCCGTGGGGTAGTCCCAAGGCATCAGCAGGAACAGCATCACTCCAAGCACCCAAGAGCATTCACCTCTGTATCCCTGGGGCTACATGTGCCCACGGTGAGCTCCATCGAGGTGCTGCCTTGTCTAGAATTGCCTGCACCTGCCTGGACACTGGCTGAGTTTATTGTTCAAACAGCAGTTACCTAATGCCTGCCCCCAAAATGACAGATCCCAGGCAGTGCAGTGTAGAAATAATAAATAAGTTATGAAATGACTGCCGCATCTCCCACTCCTGGAAGGAGCCTGTGTTTGCTGCTGTGATGCCTGTGATCTTTCACTCCTCCGACCGGCAAGGGATGGGGCTCGGCGTGTGCCTGATTCCTAGGCTGAAGCACAGAAGACTGCCAGCGTTTCTATAATTATCCCTCCAATCAATTAGAGAACAGTACCGAAGCAAAGCTGGGAGACGATTGCCGGGCAACAGGCCATGTTAGGGTTGGGGTGACAGGGAGGTGTCCCCAGAGGGGCCCTCAGCTGTGCAGCTGTGGACATGTGCCTGGGAAGGGGGCAGCCCCTGGATGCCAGAGAAGATGTCATGTTCTGGTGGTTTGACCCATGCACGTTGGCCGTTATTTTTTTCAATGTGAATAGTGAGATGACCTGTGCTCCCACACTGCAGGGAGGGAGGCGATAACAAAACAGTAGAGGAAAAAAGTCCTCAAGCCCATCCACAGCAGCAGCAGCCCCTGAAGCTGCAGCACCGTGGGAATGCCCCACCTCCCCGTGCAGCACCGCTCCTCCATCCCTGGCTGGTCCTTCCTCTCCTGACCTACTTTGGGACCCTGGCAAGGAGGTGTCAAGCTGGTTTCTCATCATCCCCATGTTACCTGGCCCGTGAGAGAGAGGCTGCGGACGTGAATCACTCGCCGTGATGAGTCAACGTTTACCCGGAAGGAGGTTTCGGGCTGGAAGATAACATCATCGTAGCTGCACGGGACTCGTTCCTCATCCACTGAAAAGATGCTCCCGCTTGGCTCCAGCTCCCCGCCGGGGGACACAGCCTGCCACAGTGTGGGGTCAAACCATGCGCGGTGCTCGGCATCGGCAAAACTCATTGTTGCACCTGGAAAAGCAGCAGAAAAGGTTGAGCATGACCCGGACTCAAATCTGCAGCCCCAGTAGGTGCATCAGGGTTGGTGAAACCAGGCGTCGCTTGGCCTGAAGCAAAGGAGCTCACCCTGCAGGCAGGGAGCAAAGGGTGGCCCCGGCATCACCCTCCCAGGCAGCTGTTGCGGGCACCTCCCAGAGCTCAGCAGAGATTTCCAGCGCTCGGGGCTGGGACCTCAGCTCAGCCTGGACCCCACTTCTGGCTGCAGGTCTCTGGCCCCAGATCCCCCAGGGCATATTGCCCTCTGCTTCTTTAAAGCACACCTTTATGATTAGGGAGGAAAACAGCTGCCCAAATGCTGAATAATAGCTAAACCAGATAAAAATGGGTATGTTAATTCATGTCCCATTTTCCAAGCAGCCTGGCAGGCCTGCAGAAACACGACTGGTCCTGTTCCCCACCACAGGTAACCCCAAAACCAGTTGTTTTGGTGCTCCATTTAACCACTAATGACTTAACCATTAACCATTTCCCAGCTGGTCACAGTATCATCATGCAGTGCCCTGCTCCCTTTTTACCCCTCTCCAACAGCTGAACCTTTACTGATTCAGTTTATTGACTGAATTATTTGCATTTGTTTTAAAATCATGCTTAAAAAAATCCATTTGTGTAAGTTGCCCCAGAAATGCCAGTTAATTTCAGGGGAGCAGCACGTGGTCAGCCCAGTACAAAGTGCAGCTGCCAGAGCATCCCTGATGGGGTGCAAACAGTCCCAAACCATAACAAAGGTAGGGATGAAGGATTTCAGGGTGGCTCCAGAGAGTCTGATGCTACAGTCCTCCCTCTGGACAGACCCATTTGGACTTTTTCTCTTTTTTTCTCTGTTCTTTTGCTAGTCAGAGTGCAGGCAAAGGCATTCTGCTTGGACTCTTCCTTTTTTGCAGTTGAACTAAAAAGTTACTTGCCACTGAAAGCATCAGGTAGCTTAATGCCCCAAATGCACCTCCCTAGCAAACAGCTGTCAGACTAATAACAGGCACTGATGGTACAAACCTGCTGTCTCAGTCACAGCAAACCTGGGCTGGAGGCTAAGAGGGGAGAGAAGGATGCGCTCGTGCTGAAATGCCTGTGCACACTGAGCCAAGGGCCAGCTCGCTGCGATGGCTGCGGTTCAGCTCACCGGTGTGTAACTCCTAACCAGTTTTCTTTAGAAATACCATGGCAAAGTAAATGAGGGCTTTGATGTGGCTACGTGCTTAATAGGCAGGGTAAAATACAAACAATATTTGCCTCTCTGCTACAACTTCAAAGGTTTCCCTGCTGTAATTATTTTTTTAGAAGACAGGTGATCTAGCAGGAAAAAAAAGATCTGATGTGAGGGAGGTCATCAAAGAAAAGGTAGGTATTAAAAAAGGAGTGATTCACTTTGAGGTGGGCCAGCAAAGACCTTTGTAGAAGTGTTTGGGCTGAATTTGCATGATTAATCGTGGACTGATGAGGTGACTGATCTGGGCACAAAATACCTGAGTCACAGCCTGGATCCCAGCTGCCATCGAAAGCTGCGAATCCTGCACCAGATGCCAGCACCAATTCTCCATTCAGGGGCAGGTACTAGATGAAGGGATTCAGAGTATTACTGTGCAGTCCTGTTGCCAGCCACTCAGGCTTGTATTCAAATAACAGTGCTAATTATTAGGCTGCCTATTACACTTGCTGTCTCTGAGGCACTTTAAAGTCATTAGGAGTCACCCTTGCCGTGCCCCACATTAAATCGGCAAATATCGGCTCCTGTTTTTACAGATGGGGACACTGCGATGGGGAGAGGTAGTTTAACATTGCCTTCCAGTCACGCAGAAAGGCATGAAGCATGCAGGGAAGCAAGAACAAGGGAAAGCAAAATAAGCTCTTTTGACAGCTCTTTCCTCCTCTTGCACACGCTCTCAGCGGCTCAGAAATGGCTTCGTACATTGGTATGCCATGAAAAACCTGACCAGAGGTCCCCTGACTTAATGGGTTCTCACCTCCGGGGGCTGCACTTGCCCTACAAAAAAAAAATAACCCAGGGGCCCAAGCAATGCTTGGTGAGGTGTCAGATAGTGGGTTCATGCTCGGCGTGAGCTAAAGAAAGCACAAAGTGGCATTTGGCACAGCTTGCCACAGCTACACCCTCCTCCTGTTGGGCAGGACATCGCCAGCAGGTCATCAGGGTCACCACATTTCCCTGGTTTCAGCCCAGGCAGCCTTCTGCTTGGGGGCACAAGGACAAACCTCAGCAGGTGCAGCTTTGCCATGGGGAACCCTTTCGGCAAGGAGCTGTGGCCACCCAGATCACCAGCCGGCACTGCCAGCTCCGGGACAGGCCTTGCCAAACCACTGTCAGCCAACGGGTTCACAGCGCACGGGTTCTTCAGCCCAGCCGTCTCATTTTACACTGAGAAATTGCCAGAGAGAAAATCAGGTTTTCCCCCCAGTATTTTCACACGTCAAGGAGTGAGTGATGTTCAAGGCTCCCTTCTGCTGTGACTTGGTCTATCCAGGGCTTTAGCATCACTCCCCAGACAGCAGCCAGAAGCCCCCCAGGACTGCGTTGTGCTGATGCACTGGGTCCTGTGCTCAGGCAGAAGCATGTTAGATGGGATTTTAAGGTTTCATCTACTTAACTGATCTTTAAATATGCATGTAGGTTAGGGAAAGCGAGAATTACGAATGACTGCTGCGGGTGGCTGCGATAGCTGTTATTGGCGCAGTCTCGCCTGAGGATGCTGTCCCACAGAGGGACCACCTCGAGGCAGGGGGGAACACATGGTTAAAAGCTCCTCACCCCCACGGTGTAGACAACTGCTTAGAAGCTTAGTGCCTTGGTGGTGCGGTGCTTTGAAGGCCATAGCCCAGCTTTTCCTCTTGGTTCAGGAACTGTGAGAAGCCAGGGTGCAGAGCAGAGGGCAGCTGCCACTGAGAAGAGCCCTGCCGTGCTCCTGGGCACCACCTGCTTCAGACCAAGCAACGCTGTACGTCGGGCTGGACAAGAGGGGATGACAAGATAAATAGCTGATGTCTGGGCAACGTCTGCCCCAAGGGTATGGAGTCTCCCCACCGGCCAGGAAGAAGCCTTTGCCTATGGGCACTGCCCCATGAGACGGTAGCGTGTGTCATGCCTAACTGGAGACCATGCCATCAAGTTCTCTGAATTTCTACTACCCTTGAATAAAGCCAATTTTTCCAATACCAAAGCACTGAAAGAGGCTGAAAGATCTGCCAGGATAAGAACAGCAACATGTCCTTCAGCCACAGATGCAAAAGCCATGTCTAGTGACATTTTGATGCTCAGGACTTGGCCTGCTTTGAGCTGAGCAAGGTCTATGCTAGCAGCTTCTTTCACAAGATGCTTCACTTCAGAGGTTCCCTGGCTTGTTTTCCTGTGAGCCCATGCAGGAACAGGTGGTAGAACACTTCAGAGCCATCAGCTAATGTCTGTACCCAGGGCAGGTGCCAGCAGCACTGTCAACCAAGTCCCTTCTCCCAAACCCCCTGAGCCACTTCAGGCCGGAGCCCCCTCAGTGCTGCCTCTTGCCCAGTTTGCAGGTCGCCACCCTGCAGCCTGCTGTGCATGACGGGGCTAAGCAGCAAGGGTGGCCAGCTGGCTGCTGGGGTGCAGCTGAGCTGCTCATGGATGGGACACGATAGATCATTCCACCAGCACAGGGCACCAGCTCTTCACATCAGTCACCTGGGGGCACTCAGGCCCTTAGCTGCAGGGACCTTTGGGTGGAAGAAGAAAAATCAGACAGCAGCTGCTGGTGACAAGGATGGGTGACAGCAAGGCCATGGCTGGCTGGCCTCTGCTTGCTTTCCCAGGCTGCAGAAGCTGGTGTTTGTGAGTGCTGCAGCTAGATCAAGTGCCCAGGGTCGGGAAGTCCCTGCTCTCATCTCTGCCTGCCTGACAGTTCTTTTCCCTGTAGTTACCAAACGCTTTGACTATAGCTGTGGGTCAGAGCTTCCCAAACACCCTGTGGTGTCCATGCAGGACACAATGAGCTTTCCTGTCCAGGGGGTTGGCCATTCAGGTCTTCACAAAGTAACTAGGGGGGAGAAAAACACCACAGAGACAACGCTTAGACAAGTATGTGCCTAGATTTGTAAGCTGCAACACTCGTGCTGCTCCAGGGAGCAATGCAAGAGCACTGTGTGCACAGAACGCACAAAGTAAAGCAAGGAAAACCTCGTAAGGATGCACCTGGTGCAGCTGAGTTCAGTGTGGCAAGAGCAGAGATAAGGCGGGCTTGCTTGGTTAGATACACACGCGAGTGCACACAGACGCACAAATACTGGTTCAGTGACCAACCAAGGTCGCATCCTCCTGTGCCTGCAAGGGCCCAGGTGAGCGGGGACTGGATGGGGTGCAGAGCAGGCGCAGGTCAGCAGTGCACAGCACCAATCCTGCCCACGGAAAGACACAAGAGGAAATGTTCACGCTAAATCTGTCCCATGCCTGCAGCGCCTGTGCAGGGCTCTGGAGACGCTGGGCTCTGTGCGGAAATGAAGCTTCTCCAGCTACCACTGGAGATCCCCCTCCACCACCGAGGCCAGAAGCCCGGGCTGGCTGGACTTCCCCCCCAAGCCCAGAGGAAGCTGTCCACGTGAGTGTGAGTGTGAGTGTGAGTGTGGCAGGGAAACGAGAGTCCCGCGGCACACACGCCGTCCCAGCTGCTGACTCCACACTCTGGGACTGCCCAAACATCGTCAGCACCAGCCCTGGGATTAAAATGCAACACAAGACAATGCAAGCTGGGGGATGGAGCCACCTCACCTCCGCAAACATGACGTGCAAGAAGAGCCCTGTACTTCTGCTTTGTAGCAGGAATTTCTGAAGCTGGTCCCTGCAGACACAGCTCCTTGTCCACCGAGGCAGAGGTGCTGCCCATCCACCACCAGCGCTCCCCAAGATGCACACCACTGGGGAGCATTTCAGAAGTGGCTCTGTCATCTAGGCGATCTTAGTTTGTAAACAATTTGCCATTTCTTTTTTCCTAACATAAGTTAAGCATCTCAGCTCACTGCAGGGGATAAATGGACACTGCTTGGGCAGTGGCTTTCTGCATTTGGAGTTTAGTATAGAAATTGCATATAGGCTGGGCTGCTTTCCAAGTACATTTTGAACTGAGCAATGACATGTACCAAAGGACCAGAGCCAAAAAGCAGGCAGTTTCATCTGCTTTCCCTTGCTCCTGCCAGCCTGTACTCCAGGGCCATTAATACAGCGAGCTTAGAGTCCCACTAGTCATTTTCTGTCCCTGATACTGGTAAATGACTTACCTCCTCGGTCATCCTTATCAAGTGTAGTGACAACTGGAACACAATCATCATATTTCTCATCAAAGTCAGGGAAAAAAAAAAAAAAAAGAGGAAAAACCCCATGTGGCTCTCAGCCCAGAGTGACCACATTTGTAACCACAGTGTTGGACCACTGAGAAGAAATCCTGCTGCCCCAACACATAAATGAAAATGAAACTAACCTCTGAAAGGCCCGAAAGGCAGCTTTTGAAGTGGGTGGCTTTGAACCAGCCTCTGGCACATCCCGACCCTCCTCAATTCACGAGCATCAGGCTGAGATGACTGACAGCAGCAGTGTGACTGGCATGTCACCATCACCAGCGCAGGAAAAAATGCAGCACTTCTGCTTTGAACCTGGGTGAGCGATGGTCATGATCGCAGCCAGCTCTTCCCCCAGCCTTGTTTTAATTTGCAGCATCAACACATTTGAATTCCTTGGTCAGGTGAGAAGTGCCACCATCCCCATCACGCAATGCTGAGACTGCCTGGGCACACTGGGCTCTGCAGCGCTGTGCCCATGGGTGCACCAGTGAGCAGGTCGTCAGCCATCAGGGCTGCACATGGCTCCTGGATACTTCCCATCACCTGGTACCCAGCCTGGGACCAGCTTTGGGGCTGATGCTGGTGGCACTCCATCAAAAAACATCGCCAGGGTAGGATGCGAGGGGATTATTTCTCCAACACAGAGTCCTGTAACCCACCACAGGCATTAATGTACAAGTAAAATTTTTTCTGTATCATCTCCTCCAGTCCTGCTTTCCTGGGGCAGCAGCAGCCCGCAGATGGCAGCAGGCAGCCCCTGCCTGCTGCTGCCCATGGGTGGGAATAGTGGGGGTTTTCCCAACGCCCATTGGTGCCAGGGGGTCTGAGCACAGCTGGGTGTGTGGGTGCTTGGGTGGGAGCCAGCCGCTGGCTGAAGGCTCCAGAAAGGCATGGTGCCAGAGTCATCTGCAGGTGAATCCCTTTGATGGCTCTGGAGCATTGCCAGGGGCTTGCTCGCCACAGGGTTCCTTGGGTTCGTTAGCAGGGGTTCACTCATCCGCTGCCCAGGCGAAGCTCCCACCTGCAGCCTCAGACCAGCATCCTTCGCCCCGGCTGCACGTGCCACCCCACACCCCCAGCCTGCCGCCAGCTCTAGCCTGCCCCCACCACGGCCCCTGATCCTGCACTGGCTGTTCCAGGTCCTCCATGAGAGGGGCCAGCAAGGCAGGATGACCTGCAGCCCCCTTGAGACCTCTGGGTGAACCAGGAAGGGTAACCTGCTACTGGACTAGGACCTTGCTGCCCAAAGAGCTCCCTGCCCAGCCACATGCTCCCATGAGGAGTGGGGCTTTAGAATCCCAAGGAAACCAGGCAAAACCCACATTTTTTTATCCTCGTGAAATCCACGCTCAAGCAGGCTGGTACAGGACACAGAAGCTAGTGCTTCTCTCTGCTGGACTGCTCAGCAGCAGGCAGAAGATGCCCACCAGCCCTCCTCTGCTCCTAGCAATAACTCACCCCTCTGCTTTCATCCCCACAGAGCAGGCAGGGGCACAGGCAAAGGAGCGGTGGGCTGGCAGGACATCATCATTTCAGCATCGTCCCCTGCGAGCTAACGAGGCACTTGGCTGCCCTCCCATGCCTGCGTCCCTGCCTCCCCCTCCCGTAAGGCAGGGTCCTTTGGCAGCGGCATGGCCACGCTCTCATTAATACAGGAGCCGGTTCCCCGCCGTGTCTGCTTGTCATGTTTTATGCTGCATTTTGGGGTTAGGGCTCCCTACATCACCTGCCCAAGCTGACCTTGCCACCACGTCCCCTGGCACGTGGGTGGCCTGGCACACTGGGCTTCCAAAACATCACGCTCCTGCCTGTCCCCACAAAGGTGCAGCTCCTGGCCATCCCACACAGGTACTGGCCATCACCCCCCTTGCCAAACCAGCCTGCGGAGCCCAATGAAAGCCATGAGGGGGTAAAGAAAGCAATGGTCTCAAAAAGGCCATGAATTTGACTGGAGCACCCCAGTGCACACTTCCAGATGTGGAGCCAACCAGGCTCCAGCAGGGTGCAGCAATCGGGTGTCCCAGGGAGACAGGAGGACATTGGGACACCGTCGGGGAGTGCATTAAGGTAAACCAGCCCAAGACACCTGACTTACAGATGCAGAAGGCACGCAGAGGCTTAAAGCCATTTGCCAAACCTTCTTCAGGTTAGTTCAGCTCATTTTCCTGAACCTCCCTCCACAGGCAAGGTCAGAAAGAGCTGGAAGGCGGCTTGAGCTGTGGGCAGGGGAGCCATCCTCCCCAGCAAGGGCCAGCAGACGGTCCACAGAGCAGCCACCCAGCCAGACCTGCCCCAGCATCCACTCCAGCCCAGGATGCAGAAAAGCTGCTCCACTCATCACAGGTTTTAGTAAGTCCTTCTGCTGGAAGCTAGCCTGCAAGGAGCAAATAAACTCGGGGAGGCGCCTGTAAAAGGCTGCCTTACTGCACTCCTTTCCTAGGGCAAACCTTCAGCAGGAACACTGCTGGAGAAAAACTGGCAGGACCGGGGCTTGTAATTATGTGCTGGCACTCACACACGCACTCCTGTGAAAATTTTTACCTTCATCTCAGAAGAAGGAAAAATAATCCTTTTCCTGGGTATCTCGTTACCCTGCCTTTTGGGGAGCAGAGCGGAGGGAGTGCTGGTGCCTGGGACGAGCACAGACTGTGGCAATTCATTAGAGCCGGCGCCCCTGGAGAGCAATTGGCATTTCAAGATCAATCTCTGCCAGGAACCGAGCAGGAGCATCCTGCAGCAAAGCCGAGTACATTCTGCTCTCGCAATTAGGCAGCTAAAAATATAAGGCTGGGCAAGGCGTCACCAGTTAGACACCAGTGCTCACACGCTCCCGACCCTCACCCAGACTTTGTGGTCCCTCATGGGATGGGCAGGGAGGAAGTACAGGCAGCTCTCACCACCGTGGCAGGGCTTGGTGATGGGGCAGAGCTGGAAAGGTGACGTCAGTGCTGCTGAATAACCCCAGGCAGTGCCCTGACCCTGGCACCATGGGGGTTGAACGAGGCTACTTCTGCCCACGTGGCTAAACCTGACTCCTGCCACCCCAAAAATAGCAAGCAGCATCATCCATCCCTGAGCTGCGCTGCAGTGCTGGCTGGCTCAGGCACAAACTGTACCAGGGCTGGTTGTTATCGGGGCAGATGCTGGGCTTGCAGTTGCAGCATGCCCTGGCCCGGCTCCCTTTGGAAGCAGAGCCATAGCCAGAGGGTCCAACGCCCTCAGAGGAGCCCTTCTCTGCAGCAGGGAGACAAGCAAAGCCAAAGCCTTCCTTGCCCTGGAGCACCCGTGTCAGACACAGCCACTCCGAGCACCTCCATCATTTTGGGGGCTTTACTCCCAGGTGCCTATGAAAGCCGGCTAAATACTGATCTGCATCCTTAGGCAGCTAAATACCATACAAAATCCAGCTTAATCCCAACAGTTGTGCTTCAAAGTCACTTACACTTGAGCTGGATTTGGATTTAGTGTGTGGCTGAACTAAGGATCCACACAAAACTCCAGATCAAATAACCACTGAGGTGGGTGACAACTGGCTTTCCCTGGAGCAGGGAGGCAGGCTGCATGCCCCGCATGCCCCAACAGCCCCAGGCTCCTCCCAGGAAAGCAGCTCCCAGCACTTGGATGGTGCCTACATGGGATGGATGGGGAGGGGAGCTAGAGGGATCACCGTACAGAAGTGTTTCCTGTAACGTAAATGTCTTGGGTGGGGGCTGATGGTGGCACATGAGGACCCCCAGCACCTCAGGGCTTGCTCCACTCAGCTGGGGAGCTGGGATGGAAGGTCTCATGCTGCTCCTCCACCGGCGGGGCACTGGCACCAAGCATCCCCTCCCTGCACCCACTGCAGCAGGCACTGTCCTCATGAAAGTCAATGAGAACCCAGCCCCTTCCCTGGCTGTGAAATTCCTCCTGCACTACTATGGCAAGCAATGTTCTCCTTTTTTTTTTTTTGGCCAAAGTCTGTATAGCATCTCCATGGCGACTCTAAAGCTTAATGTATTCCTGCTGATTTAAGTGATTAATGCTCCAGTGCGGCACGGCCAGCAGCTGAACAGGTGCAGCCCAGCCTCTCTGCAAAAAGCCTCACGACCAATTCATTTTCTAACCAGCTGGTTGCCAAATTTCATGCCATCCCCACAAGTGGCAAACTGGCTCAGGTGCCGGGCTTGAATTCTTTTTCATCCCTAACCTTGGCAGTCTTTGTATCACCTGGTGACAATGGAGCACAGCAGTACACAGGAGGGAAGCGGCTGAGCTGAAATTAAAAAGAATTTTTGACGACCGCACTAGGAAACTTGCTGGGACAGTTCGTTGCCAACCTGTGGGGCGGTGACACTCAGAAGGTATGGGCTGCAGGATGGGTTATGGCCTAGGACGAGCTTGGCTGCTTACAAGTGGCGCAGTCTGTGCAGCAGCAGGGCTAGCCCCTGGCTGGAGGGGAGCCCTGCTGCGCTCTCACAGCCCGTGCTGCTGCCACGACTTATTCCCTTGTGGCCCCCCCAGCCTTCCTCTCCTGCAGAGTGGTGGGACTGTCATACTCACTGTAACCCTGGAGCCTACGCAGCCACTTACCAGCACCAGGATCCCAGAGAAACCCCAGGGCAGCAGCGAGTCCCTGGGGTCTCCCACGAGGACTGCTGGATCCTTTGATCGGGATGAGCTGGGGGCCACTCTGGCACCCTGGCCCCATCACTCAGGGGATGCGCGGGAAAGACCCCCCTGAGCAGCCAGCACGTGGTCGGCACGGCCACGGGTTCCTTGGCTCAGCTCGGCTCTTCAGCTTGGCGGTGAAAGGCTCGCACCATAATGAATAACACTGCTCTGCAATTACGCACTTTGCAGGCCCCTGATGAAAGTACTTTAGAAATATTATACATTCATCTGTAAGTAAAATAAAATCTACTGGAGTGATATTTCGCTCTTTTCTTCTCTGGGTAAATTCCACATCATTTATTATATTATATTTGAACGTATTTCCCCAGTACATTCTTTCCTTCAAAATTCGTATTTTAAATGCCATATAAATAAAGTAACTCCTCCAAATATTTGTAGAGGAATTAAATGTGGTGCATGGTGTTATTAAAGCATCAAAACTATTAGTGGCGTAGACAGCCTGAACAAATTACACCACAAATTTCAAGTGCTTGTTCGAATTCAACAGCCTATGAAAGAGCAAAGCTGCCCTAAAACCGAGGGGAAACTCAGCTGCGAGCTTGCCCTGTCCAGGGGAGGAGATTTTTCAAATGGGATCCAGCCCCTTTTGGGCCATCCTGGTGTTTTTCGCTTTTATTCCTCCCTGTTAAATTTGACTCTTCAAACCATGGGGATCAAGACCCCACAATTTCATGGCTGCCTGTCAGCCTGCTCTGGGCAGGGCTCCTCTTTTGGGGGGACGCTGGGCTGCTGAGGAACCCCTCTGAGGCAAGGCTCCCCAGCCTCACCTCACTCAACACATGCATTTCAGTAGTGTGCTGTGTCCATCCTGTCACAACCAGGCTAATAACATTGCAGAAAACTATATAACTCTACGGCACTTGAAAGAAAAATTTCTTGAGCAACATTTTGGGATTTCCCAGAACGGTTTGTTTTCATTTCAAGATATTTTGATGTCAGCTTTAGTTATTCTCTGCCTGGGGCTAGTGCCTGCTCTGCATCAGCAATGCCATGGGTTGGTGCTTGTCAGCAAACTACCATCAAAGTCTCTCAGTCCCGCGGAGGAGGTTTTATCCTTCCTTTGGGGAGAAAAATTTCATTTCTTCCCAATGAAAGTGAGTTTTGGGGTGCTGTCCCCCATCTCCCGTAATGAAAAAAAATAATCCCAGAAACAGGCTTTTTAGCTCCATGGTACAGAGAGACCCAGCCTGCCGTGACTCTAGTCCCTTGCCCCAGCCAAGGTGTCCTCCGTCTGGCTGGACCATGGAGCAAACTGTCAAAGTCCCTGGAGAGGTGGATGGGGCCGTGCCACCCAGCTGGCAGTGCTCCAGCACCAGCCCTGCCCTCGCCCACCCACCCGGCACCTCTGCACGCCGCCTTACCACGTCCGTCAGTGCGTGGGGAGAGCTGATGAAGACCGAGACCACCTGTAAAAAAAGCAAAAGTAAAAGCATATGTTTCCCCAGCAGGTAAAGGGCTCTTCCGATGCCCAATGAGGTTTTGCAAAAAATAAATAAAATAAAAAAGTTCGGTACCTTATTCTCCTCAAAACGAACCACATCACCGGCACAGGGGGCTCTGCCTTTATCCCAGTTGGAGGCGGTTTCAAAATTGGTGTTGGGGATCCACTGCTTGTACACGGCGGCAGTGGCAGCTGGGAGGAGCAGGAAAACCATGAAAACAAGTCCATGGGAGGCACTGGGAGCCATCTCCAGGATGCGTTATAGGATGGTTTAGCTTTTTTTAGGCCAGGTTTGGGGATTTTTCCACCAAAAGAGCAGCCCCTACGTGTTTCCAGTTGAGCAGTCCCAGCTTTCCTCTGCACAGGGGTATTTTTTGGCTGAGGATGGTTTTTACCCACCCAGGTAGGAAGAGGAGTAAGGGGCAAATACTTGGCAGGCAGAGAGGAGGCAGGAAAGTCCTGCAAGACAATAGGCACCACCGCGGTACCTAAGTGTTCAATGCAGAGGGTTGTGTTGGCACTCGGACTAATTAAATGTGCAGAGATCCCTCAGCCTTGGTGTTTCCAGTAGATACAGAGCAGGCATGCAGAGCAGGCAGGACTGTGAGGACAAGGCAAGAGGAAAAAAGGCATTTCCTATGGGACGTGTAGCAAAAACTATGGGCTGGTTTCATGTGCCTGGGGCTGGAGGGAGAGGATTCAATGGTGTCCTGCAGCTTGAGGCACTGGCAGGTTGGGAAATAGAGGTCTTCCCCACGGGGCTGGCTGGGACAGTGGCTGTCCTGTCCCCACAGGATCCCCACAGGCCGTGGCAGAGATGGGTTTCCACTCTGTCCCACCGTGTTTGCATGAGCATTGCGGAGCCACACGCCTCCCAGCCTGACATCACCCAGGCTTGGCTGGGGATGCACGTTCAGCCGGAGAGGAATCTCCAGCAGCCAAAATTAAAATGGCTTTGGGCAGATGAGTTATGAGACAGAAAAGAGGGCAGAAAAAAAAGAAAAAAAAAAAAAAAAAGAAAAAAACATTTGCTCTTAATATAGGTGTTCTTTTCTTTAGAGGAAAACCCCACAAACTACAAAATTCATAGCAAGCCAGTGGTGGAGCGGACCAGGATGTGGAGTGGGACTTGGGTGCTGGAGGTTGGGTGAAGAGGGGACAGGAGGGGGCGTGGGGACCCCCCAGCCCAGCCTGGGGAGACAGGCGTGTCTGAATGACTCTGGCTGACGGAGGGAGGTGCACTGCAAGAAACCTGAGCCCTGCTAGTCCATGTGATGGGAGGGATGTGACCAGTTGTGCTAAATAGACTCTGCAGAGGCTTTATCAGCACACAAGGATGGCCTCAGAGCACAAGTCACACTGCCTGACTCGGCCAGGGGCTCTGCTGAGACCATTGCGGTACGTAGCCATGTCCAGGTGAAGAGAAAATTATGCATTTTTAACCAGAATGAAAATCCTGATGTAGGAATGGGGGCTGAAGCCTGGGTGCAAGGTGCAGGGGGCTCTCCCAGCCCCACGCCAGGCTGCCGCCACCACTTTCTGCTGCGTGAAGGAGCCCTCAGAGCAAACGCTCCCTGCCCCATATCCACTTTAAAACTCCCTGGGAGGGAAAAAGACTGCAACAGTGATAAGAACAGGACCCAGACAGCTGCCTGCAGTGTTGTGGGCACAAATGCGTTGCTGGCTTGGAGCTGAAAAGAGCTTGAGAAAGGAAAAGCCCCCCAGATGGCAACTCCAAGTTGTTCTGTCCCTGCTGCGGTCGACTTGTGTCCCTCCTATCCCGGGAAGTCGGGGATCAGAGGTTAAAGCTTCAGCAGAAAGGTGCAGCCAGCCCCATTGCACACACACCTCATACTCCCGCAGCTGCAAAGATATTTGACGCAACTTGCAAGTTGTGTCAAGCAAGCTCATGCCACACCACACCGAAGAGATGGCTCCGTCGGCAGCAGCATCTCCATCTCCTCCGGCCCGGAGCTCTGGGGCCGCAGAGGTTCATCTCCACTTGCCAAGCCTGTTCCCCCATACCACTGTGCTGATGCATTCCTGCACCCTCCACAGCCCTGGAAATATCAGCGTGCTATTTAATCAGCCTTGTCTCCAGGGAAGCGCAGTCCTTGAACATCAAAGCTACATGCATATTCAACAGAGTGTGTCCTGCAGTGCAGAGCTGCTGGCTTCAAATAAGAGCAGGAAAACCCAAGCTGCGGAGGTGCAGTGGACGCCATACGGTAATCCCAGCCTCATTCCCCTGCTTTCTCTCCATCCAGTTAGAAACGCCTTTTCCTATTTGCATTAGAGAGACACTTTAAGTGACAGATCCTGCAGCTCTGCTCCAAAACAGGATTGCCAAAGGCACACCCAAAATGGGGAAGTCATCCAGCGGTCACCCCTGCTCACCATGGCAGTCAAGCCCTGGGCATACTCACCGAGGAGCTGCAGGACACCGAGGAGGAGGAACAGGTGCTTCATTTTGCAGCAGGCTGCCAGCCCTCGCCTCTGCAGCCCCTGCCCAGCTGGACCTTGGACCCTCTTCCTGGCAGCACGTGATGGGCTCAGTCTGGAGGAGGTTGTAGGGAGAAGAGGGTAAACCAGTACGGGAGGCAGGTTTCCCCCAGCACTATCCAGACCCTCCCTTAGCTCCAGAAGCTGGTTTGCTCTCAGCTCCTTCCCAAAGCTCCCCCCTCCTCGGCATCCCTGGGATAGCTGCTGGGGAAGGAGGTGGGGAGGTGAGGGCGGTGGTCCCCCCAGCTTGGCTTGCCGGACCTTGCCACCCACGTTCCCTTCACCCATCCGGGTCCTGCCAAAGGGTGGTGAGCACAAACAGGCTGCATGCACGTCCCACCCCGCTCTCCCCTGCAGAACGCCAGCTACCTTGTAATTACTAATAATGGCCTCAATGTATTTCCAATTAGCTCACTTGGAAGAGAGCAGCTCCCAGCGATGACTTGTAATTGTACTTTGGCCACCAGCTGATTTACGCATTACCCGGCACACGCCGCGGCAGCGCCAGCGCAGCCCCACGCTGCTTTTGTTGAGGCTGCCGGGGTTCGAAAGGGGCAGCTGGTGGTGGCACCAGTGCACGTGGCTGTGGGAGGGGAGGAACAACACCATCCACCTCTTCTGTCCCAGCGTGGATGGATGCTGCATGCAGGTCCAGGCCCACATCTTTACAAGGGTGCAAAAGGTGGGCGGAGCAGAAAAGGATGGGAGGAAAGCAATACCATCCTGGGAAGAGGACAGCGTGGGGATAGTGACAAGAGGCCTGTGCCATGAGGAGAGCTGGGAGGCTCAGCACCCCTCCAGCACGGACCCTTTAGCTGACACTGGTACAAGGCAGGGGAAGGGCAGAGGGTTTGTGAATGCATGGGTTTACAGGAGCCCAGGAGGAGACTGGAGAAATGCTTGGAAGAGACACCCGTGGAGGGGTCACAAACCGCAAGAAACTCTGACCTGACACCAGCGAGGATTTGAGAGTGCAGGAGGGGTAACAGGTCATCCCCGTCCCACCCTTCATGTTCCCACTGCTTCCCAGCTTCCAGCTGGGCAGACCAGGAGAGTGTGGGGACCAGGGACCCGCCACTACTAGGCAAAATCTTTGTCTTCCAAAACTTTAACCCATTTTGTGCCATTTCCCACCTCTGCTGCAAGCACAGGAGTGAGAAGAGCAGCAGGGCTCCTGCCCCAGGGTGCCCCAGCGCAGCCCCAGGCGATGCGCTGTGCCCTGCAAAGAAAGGCACATGGAGGTCCCCTGCCTGGAGCTCTGTCCCTACCGGTGTCACAAGCGTGGCCCATGAATTGCCAAGAGAAAAAGCTCCTGAGCAGCAGCTCTCAGCCTGGGTATCGGTGAAAATGCAGTCAGCACTTTCTGCACAGGGAGCTGAATGCCAAGAAATGTCCTCGAGGTGAAAGGCTCCTGCGCTCTCATTACCACTCACAAATCTCTCCCAGGGGACTCTCGGGGTGAATGCTGGCTGCAGTGAGATGTCCTGTGTTTAATGTGTGTGTGTGTGAATATAAATCATGGATACTCAGGAATAATAGCTTGGAAAAAGGACTGCAGTGTGCAGAGGGCAGCATGCATGCTTGTCTGTGGCCTCAGCATCCCTCGGCTGAGGTGGGGAGGAGGGAAGAAACAGCTCACAGGACCCTGTGCAGAGAGAAATGCGATGGCCCCTGAAACCTGGTATTTTGGTGGGGGTGCTTCACACCTTCATTTTTACTTTTTGTACCCGGCAGCTGCTGCTTTTCAGTGCTGCTCGTTTCAGCTGCTCAGCAGCTCTGGTCCCACCGAAGCTGATTCTTGCTTGATTTTTAGTGTGCCAGGATTCATCTGACAAGCAGATAAGGGCCTAAAATACCCAACCTATCCTGTATTCATCAAAAAGCCTGTGAAATCCTGGCTGTGGATGGACAGTCCCCACTCCCCCTGCTCTAGTGTTGGGGTAGGACAGAGCAGAGCAATTACAGAAATCCCAGCAAAACCTGTTACTGGGGACAGCTGCCCACTGCGGTGTTGCTGCTAGGACTGAGGTGACAGAATTAACTAGCCTGTGCTGTGGGTCTCTCCCCGGGGCCAGAGCATGCTCCTTCCCAACCCAGCTTTTGCCCCTGCTACTGCCCCAAGATGCTGCTGTGCCCCAGGACCAGGCTGGATGGGAGTGAGGTTTGGATCAGGTGTTACAGAAAAAGAGAAACAAAGACAAAAGGAAGCAGAAATCAGTCCCCAGAAACGAAAGCAGCTGCCTGAGTGCAGAGATCAGCATGTTATACTCCTTGCCACCAGCCCGCCCTTCTGCTCCCCCTGTGCTGGCTGCCGCAATACCCCTGGGAGGGTGAGCACATCGCTGACGCAGAGGGGGAAAACAGTGCACAGCGGATGCTTGACCTTCCCAGCACGGAGTTATAAACCGGTAGCAAAGCCAGAAACACCGTTCCCCTTAGCCAGCCAGCAAAGCCACCTCCTAAGCCCATGAGGGACACCCAGCACCTCTCTGAATTACCCTCTTGTACAACTGTGTCTCTTCTTACCACTTAGAACAGTTGTAGCCCACAAAACAAGGGATTTCTCCAGTGCAAGCCCCCAGCCCCAGTGCTTTGCAGCTGGAAAGTGCTGAGCATGAAGCGGTGACGTTTGTGAGCACCAGTCCCCAAGATGGCTGATCACCCCCAACACACACACGCTCCCCGCCGCCCTCCAAACAACCAAGCAGCAGTAGCACCGTCCCCAGAAAGTCATTAAGCACATGGAAAAATTATTCTGCCATAACTGTATTCTGCCCCACAGCCTCAAACAGACGGGAGTGGGCAGAGGCTTGCTGAAACCAGCCTCCTGCAAACCCGGTGGTGCCAAAGCCACCCTGCTGCAGGGGCAGGAGGCTGCTTCCAGGGCGCGCTGACCGGCCAGGCTGTGCCCAGGCACACGGTGTTTACTGGGCTTGTTGGCACTGCCAAAGGTTTGGACATGAAGCTAATCCTAAATAACTGTGGAGAAGCGCCCTGTCAGGTGGCAGCCCCTCCAGCTGTAACATCTCACAGCTGCCCTCAAAGCAGGCAGCCCCTAGCAGCGATCAGAGGGAGCAGGGTAAAATCCCGCATGAAATTTCATTTTGTCTAAAACGATGTTAATCTCAGATGCAACAGCACAATCTATACTGCCACGGCTGATCCCTGGTAGCAGAGGAGCTGCCAGGAGAGGCACAGCTCCACGGCAGGGCTGGTGGGGAGCCCAAGCTGAATACTCCATCAGCCCATGGAGCCCAACCTCCCCCGGGGCTCCACGCCAATTCAGCAAAAGGAACTCGCCCAGCGCTTACGGGCATCCAGCAGCTGCACAGTCACGTCCCCCAGGAGCAGCAAGGCAGGAGAAGTGGCCGTAGGGGATCGCACTTGATCTCAGAGCTATCTAGAAGCCGCTTGCCTTGCGGTCCGGAGCCGGAGCAAGAGTGCTTTCTGCCGAGGATGGCCGCAGGCAGCAGCTACAGAGCTGCACCAAGCCCGCATCTCAGGTCCTGAGCCCGCTCCCAGCCAGACACTTTAACCAGCCCACTTCATCCAGCCCCTGCACTTAGGTAAGATTTCTTTTTATCACCGGAGGACTGAATGCCACTTACACCACTACCTACCCCCAGGACACCTGCTAAAGGGGCAATGGCTGGGGACCGGCTCAGGGCTCAGCCACGTTCCCACTGGCTGAGGGCACAGGGTGCACAGAGACAGATGCCATTTCTAGCAGCCAGGGCTGATCCAAACAATCTCCTCTGCGGGACCGCCTGTGTCGGCGCAAAGCGACCATCGAGTGTCCATTTGCCTGCAAACAACTCCTGCCTCTAACAAGCACAGCGATGCTGCCACAACGCACATTGCCACCCACTGCACCCCGAGCTGCAGCCAAATGCTGCTTCACCCCACGTGCCGCCCACAGGGTGCGAGTCAGTCCCCAGGGTCTCTTCAGTCTTTGCCAGCCCAGCTGGTGGGAATTCAGGTCCTATGGGACACACAAGAGCACACATCGGGGTCCAACATTCACTGCTGCCAGAGATCACCCCAAAGGAGCCGCGCGCTGGGTGGGCTCACCCTCTCCAGGTGCCACGTTTGCCTAGGGGGGCACGGGGGGACACTGGGGTTTTCATCTCTTTTGGCCTAAGAAGGACAAGCCAGACACATTACTTGACGGTGGCAGCCACCAGGGCTCAACCCAGGCACGCGGGAAGGAACCACACAACTAACTCGGGGAAAACTGGCTTTGGGGAAGGATGGGGGAAGTCACCTCTTTCATCACTTGTTTTGACGACTGGCTATTTTCCCCTTCCTCAAACAATTCCAGGACTTGGTCCCACTGAAGCAGCCTATCCCAGAGAGCAGGAGATTGGTCCATCTGCAGAACCAAGAAGTCAAGAGGTTTTGAAAATCTTTCTCCTTCACAGACAGCAAGCAAACCCAAGGCTTGAAACACGAGGCAGCTTCAAAAAAATTTTAACCAACGCATAAAAATCCCCCTGCAATTCTTGCAAGAGATGGCCCAAGCAGCAGGCCCAGGCTCAGGCAACATCCGTGTCTGCACAGCACCCTCTGTAGACCAGGATTGCTCCTCAGCCCACACCCCCCGGCTGCTCTGCACCCCAGGGCCGGCACTGCTCCCGTCACCCCAGGTACCGCCGGAGGACAGCATGCTGCAAAGCTGCCGGCTGCCATCTGCGGCCTGCTGCGAAGAAGAAATCTTTGAAGACTCATTCTTGCCGGGAAGAGCATCATGTATCGTTTCAATTAAGATCCATTGCTGGGGAGGCGGAGCAGAGAGGTGGAGAGAATCAGGGTTTGCCTTCACGTGTAAAGCAATTTGTTTCCTCTCCACCTCTCCTGCAGCACTATAATGACACAAGCGTCACGCCTGAGCAGCACCAAGAAAAAAAAAAAAAAAAAATTGGGAGGAGGAGCTCTGGGGACAGCAAAGGTTGCTCTTCCTTAAGAGGCCTCTGCTTGAAGGTAACCCGTTTCGTTAAGACAAGGAAGTTCACCGTCCTTTCACACTCCACAGCGAGGAGATACGAAGAGCTTTAGGCGGCACAGCCTCAAGCGGAGTAGGGGTGGGAAGTGTGATGAGCAGGGCAGGGGATGCCAGAGCATCCACATACCGGTGACTGCTCTCTGCAGCAGCTGGGAACATCTGCCTCAGCACATCCCAGATGGCACCTCTTAGCCATCCTTCCCTCTCACCGTGCCCACCTTCCTGTATTTGCCTTTTCTCTGGTGTCCCCATTTTGCCAAGAAAAGGCAGTCAGCCACCCAGCACTTCCAGATTACCTGCTGCAAACACCAGCATCAGCTGGCGAGGTCATACTCACATTTGGGTGCCAGCAGCCCAACAGTGGACTCTGCCAAGACACCATGGTCTTGCCTCTCAGCACGGGCAGGACATTCCTGCACTGCTAAACCCAGTATTACCCCTATAGTGACGTGAAAGAGGGGAAATGGGAATTTCGGTAAGGAAGGGGTGCAAGGGAAGAATAAACAGAAGGACAGACGGATCAGGCGTGCCTCACACCCACCGCTGGGGATCAGGGTTTTCATCACTAGGGCAGATCTGAAATGTGGCAGAAATACTGCTTCACTCACTTCAAAACAGGGTGCTGCTTTTACAGACTGCACTGTGGTCCATCATTTCAAACACACACCTGAAATGCATTTCTGAATTGCGAAAAGTCATTAATGACACTGGAGAAGAAAAAAAATAATAATCTACATCCTCAGATATTCAAGCCATACTCTCGTCTTTCCTCTCCCACACCTCTTTGGGAAAGTGGTGTACCAAAACTACATGAAAAGCCATTTCAATTATTTCTGCTCTATTTGCATAACGACTCCTGACACTGATGTTAGGACAAATACGATCACCTTGTTTATTCTAGCAGAGTTATCACATCGAAAATCGGACCGATAAAAGTTATGGCAAGTCTCCTGTGAAGAGGAAGGGATGTGCCACAATAAAGGTCTATCAGGCATGTAAGTGTAAAGCACCAAACAGCCAACCTACCATGGGTTCAGAGAGGAGAAAGGATGCACCCTGGCCACCTGCAAGTCAACAGCTGCCATTCAAATTCAACACACCAGTTTTTTTTAAAAAATATGATTTCCTACTTAGATTTATTTTTTCTTTAATAACACAGTTTAGCATTTCAGAGTTTGGCATTCTACACTCTTACACACTGTCCTTGTTTATTAGCATTTAAACACAAAAAGACATAGCAAGACCTCCAAACACAAATAAATACAAAAACACAATATACAATAAACTGAAATACAACATATAATAATGCTATTGGGAAATTAAGACATGTTGCTAATTCCTTTTTCATATTATTATTTTAACAACATGGTTATTGCTGAGCAATAAATTATACATTTTAAAGTTGTTTTTCCCCCTAAAAGAAAAGGACGAGAACCACTGGTTACCAGATCACTTGCACTGTATCCTTACAGCTATTGATAATTAAGACAGGCAGAATATACACAATCAAATGAGGTTGGCCTTCTTTGGTCTTTGTTTTTGATCATAAAACTGAACACAAGTGTACCGTTCACTGAAGAGTATGAGATTAAAGAAATGGATACACAAGTTTCAAACACGTTAATTTGTACATTATTCTCGATCACTGATGTCTTTTCCATAGATATTTCTTACAGAATTTCTTGGAAACAAATGTCAGCTTTCGTTTTCCCGATTATTACGTTGTTCCATGCATCTTAAAGGTTATCCTACTTGTCTAAGAGAAATGGACCTACATTTAGCCCATCATCTCCTAATGGGGTATTTTTCACAGCTCTCTAGTCACCACTAAATCATTGGAGTTTTATACCTTGTAGAAAAAATCCTGAACTTCCCCCTTTTTTTTTTCTATAAAACTGAAAAATAATCTATAAACCAAACAACACTAAGAAAAACAAAACAGGTGGATCACATGATGCATCAGCAATGATGGAAGCTTGTACCTTCCCATTCCACAAGTACAAATTATACAACTCTCTGCCAGTGATGCAGGTCATAGTTGGAAGATGTGTCCTTTCAGGTGTGAGCTATATTCAAATCCAAAGCTCAGAACACTATGCAAGAAAATGACCTTTACGAATGATAATGCTGGTTTATCTCAGTAACCCTTAGACAGAGTCAAATTTTATCACTACGCATCGCACTGCCAGCAATGGAGCGTGTGAACACCGGCATTGCTAAGAAGTTAAAAAGTCCTTGCAGAACTGGCAACCAAATTAAAAGCTTAGTTCCAAAGGACCAAAAACACAAACACCACGTAGAGACAACAAACCCTTCCCTAAATGGGTAGGTTAGTAAGCCACAGAGTTGGGATCCAGATTTGAATTCCACATCAAGTCTGGGATGTTTGGGTCCAGGATTTTGGTTCAGGTGCTTCTCTGTGAAATTTAGAACTTATTTGAACCCTAAGGAACTAATCCTAACTTGGAGGGAAAAAAATCTAAACAAACACAGCCTAGTATCTACACTAAAGATCATGAAATGGAAGACAGAAGCTGCAGTCTTGACCACAAATCAGAAAAGAAATAGGAATAGTCAGATCCCTTACATGTTGTAGATCTCTACTCTTCTAAATCTTAAGAGGATGTCCCTGAATCAGCAGTCCAAAGTTTTCCACAACCGTCCTATCTGGTGCTTCTCAAAGGCCTGGATTAAGAGGCAGGGAAGAACAACTAAGCCCTCCATATTTTGGTTTAAAGAAAAAGGAAGAAAGCCCCGCAAGAAAGAAATGGTTGGTCACGCTACAGGCTGGTAGAACTAAGACGAAGCCACTTCACTTTAAAATTGTATACCCCCTCCTCAGTTAAGAGGGGCATCAAGTGAGACTTACTTTGTTGGGTGATTCTGAACAAACAGACCAGGACACGCATGTGCTGTGATTACTCACGCTGACACATCGTGCTGGCGTTCCACTCTGCAGGCTGTGCAAAGCACCGAGTAGTGAGCAACATCTGGGCTACCGTACACGTACAACCCCAAATCACGACAGCTTGTATGTTTAATACTAGCCCTTACTGTCCCGATGTGGGTCTTTTAAGGTACATCAAATCCTTTTTCAGTTCCTTTAAAGGACAAATGTATTAAATGAGTAAAACCTAGTGATTTGAAGATAACACTAGGAAAACTGGAACCCCTCATTCGGTCCCAGCTCTGGGAGATTCCTTTAATGACTCTGGGCAAGTCACATCTCATCCCTGGTTTCCTTTTTCCAGAAAAGCTAAACAGCACTTGCTCTAAGAGGAATATGTTTGCAGATGCAAAGTGCTTCCTACACTGTAAATAGCACTAAAAACTACTCTCAGACAGGCTGAATTCCCAAACCGATTGTTTTTATTGCAGTAACTATGATTTCTAGGTCAACCAGAATATAGAGGTATTGACTGAACACGACAGAAATTCCAGGAAGAGGTCCAGCTGCTTTTTATTATATTTTGTTCCCAAATTAAAGGAAAGAATTTGCCATCAACAACTTGCCCATCACCATGCTTGTTCAAAATAGCGGAACCTCCAAATAGCAGAGTATGAGGAAGGACATGTGTCCTAGATGACATTCCAAGGTCTTCAGAAAGACTAAACAAACTGTTTGCTATATACAGGTCTTCAAACCTGGAATATGTGAATGCAAAGGTTGTCCTTAGCCAAGATCCTCCCTTAGCAGCAGCAAGTTCTATTTGCACCAATTGATCAAGTATAACTTGAAGGGTTTTGTTTCATCACTTCTACATAAAGACATTGCATATATATGTGCATGCATGTCTGTGTGTATATGTATGTACCTACACACGTATGAGTCATTTACAGAGCAAAACCTAAGAGATTAGTTATGCAACCCAAGAATTTTTCCCCCTCACCTATTTGTATATTTGCATAGTTAAATCATATCAAGGCATCAATACTGCAGTCACATTTGTCACTCTTCTGTGGTGCAGGCAACTTTTCTTGTCACTCTACATGCTTCTCTGTCTTGGACCAAACAGCACCAGTGTTTTAAAAACAAAAGAAAACAACAGAAACCTTGCATTGTTGGTGAAACGCCTATCCCACATGATGGAATACAGATACAAATAGGTGATAGCTTTTAAACTCCACCTCAACAAGCCGCAATCATGGCAAGCTGAGAAACATGAACGATACAATCACAACCTACCATTCATGGGTTCAACACTTAAATTACAACTAACACAATCTCCATTACCTTTGCATTTGAGAAATTCACCAGGCACAGAAACAGGCACGTATCTTCAACTTTCCTTTTCCAAGTAGGAAAATCCATGGGAAAAGGAAGTAAACTGTATTTCATATTTATAAGAAAGCTAGCATGTTACCCACAACGCTTTTTCTGTCAAAATTATGCCATCCATCATCCCCTTTTCCCTATTGCACGTTCTCATTGTGAAGAACATTTACAGTACAAGGCTGAAAACAACATTGCATATTGTAAGTCAGCAGTTGAAGGTGTACCATGTAGACAGTAACTGAAACAAGACCCCTTTAATTAGATCAGAGAAGAAATGCAGACATGGTCATGCATCAGCATCACAGGTTGGTCTTTGAACACCCAAATAGTTTCATCCTGTTTAGAATTCAAGTCTTACTTTCTAGGTAACAGACGCACTCATCCTGTGCTGAAGAGTGTACAAAAAGGGCAACATCCACATAGTCATACACTGGAATCTCCCTAGAGAAAACTGGAAACAGAAGAGGTTTGTACGTAACTTGAAGCGTCATCGTTAAGAAAGAATACCAGCAAGAGACTTCAGTTGTGTGCTGCTAAGAATTACTAAGCTGAGGAAAAAAAAGTTCCATTGAAGAAACTCTGTTCAAAGTAAAGCAAATACTCTGGGACCCCCTTGCAACAATGGCACACCACAGGAGTTAGCTGGGATTCAAGAGCGTATGTGGGGGCAGACTGCTGCCTCATGAATCACTTTAAACAGACAGACCCTAGAAAACTTTGGATATCTGGTCAGGAACATATAGATAAAAGGATAAAGGGCATTTCAATGATGAGAAAAAAAAGTTAAATAATTTTAAGTGTTGAGTAAAGCACCAGGTATCTTTTCCTTTCAATTTAGAGAATATACAGTGGCCTTGTGTTCACAAAATGCTACATACTCCTTGCTGGAAAGCAGAGGAAACCGATTTTCTATGTACACAGTAAGAACTCTACAGAGATGGCCCGCGAGTTCTGCGGAGAAAGGGGTGTTACAGTCAAGGCTTTGGGTATTCCACAGCAGGCGGTGTCTACATTTGTGTAGCAAGATCCTGGATTTCACAGTAGGCAGGGTTGGCAAACTGGAAATTCTCTGGCAGCTTCATGTAGTTTTAAAAAATAAGTGCAGTAGGCCTCCATTTTATTAACTGTGATAAAAAGCATATATGCAAAAATATTTTTATATTGATAGCACATTACTGCATTATAAAAGCTGCCCAAGTGAAGCTGAAGATACTGGCAGCTGGTGCTTTCGGCACTTGGGAGATGTGGAAAGCAGCATAGAGATCTGTGAAATACAACAGTGACTGATGTTTCTGCTACAGTGATCGGCATTAATATAGTTAGCAGTGTTCATATTTAAACTTCTCTATGAAGTTTCTGAGTCAATATCCCACTAAGAGGAGATATTCAGATCTCTTAAAGCTACTAGTTTAGGCTGTGTGCAGACTCAGGAAGACTTCCCTATTAGTTTACACTTTCTCATGTTTCAAAGTCCTTTTTCAATCACAAAGGCTGGAAACACTTTTCCTCCTTTTTTAAAGAGCCTGGATTTAGAAGCGCAATTCTGTCACAGGAGTTGGAAACTGTAGTCACAAATCTGCAGAATATGCCGGGCCCTGCTTATACTAGAAATCTCCTCCAAGTCCCAGATTGAAACAGGATATAAACTGTTTTGAGATGGCCAAACGGTTTCATTTAAGTTTTCAAGACATGCAATAGCAATGGGAGGAGAGTCCTTTGGACATTTCCACTTGGGAATCCTGTTTTCAGTAAAATTCTGTGATGCACAAACACAAAAGCTCAGCTGCCTACATTCACAATTATTAAAATAACACAAGTTGAGCGAACCTTCGCCCGAAAGCGTAAAGTGATGGGTTTGCTTATGCAGCCTGCATAAAACTGCAAGTGCCATATAATTATATCTAGAGATATAGATGCCAGTATATCTGTAGATACTTATCTCTTGTGCAGAACATCCTCCTTCTGTGCTAGAAATTAAATGCTAGCACATGCCTCCATATTTGAGCTTGCACCCGTTGACAGCTATGTACCATAAAGAGAGTACAGCACCTGGACGATGGAAGGCGAGAAAAGGAAGACAAGTTGCTGCTGACAGTTGTGACAGTCAGCAGCAGGCAGTATTCTAGCAGGTGCCTGGAAAACCCATGAAGACCACTTAGCATGCATTGTATATTCATAAATACTTCTTGCAGGCACTGTGTGTGAAGGCACAGCCAAAAAAGACAACGGCAAAGACGAGCTGAAATACAAAGGCATGAATTCAACTGCACCTTAGACAAAAATTGTGACTATGCCTCAAAAAGCAGAAAACTGATGCAACCTGACATTAAAGGCTGAGATGCAACGTTTTCTTTCAAGCCCACGAAGGCTAAAAACATAGGGGTGCAAGTCTGTTCTGCCTAAGAGGTTCTTGGATTTTAAAGTGCACCACAGTCAGACTATGTCTCTAGACTTGCTTGTCACAGGCTATTAAACAGAAGCAGATGAACACAGCAGGTTGCAATCAGCATGTTTCAGGGCTAGCAAATGCTTTCCACTGCAGTTCAGGCTGTTACAAGAAAGAAGCCCATGCATTCCCTGTTAGGATGCTAGTCTGCTATGAAAAGCTGTCACGAGCATATACATTCACAGCCCCACAGAGTTCTCAGATCAGTCCGTTTCAAGTGTTGCCACCCTACAACCACAGGCATTAGAGGAAAAAATGTCGCCTGCCTTCACAGTGGCCATGGAGACTGTCTAGTCCAAGCTCCATAGGAGCACTGAGCATAACGTTTTGGCACCTGAATAAGTTGGATTCCACCATGGCCAAGTCATAGAAGCTCCAGAAGCCAAAGAAAAGGGCTTTGCCTTCTATTTTGTACATCACAAGGTACCTAAGGGCTCTGAAGACAAGGCTAAACATTATGCCTGAAGTCCAATTAAACTACCATTTCAGATATCAGAATTAATCTGAATAAAAAAGCTATGGTTTATAAGCAGCACAGCACATCTAAGGCACATGTATGCATGCAAGCCACCATCACTGTATTAAGACATAGCTGACTTGTCCTTAAGAAGCAATGGCTGCTAGTACAGAACGAACATATAGGCTTTTTTTCAGCACTAATCCTCCTCCCCAATACTGAAAATACTATATACTGCTGACAGCATAATGTGCAACATATATAGCTTGATTGGAAAGCATGGGGCAGAACTTTAAAAAATGTACAGGATTCCGTTTAGAACTCCAAAGTTCAACAAATGCCCTATTTTAGGGTGAAAACAATTATAAATCTGATAATGATGCACAGCATCCATGAGTGATTTTTCCTTAATTTTGAAATAGTGTCATTAACTACGACATATATTGTAGGTTTACATTTCTAAAGAGAAATAACAGAATTGAATAGGTTTTTTTTCTATCACAAGTGATAACCAGTGTTTGATATCTTCTATTTTTCTTCCAAGAAATATCAGTCTATCAACAGTTTTAAAATAAAATGTTTTCTGTAACAATAGAACTTTAAATAAAAATATGATTTTGATTCAGATACTTTTGAGAAGACATGGAAACTTTTCCAAGATCTTCTGACAAAGTAATTATTAAAACAGAGACCAGATGAGGCCTTAAAAAGACAATATACTATATTTCAGACAAGATTGCACCTCAGTTTTTCAAATAATATCATAATTGCAACATTACTTCATCATTTCTTCTTTTAACATGCTGACAATTTCCAGCTAGCCCACGTGTGAAGTTTTTTTGTTTTTGTATTCTAGCTTAAAGAAAGAAAAGTCAGTAATTTATTCAGCACATACTGTATATGTCTTTTCACCTCCAATTGACTAGAGCATTAATAAGTTAAAAAAAAATCCTCTCTGACCATAATCATTATCCTCAGGAGGGATAAGTGATTCTTCAGAGCTTAAGTGTTGCTAGTTCTATTAAAAAATATACCATGGTATGATTTCTTAATGTGTTGCTACTTTCGCAATTGGACCCTATGCAGTTATGCCTTCAAACTCTTCCATCTGTTCCACAAGGTGGTTCTGTGAGCTTTAGGACCTCTGACTGAAGACAAACTGATATAAAAACCCCAAACGGAGTTGTCTTCTGTTTAATCCGCCTCCCCTATTGTATGTCAGGGGTCTGGTAGATCCGATGTATCCACTATGACTTTAATAAAAATAGTATCATCTTTAATATACGTTCCATTCTCTAGAACAGTTTGAGCCACAAAGACTGGGCAGCCGGATGCAATGTTCATTTCTCCAGTTGGCTTCTTGAAACTGCTGCTGTTGGGATCTGGCTTGAAAGCATCTCCTAAGTGGCGTCGAGACGGTCCCTGATCCATTAGCATGAGAGTCACTTTCTGTTTAAATGGCCAAGGAAGCAATGCATCGTATTCTCCACGCATTATGACAAAAAACAGCGACAAGTGCGTCCCTTTTCCCATGCCATCTCCATTAAGGTAAACCCTGGCACACATCTTGTAGCCAAAGTATCCAGTATAAAAGGGTTGGCTGTACAATGACAGAGTCTTCCCCATAACTGCCTCTTGCTTCCGACGTTTATAATCTCGAATTTTCCAAATTAATACTCCGTTGTAACTGGCAGTTTCTAAAACTTGGAATCGGAGGTCCATGTCAGCCAGCCGAATATCATGAACACTCAGCATCTGATCATGTCTGCTCAGCTGTGTCTCTAGCAGGCCTGTTAGAAAACAGGAAGGACAGGGGTGAGAAAAGCTTATTTTTCTAAAGACTGTAAAAATCATTCGCTAATGTTCCTACTGTGTAAGAAAACTCTCCTCCTCAAGAGCCAAAGCACATTCGGCCACTAATGAAGCAATTTCCACAGACAACAGTTTGCCAGCTAGTATCTAGGGATTTCTAAAAATGTGGGTGTTAATCACGCATACAATAAAAGTCGAATATTCAAATCATCTAACATAAATTTTGCCTAAACTAAGCAATCTAACTACAGAGGCTTCAATTTTTTCAGAGACGACTTGGTAGCATTATCTGTAGATTCCTATTAACAGTGAAGAACTTGGAAGTGGTCACACATCCTGCATAAACCCCCTGAAATTCAGAAGCATGACTGTTCTTCTCAGGCACTACTTGTCTCAGAAGTGTAGTGCTGTTACCATGTCTAATGTTCATCACAAAAGAACAGAAAAATCAAGCTTAGCTCTGTATTATATGATCACTTAGTTTGGTGGGAAGGCTGTTTTTAATGACCCCTTTTCCTCATGTGAAAATGTTACTCGTCTTTGCACACTGGCAAAACTGGCTGACATACAATACCAAGAAGCAGATGAATTTGTATGGCGAGTTTGCTTTATATAGATTTATTTACATGTTAAGTTCTTTGTCCTAATCATTTAAACACTTACACGTGATCCATACTACTTGCTAAATCTTCAATTCCACTTTATTCAGCAAGCATGACAATAACCTTATTCTCAAGCAGATCCCACAGTTTTCTTTGGATCAAATATACCCCCCCTGTAATAGATATCTGGACAGGTACTTTTAGGTAGATAACCAGACTGCTGATCCATTCATGGGGAGAAGAGTAATAAAAGAAGACTTGTCAATATACCACTACCTTTAAAGAACCTGCTGAAAGCTATTAGCTGTCAAAGATCAACTGAGAAACTACTTATAATGAACTAATACTGTAATCAAGACAGCGGTCAAGAAAACAAGACTAGAATCAAGCCTAAGAAGCGGTGTAGAAGCAATGCAACATTGCCAAAGGGATTACACAGCTCCCTATTGAAAAATCAGAAGAGCCAGCATTATTGATGCTTCCACATAAAAATCACCATGGGAGTGCTATCCAAAATATTTTTTTTTTCCTTGACAGCAGCACCGAGTACTTCAGTCCATTGTGCTTATACTTACTTGTATTTCGAGCTCCTTGCCCAGCAGTTTTATCAACACTTTCCAGCTCAGTCACTCTGTTCTGGAGGGACTCTACACTGCTCTTCATGCTGTCAGCCTCCTCCCAGTTCTGTCTGAAGGGACGGATTTCTTTGTCCAGTTCTTTCAGTTTTTCTGCCTGACTGTCTATCACTCGCTTTATAAAACAATAAGGTATGAGTTAAAATAACAAAAAGACATTAATTTATGCAAATTAAACAAGGACACATTTCCAATATAAAGAAGTTTCACTTATGTCAAATACTTTAGTAACACAAACGTTGAAAATTTAGAGGAATAGCTCAAGTATTTATAAAACACTTATAAAAATCTTTAGTGCTGTACAGGTATAAATATTAAAGCATTATCAGAATTATCAACACAATTAGTAAAAAAAGAGAAACTGTTAGTATGCTCTCATCTAAATTAAAAAAAACAACCAAACAACTTTCAATGCAAGAACCAATATTCTGAATGTCTCTATATTGATATTATAGGCTGATACCAGAAGGTCAGAGTACTGAAGCAACAAAGCATGGGCACAACAACTTACCATGATGTGAATCAAGTGGCTGCTCATGTGCACACATTTATCATTGGGTAACAGCAAAATAAACTTGCCCCTCCAGAAAAACACCAGTACCCTTGCACACAGGGAGCAGGAGTATATGTATGTGCAGATACAGTGGCATTAGCAAGCTGCAAGCTCACATCAATCAGTTATCAAAGCCTAAGTTACTATGTGCCCGTAATCATAGCAGAAGCCCTCAAGAGTGTAAAAGCAAAACTACCACTTCTGTCCCCTTAAGCATTCTTAAAATTCCCACCATTACTTCCTAGACTGAATAAGCCATGCATCCTGAAGGTGCTTGCTGGTTGAGTCTTTTTAAGAAAGCAAAGAAAAAAAACCAAACGCCAGCTGATTTTGGAAAGTCATGAAATATAATACTCCAGAAAAAAAATATATAGAAAGGGGGGTATTCTCTGAAAGAGGGGCATTGCAAGCACCTCAGTATATTGCAAGTACAAAGGAGACTTATTTCCCAGTCTACCTCAAATCTGATGCAAAAAACTCATAGCACTTCACATTATCACAGCTAATTTGGACTAGCAGGAATTTTAGCCAGAACCCCATAATCAGTTGTGAAGTTCAAATGATAATAAAAGTATTTGAGACAAGAAACTACTTTTGCTACCACCTACAGTTAAATTCCAAATCTAACTTTATAGTTTATCATCATATAGTGCCAACATATGTAAAAAAGGTTTTTCCCCATCAGTGGGGAACATTGAATCCACATGGCTAACCAGAATGTAAATGCAAAATAACTTTATTTTCTTGCTTTGTACTCAACTGCTACTTTTTTTTAAGAAGCAAAAACCATTCTGCCTCATGCAACCTTCATTTCCCCTTTTAGGCATTTACTTTTAATCATGTGGTTTCATTTATACTGAAAGTCTGTAACAATTAATTGAAGTCTGTCAATTTGATAAGCCAGCTAGCAAAGTCATGTTCTAGGAGTGTTTTATTTTATTGTGTCTCAAAACCACAAAGTAACATATTTTGAGATTAACTATTTATTTCTATGTTGGTGTTTTAAAACAAGCTTATGTATCTCACTTGCAAAATCATGACTTTGTGAAGGAAAGCTGTGTACTGAATCATAAACACAGTGGTATGGCCCCATTAATAGATGAAGTAACTTGCCTGGACATACTAATTAATCATCAGATGACAACACAGTCACACCCTCTCACTTCTGATGGTAATCAGAAAATAAAATAGGGAAGGGCTGTAGCTATACATATAAAAGGAAACACACCATAGAATGGCCTGAATGAGTGTTGTAAGAGCAGAGCCACAAGATCTGGCCAGTAGTTCACAGTTAACAGGCAAAAGTAAACTCAAGGTGTGCCCAAGTCTGATCTTTCTCCTTGCACAAAACATGAACTCTCCAAGGCAAAAGTAACACAGTCATAGGTTTGTACAGTGCTTCACATGGAGATGCTCCACTTTCCAACTGGGACCTCTTGGCACTAACACAGTATCAAACAAAATGGATAAACACATTTTTTGATGAACTGGGAAAGTGGTAAAGATGCAGAGGTGCAAGCTATTCTTTCAGGAGAAGTTTACCGTAAGTTGTAATTAGGGATCAACTTCTCTCCATCAACCTGTGTGCAGTCTACATTGTACTTAGACAACCAATTCTGGTTATTAGCTGCTTCTGCCACACATTGGCAAATGTGTAGTATTTTATCTCCTGTACCCCTCCATGAGAATTCAAGAGAGACAGAATAATCAGAAATAGACTTGTATTCTGTTTTTTTTTAAAGCAGTGGGATCTCTTATCTTTTTATCCTACAGGGAGTCAACCTCACTCATGCTGGGAGATACTGATGTACTAAATCAGAGTTTAATACAGCAGTGAAGAATTTCACTCTAATTACTCCATTAGAAAGCACACAGATGTCTCACACCGCACTCATAAATTTTCAAGTAGATATCAATTCTCTGCATGCACTTTTTACTCCAGCAACTGACCTCTCCAGCTCAGTAATCCAGTCGTAAATCAGTAATGTCTGGCAAACCACTGAGGGATCTACTTGATGTTGATTTTCATCTAGGTTTTGTTTGGTATTTCTAATAAACCATTTGCAGAATTTTAGCACTATTCTTACTAAAATTTAGAAAATGTCATGAGGAACTGAAGAAATCTCTCTATTTCAGATGCTCTTAATGTACCTTTCCACTGCAACTGACAGAGCAAAACTGGAAAGCTAAAGAACACACTAGAAAAGGAACCAAAGGTACTACTAGACTGCGAAAACAAATTATACCTCCTCCTCCTCTGAAGGATGTATTACCAATCAAATAATTTTATATTCATAAGGTCATTGTTTCTTTTGTCTAAGTATCTCACGTCCACACTCAGCTTAAGACTTGACTTACTAATATGCTTCTATATACCCCTAAGAAAGACTGGATACTGGATGTGAAAGTTCTTTCCATGAGACAGCAGTTGAAAAAGCCATCATATACTCTCTTGGTAAGAACACCTTCCCTAGAGACCAGTATATAGAAAATTAATCTGAATCAGAACATTTCAAGGTTGAGGTTCCTGACAGTGCCTAGACACCTCTGATGCATTTACACTAGTTGTGTTAAATGCCTCGCAGTGCAGATAACGCCAGTTGTGCCCAGTGAAGCAGCTGTTCCCAAGCCAAAGAAAGTTATATGACAACTAATACTGCAACCGTACTACAAATAACTAGCATGCATAGGACTTGGGGGACTAAGCAAGTATCACTTGCCCAGACCTGAATTGGCTAGTTCTACACTGGAAATATCTGTGGCTCTTGTCTAGCCATGGCTGCTCAATGCAACCCAGAAAAAGAATGGCTCACAACAGGTAACTAATTCCTTCTGCTCCCAGTAGGCAACAGAGAAAGGCTAATCACATGGTCCAGGGAAAAAACAAAAATTGAGGTGTGTTTCCAGGATGCCCTTAACAATCTGACTGAACCAGAAAGTTCCAGTAAGCGAAGAAATCAGGTTGAAATAGCTGTAAAACACAGTTTGGCTTAAAATAACTAAACCAAAATAGCTGGCAAGAAGTAGGTGGTGGTGGGGGACGGGATGACACAACAAACAAGAGCAAAACACATTCTCCCCAGTACTTCTTACTACCAAAAAGCCACCTGTTAGAATCTGCCAACCATATTGTTTTGTGGCATTTTTTTCCTAAACATAAACCATTCAAAAATTGATTTTGCTAACACAGCTTGAAGAAATAAAAAGATATTGCAGCCTGTCATCAAGACAATAACGAAAAACTCTCCTCTAGTTTTTTTTCCATTTCCACTCTCATCACTGGTTATTGAGATAGCATGTGTAAAAACCCCAGGCTTACAAATTAACTTACCTCCTGGCAGATTCAATCAGCAGTATCAACACATACAAGGATTAGCTTCCCAGTGTTAGAATACAATACTGTAAGCATGCAGCCATATCCCAGACTATCAACAGACCAAATAACAATGACTAAGGCAAGCTAAACTGGTTACTATGTGGGCAGAACACAGAAAGAAATAAATTCTGTAAGAAGAAATGTTGCTGTTGACTAACTTAAAGGTTTCCTTATAAACCAAGATTGAGGGTCTCAAGGCTCTGAGCTCTTGAATGTGCTACCCTTTGAGTTTCAGCTATACTCGTTTGGATACTTGTATCTTTCTTGAGTATCACCACTTGCAGTTTAGTATGTTAAGTGAATAGTATGTGAAAAAGACAATTTTATTTACATTCCTTTAAGCTGGATGCTAAAATAGGTATTCGGTATTCTAGCAGCACACAAACTAAAATAATGTGTGAATGATACCTTCACAATAGCTTGCTAAGTATCTCCTGAGATATCCCTAATTGTGGTTAGTATCGCACAAGCTAACACAAATTCCCAGCATCCATATCCCAAGTCAGCTCTGAAAGCAAAG
This sequence comes from Falco punctatus, assembly GCF_963210335.1. Classification (NCBI taxonomy): domain Eukaryota; kingdom Metazoa; phylum Chordata; class Aves; order Falconiformes; family Falconidae; genus Falco; species Falco punctatus. Next base: position 36,907,304 of record NC_137587.1, on the reverse strand, counting down.
CAAAGAATTTCAGCTTGGGCTAAGCACCACACTAGAGCATCCAGGGCATTTCTGGTTTGACACTGGCTTGTGGCCAGGGGATTTAGACCACAGAATGAGAAATTCACTTACTGGGCAAAGGACTAATCAGATACACTTTTTTAAATCCATGTTTCTGTTATCCTTCTAAGAAAAATGTATTCAAATGCACTGTACTACATTTGGTTTAATTCCACACCAAACTGATCTCACTCATTGTTAATAATTTTTTCAATACCAGCAAGCAGAAAATAAATATACATTATACGCATAACAGTCTTAAAGTGCTAATCTTGTCCACCAGTTTGACAATAGTAGTTCCTCAGGGTTTGTTGTTTTTTGAGGGGTTTTTTTGTTTGTTTGTTTGGTGGCGGTTTTTATTAAATTTTGTTTCAGAGAAGAAAAAATAATTATGACTATTTTTCAGGCAAGATTTGTAATTTCATTTTCATTCTTTTCACTTTTTAAACAGGGTTTTTTGTTTTAACATAGGCTAGGCAACTGCAGTGTTTTAGTTAAGTATCTTACTCCAAGCACAACAAACCAGCTACTGACCAGAAGGGGGAGAAAAAAGCAACACAGAATAGCTTTATAATAAGGTAAACTATCACCCCCTTTTTAATTAGAACACCTCACTTCAGAAGCGTAAAGGCACATAACAGAAGCTACTACCATTTCTGCTTTAATGGGGAGATTCTAAATTTCTTACCTGTAAATGAAGTATTTTAGATTCATTATTCCGCAGCATTTCCTTCTGTCTTTCAATTTCTATTTCAAAGCTACAAATCTGATTATGTAAAGTTTGTATACTCTTGTTCTTTTCCAAACTTTCATTCTGGAGCAAGGCCACCTGGAAAAAATTCTACAATTACTCCTGCCAAAGTTTATTAAAAATACCTATAACTTTGTTAAACTATCTTGCGCACATGAAAGGGATGAGATCCTAGTAAAGTCTCTCCCCATGTCTTGCAAATAGACAAACCCCAACCTTCTGACAGCTACTTTTGCACTTTCAAAGCATGGTATTGGTACGACTTTAGCTAATGAAAGTGCAGACGGGATACATAAACAGCATAAGAACTTGGGTCTAAGCATAATCTTGTCTTTAATCAGTTTGTTATTTAATGGCTTTGTTTCCTGAGTTCTACTAACTGACTTGGGAGTTGCTTGGAGTTTGGAAAGAACAACCTATTTAGCTCTAGATTAGTGTTAAGAACTAAAGCCCTGCACAGAAGGGATGTCAGAGAGAAGCCAAGCAGCTGAAAAGTCAGTTGGGAAAGGGAATATTAATCTTCCCCACCTACTCCATGCTATCCTGATCTAAAGCAAATTAAAGGAAAAAATCTACATGGAATTGTCTTGGCTTCACAGAACGTGATGGTGATGAAAACTCCTGAAATGAGTGGATACAGAAGGGATCCATGCATTTGAAAGAAAATCCAATGGTGCCTACAAGTAGAAAAGCCTAAAGAGCTACAGAGTGTGGATTATATTCTCTCTCTGTATTGACATTTTATGAATTCATTCATTAGTGACTCATTCTGATTTTAAAACAGCCGCCTAGTTAGAATAGTATCATATATTATATCTCCTTGGGGACTAAAGTAATACAATAAATCATTCTCTATCACACTATTCTGTGCTCTGTTCATTAACACGGTTTGGGGAAGGGATTGCTTTGTGGTGGTGGATTGCTTTTCTTTAAAAATCTCATTTTTCCCCGGCCAAAATTATTCAGTAGCAAAAACATACAGAACAAACATTTTGACACCAAATTACTTTTGGACATGCCCTGACTAGTTCCACAGACAGATCTTTATATGGATAAGAAGCAGCACCATTTTTGACCCAGGAAAATCTTGATTAACGTTCCACATTAAGACCAATTACTTGGATGCTTCATGTTCCCCAAAAAATCTACACTACCACCCCCGATACAGATGATAGTTTGAGGATAAGCCATTTTTACTTCTGATGTGGGTATTACTGTGGAATTCCACCACCTTAACTGCCCTCTAATCAGACATAGTCTAATCACTTCACATGTCACTCAATTCCTAGACTCAAGAAGCTAGCCTGTTTAAAAAGGTAAATAATTTCAATTTCTATACTCACCTAAACTAGACAAAGGACTGCCAAAGGCCACAGGCATTCAGCAGGTTCATCAGACAGTGGCCCAAAAACATAGAGATACCATAATATATATACGTATTCAATTTTCAATATAGTGTAGCATGTATGTGTATACACACATACATTAGTTCCACATTTTATATATGGAAAAACTGGCAGAAGAGGCTCAACAGAAATGAGATATAGCTAATTTTGCCAGTGCAGAGAGAGAAACAATCTCAAGGCTGTAGGAGTGCATGCCTAGGTATGAGAGAAAAATTTCAAGTTGAAATTAAACTAGTACCCGTGCCTCCCACGTACTTCAGATCTGCTGGGTAGCCACTTTAATTTTTTGCATCCTCCTTTTCCTTAATGAATCAGAGTTCTTTAGTTAATTCTGATCTTTACATTCCCTTTCTCTCATCGTTTCCTCCCCAGGCCTCCCAGTCATAAGGCAGTTACATTCTGTGTCACTAGCATTACATTTCCATTTTTGTACAAGTTACAGAACGTGGGCCTGTCTTGTACTGAGATTTTCCATGCAGTTTTACAGAACACTAGAAAAACAGAATTATGTCCTGCAGCCCTTAATCATACAGAACTGTCATTGCTAAGTCAGTAATTGTACTTCAGTGGTAATTTGTGAATAAGAAATCTTGAACACTAAATATAGTTTCCTAATTGCATTTGGCATGTCTTTGGAACTTCAGGTAAAAAACAGGGTAAAGGAAACACAGCATCTGTTTACAAACTGCATCAATCAGCTTCCTTTACCTTCTTGTCATATTTGAAATATTCCTAGGATAAAGCATGCTCTTAGCAGCTTTTCACATTAAGCTATCATTTGTTACTGCTCACTAAAAAAAGAATGGAAGAAATCTCATGCCACAAAAAACTGGATTAAAACAGGTCACATATTTAAGTCACATATTAAAAACAGTTTACACTGGATTTCTTTAAGAATGTGACAAAGCCACAAAATGATGTTCAACTCATTATTTCCAACATCACAAAATCCATGGGAGTTCAGTCTGCAAGTCTGTCCCATCAGAGAGTGAACAAACAGCAAATTCTAATTTGCCCCAGAGTTTTGATTTAAAGATTTTACATCTGACCTTCTCTCACTTCTCTCTGCCAACAGCACCATTTTCAAATACCAAACTCGTAACTTTGCACAAGCTTTTCAGTTCTGAAGACTTTCAATTAGCATAATCTATAAGCACTATTAAAGAACGTGGTGACTGGGAGAAGCCAACCGCCGTACATATCACAGTGATTATCCCAAATGAAATCTTCGCCCTACAGAAACCAACAAGACTTTCACTGACTTCCCCAAGGCCAAGACTTCTGTGATACTCATTACCTAATTTAACTTTGCACTGTTGTTCTTCAGTGCAAGAATAGTTTATTTTCTCAAAGATGACAGCAACAATGAAGTTACAATTCATTTTGTTACCCTTCTCTAGATTAAAGTCACTGACATATGATATGTGGTTAGCTATTCTGGTAACTTGGCACAGTCTTGGGATTTCCAGTGATTCAACTCTTTATTATGAATAGCAAGAAGTCTACAAAGCAGGAAGTGAAAAACAAAAAAAAAAAAAAAAAAAAAAAAGGACAAACAATGATAAGCAGCTATGTCCTAAACGGAAGTTAAACCAAAAATTGAACACAAAAGAGTAGTAAAGTGTACATTCTCTTAGCTCTATAAAGGAGACAAACATAGAACTGCTGGGCATGTTTAAATGGCAGAGCACCCCTCAGGACACTGGCAAAAGGCAGAACATGATCTTCTGGAAGTCACAGGGAACTGTTTTTTTTTCTTATGATGTAAAATAAATTGTATAGTTTTAATTATACTAATGAAAAAAGAACTAAGGATATCAATTTGTATGTGTTAAAACAAAGAGATTGAAATGCAAAAGCAAACTTAAGTATTGTTATTGATCATCAAACTAAGACCTACATACACAGTAGAAATTCTGTCTAAAAACCCTCCCAAGTTCAATGGTTTCTTTTTGGGGCTTGAGTTCAAAACCAAGGAGTCCAGGGACAAATGTGCTGGGGATAAAAATCATATTTTGCTGTTCCTGTTAACTTCTGCTTTAAAACTACACTTCCTGCAGCTGCAAGACAAGACCCTGCTGGAAACCCATGCATAAGAAATCACTGTAGAATAAGAAGGGAATATGCTTTCTAGACAGTTTGCTGAATTTGAGATAGCAGTCCACTGTGAGATGACAGAAGTCACAAGCCGCATATATCTTAACTGCCACTGATCTTAACACTGGAATTGTTACTCTTACTTAACTCATTCTAGAAAAAAATCTGAAGGGGCTCCTGACTCTTCTACTTGCATTTGTACAATAGTTTGGTAATTCTGGAATTCCCATCTGCCTGGCTGCTCCCCCCCTCCTTCCAAACAAACAAAAAAAAAAAAAAAAAAAGCATTATTTTAATGGCTATGTAAAACCTTTCTGAAAAAGATTTAAGAAAAGTGATTTGTTCTTAAGTTTTGCATTTTTAAATCAAAGCCTTAAGTTTTATTTGCAGAAGAGACAAACTAATTCAAATGATCCAAAGGATCATAGCTGATACTGATATTGTTCCCAGCATCTCCCAAATCCCAAACAATCTAAAACTAGGAGTCCCAAGAAAGCACAGCAACATGAACTTCATTCTGGTCTAGCACTAAAGCAGAAATCATCATGCCCATGAGTTACAGTATGTTTAATTAACTTTTGCAGGTCATTAAGTTTGGAGAGCAAGAACAAAAATAAATAAATAAAATAACCAATTTATTACATGGTATTTCCAATAATGTTATCTCTGAAAAAATACTAATGTAGCAAAACCACAGCTCACAGTGCTGCCATAGCTTTCTGAACCCTCCCTTTGGTAAGAAGGCAGCTCAAAGAGGAAATGTAATACTGGACATTTATCTATGTGAAGAAAGTGTTTTAATTAAGTTATCAACAAGGAAAATTGTATATGGAGTTGCGAAGCCAAGTTTCTCACAGCATTTTATTATAACAAAGGAACCAGATATACTAAATGGCCTGACTGCTTTTGGAGCCTACCAATGCTTTAGCTGTACTGTTGAACAGCTGTTAAACAAAAAAAAAAAAGTGCTTCTTCCAGTATTTTTAAATGATTTAAAGAAATCAATGAAAATTAGAAGTGAGTAGAAGATATACCTTATTTTCTAGAGCATTGCTCCACTCTTTCAATAAGTTAACATGCTGCACTGCTGAGCTGGCTTCATGTGCTTTAATTTGTTGGTTTGTTCCCTGTGACAACAAAGAATTTATACATTTTAGCCAATTCCACTTCTTTTAAACCTACAAAGAAAGAGTATATCAAGACATCGAACCAACACTACATATTTTGGTTCACGGATGCATGTTGCAGAACCACAGAGAGACGGGAAATTTACTTGGGAATTTACAAAAGTCAGGAATACATTTAATATAGCAAGTGTTGTACACAACTGCCATGTATCTCCACCCAGTGTGCTTGATACATCAGAGACAATAAAGATGCACAAGGTTTACAAAATTAATTGTAGAGTCATCTGTGTAGCTTTACACTGAATAAAGCACAATAAAACTTGAGTCATACAAAAGCTACGATGTCCAATTCCCCAAACCATAATTTAAAACTTTGTTGTATTTCATTAACAGCTTCATAAGCGCTAAGTTTTCCCTCAGTTGAGCATTAAAGACAAATATTTAGGATAAATATATAATCACTGGAAATTGCCAGCTTTATAAACTACTTTGAGAGATATCAGAATGCCTACTTTGTTATCCTATGATGTTACCATGATTGCTCTATAATATTCAGATATGCTGCCTCTGCACAACCTATAAATGCTGTTACAGATAACCACTATATAAAAAGTTTACAGAACACACATAGATCATATACAGAGTACATAAGATGCAGACCATATTACTTCATTTGTATTGTGTTGCATTACACGTACTTCAGTAAGTGTTTTGCAATGCAGAGTATATTAGCTTTGATGGTAGATATGCTGCAAAGCAACTGAAATGGTTTCAATGATCCTCAAGGTATGTACTCTATATAAAATACTAAAAATATATATGTGGATATATGTACATATATGCACACATATACATACATAAAATGAATGGCAATACATAAGACATAACAGTGGGCAGGGTTACAGCATTGATCAGTTCTACCACTAAGAGCATTACTGTTAATACTTAAAGTGATGAATGCTCATTACTTAAGAACTTGGAAATACCTGCAGGAAGTAGTTTATTGGGAAGTGTTGTTGCTTACGGTTCTTGCCTCTAAGTTATCATGGGCTAACAAATGAAACACTATCTGATAAACTCCACTTTTTCCTGTCAGTGGTTTCTGAAATTTCCTGACTAATCTCATCGTTACTTAAGCATCCAAATTCCCCAAGATACATGGTATGGGAAGCAGAATATTGGAAAAGACAGGAATAATACTACTGAAACTAAGCTCTGAGGTTTGGGTTTATTTTTTTAAAAAAATATTGCAGGGATTGCCAAGATTGAAATCTAATTTTTTAAAAAAATACATTTCATGCTATGCTTTGATTATACACCTATGTGCATACATACGTATGAATGCACATAAAACTACACTTTAAGTGCACTAACCTATGTTTAACCCTAAAAATATTAAGATACCCAAATGAGAGAAAATATAAACATACTTAAGAAAATAAATAAGTACTTTCATAGAAACAACTGAAGTCACTAGTCTATTTTCTGAAGAACAAAAGTGACTTTCCTTTTATTCTAAGTTATTCAAATGTGTCATCTTCCTACTTCAACAAAACGTACTCAAACCACTGCAGGAATGTGTGGGCTTTTTATTTTGTTCATTTTTAAAATGCAAAACCAAACATCTGCTGCATAATCACTTGGTGCAACTGGATGATTTTTTTGTTAACCAAGACTAGAGAAGTCCAGAACTTTCACGTCAAAGAGTTAGGTTCTATTTGCAGATTTTCATCAATTGGGAAGTATAATTGTTATATACTGACCTGAAAAGTGCAGCCATAACGCTTAAAACTACAGGTACTTGGGGCATTAATACATTCTGACAAATGTGCATTCAACTGCAATAGGAAAAAAATGTGAGTTTTGGCAAAAGACGTTTGCATGATAATGCTCAAAACATAAAGGGCACAGGTTATCAGGTTTGTATTGTGTGCCATTTGCAGAACATACAATACACGTGTGTATATTTTCTCCAGTCTAAGCTAAAGTGCAAATACTATATATACACATATGTAAACCACACGCACATGCCAATACAGTGTGATACATTTAATATACAGTGAAACTTCTACTAAAGACTATTTCAATAGGCAACCCAATTAAAAAAAAGCAAACAAGAACACACTCTACAATTATTTATGATTTCATTTGAATTTAACAAAAGACTAATCTTTTCTCAACAAGTGATTTTACTAATGTTCTTAGCAAGTCTTAAGATCAGTTTCACTGTACTACAGTACATTTTTTTTAATCCTAGTTTCACGAGGAACCAATTTTTCAAAACATAACATGCAATTCTCCGTGCCTAAACTTAATGGTTAAATTACACAAAAAAGACTAAACGAGTACTGCATGAAACAGATGAAGAGTTTTAGAATAGGTATAGTTAAGTAACTAAAGAAAATGCAGTACACAGGATTAAAACTGATTAGTAAAATGCCTGCATTTTTCACAGATTGAGGTTTATTCCAATAACTTGGATTATTAGGAGCATAGACAACTTTTCATTTAAAAATAAACCAATTCACAGAAGCATATACATATATACAGACAGCCGCCATTGCAGCAGAGACGGCAGCAGCTGGATGCAAACCACCTGAAAGTTGGAGCAAAGAGCCATTTTTGGAAAGGCTAGTGCAACACACACTCTTCAAAATCAGCATCTGCAGTTTGTATTTCCCACACAGCAGACAGGAGCTAAGGCCTAGCTCCTCATCTGGCACCACTCTTTTGGGTTTCAAAATGTCATTTGAAATTCCCACACCATAAGCCCCACATGACTCAGCTCATCCACCTCCATCGGAAGAAGTGGTGAACCAGTGCTGCTTTGAACGTGTAGCTCTGGAACAGACAGGGCAGTCTTTAAAATCTCATACCAAAATGCAACTGGTCACTTATCTCTAATATACACCTCATGTTCTAAACACTCTCTGCAGAAAATCACAGTATAATTTCAAAAGACACAGGTTAAAAAAAAAAAAAAAAGACCATATAAGAGAGACATGTGGTGTAACAGGCTTTACAAGAACGCCACATTTTCAACTCCTCAAAACTAGAAGTCTGCCAAGGAGTTATGAATTAAACATGAAAAATTGCCTTTTATTCTACAGTAAGATATTCACTTGCACACTACAGAATTTTCGCAAACCGTTAGGCAGGCATTTTCCCATTTTCTGCATTAAAAATTGTTATTCCTAATCATGCACCTAAGTAATATATACATTTTCACAGCATCAGAAAAAAATTAAACAACATACAGCAACAGATAATGCAGGGCAAGTTCTGTTTCTACCAGTGGTTTCAGAACCCAATCCTGACTATACGTGTAACGACCTAGCCTTTAAGGGGCCGATTCTAATTAGCGCTCAGATGCACCTCTTTCTCAAGTAACTGCTGAAGTCAAGATTTAAGAATATGTTTACGTGCTCCAGAACCAGGATCTAAAGTTGGAAGTAAGCACTGACAGAATTGGTTCAGTATGTTCAGTATATGTATTTTCTCTTTTCTTAACAGTTCAATTTCTTTTAATAGGTACAGTATCTATCATGTATTTCATTATCCTGGGGGAAAAGACTGCCTCTGTGTTTCACAGGTGCCTTATATGCCTTGTGCACTATGACATGATCAATAATTTACAAGTGTAACTGAAAAATAGTACGAATCCAACTTCGGAAGCAAGTACTAGCGAAAAGAGAAAAGCTTATCTTCAGATCAGAAACTCAACTTTCCTTAAGTGAGGCTTACAGAGTGGTGAAGACTTAAACAAGCTCTTCCCCAGCCTTGGTGAGTAAGTTCTGTTTTTAGGATAAAATAATGCACATTGACTTTCAAAGATATAAGTAGCATCTGTCAATGTACAAGAACATGGATCTGTTCAAACAAGACTGATTTTGATTTTTTTTTTAATATGGTCTATATATTACTGCAAGCTTCTATATATTAAGAGACATTTTTATGCATTGTTGCATCTGTCTGCTGCAATGTTGTACTCATATTACCCTGTACCTGACACTGATTCTCTAAGTGTCAGTTACTATTTTTTCCCAAATTTAACATTTTAATAATAACTTAATTTTTTCCATGGAACGATTCTACAGGTGTATATGATATTTTTTTCTAGTCTTTGCTAATTCTTGTCAATATGCACTAAATATTAATTATCTCTTTTTATTTTAATATAAGCTAACTAGCCCAAGATGCTGCTCTATTGTGTTCAATACTTCAAATGGGGGAAGGGCAGGGGGAGAGCTAGTAAAAACAAAAGCAGGAGAGACATGCGCTAATCTTGGGCAAGCAAAGTGTAATAATGACACAAAACTAAGAAATTACTACTTTTAAAATAGTTTTTCAAGAAATCATTAAAAATATTGGAGTGTTATCACACTTAACTGTGGGGTAGAAAAAGCTTTTCTTTAGATCTCACATTTTAATAAGGAAATGGCTTCTGGCAAAATTCTTGCGAGATCTCACTAAAAAAAAAAAAACATTCGATTTTTCAGCACAACACTGGGTATGACTTCTTACCTCACTCCTCATGAGTGTTTTAACACTACATTTATGAGGACACGAAACCATGACACACGGGCAGTCTGTATCTTCATGTTTCTACAGAGGAAAAAGCAAACCACATATCAACTCTTACTCTGAAATTAAAGAGAAGATTTACCTGCAAGGAAAAGCATCACACAATAACTAAAAAAAAAACCAAAAAACTACACAAGATTTTTTCAATGTCTAACCCAATTGTACAGAGTTAGAGAACTGCAATTGCTTGAACATCAGTTTATGCTTTCAGTAGATGTATTTCCCCACACAGAGTAAACCTATTTGCTTCCCATTTTATTGGTTTTGCTTAGAGTGATGAAACAATACTAGAAGTTACATTTTCTTCCCCAAGAATTTTTCACAAAAATGGGCATCTTTAAGAGCGAGCAGAACCACTGCAGATGTCCTGTTCAGTAAAGTGCATGGAAAAGCTTTTCAAAAATGTACACCCCACTCTCAGAGAATCTATCTTTCCTGTGTAGGGATATTCCCCTTCCAATTCTTTTCTGATTTTGATTCCTAAACATCTGATACTAAGCCACACTGTTATACAACCGAAATTCAAACAGATGTTTAAATTTTATCGTGATGCTGGGCAGGCATTTTGATCTGAACCTAGATGATTACAGATACTTCAGTATAGCTGTCAAACCGTATTGCCACGGGGAGGGAAGAAAATCAGGCCCAAGCTTTTTGCAACAAAGTGAAAAATTTGGAAAACAAAGTTTTTCATTTCACATCAAGTTTTTTTTCTAGTCTTTACTAGTTCTTGTCAATGTGCACTAAATTTTAATTACGAATGTCCCATTCAACTTCAAACAACTGTTTCATTTCTGGTACTTAAGAAAAGCGAAAGAAATAAAGGTCTAGATTTATAAGCCTGTCAGAAAAGGAAGAACAAATAGCATGCCCTTTTTGCCCAGTAATGATGTCTGTTTTTTTGAAACAAAACCAGGATGTGAAGGAGACCCAAGCTCTGAGATGTGAAAGGCCTCGGTTCAGAACTTCTGTCATACACCTGCAAACACTTGAAAATGTGTACCTCCTCACGTTTAAAAACAGATCATCAGGTAGGCTATTCTGAAGCAAGTCTATCCTGCTGTCCTCCTCATTTGCACTAGTGCACTTGGTATAGCACACGGAGACAGTCACAGCAACAAAAGGCACAGAAGCCTAAGCTGCTCCTCAGCCAGAGCTCCCCAGAGCATGAGGAGGGTGAGGAGCTAGCTCCAGGCCTTCCCCGCCACGATGGAGGGTGAGGAGCTAGCTCCAGGCCCTCCCCGCCACGATGGAGGGTGAGGAGCTAGCTCCAGGCCCTCCCCACCCCAATACAGATACCCAGCCAGGGGTAATGCTTACAGCCCGACAACACCTCTCCTCAGAATAACCTCTGGCAGGGCGACTGCCGTACTCTTCTGACAAGCAACAGGCCCATTTCTGCTCAGACTCAACAGCTGGACCTGGGCCCCTGCATTCTGAACACGTCTGTAATCATGTTGGAGAGAGACATCACACTATCATGCAGCTTAGGAGCCCACTGCCCTACAGGCTTCTTTAATGGTTTATCAACTACAAAACTAGAAAAATAATACCCCCTTCTAACATTCATTCCCTGATTTTAATTCCCTTACGCTTTTCTCTAACCAACCCAAACTATCTGGCAAAGGCCATGACATCGACTCTCTCTTTGTAATAAAACCACAGCTTCTTCTCAGCCCTCTCCCCAACTCCCCTCCTCACCATGCATCCCAGGGCCCACCCACTGAAACCAAGGGGAGCCTTTCCAGTGACTCCAGGATATCCCAGAGTAATCCCATTCCAGTGGCAGAATCCTCTTTCCTACCGACCAGCTACATTCACACAGCGGAGCACACAAAACCAAAAGCCAAATGCAGCATAAGACAGGGGTGATGCCACATGCCGGGCACCCGGCACAGACGGGGGGCAGGCAGGGTACTAACACGGCTCCCAGAGCAGCCAGTGCCGCATTAGGAACGCGTCCGGTTCCATAGCAGCAACAAGGGAGCAGGATGACATATGTCTTGTGTGTGCTCCCCTGTGGCTGTCCCAGTCAGCTTGGCTGTATTTCGGACTATGGAGTGGAATCCAGACTGCCTTGGCAAGGTCTGCCTGGGACAGCCTTCTTGTGGCTAAGGTGGCAGTGAAGAGCCTAGGCACTAAGTAATGCTGTCCTTCCAGATCTGTATCGTTCTAATACTGCCCAAGTGTCAATTTTGATAGGAGAAGCACTTTCAAGCAATTTTGTGGATCATCCACAGAAAAACAGAGTAATTCAGAAGCACTTCAGGCCCCTAATTTTTGTTTTAACAACGCACCATCTTTATATGCCAGAACTTCTGCAATGGAAGAGCCATTTGTGACATAGGAGCTTTGTGACAAAAAAAAAAACCCTGACTTTTTAGATGGTTTAAACAACAGATGAGAAATTAAGACGTTAACTTGCTTAGTGACATTACAGGCAACACAAATACAATCTAAAAAAATGTGTACTGACATCATTAACGAAAGAGTCTGCCTCCAACAGTGGGGATTTCCTACCCCACAGGTCATGGGATTCTATGAAGACATGAACCACACATACTTCGGTAAAATTATTTTTGTTTCCATTTGCATACCTTTTTTCTCGGTATGCTCCCTCTAGCTCCATTTTCAGTTCAAGTCACCGAGGCCTGCTTCAGTCATTATCACATTAGAGAAAATTTTAGGCTACAGACACTAGAGATGAACTCAAGGTTTGGGTGACAAATGAGAAGTCAAAAGGAGCCTTTCATTCAAACATGCAGTCTCATTATAAGCTTCTGATTCTCATTATCAAAGTACAATGAGGTAACATTTTATCAGGCCACAACAAGTAAAAGCCATTTGCATTTCTATAATCACTGAACTCTTAAAAATCTAGGCAAAAAAAAAATTGCAGCCAATTGCCAATCTTCTCATTGTAGAGTAAGCTGTCCTTTTTCTATGTACTAAAACATACAAGCTGATGATTAACATCTAACAGTGCTTGGAAAGTTTCTGATTTGCAAAGGTAGATTTGTTTAGAACTTTTAAGGGCAGATGAACAGGGGTACCAACTTGAATACAATCAAAATAGTGGCATCTCAACATAAAACTAAATTTTAACAAACCACTTTGGCTCCCTGGGTAAGCCAATTTATTACCTCTTAAAGCAACTCAGAATTCCACCACTTAAGATTTTGGAGAACAATTTCTTCATTTACAAACAGTATTTTCTGTACTTCAAAGTAACATGCCGTTCTTGTTTCCAATGTGAATGTCTAAAATAGGTTTTGCTGTGAATTAAAAATCTGAGAAAGCTCTTAAACCAGTTCTATGTTCCTCAAAACATAAGGATGATTTCAGACTCTCAAAAATCTAACTACATTGGTCCTATAAAAAGAAACTGCCTACAAGGAATCTGTGAGCATGTTGCTTAGATATGGAAATCCTGTTTGTACAACAAGACATATTTAATAGTCATTGATTTTGTCTGTTAAGGCACTACATATTTTTCAGTATCACTCTTTGCCCCACACCAATTCCCAGCCTAAAGAAAATTCTGGGAGAACAGCATCCATAATCTAACTAAATACAGTCTAATACTCTGTATCAGAATGTGCAAGAATAAACACATTGTAAACTTAATTTTCCCTGTGTATTTTCACATCTCAGCCACCTTATGCTAGGTAATGCACAATTATCAAAGTACCAGCCCTTGCAAGTATGCACTCAAATAACTGAAAGCCAGATCTAAATCAGAACTTGGTGAGATTCCACCTACGTCTTTTTGTAACAACGCCTCTGAGCAAAGAATGCTTCTCATTGTTGTGAGACTTCATCTAACAAAAAAATACTCAAGTACACAAATGAAAATGAAATTCTCACCACTCTTACTATGCTAAGAAGGTCTGAAATCCAAGACTGTCAAACTATGGAAAAAGAATTTTTGATAAAAATGTTAAAAATTACAGAAAAAAATTACAGAACTGAGTGACTCAGCGTAATACAGTTCAATGCAAAGTAATGCAAACATAGCCAAGTTACAATTTATGTGTGGAGTAAGTATGATTCTCTCAACCTCTGTTCTATGCTTCTAATTCACAAAACGCTGCTTCTGAGACAACCTACTCGTATGCCAAGAACAGCAACAATGCTGCCTAGGCCTGTCATGTACCATTGCTGGTTACACCAAGACACAATTTGTCTTTACATTGTCTCCTCCTTTCCCCTCGTAACAGATCACACAGTACCCCAAGAAGGATTATATGGAAAGGTGCTATTTCTCCAGTCAATTGCTATGCTTATATTTTTCCTGCACAATGTTTTGCTGTTATCATGGTAGTTGCATTTATCACATCAATTTAAGCAAAATAAAAAAAACACAGAAAAAATTACTTTAGCATCAATATCATGCAGTGGATCTGAATTCTTTTTAAATGCAGTATACGAACATGAAAAAAAATATTTCCCAGTCAATGTTATAACTGGTGTTTACACAGGGGAAAAAAAAAAAGTGTTTTGAAAGTCAGCCTATTTTCTTTTTTGACTTACTAATTCAGGCTGACATGCCAAGGCGCTATTGGCAGCTACACAGAAGCATAAGAAGAGTTATTATTCCATGTTAATGTATGGAATCTTGTTCTATATACACAAGAAAATACTGCACCTGCAACATAATCATTGGGACTTGGCTTTTACAGTATTTACAGGTTGTCTCCCGGTATTTACAGGTCTTCTCTACATGGTCTGGCAAGTCTTTTCTCAGTATTTTTTCTTTGCAATCAGCACGAGGACATGACAGTTCTTCAAACTGACAATCAGTTTTCAAATGCATCTGAAAAATAAAAAAAAGTCAACTAATTTTTGTGCACGTCTTTTTATCCTTTGAAGACATCTCACATTAAATAACTTGAGAACCGCAAAGTTATTTTGCACACTATTTTGTGCAAGAGCAAACACTCACACATCTACTCAGGAATACATTTCTGACTTTACACTCCCTTTACCTGGACAGCAGATTTCACTGTATTATAGATGTACGTGAGCTACTTTTGTACTAAAAGCATTCTAACAGTCCAAAATGCCACACAGGCTATTTAAACAAATGCTAAGCGTTCTTTTTCAAGGTATATTATTCCACATAAACATAGGTGCTTCTTTAAGTTGTTTCAGTACTTGGGCTTGCTCATTCAAAGCAAGTACCTACACATCTCACTACAAACTGCTGTGTAGCCGTACTTTACAACTGTTAAATTACTGGATTACTGCAATGTTACGCCTTCACGAAACAAAGCTACAGATTATTTTGTGCAAGTCTGGAGAAGCAAGCCAAAGGTTTGACTCCGTGCATAAACCACCACTTACATGAGAGGACTGAGACTGGAAAATAAAAATAAAAGTAAACCAAGAAGAAATCCAAATTTCTCACATTTGTAAAGTACACAAAGATTTTTCCCCAATTTTAGCTCTCCCTCAAGTTCTCATTTGCTTCATGTATTTACGTTTCTGAGCTTTAGTGTCACACAATCACATGACTTTTTGCTACAGTTCCTTATAGCTTATCAAAACCCAGAGTTTAAAAACAGTTTATTCTGGAATTTATAAATCAGATTAACTACTAGTGTGAGCAAGTCACGAAAAGGACCAGGGTTTTTATTTGCAAGATTTCTTCTCGGTCTTTAACTCAAAAGGAAGTTTATGACTATGTTAGATTACTCACCAGTAATTGACCCAAAGATAGCTGTTCTTTACAGCCCTTGTTTTCATTTCTGCAGTATATTTGAAGGGCAAGTAGTTCTCTCCTGCAACAATTATCTTTAAATACCTGAAAAATCAAAACCCACTTTCTTTTAGAAAATGTAGACACTCAAGAATATGCAAGTCCAAATAAAGTAGAGGCTGCAATCTGTCTACACCAGTGTCATTTAATTCTAGCCTTACGTGCCAGAAACAAAACCCTATCATTCAAATTTTCTTGAACGTGCACATCAGATTCCTCCAATATGAAGCAGCCCAGTGAAAGAGAATATTTGGACAGATGCTCTGCTACTTTTACTATAAATACAATAAAGGGAAGGTACAGGAAGAGGACTAAATTTTTTGCTATTTGCTTGTCAATAATAGGCTTGCATAAGCTAGAACATTGTTTGAGAAGCTGGTGTATTAGGCACAATAACATAATACAAGAAAGAGCCAAAGCACAGTGGCTCAGAGAGGAAGGATTTCATGGAAGATGGTTCCCACAATGACTAGACTTCATTAGTAGCACATAATTAAAGATATTTTCTATGGTCTTAGACTGGAGTAGCTTTATTATTCCACAGATAAGCAGGCTCCAACTATCTCTGCATTTTAATGCTCATAAGCCTCTTCAGCACTTCTTGTGTATAATAGAACTGAAAAAAGTTAGAAACAGAGAACTTGGGGTTTGGATTTTTCACCTTTTATGGGTGATATCCCATAAAAGATAGAGAGGCAACACAACTGCACATTCAAAATGTCCCCCCTGCCAAGGGCAGGAACTGGAGACAGGACTGAATATCATTACTACTACGTGAAGTCCAAAACAAAGGGATGAAAACTTACAGTCATTCTGCAATTGCTCTTATGACCATGAAGAAATGCCAAAGAACCAAGCCCAACTGTGACTACTTCTCTGACAAACCGAGTTCTGTGATACTGCATGCACTGCAGTGTTACTGTAATTACAGAACAGTTCCGCATGCTAACATTTAACAGCAGCGGCAATGAATTATGATCGGATCTGTCCAGTGACTATGAATCTATACCCAGTGTCAGTGAAGAAACACTGCAGCCATTCTCATCCGATCTCATCTGACACAGATCACCGATTCCAGTTCACTTTTCAGGTGCATGTGTGAAGTTAATGAATCAACAAATCTCATTTGAATAATCAATTGCCAGTACTGTAGTAATTTTTCCAAAGTAATTCACAGGTTACTGGGCACAGTTTTACTGACTGAAGGTTAAGGTAAGAAGACAGTTTTAAAACAGTTTGTCCAAGACTATCTAAAAGCTATTCAGTGATTTTGGACATCAGTGCTCTATGGGAAGAGAGGTTTCCAGTTTCATGAAATCACTGACTTGCACAGAGTCTAACATGTATTTAACAAACATGTCCTCCTCTTGTTTTAAAGATATTTGAGGTTCCATAACAAATGTACACATTTATATATATTGGGAGCTAGAAAGTCAAAGGACAAATAAAATAGACATCATGATTACTGGTCTAAGCTCCTGGAGAGCACACCCATGCCAAAGCTAAATTACACTGAGCACTGTTCAGAGAACTATGCTGAGTTAAGACAAGGAGAGATTGATGTATCCACTAGACTTTTCTTGAAAATGGTTACTATGATGTGTATTTGCTTAGGCCAGCAAGACTACTAACACAAAGAATTTAGAAAACACTTTAGAAGACTAACACAAAAACTGCATAAACCACGTACTAGGTCGAAAAGAATTTTCTCTCCCCACAACCTTTCAAAGGCAACACAAAGATTTGCTGTGAAAAACAGTAACGAGAGTATCAGTAAAATAAATTATCCATATAAAAAGAACCTGATTCTGTTACAGTTACTGTAACTCCACACTGTTCTGGTTCCAGTGTGGTTCACAGAACAACAGGCTGTAAAAACAGGTTATCGAAACAGTAGACACTGGTCTGGAGCCAAACCACAAGTAAAGTTTGCCCTGATCTGTGACATGTCTGCATCTACAAGAGATGCAGTAATTCTTATCATCCTCCTGGCTGATGGGAGGACAAATGCAACATGTTGCTGCAGCTCCCAACTATGTAAACAAGATGTGACATCTGGCTGGACCATTAGAGATGAAGCTGACATGTTGTTTTCTACCATGTGGTTAACATTTTGAGAATGATCTGACTTCTTATATAAAATACATGGTTTAGGTTTTTTAACAAAACTATCTTCCTCAGGTAGCTTATTAGGCTTATGAAATAATTACCACAAAGCAGCAACATATCTTATGTATGCCACACAATTCAATGTTCTTGAGTAAGGAAGAATTTCAACAATACCTTATCTTTTACTATGCTTTCTTGACACGCTGTACATTTTGGGCTAGAAGAACTGGAGAGAAAAGGAAACAGAAAAGTTATTTTAACTCACCTGAGATTTTGTAGTGTAAAATTTTCAGTTTATGAAGACGTTTACTTAGCCATGACTACTCAATATATTTTAAAATCAAGAGTATGTAGTTCATTGTAATGAGATAACGTGATGTTATCTCAAAGAAATCTGAACACTGAGTTTTCACTGGACAGTATCTGGCATTCCCAATTAAATAAGACCACCACAATTTCTCCAGCCAACTGCACAGTGGTTTTCTTGAAGACAGCAAAATCCATTCTCTATTTTACAGTCTGTGCCTGATCCACAATTTTTGTCACTTCTCAATTTATCTGTGCAAACAAGCAAAATATTGTCTCTTCCATTAATTATCCAGTCCTTTTTCAAACAACACCCGATTAAACTTTACTTTCTCTGACAGTCAATTGCACCTCCTTTTAAGGTAAAAAAGTATTTATGTCCACCTCCAAGTCTGTTCTGGTTTTAGCAGCTGTTACAGATCCTTGCTCCCTCCTTTACCTGAACTACTGCCTTGTAGCTGCCTTTGTAAT
This sequence comes from Falco punctatus, assembly GCF_963210335.1. Classification (NCBI taxonomy): domain Eukaryota; kingdom Metazoa; phylum Chordata; class Aves; order Falconiformes; family Falconidae; genus Falco; species Falco punctatus. The sequence goes on along the minus strand of NC_137587.1, from coordinate 36,888,653 downwards.
CTAATTACCAAACGTGTGATCCCTCAGACAACAGGTAGACTGAGGAGCAGAGCAGTGCACGGAAACCGGAGTGTAGGAAAGCTGGGTTCCTACAGCTATTATGGGCTCTGACCTCCTAGGTGTCATTGCGTAAGTGTCTTCATTCCTTTTTAGCTCCTTTTCTCCATGTAAAATGGCGATAGTCATACTGATCTCCCATGCAAAGCACAGATGTCTATGCATAAGAAGCACTAGGTACATTCTTTTGTAAAGCAACGCATTGACAGGCAACATAAGTTGCAGCTACTAACAGCAGTGCAAATTAATACAAAATGCTGAATAAGTTTGATTATGTTATATAATCAGTATGATTACTTCAAATCATCTCACTGGCTTCTGCTCCTTCAGCTGACCATTCTCTGTCTCATCATATTTTTGAGCATCTTAACTACCTTGCAGCTTCAGTATCTGTAATGTTTTTCTTAACTTAGAAAAAAGGAAACTAATCTACTTGAGGGCATATAGTGTTTAATACAATGTCATGCTTTTCTTGCTCTTACTGAATTCACTCAAGCATCCACTTGCTCTTTTAAACTACTGCTGCATACTGAGCAGACATCTTTACCGCATTATCTACGCTGACACCCAATTCTTTGTCCTCAAATAACCCTGGAACAGAAGCTGCTAGCATATAATCAGAGTGTATGTGTGTGTAGCAGCATATCCACACCAAATGAAAATTCTTTGTGCAAATACAGAAACAACATAAACTTATGCTGCTTTCAATGCTATGGCACATTTTTTATTTCTCAAAAGCAGCAGCTTTAAATTTAATTTTAATAAAGGATATGTTTGCAACAAACATTAAATATCGTGAAATAACAGAACAGTGTGGTAGATGGCCTTACCCATGTGTCCTTTTCAATAACAGACTGGTTGGAAAGTCAGGAAGGTAAAATTACACATATTCTAGCTGCACTGTAATAAGCACGTGCGCATATCTCACAGCAGGGAAGGAAAATTGCCCAGATTCCAGCAATACCAGAATTGTTACTGCTTAGACTGTGAAGGATCTGCTCTATCTACACACAGATATCCGAGCATGGCAGGTGTTTGTTTTTCTGAGCCACTGCCACTAATCATGCAAGAGTCTTCCAAAAACATATATTCAGAAAGAAATAACTGCATTTCTTAAATACAAATGACACTTCACCTGAAAATGTGCATTGAAAGAAAGGTCGGTGAGGGTTTGGTGTTTTAAATTTGACATGCTGTAGCACAAAACCTACAGGAGTGCATTAGTGAGCTATGGACCCTTGTATATGCCCAATACAGAGGTTACTCTTCATCATGAGACAGAGTGATGTTATATCCTCCAATCTCCTTTGTCATGCTGCATGTAGTCTCAATATATATCTACCTGAGATTACAGTATTTCCAAGTGAAATATAAACTAATAATCCAGAGTCAGGATGGTCACAAAAAGTAAACAGAAGATCATCGGGACCTTCCAAAGTCAAATAATCTGTTAGTAGTCCAGTGTGCAACAGCCAGTGAGCCCAATCTCTTCTGTACCCCTGCTTTCCCAGTAGTAAATGGAAGTATTAACTAGTTATTTAGCCCAGAACATTAAAGCTTGCAGAATGATCTTCAAACATCAGACCAAGTTTTGTAATCACACTGCTGAATACAATCAGTAGCAACACATCAAAGCTGAGAGGCAAAGAAAGATACTTCTACTGATGCACAGATACTTCTTGAAAGTTAGATACTGCTTGAATGATCCCACTTTTATTCTTACCTAGACTAGGAAATATTGCATCTCTCAGCGTTCATTTTATGCCTGTAACATTCACTCACCCGCTTTGTACTCTGGCCCGAACATCTCAGTAAGAGAGAAGCCAGCCTCCCTGACCCTCCTGGAATCCACAAAACATACAGGACATACAACTACAAGGGTTACAGGTAAAGGAAGCTCCACGAGCAGTGACATTTATCCAAGGGTCCCACCACTCAGCTGTAAGGCTGCGTCCAGAGCTAGCTTCCTCACACAGCCACAATTTGCTAAGTGTATTCTACACCAAACTAGCCATGTTAGCAGTCATGTAAAATAGCTGCTCAGTCTAGGCTCCACAGGCCATGAAATTCTTACCAAACACATCACTACATGGGATTAAACCACTTTAACAACCATTTCAACAATACTGGTGGAAAGCTTAGTTGTCTCATCCTGACCCAGAGCAGAACACAACAAACGTTTGCACCAGTATATGGGTAACAAATAGCCAAGCAAGCAATAAGTGGAAGGCTGCTTTGAGTCAGGGCATTAGCTCAATGTATTCCTAAAACTACAATGGTGTTCATACTACTTTCAGCCATTCACAAGATTTAAAAGATATCAACATGTTCTACCACAGCAAAAAAAAACATACCTTAGCAAGGCATTCATGCAGGTCTCACAAAATCTGTGTCCACATTCAGTCTGTTTAGGATTACATAAGATGAGGTGACATTTTTCACATTTGTATTTATCTTCCACAGCATTTACAAATTTCTCTTTGTAGCCACCTTGCTCTGGAACATAAATTGATGCTGAAGGACTGCGATCAGGATTGGCCCTTTGTTGTACCATTTCTACGGATAAAGGGGGTTCTGTCTTCTTACTGGTGTCCATACTCTAAGATAGTTTCTGTGAAACAAAAATGAGAAAGCTTCTGAGAAATGAAGACCTCTTTTCTATTTAAATAAAGCAAATACAGCATTCTGAGAGACTACATAAAACCAGAAAGCACTAAGAACAGATGCATGTCCACACATCATGTACTCTGCCTATACTTAGGCAGTTATGTATGTATTAAGCATAGCAAATCTGTAGAATAGTCCTCATTTTTTCGAAGGCTCTAGAAGGTCAAGACTTAAAACTTATGCCTGAAAGCAAAGTGTTAGTTAGTTATGAGCATTATTCTGGGAACAAGTAAGAGCAGAGCTTGCGTTCTTCCATATCTTTCTCTCTCAGAAGTGACCTTAGTATTGAAGTTTTAACATTAGAAGAAGCAGAAAAGGGTATGGTGGAGAGGGTGCACTGGTACAGTACCATGCAAGGCATTACTCAAGATGCTACTGTAAAACACACACAGCCACCAGTGTCCTACGCACGGCCTGTGGAGTCTGTGCAGCTCCACTGCTAGCTTTTCCTGTCTTATACTTTGCTATTGCATGGGATAGACATTCTGCTGTAATTCTGTTTCAGAACAACACAACAGGTTTTGCTTATTAAACACTATCCAACCTTGTCATTATACATTCCTACCTGAAGAGAACAGGTAACACAAGCATGATTGACAGAGGAGAAAGGCCAACGTGACATGGCTGCTTGATTAATTCACCAGGACTAAGCACAACTGACAGGCAGCTGAGAAAATAATTAATGCAGTTGAAGACTGAATTACAGTAACTATTGACGATGATTCTTCTAGGCCAGCATGAAAAGCATTAGCAGAGCAACATACCCCATGTTAAGTTTTAAAACATGTTTTCAATCATTTCCTTGCTTATCTTGTAGTCAAACAAGTGTAAGTGGTCATAAAAAACCTCAGCACAAACAGGAGAAAGTACAGTTGGAGGATACAACACCTATTTACGTAAGAGAAATGCCTGGCTATTTACAAGAGAAAAGCATGCTTCAATTCTCCCTCCACATTAAGTGACACTTGAAATATAAACCTATTCCAGTGCTCTACAGCCTACAGCTGCCTCAACTGCTATAGTTATAATTCAACCTTAAGAAGCAGAATAAAGAAATGAGGCCAAATTCACTTCTCAGTTATAAAAATATGTCCACCAATACCAAAGGTAGTCACACGCCTCACATCCCAAACATGCAAACCTTGTACAGTTTTTGGGACCTCTTATCTTCCCTCATTAAGCCCAAAACAAGTATTTTCTTGTAGATGATTTATGCATCTATATTTTTGGTACAGAATTCTCCATGGAGACTAAACAGACAAAGATATTTCTTACATTTCTGATGCCAACTGTTATTTCTAGAAACAAAAGACAAAATCTTTGTAACTCATCACTGATACCATTTCATGCCTTTATCAACACCAGCTGAGCGAAGGTAGAGATGCTGAGTGAAGAATCCCCACTTCATTGTCTTCTTGCCCCAGGGGAAAGCCTCTCTGCATCCCCACCAAACACAGAGAGCCCAAACAAACCATCCTCACAACTCAGTACATAGATCTAATGATTGGGTCTTATTCAAAAGCACCCAAACAACCCCCAAGCAAGAAAAAAAACCCCAAAAACAACAACAACAAAACCCACACCACCTCCACCCAAACAAAACAGTTTCTACAGTAACTGAAAGGGCAATTTAAATTGTGGTTAATTTGAATTAACGTCTGGCTGTTCCTTGTCTACTCTTCAAAGAATGGAGAGCCTAATGCCTTGGCAGAACAGGCATCTGAAAAAACAGTGTTGAACTGAAAGTAACTTGCACTTCTCATGAATGAGAAAATTCAGATTATTTCAGACCAGGGAAGTAAGCAAAGCCTGAACTGGAGTTTCAACAGCAAATATAACAGATAATGATGACACCAAAAGAGGCAACTCAAGACATTGTAACCAGCACAAGAAACAAGATGCGATGTTGAGAACAAGAGTCTGAGAGACAAGGAGGCTAAAAAGTGCAGTGAGTGAGAAAGCAAAGCAACTGATGGAAGTTTAGCTTTAGAGATTAGCCAAGGCACAACTGCCACTGCTGAGTATCTGTGGCTGGACAGAGGGGAACCCAGTCATGACCTTAGGACCTGGCACTTTATGCAGCTGTAAGAGAACAGGAGATCAGCAAGAGAGGAAAAAAAAAAGTGCAACTCCATAAGCACCTGGACTGGTGAAACTTAGCTACCTATGGATTTGCTTCTTGTGTGGGACTGCAGAAAAAGCTTCATTTGGAACTTGCAGTTTAGGAATCTGTAAAGGTTTTCAGTTCTAAGTTGCAGATAGATACCAATTCCTCTTTTCCCTCTGCAACTGCTTTTTTTTTTTTTTTTTTAAAATCATATTCAAGAACACTATCATTCAGTCAACTCTTAAAGTCAAGTCAATTTTAAGCATGTTGACTGTTAAGAACAATACAGGGAACCTGATTTTCCTTAAAATGCCAGAATAAAACAAGGTATGGCCTGATTTTGGCTCACAGAAGAAATACAGAAAACAGGCATTTATAAAAGAGATGCTGACAGGAGAATTGTCAAATCAAGGAAGCACAAAGTTCCTGAACTTACAAGTCACACAACACAACTACCGAACATCTGTTTCCCCACTAAAGCTTCTTCCAAAAAAAAGCAGCTAAAAAGATTTTGAGAGATGTGAGTCTTCCCATAGCATGATCTCTTCATGGAAACTGAAGAACTGGTCACAAGGAGGCAGGTAGGGGCAAGAAGAATAATATTAAAGATTTAACTGAGAAAGGTACCAAATATAAAGCAGGTGAGAGTTTCAGAGATACAAAACTGCCCAGGGGTTTGACTGTCAGCTGTCAAGAGAGATTTCATATCAAAATAACTGCACAGGGCTCCACAGGACTCCACTTTTGGAAATGACATATTTGATATCTTGTCACAGAAAATAACCAGAAAACACACTGATCAATAAAATTTACTATGTAATATGCTTAACAGTCAGATTTGTGTGTCTCTGGTTTTATATTTCTGTTTTACAAAGAAGTATGTCAGACCAGAAAAGCTACGCAAGCGCAGCACCAGAGTAGCCGGCTTGGTGAGAGGCATTCTCTTCCCCAATACTTTGAACTGCCAGCATTTTCTTATGCAGAAAACCTACAAAGTTATTGTATTTTATTGTAATACTTCATGAATAGAGAACTGAGTTTAAAAGAACATCAGAACCTCCTTATTACAACAAGACAGCTGCATTTCACAAGAGGGTGTGGAGACAAGATGTCTGTTGAAGTGCACACAGAAGTCTGTATTCCCAGAGCCATGCCCTCACACACACGAGTCACATGCTCCTACAACAGCATACAGGATCAGCGGTGAACACAAATGCAGGTAACACAAACATTTCAGCTGCCACCCTTTTGCAAATAGCTTTCTATTACGGTTTACATGCCACTACAGCGCATCACCTGCAACATCACCTCCTCCTTTTCAGGAACCTTTAACAGCAGGACTTAGATTATACCCCACAATCATGTTTCAAACTGCCAAAAAGAAGCAATTTTGAAGTTACACCTCAGTAAGATACAATGTGCTTACAGCGGTGAAGATAATACACTTGCAGAAAGCAGGGAGAAGAGTCTAGCTAGAATATTCAAGATAGACTAGTTCTGGTGGGGGCCTCCAATTCCTAAAGGCATGGCAAGCTGCCAACAAGTCAGAAACTCTGGTTCTTGTTTAGCAAGCGAATTCTTAACTCCTAATTCACCACCGGCTATTACTTAAACTCCGATTTCTTACCCCTGGGAAAAATGATCACAGTAAGAATGAGACTTTTAGATGTCTTTTAAAACTGTTAGATCTTAGACAGCCACTTTTCAGGACAGATAAGCACGTAAAAAGAGGCACAGTCACCAAGGTCGGTTCTGTCCCCTGTTGATTACATTCTTTCAGCCACCTCTCCTGCAGCCAGCATATCCTAATGTTCATGCTCCTGCAGAGCAACAAGAGCAGGGATTGTTCTGGTCATCAGATGGGTGACACTGCTTGCCCTAGTCTGACAGATTTCACTGAGCTCCATTTTTTGTCACTACTCTTGTTCGATAAAAGTGGTACTCGCATATCTAAGCCCAGACCTCAGGTAGTTTTTCAGACTGTATATACTGTAATAAAGGTTAGAATAATTTGTTGTTACTTAACTCACACTATCATTAGTACAGCAGGTTAGAAAATGGAACCAAAAGTGAATTTACTGACAAAGACGTTCCAAGAATTAGAAAGCATGGAAGGTCCCAAACAAAAAGCATTTTGCTTTTTCTTGTTTAATCAAGGATGCTGTTATTACCAGAGAGGGCAAACATCCTAGAAATTTGGATTAGTATTCTGTATTACACCACATACATTTTTTATTTGCTCTTTTGCAATAAAACCAATCTGCAACACAGAAATACAATAAAGCTTCCATAAAAATTCAAAATACATTTCCATCTAAAAAAGCCAGGAAAAAAAAATAAACCTTACACAATCTAAAAGACCCAAAAAAACACTGATTGCAAAAGGGACCATGGGATTTGGAACCTAGCAGGCTCTGCAAGAGACAGTTTCAATATATTGACAACACTAAGCAAATAAGCTTTTGCCAAAGTTTTAGAATTCAAAAAGGTCAAGAAGCTATTTGAAATAAATGTCTTTGTTACACTACCAAAGAAGAGGATAACAGAAGTCAGGATCTAATTTGGTTATTACTTAGGACAGAAAAGCTTTTCTATCAAATTACAATTTGCACTGAGAACAGAAGTTACTCAAACAGAACAGCACTGCACGCACAGTATCTAAATTAAGCTCTCAAAAAGAAAGTTGGACAAGGAGCTAAAGATCACAGCAGAAAAGTGACCAATGAGACAATTCAACCTGTCCTCTTCCAAAACCAGTCTATATATTTTAATCTAAAAAGCATAAAACCACACAAACTTCAGCATCTCATCCTAACGAGGTCTTGGTAGTGTGGGGTATGTTTTTTTGGTATAGCTTTTAACGAGATAGGGCTTGTGATTGCGCTGTCTCTCCTCCCAGCCTCTCAAAAACACATGGGAACCAACTGGTTAGATAGCTGCTCATTTTCATGAAACCTATGCGGGGAACAGAAAGAGAAACTTAATGTAGTTTCCCAGTGAGCAAGAGGGTGTAAAAGTGCAGCCTCAATCATCACCACCTCTGTGTGGTCTATTAGCTGGCCAGTCAGTACACAATTACCTCCACGCCAGCCAAGACCACCAGCTCCCTCCCTCTTGTCCCTCTTAGTTTCCTCCGCTATTGTAATGGTGGGGAGTGGGCTGGAGATCTTTTTTTATTATCATGTTATTTTATTGAGGAGGGGGAGTAAGGGTTAAAAAAAAAAAAAGTGGGGATACAGAGCACAAATTAGTAGAAAACTAGACTTCATCGGTTTCACTCCTCACAAATTTTCTTCCGTACTTTACAGGATATCCTCAGAGCACCAGAAAATTGTGTACCCGGTGTGGTATTTCCAGCTCTTCAGTCTTCCCAGCCCATATGCTTTCTATCACCAAGAATTATTGTTTCAAGTTATCATCACACAGAAATCTTTATCTTAAATTATTAAAACAATCTGAACTTTTCCTTTGTCTTACATTCCAGCATTTTATAGCTTTTAATAAATTCCTAGCACATACTTACTGAAAAGAATGTACATCTTTCACTATGGGTTAGACAAGTCTTCTGACTCTGTTCTGCTTCTGAGTACGATTATAATACGCCACATATACTGTCATACCTTGATGACTGGTTGAAACAATAATGCAAGCTGAAAGCTGGATATTGCTGACAACGTATTACCAATTTACTCAGTGCACACATGTCAAAAAAAATTAAAGCTGAACAGGGAGGCTGCCATGGGAATCTTGACTCTAGAGCTCTTAAGCACGAAGGTGTCTTCCTGCAGAGCGCTGTTCTCACAACATCCAGCTACTCCTTCGCCAGGTATTCTGGTAAAAAGCCCCACCACTGAGTCTGGACAGGGGCACAGAAGAACAACTGATCATTAAAATGCAAATAGCCTGAATCGCTCCAAAAAATTCCTTGGCAGTGACTGGTGCACCACTGGAGTGGCAGGTCTGAAAGCAGAGGACCATCCATCGATTTTGCCTTGTGTGAGGTCGGAAGTCCCGGCACTGTCACTCCTCAGTCTCTACAGGGGAACCGCCGATTTATTTTCCTTTTCCTCCATGCACTTGTCACACCTGAAGCACTGTTCACTGTTTCTATACAGCATATATAGGATCAACTAACCAGTGCTGAGGTATTTCCAGCTTATGCTTTAAGAGAAAATTATAAGGGCAATCCAGGAGGATGGGGAAGGGTTGCTGGTCACCAACACTAGGTACTTTGCACAGTGAAAAAGACCATACCATACCTTACCTTCTCTTATGCAAAACATTCAAATACTAATTCCTGTACAGAAACAAAAGCCGCATTGATACATAAAACTTATTTTTCCTTGTGTTAAAATTGAAATAAATTTATCCACTTTAAACTTTGCCCTTTACTTCCGTAAGCATCCACCTTACTTGCATAAACTAATGCAAGCCAACTGTGAAGACGACCTTGAGATCATATACATAATAGAACAGATGAAGATCAATAAGGGAAAAAAATCACTACTTCAACGTAAGCAGTAGGACAGAAGCATTTCAAACCACACAGAAGACATTGAGTATTCTCTGCACAAGGAGTTTCTGCCATTTGCAGGCTCTTCACAGCCACTTATTGGTGCCATATCCCAGAAACACTGAGGTTGGAACGCACCTCTAGACGTCATCTAACCCAACCTCCTGTTCAGAGCAAGGCCAACTTCAAAGTTAGATCAGGTTGTCCAAGGCTGAGTTTTCAAGAGCTCTAAGGATGAAGATACCACGACCTCTCCAAGCAACCTGTTCCAGTGCTTTACATTCCTCTGTGAGGAGTTTTTATTCTAGCAATTATGGTGTGATATTCCTATTTAGAAAAAAGGACTGTTCTAATACACGAACTACATTCTCTAGCAACTAAACCATATTTCATCATAACCTATAATGGCTCTACTCTATAAAAATTATAGAACAAATCTCAAAACTACTTTTGGCTTGGATGGTACAGGCTATTCTTGACCTAGAAAAATCAGAAGGATAAGCAAAAATGGTACCTCAATATTCTTGCAAGAGAACAATCATGCATGTCACTTGAATCACAAACGTGTATTTCCCATATTCAAGTTTATAAGATGACTGAATAGTAGCAAACGAACTATAAATTGAGTTTTACATTGTTTTATTCTTTTAACTTTCTATCACTTTCCTTGGCTCTTTTTCTTATGACGAGTCCACACTTTCATGAGAAGTGTCTTCATAGGGTTAAACAAAACAGCATCCCAGCACAGGAACGAATTTAGCAAGCCTGCTAGGACTACGCTTTCATGAAAACTGTTCTAATATATACTCGCTCCTGCTCAGTGCAACAGATTTCTAGATTCTAAATAGAAAAGAAAGCATTGTATAGATGTGCAAAGTAATTACATCAACATTAAGAGATGAGAATGGGAATACTTACAAATAATAATGTAGTATTAATAGTTTGGAATATCCAAGAGCACAGGGACTGACACTTTTAGTAACTACCCAATAACATGTGGAATAGAATTAACACTCAGTCTAATACATACTGCCATGATGGGAGGAAAAAAACCACATCAATCAAACAAAACAAACAAAAAACCACACAAACTTTTAGAGGGATCAAATTTTAACTATTAAAAAAGACAGCAGAAAAGTAATTCAGTGCAATTTAGGAAAACTGATTTTTACATGACACTACGTTCAACTATGACTTTTTGAAAGTTAACAGCATTCTTTTGAATCATGACATACGGGCTGGAAAACAGCTTTATGATTGAGCCTGAGGCAGCAGTAAAAACAAAGTGTTTGTATTTTGACTTACACTTGCTATCTACAGCTCTCAATAATTACTTTGTAATCTCAGTGGGCTACCAAAATACATTATAAGGTCATTTGAAGTGCAAGAAATTAAAAGCCTCTTTTAGAAATCAAAAGACCTCTTAAGCTTTGAAAGCCTGGGTCACAACAGATAAGAGACATGCTGTCCAAGCTTGCAGTGAGTACCTTCTCTGCATTTTGAATTCCAAATTGGGTTCTTGTCTATGGATGCAGGAGAGACAAGAGAAAAACACAAGGTTACTGCATTTCACCTATGAAGTTAACCCCCAGTTGGGATCCGTATTTCTATATGAGGTTTTTAGTAGAAGCATTTCAAGAATAGGAAAGATCAAAAGACAACCAGATGATCACAGGACAAAGTGTACTTTAATCTCTTCCTCTGGTGTTCAGGGGAAGTCCATGATTGAGATACATGTGCCAGTCCCATGTGGAGGAAGTGGATCAATACAATCAAATTTTTTTCGTAACTTCTGGCTCTGTTTACAAAGGAAAAGTTCTACCTACCACAGGGGGGGGAAAAAAACCCCTCAGATCAAATATTCTGAGAAATGTTGTGATAATAACAGTATTTCAAATTAAATTTCCTTTTACAAAATTGTTTTATATATGCTATATATTTGCTTAACTAGCAAAACCAGTTTATATTTGCATACGATGTACTCTGTTTTTATGGCAAGCTGTTTCCATCAGTCTAGATTTCTTCCTCTTCTCATTTTATGGCAAGCTAAACATTTCCTTTACTTTTGTTGCACAGCATAGAAGTCATTAGTTCACATGTTACACGTGGCAATGTCAAAGCACATACACCCAGAAGAGAAGTCATTCATTATATGCTTCACGCTTAGGAGCCATGCTATGACCTGGAAACAGTAAATTTGAACTACTCATGACAAATCCTAACAAGGATCAACAAGGGTTAAGGCAGATGGTATGTCCAAATCATTTCAGCCAAAGCATACTGTCCTAGAAAAAGAATTCTCATTTGCTAGTGACCTGAAAAAAGTCCCATTTTCCTCCCAGTGTGCCTTCAAGAAAAATCTGCTGCATGACTTATCAGAAACAACTTGCTTTTAGATTATATCAACTTTAAGTTGTCTTTAAGACACTAAAGTCTTTTCATCTCTGAAATCACCAAGTAGGAATCAAAAAAATCTTGCTTTTCAAGTTGCCAGTCTTTTTTTTTTTTTTTTTAACCAAGACCTATCAATGTTATTCATTTCCACTCTGTTAATCAAATAGATCCTCAGTTTCAAAACTAATGAAATTTCAGAAGTCAGAATAGCAACAGATATTCTTCAAATCACAGTCTATCTACTCTGCTGACTGGCAAGTGCACGAAGAATATTTCCTGCATTGCCAATTTCTGGCAGAGTACATCTGTGCCGACTCTTAATGAATCCAGCCTTGAAATATAAACAGAGGTACTATCCACCTTAAAATTCTTTACCTCATCTTCTCCAATTATTAAATGAAAGTATCTGAAGGCAAAGGTATCAGAGACAGACCAGCAAATAAAAAAACCCAAAGCACTTGAAGAGGCTTATTATAAATAATCACACGAAAACTGCCTTCTTAAGAATCCCGAAAATATTACATTAATCTGATTTTAGAATGCAGCTCATCTTGAACAAAATAATCCTCCCAAGAAACTCTGAACACAGCAGAGTATAGAGGAAGCTGGTAAATAAAATAGAATGCAACTTCAAGTACAGCTCTGCACTTCCTGAAATCAATGTTGAAATGAAGTACTGTGGAACTAGAAATGGCCATCCCAGAAAACAGAGACCACAGCATGTCACTTCCACAAGAAATTATTTCCACTGTAGCCAAAGCAAGTTCTCTAAGCACACATGCAAAGCTCCAAAGTCTATCTATCACATCTCCTATGGAAACTAACTCACCCACATAAAATATTTCCTGCTCTTCTATTTTATCCATTCGGCCAACACAGGCTATCAACACAGGCAAAAAAAATATTACTTTTTCACACTGCTCTAAATACTAATCAAATTCTAGAAACTAACAACAGCACATGATACAAGCAGAATATTTTATTTAACATTAAACTGCCTGGAAGACGTTCATTCATGCACAGATCTCGACCTCTCACTAATCGTAAGTGGGTTTTTGCACCATTCTAGATGATGTCTTCAGCTTTATCTAAAATTATTTCTTCTTATTCAGGAAGGAAAAAAAGGCATAAGGGCAACACTCTCATCATTCATCTGTATTTTATTATTTATCAGACTGTGAGGGAAGACAAAAGCATTGTCCACTTGTTAAGCCTGCTATCACGTCATTAAACTTCGGTGATTTCAGGTTTATACTGTATACAGAATCACAGAAGGGTCAGGGTTGGAAGGGACCTCTGGAGATCATCTAATCCAACCCCTCTGCTAAAGCAGGTTCGCCTACAGCAGGTTGCACAGAATCACATCCAGGTGGGTCCTGAATGTCTCCAGAGAAGGAGACTCCACATCCTCTCTGGGCAGCCTGCTCCTGTGCTCTGTTGCCCTCAAAGTTAAGAAGTTCTTCATCATATTCAGGTGGAACTTTATGTGTTTCAGTCTGTGCCCGTTGCCTCTTGTCCTGCCTCTGGGTACCATTGAAAAGCACCTGGCCCCATCCTCTTGGCACTCACCCCTTAAGATATTTGCATGCATCAACAAGGCCCCCTTTCAGCCTTCTCCAGGCTAGACAGGTCCAGCTCTCTCATCCTTTCCTCATTGAGGAGATGCTCCAGTCCCCTCATCTGTGTAGCCTCCACTGGACCCCCTCCAGTAATTCCCTGTCTCTCAAACTGGGGCACCCAGAACTCAATATACTAAGAAAACAAATACCTCACTGTTTATATTGTATTTTCTATGACCAACATCTTGACGTTTATAAAGAGGGGTGTATGGGGGGTATTGCTGTTAAAATTTTTCTATTAAAGGAAGAAAACCAATTGAAGCACATTTGTAAATAGAATTCAGAAGAAAAAAAAGCCACAGAAAAAATTAAAAAACCAAAACACTTGTGCTAATATTTCTAGTTAAAATAAAGTGTATTCCAGTTTCTCCATCTCTAGCAAAACGTATTACTGAAGCTGAGTTTTCAGAAACTAAAAGTAAGGTTTGGAAAAAAAATCACAGACCCTTAATTCAGACTTGTCAACATTCAGAATCAGAACTTCTCATTCACTGCCATCTAAAGCATTTTTTACCTTCATGCAAGAAGTTGGGTCTTTTGCAACTGAAGATTTAGATTCACAAACCCATGATTCCCAGCAATGTAAGAAACGAAGGAACTTGTTGCTTCCTCTTATAGTAAACACAGGCTTTGGGAATATGCTATTGAAGGCCAAGTCTGTAAGACACAAATTCCTTCTGGTGTATGACAGTATTTGTTCTTCCAGCTGCAAAGTCTCATTAAAAGATTCTTTTACCTGGAACCTTCATGCAATTTCCTAGTTTCTCTGTCAGACTGAGATTACTTTTCCATATATCAAACTATTTTATTATTTTGCCTTGCCAACCTTAAGTCTCGTACTTACTGCCTGCAGGTTTCTAATAACTGTTATTCTGGAGGTTTCAGATCAATAGATATCGTTGACACCGTAAGAATAAGCCATCTCTACAGCACCCATTCAGATAGAATACTACAAAAGACAAAAAACCCCCTTTGAATATTTCTCTCTTGCACTGGCTTTTGAGAATTAACAAAAATCGATGAGGATCTTGTCCTTCTACAATTTACTTAATGTGAAGACTTTAAGAGTACTTTACAAATTTTTCTGACTAGATTTCAAATCACTACCCAAAAGCAAGTGTTTACCACTGTTACACCACCGAAGAAGTTTAACACAAGAGACATCAATCCTTCAAAGAAACTTCTGGTGGAATTGTACAGTACTGCTGCTGCTTAAGAGACACGTTAAAAACTGGTGCTTTTTCCACAAGGCCTTAGAAAGATTTCTGTCTTCAGATTTGGAATAAGAATTTTCAGCTGAAATTGGCGACTTCATTTTGCGTGCCTAAAGCCAGAAGGGGCTATTCTAGTTAATATTAATGAAATCGTGTTCACCTCTACAAAATAAATACTGAATAGAGCAATTTTGTTTAGTATATTAATGGCAATCTAGCATTTAAATGTGCATTTTTCTTTTTGAAAATTCAAACCTGAAAGCCTCCAGGTGTTGCACTAGCAACTAAGTGAGAATATTCAGAGATTCCTTGGGGAATTTATGCTGATAAAGAATATCTGTTTGCATTATGAAGATCCAGGTAGGCACAGTCTAGATATGCAGAACGCAAAGAATAACTTCCAACTGGAACAAACGCCAGATTTAAAAGTATGCAGAAAACACTCACTGTTAAACCAAGAGGCTTAAGTCCTAAGATTAGTGTTTAAAGGATGTTGCACAGCTAATGACTATTCAGAGGACAGACAGTGCTGATTCCCCACTTTTTGCAAATAACTTGTATCTAAGCAAGGAAGCTTCCAATATTACAGCAGTGGTGTGGAATTCTTTTCCATCAGTTCCACTGACCTGTGAGCTCTGTAGCCTTATGTAAACTCATGCTGTATTTTTTTTTTCTTTATATAGTTTTAGTAATTTATTCTCTTGTGTACTGACTGCACCAAGAGTTTTACTAATCACAGCTATCACCAGCATAGCTGTCAGCAAATAAGTGAAGGTTATCCCATTTTGAAACAAGGATACATTTTGTTATCAATCCAAACAGCTTCTGAGTCTCACTGAAGTAAGGGATTTCATTAATGTGCTTAGAGAGGATACAGGGCCAGCAACAGCTGTAATTAAGGCAAATCCACAATACCTTTAGTTCAGCTTGAAGAAAGACAATCCCATTTTGCTCTCTTCCCACATGCAAATTTCAAATCTTTATTATGTCACCACCCAATTTTTTAAAAGTTATCTCCAGATAAATTTATTTTTAAGTCGCCTAAGCTGAAAATACAATATGCAAGAGCTCACCTCTATCAATAGAAATTTCTTGTACTAATATACTAGCCTTTATATAGCCCCCTTTTTTCTCTCATCTGCTGAGTTTTGACCAATAGTTTCAATCAAGCCCTCCACTACCACAGTCAAGTTCTAGCTTGAAGCACAACATAAAAAAACACTACCACAGATTTTTGCAATATATATTCCTGGTGTCTGTCTTTCATCATAACAGGAGTGCAATTGAAATCAAGCGCTGCATATGGAAATTCAGACCAAAATCATAAAAATAAATGTTCATGCTCACAAAAAGTTGTAATACATTTTCAATGTAAGGAGGAAATATTACGTGTATGACAAGGTGCTGAATTAAAAACAGAGCAAAAAGGAGGTTTCCACTAAAGTTTGAGATGGCAGGTAAGAAGAAACATATTCCACGAGCCCCGACAACCTACTTCAATGCAGTAAAAAGACTGCTCAGGTAAAATCTTCTCCTCTATATAAATATTCATGCTTTGTGCGGGGAATAATCACAAACCCCTTAATAAATGCAGTAATTTGTCTCCTAGCTATTAAGTGGCAAGCTCACAAAGTTTGCATTGAGTACAGCCCAGTTCAGGTATGCACCCAAACAAAAAGCAGAAGAAACCTAGGAGAGTAAGTACATTAATCTGTAATTCCAAATAAATCTTTCTCCTTCAAAGTTTATCCAACGCTATCAGAATTTTCATGAGTGATAAATGTGAGATTTTTCCTAGTAGCCATAAAGTTATACTAAAAACAAAAGCATCAAGAAAGAATTTTACCACATCACAACCACAGAAAGCAGTGGCAGTGCCACCAAAGAATTTGACACAGATGCGAATACAGTTTCAAGCAACCTGCAAGTCAAGTTGCAAGCATTAGAAGATTAAAGTCGAGTCTCCAAACTAGCAGTAACACAATTCCATAAAATATATGTATTTTCTTGGGATCTATTTTTTAGAACAGGTTTGCCTTAAGAACAGGTTACAAGACCCTCTTCCATTTGAATACCTCATCAGTATCACAGCTGCTGTCAAAACAGCATACAGGTTGAAATCCTCGGTAGTTCTTACCTTCCTCCCAGCCCAACCTTTGCTCTTACTCTTTGCCTCTTCTAACCTCTTCACTAGCTCTCTGCTACCAGGTAAAGGCTCTATCAGTCTGGAAATTATATCCTCCTCACATAACAATGCTCCTTGACAGACAACTGAAGAAACTAAAATATTAAAAAGGAGAGTTGTTATTTATAAAAAAAGCTCTGGATTTCCAAAGTTCATGCAGCTATTCTTGGCCAAATCCATGTATTTCTTTTCTTCACATACTTCGTTCCTTCAAATTTGGAAGACTCTGATTGCTTACATTCCCCTCCTTTTACTTAAATCTCATTTGATCTGCAGATTGAGAAGAAAGAAGAGGCTTTCTTCCCCCCGCCCCGTTAGGATTCTCTTTACACGTGCCAATAAGGGGAGCTTTGCTAAAGTCTGCCCAGTTTCTTTCTTTGTCCTAAAGAAATAAAGGTTTATGTTACTTTAATTCAAAAACCCTGTAACAGGCTTCTTGGCATCTGTGAAGTTAGTGTAATGAAACTGAGGAAGTATCAAATTTTTAATGTTAGATTTTAAAAATAACATGAAGAACATTATAGATAACATACCAATATATGATTTTTTAACCATTTTTTTCCTCTCATCCTCTATTGTACACAAAGGACTCAACAAAACAACATTATAGGACATGCACAAAGTTAAAAATCACACCTAATTTTTCCTGCCTTCACACACACAAACTTCTCCACTCAGACACACTAGGTGTTATTACAGCCTGTACAAAATCTTCAGAGCTGTGCCATTTTCTTCATAGCAGTCTGTAAAAATCCATTTGGAAACCATCAGCCCAATTCTAGGAAAGTAACTAACTGTTCTGCAGAGCATTTCTTAAAAAAAGACCAAAAAACCCACAAACAAACAAAAGACCCACCAAAAAACCCAAAACACCCTATGACAGTATTAAAACAGATCATTAGAAGAAAGCAACCTGTTTTGGGGAAGCTTGTCTGATCTCAGGGTTTTCACAAGCAGAGAAAAAGAGGAAGAGAGTCTGAAAGCGTAATTGATACAAATCTTCATCTCTATCCACCTGCATGCCTAAACGTGATAGTATAGTTTAGCTGCAACAAATGCTACAACAATGCCCAGGCCACCAGCACACTAAACCTGACGGCCCCCCAGTCTCTCTCATATTTACACTCCAGGGACAACATTTTTTGACCACACTGCAGTAACCTCACCGGCCCATTTACAATATATGCCGTCAAACCACATTTCTGCAAGAATTTTATTTTCTCAACTCGTCAGTGAAGTTTGCATCCACCTACCACAGAGTCCAACAGTGCCAGTGAACTCTGACAAATCTGAGCAGCTAGTCCGAAGTGGCAGAGCAGCGATGTCCCCAGATGACACTAAGCAGGCCAGCACCAAGGGCCCACCTCAGCAGCATGCTCCCAGCTGCCATCCTGCCAAGATCCATCAGCCCCAGCAGTTACACAGAGCTGGTTACGGAAGTTCAGTCAGTCACAGAATTGCATACCTGCTACTTTAGATGTGCTGGGCTCTCATTCCCATTATGTCTAAAGTAAATGACTTCGTAACATAAGACCAAGATAACATTCATTTAGTCAGGAGAAAAGCCACAAACTTCCACAGCTATAGGAGAGCCTTTCATGTGGCTCTCTGATTTTTTCATCTTTGTCACATGCTGCAATTTGCCTTTGGTCCTCAGGAGGTGGAAAGGAAAGGCTACTACTGCTACTAACAAAGCAGGAGCCACGTTACGCTGGACCAGAATCATATTAAGTCAGGCTAACAAGTGGTTTCAGACTCTGGCAGAAGAAACACACTGGCCAAGGACAGCCTGATCTGGCTCATTCTACAAAAACAGTAGCTGGAAAAATAACCCAGCACTGAGATTTTTAGAAAACTGCAGGAATAAACTCTTACTCATATGAAAATAAGATCTGCAACTGTACAACTTTCCCCACCAAAACAGTATATAAATTGCAAATCAGCCCATAATTCTTACAGATGTCACGAATGAGGCACGACACTGTACTAAATATTTATATAGTAACTCAGAAAGAAATTTAAGTTCTAAAGCTCTTTTAAACTCCCATCCTGAGTTTAGACACCAATTATGATTGCCCCGGTCGCTGTCCATTCATATTCTTAGCTATAAAGCTGAATTTAGTGCAGGGAGTTTTGCAGTTCCAGCCTCTCCTCTCCCCACACACCAACCAACCCCTCCCCTTCTGATTCCGAGAATTCAGGTGCCACCAAGGTTTCATTCTTACTGGACAAGTGTACTCCACAGCTGAACAGTAACATTATGCTATAACCTTAGAATTCTGGCATTAAAAAGCCATCCAAAGACATGGATGAGACAGAAAGGATTGGGTTTTTAGCTCTTAAGATTAACATAAGAGCAACATTCCCAGAACACTGTTCTTGAAAACAATTCCTTATTATATTGGATAACCAAAGTGAAAACTGACTCCAAAAAAATTATATTTTAATACATATGAAGTACAAATAACTGTGTCAACTTTAATCCACTAGATAATTCAGGGAATTTGTTACAGTGAATTTCTATGAGTTACAAGCAATAAAAAAAGGTAATCAAAACTTTTATTTTCCAACAGAACACAATTATTGTTGCATGCTACAACACACAGAAATTACTTCTATTATCCTTTCTGTATTAGGCAACAAAAAGTACCTTACCTTTTTCTCCACTGTCTGAGCACAGAGGATTAAAAACAAAGTATTAAGAAAAAATGGGAAGTGTTTCATATCAAGAAAAAAAACCAAGCCACTGCATCAATAAACTTAACGTCGGTCCAGCGTTCCATGCATACACTAGGGACACTTAATGAAAACTTATCCACACCCTTTTTTTTGCAAGCAGTCAGACCTCCAGATTGGAAACCTGAAGGCAGCCATTCATTACCTCCTCCTGCTCCACAACGCAGATCTCTGCAACACTGCCGGAGGAGCCACCATAGCTTGGTTTTCCCTCCTAGTAACTCCCTCCTTGCCCGTTACTGCACTGCAGTCTTTCTGAGGGCTACGCAAAAGGCAAACTGGGAGGACTGGAAGGGCCCAGAAAGAACAGTTACAGAAGGAACATTCGTTCAAATCATCTCATGTCTTATTACTTGTGGGCTGAAAGGAATCAACTCAGTTTGGGGGATCTCTTAAGATGCTCTCTGCTGTTCCTCCTCTCACGTTCCTGCTTGCCTTCATTTATCATAGGGCAATTTTGGGATTTTTACTTTGTGGCAAAATGAGAGCGAACTGGGGAAAGATAAACAGGCTTTTAAATTTTTAAGTTCTTTCTTACATTTAGTGACTTGTTTATATTAAAGCTACCTTTTATTCTCATAACCACTAATATTTTAAGGGGTTAAAAAAATTAAAGAAAAAGAAAAGTGTTAAGGTTTGGGGGGGGGGGGGCAGTGTTGGTGGGTTTTTTGCTTTTGCTGCTTAAATTGGGGAGTTTAGTTAATTACCTATTTTAACACTTGGATGCCTTCCCTATACAATTAAAACTGCCATGATTACACAGTAGCGGCGTTTCTGAGACAAATGCCTAGCAGGGGCATTTGTAATTATTTCCCAAGTGTTCCACCACAGCAGCTAAAGAATACATCCCAATATTAAAGATGTTTTCACAGAAGGATTGAGGATGGAAGGGACATCTGGAGATTACTTCGTCCAATCCCCCTGCTCAAGCAGCGTCAGTTGCCGAGAATAGTTTCGCATCAGGTTTTGAGTATCTGCACAGAGTGCGACTCTACTACCACCCTGGGCAACCTGTTGCAGTGTTTGAGCACCCCCACAGTCAAAAGTTCTTCCTTTGTTCACACGGAATTTTATGGTTTTTATTAACTTATGCCCACTCAGGACACTAGAGGTCAAATTTATACTTGGGTTAGCTTTTTTTTCCATCCTCCCCTTGCTTCTTCATTCTCCATAGATGCATTTAAGAACAAAGGGAGCAACAATGAGTGCTCAGTGTCTGCCAGGCAGTTGTCAGCTCATGTGCAACAACAAGGCTCATCACTGCTTTCCATCCCTCCTTCCCTCTGCATCCTGCAGAGCAAGGCTCAAGGCCAGATCTTTCAGCCCATAGCAGCCCAGCTGCCTACCATCAGCAGCCTGTGATTCCTTGGAGATCCACATCCTCCTTCCTGCCCCATCTTTTCTGATCTGGCCTCACTGAAGCATCAGGCAAGGCTGAACACATGCTGACAGTGACACGGAAAGCTCAGAAACCTCCAGCAGCTCTTCAGCACCTCCCCACCTTCTGCTGCAGGCCCCCCGGAGAAGAGGCAGTAGCCAGCATCCAGAGCATGTTATACGGGGGATAAGCAGAAACGAAAGTCTGGAGGTAGATGCATCTTTTTGGGTTTTGGCTCACAGCTATGAAATCGCTGGTTGTTTTTAGTGGCGTATTTCAACAAGGTTTACCTTGGCCTTTTAAAGAAAAGGTAACGGGCAACATAGGTACCAACTCACAGATACAACGAACATCCCTACTACCCACTGCCACGCGCACAGATGGGAGAGATTAATTTATCACAGCTGTGCACAAGTCCTTTGCTTACTCTTCATAGGAGCTCCTGAGTTTCCATGCACTAAAACAGCAGGTTTACAATTCCTTTGCGTTTTTTTCCCTTTTTCTGACATGGCTTAGTTAAAACTGAGATTCCTGTAATGGACAACATACACTCAGCTTAGGCTCCCAAGCAAAGTTTTAGTTAGTTTTATTTTAAGCTTGTCTATACTAAATATACTCTATTTAACACTAAAGGTCGTCTTCGATTTCAAATCCCTTCCCTGGTTTGTAGAACAAACATCACATACCACATTTGAAAAAAATGATAATGATTTTAAAAAAAAGGAGATGCCTGTTGGCTTTGAAACAGAAAAAAAAGATATCAGAAGAGCTATCAGAGACTTTCTGCATGATTTAGAGCACTTCTGTATACTTCTAGTCTCCTTTGTTGTGGAACACATATAATGACTCCTTTCTCAGATCTTACCTGGACACCTACCAAGCTCCCATCTCTTCACACACTTGTATACATATTACCTTGTATAATAGGACGACTTAACCTGGGAACTGTCGCAAGTGATAAAATAACTAAAAATAAGGAATACAAACCCATAATTTTATCTTGGTAAAGTTGGGGGGAAGGAGGACCAAAAATATCCCCTTGCTCTAAAAACAAATAAATGGTAAAATAAGATCTTTAAATATTTTCCATTTCCGTAGTTAGTGTAAAACTACCACCTTAATGATACTTTTTAACCTGTTTTGCTTCAGGACACTGAGAATGACTTGAAGCCACATGCAGCCTAGTTGCTTTCTGATTGGGATTCACACATTATCAAGGATGCACACAGTATTTACTCGAGGAAAAAACCCAAACACCTGGCACTAAGTTAGAAGATGGGGCCAAGGAAGAAAATCTTACAGAAATATAGCATGTCTGCTTCATAAATTGTTCAAGATCCCATGAATTCTTGAGGGGAGGGTAAAAGAAAGAAAAAGCCAAGATAGTATCCAATCATTCCAGCAGACTATTTCCTCCTCCTGCACTCTTCAGGTGCTCTGTCTAGGTATTTTTTAAGCTATGTATAATATATATATTATTATATTTTTAAGCTATGTAAAATAAAAATAAAAATAATCTTTCCTTCAGATGTTTAATGAAATGGAGGTAACAAGTTTGCTTACTTTCATTGCAAATACAGCAGAACTGATAAAATGAACGAAAAAATTGTAAGTAAACAAGCCTACATATACTATCAGGCAACTTAATTCCATCAGGCACAGAGTGCAGAAGAACTTGCTAAATAGTCCATTCTCGTTGTGTGGAAGACAGAACAAGGAAAAGCAAAACTATAAAAGGGTTTACTTACAGAAATAAGAATGAAACTCACTTGACTTTTGAGATATCACCCTCATTCATAACTAAAGCAAGTCCAGGCACTGAAGATGATTCGTAAAATTAATACCATCAACTTAAAAGATGTGAAAACGCAAGGTACTTTACAGTTCCATGCAATGACACAAGTACTACCAAAAGAAAAAAAAAATCCCAACAAAAAAACCCAACTCACAGAACTGTCACGAGGTTTCTAAACGTACATATCACAAAAATACATACAGCAGAAGAATTGTTGCTACCTACCTGTTTACATGAAAAAAAAAAAAAAAAAAAAAAATCACAACACAAACCACAGTGACACACTAGACTGCAGTCTGTGCTTCCGATGGTTTAATATATTATCTCCCACTGCTGAGAGCTGGTCTTGATTCAGTTAAAGCCTAAGCACTCAGGCTCTCCTGCTGGGAAACAAACAAGTCAAGTCGGTTTCAAGCATCTATTAATATACAGAAACAATTCTCACAAGCCTGAAGGCAGAAAAGAGAAATAGTAGGTTAAGGTTGCACGAAACTGTAACAAACTAGAGCAAATCAGAAAGCTGCGCTGAGATTCAGTAGTTCACAAGAAAATTCATTGCAAAAGTCTATTTACTTCATGGAGGAAGTCGCCACTGCCACCAGTTAGTGAGTCAAGCTAATCTGCAAGAATGTTTTACATAATGGGAAAATTTTTATTGGCCAGAGGTTCACAGTGTTCTTAAATTTCCAGAAACTGCAGATGTAAAGATACTTCTGTTAACCTAAACCAAAACCAAGAAAAGAAACTATCTGACCATTTCACAACATATGTCTAGTTTTACTAGCTACTGTACTTCAACCTATTCGGCATAGGAAATAATTACGCTTCAATATAAAAGGAAGGAAATATGAACATTGAAAACACAGGTAGTTTTAATACTACCAGCAAATGGTATTAAAACATACTGGCTGGCACATCATCACCATTTCTGAACCGTGATACTGAGAACTGAAGTAGTTTTTTAAACTACCAGTTTTATTCTTGTAGAAAACTAGTACTAGTGAAACCATCGGAACGGATTTACAAGAAAGCACGATACCATCTTCTTTCTTCCACCTTCACTTTATTATGAAATAAAAGCTAACGAGAGCCAAGAATCCCTGCAGACAGTCAGCAACAAACTGAACTGTGGTCTTCCCTTCTTTTAGCAATGAAAATATGCTGCAACACAACTACAGTATAAAATCCATTTTGCTCAAAGTAGCTCGAATGAATGAATCTTTCCTCACTTTTCAGAAGGCTGATAACAGCTTAAAGCAAGCTGTTTCAAAACATTTCACAGCTCTAGTATTCCTCTTATTCTGCTAAAAATGATCCATTTAAAAATACAAATTTGTTCAGATTATATTTTAGGTGCTGCTTTTAAAATATTTTTAATGATACTTAAGTTTATTTTTTTAATTACACAAGTATTAGGATTTGAGCTCCAAAACAGGCTTTAAACTACAAAAGTGACCATAAACTAAACACTACTATGTAAAGTCTCAAAAGAGCAAGTACACACTGAAGCAGTACAACTCTTACCACGACGATGTAATACAACTTCCCTAACAGGCCACAAAGCATGGGGGGAGCAAGTTTAGAAGCCCAACTCCAGAGAGGTAAATTCATCATCTTTTGCCAGCCCCTGGTGTAAGGTCTCCATAATGCAATACATTAACAACTGCTTCTGCAGTCCTTATTTTATCTTACTTACAGTGACGCAAATCCTTTATAAAAAGTGCTGTCCTACTGAAACAGTCTTTCTGAAGCACAGTACATTAGGAAATCCTATCTCACTTTTCTCCCCATAGACAAATTACCTATGTATTTGCCAGCAAAAGCCATATTTCTGATTATGTGAGTTCCATCTTAGTTGATGATAACAGAAGAATGAATGAAAAAAGCCTTCCGACCCCAGTAACTGTATGTTCCTTTTTAAATTGAAACCTAATTAAGAGGGCTGTCTCCACTGCATGACAGAACCAACCTGCAATTATGGAGAAAGAAAAAAACAAGTATGCAACACCAAACAAAAAGCACATTTCTTTCTGATGTCTGGCGATACACTCCATTTGAAGGGCACACAGACCAAGACCAGCGATACAGCTGCACTGCCCAAGTAAAAAGCAACATCTCTGTCTTGCAAAGACCAAAGCAATCTCTGGGAGCCATCCTGAGGACCCAAAGGCATCCATCAGTTCACACAGAAAGCAGACAGTCGCACAGCTTTTTAAGTTCCACAGGATAGCTAAATACTTCTCCTCACCTGCAACTAGATTTTTCCTGTCAGTCTTGACAGCACTGTGCTTTGATGGACTTCATCATCTTTATCCACATACCAAATACCAGTCCTCACCCTCCACGAACTGGCAGGCTGCACTCCCTATATGCCTTATCAAAAAACCACAGCCAGAACAATACTGGTTTTGTGGTCTGCCATAGGTTTTCCACCTAAGGCAACTGCTACACTTCAAATCACAAGAGTAAGCACAGCTCTTCCTAAAGCATTAGACATCTGGAACTCACGCTGGAGCAAGCTTAATCTGCTGTTTTGCAAGATGGCTCTACAGAGATCAGAACCCTTGGAGCTATTGTCGTAAGCTAAGGTCACACCATGAAAACAATTTCCTCAGTTCAGAGAGGAATACAATGCTATAGAGGCTTCGGTCGTTCCTCTCTAACACTGTATCTCCATGTGGTTCGGGGAAGGACTTCAGTACAGTAATCCAAAACACAAAATGCAAAAAACTCCCAAACAAACACCCAAACCAACCCCCCCCACACACACACCCCAAACTCTAGACCAGAGGCAAAGGATGGATTAAAAGAAGAAATCCTTGCAGCAGCAACCAACAGCTGTGTTCTAGCCTATAGCCCAGGCCCTGATGCAGTCCTCTGGTGAACGGAAACAAGTAGACAGAACAACACACACACCTGAAAGGCTCCTTTTTCCTGTACTGGAGACCTCTGTCCTTCCAGAGTGCTCTGCTTGTGGACATAAGAAGATAAAGCCCCCTGTGCCACTGTTTCAGAGTTCTCTACTGACATAACCCACTTCCCAGACTTTATACTTCCAGTGCAGCTATCCGTAAGTCTGAGTAGGGACTGGAGACAACCCTAAAGCCTTCTGTGCTTAGACGACCACCAGAAATAATTATGTGAGAGCAAATCGCTGGCAATGGTATTTAAAACTGGTAACATTCCAAGATCCGTTTCCCCTATGAATTTCTGCCTCATTCAGTATTGGTAGTAGGTCAGTGTTATCAGTTATGCATACCCTGAAAAGTCATCAGCCTGGTACCAATTCTCACCTGGCCTGCTTTTCCAGTTAGTTAATTTGGACTAACTAGTTCTGCCACAGTCACAGCAACACTGTGACACTGTCACAAAGAGTGGCCATTTTGAGTATGTGCAGAAAGAATGACCCAGTCACCACTCAGTCTCATCCTAGTTATTGAAAACAGACTAACATCCTGTATTAGCTTAGAACAATGGAAACTGAACACTTCTGTACTGGTTTACAGCCATTATACTCTGGCCTCTTGATTCTTGCAGTGGACATCTGGATATGTAGGGTAGTTTCATCAGAGGGCGTAAGGAAACAGCATCTCAAAAGTCACTTGTATGCAAACATTGAAATGTTTTTAAGAAACCTTTTATTTGCAAGAGAATGAGTAGAGACCAGAAGAACAGACACAAAAGCTTTTAAGGAGAGTATCAACAGGCTCAGGGAGCTCTAACAGGGAATAAGGCCACATAGAAATGTGTTATTATTAAAACACTCTCTAGACACTCTTGTATCCATTTTACTTATTATATGTAATACTTGGCAACAGGCTCTGATGCTTGAGCCCTGGTGACTATCTACAGCCATTAAGATATTGGTACATCTTTATTTGGCCTTTCCACGTCTTCCTTGGAATTTACTATGCTTATGGTAGTAAAAAAACCAAAACCAAACAAACAAAAAACCCCACCCATGGCCAAACCACCATAATTCTGTCTCCTTGTTTTTTACAGTTCCCTTCATAACATCATACAACACAAAACTCATGTTCACTGGTAGTTTAAACACCACTCCAGGTACAAAGTGAACTCCAGCACACTGCAGCTCTGGGTCTACTCCAAGGGGAAATACACAATTTCATTGCAGAGTTGGTAACAGCATCAAGACTGATGCATTGAATCTAGTCTTAACATCAGGTCCGGGCATTTCACTAAGATAACACAGAAGGCTGTAGGCCAGGTACTTTGAAGCTCAATGACATCTCGAATGGGATTCAGTACTTGAAATCAGGAGAACAAGAAAACTTAAAGCTGCACCCTTGGTTGCAAGAAAAACACAGGCCATAGGAAAACTTAAGAGCAGTGAGCTACTCATTGCCACAGACCCCATTAAGACCTGTTCATTTTGAACTGGAGTTATGTTCTCCAGAATGCGTACAGGGGTTCCCAGTTTGGTATCCATTTGCAAATGTACTAAAACCAACTGATCTTTATTATTCAGTCCTTCAAGTCACTACTGGAAAACTTTAACTATCATACAAGCCAAAATAGATGCTGAGGCAGTATTACCCAAGGTGATGACAGTTACCTGCATCTTCCTGCTCACTTCTGCAGTCCGCTGCATGCTACCCTTGCAGCTGTGTCCTTTAAACCAGGCTGTTTCTCCTCAGTCCCCTAGACTCTTAATCAGGACTCACAACGAACTGTGATAAAATACTATGGAGAAATTTCTAATGGCCCTTAGCATCATTCTGTTATCTTGCAGATGTTTATAGACAAAACATTTATATTCTAGTTTTTCTGGAAAATACATTTCATTACTCTGTTTCACATCACTCGTATTGCAGAAAACAAAATCACAAGATCAAGTACAAACACTCTTTCAAATTGCATTTAACCTCAGTCAATTATTCCAAACACATGTAAAAGTCAACAGCTAATTGGTTTATGCATTGTATCACTTGGTTCTTCTAAAGACAGAAGAAAGAAGAATTACTTACTTAATTTCTCTTGGCATGAATTTTTGTTGCTTTTCCCTCTATACTGGCTACTGGAACAATACCTTCCTACTGCTCAAGACCATATGAAAAACATTTACTCATTATCCTTTTAAGTCCAGTCTTAGTTTGATATTGCTTTATGGCTCAAACACTCCCATTTTTTTTCCCTACACACCTGTGCCCTTCTTTCTTACTCCTCTTTAACACGGTCACCTAAATTCATACAATTTCTTCTCAAATTTCAGATCATTAGCCACATAGTGATTTAGCCAAAGTGATCTGTTGCTATGTTTCTGTGCAAAAAAAAAGTAAAAATTAATAATTCACACTTGCTCCCTAAAAAAAAACTTCACTGAAATCCTTTTAGACTGCAACATGCTTCTTATGGCATCCTACCAACAAGTTTTCTGAATTCTTGTTGTCATCTTTATTTTGCTGTTCTTCCTCCTTTACTTCCTATAAATACCGATTTTTATCAGTTCAAGTTAATCTTTCACAAGCTGCCTCCTTCTTCCATCTTTTTAGCCAGCCCAATCAGCTCTTGGTCAACATTAAATCAAGACAATCATCCATATTTATTATCAAGAGCTTTCCCGTACATCAATAAATTCTTGCATAGGAGTGAATGTCCCACGCACCTTTCTCAAAAGGTATCTGCTGTAAATGAAGGATTTTATTTGCTCAGTTCTTATATTTGATCATTTGTTCATTTAGTACTTGTATAAAACAGAAGTAAGTTTCACCACCGTACCCATTTTTGGTGGGCCTGTCACAATACCACCCTTACCACTCCGTAGACCTCCCCCTCTTACCTTCTTCACCTAAAAATAAACACACACGTCCATAATACAATACATTCTCACTTCTTCCCTGACCGTCCTTACTATGCCCTCTCTATAATCAACACTCCTGTGGGATACGCTGTTGATGCCATTTTGGCTACAGGAGTGATAGTTATTCCTTGATCTGGAATACAAACACAGCAAACAGTGACAAATCCTGTTAATTGTCAAGTCTTAGCCTGTAAACACAAAGGTAGACTCCAAACCAGCTGAAAGCCAAGGTAGGAGGGAAGATGCAAGGCTAGGTTTTGTTAATATTTAAGTGTCTATGAAAGGAGCCCAGGACACTGTCACCCTTCTGTCTATACTCTACCCTATAGCAAGGTTAGAACCAAGGCTTCAAGGTGACCAAGCACGACTTTCTGCCCAGTTCATTTCCACCTTTGGTTTTGGCATCACTTAGCAAGCCAATCACCTAACTGAGGAATAGCAACTTCACATCTGATGCCAACCAGCAGTACGACTTCACATCACAACCGCTATCTTTACATGATCCCTTTAAGGGTTATTATTAGCAAGCTGTAAGTTATTATTAGCAAACTGATAAAACACTAATGACCAAGTTCTCTCACGCAACAGCTTGTCCATTTCCCCAATTACCACATAACCAGTAACTTTTCCTATTTGAGTTATTCCAAAATGGATGAATAAGACCAAGGAGAATCATTCCTCTGCCTGTTACTTCAACCTACCAGATTTTGGGGAACAGCACCTGGCAATCACCCATTTCAACCCTGGCCAAGGTTACAAAGATTTTTGCTAACTTCTCAATTTTTTTGAAGACAGAAAAATAGACATGAAATCCACTGGCTGCTGCACACCACTTTAAAATGTTAAACTCGGGCCAAATCTGTTAAGCTAGGTTCCTGCTGCTAGATCCGAAATTATTTAAACCACCCAACCCCATTAAGTGAATTCTTGCTAAGCTGCTACTTCTTCAAAAGGAAAAAAAATATCTCAGTTTCTTAAGAAAGATTTTACCTCTTACATTTCTTGCTCAATGCTATTTAATACTACTAGACCTTTTGCTAGCTGGTCACAATTATCCTACTCTTTAAATCACACTACAAATACTTCTACCTGTAACGAGAAGAGGGTTGTGGCTTTATAAACCTGTCCCAACTAACTCTATAACTCTTGACCAACACAATTTCTAAAAATGAGGTGAGTTTTCTACTTACAACCCTGTGCTGTGGGAGAATTCAGACCTCAGCAAATTTGTCTTGCTGTCTTTGAAGGAATCCTAACAGCAAGGAGCTTTTAACAAATACACTTGGGAATGCACATTTTTTTTAAAAAAATATCATATATATGATATATATCAATTCTAACTACTGCAGAGTGAGTCGGGCATCCAATCATGGGTGTTTAGTACAATTTTAGATGGGTGCAGGACTGGCAGGTAGGAAGTCTGGCCATATGGAAGACTGCATGCTTTTGGAGCTCCAGCTTCAGACCACGTGGAATCACCTACAGCATTTAAGATCATACTCTGACTCTGTGTTTAGGCACCACCTTTGTTCCCTTAAGTTCTTCTAAAATCACTAGCCAATCAGGGCTCAAGCAAAGGAATTCTATCATTATGTGTTTAAGTTAAAACACTGCTCTTTAAAAAGAAATGCTGGTGGACAGGGATCAACAAGACAGGAGCTCAAATACTCGATTCACAAGGGTTTTATTGCTGTAATAGTCAGTCTAATTTCTGGATTTTTTGATCAAGTATTTCCTTACATTGAATTTCTTTAATACTGCAGTATCCACATCTACATGATAACAGTGCATGAATGTAACATATAGGCAACACTTAGACGAGAGCTACAACAGAGGCAGCTGCAAAAATCTAAATCACCCATGCAAAAAGCATATGATCTATTTCTTCCATACTCCTTCCTATGAAAACAGCCTGTCTTTTTAGTATCTTATCAACTAGCCCTGCCTTTGGGAAATATTTTAATAAAGATAAGTCCTTTTAAAAATAAAAAAATACAGCCATGAAAACAGATCTAGGCAGAAGCCTGCTTTCATTAGGCATATTAATATTTCAATCCCAGCAGCACCATCTAATGGAGAGCTCAACAATTTTTCCCCTTCTTTAACGTGACAAGCATTTTATTTTGGAGGTGTTAACAACTGATACTTCAACACATGGCCTACTTAATACTCTATAAAAACTGATTAGCTACAAAAGAAGCCAAATCATTTCTCCATAGACAATAATCACACGGTTCTTTCTCCCCACAGACATTACATTCACATACAAATTTACTGAATATGACCAGGATGTTTGTTTAACCAGGAGTGAAGATTTTAGTTAGAAATACTGTAAAAATAAACAACCAAAAAAACCAGTAACTGGGAAGCAGCAACGCCAGCTTAAAAATAAAGCTACCTTAAGTGTGTTTAAACTTTACCTCTGAAAGCAAGAGAGATGTCAGTACCTCTGAAGCATAAGGAATATTGACAAACCTGGACTTCAACCATAGCAACATAAGTCACTACCTACATCTGCTTAAGATGAAGTATTCCAAGACATCTTCAGGTTGCACTTCTGCTACAAAAGATGGGTAGCTAATTGTCATAAACATCAATAAAGCATGTAGCGTGATGACTCTCGTCAACTTCCATGATTTCTCTCATTACCATTTTCTCATGCAAACAAACATGACAGAACTTATGTAAGAAACAGATGTACAGTAGTAGTATTTTTTCCTCACTGCATTTTGTCCTCTTTGTTCTTTATTTAAATCACAACACTGCAAGTAAGGGTTCAACTACTTTGATCTTTTCCAATTAACTTAGCATATGGACACTCTTGTTCTGGCATAACTGTCTTTTTATACATAGCTCAAAGGACTTCCAAAGTCTGTCTGCCCTATCCTATCTCAGAATAGTCAACTAATACATTGAGAGTTCATATTTAAAAAAAAAAAAAAAAACACAACACCAAAAGTCTTAATAAATAATTCTGCAAAAATACAGCACCATCCTTTGGCTTTATGTACTAACAGCTTTATTTACACAGAGGACGATTCAAAGCTTCTTCCTCATTTATTTTGAGAGAATCTCCTCAGCAAAAATATACAGAATGCAGCAAGTGGATATTTATTTGGCTGTCCTAAATCTTTATTTTTTAAAAAAAAAAAAAGACACCACACAAAACTAAAAACCCCAATGCATAGATAAAAACCAAACCAAACAAACAAACAAAAAAAAGAACCACCACAAAAAATAACCAATAGAGTAAATCCCCCAAATTGCCTCAAAATCTTACTGGCAGCCAAAATACTGGAAGTTGCATGTCTAAATAATCCCTTCAAAATGAAAGTGAAGTTTTCCAGAATTTGTAAGAAGGAAAGAGGAATAAGGGAAATCAGCAGCTATTTTTCAATACCTGGAAACATAGAAGTACAACACACAAATAACAATAAACTTGTTTTAATCTTCCTAGAGATTGCCAAGAGCATTCTTCTGCACATGCTCCAAGAAAGCATCAAAACACCTTGCTGTTAACACAGACAGAACCCCCCCTGCCAAACAGTACGAGCAATGCAACAGCAATACCTACTAGCTGAACTACAATGTGTGATCCGTTGGTCTTTCCATCACATACTGACACCATAGGTGAGTAGCGAGATATATTTCCTAATCTGAAATATAGCATGCTAAGGTTCTGTAGATAGAAACATGAATCAACTTCTGACAGAAAACAGACAGAGAAGATACATAGTGTCACTTGAAGTCAGCAGTATTACTAACCTAAAATGAGGTTAGCTCAAATCCTTTCTTTTTTTCCTCCCAAAATGCAGAGTTTTAGAAAGCAATGAAGATACTACTGCATCAAAGGGTTCCAAAACTGCTAGAGATGTGCATATGCAAATCAGCAGCCTTCATTTATTTAGGTATCCAACTTCCTTCTCAAACTGTCAGCCAAACGGTAGCATTCTGAAAACGTGGTATTTTACACTACAAGCACTTTACCTTTGGCACCTACTAAACAGAACCGGTATCCTAATCAGGTTCAACCATAACAGTCATAAAACAAGAACATTCCCAAGCAAAAGCACAATGCTCCTCTCAAAGATGTTGTACTGAACATAAAAGAGGACAGTGAAAAGGATGGAATGAGAGAGCAAGTGTAGATTTAAAGATACATGTACTTCAGACAACAGCAATGTACACTGCAGACTACCTTTAGTAACCTGGAAGACAAGAGCCTGTTAGTTCACCTGAAATGGGAGGTGGGATGGGGAGGGAATCAAAGAAGCAGGTAGCTACAGAGAGGTCAAAGAAGAGTGGATTTGCATATTAAAATTAGCCAGAAGTGTAAACGTAAGTACAAGCCTGGAAACAAGTATTTCAGTACAAAAGTGATCTAAATGGAAGTAAAGGGGAAAATGCAGTCCTTTGCTATAGTGCAAGGATGAAACCACCTTGGAATAAAAGTTATCCCTTAGCAACTCCAAAAATTACAAGAGAACTGACTGAAACCAGTTCAAAATAAGCCACTTGAGGAATCTGAGGAACCAGCTTGAGAAATTAAGAGCATTTATACTGTTTGGCCAAACAAGACGAAAGAGAAGCACAGCATGGACAGGAGCATTCCATTAGTAACTGAAGAGCTTAAAATGCCAGAAGAGGAGTCAGTTGGGATGGTTTAAAGGAGAGAACAAGTTGAATGAAAAATCTAAGGCTATATTCCTATGCAAAATAGAGACGCATATCTGCAATTCGTTAAGTCAGAAGTGACAACACTCAAGGCAACCTACTCTCAGAAGGTTCCTCTCTGTGGAAAGGCAGAGGGCACAGTCAAACTGGTACAGTACACAAGAAGTCCATTATAAAAACCTCTAATAACTGTTCTAATTATCACTCTCAAGTACATGGATGAGCTTACAAAATGAAACCCATTCACGTTGCCATGATCTGGTCTATAAGCTGGGCTTTGCTATTAGAAAAGTTACTTTAGCCACATTATCATGTAAGCTGGTTCCACAGAGTAAGAAAAAAAATTGTTACTTTTCTACAACATCCAAAGCAGCAAGTTGGGAACAAGCACGAGCACCACATGAATTCTGTCATGTACCCCCAGCTTCTATAGCACTGCATGCTTGCTGTACACAATGGAAGAGTGTGAACCAAATACAGTTTCCTGTCCCATGACGTTGACAGTGCAGAAAGGCACAGCACTGCAGAGGAGACCCAAGAGGATGCCTCTACACAGCACTTGCAGTCCATTTCATTTATCAACAGATGATGTTTGTACCACCCTGCTGGGTCTCAGCACCTCACCCTCATGTCCTCAGATTCTACGATTCAGGAAACTTCTGTCTTGACAGCGCTGCTCACCTGAGCAAGCATCAAGTTCAAATGCACCAGAAAAAAAACAGTAGTGGAAGAAGCATCAGCAAGACTGTGTCTTTCCTCAGCCTGCTAATCGTGCTAACCACTTGACTGAGACATCATGCTTCCTCTTGCTCCGACTCTTAGGCACGCTGAGTTTTGATTATTCTTGGCATAGCAGAAGAATTTCAAGAGAAGGAAGTGACACTACTCTTAACAGGCCTGTGGCTTAATGATGAGAATACTCCCCAGGGAAGTAGGAAACTTGGATTGGAATCCCCCTTCTGCCCCTGGGACTTGGGCATGGTGTCACATCAGCGCTGCAACATCAAAGCCCCTTGTTGGTGTGGCCCTAACTGAATGACAGTACACATCTACAGGAATGAAAAAAAACCCCAGCCTCCAGATTTCCTAGATGCTTACACTGTTATCTTCAATGGACTATCTTCTCTTTCTTGACTGATGTCAAAGCCAGAATGAAGTGGCAGCCAGGAAGGTACTTCTTATCTCACAGTAGCATCTGCAACATGCTTTTCAAGACAGACCAACTCAAAATAACTTTTTGCTGGACGTCTAAGGAAGCTGGAAAAACTCAAGAGCATTTTGAGCTTGTCTTGAGTGGGCACAACTTATATTTACAAAGATGTTTTTCATATTAATGCAGCAACCACAGACAAAAGTTCGGTATTACTCCAAATGTTAGATTTTTCTAGTTATGAGCTTCCCCATTGTCATCATTAAGGCATGTAAAACATGTTTCATGACTTTTCACTAATATTTCTGACTGAAGCGTTTGCTACATATATTTTTATGTGAAAGGATATATTCACTTCAGAGCATTTCAACTATACTACAGAATTATGAGCAATTTGTATCAATGTAAATAATCTACAGAATGGTTCCTCTAAAATCAGAGAAATCTCTTTCATGAATGGTCATTTTACGATACTATGTAAAATAATACGGGAACTACAAAACATTCCAACTTAAAGCAGTCCTGCTATGCCCACTGCAGTTCTAATTTCTTCAGTTTGCAGAAATTCAATCTTTATGTTAAAGTACACAACACCCCAACTTTCAGTACAAGAAGGGTGCCAGGGATGGAGACCACCACAAGTGTCCAGTACTGAACCTCTGCATTCGTGAACATGTTGAGACTTTGCTTCCAATGCTGCTCTTGATTAGATGAACTGCAGAACTTGGAATTCTACTAAAATCACACTTTACACATGCAGAGTAAAGCAGCAGGGAAGAACAACAGCATAGGAATCAAAGGCTTAACATTTTTTGGGGGGTGGAGAGGATTAGTGACCTACAGTTGTATATAATTTGAGAGACACCTACCCTGTTAACCTAGTTACAAAGCCAACAGTCAGTAGCAATTGACTTCACAGTGGCAATGATTCTTTGCTGTCAGTGCTCCAGTAGACAAGATCAGGAAGAAAACACACACCTTCAAAACTATATAAATATACATACACACAGACATCCCTCTCTCTCTCTCACAATTCCCAATATCAAATAATCTTTTGCCTTATTTTCCCCCTAAGTTCTAAGATCTTTCTACTGTATACTTCGCTTACAGATTTTTTAAGGGCTTTTTTGTCTTTATTTCCTTTTCCTTCCCATTAGAAGGGCGCATCTCTTCCTACTTTGCAGACACCTAATGATCTTTCATTGCAAGTTGCATCCCTTACCTCCCAATTCTCCAGTCCTTTCTCTTTCTACCTTAAAAGAAGAACGCATAGAAAAAAATGAAATGTTTGTGATACGTCAAAGCAAACATATACTGACTTTAAACTATACATTTATGAGGGTATGGACTACCAGCAGGCAGAGCTGGGAGACCAGTTATATTCTCTTTGCCAGACCTTCACTGCTGTAGTTTGTCACCACTTCACTACCACAGGTTAAAAAAGTCTAAGACAAAACCTAGTGGGACTACAGCATTATTTCTTGTGCTACTGTCACACCTTCATTCTGTTGCACAAAGTAAAAAACTCTCCCTCCCTCAGCTTCTTTTCCCCATACCACATCCTGAAATTTCCCATTTCACTCTGTCCCACCACCTTTGGTGTTCCTGAGCCATATGCCAAAAATGCCAGAAGGCTTCAAATACAAGCATCATATTCTGAAAGTACCCACCCGCAGGCAATTTAAAAAAAAAAAAAAAAAAAAAGGCTCCTTGGCAATTCTTTAAAGGAAATGTGCACAAAAGCACAGACATCTGAAACTGATGTGTAATGAGCAGTCTTCAGACATCATAAGACTCAGCACCTTCAATTAAGAAACACTATTATAATAAAATAAAAAAACTAATGAAATCTAGTTATTGCATCATCTAAGATATCAGAGATCAAAATGTATTATTCTTGCAATAACTATTCCTACAAAGCCAGTTCAGCATACTGGAGTAGATTTAAGTCATTCCTATTTTTAAACTGTCTTTTCATCTGCAAAGAACTATGATCATCTACTTATCAGTGTATTTATGTTCCAGTGGTTTAACAACAAAAGTTTAAATTTAAAGATTTCTGGCATTTTTATTTTCAGCATTGCTATTTCTACTAATAGAACAGCTGGACTTCAGCAGTGATAAAAACATGTTCTTCTTCTTTCACCTGAACTTTTCATTATGGACACGATCAACGCAAAGATCCAAAATACAACAAGATCTTGGAATCATTTAGAAGACAAATGTGTTAGCATGGACTGGTAAGACTTCATAAGCAATTTTTTTGTCACTGATGCTACTAACTACTGCCATCTTACACAGTTTTCCAAGGTACCAACAGTAAAAATGCTTGCACGATGATCAAATGCTCCGAGTCCATACAAGAATGGTTTCTCAAAACTGGTATCATAAAACTTAATTGCAGAAGGACTTCAGGAAAGCCTAAAGACTGAGTTATTTAGCACCCTCTTTTGATTAGAATGAATTTGCTTTGCTACCGAATGCACTTTCCTTTTCTATATTCTAGGTCCAGCTATTATTGGAAGCTTTTCATCAAAGTCTTATTTCAGTAAAACACCTACCATTTTCATGCTGGAACAAAGCAACTTTTATAACCTCATAGGGCCGTCTGCTTGCAATGCTCAAACTCAAGATACATCAGTGTTTCCGTTATCAAGCTTTATGACAAGGGGTTTCCCAGTTCAGCTGTAAAAAACTCTGATTCAGTCCAAACGTTCAAGTATTTCTCATCTTAAAATAAAAACCCTCTCCCCAATCACAATAAATAACATTTACATCTACTGCAATCCATACACTGTGTGTACAGATTGCCATTTATCGACACCTTTAGCCAAACAACTTGTTTTAACGGAGGAGATATGGTATACGCTATGATCTCTCTAGTTCTAACTCTTAACAACCAGTGTAGCCTTTAAATCCAGGCTTCTGTGAAAGTCAGTAGCTATTCCAAATACATATTTTTACTATTCCAAATCACGTTATTTCATTTGTCTAAGCTAAAAATACTGCTAGTACAGGTTCACATCATACCCTGAACTCCTTTCCGGGCTACAAACGTAAGTTCAGGTAAGCGCGCAATAATGCTATGTGTGTTCTACGGGACAAACCTGCAAGGAAAAATACACAGAGCTACTGAAGAAATAGTAATAATAAAAAACAACCAACCCGCACAAATTACAACATCCAAAGGCTCAAGAAGCTAGAGAAGTCACTGACCCAAGGAGACTGTGCATTTCAAATTGTATCTTTGGAACTTCCCACATTTTACTACTAGAGAAAGAGGGAGAGGGAGCCCGTCCCGATGCGGGGTCCAGACCCACGGAGGCACGCACAGCCCCCCACGCCACCCCGCACCGGCGGGACGTGACACGATGCCCCTCAGTATGAACATCGCTTCTGTTTTCCCGCAGAGAATTCAAACCTCAGACACCTGAAGATACAAATAAATCAAGACGTAAATGCCTTACCTTCCTATTTTACAAGCCACTGCAGTTCTCAGATTATGAGTCAGTCATAGGTTCATCTGCAGAGGAATGACTCAGTATAAACTTTTAAACACTCGTTATTTTTCCTAGCCGGCAACGCGGTAATTAATTTAAGGCGTTAAAACGCGGTGTGTCGCGAATCAGCGCACAAAATGAATGGCGTGAAAACAAAACACTTTTCTTTCCGCTCACGCCAGGCAGGCGGGCTTCACGGCGCAGGGCCGCCGTAGGCAGAGCCTCCGCCACAATATAACTCCTCCGGCACCGACCAGCGCCGGCCCCGCACCGCCGGCCGCCCCAGCCCCGTGGCCGCTCCGCAGAGCGCAGCCGGAGCCGCCGCAGAGGGCGGCCGAGGGAGGCGCAAACTCGCGGGGCCCCGCGCTCGGCGCCCAGGCGCGGCGGCTGCTGGCAGTGCCCCTTTAAAGGCCGTCGGCCCGCCCCCAGCACTGCATATGGAGGGAGCCAGGAGCGGAGCGAGGCTTCTGCATTCAAACGACACATCAAACGCCGCAAGCGCCGCCGCGCCGCCCGCTGCCGCACGGCCCCGCTCCGGCCCGCCGGCCGCCTCGCCTCCCTGCCCTCCCCGGCACGCACGCACACACACACCGCGGGGCGCGGGGGGAAGCCGAAGGGGGGTGGGGTGGGGGGTAGGCAGAAATAAGTAAGCGAAAAGGGGGCACCTGCGAAGCCCTGGAGTGCGAGTGCGTCCGGGCAGGCAAAGTCCACGCCGCCCCCGCCGGTGGCTGATCTATCTCCGGGCACCGGCCGCCGCCAAGGTCCCGGCAACAGGCTGCGGGTGAAGCGCGCTCGGCCCCTGCCTGGTAGCAGATGCCCAGTATCAGCGCCGCGCCGCCGCCGCGCTTCCCCGCCGGCTCCGCGGGAGCACCCCCCAGCTCCCGCCGCCCGCCCCGCCGCGCCCCCCTGCCCGGGGAGCCCGGGCGCAGACAGGCGAGCCCGGCCGGTACCGGAGCCCCGAGCGGGAGCCGCCGCCACGGCGGCAGCGAAGCGCCCTTCCCCCCCCTCCCCCGCCGCCTCGCCACCGCGCCGCTCCCCGGGGCGCGCCGAGCCCCGCGGCCGCCCTACCTGCAAGCGTGCGAGGGGAGCGGGGCGGCGGGCGGCAGCTGGAGCCCGGCGAAGGCGACCGCCAGCCCGACGGAAAGTCCCTGCCGCTCTGCGCCGTCTCCCCCCGCCCCGCACTTCCTCTCCCGCCCGCTCAGGCTGGAAATCCCCGGCGAAGCCCGCTGCTCTCCCGGCTCCTCCTCACACACGGAGGGGCGGGCCCGGCCGAGCCGCTCAGCGCGCAGGCGGGAGCCGGGGGTTGGGCCTGCCCTGCCCGTCTGCCCCGGCTGCACCTGATGCCGCCGTTACCCTCCCCCCCCGGCCCGCCGCCGTCGCGGGCACAACCCCGGGGTGAAGGGGCCTCCTGCTCCCAGGCGGAGCCCGTCCCGCCCGCCGGCCCTCCGCAAGCGGCGAAGGGGGCGCGGGGTGGGCTGTGAGGAGACGGCGCGTCCCGCTCGGGGAGGTGGGGGCGGCCGGAGGGCGGGCGTTGCTGCGCCGGCCCGGCCGTGGGGGCACCGGGGAAAGGGCGCGGGCGATGGCGGCGGGACGCGGGGCGCCGGCGGGGCGGGATCGGCGCGGCGGAGAGCCGCTCGCATCCCCTCTCCGCCCCGAGGGACGTTCGAGCAGCCCCGCGCAAAGAGTCGCCTCGAACACAATAGCCTTTATTAAAAAAAAAAAAAAAAAAAGCCATTGGGAAAAAGAGGAGGGAGGAAAAAACGCGGGGGGTGGGGGTGGGGGAGAGGAGAAGAGGGGAGGGGGAGAAGAGTCTGGAAAAGATCAGAGAAGAGCGGCGAGCCAGGGCCGTGCGCCCCCCGGCGAGGCCGATCGCCCCAGGGGCCCGGGCCGGCTGCAGGCGGCTGGGCTTGACCGTAGGTGGCAACCCCGATCGCCGGGCGAGGGGACCGTTCCCTTCCCCGGGGGCGCGGAGGGGCGAGAGGCACCCGGGCCCCTGCTCAGGCGGTGCTCCCGGCAGTGGGGGAAGGGGGGCGACGGCGACACCCGATAGAACCTGTCGCTGCGGTCGGTCGGATTAAATAAACGCCTGTCTCGGGCTCCGCTGGTATCGCGGCATGTCCCGATCGGGGCAGATGCTCGGCCGGTACCGGCAGCCTCGTTGCGCCGGGGCAGCGTTGTGCGGCTCGCTGTGTCCCCGCCGCCGCACCGCGGGGGGCGGCTCTGGCGCAGGAGCGGCGCGGGGGGCTCGGCCGGGGCCGGGGCCGGGGCGGGGGTGGGGGGGACTCGGCCGCAGCCGGCGGCAGCGCGGCCCGGGGTCGGCGGGGACAACTCCCGCAGAGGGGCCTCCGGAGCCCCGGGGGCAGCGGTGGGGCTGGGGGGCCAGGGAGCCGGGAGAGCCGGAGCTGTAAGGAACGTGCGGAGCTGAACACGGAGAAATGTGTGGTGTTTGGCTAATTTCAGTGGGATGAGGTCACCGTCCTTTTTGGACGTTGTTTATCGAGGGATCACTAGGGAGGAACAGTTGGATGTGTGATCCTGAACGGACGAGCTTTGCGTCATAGTTGCCGCTTACAGCATCTCCCCACGTCCTGCAATCCATCCTGACCCTCTTCGGTCCTCATCCCCTGGATCTCCGTAACGCCCACGCTAACCAGCGCTGCAAAACCAAACGTCCCCAGCTCCGGCTGTGTCCTGACACAGCCCCTCAGACACGAAACTTGGCCCGCACTGCTAATCCCCTCCTTGTGTGCTGGTTTTTTCCTCATCCCACCTCTCTGCTTTCTCCCCCCATCTCTCCCGCCTTTCGCTGCTGTCCCCAGTAAGGGGCTGGCTTAGCTGTCAAGACAACTGCGCCTTTTGAAATGATGCTGTGAACCTGCGATCAGAAAGACAATCTAAGACCAATGTCTTAAATGTGCCCATCACTTGTTCAGGATTGCTTAGCTCCGGACCGGCTGATAGGACTGTGCACCGAGCCTGGATTTCTCCAGCAGCAGGGCTGCAAATAAGTTTCTATCAGAGACAAGCCTGCAATTTTCTTCTTTGCCACTCTTTTTGCTGTTGTGTATGTGTCCTCTTGATTTGCCTCAAAAAAAAAAAAAAAAAAAAAGAAAAAACATAATAGGATTCCAGTGCCTGTAGCTCTTGCAGCTATATTAATGTATCTTTCCCCAAAAAGAGAAAACAAATTCTTACACCGTCTAAAGGATGTTAAGCTTTTGCCCATTTAAAAATGTCTGTAGCCAAAGGGATAAAGTGTTGATTTACTGCAGTATGTACTGTTTCAAGTGCTTTGATGCTTTCTTCTTTTTCCATGTCATTGCTACAAGATTTTAAAGATTTCTAATACAATGAGATGCAGCAAGGTATGTCACCAATGCCTTGTCTTTAACTGGTTTAGAATTTTATCTTATAAGCGAAATTTTCACTGGGGCCTGAAATGCTGTGTCTCAATGCTGCTGCTGCTGCTGAACAGCAGTGTTTAAAATACAGTCGTTGGAGGGATAGCCACTTAGAAAAACAGAAATAATGGTAAAGACCGTAGAGTATATTTCAGTAAAATGGTTTGAAGAAATACATAAATAGGGCATTACATTGAAAAATTACATGGAAGCAAAGAATATTTAAAAATCCACCAAGAGAAGGGTGGTAATCCATTACAAACTTGGACAGGGATAGTTATCTCCAAAAACTATGAGGAAGATGCAGAAGAGCAAATACCATGTGATTATGGGAAACTATAATTTCTCAGATACAGACTGGAAGATACCACTGGGAAATGGTAGGGTTTAAATGTTCTTGAGTGTCATAGAAACTCGATTTCTCAAGCAAACAGTCCATGAGAGAGGATGCTATTTTAGGCCTAGCAGCAAGGACCTTGTAGAAAGCCATAGCGTTGAAACTAATCTTGAACTGAGTGATCACGGACTAATCCAGACAAATGCAGATCTTTGTCTAAGACTTGGGATCACAGAACAGCAGACTTCGAGAAATGGAGGCAATTCCTGAAGCTGACAGGAAGGAGGAACCCAAAGATGATTTTTACCCCAAGATACTGAAAGAAACTGGCAAAGGAAACAATTGCCAAAACAAGGATTTGTTCAAGGTCAGAATTAGTACCCTGTGCCTAAAGCACTCTATAGTGAAAGGAGAAAGGCGGTAATGCTGGTAGCCTCAGGCCTACTCATCTGACCTTATTATGTGGTGACTTCTTCCATGAGAAAATGACTGTGAGCTGCCGGTGGGAATAGCTGTGGAAAAGGCTTATGTGAGTCTATGATGCATGAAGCGGTGTATTTTTAGTAGAGAGAGGGAAGTATTAGTATGGCTTTACACAGCACAGCTACGGACCCTTGTTTGGAAAATGATGTCCAGTTCTGGTGACTTACAATCAGAAAAGATTGACTCAGGTCACCGCAGGTGCAGAAGACGAATACTGGGGTGCCAGGGGAGCAGTGTGTGCGTATTCTTGAACAGGAGCTGCGGGCAAGCAAACTTGGCTTCCTTAACTAGCCAAATGAAGCCAAAACAGCATGATGATTCTCTGTAAATACGTTCAAACATTTAATATCAAGGAACAAGAATTATTTAAATTAAAGAATTATCCTAGCGCAGGGATGAATGGTTATAAATTGGTCATGAGTACGCTTAGACTGAAAAAGCTTTCTCACCATCCCAGGAGCAAACAAACAGTGCTGTAGGCACAAGCACCTATATGATTTTAAATCAGGGCACGATAATTCGGTGCATCCAAGGGAGATTTAAAAGGGACTGAGCTGCTGACCTTTGACATTGGACTTTGACTACTCCCAAGCTTCAGGGCTTCTTCTGGTCCTCTAGGCCATCTGCATATGGCTTGCGAAGGATTTTTCAACTGCCACTGAAGCACTGGAAATTAGTCAGAGACAGGATGTAGAAAGGACACTGGTGACATTAAATCATCAGGTGGTTTGTGGTGCATCTTGCTCACAGTTGAACTGATTGCCAGATTTGGGTCACAACAAAACCTTTTCCCTCAGGTGAACCTGGCAAAGGGCTGGTTTACCTCGCCACCACCACCACTTTCTCAGAATCTTCTGGGAGATTTATTTGGTAAATATCTTGTTGCAGGGGTACTGGTTATAGTCTTCTGTGATATTGTGCTTGAAAGGTTTGGTGGTTTACTGCAGCTCTTAAGTTTATTACCTGATATTGAAAAGTGACCCTCGATGAGTGGAGGCTGCAGAAAACGTGTTCTGTGAGACCTTCTCAGCAAAACTGCCATTGTGTAGTTGTAGAGAGGGATCATTTCTGGTCCTGTCTTCCCAAAAGTGGCATCGGGAAGTTATTTTTAATGCTGGAAGTAAACCTGAGAGAGGGGGGAGAGAGAGAGGGCAGCAAACCATTGTTTCTTGTGTGAAATGGCTTATTGCAATTAACAGTCATTCAGCTGAACATTTGTATTTGGTAACGATACAGTACATCATCCTTATGAGCCCTGCTGTTTCAGGTGCAGTTTGGCACTGCTCCTGTACATAATGCTCACTCCAAGCACTGTGATTGGAGTACGTTGTGCATGCCCGCTCTGCCGCTGCTGCAGGAGGTGGTTATGTTTCGTTCCTAATCAATACCTATTGTAGATTTGAGCAAGGCTTAGCAGGACCCAGTTTCTGCATTTCTGGCACTGAGGCAGCTTCTTGCAGCTTCCTCATCCTATGCTTTGGATTGAAGATGCTTATTAACAGAATAATAAAATCATTAAATTAATATTCTTTTCTATTGCTGAAGCACAGCCCAAGGGGACCTATATCTTGGGAATACACATTCGTTTATTGCATCATGTACATGAGATAAAGATTCCCCAAGGTTTATTTCAACTGCTACTAAGCAATACTGTCTAATGTGGTAGCCCACTCGCTTAAGGAAAAAAAAAGATTTCTCCTGCCCAAGTGGTGATTTTCTACTTTAAATTCCTAGAAAGTGGTGGCTTTCTAAATGACAAGCATTTGAGGTGAAACATTCCCCAAGTCTTCCAGAAGTTAGTTATATATGCCTTTATGAGTACACTATGTGACAGTTTTTCTTTCTTTTAAGCTAATTGTAATTCCCAAGTCACCTGATAATCTGCTTCACAATTGACAAGAAATAATTAGTATGGCATATCACAACCACAGATCAATAATCTTAGGGCCTTCTTACCCTCTTGTTGAGACCATTCAAAATATATTGAGGTCCCCAGGCTCCCCTACCATCAAGACTGCCATTATGCCTGTGCCAAATTGACTTTGGAGTCAAATGAAATTTTTGAGTGCACGTCAGTGGATTTCTAAAGAGGCCTGTAAAATGGTTCACATGGACTCTAAGCTGTACCTGGAAAAAAGAGACAAGATACAGTTCCACAGCAGGGAATTACTAGAGCACAGCAATGCTTCAGCTGTACGTCTGTCTCGCAGCATGGCTGCGAAATCAGAGCTGTGATAGGAAGAGTGCAGGCTCAGCAAGACCAGCTCTCCACCATATGGAGGTTTCCCTGTGACAGCTGAGTCGGAATATAACCGGTAGAAGCATCTTAAAGGCTGCTCTGTGCCTTTTGAGCAGCACAGAGTAGCTTTACCAGGAACAAGGGTTTGGTCCAAAAGTTTTCCCCAGACATAAAATGTCAGTTATTATACTAGTTTGTAACTAACAACTGCAAGGATTCTGTTGAATACCTGGCAAAGTAAAAGGCTGATACGGGTATAACAGCTGTATTGATTTATCCAGATGCCCTCGTTTTC
The DNA here is from genome assembly GCF_963210335.1 of Falco punctatus. Taxonomy (NCBI): domain Eukaryota; kingdom Metazoa; phylum Chordata; class Aves; order Falconiformes; family Falconidae; genus Falco; species Falco punctatus. The sequence continues at coordinate 36,844,088 of NC_137587.1, read as the reverse complement.
TGGATAATACATCTGTTTCTGAAAATATCCTTAGGATCTTTTCTCCATCAAGAACCTCAGAATCTAATCATATAAGAGGAAAAAGCTTTACCTAATATTGGCAGAAAGATCAGATGAGTATACTTCCAATGCTGAGAATTGTTCATTATTGCATAAACTGGCTTTTCAAACAGTAATCAATAATAGCATTTTCTTCAGGGTGATGTAACTATTTTTACTTTCACCTTTTCTACATGTAGTCATGGGAACACAAACCGACCTGTGAGAATCAGGCTTAGGAACAATTTGAGCATTTGAGGTGACTGGGGGGGTGGTCGTTGAGTCTCATCACTTTCCTGGCTTCCAGCTTAGATATGTGCCTTACCTCCAGTGCCATCAGAGCATCAGAACACATTTATTTCCAATTGTGCCCGCTGAGAGGCTTTTTCCCCCCTTTTATTGACACTGCACCAGCAAGTTCTAAAGGGGGATTTCAGAGTACTCTTCAAGGTTGTTTGAGCCTCTGGGTATGTTTTTGCTCTAAGTGAACTGTCTGCAAAAGACACAGTTCCAAACCCTGAAATATTCTGTCCCGAGTTCACAGGCAGCCTGACCCAGGGAGACCTACCAGGCTTCAGTACCGAAGAGATTACTGTGAGATGGAACCTCTGTATTTGCCACACTGATAATGCCAGCAGATTCCTGGAGAGAATCCAGTCAGGAACAATCACCTAAAGAACAGTTGTTCTAGAAGCCTAGAGGAAAACAACACTTCTCTTGTCAATGCTGTTCCCTTGGGAGCTATAGCTGCTAAGGCTAACCCTGATTCCCTTTGTTAAATTGCGTGGATCTGGCCCTGTGTGTGTGACAGAGATACTGTTGTGCCACTGAAGGATGTTCCATTCCAGATCTAGTGCTTACAGACAGTTTTGGGACTTCACAGCATTAACAATTCCCTGCCAGCCTTTGTCTTAACATGTCCAGCCCTCCAGGGGATCCACATGTGTTGAATCCAAGACATATGTGCACCCATATGATGGTATAATGTCCTTCTGTCTCTCTGGCTTTTACCATAAAGCTTGTAGCACCGTGTTGGTCTGCCTTGTGTTACTTAACAGTTTTTTTCCACTATTCTTAGCAATTTTCTCACCTTGTGTAGTAAAATGATAAATCACATGTACAATTTCCCAGGTACCATTCATTCTGCCTCATGATAGTATCTGCAAAATGTGGTAACTAGAGAAAAAATAATTACCCAGCTGTTTGTCCGAAGATATCTCTTAGCTGGATTCTACTTATCCACCTGAGTCTTCAGAGTCAGGAGAGGGAAGAAGATCAGCATATTTACTGACTGAAATTTAGAATAATTTCACTTTCACCGATTTTTTTTTATCACGGGGTTTGGGGAGGTTTCTGCCCTGTGCATATGAAGAAAGTGACAAAAAGTACTCCACATGGTATCAGGATGAGAGGGGCTGTCTAGGGATGCAAACAACTAACTTAGCAACACCCACATATTGCATAGGTGAGACCCAAGAACAGGTGTCTAGTTCAAATGTATCTTCAGGGAAGCATGATTACAATAAAATATTTTCCTTGCTGAGTTTCAGTATTCTCTGTAACAAATATGTTCGGTTTTCAAGTAAAAACAGTAAAATCCAAATGCTTTCAGGATGACTTCAGCCTAGCCCCTAAGAATCAAGCTTCCTTTCTTCTCCCTTCTCACCAGTTATGATGAATGCTCTGCAAGCCACATTACACCCTAATCAGCATTTGCATAATCTTTACTATCTCTGTGATTACAGTATGAGGGGGTTATATATAAGCCAGACAGTAATTAAAGAGAGCTAGAAAGAACCCAGCTCCAATGATTAGCATAAAGGAGTAATGACTCAAGAGCACATAGACTAGGCAGAAAAGCTGAGAAGGAGAAAGGCGAGCTGGCTATCCAGTGTAAGACTTCCAATGAACCTGAGAGGTCCTGGATGGTGGAACTGCTAGTGCAGGGACAAGGAAGGAGGAGGCCTCCCAGTCTGAGGAAGGCCAGTTCTAGTCAGCTGACGGACAGTTGTGAGGAGCTGTGGGTCTTCCACATACAGCATTTGGAAGAGAGCTGCCCCGGTAGGGTAACTACCTTGAGTTTCTTAATCATGTGGGACTATTTAAGACTTCTGGTGCAGACCCACACCAATGCCCAAGCAGCAAGAGGAAGCCAAACAGACCTGTTGGACATTGAGTCTTCAACTATCCGATACAGTCTTAAACTATTCCACTGCAGAGGCTACTGTTTTGATATTGGGAGGATAACAGAGAAGTTCTGTTGTCATCAACCCACAAAAGAGCTATGTGCACCACAGAAACCCCTCCTGCTCTTCCAGATGCTGAAAGACCTGAGGTGGAAGTGGTGAAATGTTAGCTCAGACCCTGAGTCTGGTCTGACCTGGCAGTATGTGCTGGTTTTGGCTGGGTTTTTCATAGTAGGTAGTATGGGGCTGTGGTTTCGATTTGTGCTGGGAAGAGCGCTGGTAGCGCAGGATGTTTTCGTTACTGCTGTGCAGTGCTTACACGGGGTCAGGTCTCTTCTGCCTCCCACCCCACCCCAGCAGTGAGCGGGCTGGGGGTGCACAAGGAGTTGGGAGGGGACACAGCCAGGAGAGCTGACCCCAACTGACTCAAGGGATATTCCATACCATATGGCATTGTGTTCAGCATATAAAGCTGGGGGAAGAAGAAGGAAGCGGGGGGGACATTCAGAGTTACGACACTTTGTCTCCCCAAGTACCTGTTACATGTGATGGCGCCCAGCTTCCCCGGAGAGGGCTGGCCCCCTGCCTACCGATGCAAAGGGGTGAATGAATTCCTTGTTTTGCTTTGCTTGTGCACGTGGCTTTTGCTTTACTTATTAAACTGTCTTTATCTCCCCCCATGAGTTTTCTCACTTTTACCTTTCTGATTCTCTGTCCTGTCCCACCAGGGGGGAATGAGTGAGCAGCTGTGTGGTGTTGAGTTGTCAGTGGGAGTTAAACCCCAACAAAATACTAGAAAAATTCCTTTGGAGCCTTCAGATAATCGGAAAGGAGTGTGTCTGACAAAACTGGCTTGAAGATTTTCCACAAGAAATGGTTGAGCTACTGCTGTCAGTGGTGGTCATCCGCTGTATCCATGGGATGGTGTATCAGCCACAGGCATCTCCCTGCAGAAAAATGGACAAAGGGTAGTAATACTTGGTAGTAATACTTTGTTGTAGCTGCTCTTGTGACAAGAGGAGAGCTCCCTTGAAACTCAGGAGGGATGCTTAGGCTGCAACTCTGTAAAGAACCCTTGGAGCAGCGGAAGATGTATGGAGAGATCATTTCTCATCAGGACACACCTAGTAATCTGCTGCCAGCATGGAAAACAAGGACAAAGACTCTTTGCAAAGCAAAAAGACATCTGCATGTGTTTGTTCATGGAAACAGGTAATCACAGAGCAGAACCTGTTGTCAAACTGCAGGCAGTCCCAAGCACTCTTGTCATTTTACCAGATGTAGCCAAAGCAGCCCCAGAATATTCTGAGTGCAACCCTCTCACTTTAATAATAGCAGAAAAATGTCACTGCTGGCTGCCGTGTCCAGCCTCAAATGGAATAGCTGAATTCTCAGGGTCCCTAGGGAGATGGGACAATGGGACTTCAACATTCACTAGGTCATGCCACAGCGGTTTCCCAGGTTCTTCACTTTTTCATTCTTCCTAGATTATATCCCAGAGAGATAAGAGTCCGTATCTGATCCTGTACCACTTTCCGGAGTTCAGCCTTCAATGTCTGCTCTAGCCATTAGAGAAAAGTGCTTCCATGCCCTGAATTAAATGCTCCTCTGTTGCAGACAGATGTGAGTTAAAATGCACAAAATCTAATGTCATGTTTGTACTGACCTAAAAGTTGCAAAAAGCTAGATTCTTCTTTGGCCTCAGCCTTATCTGTGGTATGCTAATGTGTCTGTGCAGTTGCTGTAGAATTAAACCAACGTAATCCAGAGCGGAAGGAGGACCAAACCTCTTCTGGGCTGTTCAAGATAATAGAGAGTCATAAAGCGTCCCTCTTTCCTCCAGTTTCCCCGAGGTATCAGGAAGCATTCTGATCTTAGATCCCAAATGGAAAGCTGTGGTATTTGCACTAATTTTCCTGGAGTGACTCCGGGTCCGTACTGTGGTAGCATAGTGTCGACTCAGGTCTTTTTTTTTTTTTTCTTTAGCTGAGCCTCCCATTTCAGCGGTTGTGGAGAGAAGGTGGCAATCTGCGTCTTTCCCTGGAGAAGTTATTTCTAAGGGTATTGCTGCTAAAGTATAGCATTGCATCTTTTACATACTTCAGGAAGTTCCTTATCTGTAAGAAAGGCATAGCTAAACTCAGATACCTTTCAGGAGCTACACATTGCCAATTCTCACAATTTTTATTATAAATTTTGTGATATTTGAGGCTTTTTCCTCAAAGTACCAGCTCTTGGAGTGTTGTGATTATGTGAGAAACTCTCATTCTTCTTTCATTTAAACAAAAAGGCAGTAATTTTCTTGCTCTTATGGCTGTAGATAGAAAGCTTAAAAATATAGCCTGAGCACACTGCAAAGGCTCAGAAATCAGAAGGCAAAGCAAAATGAGTTGAACATATATTCACTCCTAAACATTATTATCAGAAGTCCATGTCATAATATTTTTTGTAAAAAATCTGACTCATGATTTTTAAATTATTCAATCTGGCAATACCATAGAGATTCACTATGCTATTGGTAAAAATTCAAGAGTAATCCACTACAAACAATTACACGTATTGTCTATTCTTGGCTTTTTAAAAACATCATCTACTCTTTACAAAAACTCTGTAACACAATGAAGACTAAAGCTTTAATCCAGCCAAGCTCCAGTATATGACAAATACAAAATTTGAAAGGCACCACAGAAACAGAAGCTAATAAAACTTGAAATAGGTGAGATTTATTTCTTTAAAGTGTAACTTTTCCCATATCCACTGGACCAGAGTCAGTTCTGGGTTACACTAGGGTAAACCCAAAGTAAATCCAGTGAAATAACCTGACTTTATTGGTCACAACTAATATATTTTGCAGTGAATTGATATCAGTTCTGCTAAGTATACTTGTCATTCCATTTCTAGTTCCAGCATTTATATCAAAATCTAGTAAGAACAATGTGACGGGGGAATTGAGGAAGTACTAAAATTAAGTTTGTGTGTGCAACTTCAGTTTGACTGATATCCCTTCTGCCCTGCTTCTGAGTATTAATTCTGAAGCCTTTAATGATGTGATCACACTTTTTCCACAGATTCCACTACCTTTCCTAGTAATGGATCACTCTGTTGGAGTTTAGATTTGAAGTGTGCAGCAAAAGAGGCTCCTGCCTTCCAGATGTCTATATCACTTCAACCTTAAAAAGGTACTCGGAGTTCCACAAACCAAGTCCTATAGAAAACAGGTGAAAATAGAGTATTTGCACACTCAGCTTGTAAGGAATCCAAGACTGCAAAGAGAGTTTACCATGCCCTCCTTCAAACATCTGGAATTAGAAGGGGAAAAGCATGTGGCCTCCAAAAGAAAAATGATCCAGGAGTCATGCTTGCAGTCTTCTGATCTAAAATCAGAGGGTGTTATCCATTATGCTGCTAGCATGCTGTTGGCAAGGTTTTTGCTTGGACAGATGCACCCTATAATCAAAGTTGAAAGATGGATAATGAAATTTATTTCTAAAACCCCACCTAACTTTTCCCCAAAATAACAGAGCAAAATGAAACCCTCGCCAGGCTGGTATGAAGATGAATTGAGTGTCTGTGAAGCCCTTAAGAACAGCAGAGATGAGCACTAGAGAAAATTTGGGGACTTGAGCTATGACATCACTGATCAAAAGTAAGAGGAGTAGAGGTCTTGCATGGTAACTCTCAGTTCTTCCAAATCCAAGAGTACCTGTTCCTCAAACTCGCTTTTAAAGTTCTGTTTACTGCCTGAAAGAGTCATCCAGGTGGGATTCAAAGGGCAGAAAAGAAGGCTGTACCAGAGAAAACAAATATATGGCATTCCTTACTTAGGAGGAAACAGACGGCTTTTAAACCAAGCCTGAATAACACACAATAAAATATGTAGGGCACCACACATTAAATACTGCAGATAAAACAAAATGACTGAGGGATCCTCTGTCAGTCTTGTGGAATGAAGAAATTCAAGTCCTTTGCAAAGAATAGTATCCCACTAAGGACTGCATCATAATGCAGTCTTCATTCTGTCATTTTTCTGAGTCATCTGAATTTCTAAACCACTTGAACTTTGACTTCATTGTCACTTGTACGTGTAGTTTTCTAGTTTGGAGTGAGGGAAAGAAGCGTGAAGACATTTTTCTTAGTGTATCATCTGGAACTATTTATAGTCTCATGCTCAGAAAGAGGAGACCCTTTAGAACCACTCCACAGGCTTTTACCACTTAACCTAACGGAGTATCTGCTCATGGTACTACAATGTTATGTACTCTGGAGGGGAGAGCACCTCTTCTGCCATCACAGCTTCACTGCTATTTATGGACAGCAGAACAGGGATGTTCAGCAGCCTGAATTCTTTCCCATGCACTGATGGGGGTATTGCACATCTTGATGGGCATTCCCCTAAAATGGACCTTTCTGTATTTCAGTCTTTTCCACATCCCTACGTCCTCTCATGCTGTTCACTTTTCCCGTTGTTTTAACTCCACTCTCCTTTGCTCAGAGATCTCATCCTCATCCCAGTCTCTATAATGGCCTCACCATAACCTCCATCTCTGGATTTTCCATTCAAGTACTGTTCTCCTTCCGCACTGTCAATGCCTTTGCACCAAGGACCACCCATCTTTTAATCATGTTATTTCCTGTTTCTCCTCCCTCTTGCTCACACAATTTCCCTTTCCCTTTCTGTCCCTCTCACCTCTAGGCCTGTGCCCCATACCACGGTATCATTGTGAAACCTTTGCCAAAAAAAACCCAAAGGCAGGTTATTGAAGACTATCATGCTGCAATCTGAGCTCTTGTTGGTACTGGAATACTACAAGGGCCATATAACACGAACATTGAAATACTGCAAAATTACATGCAGAAGTAAGGGTCAGTATGTTTGTCTGTAATTCACTAATACATCACATAATACACTTTGCAGAACATGCACATTTTTTAATAGTTATAGGAGGGCCCAGGAGACCCGAAAGCTGCCTACAGCTGCAGGACCCAAGAATAAAGGACTTGTGCTCTGGTCTGCTTAAGAGATCAAAGGGAGGGGGCTAATTAGGCTTGATACCCTCTTTCCTGCAAGGCTAGACTGGGTTTTACAACCCAAATGGAATAGGAGGAATAGTCTGGTGAAGTTTTTTATTGAATGTGAAGTAAATCCAGAGACTCGGTCCATCCTACACCCTTAAAAAATTAGGCAATAGTCACAAAATCCCTAAACTTCCCACAGCATAGTCAAAGGCCTTTCCTCATTGAAGAAGGTCAAGGAAAACAGGTTTGGAAATCTCACCCAATTTCTGAAGAAAGAAAACCCAACCACTAAACCTACAGATGATTTTACCATGAAGCATTAAGAGACACACTTGCAAGTTGAAGGATCAGAATAAATACAACATATCCTGAAGCCTTCAAAGTGATAGCAGTAACATTTAAAATACCAGTGTCAAATTTTCATGTCCTTGGTGTATTCCAATAATAACTGGAGTAAGACTGATTTTTTTCTCTAAGCTTATATGTCTCTTTCCCCACAGTTCAGAGAAACCCTGCTGTCTGGAATAAAGTTTTGAGAGGACGAAGACAGACAAGACTAGGCATGACAAGCTAAATTATTAGGGATGGCCTGGGATGCTGAGACTCAGAGACAGGTGCTGTAATATCTGGAACAGTTATTCTCCCCGTTTCTCCTCCCTCAAGAATCTCTAATTATTTCATGCAGCAGAGAGAAGCTTCAAAAGGTCTGCAGGGTCTTCTCTTCCAGCATAGCTCCAGCTACGCCTGGATGCTCTGCTGACAGACAGGAGGTGAAAGGATCTCTTTGTCAAGTGCTCTAACCCCTGCCTCTTGTGTCATCTCCAGCAGCTGACACAGAAACAACAAAAACAACAACAGACTAACACAATAAGGCAAAGTTTCAGGCATCTCACTGCAGTTTGAATTCTGAAAGGAGAAAGGCACTGCCTGGTGACAGTGCAGTAAGATCTCTACGCCATGGGAAGGGATGGATTGAAAGCTTTGGTCAGATGGGCTCTTGCAGACGTAACTGTGGAAGCGCAAGGAATTAGCTCCTTGTCCTTCAGCTACAGCTCCTGGGCCGAAAACTGTTGCTTTCCCTTAGCAGGGCTGGCAGAATTGCTTGTGGCATAACTCATCTGCTCCAGTCTAAGAACTGATTGGTCAGACATCGCACTGGAGCAGATGGGAAGCACTCAGGTGACCTGTTCTGCTGTGACAATGGTGAACTCAGGCAGAAACATGATCAGCTGAAACAGATAAAAGAATGATCATGTCTTAAATTGCTGCAGTCTCTTCTAAAGTAGTAGTGTATGTCCAAGGGTGTCTCCTCTTTTCAGTGCCTCGTTTGGATTATTTTCAATAACTAGCACTTCAGCATAGTGGCTTTTGTTACCTTACCATCTCCAGGCATTGGGAGACCAAGGGGTCTACCACAGATCTGCAGATCCTGCTGTGGCTGGTGTGTAGCTGTATTGTGATTACCCCATCACTAGGGCAGTCCTCCCTTCACAGCAAATAAATGCACTAACAATTCAAATGCACTGGTAAAAGGCAGGAAGGAGGCCACAAGGAACTTTTTCCCATATCGATCCTGCCACAAAGTTGGTCAAGCTTAGCCAAGAGTCATTTGTATTGAAAGTGCATATCCTTTAGCTAAAACATTGTTGTCACTGTTATGGGATGGTCCAAACAATAACCTTAAATGTACCTTTAGCAAAATAAAACCAATAGCAGCAGAAAGGCATGGAGATGCCAGCTGGTGCTTGCCCAGTCTTCAGGATCCCCAGATGCGCACAAAGCCAGCAGGCTGCCTTTTGAACCTTGAATGTTTTTACTATCAACTGACTTTGGCTTTGCCCTGTCTCCTGCCTCCCTCCCTTTTCATCACTATGGTGACTACTGTATCACAGCCTGTATCCTAGCCTTTGAAATGGGCTCTCTCCCATATTCATCCTTTCTCCCTTAGCATCCCTTTTGCTTTCGACCCAATCCTGCCCTTTAAATGATAGGATCCACTCTGAACTGTGGCTGAAGTCATCCCAGCTGTCCAGCCTGTCCCTGCTGCGTGCTTGCCTCATTGCTCATCAATCATCTCCTGAACTACCTTGGTTTGCCAAGCCACATTTTAAGGCAAACTGAAATAAGCAACAGTTCACCTTGAAACACACGTTCCCAACTGTGGCAGCCAAAGAGCTGACTGACAAGCAGCTGTACAACAAAAAGGAGGGGAACAAATGTCCTAAGGTAAACTTTCCCTTCTCTTAAAACAGTCTCCTCAATAAATACAGGTAATGAATGCTCATCCATCTTCCTCTTATTGATTTAATCTATGTCAAACCTATCTTTTCATATCTTCTGGAAGAGATCCTGTTTTCCTCCATGTGTCACTTAGCATCACCTAGCACAGCAACTGATAGGAGCGGAGTTCAGAGATGATAACGAGTTGTGTTGTTTCTGATGCAAGACACAGCCCCAGAGGCTCGGAGGTGCTAACTCAACCTCAGCTTGGTAAATGAAGTCCGAGGCTTCAGACAGAGCAATCTCAGCCCTGCATATCCCCCTTAATGTATTGAAAGAGAGAGAAAATGTTAAAAGCATTGGATATGCAAAGGATTAAGTAAGGCTGTTATTTCTAACACTTCTTATTCCCTTTCCCATTTTATCCTAATTTGCTATTGAAATAAGGCTCATGAGATCAGCTGGGCAATGCACATCTCTACCCCCCATCTTCTTTCCCCCCATTAGCCAATCTCACCAAATTTAATACAGAGAGTAAAGTTCTTCAGACAATCAAATTCTTAGAGAATTTATAAAAAACAGTCGCCGGGAAGCAAAGAGCGTGGTTTGGACCTTCCCAGGTTGACCTCAGATGATGTTGCTCCTATCACCCAATGTCTAGAATATCACTTGGGTTTAAAATACTCAGGGCAGGAGGGAATGTTGTAAGGGAAAAGAAAGGGGAAGCGCAGTGCTTTGGTGAGTACACACAGTGCCTCAGCTCACACTATACGCAACAGCCACCGCAGTGCCATTGTGGCCAAAGACTGAGAGCCCTCCTGGCCACACTCATATAGCATACCAAGGGCGGGCAGTAGAGGGAAGAAGGCAAGCTAATGCAATGCCAACAAAAGTGTAAAAAACCCAGGAAACCTCATGTAGCTGTGTAATTGCTTCTCCTGAGCACCGTGGCTTACGGTCCAGACAAGAACTGACCAAATCCTAGCCTAAAGGTCTAAAGTCTGACTTAAGATGAGCTGTAAAAGGATATTGGACATTAGGGATATGTCATCCAGGAAATATCTAAATATAGCTTTACATGAAATGAACATGGGGTGCTGACAATGACTGCCATAAACGTGCGACCTTAGGATAAGGATGAAAAATTAATCAATTAAAAATGTATAATAGGAGATAGCAGCCACCGAGGAAGTGTGCTGCACAGTGCAAAGGGCTGATTGAGTACAAGGCAGGAGTAGCTGTAGCTCAGTTCTTGCACCTTTAGTTGCTGTGCTGCATGGGCCCTGGCACTGGCATTACAGCTGCTGTGCCACCCCCACACTGAGAGCCGAGATGAACCCTGCTCTGTCTAGAGCTCTCTGAAAGGGCTGCGGCCCTTGCAGTGCAATGGCAGAGAGCAGGAGGAAGAGATTCTCCAGCTGGACTATAGTCAGTGGATAAATGGTCAACGGTGGCAGAGGACCGTTTATGGGTCCCATCTCTGGAGCACAGCTAGTTCTGGAGGGTCTGTTGTGGCTAATGAGGATATAGGAGACCTTGAGAGATCACTGGTTGTGGGAAAGTGGGGTGAGGTATTGCCCCACTTCCCCTGGTGCTCCCTGTGTACTGGGAGTTGTTGCTGGTTGACCACAGCCCTCCTGTTCTTTACAGTTACAACAGCAGCTCACGTGGCCCTGCAAACAGTCATGTCAGGGGAAGGGATGGGTTAAAAAGGAGGAGGAAATGACAAGACAATCTCAAGAGAAACCTGGAACAGCAGAAAACCACGGAAGCTTTAACATGCAGGGAAAATGGAAAAGACGAGGAAAGCCAGCCAGCTAAAGCCAGCGGAGCAGCCGTGGGGAGGCGAGGGAGGCAGAGGGGCTGAAGAACATGGAAGTCACACAGCACAACATCGTTTATGCTTTATGCAGAGATAACAGTAGATTTGAGCATAATTAAATTGAAAGTCAATACTGCCCTTTACGTGGCAGGAACATAGATCTGCAGAGCTTCGTTATTTTTCCTACTTACAGACCGGCCTGCTACCGGGGAAAGGCACTCTTTGGCTGGCTCTTGTAAGGTACTGGAGGTGACAACGACTGTCCATTTTGGCAGAAAGGGAAAAGGTTATTTTAAATGGGCCTGAGCAGATGTTGTTTTCTTTTGTTCCTCCAGAGGAAAAAAAGACAAGAGCGCAAAAACAGAGAGTGAGAGGGAGGAGATGCAGAGACAGAAAACACAGTAGCTGTTGCGGTGCTGACTCTTCCTCTCCATCTCATTGTGAAAGAAAGGGCACAGGACATGCTCTTATCATTTCCTCTGAGATGATTTGTACCAGCATTTTGCTGTTCAGGGCACTGCTCAGCCTTTCTGAGCACCCTCGCAGTACTCTAACAGAAATGCAATCTTGGCTGCCTAATCCAGACTTTGAAATAGGGGCACAAGAATACAGAGGGCAGAAGAGGAAACAGGGAGACGGAAGAAAGAAAATAAAAAGTAGAAGCCCAGCCAGGTGGAAATGAAGATTTCAGACAGATCCTTTCCTTCAGTTTCCCTGACTACATAATTTTTTCTGAGAGCAAGTAGAAGACACCCATCTTAGTAACTAGTGGTTTCTGGAATTCGAGAAGAGCCTGGGCAGGGCAGCCCTGACGGTTAACAGCTTCCCCAGAAATCTGTCCTCATCTAGTGCCCACTGCAGAACCCAGATGGGCAGAAACCCCACTCACTCATCATTTTATCCTTTATTAATGACCTTCTAGTTTGCTGCATGAATTTAACAGAACCCTGAGCCTGTGACAACAGGCCTTTTGCTCCATCCATATATTTTTAATACTTTCACTGCTTTTATTTTTTTAAAAAAATCTTGTGTGAGGAACCAAGTGCTGCCCTGTGTAACTCCAAATACCTTAAAGGTGTTGATTTCCACATTTTCACCCTGCTTTATTAAACGAAAATCACTCCTGCTTCAATTTAACGTAGCGGACTGTCACAACTGCCACAGTTCAGAAGCTTCTGCACATCCTCAGATCCCGTCCCTGCTGTAGGGATGCTGTGGAGGGTGGGCACAGTGCTGCTGGGAGGCTGATTCAGCTATCATACTCTAATCTGCTGCAGCGTGTAAGCTCCCAGAGAGTGGTCACCTCTTGTAGGACAAGCTCTCCTTGTGCCAGGCTGGGCTCCAGCAGAGCCCCCATGGCCAGTGCTGGGAGGGGAGCAAGCCCCGCACGCATCCTGCTCCCGTGCTGCCACAGGGGCTCGGGCAGGGGGCCCGCAGAGTTATTGCTCTGGCTGGCACCGCAGTCATCCCCAGCCGCTGTTCTCCCCCATAAGCGGAGGACGAGCACCACGCTCCATGCGTGAGCAAACATCTACTCCTGAAACGCCAGGGAAGGGATTGCAGGGCTCCAGGGAAGAAAGCAAGGCTGCTGCTGGCAGCTGCCCCGAACGGAGAGCGGGCAGGCAGACCCTCCCTGGGCCAGCACGGCCGCAGCAGCCCCTCTGCAGTGCCAGCTCCCCTCTGCCACCCGCAGCGCAGCGGGAGAGAAGCCAGCCCTGGCTCCCCCAGCCCCCGGAGAGGGTCTGAGCCACGGGGCTGCTCACAAGGCTGTTGTGGCTGCGCCAGAGCAGAGCCTTGGCCCAGCACAAGAGGGGACAGGAGAGGGGACAAGTCCCCTCACCTCGACTTGCAAGAGAGCACAGCTACAGACACGTCGGAGGTGGGCTGGATCCTGTCCTCTGCCGACCCTGCGGGGAGGTGCATGGGCACGAGCTCAGCATCGCGCTGGTGGCTTTAGGGGGGCAGTGCCTCCGCGCACACACGCGAACTTCAGGTGTCTGTTGAATTTTCATTTTGAAAAACAAGGGGCTGCTTTGGGTTAGGTTTGAGCTACAGAGGGATTTTCAGGATTGTGGTTTTCCACTTCCCTGGGTACGGATCTGCCCCTCGCTGCCTGTGTGCACGCTCCGTACCAGCCCTGAGAAAGCTCCCACCGCCCGTCCCTGGTGTGCATGTTGGTGGCATTTTGTTCATTGTGTTGTGTGACAGGCTGAGGATCCCAGCTGTTAATTCCTCCCTCCCTGCATTTTAATGGGCCTGTTTCACCTCAGCCATGCCAGCAGAAATATTTACTGTAAAAGTACAAATGCCAGGGAAAAAAAGAGTTGTTAAAACATTGACCCTGAAGTACAGAGTGAAGTAAAGAGAGTCTCCTGAGAAAGCCTCCTCTGCTCCATTTTACTGAATAAAAATAACCTGGAGATGACAGAGAGTCAACTATTTGTCCAGGCCCCAGTGAAGAGAATTGATTTTTATTCTTCTCTTGCTGCTGTTCCCTTTTCTTCCTTGTGATGGTAGGAGGATAAAAACACCTGACCAGGTTGGCAAAAGGGTCCCATTCAGCCCTGGGCCCAGGTGAGGGAGCTGACAGCTGAGGGTGCTGCTGGGTCTGGTGGGGGAGAAGGGACAGGAGCAAAGGCAGCCAGGCAGACTTTCTGCATCACGCAGTGACCCACCTGTGCAAAATGACCTGAAGGATTGACAGCTTAAACTCCAGGACGTTTTATACATCTTAACTTCATGCCAACAAAACTGAAACAGAGCTAAACAAATATTTGCCTCCACTCCCTGTAAAATTTCATAAGCTGAATTGGTTTGGTCTTTGCTTTTTCTTTGGGACTGTCATTTTTTTTTTTAATAACCTGGGCATTGCTTCAAGAGAAACCTCGGGAGTTGAGAGGCTGTTAAAGCTGAGGAACACAGGTAGCCAGGGAGCACACCAACCCAAGAATGAAACCGGTAGTCCTTGACAAAAATAAATCATTACCAAAATAGAACCTAATCTTAATAGATTTTTAATGCAATTTTTTGGAGGTGTGGAGCCCAAGAATTACATGAGTGTTATCTAGAGGCTAAAGTGCGCTGGTCTCTCTAGATTCTCCCCAAGCCCCCAGAGATGACACGTGATACTGGGGACTTGAACTGCAAACACTCACAGAAGGACACCAGTCCCTTTCAGTCGTCAGGGTCATTTCTTGCCCTTCTGTGGAAATACCCATTTTCAGTCTTTTTGCTTCTGACCCCTCAGGCAGCCCTTAGTCCCACTCCCAGCACTTGGAGGATCTCTTTGAGGAGTGTAATGACAGAAGAAAGGATTGAAGGTCCCCTGAGAGGTCATCTAATCCATCTGGTTATCTAGTCCATTCGGGAGGATCATCTCTACCTTACAAACATAAAAACCTCAGAACTCTCCCAGACTGCAAGACACTTAATTGCTAAGCCAGGGTGAGAGGATTGTAAAGCTTTCCCAGAGGATGGCTCCAGCAGAGAAAATCTGTACCCCAAAGAGAGCTGCTAGATGTAGAAAGAAAAAGGAGCAAAACCAAACACAGTGAGGCATCCTGTAATTTCTCTGTCATCGCAGCACCTGTTGGGGATACAGCACCCATGCAAGTTAAGGCAGCTTTCCAGAGCTGCTGCATCCATGCTGCATGCTAAATTAATCCTCAGGATCTCAGCTGTAAGCTTCTCACCTTGCACCAGCATTCCTACCAGCACACCAACAAATGGGGACAGGCAGCAGCAGGGTGGCTCCTCAAGACAAGATGAGCATGAAATGCGGGCAACGGGGCAACCTGCATGAAAGCCTTACAGCCTGCTCAGAAATGCATCTGTCAGCCCTAAGAGAACAAATACTTGTCAACTCTTTGAGAACTTCAGGGATATTAGGACACTGACACAAAGGAGGACTCATCTGCAGCTTAACTTTGGAAGGTTACTTTGGAGAAGTGACTTAATATTGTGCCATATTCGGGATGTTCAGGATATTGAAGTGAGGTTTGCTCCATTCCTTTATTAAATAAGAGGTAATTAGTATGTTTTCAAACTACTCAAGCATCAACACAACCTGAGACCTGACGTGGGAGGCTGGTCATCCCTCCTCACACATCAGCCAGCCAAACCCAGCCCTTGGCTGCAGTTGTCTAAGTGGAAAGCATGGCAGCTACCTGCTTCTTGGTCACCACCTTAAAATAACAGATTACAAGACAAAGCCCAGCCGTGATTTTTGACTCTGCTTTTCAAAATGGACAGCTGCCTCTAGGTCAGTAAAAGCACTTCTTTTTCTGTATCAGAATCAATTATTTCCTAGGTTCTTACCAAATCTTTTTAGCCATCATATGCGAGTATTGCAGGAGTGATTTTTATTTAGGTGACAGATAGAACAACCATCCCCAGGAGACCTGGGGAGCCCATGCTCCTACAAACATTGGCACATGTTTGTGTGCCTGAGACTTTGCAAACAGAGTCTGGAGAAGCTGAGACACGCACTGCAAAGGAGCAGCTTTCTTCCTGGATGTGTAGCGTTTCCAAGCAAAGGACATTCTGTTCTCTGCCACCTCTAAAAACAAAACTGATACTGTAATCTCCATGTTTGTTTTGCTACATCTGATATTTTTAAATTGTTTATTAAATACAGTGATGATTTAGTTGAGTGTTTGTAATAGCATGAGATCTGTGCCATTGGCTTGAGCCAGAAGGCATGCAGAAAAATTTCCCCCATCACGCTGCTGTTGCCAGGCTTCCATGGCTTGCAGAAAATCCCTTTCCAATCACCCAGTACTAAACCTCCTTAATGTGATTCCCCCCTGCAAGGACTGGGATGAAACTTCTGTGGGAAGTTGTCCCCGAGCCTGAACTCATGCACAGAGGGCATCTCTTTAATTTCACCATAATTGCCAAAAATTGTTTTCCGAATCCTACTGTAACCACCATATAGAAAGAGTTCATGTAAAAATCTTCTCTTCTTGCTGCATGTACCAAAATCATAGGAATCGTGCTGCGGTACTATTGCACTGGAAACTACCAGAAGGGAAGCTCATTAAATTTCATTGCAGAAGTGACCAAACATGAAGTGTGTACAGCAAAACAATTTCAGGGAAAAATCTTTAAAAATCCCACTTCAGGAAAATGTCAATTCAGGGGTTTCCATCTGGAAACCGAAGGGAAGACTGTGTGCATATAGCTACAATGCTAAAACAAATACCCCAAAATAGGGAAATCAGCTTTGTAATAATGAAATAAAGTCATTGCAAATTAAGTGACTGCTTACACAAAATACACGAAACAAAACCAATGTTAAAATTACAATATTAAGACATAAATCCAGAAAAGGGCAATTCTAAATTAAGTCAACTCTTTGCTTAAGGCAATTCCTATAAAAATTACACTTTTCCATAATGATACCTTATTCCCAGCATATTTTTTTTCTGTGTGCCAGACCGTAGAGTAAGAATGAATAAATCATTATTTACACAGTTTAAGTAATGCTCCATATCTCACAGTCACAGATAAATGTTTGGGACTCAAGACATACAGCAATATAAAGAAGCTGCCTGGGCTTCATTTCGCTATGGCTGTCTCTCTTCCCATCACCCTCCATAGTCTAAAGTCACTTCTGCAGGGAAATCAGTGACATTTATGCCCCCCTACCCCACGCTTTTCTCAAAACCTAAAGCAAATAACAAGTGATGGAAACCATCTCACCTTTCTCTCCGCTGTTGCCCTTCCACGCAGAGAAGATGGGTGGCTGCTTTACTGCAAGGGGGCAGCAGGCTTCATCTCTCAGCTCCCTCTCCCAGGTGCTCCTCATTGCCCACCACAGCAAAGCTCCATGGCTGAGCTGGGAAGACACTGGTCCCCTCTGTTAGGCTTGAGACCACCCATAGGAGATGCACTATGACAGCACCAGGGGGGTCCCTGAAGAGAGAAACAAGTAAGACATGGTGAGCTAAGGGTGCCAGGCATGATGGTTTCACTGAAACGGGGTTGAAGAGCCACGATGGGCGACATCTTGTCCCTGTTGAGGGTTGAGCACTGGCTGAAGCTACTAGCAGTATAAGTCCTCAGCCACCACTGTAAAGCTGTGCCTGGCCCTTGATGGTGCAGTGCCTGGCCGGGAGGGGAGGGAGCCTGACCTGAGCTAGAAAGGGAACCCAAACCACCGTGGGCAAAGGAGCCAGTCTCCAGGACCCCTGGGCATCAAAGCAATGGCAGAGAGCTAATGGAGCAAAATGAGGACAGAAGTGACAGGGAATGCACGTGCCAGGTGCCACAGGAAACAAAACAGGAGGCCAGTGGGAACGACGTATGATAGAGAAAGACAGAGGAGGCAAAAATTGATGAAAGGAAGGGGAAACAAAGAAAAGTACTTACTCTGCTCGAGAAGGAGACACTGGCCTTAGACGACTCCCAGTTAGACAAAGCCCTCCTTCTGTTTCCAAATTCCCCATACAGAAATGTGGACAAGAACAATTTTCCTCCTGCTCCTGATGAAACAAATTGGGACATGTCCTATAACAAAAGCTACTGAAGCTGTGTCAGCATTGGCACAAGAACAAATGGGTCTGAGCTGGCCACAAATGTGTTTAAGGTGGCAGCAAGAAGCATGGCTCTAGGGTGGCAAAGAGCAGGAGCTTAATTCAGTATGAAATGGGGCTTGATGCATTCATTAAAGGGATTATACAGTGCGAGCCCTTGCAAAGACAGGCAACTTGTTTCAAGGGTCCCAAAGACCCCCATCTCTGTTCCCAAATCCCACTGTGCTTTCTGTGCTTTGCTTCTGCCAGCCTCTCATGCTTTGATGGACCCACCAGCACCATGCTTCAAGAATAAAGGACAAAGGCACAAAACAACTGTGGCAGCTATTAATGTAGCACCATACATATTTATACTCTTACACAGATAAGACCAACTTTTTCATTTTGGGAACACAGGGCCAGTCAAAGGCTGCAAGAGCACATACAGATCCATCCCAAAATAATGCTTTCTGTATATTTCAGGAGTGAGCCTTAACTATACTTAGGATAAGGAATTTGCCTTCATGTGATGAGCCTGACCTCATCATCTACAAAGGGAGAGGCTGTGAGCAAGCAGGCACTCCTCTCATCTGCAAGGTCCAAATCACCAGTATATTTCATATATTTAAAGTACTGATCTGTAACCCATTGCCGTAGCATCTGGGAGCCTCGTAGTCTGCCTAAAAATAAACAAATATCAGTTACCCAAGTGGGTGACTCATAATCATACATGAGCCCCTTCCAGTGTGAGCTGGTTGGCTGGTTAATTAACTTGAAGTCTGACTAACAGATGATCCTAATACTATCCCCAAACTACCATCAAACCACTTTAATTAGTATGCGTAAAAGGGCCAAAGTGCACAAAGCTAGTAAACTAATCACCCCGTCCCTCTCACATCACGTGCTAGAAAAGATTCCTTGTTCTCAGACCAGAAATCATCCCTATTGACAAGAAACACCCATAGAGCTCTTGTTCTATATTCAAAATATGAGCAGAGGGACAGTTTTCATCATAGCACCAGCAAAAACCCTTCACCAAACCATGAACCCAGCATAAAATTCAATCCACTCTTCAGATACCGCTGCGATGCTCGTGTAGCCTGTTGTTGACATTTCTGATAACTTAACCTCACCCTGCATTCCCTCCACACACCTAAAAAATACACAGTCTTTTGAGATGATATTTCTGAATCTTAAGCTCATGGGGAATAATAACGCAAATATTTCAGAATAAAAATATTTTTGAATCAACAGAGCCCTTTGGGATCTGATAAGTGGTTTATTTCCTTGAGTTCAGTTTTTTGTTTTTAAAAACTCCCATCTATATAGGTGTATAGGTACATACACACATGAGAGAACATATCTCTCTCTCTCCATATATACACACACACACATATACATACAGATATATGGGACCATATGGAACTCTTTTTGCCAAGCCAGACGCAGCCCAGGAGAAGCTTTGCTGGCAAGCACAAGAACCTTTGCTGTCCTTTCACTCAGTAGCAGCCCTCTCACCACTAGCAGTGATAGTTTAGTTATCATTCAAAAATGAATAAAAAAAATCTAGGCTTCATTTCCTTAAAAAGCCACCATACTCCATTGTTCCAAGAAAAAATAAAATTCACCTTTTTTAAAATAAACAACGAAACCCCAAACAGATCTTGTGGCATCTTTCTCTGAAGCTACAGCTGGCCACCTTTGAAAGACACCAGAGGTTTAAACCTGTGTCATACTCCACATGCTGGTTGCTTTCCACTCCTCTGGGCTGGAAAGGGAAGGAAGGGGGATCCCAGCAGACACTCCTCATCTATAATCAGCAGCTATAATTGCACTTTCCTTTAGCTGGCTCCAGCATTTTCCAGGCTAAACCCCACCGTTCTCATGCAGAGAAAACTCTGGGGAAGTCGATACAGAACGGCCGCCCCAAAGTCAATGAGAATTGACTTTTTCAGCCTGTCTGCAGGTGTCGGCCATGGTTGCTTTTTGACATCCCTGCATTACAGCGGCTTTGTGTGTACAGATGAGTGAAGTTGCTTCCCAGTGACTGACTTGAAGAGCCTTATTACTACCAACAGCTGCAGGAACTCTCTTTTTGCTCAAGAGATCAAAATGTATGGTTTGGAGCCAAAGAACCAGACAGTCAGAGTACAACGCACTGAAGTGGATGAGAAGACTCCTACCAGCTTCAGTGGGACAAGGAATTCAGCCCTTCTCCTGGTGGCTAACGGATATGTGCAGTTGTGCCTCTTGGTTTTGTGGCTTCTTCACAGCTCGCACGCCGAGGGTCTGCTCTGTAGCCCTGTGGCACGCGGGCGTAGAGACAGCGGGTGTAAGATCAGAGCTCACAACACGAAGTGGTCTCCTGTCTACATCAATCCCAACATTTTTCTGCACAGAAATATATGCCGGCCAGTGCCTCTTAATGAATGTGAAAAACACCTGGTCTGGTAACGGCTTCTGTGGTCTCCGTGGAGCTGGACTGAGATGACTCTTTAGGGCTAAATGCACACGTACAATAATTCTGTCAGCATTTCTTCTTGAGTTTGCTATAAGCATTCCAAAATGTGTGGAAACAAAGATAATTCAGGTTTTCACCTTACTTTATTGACTATTTAAAGCCATGTTCACCAGTGCTTACATAATTATCTAAGTGAGATAATACAGCAAACACCTTTTAAGCCACAGGACTGCGCCAGTGGATGAGCTGTGCATGTTACATGGACCATGAAAAATACTGTTAAAGTAAGTGGGGGTTTGTTCTGAGTTATCCTTCAAAAGTTTTTTGGTTGGTTGGTTTTTTTTTTTTGGTAGGAGTTATGAAAGTACATGAAAACAAATGGAAAAATGTGCTGCAGAGGCAAACACAATGCTCACCACAAAAGCCAGCCCAAAGTAAAAAGAAAAATCCCAACATTGTTTCATGCTGGTTTTGTTTCAGGGGAAATAAATAGCATGAATATTGCAAACAGGCAGTTCTCTGACCTGACTGGAGTCTGAACAAGAGCAAGAAAATCTTCATGTTGTGGGTTTTTTTTCCTTTTATTTTAAGATCCTTGTGAGTTCCATGGGATATTTTCAGCCTGATGTTGGAAAGTGGTAGAAAATACAGACAATTTCACGTGCTACAGCTGATCCTTTTCTCTCCACTGAATGCTTCTCTGGGTACATAATTGCAGTTTCCTTTTGTGCTTCCTTCTTACTCTAGAAAGGAGCCACCAGAGCTACAAGGGAAACAAAATAGCTGGTTTTACATAGAAGTAGCAGCAAAACTGATTACACAAAGCATGTCCTCAAATTCATCCAGTGAACACACCAGAAACTAGAAACACACTAGAGACATTTTAATTATGTAAAAGTAGCGTGATGCTGAAATTGGTAGCATCCTTTCAGCATTAGCAAAAGCTGTCAGTGTGTGCTGGGGGTCAGAGCGTTCTTTATTTATACATAATGGGGTTTTCTCATTTAATAAAGGTACATACATCTCCCTCTGCCATTGAGCAGGGGTGTTTTCTACTTCCGTTAAGGAAAACAGGAGATAAAATTAAAAATCAGAAAACCCTTGGCACGAAACAAAGGATGACTTTTAAAGACATTCAAACTACAAGTTTTATTGCTGTCTAAAGTAATGTCATTTGTGCCCATGTAATGTGTGCTCTGACGTTACGCTGTGGTAAAGTAAATTCTGCCATGAATGTTACTAAAGGAAAATAGTTTCTGTTGTAATTCCCACCTTGGGGCTTGTGTCTGGATTTGTTTTTTGAATGGAGGGCTTTTTTTTTACTTTAAAGTTCCTATGTAAAAAATACCTTTATTTTTTGGGGGGTGTGTGGGTTTTGGTTTTTTGTTTGTTTGTTTTGTTGTTGTTAATTTCAGCATATAAAAAGGAATTCCTCCCTTTTGCTTTGGTGAAGCCCTGTGGTGGGATAAGAGCCCATGCCTAGGGGA
This sequence comes from Falco punctatus, assembly GCF_963210335.1. Classification (NCBI taxonomy): domain Eukaryota; kingdom Metazoa; phylum Chordata; class Aves; order Falconiformes; family Falconidae; genus Falco; species Falco punctatus. The sequence continues at coordinate 36,822,342 of NC_137587.1, read as the reverse complement.
CTGGCCATACCAGCATACTCAGGGAGACTCCTTCCCTTTGGCTCCCTGAGACCACGGGGAAAGAGCTCCCCACTTCTCCCTCACCTTCCCTCTGTTGCCAGGAGCTCAGAGGTGGTGTTCCCATGTGCGTACCTCATCCACTGCTCATCTGCCAAGCAATTCCTACAGGATCCAGAGGACATGGACTTGACCCCTCTCTCCTTTGTCTGTATCCTGAAGCAAGGAGAGAAACGAGTTGTATCTTCAGTCTCTGCAGAAGTGCGCTCAGGTACATACGGTTTCCCTCCACCCATGTAGTGCACACATGCTCTGGTCTGTCCCAGCTCATGGACATCAGACGTTGCTCCAGGCTGAAGCACTTCCCAGGTGCTTGATGGCTGAATCAGAGCAGAAATAGGATCTAAAGTCCATAGAGAGCTCAGAAACCAGAGAGCTTGGCACAGTTTTTTTTCATACCAGTAACAGAGGGGCCTGGAACGTCCTGTGACCATCTGGCCACAAAGAAAGGACTATCCTACACCACTGCTGCTAGTGGTAGCGCTGTTGGTATCACTGATGGCAGGCAGATGGATTTTAAAAATCCCTTCCCAGCTCTGGTGCCTGTGATTCAGTAACCAGCTGATCCTGCAACACCTGTGCCAGCCCTGTAAGTCTCAGAGGCATGTCCACGCCGTGCCAGAAGTACATGTGTCTGCGCGAGACTCAGTCCGTGCTGCCCTGCCTCACTCTTGTGTCACAGCCCTGAAATACCTGCTGAGCACCATCAGCACCAGCGAACCTCTGTCAGTGCTGACACTGGTTTGCACCAGCAGCACATGAACTCAGGCTTTGAGCACAATCCTGAGGTATCTTGGTACCTCAGCACAAACCGTGCCTCAAGCACCCACACTGATCCTCCTTCTGAAATGCCAGAAGGACATTAGTCTGTCATCATCCCCATTTCTACCAACCTGTCCTCATCCAAATTTGACTTTACTAGGGTCCCTCCCCAGGCATATCCAGGTTGCTGTTACCTTTCTGCTCGACAGACTTACCCATCAAGCCAACTGGCAGGGTCAAGTCCAGGTCCAGGTCCAGGCAGGTGTCCTTCTGAATCTCACTGCACTGGGGTTTGGTACAGGCAGCCAAACCAACCCTGACGAATGCCAGGGATGTCCTGGTCCGTATCACCTGGTTGTTCGTGTTGCAGGCCATCAGCGCTGGTCAGCATCTTCAGGCTACGCCATGGGCTCTCTTGAAAGACTTGTCATAGGGGACACCTGAAGAGCAGCTGCTCGACTGTTCACCCCCCACCTCCCAATGCCCTGTGCCATGACAGGGTCTGACACAGATGTCGGCAAGGCTGCCCTGCCCTTGGGCTTTAAACAAACCCCGAGTCTCAGCATCATGGAGGCCTGCTTGGGATCTTTATGCAGTAAAACAGAAAAGTGCTATCAATTAAAGAAACAAGTAATATTATACACGGCAAAATAGTTTTGTTTCCCACCATAAAATTCTTTAAGTTCAAGCTGGATTCTTCCCAGGTACCCAGGGAAAGCTGAGTCGCTGCCCCTTCCTTGTCCTAGGATCTAGCTATTAATAGAATTGAAGGAACTTAAGACTTCTAAAGTCTCTGAAATTTTGTCTGATTTGGTCAAATGAGTTCACGATCAGAGGAGGACAGAGTGATAATATGGACATGCAATCTCACTTGCACAGTAACCATTTAGCCCAACTCACACACCCCCTTTCTTGCAGCTCCCTGGCCCTCTGCGGGAGCTGAGGGCAGGACAGCAGAAGGATGTGCCACATGGACCTTCTTACCATGGGAACTTTTCCTGTGTGCTGAACAAGAGCGCAGCACAGCAACGTGTGTCACACATTTTGAGTGGGACATCCCTAACAAGCGTGTAACCAAGTCCATTTTTTCCCTCCTGGATCACTGATGCTGGGGGACCATTCACAACTGAGACAGGGACTCCCATTCACTGCTGCGCAAGTGGTAACGTCCAGCAAAGGCTGGGGCAGTCAGATGGAGACAATCCGACTTTGAACCTCCACCACAGCACCTGCTGGAGCTCATCTGGCAAAACCCTTGGTCTTTGTGGCTTAGTCATTCTCATGAAGATAAAACTACTCCCTCTTTCCTGCTTGCACTTGTCTGGCTCTCAGTCACTGCAGAGGTTTGAAAAGCATGCAGGGAAGCACCACAAAAATCTGGGGTTTGTTTTTAGTTTTTATAGGTGAACCGAAATGCATGTAAATTTGCCAGTGGTTGATTCACGTTTTTAAAAAGATACCTTCTTCTTCCTGAGCATCCCCACATTTCCCAGCTACAGGTCACATCTCCCAGCAAACACCCTTACAGAAATGCAGCTTATTGCAAAGTCCTTCAGCTGGAATACCTCAGACTAGCTCTTGAGAGAGAGCAAATAATGCCAGCAAAGTCCTTTTCAAGTGATATGACTGCATCAGCACCGGGAAGTTTGCCAGCACAGCTATTTTTTGGCAAGAGGAAGGTAAAAGCCACTGCTCCAACCAACACAACGAAGCTGGCAAAACAGAAGCACAGGCCATTGCATCTCTGATAGCATCTATCTGCTCTGTCCCCCTTCTCCAGCCCCACTAACTCCCACACCACTTACACACAACATTTTGGGAGGGGAGGGGCGGGGAGGGAAGGGAAGGGATGAACTGCTATCTCCACATGCGGATAAAGCAAAAATGTCTCACGTAAACAAGTCCAAAGGACCTGTGGGAGATGCGGACTGTATGCTGCAGGTCAATTCATTCACTCAGTCGCTTGTTACCTCATTGAGCCCCTAACCTGACAGTGTCTCCTCAGATCTTCTTGCTAACTACAAAGCCTTTGTTTCAAAGGAAAAAAGCTTCGAATGATCTTTGTGCAAAAAAAGACACCATGTCGGTGATGAGAGCTGCAGTGCTGCCGTTTGGTCTGTGGGTCTCTGCTGAAAGAAGCAAACAGCTAGAAGCGGAGCTGCAGCCTGTTCACCTTAATGAGCACTGAACTTCAGGGGGGAGTTGGGACTGTTTCATCAATAGTGTTATTAAGTAAAGTTCATTTGCCCTCCAAGCTTCCATCTATGAAAAAAGGAGAGAAGTTCAATACTGAACTCTGCGCTAAAGCAACTGCAGGATTACAGTTTAAAAAAGAGCTCAAAAAGGGGAAGCTGAGGGGCTGTTTTAACAGCAGCTGTAGTCAGCCCAGCCTTGCTGCAGTGACCCAGGTGAGTTTCCCTGGGTGAGGGCACTCTGACAGCATTACAGCTTCCATCACGATGCTTTGGCACAGCAGAGAGCTCAGGGAGACTTGGCACAGCACGGGTGCAACTTCCAGTGCCTCTGCAGGCTCGCACCTTGGCTTTCATTTCAGCAAACAGCGCGTGGTGCAGTCTGACAGTGCCTGGAAGGAGGATGTGCTGTAGCTATACATGCATGCGAGCAAACTGAGGAACAGATAGGAAAAACAAAGTGTATGCAGCCACATCTCTCCTTACGTGCAGGTAAATCCTGATGACAGACTCTAATCCTTGTTAACATACCTAGATTTCTTCCTATGATTTAGTAAGTTGATGCTATTTGGGAAAAATACCACAATCAACATATAAGCTGGCAGGCATGGCAAATTGAAAAGGCTTTGAGTAATGTTGATCCAATTTCTAGCTTGAAAGCTTATAGCTTACAAACAACATAACATGTAACAACACTATGTATTGATTTCATTAAATAATAGCATTGGGTGGGGGGAAATTGCTCTGAATAGCAGCTCTTAGGAAAATCACTTTATAGTCCGTAGTATCTGATAAAAACGTGGTGCTGGCAATCGAGACCAAGGGGAGAAAGAGCTGAATCAGAGGCCCTCGGGATGCAGTGCCAGCCTCTGCTGCAAGGGTGTGGGAATCCTGCAGCAGATTTTACTAATTCTCCTCCAGCCCTGCAGCAGCAGCATGTGACTGCAATCCCCCAGCCCCCGGGCTGCCACCGACAGCCCCGCTCTGCCCTGCGTCCCCAGGAACCACCACTGAAATCCTTCACGGCCAGACACAGCATCAGTCTCTCCAAGCAGTGCTTGTGCTTGGACCGCTCAGATGATGCTGCAGAATAAAATGTTGCTGGGGCAGCCACGAACATTTTGGGTAGGGGCTGGAGCGGGGTTTTACCAGGACAACTAGACCAGACTATTCCTAGGCAAAGCCACCTGGGTGCAGGCACTGGTCATCTGCAAAAGTGAATTCCTGCCAGACACATGTACCCTACCTCTCCCCTGCTCCCCTTACCCCAAACTAGCCCTAGCAGGAAAAAACCTGCTCGGGCCATATCCAAGGGGCTTTTTGCATCACAAATCTGTCAAGCACCCCCTGCATCTCATCACACCTCCAGCCAGTGCAGCTCCGCAGGGCGAGACCACAGCCTGGCCTCCAGCAAGATGCGAGGGAAAAGCCTTGGATTTGCCAAATTGGCTCCCGTTCAGAGCGGCACGGACTGCGTTAGTGGCCGGTGGGGCAGCCATTTAACCTTGCCGTTAGGTTTCCATCAGGCAGCGCCGCTGCCCCTTGCCAGGATGGAGCCCAGTTAATGGGGCTTGTGACCTCCCCAGGCCCCGGCGCGGCTCATTCAGAGCAGGCTCATAAAAGTGCAGACGTTGCCAGCCAGAAGCACGCTATTAGTAGTAATAGTAGTGGCGCTGTTATTATTAGCTAGTCTTTTATTTATTTTTTAGGAAGTTATACTGCTGGACTGCAGACCTGCCTGTAATGCTTTTCGGGGGGGGTGGGGGGGTGGGGAGGGATGGCAGACTCCTCGGCACCAAACCCATCATTAATCTATTTTGAAAACAAGATCATGTTTTCCAAATATCACTGCGTGACTCGCTCCTATTCTGCCAACATTTTTATGGTGGTTTGGGATTTTTAGGGAGTTTCTTGGTGGTGAGGGAGGAGGTTAACAACTGATAAGCACACTTAGCTGCTTCACAGCGAGCCAGGAGAAGTCTGTGCCCTTGCCCCGGGTGAGCTGAGCGTGTAAAACCCTTCTGCACCAGGGGGGCTTGGGTCCACGGGAAGCCCTCTCCTCACGTGCTGGCTGCAATCCGTTCCAGCCAGAGGATGTGCCCATTTCGATGTGCAGCAATTTCTAGATCTAGAGGTGATGGCATCACTGGCCACACATGCAGGAGGTTTGCTCGGGTGCCTGCCCCAGGAGCGTGGTTAACCCCCCAAAAAAGCTAGCGTGACTGCAGCCCAGCAAAACGCGGGGCCAGATGCTCCGCCGATGCTCTGCAAAGCCGAGCTTCAACTGCCCGGTCCCCGCTGGCACGGCTGCCCCCCTGCCCCGCTCTGCCGCCACCCCGCCAGGCTGACCCCGCAGCTGCTGGCGGCCGAGCCCAGCTGGACCTGGTGGGAGCAGCTCTGCCGGCACCTGGGGTAGGTTCCTGTGGGCCCCTGCCGTGTTTGCCAAGTGCCAAGGTCCCGTCTCTGTCACTGCTGTGATTAAGGATGAGGCTCAGCTCCAGGCTCCATGTCAGAGCTGCTCTCAACGGTTTACAGCGCTCAAGCGCGGACCAGTGCTCCGAATCGGAACGGATTTGGCCTGCACCTCCGTAAAGACCAGCTCAGGATGGAAAGCTGGTTCGGCCTCTACCCGCTGTTACCTCGGGGAGATGTGCAGTGTCCCGACAGGGAGAAATGAGCTGGCTGCTGGCAGCCTCTGCGGGCAGGAGCAGCGGGGACAGGCGAGGACCAGCAGCCTTGCTGCGAGGGCAGTGTGGAAAGCCAAACGCTAACGTTTGAGCTCAGAGGTTTGGACCCTGTTTGGGGAATTCCGAGCATTCGAGAGCTATTTGCTTTCTCCCGGGGTCCCTCAGGAGCTTTCTGGCAATCACAAATGCGTGTGGCGGAGCGCAAATCCTGGCTTCTCCCTGGGACAGGCGAGGCAGCCTCGTCCCTCGGCAAGGGCTTCCAGCAGCCTGGAGATGCTGGGCTCACCGTGAGCCTCTGCACATCCCCTGCCCGCAGCACGGCACCAACGTGAGTAAAAGGCACCCAGGCGAGAAGCGACAGAGGTGACAGCACGGACCTACAGCTCAGGAAACAGCCTGGACATCCAGCACCACCTTTGCTTCCCGATAATCCCGTGCAAGACAGCTGGCTCTGTGCCTCAGTTTCCCCCTCTGTAAAATGAGTTCACAGCCACTCTTCTGGCAAGCCCTCGGACAGGGAGGGAGGGCGAGTGCTGCAAGGGCCATCGCAGGGATGCTGCCCCGGGGAGAGGGCAGGGGCAGGGAGATGTGCCAGCTGTGTAGCAGGAACAGCAGGAAGGGCCTTAACACCAATTTTTCTCAGTTTAAAAAACAGGAATCCTGGCAAAAGGAAAATAAATTATAGTCATGTAAGAAGCCAATTAGCTGGCAAAGTCATGCCACTGGAGAAACTGAGGCAGAGACAAACCTCACTTGGAATCAATTCACTGACACTGAAAAGCCACTTCAGCAGAGGATCTTGTCCACTCCTGAGACTGGGACAATCCTGGCACTAAGAAGCCCATGTGCTAAGGGAGTCTTCTCCCTAGGACAGAGCCAGGCCAGTTCAGGAGAACGTAAGTGTGCTGCAAAACAAATCTCATGGAGAGGCTACCGGGTGCTTTGGTCATTTAAACCAGCATTGTTCTTATTCATCTTTGTGCAATGTCCCCTGTGATCGCAAGTGGCTGCACGCAATACTGGAGAAGTTAGGAGAAATTCAATTATATTGATTTACAGGAGAAAGAGACAATAACAAATGTAATGGGTAGTTGCTATTCTGTATTTTAACGTGAGCCATTAAAACTTCGGTTTCTAATATCCTCTACCTTTAGCGTGAGAATGAAATTAAAACAATCATTTTCAGGATGAGGCGCTTACCCACACAAAGCCTAGAGCTGCCAGCTCACCAAGTGTCAGCATGCATAAATCAAGGCCTCCTCCAATCTGGGTGCATCCAGATACTTGCTGGAAATCAACTGAAGAAGGTTCCTCTCAGAAAAGGTGCTTCTCGATATAAATATGCCAAGCAGGTATTCCACTTATTGTGCAAATCTAGTTGTAGGCTGGGTAAATACACGGTAGGAAACTGAATCTGAGGCGACTCCTGTTTAACGTCCATGCTCTGAAGATCCACCTTCTAATTACTAAGTAGGTGACCACAGCCTACAGCAGGGAAATAGAAAACTCAAAGTATTAAGCTAAAGCAAGCAGAGACTTGTACTGGTCTGTAGCACATTCCGGGTACCAATGCCCAAAGCCTGACGGGTTTTAGGGGAGACCAGAAAAGAGACAGATGTTTGAGAGGGGTAACAAAATCAGTCAAGCAGACTTGAGGTCACCAGCTAAGAAATCTCTGGCATCTCCCGCTGTTAGAGACACATATCGCTAGTGACAGCTTAACGTGCTGCTGCCCTGCTGCCGGGTGTGTGGCCCCACTTCCACGAGGAATAAAGCCCTGCGCCGCTCCTAACCAGGCTTTCCTCCTCTGGCTCACCTTTCATTCAGGGTTGCAGTACCATGACGGCCCAGACTGAAAACAAAGTGCAACCAATTTTCGAGACCTCTGCCTTTCAGCAAGTAACATCTGAACCCCCCTCATTTATAGATATGCCGCTAGCAGAGGAGTTTCCCTCCCCAGTATTCAGATTCTGCTGGGGACACACAACCAGGCAGCCACTTTTTATAACATAGGCTGAAAACACCTGCTCTTTATTATGGGCAAGGGCTAAAAAGCTGCTGAAGCACATTCCAGCATTGTAATATCGCTCTGAAAAGAAAAACAACAGGATAAAACTCTGGCTTCTTGAGGTAAAGCGTTTTTATGTTAATTGTGGTTTAGGAGCCCTGCTCCATAGTTGAATGAATGACCATTTGTTTGCAGCATCTTATGCTACCACTGCATGCAGTTTGTGGCAATTTAACAGAGTATTTATAGCCGAGGTTAATAATTTTCCTGCAGTTTTTCTTAGCTCCTTGCCATCGTTTGACACTTGGAACGGCTCCTCCCCACCCACTGCCTGGACTGAGCAGCGACGTGCTGCCAGAACGGCAGCGATGCCTCTCTCTGCGCACTCCTGTCCCAGCTGAGTAGTGGGAGCAACTTTTGCCTACGTAAAGCAGGACCCCCCGCTCCCTGTACAGCTGGCTGTACAACTCATTCTTGGAGTGGTATATCTCTCTCCCTGACTCCATCGATGCTGAAGGCTTCTGAAAAGCCACCTGCTCCAGAGACACCAGGGCAGCCTGTGACCCCCTGCACAGAGGCTGGTGGGACCCTAGTGTGGTTCCCACAGGATGCGAGGAAGACTGCCAACCCACCCAGCCTTCCTCTGGTGAGCTGACAGCGTTGCTGCTTCAGCTCACAGCTGTCTGGCACTTCTCCAGGTGATGCTTCTTGCTTTTTAAAAGCAAGCCACCCACAGCTGAGTCCTCACTGAAGGTGCTTTCCCCAGCTCTTGCTTTCTGCATGAAGCCTCATGGTCTAAAATCACTGGTGGGTGGAAAGCGGCTACCTAAGCCCTGCCACAGCATTGCCCCTGCAGGAGACCTCCAAAGGGCTTGTGGTTTCTACAGGCAAATTCCTTTCCCTTGGGGTAGAAAGAGTTCAGAGGGAAGCTCCCTCCATCAGGCTGTGCCCCAGAGCATGTGTTTTGCGCCTGATGGATGGATGGATGGATGCTTCGGTGCCTCCACCTCCTCAAGTACGTACATCTCCTGTGGGGCAGGTCACTGAGGGCTGGCTCTGCCCCAGCCCTGACCTGGAGCTTGTCCCATGGGTCCCTCCAATGCTTTCAGACCACCTCTGGGGAGAGAGGACCTGAAGTTTACATGGAGGCCAGGTGGGTGGGAGGGGGCTCTGGGGCATCCCCAGGGTGCAGGGCTGGGGCGTGAGGGGAAGCGGCAGCTGCACACCTTCCCTGGGGAGCAGAGAGCTGAGAGACAAGTTTCAGTGCCAGTTTCAAAGGCACATGCTTCTCACAATTAACCCTGTGACCTCCTAGCACACCCTGGGCAGCCTGCTGCCACCCTCCTTGGCATCTTGGGGGCTCAGGGCATCCTCCTCCAGCTTTACAACAGGGCTACAATGCACTAGCTGTGTCTCCAAGCAGGAGGAGGGAGCAAGAGGAGCAATGGGACTAGATGATCTGTGGTATCAGGGTGAGTGAGGCTGGCAGGGGCCTCTGGAGACTGTCTGTCCACCCCATGCCCAGGGCAGGGTCGGCCAGAGCAGGGTGCTGGGTCAGGTCTGTATCTCCATGCACGTGGTGTATCTCCATGGGTGGAGATGCTACATCCTCCCTGGGTGCCCTGTTTCTGTGTTTGGCCACTGGTAACGTCCAGGCAGGCTGGGATTTTATCTCAGTCAACATCTGAAAACGTTATCAAAGCTGGGACAGAGCTGGTCACCTTCACCCTTACCCCAGGTCTCCTGCTTTTCCGTGTAAATCTGGTATCCTCTGCAGGGCCCTGGTCCAGCTCTGCTCCTTGGGAGCCTTCACCTCCTCAGAAGTATGACCACATCAGCACAGGATTCTCAGTCTCCCAGCTAGACCTACTCCCTGCCCTGAGTTCACCACCCATATTTGATATTTGATGTAATTCACAGATTCGAATATTCTACCTTTTGCCGTTTAACCTTTGCCAGCAAAGTTAATTTGCAGAGGCAGATTGTGAGCTCGGTGGGACAGAAACCACATTTTGTCTACTGTGTTGTACATAGTAACAGTTTCTATGTAATATTCCATAGAAATAAGAGTCATTATCGCTTAGGCTAAATATAACAGTTCTAATGAAGTTACCTTTGGTGTTGAACGTAACGTGCCGCCTGCCAGCCTGCAGGGCTTCAGCACATGCGTTGTTCCCCTTTGTCAAAAGCAGTGGAGTAGAGTGGCTGCTTTTCTGTCCTCAGGCAGATTTACCTGCCTCCTTTTTGGCCTAGGAGCGGCTTCAATACATACTTTGCTTTCTAAATATCACACAGTGACCCCTAGGAAATGTCACAGCCCTCTTCTGCCACCTCCTCCCGCCCAGGCCACTTCCCAGCTCTGTCCCACCACTCTGTGGCCTGCTCGACCTTGCCCCTACCCTTGGAAGAGCCCCCTACCCCTGCCTTTCTTAGCATCTCCATTCCTCACCAATTCCCAACACTACCCAAATGTCAGCAGAAAACAGGCCTGCCGCCTTTTGCTATGCTCGTGTTTTATTTCCCATTGTTATCTCTCAAAATGAGATAAAGTTTATGGGAAAGAAAACAAAATCATCCCCCAACCTCAGGATGCACAAAACGGAGTGTTGCCTGGTTAGGTAGAACGGAATCAAAGCTTCCCTCTAAAAGCTCGCAGCACAGTAGCTTCAAAACCAAGGAGACTTTAATGACCCCAGCTAATCACGCCTATGCCTTAGGCTGCTCGGGTTGATCCCTACTTGTGAGTTACATGGCATCACACATGGTGCAGCGACGTGGCCATTCAGGTTAAAAACATGCACAATCACTTTCAGGGTTGCAGGCAGTCACGGCACACAAGGGATTCCTGCCTGGCCCGAAGAGCAAGTGCCTTCGGTCATTGCACTCCAGTGTGTAAAATTATTAAATGCATTTGTCGGGATCATCTGCTCCGAGAGCTGCAGCACGAGGGCAGGGGAAGCTGCCCGCAGTAGCTTGCTGCTTCTAGCTGCTTATCTGGAACTCGTGTCACAGTTGACTGGTGGTCCAGAACTGAGAAATGAAAGACACCCAGATGAAATGCAGTGGGCTCGAGCGGTGCTTTAGCATTGCATTAACAGGTCGCTCTGCTTAAAATCACTTAAAACTTCTGCTACACATGCAGAGGAAAAGAGCACTGCAGAAGCTATGATACGATATACAGGTGCACAAAAATAAACACTGGCTTAGCTAAAATTGTGTATAGATACAGGGGGCATGGAGGAAACCCAATATCCCTGTCGTGCATTTCAGGCTCACAGGTCATAAGAATCTGATTTTCCTTTCCTACCTGCTACCTGCATTCCCTTCCACGGCAAGCAATGTTTGGACAACCCAAATAAGCAAAGAGCACCTGATGATGTGCCCCTACAGAGGGAGTGGTGGCACTTGCTATTTGCACAGAATTGCCTTTGCTGCGTAAAACGGAAGTTGTGCTCTTATAAAACAAGCCAGAGACCCCCATCCCACATTCCTTCACTAGAGTAGAACTCTACCTATTTCTATAGGTAGAACAGGTACACTCGTTCTCTGTACCCAGTGGATGTGCTGGATGAACAAGGGGAGAATTCCTTCAAAATATCGATTTTGCATCCATGTGAAGGCCAGATCCAGCCAACCACACTCTGTGCCACATGCATTGCAATAAGCTGTAGATCGTTTGACAGGAGACTTACCCACAGACTGCCAAGCTGTCCAGGAGCTAGGAGCAAGACACCTCGCTGCCTCCGACTAACCCTGATGTGCTTGGGACCTGTGGACCACTGTGCAACAGTCTCTGCCGTGAAGCAAACATCGCTCAGTCCAGGCCATAAAGTTACTCTCATTGGCAACAGTGAGCAACGCATCTGGCCGCATCTTCGGTCACAGCCGAGAGCCTCTGGGCTGGGCTTGTTGTGTGCAGTGCCCCGTGGGCTCTGCAAAGGGCGACCAGGCAGGGTGGAGGTTAATGCTGCTGGTCAGCTGGCTGGCTTCTGGCCAGTGCTCCAGACAGCAGTGGAAAGTTATCTGCCTTGGGAGATCTCAGCTTGTGATGTTCAAGTAATAGGTCAATTTACTGAGCCAGACCCAGAGCTCTGTGTTTGGCAGAGCCCAAGATGCTCTTTCAAGCACCAGGCTGTCCCCAGGAGCCCGCCACGTGCCAGCCCCAAGGTGTCCAGGTTGGGTTTGCAATTTGACTCCAAAAAAACCCCAAACCCCCCTGTGAGGTTCTCATTTTCTGTTTCACCACTCTGAAATGCTGTGTTTTCTTAAGTGGCCAACTGTGCTCAGCTGTTGCTGCTGAACGAAGGCACCTGTGGCATGAGCCCAGCTGGAGAGCGTGGTCATGCAGCTAGGGAGAAGAGCTGCACTAGAGGTGGGAGAGAGGGTCCTCCTTCTGCTTTGCTTTGCTCTGTTCTGTCTTGTCTCCTTTTATCACTTTCATTCCTGCTTTACCTTTTTCTGCTGTTTTCTTCCTCCTAGTCATGAACCCTCCCTTGGTTCCCATCAAAGCCAGGTGGGTCCAGCCTCTGATATTTGCAGCCCCCAGCACTCAACTAAGCTGTGTTTTTTCTCAGGGAAGGTGCTCCAGCTCCCCCACTGAGATCGGTCCCTAATCTCTGCACCTCCATTTCCCTCCACAGTCCCAGAGGGCACAAGCCACCTGGGTGAGGTTAGGTTTGGAAACTGCAAGCAGATGCCCATGGTGGCAGAGGACAGCCTTTGGCTGTGTCACTAGAGCAGAGCACAGTGGATGCCTGAGCTTCAATGCCAAATCCATGAGTCCCCAGTGAGTGCATGCGGGCACAGTGTGTCCCTCTGTCCAGCTGCACCTGGAGCTTTCCCCTCCCAAGCTGGCATCTCTGCTTACACTGGCACCACGTGCTCTGCCTCCAGCGCTTGCTCAAAATCAAGTGGCACTTACAGCGATTCGGTTGAAGGTACCTATATCCTTCATTCCCAGTGCTTCACCATGCAACACTGAGCAGATACTCTTCAGATTCAGTTTATTGCAAGAATGTCTTTCATTACATCCTTGCCAGAAACCCCTCACGTTATCCACGCAGCACAAGACTCGGCATTAATCCAACATGCAGCCACCGGCACATTCAGATTTGTTGCTAACAAACATGAGGAACTGCTTGACTGCTGATGCATCCATGACCTTGTCTCTGGTGTCACAAGGAATTACTGTTTTACCCTTACCTGCCACCACCTCTTCCATTTTCCAGGACGTGAAACAATTAATCATGGAAGCGGAGGAAAGCACTCCTTCTTGCTCCTGGACAGGAGAAGAAAGGAGCTGCAGGACATCATGAGCCCAAGTCAAAAGCATTGGGATAACAGCCTGGCACCAAATCATTCTACAGAAAAATTAGCAATGCTCTCCACTGCAACACAAACTGGAGCTGTCTGGATATTTGTCAGGGTTTTGGCATGTGTGGGCTGGGGTTGGTTGGGGTTTTTTGCTTTTATATAAATTAATTTAGAAATGGAATGCAGAGGTGCCTTTTTATAGTGGCTCAGCTCGGAAAATGTTGATTTGCGGTTTTTGTGAGGGTTTAGGTGATAACGCTCCTCATGCTCTCACTGTAGCAGCTTGTTTCTAGACCAAGGACACACTGGTTTGCTTTCTTTTTGCTAGTCTGTAAGGAATATATATATATATATATATATGTGATATATATGTTTGTTTGTTTTCTATATTTGTATTTCAGTCCTTTTTTTCCCTCTCCAGGCATCCTTATTGACAGACTAATAAATATTACAGCATCTCTTTCCCGTGGATTAGGAGGGCTGCAACTATCCTTTCAAATGCTCAGAATAATCCATTTTTTTACTGCACATAATAGGGGAGGGGAAGAAAAAGCATCATAACCCATGATGGGTGATCAGGCAGGGGAACAGCACGTACACAAAATGCTCTGTAGTGGCTCTGGAATTACACCGTGTCTGTTTCTGAAAGCTTAATCTGTCATTTCAGGATTTTGCATACCAGAGGATCTATCTGCAGGCTTGAATCGTTGTATTCCCATCAGGGCAGCTGACAGAAACCATCTAGGAGGTAAGCTGTACGCCAGCATTGCCAGGTATGGTGGTTTTGGTAGGCCAGGTAAGAATGGGCTTGCCAAAAAAGGGGCATTTCAGAACACCAGTGTGCCCATAGTTCTGGAAACACTGAACCAGGTCTGAGGTTCTCGAGTCAAGAGCAATCTTCTGGTCTTCTCAAAGCACCTAAATATTTCAGGATGGCACAGGCTCGTCTTCCTCAGAGGCAGCATTGCCTTAGTTGGTCCCGTGCTGCAGTCTGGGACCAGACACAGGAGAGCCACACTAGATTCGCAGGCAGGATTTTGCATCACTGGTATATTATGACTGCGAAGGTCAATGCTCTAGGGAAGACCAAGGCAATGGGACTCACTAAAATCACTGCTTTTCCTCAAAAAACCCTAATCTCTTGCCTTTATTGCAGGCAAGTTACCCACTGACACAGGGAGCTTTGAGAGCACAGGGCATCACGCTGATAAAACTGACAGGGGTAGAGGGGGAAATGAGATATGAAATTAAATAATGGATTATAACACTTGTCTCTTGCCTGTGAGAATTTGGAAAATAAGAGATGGGAAGGTACCTAGAACCAGAAATGCCATCAAAAGAGGCTCATGCAAGATTTTATTTTTATGAAGACATGCTCAAAAGGAAGACAAGCAAAGCATGGCTCTAAAACAAATACAATTTCTCACAGTCAAAGAGATTAGTCTTGCTCAATAGTCTACAGCTAACTGGGAAGAGCTGTTATTAGGCAACACTAGAAAAGAAATAGAACAATGCTGCAGTCTTACAAAAAATAAATAATTGGAGGGATATCACTTTCACGTAAAGACAGAAGCCTTTGAGGTATGAGGTAGGAGATTTACATCAAACCCAAACCCTTATGTCAAAAAAGCCTAGTGAAATGCCTAGTTTAAGGGTAGACTGTAAGGGCTCTCAGAGACACAAAGCCGGAAAAGAGACTGCTAAAAGAGCCCAGTAAGAATTCACCGCTGCTGTAGATCACAACTGCAAATCCTGGCCAGAAAACCAAGGGGGACCAAGCGAGTAGATCCCAGCCCCAGGGGCCAGGGATGCAGGGCCAGAACCGCAAGACCGGAGGAAAGATTTGCAAAGCCCGGCATATTTGTACGGAGGGTTTTCCATCCAGTGTGGAAGCACATGTGGGCTTCTGCAAGGCTGCTGCATTTACAAGAACATGGTGAGGACCCACAGAAACATACCTTGAAAGCCAGCCCAGAGGTCCACCCCTGGCAGGGAGCAGGTGGCCTCGGCACAAAGATGAGGAGGGCAGCCACTCATGGGGATTGCTCAAGAAGCCAAGGCACCCAGCAAGCGAAACATCAGCGTGAGCATTAAGGTTTCTTATAAATTGAACAATTCTGTGAGAGGGTAGAGTTTCAGTAAAAGGACTGAAAAGAAAATGCAATTGTGCATATTACTGAACTCAGCTACCACAGTAGGAAAGTAGCCTCTATCACAGAGGCAAGCTAGATGTCAGAGGAAAACAAAATATTGAAAAGTTCATTTCAAGTAACAAGTTCCTTTTTCAGGGCTGAAAACATCTTCAGCTTCAGCATTTGGGTTCATCTCCCAAATTTTTTGCATCCATCCAAACTTTCGGGATGCCCCGTATGGAAACCTGCACCTTCATTGCCTGCCCAGGGTCCCTTGTGGGTTAAGGGAGGAGAATAGGCACCTCTGAGATGCAGTTCATCTCAGCTAGTTTTGAGGTCTAGCTTAGGAGAAGATGAGTTGTGTTCTAGAAGTGGGTTTTTTTTCTCCATCGGACAAAAAGGAAGGCTTTTCAACACAGGTATCTACACTCTACATGTGAGCTCACTGGTCACCATCATCTGAAACCAGGGTGGGATTTATCTTACCTTACTGAATAAAACTCATGTGAGAGGACAGGGGCTTGCAGAGGAGAAGAAAAAAGAAAAAAAAAAAAAAAAAAAAAAAAAGAGAGAGAAGCAAAACTAAAGAAGGGAGAAAAAATCCAAAATAAAACCCCAATTCCCAGTAGTAGGTAAAGGCAATGCAGACAGTGATACCTCTACAGTAAAATGGAAGAGAGACAGAATTTTAAAACCCCTGAGCTAATATTTCTGAACATACTGAAGGAAGCCAGATTCACAGGCCAAGGCTGGCACAGGCCTGCTTATGCTGGGAAAATATATATTGATTTTGGATCATTGTTCCCAGAATCCAAAAATAGCATTATTAAAGATTACAAACCAGTAACCATGTGGTCTCTTGTCTAAAAGTCAATCTGCCAGTCATAGCACAACAACTATGGAAACAACAGATAACAAACTACAAGTTTGAAAGTTACAAGTTCAAGTGTTTCGGGAGGGAATATATCGTGAAGAAACTCCTCCGAGCCCAAAGCGATTTGGCTTGGCCTGGGATCTCCAGCTTCTCTGCCTCGTGGGCAGCAACGCCTGCAGTCCCGGCCCAGCATGTGTAACGAGGTGTTACTCTGGGTGCTGGGCAGCAAATCCACACTCCTCAAAAGGGATTACTAGAGGGTACCGGACCTATAGGAGAAACAGAAACCCCTTCATCGGGTTCATCCAGGAAAAGGGGAGCCAGCAGCTCTGGTTGTCCAAGCAGTAGAGCAAGGCCAGCTGGGCTCATTGCACTGGGGAGGGGGCTGAGGGGTCAGCACAGGGACACTGGGGTGCGCAAGAGTGAGAAGGCCAGCACCGAGCACGACCACGGCCCATCAAACTGGTTTTTCAGTACTATGTGAGCCTGCCCTTCCTTCCCTCAGGACAGTGGGGCTGAGCTGCCGTGTCCCGGGGTGACCCGGCCGGAGCAGCTTTGGGAACAGGAACAGGCTGTAGCCAGAGACAAGCAGATGATGCCTTTCTTCAGCTGGCAGGAATATTTTTTTAATTTATCTCTTACACCAAGATGCATCTAAGCCACTACCCCAGGCAGGCAGCTGCCCCCTGCCCCCAGCCCCCACTGCCTACTCGTAGTGCCTGTGTGAAGAAGCTGTTCCCAACACCTGGACATGGCCACCCGCACTTGGCCGTACCGTGACCGAGACCCCCGGGGCAGCAGGAACTGCCACCTCCAGGCTTTGCTGCAGGCTTGACACTTGCGTTCAGCAAACTGGGAATTTTTAGCCCTTTGGCAGGGGCACAAGAGAGGCTGGTGGAGGGAGACAGGGGTGGAGAAGAATTTGGTGCTGTTTGAGAGCAGTGAAAACTAGAGAAAGAAAAAATAATCCTGCAAAGGTTGAAAAGCGGAGTTACAGCAGAGCTCACTTTTCGAGTGGCAGCCACCAATACGTGCTAACGCCAGCAGAAGTCCTCCCACTTTGGCTGCAGATCAGCTCCAATATAAACCCATCCAAAGACTGACAGGCGTTCCAGGTTGGCTGTTTCAGTACGTTTTATTGCTTCGGTGCTTGCAAAGGGAATAAATTTCTGTCCCCGATGGCTAAGAGCCACACGTAACCTGCAGCCTCACCTCTCATCGGGGATTAAAACCGCCTGCGTCCCCCTTCCCACGCTGACCCACCGATGCTGCCGACCCGCAGCCCAGCCCCTGCCTTTGCAGCAGCTCTGCCAAGCCCCTGCTTCCCTGCTGAGGACAATGCTGCAGCAACCAACCTACCTTGTACCTGAGCAGGGGCTCCTCGGGGAGGAAGGCTCCAGCTCACCAAGCCTGGCAGGCATCGTGCGGAGCTCACAGCACTGGGCAAGGCACCCAGGGCGCTTCCAGCAGGGCAGGGGAATAGCTACAACTTCTGCTAAAACTCCTCTGCAAAGTACTCGAGATGCTAATGGGTTTTAATTTTCTATGAATCTGCAAAAGCAGTATCCTGCAAAGCTGCAGACAATTGTTCATGCTTCCTCACCTAGTCTAACATTTATTATACTTTTCAAACAGACATTAGTATTAATTTAATCTTGATATTTTTTTTCCCCCCTGAAGCAGGCTATAATTAAATGTCCTTTTCCCTGTGACATTTGCTGGGATACAGTGAGGCCAGGGCATTTTTAAAGACTCATTCAATATAACTAACATTTCAATTAGTGTAAGTGCATGAAGTAAACATCAAAAAACCTAGCCCAGTCACTTGAACTCACACACATGGGACAGTTTGATTTTTAATTGACTGCCATTTTTTATTTTTTCAATGGAGAGGAAGTCTGACTGAGCGGTGGAAGTCCTAGCAAAGTACACGTGTTAAAGCATGCTGAATTTCTTTTCATTTTCTCCACAGAGCTGTAATATATTTTTCTTTCCACAGCTGAAGCTTCATGTTGACACTTCATCTCTATGCTGCTGCCCTTACTTGGGGAGATTTTCATATAGGAAATTTCCTACTGAGCAAACACTGTTTCAGTGAGGAAAGCTGCTTCTCTTTCAGTCCACCACCTCAACATGCCTGAGCACGGATTGGCAAAGGCACGTGTCCTATTATCAACTGATTACCCTTCCTCTTTAAAAGCAATCACAGAGAAATATGGTATTCTTCTCATTCCTATTTTTCAGAGAACATCTCCTAAAAAAAAACACCAGAAAGGCAGGCCTCCTTTGGGGGTTCACAGATCCCAGCTGCCTACTGCGGAGGAGGTCATTAAAGCAAGAGCCACGTCTTGCTGTATGTTAGCGCAGCATCTCACACAACAGACCCCTGACCTTGCTCGGGGTGCTGGGCAGGAGGCGGCTGCGCTATGCAGCAGCAACAGTCATTGAGCTTTTAATAAGTTGTCTCAAATTACCATAGGAGACATTAAGGAAAGGGACATTTAATTACAGTTCTCTGTTAGAGAAAAAAAAAAAAAAAAAAGCAATGATCATTTTAATCCGTCTCCCACAAGTGTGGAAAAGGAAAAACATCTTCCCCACGCCATTTAAGTCTCCTTTCTGTACCGCTGGTGACCGAAGCCGAGGGGCAGCGGAGAGGACACCAGCCCACGAGCTGACACCAGCTCTTGCAGGAACAAAGTGGAAGGCTCCACTTTTCCAAGCCAATATAAAGGCACCTATAACACAGCACTCGGAGAGGCTGTCCTGCTTTGAGAAAGCTCCCCGTGTTCCCGCAGGAGCCTGCGGGTTGCACAGCTCCGAGGGCAGCGTATCTATAGGAGGGCTGCAACGCTTCTGGGCTTGCTTCAGGAGCCACAGGCAGAAACAATGTGCTGAAGATGAAGAGACAGATTTGGGAAAAAGGCAAATCCAAACCCTGCAGAAAGTGGAGGCCTGGGGGCTCGTGTGGCAAGAGGGGCACGTCCCCACAAGGGACTGCTCAAAAGCACCGCAGGAGACTCCTGATGTGGCAGCAGCAGCGGCAGGGAATACTGCATGCAGGTATCTCACCCTCAAGTCACCCAGCCCAGGCTGCAGTAAATTGGGCAGGTCTTTGGCCCTAATTACCCCTAACGCCTGGAGAAACATGGGGACAGCGCTCAAGAAGAAATCCAGCATCTGCACCGCTGTTTCTCTTCCCAGTAATACTGGTGCGACACCAAAATAAAGCGTGATTACCAAAGCCAAGAGTATTTCTAAAAATAAAGGAAATACCAGTAAATGCCTACATATGAAATACAGCAGCCTATCTAACACTACCAGTGGAACCAAACACTGCGCTGCTTGCTCTGCTGTTCCCAGAATAAGCACAGCGCGTCTCCAACTGATTTACCCTTATTACTGATTTTGTACCAGGGTTTGCAAATTCTGCTCCCAGCACAGAACATAATTTTTCTCTGTTGCTGATGGACAGCAGCAGGCTGCCTCCAATAAATCCCACTTGGTCAGAATTGAGTATCTCCATAATCATTCCTCCTGTCTGGCTGAAACACTGCTGGCACTGCATTAGAGGGAGGCAATTTCAGTAGCTGCATTTATCCTTCCTTTAGCCTCTTCCACAGATCCCAGAGCTTTCCCATTATTTCAGATGCTGGAGAGGCTTTCCTCAACTCAGGTGCAAAGCAATCGTCTCCAGGAGGAGAGGAGATTCGAGTGCCATCTCCTCTGGGTGGAAAGTCACCTTTAGCATGGCTCAACACAGGACCATCGCTGGCTGCTCCTGAGGGGAAGCAAGCATCCCATTGCCCTTTCCCCACTTCAACTGATGGCACTGGGCTGGAGCTGGAACTCAACAGACCCCATGGTCCGGGTAAGATTTATGAGAAACTTAGCAACATGTTTATTTTTGTGCAGTCGGTTACTACAGTTACCGTGCACTGACAACTGCCCTTAACGTGACACCAGGCCTTCTTCTGGGGCTGGCATTTCCTGCCCAACAAGCCTACCCAGGGACTCATTAATTAATCCGCGGCCATACTCAATATTTGCTGATGGGACCGCTGGCCAGGGGTCCACACTCCCTTCTCCCGGGCATGGAGAAACTCATCTTCTTGCCTTGTTTTTTGGTTTGTTTTTTGTTTGTTTTTTTTTTTTTTTTTAAATCAAACTTGCAACAGGTGGATACCAGAGATAAACAGGGGAGGAGGAGGAAGTTAAATGCTGATGCTGACCTGCCTGGCATGCTAATGAGGCTCCTTGGTGGCTGCCACCCGCAAACCATTTCCCCATCTCTCCCTACGGCAGCAGAGGCAGCGTGGAAGAGCACTGAAGGGAACGCAACCTGGCAGTGATGCCTCTTAGGCAACATCTAGAAAGCTCCTCTCTGCAGGGGAAGGGGGGTGCATGCCCGACCTGCTGTGCCCCGTGGTATCCTTGGGAAGGGATACAGGGACCAGAGCGTCCCCCGTGCCCCTCCCAGAGGAGCCCAAACCCAGCTCCCTGCCCCACAGATCGGTTTTGCCTTGAGACCTTGGTGCCCCCCAGGCCTCCCTATGGAAACATCATTTTTTCTCTCAGGGACTTCTTTTAACACCTGGGGCCTCTTGCCTGGACCCTGCCAATTAGTGAGAGAGTTGCAGAGACTGCAGAGTTGCTCTCATTTTGTATTTAGTTTTTTCCGTTAGATTAGTTCAGGGATCAGAAAATGAATGAGCTTAGCTCCAGTCCCACAAGCCTGCTTTTCCTCCAGGCAGCTAAACACACTGCTCTGCTTGCTAGACAAACATTTAATCACTTTCTGCACTCAGCATCCTCCACCATGCTGGGAGACAGGCTCTTGCCAGGTTCCTCAAAGAGGTAACGCAGCCACACGTTTATTTCTCATGCAAGTTGTAGCCAACAAACAAGGACAGACACAAAGAGAGGAAATTGCCTTTTGTGAAAAAGAAACCTTGTAAATTAGGATCAGGTTAAACAGGTTTCCCGACTCTCAGAGCATCTTCAATGCACACATAAAGCAGGAACCTATCTGATAACGTACCTATTGGTTTATCCAAAATAAAACTAAGATGTAGCTGCCTCCTCATCTACAAATACCAGGCGGGGAAGAAGTGTCTGATAATAGTCTTTAACCTAGCAGAAGGAGATGCAATGAGCTATACCAGGCAGGATGAAAGAAAAAATAAATAAAAAAAAAAGATTGCTGCGCAAATTAAGGCAGCAAAGGTAACTTACAATTGAAGCAACTTGCTTCGGGACCTTGTGAATTCATTGTTGCTTGAAGTCAAACCTGGGCATCTTTCCAAGAGCTACGTTACAGCTCAAGAATAAATTACAGGTGTGACAGAGCTGATGTTCTGGAAGCGTAGAGATATGATAAAGGCTGTGGAAACAGTCACATCAAGCAGGAGTCATTATGAATAAATTGGTATTCCTTACCCGGTGGGAACTGCTGAAGTGTGTGGGAGACGAAAGGGCAGAAAGGGATAATTAGGGTAAGCTCCCACAACTGCCTGCATAGATGATGGCTTGTCCTCTTGAGACATCACCTCCCAAAGCAAACAGCACCGTTTGGCTCAGAAGGCTGGATGAGGCCCTTGAGCTCAATCCCAACAGCGCTAGATTTAGAGGAACAACCTTCACTCTGGTACCGAATGCCACACACGTGCTCCCCACGTGCCACCTGCTCCCACCGCTGTCCTGCTCCCCTGTGCGAGTGTGGACCCCCCCTGGCAAAGCTGGGCAGGTTGAGCTGACATCCAGCGCGTGGAAGCTACCGTGGTACATGAGAAGGCAGCTGTGGGTTTACAACCCATCCCTAGAGAGATGGGTGTGTGGGACTGAGGCACTAGAAGACCTAGAGAAGTCCTTGAGAAGCTGTAGAAGAACCGCCAAGTACGGCCAGCCTGGGGGCCCGAACCGGGTCTCACAGAGGTCATCAGGCAGATTCTGAGATGTTTTAGGGCTAATAAAGTCTGAGTGGTGGGCTGATAGGCCCACAGCCATGTTTTGTGTGTTTCTGGCCTTCAAAACCTAGAAGAATTCATCCCACCTGATCATTTATCACTAGATGCATGGGCCCCTCATGCATCCCAGCACATCTTGTGCCTCCCCATCAAATTATACTCATCTAGCCGCCTCTTCAGAGAAAACCCCCAAATAAATCATTGGAGTCATAATTTATTCAATCAGTTCCCAATCCCTTGGACAAGGTATTGCTTGGGTTGTCATCTGACACGATTCATCGCTTTTCAGAGGCACTGGGAACACTGCTCCTCCCGAGCTTCACCGACGGGCAAAGTGCAGGCTGTAGGTGCCACCTGGCCATCCCGCACTGAACACAGGCTCGAGAAACACTTTGCATAGGAAGACAACCAAACTCAAAGTTTCACAGCAATAAAGATCATGGCACATCTATCACTCAGCTCTGCTAATGATTAAATACCCTTTTTGCTGCCTCGTTTCCAGGACTTTGTCAAGAGCTTATTTCTAGCCCCACCACACAGCCCGGGCTGAAGAACCCACCTCTCCACCCTCCCTGGTCAGCAGCCATCTCCTACAGAAATCAATCCTGTCAGCTCAGGGC
Source organism: Falco punctatus (assembly GCF_963210335.1). Classification (NCBI taxonomy): domain Eukaryota; kingdom Metazoa; phylum Chordata; class Aves; order Falconiformes; family Falconidae; genus Falco; species Falco punctatus. The sequence goes on along the minus strand of NC_137587.1, from coordinate 36,799,731 downwards.
TCCAAGCTTCCTCCTGCACCTGGGGCCACCTTTCCAGCCCCCAGGGACTTGCACCGCTTCCCTCCCGCCCCGGCTGCTCTGCCGTCACCCTCCTGCAGCCTCAGCTTCGCCAGCGGGAATTTTTAACAGCAGATTTCCGTATCTCTGAATGGCCACAGTAATCCAGACTCACGCCAACCTTCCCACACCAGAGACCTCCTTCTGAAGGGGGTAGGAAGGAGCAGAGAGGAAATGTGAGGACACTTCCCTGCCCCTTCCTCCCCACAGGGTCTGCAGTTTCTTCCCCAGCGGCTGCTAAGACAGCAGCGTGCACGCACTGCCCAGCTTCCAGCCACAAACACATGGCCTCCAAAGGCTTCTGCAAGCATTAGACGCTTCAGGACACACAGTTTTCACATACTAATTTACTTAAATGACACGTTACTTTGTCTTCACAGCTAAGACACCTAAACAGCTGAACAGAAACCACAAACTGAATCTCATGGGAAAAATCAGTATATGAAAAATAAACCAAGCCGAGCTAGAGCCACCCAGGCAAGTGGCCCTTCAGGTCTGCCTACAAAACAACTCATTTAAAATAAATATAGTCACATGCTGAAGAAATTTAGACAGTGTTCTCCAAAGCTCCAGCTATTCTAGGAGAACAACGTGCTATAAAAGACTGTCGTGAAAAATGGGTCTTGTGACATGCAGCCAGACTCACCATGGAAAAGAGACCCCAAACTGTTCATCCATGACCGAGGAATGGTCTTAGAGGTGGACCATGGCAGAGGTCCCAAGGCCCAACACCTCCACAGACTGTGACAGTGCTTCCACTACTCTCAGCACAGGTTCAAGGTACCTTTTGTTGATTTCTAGCCACCCACACTTATCTGTACCTAGAGCACAGCCCAGCTATCTTGTCGATGTGTATAACATCAAGACATTCTCCTTGTGCTCTCCAACTTTCTTCTGTGCTTTGATGATCCCTGGTTAGAAATTTCCAGAAAAAACTGCTATAAATACCAAGGAGCAAGCCAACACCAAGGTCAATACCATTGTAGTGTCAGACAGCTTTGGCCTTCAGAAAGCAAGTCCACGCTGACATCTCTCTCCAGAAGCTTCTTGCATCCAACCAAGGACCCATCCCCCTAGTCTGCTACTCAAACATGTGACCTCAGCCTCTGCCATGTTCCTCCAACAGAGCTACCCTCACAACCACGTGCAGCTCCTCAAGTCACCTCCCTTCCCACCAGCATCGATTTTTCACTGGGCTTGTTTTATCCAAGTTGAAATCAACCCTTTGCTACTAGACAACATCTACCACAGCGCTCTCGCACAGCATCTTACTTGAGTGCGCTGCCTAAAATGACATTCCAGGGGCCTTTGGTGACCATGGATCACAAGGATTAGGAAATGCCTTGTTCCTTAAGTACATAATTGCTCCTCTAACTGTGCAACATCAGCTAAGGGTTTTACCTCCCAAAACCCACAGTTTGGCAAACCAAGCCCCAACCAGGCATTGTTCTAGGACCAACTTATCCACAGGAAGGACACATCCCCACAGCTCCCGTCCGCAGGCATTGCTGCTTTCACACTGATATTGGCACTCTCTACCTGAGCTCACAGGTAAGTAAACACTGACTTAGTTTGGACAGAAATTAGCAGAAATTACAGTTCTGCTCCTCCTCCATGAGCACATTAAGGACTCGCAGCAGTGCTGAGAGTCTCCTCAAGTGACCACCAGTTGTTTGGAGCCTTTAGTAGGTTCTGAATTTTTAAACAAAGATGTATTATCCTGAGTGTTTACAGGGCATTAAGCAAACATTACACTTTTCAGTAAAATGTAAAAACATTGAAAACCATCTCAATTACTCAGCTTTCCTTTAGACAGCAGTGCGACCTCTCCATCCCAGAGGCCACAGAAACAAGACTGAGTTACTAAATGAAAAAATGCACCTTTACAAGAAAAACAGAGATGACTCCACTGCCTTTTGGCAACCTCCAAATGCAAGAGCAGTAACAAAAATTATACAAACCCTCTTTGCTTCATTTTACAGACTACTTTTTCTTTTCTTATCAGAGCAAAGGCAAAATGTTGCAGAAAGACAGAAAATGGGACCACATCCAGGTTTGAAGATCCTGCCCTCTTATTAACACATACTCCAGGTGAAATCCTTGAGATTAACTGGTTTGATCCAGGAAATTACCATCTCCAGTGGACAGAGTAAAAAGCAAAGCTTCCTGAATGAAACATAATTCCCTTTTCCAAGTCCTCAAAACAGGTTCACGAGCCAGCAAGGAAGCAATTCAGAGGTGCTAGATGCCCTCTCAGGTCGATACAGCATTGCTGAAATCTTGCTGCTTCTCACAGCATACCAACGCGCTCCTTCATTAGCAAGGCGCATCCTTCCTTGTCAAGTTTCTGCTTGGCCCCAGACACTAATGAGAGGCTGACAGGTAATCATTTAAAACACCATTTGTTTTAACGTTATAAAGCTATTTACTATCCACCTGGTCTAACTGTTACTGCAGACTATGTAAAAGTACCTCACAAGGCTTGGATTAGGCTCCCTGCTATTTATTTAATGCTATAGCAGGGGCATCCTTGTGGGGGGGACTTGCAGTGTAAAGCATTGATACAAAAACACCTTGGGAAACCCAGCAGAAACTAGGGAGTCATGAGTAAGTTTATATATATATATATATATAAAAGTAAAGTTTCCTTCTTTTACTGTGAGTTTTCTCTGCACCTTGAGAGGCAGGCTGGCAGAAGAGGATTTGGTGTACCTCACGTTATGGAGGCCCAAGGCAGCGCACATTTGAGGGCAGTGAGGGTGCAAGTCAGTTCATAGTTATTTATTATGGAACTTCTTTCTTGACACTGGATTCTGAACTGCAAATCTGGAGCCCTGGGCAGATCCCAGTACTCACTGCTAACAATGCACGAAAATAAAACCAGGAGGAAGAGAAGTCATCCATCCATGCCTTGGGCTAAAGGCATTGGCCGTAACAAATTGCCTGGCTAGTTTATCTTCCTTGTGAACATAGCACAATTCTCTTAAATTATTTTTCTGCTGCTAAATCCCACCGTGGTTCTGGGTCACTCATTGAAAGTCAAAGTGAGAGGCTGCTCGTGATGGAGCACGGACACGGGGTATTGTTTGCTTCCCGAGTACAGTGTGGTGCTGAACCCAGGGTCTCCTGCAATTAATTGCAGAAACTGGAACCTTTATGCAAATACTTTTAAAGGGGAATTTGATTAAGCTTAAAAGTTATCTTCTCAGAATATTAGTACCAGTGAGACTTGATTGTGCAAGGAAAAAACCAGCCATGCAGCAAAAGGGAATTAGCTTAAAGGAGAACATCCAATTAACTGCTTTTGGGGTTGGTTTTGGGCTTTTTAACGGTTAGTTTGAATTTATTTTTTTTAAGGGAGAACATTAACAGCACAACATACTGATCTGAGATGCAAAGCTACTTTTGGCATCGGAAAAGCTGTCCCTAAAGTTATTCTGGAAAGGCTAAAAATGATAGAAAATACACAGGAATAACATTTTCAGCATTCGTGAAAGATGACGCTTCTTATCTGAGCTGCCTCTTCAAAACAGGTGGGACACAGGGCCCAAAAGAATGGAAATGGGGTCCAACGAGAGGTGCATGTGTCTGCCCCACAATACAGCTACATTTCTAGAGCACTTAAAAGGTGCCAGGCCACAGGGGAGCTAGTTCTGTTAGAGGCATATTTCAACAAGCAATGAAAATTTGGGACCTTCAGGAGGACATACTCGTTTTGAAGCTCCAGAAGTTTCCAGCTCTGTCCCAGATTTCCCACTATACCTCGTGCAGGAAGCAGATTTGATCCTCCTTCACAAGGAAGGAGCACAGGGCAGGAGTAGGGACCCTTCCTACAGGAAAGCAGGACAAGCAATTCAGTTATCAACAATGGAGAGAAGGCTACAGGACATGCTACGCTGCAGTTTGGGGAAACTCAACATCCAGTAGCTACTGAGATTAAAACAGAATCCTTCAATCTTTCCTATAAGGAACCTAATTCATCTTACATGAGGAAAAAGAAAAGATAAGCCAACACAAGCGAACAAACACAAGAGGAATCTCTAGGAATCTGCTAGTGCTCCCATGGAAGCCCTTCCCAAGCCCCCTGCACCAGCAGCGAGGTCCTGGCGCTGGCACTGGGAGAAGGACCAGTTACCACTTCCCAGTGGCAAGTGGCCCAGCTGTTGTGGGCTGCAGTCCAAGGTAGGCAAGGCGACTGGAGCCAGTAAAGTCTTCTTTGAATCAGCTTCCATACCCAGAAGAGCACATGCAGAATCCAGACCAGAGCGCCACAACACAACTTTCATTTGGCCAAGGGCATCTCTCAGTCCCCAGCTATCCTAAAGCCATTCATCCCACAGCGCAGGCAGCACACAGAGCACAGTCACGGCACAGACCTGACAGCTCCAGGGAGCCCTCCTTTCCCAGCTCTCACCCACACAGCCGTCGGCCAGCAGCTTCATTCATCCTGGTGCAAGCTCATACTCGAAATCCACAGCCGAGCACACTCAGAGCACCTCTCTTCATCCTCCACACCAGAGAGCTGCCCGGCCTCGGCAGCGCGCTGGCCAGCTGCAGGTGGCACGCAGAGCAGGGGAACCATACAGATACAGTTGGAGGTAGGTATGTCTCCTGGAAGACCCTTCCACCAGAAGGTGCAGCCCTGCCAACAGGACAAATCACTACGATTCAACGTCAGTACTCTCCTGGAGGAAGAAATCCATCTGGCACTAAGGGTAGACCCAACTGGCAACCCAGAGCTTGCCCGATACCCTTCTGTACCAAGAAGGGGGGAGCTGGGAAGAATCTTCTGCCATACAGAGTCCAGTTCAGTAACCACGGCACCTCCTTCACATACTTTCAGAGCTTAGGATTAACAGAGAAATCTGTCCCCCAACCTGGAAGAGTCACCTCCCTAAGGCTCCAGACAGACTAAAATCCAGCCTTTGTTTTTCTCCCATCAGCACTGCCTTTATCTTAACCTGTGACCCTGGGTGCCATTTGCAGAGAACAGGCACGATCCCCAGTCCTCCTTCCGAGCAAGCCAAGCTCCCTGGGTGCCTGCCCTTCCACTTCCATCTGCTTGGGCAGACCCATCTTCCAGAGGACAAACCAGGATTCTACACCACATCCCAGAGAAGCGTTTCAAAGCATTAGCAGGGTGGCATCAACATTCCCTCGTCTAGCTGGAAGTACGATGCCCAGCACTGCAGCCAGGGGTCTAAGTCCTTGCCCCCTCCTGGGGTGAAGCCCCGGCACGAGCACACTTAACACCCAGCTTCCACATCTCAGACAGAGCCCTAGGCTCTGCCTATAATCTACAATAAGGGGAGAAATAAGCACTTTCAGGGTGTAATACTTTAGATCAGTTTTCAACATCTAATTTAGGATTGAATTAATTATAACCTAGAAAAGCGTATTTCTCTCTAAGGGGTTCTGGACAGCGAGCTCAGGCAGCGATATGCGTATGCACTGATGAATCCTGTACCTTGTGACTGACTAGTCAGGCACAAGTCTTTCTCTAGCAAACCCTGCACACATTCTTCTATTTTATTAATTCACCTAATTCCCCTTTCCTTCACAACTTACTCTACACCTTGAATACACAAGGCAGTATCAACAAGTCTGCAACTGCCTAGAGCTCCTATTCATCTTTTTCTTTTAGAAATCAGTTCAGTGTTGTCAGTCATAGCATTGTCTTCCATTTTAAAAGCTTTTTCAGGTCTTGCTAAGCCATACAGTTCCATATGCTAGGTGTCAGACAAATTACATCTGCTTCCCCAAAGTGTGCAGATGGGAAAAAGCTCCTCCCAGTTCACACGTGCATGTTTTATTTCCATCACCCCACACACTGTCTCTTATTCCATACTATCTTAGTGAAAAAAAAGTGTCCATCCAGAATCAGAACAAACATCAAACATCCCAGCCTCTGCCTCACCATTCTCTCTGGCTGGAAACACATAGAAGTCAACATGTGTCAGTTCTTCTCTTACTCTGCATCCCAGATCTCCCCAGTGTAAACTCCTTGGCCGATCAATGTTTTTCCCCATCTTAGAAGTCCCTGCCCTTAGCAGGCTATGCCTGCAGCCTTCTTCCACACAAACATCTCCCCTTTCAGTAGGGGAAACTTCCAGGTGATTTTTCCATCTTCAATAAAAGTTCAGACCTCCCGTATGCTACTGTCCTTGAGATTTCCCTGCTTGATAACTTCAGAAACCAGTTCCCTTAATATTTTACAGTAATTCTCTCCCTAGCCCTTCTGCAGCAAAAGCAAACAATCTTTCTGCAGGCCCTCTGCTGAGCTGTGGACGGCATTCTTTGGTTTGTTTCTTCGGGGGTTTTTTGTTTGTTTTTACGTACACACATGCACATTTTATTTTGTTAGCTGTTTACTAAAAACAAGACCAGAATTTAAATTTGCTTTTATTAGTTCAAAGGCGATTTGATTGGATAAGCCAGAGCAGACTTTAGAGGGGAATGAGATAATAGGTTTGATACTCAGTTCTCTCTCAAAACTTCACACTATCTTCCAGGCTGGAAGTTGAAATAAAATCCACACTTACACGCTTATTTCCTAAAGCTGATATTTGGAGATTAGATTAAAATCTCTGCACACAAACAGCACCAACACTGGCTTTCAGCCTGAACTCCAGCTCATATCGCATCCTGCAAAGCAGCTCCTATCCCAAGGGAGAAGTGCTCAGTGCTGCCGTATTGTTCACATTCCACAGCTTGCAGAGATGGGAAAGGCCTGGAAGACAAATGCATGTGATCTGGAAACGAAGGTTTTCCCATATACACATAATCCCATTCTTAGTTAAGGTCCAGAGCTTAAAGTCTACACCACAGTAGTCGCTGGAGTGCTGATGCCTTAAGAATTCAACACTAGAAGTTACCAGATACCAATTTATGTAGGAAACAGGCTATCACGAATACTAAATATTTTAACTCCATTTTAACTCCATTCAACATTAATTCTACACTGCATTCCCATTTACAAATACATACCATTGCCAAGTAGAAACGTAGCACCTGTGCTTTTAAAAAAACAGTAGCATTACCACTACTATACCTTTGCTTCTGGATTCCTCAGACAATTCCACAGGTGTTCAGGCAGAGGAAGTCCCAGTTTCCTCACCTGCTTAAGTCTCTCTGATTGAAAGGAGGGAAGTTCCTTCTTTTTCTTTTGTTTCTCTTTGTTCTACTTTGGGGTTGGGGAGGCACATGGGCTGGAAGGGCTGCTTTGTATTGAAGCTTAAGGGCTAAAAAAATCTTCAAGTCAAACTACTCCACTAAAAGCGGATCACTACCTTACAATACTGGTACTGTATTCTCTACCACTAGGAAAATTACAAAGACGCTTTCAGGTAAGGAAACACCTTCAACTCTTAAAAATGTTGTCCATGCTTCCAAAACTCTAAGGCCATCTCCCTCCGACCCACCTTGCTTTACAGTGCAGAAAGGCATGAGGAATTCCTGCCCTCCATACACTACGGCACTGGAAAGCACCACAGTGCCTTGCTGTATTACTTCTGCTGCATTGAACACAAGCAAGCAAAGCAGAAAACTCCTTGTCATTTGTCCCATGCTAAACACAGAGTCACAAAGCACTGCTGGTGCCCTGCCTGCTGAGTGTAACAAGGTAACACAAAGCAGTTTCCCCTCTTCTACCCTATAACGTTTTGCCTGTGCTTCCGCATCTAGTGATTAGCTGCACCCAGCACGTGAAGACAGAAAACATTACCTTCCTGAAAATCCCAAGGTTCAACCCCAGCAAAATTTTTTGCCACTTTGAGCACCTACGAAAGAAACATCTACACACCGCTAAGCTTCAAGTGTAAGAGTTGCCTTTTCCTACATATTTTAAATGCAATTCTTCCATTTCAGGACAAAGATGATGACCTTGTTAACTTGTACGGCCAAGTGCTAGCTCTTTGCATGCAGCAGAGAGCAATTTATTCTTAAAGTCCTCATTGCAACAGCAATGACACTGTCAGCGAGTCGCTATCCACACCCTACCAGCTGCAGTCTGGCTCTACCCCCTCCAGACGAGCCAGCACCCCAGTCCCACCACTTCCCAAACAGGAAAGCTGCCAGCAGAACTGCAAAGGGTGCAGCTGCATGGCCAGGGCAGGGAATATGCTGCACCGCCAAAAAAAGGAGCTGCAGCCTTCTCCGGGGCCACCAGCATCAACTGCACCAGGCAACCCCTGCTGGTTCCCCTGACCAAAACCTGAAAGGCATGGGATCAATTGCATATCAGAACCACATTTTACTACATATTTTATTACATCAATGGCTTGAAAAAATTTTATTTGATGTCAGCAAACATTGGAAATCATAGAAAAATGAATTATGTAGAATTTCACAAAGGAATTTACCCCACTACAGTTCCTCATACAGTAAAATAATTCAAAACCAAATGTTACTTTTCAGTGGCTAAGCAATTTTATAATGCTATGAACATTCACCACAGTAAGTGTGCTGAATAATAGAAAACAGGCAAAAAAGACATTTAAAATATTACTTACAACAGCATTATTATAACATACTTTCTTTAAAATCCCAATGAGTATTTTATCACTTCAAAAGCTATACAGCATTTCCATTATATTTGCAAACTTAACCTTATACATCTTTTAAAATCTTGAAAAAACTTCTTTTAAGCAATCTATAAGCAGTTAACAAAATTGATAAAATCTACATAATGGAATACTATACACTCCAGTATAAATTTTATTTTAGGAGAATATGAATGTAAACACTCATTATTATACAACATGCATAGACTATACTGACCTTCCATCTTCTGAACTGTAACTTTCACTGCAATTGTGCTTTACTATCAACAGGAAAAGCTGCATTAATCCAGGGAGTGGCAGAAAGTATTTGCTTCAGGGGCATTGCACAAGATCACTAGATTTTGACTTGCTGAAGACAAGCTGGAGCTAATAATTTTTTTATTTATTTTTTTGTTGTAAAGAGTAGATATCAGACCACTCATTGCTGAACGGGTTATGTATAATTTTATACAGATTTGAAAAAAAACGCAGTATCAGAAAAACCTATGATGTTTTTCGCTTCATTGACTTGGAGATTTATGTTCACAAATCCAGTGATCAAGTTAGTGTAATGCACAGTTTGGCTCATATTTGGTGTGCAAGAATACCAACAGCATATTAGTGATTTAGAGAATAAAAACCGAAATTTAAAGTGACAATGAGCATATTTTATTAGACAATGTTTCAGATGTATTTGTACAGGAAAGAAAAATGTTTGTCAGGACATTGCTTTAAGAGAATAAGAGTTTCACTCTTACATTAACTATTAAAAAAGTGTTCTTGTGGATACTTAATGGGGTCTTCCTGGTTGCAAACTTGTAAAAATATATTAAGAATTCATTATCCCCATTGGTATTAAATATATCAAGACACAACCATTGTGGTTGCACTACCAGTTATGGCTACTATGGTCTTAAGCATCTGATTGTACATTGTTGCTATACTGTTAAGCACAACTGAGGCATGTATTTTTTTCCCTTGGTTAAGATTATATTACAAAAATTGATCACTGTTTCAAACCAGTTAAACACAAATATTCAAGTAACAAGGTTGTTTTAATGGATAAGCGAAAAAAAGAAGTTATCTAGCACTTTACACAACTACATAAAAATTAAATAGAAGAAATGAAATTTGTTTATGCATATGCAATACACTTTTATATCTTTAAGATTTCTAAAACTAAAACTTAAACTATCATTTTATTTAATGATACCATATTTTGCACAATAACTTATACTTAGGAGAAATAATTTCCCATTTTCCACAAAATATATATAATTATGACATTCACATTGATAGTTTAAGAAACAAAATTTAAGTGAATATTCTATCTTACGCAGTTATCTTTGTGGACCCTTCCAATCAGAATGCAACCAGTTGATGTACCTAATGCTTGACCCATTTGAAAAAGAGAGGGTCTTCACCTAATCAAGACCAAACCATTTAAACTTTCAAAAGCTAAAATGATTTTATCGCATTTAAAACCATAGTTAAAAAGAATGTAGAAAACTAAACATTTAAAATACAGTGCTATTATATTGTACGTATCAACTACAATAAGATAGCAGTCAACTGAAAAGTAATTAAACAACTTTTTTCTTCCTAATATCATGAATCATACATGTTTCCCCTACCCCTTGGGGATGAAGCCAAAACACAACTTTTCTGATCATAAAATGGACAGATTTGAGGGCAAAACCCAATGAAAAGTCCTCACAGGTAACTTAACTCACCAGCAGAAGCCTCTCCTGACGAGTTTCACCAGGTGGGATGCAAGCTCACACCCCCCTCCCACACTGGCGAGGACCTGTCCCCATGCATTGGTACCAGCAGGAGGTTTAATACTGGAATATTCCTAATGCGCGGCATTGCTTTACACCAGAACTGTAAGCTGAATTCACAGTGCTATTTGCCCGGTCTTTAATCCTAATTCACACTGGCTAACAGCTAGTGTCCTTTCCCACAAGAGACTAACTCCAACTGGCACAGGACTGAAGGAACATCTGCAGGGCCACCACCAGAGCTGCCAGTTCAGATAAACAGCTGTAGAGATGCTGCCACAAACGTGGGACGACAGATTTCCAACACAGAGGGATAGGGAAGAGCTCTCTTCCATCACCTCACAGGATCTCTCTGGAGCTACCAAAATGCAGCTGCTCAGGAACAGCTGCAAAGTGGCTGAAACAGCCCCTTTTGGGGCTCCACACCCCATCCGGTGTGCCCTAAGAAATTCCCATCTGCTCCTTCACCTGTGTGCTGTTGCTCAATTTACAGTGTTGATTTACTTTCCTCACACAAGGCCCAAGGAGGAGACCACCTTGGCAGTCCATGATGCTACTGCCTCCCCTGCCTTTCCTTGAGCTGTGTCACAGCTGTCTCCGTTAGCCAGCTGGCATTAGCCTACCCCACCTAGGTACAGAGAACAGAGCCATCACAGCACACAGCATGGCACAACCCAGCAGCCCAAACACCAGCACCAAGTTCAGGGCTAGACTCGAGCTGCAGCACCTCAGCTGCAGGCCGGGACACGGACTAGCTCATTTCAGGTTGTATTAAGAGAGGCTGGTGCCTTACATCGCTGTGTGCCATCTTGGCTTGAACCCTCTGTAGAGGAAGAGAGGGAAAGAAGGTCCTTTTTCTCCACCTGCAAAGACACCTGGTGGTTCTTCCAACATCATTAAATTAACCATTTTTAAATGCTTTGTGACTAGTGTTATTTTGCAGCTTTCCACCGGACAAGAAGTAATACTGCTGCTTCTAGCTTCTCTGAACACTGTCTGCTCGGCAGTCAGCAGCTACCTTGTTCAAGGTGCAAAAAGTCCTCATACAGGACTTTCAAGAACAGCTCCGGTTCAAGCCAGCTAGATAGGCCACAGCACAGGTCATCCGAGCAGAGGGCTGGGGATTTAAAAGCTGCATGCACCAAGTATTTGGAAAAGCACCTCTTAGATTTTAAATTGCATATTTTGGTTCAGAACATGAAAGCGATGTGTGCTTCAGAAGGGTTAAAATGGCCAATGAAATTAACCCAGTTCTTCACTAAACCTCTGAGAGACCAAAAACTACCTGAAGGTTGAATTTTGTGTCCAACCCTCGTCCAGACTTCCAGTGGGACAAGTAGTTTGATATCTTTGGCAAACAGCGCTCTGAAGAGGAATGAGACACTGGGACAGAAAGTGACCTATGGTAGCCAAATGTAAAAAGGCACATATTCCGAAAGGAGAGGCACCAGAGAAAGTTGTTTTGACTTAATCCCGCAGAGGATCAGGAAAAAGAAAGTTGTGTAGCACTCGTTTAACAAGTTACAATGCAAATGCTGAATGCCAGGGGTTAAATAGCGTATCAAACGGTTTCGGGTTACTTATTCCCTTTTGCACTAAATAAAAGCCATTAAAATATACAGGAATAAAACGCTCAATTAGGGAGCTTTCTATGAAGCAAGAACACACAAGTATAGTGGAAAGAATTGCACAAACCAGAAGTGAGTTACGTCTACAACCTTGGACTGACCAAACCTTAGAAATGACATTTCCTATCGCTTTGCATTACTCAAGATTGCTTGTTAACATGTCCTGTCATTTCAGAACAAACCTGACACCACTGGCATGTGCACAGACCTCTCCTTTATAGAAAGCTCACTAATAATAGTGTCATCGTAAGAACACACAGGAAGCGGAGACCACAAGGCCATGCAGCAATATGTACTTACACCCTACGGACCAAGTATTATAAGAACTCCTAACGTGTAGAGTTACTGTGGGGCTGCTAAGGAGCTCCTTCTTTTGCAGGTTGGTCAAAATTTACAGACAGATGTTACTGGTTCTAGAAATCCCCGTGCTTAAGCAGGACGTTGATGAAATGGAGAGCTGAGCTACCTGGGTGCTTTTGAAAGAAAGTGGAGGCAGTATGGAGGAATGAGGGGAGATTAAGGCAGATGTAGCACAGGACTGGAAGCGTTTGCCTTTTTATTTGGTAATAGCTGCTTGTCCACAGATATGATGCAGATGGCTGTCTGAGGTTTGCTAATACCTGATATCCTGGATAACACAGTAGTCAACACAAATTGTTCTAGGCTACAGCACCTTCTCACGAAGCAGATGCATATCTGACATCAAGAACAGAAGTAGCCTGGAGGGAAGGGGGAAGGGGGAGAAAAAGGAGACGTTTAGTTTGAAAATAAATATACATAGAGGCTTTCTTGCATCTCCAAACTTCACCCTAGATCCATGGTACTGAAAGTGACAAAACAGACAACTCTGGCACACAGGAGGAATCGCAGCAGCTCCCCCGATTCTGAGCCACACTGGGATTTGTCAGGAGTGTAAACACACAAGAATTAAGATCGGAGCTGAGGCGGCTTTATAATCAGCAGTATCACCTCGCTCCTTCAAAAAAAAACAAACACACACACCAAAACAAACCAAAAAACCCCCCCAAAACAATAACAACAAAAAGGGAATTGTGGCCACTTGCTACGAAAACACACTGAAGGGGAAAGCCCAGAGCAGCCAGAGGGCTGATGAAGCTTTTACTAGGCTGGCGGCCAGGCAGACAAGGCACGCCAGGGGAGAAAGCACCTGAGGGAATTCAGTGTTAGGCCAGCAGTTTTCTCCTGACTTCTGCTGACTGAGTCCACCTGACTTGACTGGCTACCCGTGCAAGTGCTCTCAAGAGCAGGCACCAGCTGTCCAGTACTATGCAGCTCAGCAGGGACCAGGAGGGACCTACTAGCCCACCTAGATCACTTATGTGATAATCCCAACGACAGAATTTCACTTTGGCCCCAGAACTGCTCATACAGGCACCCAGTCAGCACTGGCTTACATTACTTCTGAAGGCAGAAGCACCACATATATCTAGCCAGCCTAAGAGGCAATGTCTGATGTGCTCAGAGAGCATGTTAGCCATCAGAAGTCCACTGTGTGACACCCTTGTGTCCCTTCCTTGTGCATTTTTACAAAAAGCTGCAGGCTTGGTAGTTAAAATTGCCTCCATGCTGCCAGCACCTTCCTCCTCCCAGCCATGACATATCAGTTCCAACTGTCCAGAACAGGCTTCATCAAGAACCACAAGCCACACGGTACTAGTGTAAAGCTGACATGATATGGCACAGCTGGCAGCTCGCTGCCACCCTGTCTGGCTCCTGCCTGTGTCAGCCTGCTGCAGGAGGGCTCTGCCTTAAACCCTTACTGTATTGCAGGGCACAGTAAATCGCCTGACACCCGCAATAGCTGCCTTTACTCTAGGCTTTGCAACTATTGCCACCAGCTTATTATTTTGGTCTCCTTTCCACCATTCAGCACTTGCTTGATGCCAGCCTGGGCATTTTCAATGACTAGTTTGGGGATCACACCTGCTGCTCCACCAGTCATTTTACCAGGCTTTGCTGTCATGCCTTCACTCTCCCTCCTCTGTTAACTTGTCTGGGACCCTCATTGCTCCAGTATCCACACACCTGGCAACATCAGCACACCCCCAGTTCCTGCTGCAACCATTTTCTCTCTCAAGTAAGACTCCCCTTTTTTGACCGCAAATTTCAGGAGCGAGGGTGTGTTTGAAGCCAGGAAGAATCTCAGAGGGCTCAGAGAAGAAAAACTCTGCACTGCCAACAGCTACAAATCTACTGGTCACATGAAAAGGCAGTGATACAAGCTACCTGTCTTTCAAATGGGTGGTTACATACTAGCAGCATTGCTGCTTTGCTCCACCTCTCAATTCTGGAAGAATGAGACAATTTCACTCACACCCTTCTGGGAAGACAAGTTTTTGAGTTTGGTTTTGTTCATCTGACATGCCTTTGGACCTACTCCCCAAATACAAACATCTCTGAATAATACGTTATTAGGATTTATGAAGCAACAAAGTTCTGCTCTCTGAACGTCTGAATGGCAATGTACAAGTGAGCCAACCATAATCATGGCAACAAAAGTATACAGTACGCTGAGAGGTCTTGAGTCCATGTGAAACCAAGCTTCGCCTTACGCTGTCGACTGCTTGCATTTAGAAGATACAGCTTTTGTGCCAAGCTGTCTTATAGAATTAGGCCAAAGGGAGTCCTAGATCAGGCATTTTTAACACGCAAGCCTCTAGCGGGGTTTTCTTTTGCAAGACTGTTAATATTACATTTTTGTAACTAATTTTCATATTTAAACACTCTGCAGTCTCTTAGTTAACTTTAAACACACATTGTCTTTGGAGAAGTGTTAACTCCGTGAAGCTCCATCAAGGAGAAGCTGTTTCTAGAATTTCTGTCTTCACAGAAACTGCTGTAAAATCAAGGAAACTTTGCCTCTAGGTAATTCCAGAGTGAACAGTTTCACACACTCGCCTTGTTTACAGCTTTCTTCCCTTCCCCCAAGTGAAACCACTCCATCATCAAAAATGAAAAAGCAAGCTTTGCCTCAGAAGACTGTACGGTCCCACAAAGCCAAACCTAGAACAGCTTGGAGAATTGAGTGCAGGGAAAACGTCCAAGTGAGATAAAGATGTATACAGTTTCGGCAGCAAGAGGCATTAAAATGTCCATGTGCTGATGAGATACAGATACTGTCAGAAGGCTGCAAATTAACTGTTCTCTTTCCACTTTAATATATGTCTGGAATTGCCAGTTCCCAAAATCAGTACTGGAATCTGTATATCCAGAGGAAGTGAAATACGCTCAGATTGAAGATTGTCAAAAATGGCTTTTGCAGAGTATATATATATAGACACATACACACATCTATCTGAACTGAGCTCAGATTGGGAATTTTATGTGACTTTTAAATTGGATTTACCTCATCTTCCTCTTCAGACATTTTAGTGGAATTATCAGGGGATTTTACAGGCTTCTGGCTATTGGTTCCATTTGTCTCCTCTTTGCCGTGCTCTGCCTCCCACTCCTGTAGAACTTCATCTATGTTGAAACGACGTCTATAATTTACAAAAAAGTTTTTCACTTGCACCACAGATTTGTTTCCAATCACGTCAGAGATTGCCTGAAAGTCTCGGCCGTATTTCCTGATTGCTAAAAGCAACAAAAAGAAAAACAAAAGCAATGTGTTATTTCCACAGAGACCGCAAATCAGGCTCAAGTCACAGCATTAGGATCTGAAGCTGAACTTCTGTCAAGGTTGCAAGCCTTTCTCACTTTAATCCAGGAAAAGAGTCTAAGCTGGGCAAGAGACACAGTTAAGACTAGCCCAGGAGACGAGAAGACGACAGAGGTGTAGTAAAGGTGGGCAGAGCCAAACCTACAAGACCTGTGTAAATCTGCCTGTAGAACTTGAGAAGTTACACAGACAGAGAGCACAGCACTAACACCAGTAGAGTTTCACTTTCTGAAAGCCTGGACACGCAGATTATTTGAAAACATTCATATGGTGCAATTTATACTGTCCAGGGAGGGGAAGGGGGGATATTGTTTCCTTGTTCAATTCCGTTCTTTGGGCCTCAGTACACAGCAACGTCAAAATCCCTCATCAGCCAGTGAAAGGAAACACACCACTGAAGTGCAGCAGTTTTCACTATCACCAACTGAAGCACAAATGAACTTGTAGTGCCATACCTTGCACAGCAAGAAGCTGCTCATCTGTGGTCCAACGCGCGTTAAATTTCTGAACGACCTAGACATCAAAAAAAAGAATCAGGTAACTTCCTTTACATAAGCAACAATTTTCACTTGTATCTGAGCTCATAAAAGCCTCACAAAAACATAACAAGGATTTAACTGTCAAACTATATCATTCCTTTTAGTAGCAACAATGTTTTCAATAAAGAACTGCATATGACATCCATTCAGTCACCTGTGACATACACTGTGCCTTTAAGCCAGGGTAAAACACAAAGATAGGGAACAGGCTGATCAGAGAGCCAAGAGCCACGCTCTTCCAAAGCACCGATTTATTTTTATTAGGGACACCCTTTGTAATCTTGGTCAAATTATTTCCAGCATGAGGTACCAGAGCTGGAAAGAAAAGAGCAGAAGCACCAAGTGCCAAGAGAAAGATGGACCATAAACATCCTCTCCTACATTTCTCGGCATTCAGAGCAAAGCAGCTCCCTCTCTCACAAGGCCATATGGATACAACGCTGACAAAACACAGTATATCCGAGATACCCGTACTTCTCTTAAAAAACACTTTCACATGTTAAACACTACCCTTACTTTCTTCTTATCTCCCATTTCCCTTACACAACAACAGTGAAAATGGTAACACTCTTGATTCACACTGACAACTAACAGGACATTGGTCCTAGTATACTGGCAACACAAATAGCCCTGGTATGTAAACACTGATTAGCATTTATCTCCACAATAAACAAAGGTCAGAAAATGATCCTACCTCTGGAAGTCTGTATTGTTCTATACCACCTTCAAGTTTTTCTTTGAGTGCGCTGTTTGTCTGTTTGATATTCTGAATCTGAAAAGAAAGTTTCGTTCCTTTAACAAGGATTAAAAAAATAATAAAAAAAAATCATCTTTGGACAAGTATTCTTTCCAGCAGCCCCAGCAGGAACCTCACAAGCTCAGCATTCCAGTTTTTCTCACAACCTCCCTTTTCCAAAAAGAAAGTTTGTTATATTGGAATGAAGGAATGCAGGAGCAGCTGGCATATCAGGAGATCCCATTTAATTTATTCCATCCTGTGTCAAGTTTTTTTGAGCAAGAACTGCCTCAACTTCCAGGACTGTATAAAGCCCAGCATAAGAAGAAAGGCCCCGTTCATAGCAAGTAATGAATCAAAGACTGCTAGAGAGCTCTGCTTCTCCCAGAGTGCCAAGAAAAAGGCTTCAGGCCAAAATACCAATTCTATTAAGTTTAATAAAAAGCTTGAGCCAGATCTCTGCTTTAAAAACAGTGAAAATGTTCAGATCTAGGAAACAGACTCACATAGTAAACCTGTCTTTACTAACAGAGAGTTAAAAACCATTTGCTTAAAAGGCAGATCCATCAGGGAAGCAACAGGTACATAGGAAAGTCTGGATGATGCATGTCTAAGAACAAAAGAGATAAATCTGCCTGTTCCAGAAGTACCATATGAAAAGGCAAAGGAAACTGCTGCAGATGGAAATCAGATACTGCTGAAACCAGGGTCCGAGGGAAGTTCACAGTTAAAAACATAAGGAACTCTGAACTGCAGGAAAAAGTACCAACAAATGATCCTTTAGGCCAGCGCTATGGACTTTTCCCTGTTTCACTTTATATCTAAGGTAGGCTTGCCCACAGAATTAAGAGACATAAAACACAGGGCTGCACTAGTTTATAGCACAAGGCTAACAGCTTGCCAATTAAGCCACATAATGACATGCATCATCACTGTCAAGCTACTAATTCCTGCAAACTTTGCAGACTGTGACAAGCACTACCACCAAAAATAGCAGTTATTCTTGAACTAATCCATTCATACCTGTCGTTTGATTGAGACTAATTCCATGTCCAGTTGTCTGAGTACAGTGGTAGCAGCTGTTGCGTTGGCAGAAACTGCCTCCACATCTTCTTGGGAAAGGAACATCCCTTTGGGAGGTTTCCTCTTGGCTCTGTTCTTGGCCTGTGTACTGTGCTTCTCCTTCTTCACCTGAGGAAGGGTTTCAGTGGGCGGCACCTGGCAAACAGCAGTCATTTTACAAAACCAGATGATCTCTAAAGGTTCCTTCCAACTCAAGCTATTCTGTGATTCTAGGACTTTTAGCCATCATCAAAACTTGGAGAATCAAAAAGATAGCTTAAAGACAGGGAGACATTTTTTTTTGCTCTAAGTAGCATATCATACAAATGCTGTCTTATATAAAGCTCTCCTTTCTTCTAGGCAGCTTTCAATGTCTACAGAGATACTGGTTGTCTTCTCTGCCCATTTTCATTTTGCAAGACAGAGACCCAATTTTACAGTAGTTAAACATTCTGGTTATTTTCAAACACACCAAAACATCTCTTCTTGCTTTCTTCACCAGGCCTGAACACAGCTTTAACTGAACACCAGAAAGAAACAAAGTAGTTTGGAGACAGGGGAAGAATGCACCTAGAAGAGTTCAGAGGGACTTGTTTTCCTATGTGTCAGACAGAAGAAAGAATAAACCAAATCTATTTAAAGTCTAAGAATAAAGGAGCAAGGTGACTATGAAGTAATTCTTAGATCATTACGCAGTTTCTTGGAAGCCGATTTTTCTTGCATAGCACTGATACATCAACAGTTCCACTAAACTGATGCAGTTTTGCCCACAACTAAAATTTAAGGCTCTTTTGGGAAAGGGAGTATTTCACACAGCACCGATTATTTTTATGCCTTCTGTCTACAGCAAAGAATTAGGTGCACACCTCTAACAGGGAGATTACCTAGGACACTATACTACAGACCCTTCAAGAGCACATCTGATTCTCTAATACCAAAACCATTTCTTCCAGCAGGTATTTTCAACAAGCAGCTCATACCCAAGATTTATTACCCAGTGGCTGGAGCCTGGCCAAGAACACAGAATAGAAGGAAGGGTGGCAGAGAGAGAAAAAGCAAGGGGAGGCCACACATATGAAATCCTCTACTTGATCACTTCCAGCTTTAAACACATTGGCTTTGCTTGGTGCTATTGTTTCCCTCTTAATTTGCAGTTACATGTAGCTTCTACAGAGTTTGCAGCATTTACTAATTAGTGAGCATTAGAACGCTCGCATTTAAACCACACAAGGCTGAGCACAAAGCCCCACGTAAGCATGAGGCTCTGTTTCCTGAAGGCTGGAGAGCCCCAGCGTATGGACTCTGGCCAGAGCCACAGGAGTGGTAATGTGGACAACTGCCTGTTCAACCTTTTTTTTTCCTTCTTTAGTGCAAAGGACTCCATGAGGGATGACACCTAAGGCAAGGCCCAGGAGCAAGAGATTAACTATTGCTGTTGCAGGATGGATACCCTATTTCTTTTAGCAGAAGGGAGTAGTGAAACCAGACTGGTTTAGCTACGAACAAATGAGGTAAGCTCTGCACTCTGCTTCAGAAGTGAGCACATTGGTAACTGAGCTGGGTAAATTATTCAACATGGATATATATTTCAGATTTATTCGTATTTCATCTCCGTGCAGAATTTCACAGGATCATGCAATAATGCCTCACAACAGGTTCAGGGTGTAGGCTGACCAACACACAATGCCTGCAGCCTCAATGCCTGCAATCCCAGAAGCCTCAACGTTAAGGAAAAACGAAAGCAGTTTCAAATGATTGTTTTACACAGTTCAAAGAATGTGAAGCTCTTTCATGTTGTGGACAAGAAGCCAGAGCTCCAGCAGAACGTTTTTTCCAAGCTCCAAACACCTCTATGCCCTGGTGACATTGTGCAGGCTTGCACAAATTTGAACAACCCGTCTTGGAAACTCTTGCTTTCGTGGCCACACACATTTCTCTGCAGAATTAAATAAATTCATGAAAAGCAGAAAGAATTGAAATGCAGGTATTTAGCAGTGCTCCTCTGTTTATTTAGAAATTGCTACTGCTGTCCAGCGCACTTCAGTCTTACAAAGCCCTTAATACAAACAAGTTTCCCTCCTCAGATTTCACTGTGTAAGAAGAAAAAAACAAGCTATCTCAAGCCATGTAAAAGCAGAGGATGAAATGGAAGGCGTTTCCAGGAACAAGGAAGATGCAGAGAAAGCGGCTCTTTTCACAATCTCAGTATTATGGAGTTACTATCTGAGGAAACCCGAACAGTTGCACTAACACTGAAAGTAGTAAAAAAAAAAAAAAAAAAAAAAAAGGGAAGATTCCCCCTCCAATGATCCCCAAAAGAGGAAACGGATGAGATATTTCAGATACTCTGAGAAATCCCAGTATTACTCGGCAAGTCATACAGTAAATGACACGTCTCAGAGCTGGAAAAACCATCTCTGTGCAGCTGGGACAGGGAGGTTCTTTACGGTAAAAGTCCTGGGTGCATCACCACCCCTGCACATCTGACCATGTCATTAAAAGAAATAGAACAATCAGGAGAAAACATAATCCCCTCCTGAATACCTGCTCTCTCCCCGAGCATTTTCAATGAGCCCCTGTGGTTCAGGTACTGCAAAATCAAACCAAATTAACTCTGAACAGGCTATGCAGGTTGTCAGCTTCGTTTTACCCACCAGTACAATCCCAGTCCACAAGAGCCCCCACAAGGCTGCCCGCCGTTGCACACACAGCCAGACTGCACATGCACCATGAGTTCTGGTGATGTCTTTCAGATTATAGTGCCATGGCCTGTATTAGTGTGACAAGGAGGGCAGACAGCCCCCTCCCATACAAGACTTCCTACAAAAAAATGTCTTGGTGATAGCTATCAGCCATCTGGCCTGGTTTGGCCTTACAGAGGCAGCTAAGTTGGTGAAGAACTACCTTCCCCTCTTCTGTAGCAGAGCATGCCAGCACTGGTAGGGAAGGAAGAAACAGAAGGGATTGAAGGGAACTCTCTTATAGACTCAAGCTTTCAAAGAGCTTATAGAGGAATCTAAACTTGAAAATGTATTAAAACAATGGGAAATGAGATGACAGTAGCACTTATCCATCAGACACACTGGAGAGCTGCAGTATGCAGCTGCAACTTAGCCAAGTGAGAACCCTTCTAGTTCGGGTGTTGCTAACGCTTGAAAACTCAGCTTCTTGTAAGGGGGACTATGAGTGGCTTCACATTCACTTGGCTCCTAGGAAGTCATCAGGGATGCCAGCTCCTTTGGTGCAAGCAACAGCCAGGCTTTTCTGGAAAGTCTAGGAAGCACCCTGGCATGGGTAAAGAACAAACTAGAATGCTGTTATCTTTCAGTTATTTCCATTCAAAGTAATTTATCAGAGGAATTAATCTCACTGACAGTGACTGACAAAACAGCTGCTCTAAGACTTAGTTTCTGCCTGTGTGCAATCATGTCTTTAAATATTTCTAGTATTGTCTTCGTACATATACCCTTTAGAGAAAAAATTAAAAAATTGAGTGAGAGAGACAGCGTGGCAGAGAAATCAGGCTACAAGAAATCAGGCTACAAGAAATCAGGCTACAAGAAATCAGGCTACAAGAAATCAGGCTACAAGAAATCAGGCTACAAGAAATCAGGCTACAAGAAATCAGGCTACAAGAAATCAGGCTACAAGAAATCAGGCTACAAGAAATCAGGCTACAAGAAATCAGGCTACAAGAAATCAGGCTACAAGAAATCAGGCTACAAGAAATCAGGCTACAAGAAATCAGGCTACAAGAAATCAGGCTACAAGAAATCAGGCTACAAGAAATCAGGCTACAAGAAATCAGGCTACAAGAAATCAGGCTACAAGAAATCAGGCTACAAGAAATCAGGCTACAAGAAATCAGGCTACAAGAAATCAGGCTACAAGAAATCAGGCTACAAGAAATCAGGCTACAAGAAATCAGGCTACAAGAAATCAGGCTACAAGAAATCAGGCTACAAGAAATCAGGCTACAAGAAATCAGGCTACAAGAAATCAGGCTACAAGAAATCAGGCTACAAGAAATCAGGCTACAAGAAATCAGGCTACAAGAAATCAGGCTACAAGAAATCAGGCTACAAGAAATCAGGCTACAAGAAATCAGGCTACGGATCTACTTCAAGGAGAGAAGGCCTTAGGGTAAATATCTTCCTGTAGCATGCATGTGCACATACAACCCACACTGCTGCTGAATGGCAAGGCATTTTTTATTAGCAGATAACCAGCAGGTTATACATATTGGAAAAAAGTAGTTTCCTGTTAAGCATCACAGACCAGATTTTCAAAACTGTCTGTTATATTTGTGTGGCTATTTTCATCCAGAACTCTATGCCCACTCAAAAGAAAGTATTTGAAGAGAGGTGCAATTACTACATTTGAAGTAGACAAAATATTCTGTGCATAATAACGGATTAAGGCTCCTCTGCCAGACAGAATAAACTGGCCACACAAAAGCTTTCTCCTTTACTGTTCACCACTGTAGTTACAATCCTGGTACCACCAAAATCCTCAGACTGTTGCTGAGGATTTCAGCACATCAGGAATTTACCTTAGAGTCTAAGGTGTAGATAAACATGCTCTTGCTAGTCTACCTAGAACAGATCATGGGGCATATTTCCCCTCCACCAAACCATCTCAGTGGTCTAAGTGCTTCGACTCCACCTCTAGACAGTTTGGTTGATTTAAACTATCACTGAAGGTGGTTCAAGCTAACACAGCCAAAGAGAGAGTCAAAGAGACTAGAAACACTCACATAGTACATTACCATGGGATGGTAAAATCTTAACATTTTCCCAGCACCATCCATAATAACTTATTTGTCTACAATTGTCTTCTAACTAAGACAATTTTGAAGACAATTCTTTTCTTGTATGACAACTATACAAAGCACAAAAAGAAAATTTAGATACTGTCAGCTTCTACATGAAGTAGCTAGTAAGTAAGCACTGTCATTTCTATAAGAGTAAGAAAATAATTATACCTCCTTTTTGCTCTCCTTGTTTTGTTCAACTTCAATATCAATAGGGTTATTTCCATTTGCTTCCTCCATTTCATCCTCACTGCAAGACAAAAGCAAACAGTACTATATTAGTTTGTGAGGCTCTTTTTCTATAGATAGCATGCTAAAAGAAATGCCTGGATACAACAGCAAGTCCAACAAGCTTTCCTTAGTTATATTTCCAGAACATTCTTTCAGGGGTTTGCAGTGGGTTTGTTGTTTGTGTTGGGGTTTTTTGGGGGTTTTGGGGGGTTTTTTTGGTTTGTTTGTTTGTTTGGTGGGGTTTTTTTTTGTTTTGTTTGGTTGTTGTTTTGGGTTTGGTTTTTTTGTTTAATTCAAGAAATTCTTAAGTGTATAGCTAGTAGGGCCCATGTCTTGTAAAGGAAGGCTTCTCAGTAGCATACTTAGGCAAAATAAGTCTGCGCAGATGAAGGCAAGATACACATAATTGATTACACAAGTTACCTTTTAAAGAACGAGGCACTGAGCATTTTAACTTTAGGCAAACCAAGACAGAAACAAACACTTAGAATTACAGCAAGTAGCTAAACCACAGATTTCATACAACTCCTTAACATTTAGCAAAATAGACATGCGCAGGATGAACTCCCTCAAGAACAAGCATAAAAAATGTTTGGGTTTTTGTTTGGGCTTTTTTTTTTTTTTTTTTTTTTTCAGTGACAGCATCACATTTCATTCTCCCCTGGAAAAGAAAAAGAGGTTATCAGTTACAGAATAATAATAGGCATGAAATTGAGGCCACATTGAAAGTGACCTTGGCACACCTGGCCAGTTTGGCTTCATTGGAATTTTAATCAGACATTAAATCGAATATATTTTCACCATTTAGAATTTTTGTACTGTACACAACTAAAGTTAATTGCACCATTTGGGATGATGCCCAGAAACAGAAGAAATAAGCTGACCTAATCAAGGCTTTTCATTTTTTTTTTTTTAATCAAAAAAATAAACCTATTTTGTCATGTCAAACTTTATAGCCTGGGATGAGAAACTTCACCTGATGCGGGTATGTCACAGCACCAGTGCAAGGCAGGGCTGTGCAGAGAAACCCCAGCAGAAGCTGTGCTACACCGCTGGGGTGCTAGTGCCAGTCAGGGGGCATTCACACAGGCGTGGGGGACAGCAGGCACCGCGGGTGCCAGTGCACATGGCTGCGGTAGCAGCACTCGCTCACGGCTGTCTCCCCGCTGCAGTGACACCCCGTGCAAACATAGCTTAAGGAGGAACATACTGCCAGGTGGCTTAAGCTGGCATCCATCTCCGTGAGAGCGGTCACTTGTACAAGGCATTCCTGCTCTCCCAAGCTGCCTGGTTCACAAGATATTTAGTTTGTGTAATCACGATTCCAGGGAATAAACTCACAAGCACCCCCTCCCAGAGCTGCATACACAAAGCCCCTCACACTAAGAACAGCTACTGAAAACCTGGTCCCAAATGCAGGGGGAGCTATTTTGGTGACGATCTGAGGGATCAGGGAATTTCCCTGCCTAGCCACAGAAAAGATCTAGCAGTATTCGAGTGAGATACCTCAGACTGCCTTGCCTCTTTCTTAACCCCATCTCCAAAAGAGCTCCCACGTGTTCTCACCTAGGTTCAGATTTCAGCCTTTCTGCGAAGGCCAAACCCCCGTGGGCTCCGCTGTGCTCATAGTTTGCTCTTCTATTCTAGCGAGTTCCTAGATATGAGCTAGATCAAAACCCACCCACTCACTTCTGCAGTTTTAGACAGCGATCACTATTAACTGAAGAAAGTTTTTCAAGTTTTCCCAACAACTAATGGCACAGCACAACCTCAAAATCCAAACACCCCAAACTCACCCAGATTTGTTTTCACACCCCACATGGCTGCACTGATAAATCCTCCAGGTGTGCAGGGGTTTGACTATTTTACTCAACAGAGGGGAAAGAAGGGAAATCAAACATCAAGTTGATGGCCTGGCGCTTAGCTTGCTGCAGATGTAAACCAAATCACACATCTCCAATCCAGCTGCCTTCCTCAAAGGTTACAAAATTACAGCACATAGCAGCCCATAGAGCTCTTTCCCAATCACCAGATGGTGTGAGGTGCTGCTTTTCCCAGCAAACAGGCATAGGTACTGGAGTTGTATTTCCAAATTGCAGTAATTTCATTTATGAGCCAGAACAAAAATAGAGAGGTAAAAGACACTAAACCATATAATGAGACAAACACATACTCCTTACAAGAGGCAACCCAACCCCCACCCACCCATCCCACCCCCTAATTAGTAGGAAAATTAAAAAAAAAAAAAAAAAAAGGGGGGGGGGGGGGGGGAAGCAGAATGGCAAGAAGAAAAATCAAGACAGCCTTTGCAGAGAAGGGAAAAAACCAGAATGGAGAAAGACTCAGGTCAGAGAAAGCCAACCAAATATTGGACAAGTTGGCTGGTAACATTTTCCCTGGCCCTGCCTGTTAAGCAAGTATTGTTGACCTAATGGAGAAACGGGAGAGGTGGAGCGAGTCATTGGCGTAGTACACCTCAACCCTAGAAACACATTTCTTCCCCCTTCCCAAACAGGGCTGGCTTATATGTCCGGAGCTAGCAAACAGCTCCCTGGGAAGTGCTGAAGCAGCAACTCGTTTGAGGAGAAAAAACTTCTGTAGAATTTTGCCCAATTACATTAGGAGTCTTCCAAAGCCAGGCACACCTCAAGTTTTATCTGCAAAGACATTAACTACATTTTAGAGCAGGTTGAGAAGGCACCTGCATCGAGCCGATGGAGTTGCTGCTGTTCAGGGGCAATGGGGGTGTTGCCCACGCACACACACCCTGAGGCCACCACATTTCTGAGGCTCTGTCAGGCCCAGAACTAGGCAGTCACAAAGTGACAGTTCTAACTGTACAGATACTTCTAGTAATACACACAACAGGAGGGTGAACTTGCAGACAAAACTGCACAAAAGCAGGAGTCAAACTCTTCTGTTGAAGCTCAGTGGCTAGTGATCTCCCAAATACCAGCACCTTCACCCCCCCAAATCCTAATGCACGCAGCATACCATGGCCTCTGCCACAGAATTCATCCTAAGTTCCCCTGTGCTACCCTCTTCTCAGTCACTCAAACACATCCTAAACTTCATTTTTCTCAGGGAATAGAGCATGGTCTTATGCTGGTAATAGTTTTTGAAGTAAAAGGCAGGGGAAGGGTCTCTGTGTGCATACGCACAGGCTGAGGGGTGCTGCGCCAGACCCTGCTCCCCATCAGGTGCACATTCTTGCTCTACTCAGCATCACATGGAGGAAATAAAGGCAGATTTCTAGCTCTTTCATGACTTCCTTTCACTCTCCTGCTTATCAGCTTCTCTGGCTCTGCTGACAACAGCGCCAATCAGCTTGTAAACAGTTTTAACTTCATTTTCTCCACCCTCAAGCAGTATCAGAGAAAAAGCTTCTAGAGCCATGGGACAGCAACCACTGCACTAGAGGGCAATCTGGAATTGCACAGTGTTGAAAAAGAGAGCACACTTAATTGCCAACAGATTCCTTTTGGCTTTAAGCAAAGCAAAACATGCACAGCAGGGAAAAGGGGTGGGGAAAGAAGGTGGGGCACCAGGAAACATTTTGGGGAAAATCCTACATCTAGTTTCTTACAAGCTAACAGGAATCTCTGAGGTAGTCTGAAGAAATCAGTGTGCGTCAATACACAGCCTTTCTGCTTGCAAACCTACCTTTCCTCACGTTCCCTTTTTTGTTTACGAGCATGACGGTCCATCACGCTAGTTTTAGTCCTTGTCTTCTTCCAGGAGTAGTAAAATTTCACCAGGCTGGCTATTGATTTGTCAGGAAGCTGAAAATTAAACATGTATCCTTTTATATGTTTATATGTAAAGTACCCCCAGGAGTTCACATACAATTGGCCTGTTCTTGTCAAGGAACATCTGATCTCTCTACATTGGATTGTCTCAAAGGCTCAAGCAAGGCAGTACTGCAGCCTTTCCGAAAATGATCTATGGGGGAGTGTTTCAGGTTAGTGCCCACTATTTAGGACATCAAAATCTCTAAAGAGCATCTCAGCAAGACTCCACTTACCAGCCAGGTAGCTGGTTCCCTTCAGAATAGAGGACCATAGCAAAAGCAAATCCCAAATGGGGCCCTGAAGCTAAGATAACAGTTTTAAAAGCTAACACAGGCATGTGTAAGCAACCACAGGAACTGCTGAATTGCAGGCTACATCCCAAGCGTATCTTTGATGTTTGGTTAAAAAAAGTCTTATTCACACCATTCACATGATTAAGTCTATTCAAAGGTCTCAACAAAAGACATTTTCAAAAGGTGGAACATTACTGTATGGTAGACTGAGGATATAGGAAAACAAGTCTCAATTGATTTTGCTTTGTCCTCTTACACTAATGTCATTGCCCCGTACTTATGAATGAAAAGTCTGCCTCCAAAAAGTGTAAAACGTACAACTAATTCCCTACTTCTGAGGTACTCTGCATGGATGTTCTTATACAAGAGTTCTACAAGGTAAAAGTCCAACCTTTCTTGCTGAATAAAACACGTTTCAGTTAAGTGTCTGATTCAGCTTAGAGGGCAGGACAGGTGGGGAGGAAAACAAAACTGTAAGCAAGATCTCTCTTATTCAGATACCGCAGTTTAAGTCTTCACTTGAGACAAGCCTGGTTCTCAGATTGCAGGTTGACTTTAGGTCCTAATAATGGATCACACTAGAGCTGCTACCCTGGCACAGAGCTGCACACAGGCATAAATCCATCTGCACTGGCAAAGCACAGGTGCTATGTCAACGTTGTGTTGCCAACAACCATGCAGCAGGCTGGTACACTGGAATTAAGTGGGTTCCACAGAACAAACTCAGGGACAAGGCTGTTCGTGACAAACATCCACTTGGCTACAATCATATGCTAAGAGTGCCAGAATATCAGCACCAGCTCCAGTAAATAACGTAACTCACTTCTCATTCGCTGGCTTCGATAATTTTTCCCCTCAGTTCCAAGCTGCACTGGTGCTAATGAGGCAGCATATATAAGCTAACAACTAACGTGCTCCCGAGCCATTGATTCTCGTCCCCTGCTAAACACATAGCTTCATGCCATTTAATTCCTTTCATGCAGGATGATTTTTCTGGGAGCAACCATAAAAAAGTATCATTACCTAGAGAACAGCACATGAGCTTGGCATTCCTGTATTGGAATGCACTTCACTCTGGGACAGATTCATGCTTCTGCACAAAAACCAAATGGCAAATTTCTTGCTTTGGCATTTAACCAAGCAACAGGACAGGCTTTATGTTCTCTTTTTCTTCCTCCAGGACAATCCCCTCCCCATTTTTTCCCCCCTATGCAAGAACAGAGGAATAAAGAAGAAAACAGCTTCACCCTTCAGGAGTCCACAACTCTCCAGACTATCTATACCAGCCGTCCACAATATGCACAAACCCTGTCATCTGACCCAAGGGAGTGGGAGACCCTAGGACTCCAAGAACATCTGGAAACACACACCAGTGAAGGCACATTCAAGGAGGACATGAGAAGAATGAACCTTTTCCTGCCGCCCTTTTGAAAAGGGACTTGGCAGTTTTCCCTCACACTTGGGAGGCAAGTCACCTTTTGTTTTTCAGCAGGATCAGCAACACAGGCCTTCATAGGGGCTTTAAAGAGGCTGAACAGACTGCAACAGCCTAGGTTCACTTCAAAGGGTCACAATCAACATAACAGGGTCCTGCTGGAACATTCAAGAGACACTTTACTGAAGGAGAGCAAAGAACAAAGTATGGTTCCCACTCAGGTGATGAACCACTTGAAGAAACTCTGAAGATATAATTAAATAAAAGTTTTTTACATCCCATACTCTTCCTCTTTCAAAAGAAAATTGCCCACACCCCAGCAGTTCCCTTTCAGGCAAAAACCTACGCTTGAAGTTATCAGTCACAGTTTAGAAAAAAATCACTACCAACCAAAAGCAAAGGACTGAATGCTTGCAACCTTCATCACAGCATCCACTGACAGTCCCAAATCACATTAAGCACAGTCAAATAAAAGGAATTCCTAAAAAGCAGGCTGTAAGAAAGGAAATCAGCTTTGCACAGAGATGATCTTTACGCTGTGTGTGGGTGGGCACGTGTGTACAGACCATGCCTGAACTCCAGCCGAGACAAACAGTACCATAGCACACAGGGGACTGAAAACTGTAATTTCCAACCAAAAAAACTGCACACTCAACGTTTATCCTGAACCAGTAAAGTACTTCAGAAAAACACTTCTAAGGAGACTCTGGAAATAATGTTTCTTTCTATTCATGGCAGTACTTTTCTTCTAACATCCCCTTTGGCCTATTCTCTCTCAAAAGCATTACACAGGAGTTCAGCACAATCAGCACTGAAGATGATGGTCCAACTGCCTGTTATGCTTTTCCATCCCTGTGACACCACTTACCATCTGCTGGATCCTGTGAAAGGTTTTCCCATGGAAACTGAAGGCCTGTTCAAACAAGACCTTGTCTTCCACTGTCCACTCATCTGGGAATGGAGTAAAGTTTGGCAGATCCGCCAAAGACTTCTCGATGTTGTGCTTGTGCCAGAACAGCATCCCAAGGGCCTAGAAATAACAAGGGGACAATTGTAATCACAAGAAACATTATTATATGCATGCAAAGAAAGAGCTACAGCATTTTTCTCAGGCAAAGAGAGACATAATTTTAATTCTCAGCCACGTCAGACACTTTTCTGTGTGCAAGAAACCTGGAATCTGATCTCCATGCCTGCTAGGTTGTGAAGACCAACTTGAAGTTTATCCAGACCACACAGATAGTAATGTAATAAAAGAGTAGAAACAGTAAGAGAGAAGAAGAAAATTGAAGAAATTATTCTAACTTCACTGATCATGGTATGCACAGGAAAGCTAAGCAAAGACTTGGGAAGACTACCTAAAAACCAGCACTGGCAAAAACCTACTTTCTGTCCAGCCTCAACTCCATTTCCCGTGCAATCAGGAAGACTGTTTAGTTGACCGGGATTTGATGGTTGTTAAGGGGCTCTTTTTGAGGAGGAGGGGGAAAACGGGGAGAAGATGAGAAAAGAACTGGAAGAAGGAAAGGCAGAGAGCATGCACAACCTTGACTTGCTGGGCCCAAAGAAGAACGAATCTCACTCATTTTGGGGGCTACTCATTTATTCCCTTGAAAGACACCTCATTTCACTGTTGCAGTCTCTAATTCTCAGTTCCAAAGACAAAGTGCATGTGCTGCATTTCATCACCTGCAAACTGACCTCATCCCACCATCTCCAGGATGCTCGCTCCTAGCCACCTCTCTCTCCCAGGGGTCCACAGCCCCTGTGCGTTATGACACACCACTACATCTGGCATGCCAGCGAGCACCACAAGTCATTTTGGGAAGGCCTGACTCTGCAGAGCTAGATACCAGCCTTTCACAATGGCTGTAAAGTGAAAACAATCCCTAACATGCTGAGTAAAACATCAGAGTAACCTGCTCGTTATATGCAAACTCAGCTCAGGTTTTACAGCCACAGTTCCCCTCATCTAGTAGTTTCACCCCAGCCACTCAAAGTTACAAAATCTCTCCAGATTCGGGGGTTCCCCATTATGCTTTGCTATGCAAAAACCAGTTCCTTTATGGGATCTTGCTCCCCTGAGATTCCGCAAAAAGTATGGGTATTAGTATGATCCAAGACCTTGTCCTGACCCTATGGTCCTCTCAGTAGGGCACCCTCTCCTCCCTTTTGCCACCATGCAGAACAAGTAGTAGGCTTGGTTGCAGCAGTCACTCAAGATGTCACAGGGGCCACACAGCCACCTATCTCCATCCGCTCTGGCAAGCATGGGGCCAAAGAAACTATTTTGCAGTCACAAAGGACTGAGTTTTCTCTCCCCTGCCATCCCTTTCAGCTTCAGATATGAGCTGTACCAAATACCCTTGTGAAAAAGCAAGGGAAAAACAAGGAGGGAAACATTCCAGGAGGGCAGGGTAGTGTTAAATACCACTTAGGTGCTGGTGAGGGCTGAGGGCTTTACATGAAGCAAAAAGTAAACAAAAGGTTTTCCTTATAGACTTGTTTAACAGGAGAGTGGTATTCTTCCTCCACCCTGTGCTGTCCTAGGGAGCTCTCCACTCACCCACAGGGGAGTATACAGCTTTTCCAGCCTCCTTCGTCCCAGAGTGTCTGACTCAGGCTGGCGGGAGAGCACAGCTCACAGCCAGACTTGCTGTACTGTTCCAAAAAGCCCATGACTGCTACGGCTCAGCACAACCACCTACAGCCATTTGCAACACCCGCTGAAGTGGGCTTGCCCTGCCAGAGCTCACTGACCTGCTGCAGCCATCCCTTTGCCTACCCTAAGGCTGCAGGGACTCCCACCAGCACAGGCCCACACCTCCAACCATCATCCAACAGCAGCAGAGCCAACAAACGGGGCACTCGGCCACAGACAAGGGGAGAGAAAGGACAGAGATGGGGAGCCATGCATGGAACAGATGCAGCCAGCTGGACAGAAAAGCCACTGGGTAGAGGAGCGCCAGCACACACCCCTGCTGCCCTGCCAGACAGCTTGCCCTTCAGCAAGCGGGCACGTCCTAGTCTCCAAAGGTAGGTTTTGGGCAGGGGCACAGACAGAAGAACAGGAAATCTCTGTACGATGACTGTCAGTCAAGCCACCTGCACAGATGTCCAGAGACCAGCTGTCAGGGGGATGCACACACGGGAAAGGGCTGCCACGGCCGGCAAAGCCCAGAGACTGTGGCCAAATGCTAAAGCGAGCTCTGACTGGCTTCCAGGGAGCCCATATCAGCTTGTCCGCAATTCTCCAGCCAACAGCAACTCTAATGATACCTGCTGAAGAGAGAGTGTCCCTTGGTGACACAACAAATCATCCTCATTTGAAAGCCTTGACACTTGGTCCCTATAATACAAAATGAATACACGCCTTCCACAGCAATACGAGGTAGAGGCTCTCCAGTTATTTCCTAGAAGTGCCTAGCATAGCCCTCTAGGAAATCCCAAAGGACCTGGGAAACTTATTTAACTCTAGAGTATTATGCAAGAGTGCTAGGGAAAGAATAAGGAAATTTTTAGAAGGAGGGACATTTTTTTGCAAGTTGCTCAGCCACTTCACATCCAGGTGTGGCAAGTCCCATAACTTCTACTTCTCCACACAAGAGGAGAAGAGAAAAATTAGGAGAAAGACTTCAAGGAATGAGTGGAAGGTCTGTATTTCCAATGTTAAAATGAATGCAAGTCTCTGTTAGTCAAATTTAAGTTTATCGAAACACAATAATTGTCGTGTTTTTTTTAAATGACAAGCTCCACTTTGATCAGTCTTTTGGATCAGTCTACACTCTCCAAACGCTTCTCCACCAAAATAATGAAGCCCATTTTCATTAACCTGAAACCACCTCTTTTGGCAAATATTACCCAGAATATTCAATACTAGGATATACTCATCTCACCTGAAGTAAGCTACCATCCTTATTTTCATTTAAGTCCACAGCCCTTTTGTTCTTTTGTGTTCCTTTTATTGCTGTTTTCTGGTCTTAGAAACTATAATTAAGTCTGATCATTCCTGGTTTTGCTAGAAATTTTGCTGGCTATCTCACTTTCAATGTTCTTGTTCTGCAAGAAGCCTTTTTGAGCACGAGCATCAACCACTGAAAGTCTGACTCAAAGATGACAGCAGTTATTTAAACAGAAACCCTTGCCCATCCAAATCAGGCATTTGCCTGAACAATTTCATGAACTTTCAAGTTTTCATAAAATCCCTTTGTAGAGACAGTACGTAATTTGCCAATACAGTAAGTCATGAGATTCCCCACCCTCCCTTTCCGGGCATAATTCAGCAAAATTCAGAAAAGCTTCCTAGGCAGAGGTCTACTCATTTCCCTAGATGAGTGTTGAAATTGATGTTAATTAACACATGGAAGATTAGTTCACAGTCCTAGACCACGCAGAGGAAAGGAGAGGTCTGCTCAGACCAAGATTTCCACCCCTAGGCTAAAGGCACTGTCTAGCTTCAAGGACAGCTGGTGAAGTCATCCACTGCTACTGCACCAACATCTTGAGGTGCTCAGCTATGAAATGCAAAATGATTTGCAGCTCAGTTTGAAGGTAAATAACCATGGTTATTCGTTTGCCTCAGAAAAGCATATGATGGTTCAATAGCTCATTAATAACTGCCAAGACATCCATGAAGCAGAGATGGAGCAGTCAGCTGGAAACTGCAATGTAATCAGGCAGCTGTCCAAAGACAAACCGCTCTTTTTGACATTGTTTAGGGGTTCTGAAAATGTTCAAGAGATAGTCACCATAGGAAGCATAATGCTCATGGCCAAATTCTGTTCGAAATTACAATGGTTTCGTTTTTCTTCTTTTGACTCAATGTAAAACTAGGGCTGAACTCCATATCCCCAGAGCACAGGCTACTCTTAACAGTCAGTTTGAGGAGAAGTAGGAGAGGAGAAAACACAGCTGAAGGGAAGAAGCAGCCCTAGGCAGTCTACTTTAAGTCATGTTTTAATACCTGCTGAAAAAAGTTTTAAAATAAAGGAAGTATTCAAAGGGTTGTTACCTGCTCCATATTGTATCCATGCTTCTCTTTAGCAATGGCAATATATTCATCCACTGAAAAACAAAAAGAAGGCATAAGAGCATTTCATACAGTGATCTCATCTCTTCTTCCCTTCCCAGTCTAAAACCCAGTCCTGCAGCTCTGACTTCAATCATTGCATCCTCCACAGAGAACTCTCATTAATAACTGCTGTTTCCAACAATTTGGGAAAGGAAGGAAACAAAAGAAAAACAGTCACCAAACTACTACATATTTTCCTTAACAAGCCTAAATGGTGCATGATGGCCAATCCAGTTCCAGTACTTCTGAAACATAGTATATAATATTTCAGGACTTGTTCACCAAAACTATAGACATGACTGTCTCAGCTACTTTTTGTTGGTTTTGTGGGTTTTTTTTTGCTTTTGTGCTTTGTTTTTTAAAAAAAAAAATCCCCCAAAGCAGTTTTTTTGTTAAGAACAAAAATCCCCAGACACAATCCACACCTTCCAATGCTGCCAGACTCCTAGTGTTTGCACAACCACTGCAGAGATCTTGGCAAATTTTTCAGCCCTTATGCCTCAGCAATTTTCATCTTGGACCAAGCCCCACCTCCATATATTATTAGACCCCCACAAGCTTTTAACCTTTATAATGTGAGGATGCCCTAAGGAGCTATATTTTGTACAGATGGGATTAAAACCCTGAGTGACTGAGCTTACATAGTATCTAACAGCACCCATTTGAGAGGGCTGGATCAAAATCAGTACCAGCGGTGGTGTTCTAAGTCTGTGCCCTTGTGCTTGGTCATTATTAAATGCACCATAATGATAATACCACCCTTGGAAAAAAAAAAAAAAAAAAAAAAACACACAACAAACAAAAAAAAATCCAAGCAAAAAAGGTGAGACTCCTGCTTCACCTAATGGAGTGGAAGATGCTGGAAGCATTGTTTGTCTGTAGGATCACCAAAGCGCTAGTACCCTGAAAGACTTAGAACTGGTACACACAGCCAGAATTCTCGTTCCTCTGCACTGCTTGCTGCCCTGGTAGAGAATCCTATGACCAGGATTAGAGGGGCCCTGTCTCCAGCCAGGTGGAGGAGAGGGCTAACCAGGTTTATTGGTCTGTGTGGGTCCGATGGCCCGGCACGTCAGACCCACAGGAGTGTAAAACTCTAGCAGATACAGGAACGCAGTGTACTCTAATACCTTCAAGCTACGAAGGGGCAGAACCCATTACTGTTACTGGAATGACAGGAGGATCTCTCAACAGCTAACCATATTGGAGGGTAAAATAAGTTTGACTGGGAATAAGTGGCAAAAACATCCCAGTTGACTGGCCCAGAGGCTCCATGTATCCTTGGCACTGACTACCTTAGGAGAGGGTATTTCAAGGATCCAAAAGGGTTATCAGTGGGCTTTCGGTATAGCTGCCTTGAAACAAGAGTACATTAAGCTGCTGTCTACTTTGCTCAGCCTTTCAGAAGACCTTTCTGCGGTGGGGTTACTGAAAGTAGAAGAACAGCAGGTGCCGACTGCTACCACTGCAGTACGCCGGTGGCAATACTGCACTCCCTGACTGCCATCCAGAAACCGATTCACTGACTAGAGAGCCGAGGAGTGATCAGCAGGACCCACTCACCCTTTTATAGCTCTATATGGCCAGTTCACAAGTCTAACGCAGATTGGAGACTAACAGTAACCTATTGTGGTCTGAATGCAATCACCCCACTGCTGAGTGCTGCCGTACCAGATACGCTGGGACTTCAATGTGAACTAAAATCACAGGCAGCCAAGTGGTATGCCACCACTGATACGGCAAATGTGGTTTTCTCAATCCCTTTACCAGCAGAGTACAGGTCACAGTTTGCTTTCACTTGGAGGGGCATCCAATACGCCTGAAATCAACTGCCCCAGGGGTGGGAACGTAGCCCTACCATCTGCCATGGACTGATCCATGCTGCACTGGGAAAGGGTGAAGCTCCAGAACACCTGCAATACGTTGATGACACCATCGCATGGGACAACACAGCACAAGTAGTATTTGAGAAAGGGGAAAAATAATCCAAATCCTTCTGCTTTATGGCAAAACCAGCTTTCAAAGTCAAGTCCTATCACTGCACAGGAGATCCAGGTTTTGGGAATATAATGGCGAGACGGACATTGTGAAATCCCAGTGGATGCGATCAAAGCGTTGTGGCTTTTTGGAGAATGCACATTCCAACCT
The DNA here is from genome assembly GCF_963210335.1 of Falco punctatus. Taxonomy (NCBI): domain Eukaryota; kingdom Metazoa; phylum Chordata; class Aves; order Falconiformes; family Falconidae; genus Falco; species Falco punctatus. The sequence goes on along the minus strand of NC_137587.1, from coordinate 36,763,924 downwards.
ACAGTATGATTATAAGCCCTCTATCACATGACCCAAAAGAAGAATGATTTTAAATGTGGCCCTGAACAACAACAAGCCTTTGAACAAATCAAACAGGAGCTAGTTCAGGCAGTAGGCCTTGGGCCAGTTTGGACTGGGCAAGATGTAAAGAACTTGCTCTACACCGCTGCTGGGGAGAATGGCCCTACCCGGACCCTCTGGCAGAAAGCAGCAGGGGAGACTCAATGTTGACCCTGGGCTTTTGGAGTTGGGGATATAGAAGATTGGAGGCCCACTATAATCCAACGGAAAGAGAAATATCGGCAGCCTATGAAGGGGTTCAAGCTGCTTCAGAAGTGACCGGTATTGAAGCACAACTCCTTCTGGCGTCCCAGTTGCCAGTGCTGGATATTTGAAAGGAGGGGTTTCCTCTGCACATCACGCAACTGATGCTCACAGAGTAAACGGGTGGCACTGATCACACAACGAGCTCATACAGAAAATCCCATTCATTCAGGAATCTTGGAAGTGGTTATGGACTGGCAAGAAGGTAAAGATTTCAGAACGTCACCAGACGAAGAGGTGACATGCTGAAGAAGCCCCATTGTATGATGAACTATCAGAAGATGAGAAGCAATATGCCTTGTTTAGTGATTGCTCCTGCCCTTTTGTACGAAAGCATCAGAGGTGGAAGGTGGCTGTATGGAGTCTTCTACAACAAGGCACAGAAACTGTTGAAGCAGAAGGTGAATCGAGTCAGTTTGCAGAGGTGAAAACTATCCAGCTGACTTTAGATGTTGCTGAACGAGAAACATGGCCGATACTTTACCTCTATACTGACTCATGGATGGTGGCAAATGCCCCATGGGGTGGCTGCAGCAGCAGAAGCAGAGCAATTGGCAATACAGAGGTAAACCCATCTGGGCTGCCGCATTATGGCAAGATACCACTGCCCAAGTGCAGAACTTGGTTGTAAAAGTACATCATGTAGATGCTCACACCCCCAAGAGTTGGGCCACTGAAGAACACCTAAACAACCAGCAGACAGATTAAGCAGCCAAGATTGAAGTGGCTCAGGTAGATTTGGACTGGCAACATAAAGGTGAATCATTTATAGCTCAGTGGGCTCATGACACTTCAGGCCATCAAGGAAGAGATACAACATATAGATGGGCCCAGGATCAACAGGTACACTTAACTATGGACACTATTGCACAGGTGATCCATCAATGTGAAACGTGCACTGCAATTAAGCAAGCCAAGCTGTTATAGTCTCTTTAGTATGGAGGACAATGACTAAAATATAAATATGGGGAGGTTTGGCAGATTAACTATATTATACTCCCACAGACTCACCAAGGCAAGCACTATGTGCTTACAATGGTGGAAGCAACTACTGGATGGCTAGAAACATATCCTATGCCCCTTGCCACTGCCCAAAACACCGTCCTGGGCCTTGAAAGACAAGTCTTGTGGTGACATGGCATGCCAAGAAAGAATTGAATCAGACAACAGAACTCATTTCCAAAACAACCTCATAGACGCCTGGGCCAAAGAGCATTGAGTAGGTATATTATACCCCCTATCATGCACCAGGCTCTGGGAAAATGGAATGATGCAACAGACTGTTAGAAGACTACACTGAAAGCAATCGGTGGCAGAACTTAAGTGTTGGGATACACAAAGGCCACTTGCTCAGTCAACACCAGAGGATCTGCCAGCCAAGCTGTCCCTGCCCAATCAAGGCTTTTACGTACTGCAGAAGGCGATAAAGTTCCTGTAGCACACCTTAAAAATATGCTTAGGAAAACAGTCTAGGTCATTCCTGCCTCAGGCAAAAGCAAACCCATTCACAGAACTGCCTTTGCTCAAGAACCTGGAAGTACTTAGCGGATAATGCGTAAGGATGGATTAAAGTTCAAAGTCTGCCTCAAGGGGATCTGATTTTGGGCAAAAACAGCCAATGAATTGAATTGTGCGATATTGTTACATGACATTCTATATTGTCACTTCTATATGCCTTTTATATATATATACACCACTTGCAGCTCTCATCTCTACCACTTCAGAGCTGAAGATCTGAACCAGACTCCTTTTCAATTACCACACCAATACAGAATGACTCTGGTGAAAACAGATCAGCACAGGTTAACAGAATCAGAACGGGATTCAAAACACAACAGTCCAACACCTTGTACCACCATCTTCCCAGGCCTGAAAGACTGTTATAACAGATGGAGCCCAATGCCCAGTTCATTTAGTCCATAAGAGACATTAGAGGGAATGGTATCTGTTTATTTATGTTAGAAGACAGGAAAGGTGGCGATTGATGTATCGGAAAACATAGCATGATGTAAATGGTATGGAATAAGGGGTGGATACCGATCTGGTTGCAGTTGGGATAGAGTTAATTTTCTTCTTAGTAGCTGCTACAAGGCTGTGGTTTGGATTTGGTGCAAGAAGAATGTTGATAACACACTGATGGTTTTAGTTGCTGCTAGGTAGTGTTTATACTAAGTCAAGGACTTTCCAGTTTCTCAGGCCTTGCCAGCAACAAGGCTGGAGAGGCACAAGAATTTGGGAGGGGATACAGCCAGGAGGACAGCTGACCAGAACTAGACAAAGAGGTGTTCCATACCACAGGATGTCATGTTTGGGATAGAAACTGGTGGGGGTTGGCCAAGGCCTGCTGATCCCTGCTTGAGGACTGGCTGGGCATCAGTCAGCAGCTGGTGAGCAATTGTTCTGTGCATCACTTGTTTTCTTTTCTCCCTTTCCTTTGGATTTCATTCTGCTCCCCTTCTACCTGCTTTTCGTTATAGTTGTTATTATTGGTTTGGGGTTTATTTTATTTCAATTATTAAATTGTTCTTATCTCAACCCTTGAGTTTTATATTCCTTTCTGATTCTCCTCCCCATCCCTCTGGGTGAAGGGGGGAGTGAGTGAGTGGCTGCGTGGTGCTTAAGTTACTGGCTGGGGTTAAGCCGCAACAGCAGAGAAGGCAACTGCCTCCTCCCCACACAGCATCCCTTCCCTCCACTTGCCAAACAGGAGAGGCAGGGAACATCAACAGGACATGGGCAAGAAGAGTGACTTCAGGTGCTTCCAGAGTTTATAACCACACCACAATCAAAGTCTGCCAGGAAATCTTAAGTGCAGCATTTCCCTGTAGTTGAGCTAGATGGTCTTGGCTTCCTTAGGACAGGTATTGCACATGCAGTGTTATATATTTTGTCTAAGGGGGAGGGAAAGGAGTTGAAGTCTCTGAAGTCCAAGGCTGAATTAAGCTCTTGAATGCTAAGTACTGCTGCATTAACTAGCTCGCTTTTGCTGTGGAAAGATCTACAGTTCCCAATTTCACGTCAGCATCTTATCCTTTAATATATACAGAGAAGAGATGAGGTCGTTCTCCTTTCCAGCATATTGCCTTTCTTACACCAGATGTTACAAGCAATGAAAATATACTTCCTCCCCCTTGGTCCCCACTCCTCAAAAAAAAAAAAAAAAAATCATTACAGCATTTTCTCCTAACTGAGCAAGAACATTAGCAAGGTCCCCACATATCAATATCAACAGGATTTCTCTTGAAACAAGTCAATACACCACACAGCCAAACAGTAGACTATGAGTGATCAGACACCATGAAAAGAGGCAGAATGGTTTTCTTGCCACAGTGGAACCTAACACCTCTGTGTTACACCTCATTGTTACAGTGAGGGAAAAGAAAAGAAAGAAAAAGGCAATAAGGCAGTAAACCAACCATGAGCACACAGCAGTGCTCCTTCTGTACACTAAAAGAGTGTTTGTGGATGAAGTAAGGACAAGGAGTACAACATCATACCCGACTCTTGGCTTGTTCCCTGCCTGGTTACTGACAATCTAGCCCATTCTGCTTGTCATTTCTTGGCTAATTGTGGGCTCACTCACTCTGATGCTTGCACCATTTGAGAGGCATGACAGTCCCTTGAGCAATTCTTCCGATTGCTCTTTACCACCCCGCTCCATATGAAGTAAACAAGAAAGAGAGCGGCACCAGCTGAGTCACAGGATCCCTTTAGTCTCCCATACCAGCACAGCCCAGAATTGCCACAAGCTTAACGTTTCACTTACTGTACCAGATAAATAAGCATCTTCCACTTTTACCATCCCCATGCACCTCTAGCAAGCCCAGGGCAGCGGGCACGTGAAATTCTGCTCCACTGCACTTCAGTGGCATTCAGTCACGCTCAGCATGTAACCCAGCAATCTGTTTAGACATCAGAGTTCAGAGCCAGAGGAGCCTGGGGCAGACCCCGGCTTACACCAAAGAGACAGTTTGCCAGCACAGCTCTTAGCTGCTTTCCAGAAGAGAACAAGCAAGAGCAGCTAAGCAATCCCATCCCATTTCCCCCAGCATAAACTACGCCACCTCACACTCCTCCTACCAGCATAACTTTTCCCTAAAACAGGGCAGACAAAAAAGCATCCTCCCTCCCATCCAACTCATTTCTCTATGCTGCAAAGATATTTTGGCACAGACCAGGCCAAAAAGACAAAGATACTTGAATAGAGACAGTCGTGTGACACAGGAGATGTTGCTCCTGTGAAGGAAGGCTCTTGTTGCTACTAGAAACCAGATGGGGGGAAGGACAGAAAAAGAGAATCATAAATCTGTATTTCTTTACCTGTTTGGCTACACTTCTCTTACATACATTTTAGCCGTGTGGGGTGAGCAGGACCCTCCTGTCCAGCCCACAGCCAAAATGGAATGAGCACTGGCCCAGAGAGCCCCTTCCTACAGCCAGTCACGCTCTGGAAGGCAGAAGTAGCACAAAAGATGGGGATGCAAAGGGGACAGAGCCCCACATACACACTGCAACCAACAAAGATGAGCACAGAGCATTCAGCTGCCAAAAAACACCTCTCCCTAATGGAAGAAGTGAGGTCTACAATGATATGATGAAAGGACACCGGGTGTAGCACTAACACAACTGAAGATACAGGGGAAATGGAAGGGAGCGGAAAAGGAAGTAGGGAAAGATGCTTTCCCCCACCATCTAAAGAGGAGAATTTCTGAACAAAATGGTGCCATCAACCCCCTGAATTATGCGGTCTTGTTTCCAGCAGTGTCTCTCATACACCCTTTTATTCTGCTCACTATCTTCCTGCAAGAATTCCTCACTGAAGGCAAAAGAAAGGGGACCCTCCTGGCTGACAGAGGGAAGGAGAGATGAGCAAACAACTGCATTGCTGATTTTCAGTCCCGCATCCTAGAACAGTGAATTGAGAGATGTAAAACAGGAGCATTAATTTCAGAGGAGTAAGAGAACACTGAAAAGAGAAATGCCTGAAAACAATTACTCCCCTCCTCACCATTTGATGAGATTAAACGATCTGTCCGAGGGGGAAAAAATTCTCCTTAATGACCCACTACCCAAATTGCTCCTTAATGACCCCACAGGCACCGCATTGTTTAGTGGACTCAGTGACCCCAAGGAGGGTTTGCAGCAGAAACAAGTGTGCTAAAGCCTATAGAAAGCAACAGGAATGCAGAGGTAGAGCTGTTGCTGCAACCTCAGTTCACCCCTATTACTGGGGTACTGCAGGAGCTCTGAACACTTTGCATATTACGTGATGCAATACCCCGACAGAACAGGGTGAAATGAGGACAAAAGCAGCAGCCTTCACAGCCTCAGTAATGTGCTTCATGGGGTTTGATCAATGCTGGAACCTGTGAGGAATTCTGGATGTTGCTGTACATCTCCCCCTCCTCTCCATCCTCCCCGAGGACGGAAAACAGTCAAGACCCTGAACAAATCAATATTATATAAAGAAAATAAGGAGCATGGATTAGACACATACATGTGAAATTCTTCCAAATTTCAAAAACACAATTATGACGGTAGACAAACAACTAAGCACAGTTTTTGCCTTGGCTATAAAAAGGAGCAGCTGCATTGCCGTCCCCCCGACCCTCAGAGCACTGGTGGAACAACCCTGCCACCTCGTGGTCGCAGCACAGGAGAGGACACTGCCCACAGCGCAAGAGTTTGGACAAGTCTTCGCTAAAACCAGCTGCCAACAGTAGGGGGGAGAGCAGGCAGAGATCAAATTGAGGTGGCTTGACCACTTCTTCTGGGCAGAATCACTCCAAAGGAAATAAACCCTGCCTATTTAAAGGGTATTCTGCCTTGGAAAAGCTATTATTGGCAAGATGCGATGTGTACCACGGGCAGGAGAGGAGCAGAGCCAGAGTACTGCCATGGTTTGTGCCCTATGCTGCACCCGCCTGGACAGGCATAAGCCTCCTTTAACACTGCTTCTAGGAACAGAGAGCACGCGTTATACAGACACAAAGGCTACTTAAAAATCACTTCATGCAGCTGAGGACATAAGAGGATTTAGGCCTCAAGTCCACTGCACCTGCAGCAGGTGAGGTAAAAGTCTAGATGCAACTGCAAGGCAAAGGAACACCAGCCGTACCTGGAGACGCTTACTTGAATAGGAGCGAGAGAAAATACCCTGCAGTAGGGCAGGGTACCCTGCCTGAGTCGCTGGACTCCACAGTATCTCAACTTCCCATCCGCTCACCTCCCTGTAGCTCATATTTTACTTGTATATCATCTCTTGTACTCATACCAAGGACCACAGGCTGCCATTGCATCAGAAGTCTCCTCTGGCAGCAGGGCTAGCTTAAGCACCCCCAGCCTCCAGCCACCTCTTCCCACCTGGGAACACAAATATCTGCCTGGACACCCAGGGAACCAAACTGGGAAACTGCCCTGCCTGAAAACAACCAACCCTCTCTCCTGCTGCGTGCATGGGCCCTCTCACCCAAGCAGCAGTGAAGCCACCCAAGCAGCAAGCTGTGGTCCCTGCTATCGCCAGCCCCCACTGGCTGCCCCCTTCTCTTGCAGTAGCTCCGGAGCCGCTCAAGGCCCTGAACAGCTGACCACCACCAAAGCAGCACGCTATTCACATAACCGTTTACACTTTCTACATGTTGTATACAATATAAAAATCACTTTGCTGGGAGGTTACACAAGCTTGAGAAGAGACGAGCCCTCCTAGTTCCAGCGAGGGATGAGACTAGCTCAGCCAAAAGTGCAACTCGTTCCTTGCCCTGGCACAGCACAGTGGCAGGGATGAACAGGCAGGCAGGAACAGGCAAGGCCACGTAAACCGGTGAGGGAAGAGTTACTCACAGAGTAACACCTGGAGACTGCACCCTCAGAGAGCACAGAACAAAGAATAAAATGGAGTACCCTATTGCTGGGAGATTTATCCCTTCAGAAGCCCCATACCTTCCTTTCTCCCACCACAGCAACCAGATCCGGCACACTATGCAACTAGCAAAGAAACACCACATTTCTTCACCCCACCTTTCATTATTAGTTTAAATATTGCTTTTTGCATGGCCTGCATCTAAGGGCAAGTCCAAAGTTGAAACTCCACTATTAAAAGACCTGAGTCATCTGCCTTTAGATTTCGCTATACCAGCAAGAAGACTGTACTGCAGACACAGGTGTACTGACAAATCTAGCACAGTTTTTCTAGCTTGCCAGAACTATTTTAAACTGTTTATCAGGAAAGGCCTTTTGCTAGTAGGCACATGTTACTTCTAAAGCTTTTACTAACGTTTACTAGCATATGTTCATTTCTGAAGTTGCACCCTCAGCTGACACTATCACATCAAGAAAATGTTCAATACACCATGTATATGTGTGGGGCGGTATACCGATGAGGATTACCATAAGGAAAGCCAGCTGGCTGATTTGCTCTTGCTCTCTGCTGCTGCTCTTCAGAAAAGCCATGTGGACGGCCATTTGCAAGGACATCCACAGAGAACCCTCTGGGAAGAAAGACTGCTTCTTATACATCCAGCACATTTAACCTCCAGCTAAAAATTTACTCCACCATAGCACTGAATGCCACTAATGGAGGGACGGCACAGGTTTCAGTGTCTACAGAGCCCTGGGTATGAAGAGCTCAGATGTCTCCATACGTGCCACAGACAAGGATGAGGGACATCTGGCAGGACAGCAGCAAAGAGCAAACACTACCTCTGGGACCTAGCACAACACAGGCAGAGCCACATCAGATCACCCAGTGATGTAATAATATCTGTGACCATCCAGGATCTGAGAATGTCTATTATTCAGCAGTGCAAACCCGATCCTAAATCGGACACAGGCACTGGACTGTATTAAATGTAATTAGCCAGAGCACTTGATACTGGGTTTGGAGCCCACATAAGAACATAAAACCAGCACACATTAGCTTCCGGCAGGGAGGTAATAGTCACTCCCACATAAGACCTTCCAAGACAGAGACAGGAAGTTATAGATAGGATAAATGCAAAGAGCACACGCCTGAACAACAAAGTGGGTTTATAGCAGAACAGCTCTTTATATTATTCAGCACAGTGCTCTCAATTCAGTCCGAGAAGCCCTAAAGCCAGATTTATTCTGCTGTCAAACCATGGCTTGAGTTAACTCTACTGCGAGGTTATAGCCTTGGATTATATACTTCAACTACAGAAAGCAACATGCCCAAACAATGCAAGTAGCAACATTATCAATACAGTGGTGAAAAGGGTTATAATGTTTTTAAAAACTATTTGATCAGATTGTTCAGTGCAGGAGACGGCATCTTGGATTAGAAGAAACCTCCACCATGCAGATTTTCTTACACAAGTCATTTTTTGCACTCCTTGGGAACACCTGATCCAATGCATCCTTTCCAGAAGTCAAATTCACTAATTAAAAATAAATAATAAACACAGTCTGACACACACTAATGACAGAGTCAGTATGGGAGACCACAAATTCAGACCACTAGCAGTCTGATAGAAGGCTGCAGTATTCTACCTAGGAACATTCTCAGCTTTTATCCACATCATACTATATATGCTGAACTTCTTGGTCTGCAAAACAGTTGGTGCAGCCTACCATGAAGCCTGGTCAAGCAACCTGCTGTCAGCCAGCTTCAAAACCCAGCAAGGAATATCCAGACTCAAAACCCTCTGAAGAGGGTGAAGCCTTCCACAGGGTCCATTTTCCACCCTCCAAAAGATTTTAAAAGCTCCTGTTTAAAACCAGAACTGTGAAATTCCCTATTTAGTAGGACTGCAAACTAATAAAAGCATTGTAGCAGAGCCAGGCTTCCCGAACAGCACAGGGAACTCCACTTCCCCACAACACAGGGTCTTTGTGCAGCATGAGGGCACACACAGGGGTGTGTTGGAGCAGAATAGCCATCAGGTTAAATTACAGCTCATTATTATTGTTACCAATAACAAAGCTTATGACAAGAGAGTAGAAGCCATGCTGACCCCCTTTATAACAGATACAAAAGCAAAAGAAACGATCAATTTGTCCCCCAGCTACCTCCTTGAAGGATATCACTTGGGCAGAAAGGAACCATGGGGCAAGCCAGCAGGCAGTGAGAAGAAGACAAGTCCGAGTCACACAGAGGAGCTGCCCTCAGCAGATGTGCTGAAAGCCAAGAGCCACTCTGAGGGGAGAGAGCCTCCAGCTGTAACTGCCCACATCCAACTGCTCGGCAGCTGGAACAGGAGAACCCTGCGATTCTGCAAGTGGCCAGGTCACAAAACCACCATTTACTATTTCAGTTATTTTTTTGCAGTCAGCCCCCTTACTTCCAAACCTAACTCTACAAGTAAAATAGTCTCAGGTGGCCTCTGCACTCAGGAACAAGTTGAATGAAATATGCTTTCAACAAAATTAGATGAAGAATGATAGGAACTAAGCAAAAGCATCTTGAAGTTAGAGGGAAGCTATTCCTTCAGTTGTATTTTCTCAAGTATTGCTGAGATGCTTTTGTCCCTTCTATATTTACAGTCAAAAAACTATTTTCAGCTGTTCGGGGCTGGCCCCTTCTGAGAAGGTATGGGCCTTTCCACAACTCCACTCATTGCACTACTGCACCTGGCTGCTAAGAATGAAAAAATTAGGCCTCAAACTTGCTTTGACAGACTCAGTTTTCTTGACTTTCAGATCAGCAGAATGTGAGCAGGTCAGCAGGAAGCAGAACAACAGAGACTAACTTCCAATGCACAGAGTGCACAACCTAAAGAGAACAGCTTTTCTCGAGAGCCATTGTGGCTCTGCCCCACAGCTGTCTGCCCCATCCCTCTCCTGGAAGTTCCCATTCCTGCTTCCCGCAAGAACAGTTCTTCTGCTTGATAAGCAGCTGCTTAATCACTTAATAAGGCAGGCCATGAACTAAGGCAACATAAATAAGTGCCTACTACAGGTTAAGGTGCAGTGGTTCGTGAAAATCCTGGTACCTTACCCCACACAACATGAGCAGCTGGGCAACGAACAGAGGTTTAGGTGAAGAGCCCTTTCTCCACCAGAGATCAAAAGCTACCTAACACACAAACTCACACAGATTGCCCTGCTGTAGGCAGGCCAGCCTTTGGGAAACACTTAACACTCAGTACACCCGTTCTTGCACCTGGTTTTGGTTTCAGACCTGCAGGAAGTAAAAGAGGCACAAACAAATGTTTTTGACCCTTCCAAGAAATCCATGCAGAAAGACAGCAAGCTTACACAGCCAGATATTGGACGACATAATCTTTGTATCAGCCTCGAAACCAAAGCTTTAGTGCTATGCTGACAGATACTAAGGTATCAAAAAAAACCACAAAATAAGTCAACTTAGAAAAAAATAATCAAATCACAGATTCACACAGCACATGCTGAAACATGGATTACATACAGGCCCTCAGCCCTCAAGGCCGAGCCCAAGACTGAGCAGAAAAGCCTACGATAAAACAGTGTCACTAACTAGATCTTGGAGTACCAGTGCTAGGTGGTCATGGCTTTTAGTGAGGATTTAGAAGCCCCATCCTTAATTAGTTATTATGTATCACTACTAATCGTTGCAGTGCTAGAAGATTCACTACTACCCTACCATAATACAAATCTGCATAAGAAGCATGATCAGGAAGGTAATTTAACACTGAGTGCAAAATTAAGATCATAGGAAAAATAACTAGTGGGAGTGGTTCCTAGTTAGAGCAAATAATGGTACAGCAAACCCATTATGGTAAGGGAAGCCCTGTCACACGTCCTTGAGAAAGCCTTGCTGTTCTGCCTCCTGCACTAGCACCTCTGTAAAGGTTACACTCAGCAGCATATGAACTCATCACAGCAAGCTGTTACGGCCATGACCTCCTCAAGCATTCCCCACTGGAGGACATAATCCCACAAGAGCTCCTCCCTGCCTGGGCACAGCTCCCATCACATCACTCTAAACATGCACTCGGTGCATTTGCTGACTAACTTTGCTCCAAGGAAAAATAAATTTTTACAAGTCAGCTTCCAGTTCCCTGATCCTTCTTATTTTTCCCTCATGGCTACAGTAAGAGACCAGGGGGAAAAAACAACCTACTCCTCCGAAATGCTCCAAGCCTGCTGTTCCCACCAAGACCAGCAGGACTGGAGTGCACCCAGCCCATCCCAGGACTGGGTCCAAGCAGTGTGAAGTAGCTGCAGCTTGCTAGTTCTCGTTATACTGGTCCTACAACTCATGCAGCACCTATCGGGCTGGCCAAGACTGCTCCCAAATGTATTTTAGATCAAGGCTCACTGCCAGGGTAACTCTTAACACAGCTATCATCACTTCATTACATCCACGTCATCTTGTCGCTAAACTTCTGTTAGGGAAAAAAGCTTCTTCCTAGAGCCAGCACTAGGTCACTCCCAACAGCAGCAACAGTAGTGGCAGCCAGCATTTTCAAACTGGGTCATCTCTACACGTTCAGAGGCCTGTTTCACATTGCAGTAAAAAGGAGGAACAAACAGGTGGCAGGAGAGAACAAGGCACATGAAGAAACTGGTGACTGCCCCCCCTCCCAGCACAGCAGCAAAAATACTTCCAAGGTAACACAGCTACCTTAGATAAGACATCTTCCTGAATGCTCTCCAACATATTCTCTCCTTCATGTTTGTTTGTGGGGTTTAGGGGTTTGTTTTGGTTGCGGGTTTTTTGGGTTTTGGTTTGTTGGGGTTTTTTTTGGTGGTTTGTTTTTTTTTTTTTTTTCTTTTTTTGGGGGGGGGGTTAATATCAGAAAAAAAAAAACAAAAAATCAAAACATAATCCACTGTACCTTGAGTGAAATCCATTCCAAACACACCCCCTAATCCCTTCTAACTAAATTGCTTTCCTGGCTCCAATACAAACCACTGCTACGAAAGAGTTAAAAATCTCAATTTAAATATGCATCCAGGATCCAGAAATATCAACCTGCAGCAATAATGATGAAAGAGCTGCTCTGAGATTTCCACACAGCATTGCAACAGCAACTAGCATACCAGAAGACAAACAAAGGGGAAACTGCAGCTAAGTTTGAGGCAACTCAGCCATTTCTGGGATACACCCATAGCCTTTGAAGCCTGGTATCTTCTTTTTGCTGTTCGCAACATTGCTACTGTAAGCACCAAAAGTTGCCTCAGCTAAAATGAAAAACTGCATCCCTTTGCCTTCATCTTTTGAGCATTTTCTGAAATGCAGCAACTGCAGCTGCTGGAAGAAGTGGCCATGACTGTATTATTCCTACAGCTAAACTCAAGCAGAATCTTAAACACCAATTCTCTCATTTCTGAATTCATGCAGTTGTATTCTTCAGCTACTGTATTTGCATCCAAGCTTCACAGCTGCCAGGTTCACTGCATAATATGAAATTTGGATTAGGGATAAACATAAACCCAATTCTGCTTTTCCATTAATCCTTTTTGCTGTCACTGGGACAGCCAACAAACTGTATGTGCTCCTTCCCTAGAAATACAAACAGCAAGATTATAGGTTTGCTTTTTTTGCTATTTTCACTTGAGTGACAAAAGAGAAGCACCTAGCTTCAAGTGACAATTATAACCCCTGAACTCCACCCCTCAGAGACCTGGAAGTCTTGGCTTCACCTGGCAGCTATTTTTTAAGGCAAACACTTTTCCTACTACCAAAAAAAACCCAAACCAAACACACCTCTACAGAAAAGTCAGGCACAAACAAAGAGAAAAACCCCAACAACAAAAGCATAACACATACACTTCTCCTTTCAAAACCTCCTGCAGCCAGCCACAAAAAAAAAAAAAAAAAAAAAACAAAACACAAAAAACAACCCACAAACCAAAAAACAAAACCAAACAAAAAACACACAAACAAAAAGCCAGTATAAGCTCTGCTAAGAGTTCAACAATACTTTTTTCTCTCTGGTGGCACAGACTAAGCAGCTCCCACTCTCCCATCCTGACCAAGGTGGCTGCACTCTCACTGAGCACCAACATAATCTTTCTTGGGGTTGTATTATAAACCAGGTCAAAGAAACAACAGGGGCTGGAGGAGAGAGGGGACCAAAAATAAAATCACAATTCCAACTGTTCCAAGGATCCTGTTTACAGCATGATGGAGAGGAGGGACTCACTCACAGAGCAGCTTTGCTGATCCTTTCCCTCACTGCTGCTGCCTGGAGGAATACCTGTGCGCAGGGCAGGGGGTGGCTCTCTGGTACCTCTGAAGCGTTAATCCCTTCCACTTTTAAATGCACCCTGTTAAATAGGGGCTTCATTTTATAAAAGGGAGATTTCAAGATCAACACTTTCCCCAGTCTACTCTCTCCCATTTGTGGTTTTCTACTTGCGTTTGTTTATTGCTAGGGCACCCAATATCCCAAGGAAATTAAGAACTGATGACAATACTCGATGGAGCTTTATGTCCCCAGAATTCACAGGACAAAATAAGTGAGCCAAAAAGGAAAGGACATGTCCAAGCAGAAGCCTTTCTTAAAACAGCTATGGCTCAGCTACACACTGAAAATAGGGACTTGCCACACAAGCATGATCAGACACTCGGCAACCTGAGAAGACAGACATTTTTCTGTCCTCTACCCTGGCAGTCATTTTAAGTTAGAAAATTCAGACAAAGGTGATTTCCAAGCTTGTGTAACATCTTAAAAAGAGAAACCGAAGAATCATCACACCATGTTCTATACAAAGATTACCCCTTGAACTTGACAGACTCTGGCCACTTAAACCTGCAACCTGCCCTCAGAAATTCTGGCATTCACCTCACCTTCACAGCAGAAGACAACTACCAAAACTCACGCTCACCCAAGGGCGGCTGTTGACACACAAAGGACCAGAACACACTTACAGGCTTGGTTGGCACATAGGCTTTTGAGATCCTGAATACCAACTCATAGCTTCTTAGGGTGGAGCACCACTGCTCCACACTCCCAAACCGTTATCCAGCCTGTGGCACAGTTAACTGAACCTTGCCCATCCAGACACCACAGGGTTAATATCCTTAGTAACCATAGCAACCAGCACTTCTTCCTCCATCAGAGCCTCAGCTGGCACATTGCTGCCTTCCCAGCATCAGGTTTTGCAGCACATTTAGGGACCCTCCCTTTCCCCCCAGCCACAGGGTCTGCCCAAGCGCATCACGAGGATGTTTGAGCACTCACTGCTTCACCTAGTTCTGGCATTCCTGTCACCACATCCCCTGGGCACTTCAATCTCCCCTCCTTGGCACTTCTACCTCCCCCCCGCAGGGGGTAGGAGCCTGTCTAAATTCTCTCTACATGCACCAAGGCAGGCATAATGTAAAGCAGGGAGCCAGCTGCAGCCTCGCAGGAAGAGATGCCACTGGGTAATGGAGGGACAGACTAGGGGAATGTCCACAGTTGACATGCCAATCAACCATCAGGTCAAACAGAAACAGCACTGCAGGAACAGGGGACACAGCTGCCATCCATGACCCACTGTCCCATGGGTATTAGGGACAGTGCCTGCCTTTTCAGCGACGCTCCATAAGCTGCGAATGCACTGGAGACACCCACCAAGGCATCAGTGAGAAACCAAAACTCCCATCTAACAGCACATGTTTTGTCAGAAAAATTACTTTCAAAACAGAGTTTATCACTAGCAAAACAATACACCTTTCTCCTCTTGTAGTTCACCTTTGAACTGCAGATGTATAGAAGTAACCATCACATCCTATTGCCTTGCCTGATTTCCATCTCTCACTCCTGGGCAGCTGCAGCATGCCAGCACTTGCTCATTTCTAAACCAACCCAATGTCATTTTCATGGTTCCACCCATTGGCGTACTTGGCACAGAGAGAGACACTGCTGTTTTATTAATAGCTTCATGCTGGCCCAGCTCTTCCCTGTGCAGGGTTTCCACAGCATCGTTACAATGCATTTTTCGCTATTCCCCCTCCTTCCCCAGGTGCCACTCAAAGAGAGCAGATGCCTGTCTTCCACCAAGCTGTTCCTGCTCCTCAATGTCACCTTGCTCAAGACATCACTCCTCCTCCTCTCCCCCTGCCTCTTTCCCCACCCTCTGTGACAGAGTCCCAGCAGCCAGAACAACTGCCCTCTGTGGCACCAATCCTCAGACAGCCTCTCTGGAGTCTCAGTTTGAGAGCAAACTCTTTGTAAGAGATGCGACACCAGCCACAGCACACAGGGTTATTTGGAGCAGAGCTGGAAGGGGAGCACAGTTATTTTAAGTCCAGTAGTTCTCTAACAGCACAATGACATTTCTTTTTTTCTTCTTCAAAAGAGACCAGACAAACTTTTAGCGTTGAGCTAACTTTATGAACTACTCACCAATAGTGGCAATTGCTATGCAAGTAAACCCCTCAAAGGCAGAAGTCTGGCAGTAGAGATGGAACACGCTGGCAGCATTCAACTTTGGAATTAATATAGGCACAGCAGTGGTTTGTACCCAGGATTAATGGTTAACAAGGCACAGGATAAAAAAAGCGATCAGTGTGCCAATATATACTTTTGTTATAATTTTCTCTACCATATCCATCATTTTTAGCATCCGAACAAAAGGTTTGCCCAATGTGACCAGAACACTGCTCCAGCATATATGGCGCATGGGACCCAAACAAGCTTTAAGTAATTGTATGCACCTGCAGCATAAGGTATGTAGATATCCACCAAGTCTTGGCTGACACACTGCTCTTTCCAGGATTTGTTTTAGCAACTTACAGAGGACCCTCCTACAACCTCCACCAGTTTGGCCAGCCCTCTGCCGAACCCATCAGCATGCACTGCTCTGAGCATCATCACAGATCTGCTCACAGTGTTTTGTAGCACAGAATGACCTTTAACTGAGGTGGCTTCCAAGAGCTTCCCTGATTGCACAGAACTGTCATGCTCATGAGAGCTACCAGTTCAGTTTAAGCAGAGAGCTAGCATGTGCTGCACTAACTTCCACCTTCACATAAAGCCCCAGTCACAGGAATAGAGAAGAGTAGTGTGACAGAGTTCAGCACAAGAACAGGCACAGGATGGATTAAAGGCTTTGGAGTACAAATGAAAGTCAACAGACACAGACACCAACGTGGTGCTGAGCAGGATTTGTTCAGGTACACTTCAACCTGAAAAGCAATATTGAGCGTGTATGTGCTAGCTAGGATTTGCAGTACTTACAGCCCAAGGGGTTACACCAGCCTCCTGGAGACCACAGCTCCTTCTACTTGCAACTTCACACCACTGATGATTCCCCCCACCAAGGATAACATACACCATCAAAAATCCATAGTTTGAAAAGGCACCAAGAAATAGAAAATCCATCACTTCCCTGGATAACTTCCAATAGTCAATCACAAAAGAAACCCCCACACACTAGACATTTCATTTCAGTCCACGTGGACTTATTTTGCAGCCATCTATTTGTATTTGTATTATACATATCTCTTACTATGTCAAAATTTCCCTTTGAGAAAATAATTTACAATAGCCCCCTTTCAGTCTCTTTTCAGTAAGCTAAACAGATGGAGTTTGCTTCATCTTCAGTTTCCAGAACATTTCAGTAGCTCCCCTCTCCATCCTTTGCTCACTTTTTCAACACTAAAACCACTCTTCTGAGATCCATTTTCCTGGATGCTGCTGGGTGCAGAGGCAGAAAACTGTCCCAGTGACTACTTCGCTCTCTTTACACCCACATCATCCATTGGGGTCAAGAAGACACTGGGAAGCTTTGTCAAAGTACCTGCCCACTTGTGCCCCCAAAATTACTTTCCAGGCCAGTTCTTTCCAAACATCAGCCTTGATGCAAAAGGCCAGAGCTTTCAGTACTGAGATTCATAACTCTGCAGTTGGGTCATTAAGAGCCCACTGCAGTGGCATCAGCCCAAGTTCAGAAAAGACCCGAAGCACTCTACAAGACTATCAGCAGCATTCATTTTATTTACCATCCTGTCAGTCTATGCCTCATCCTCAATTTCTCTCCACAGCAATTCCTATGAATTCCCAGTATCACTGATGAAAATGTTGGTCATCATTGGTCCTCTCTGACATCCCCAAAGAGTCCATTTAATTAGGATTCACTATCAACAGTGCCAAGACTTGTCAGTGAACGCAGGAGTAGCTGAAGAGACCTCCTGTCCCCTGATGTTCTTTCATCATAAACCATAAAACAGATTAGGGAACTCTGCTTGTAATACATTTAAGTGCTCTCTACCACTGTAGAGCACTGGTATTTTGGAGGAGGTTCCCATCTTCTGAAAGGAAAGGGGATTGAATCAAATTCATGTAATCAATGCCTAACAGCTGGCTGGATACATTAGAGCCATAAAGTTATTTCTACCGATCAATCCATTTCTAATCTCAAAAAGAACAAAAGCAGGTACCTTCAGCAGGATTTGTTTCTCACAGTTTATTTTTAAGTAATGCCAGGTAGACACAGGAATAACTGATACCTTTTGGTAGTGTCAGCTCAAATTGACACAAAGCAATGACCAACCAGTCTACTCTTATTTACCCTGTTCTCTCATTCCCTGCATAGCTGC
This sequence comes from Falco punctatus, assembly GCF_963210335.1. Lineage (NCBI taxonomy): Eukaryota > Metazoa > Chordata > Aves > Falconiformes > Falconidae > Falco > Falco punctatus. The sequence continues at coordinate 36,746,130 of NC_137587.1, read as the reverse complement.
CCTCCCTCTCCCCATCTCCTGGAGTTTTCCTGCCACCCCAAGGTCCCCCCTCAGTCACGTCTCTCAATGCTCCTTTGTTTTTTTACTGCTACTAGATGTTAAATTTCACAACTCCATCCCTCTTACATCAATTAGGCATCTGGGAGGTATTTTGTGTGTCACACACAGTGCAAGAGCATCATACTTCTCTCCTCCAAACACCATATAAAATATGTATTAATTTTTCCCTGTATTTTTTTGAAGGTGAAATCACTGATGAGCCTACACTTTTATCAAAATTTTGAGTCCTCAGGGAATTTCTTCTTGCCCTCATCTCATATTCAAATTGTTTTCCCCAACATTAGTGTACCAGCAACAGTCAACTGCCACCTGGTTTCTATTCATCAATGTCATGTTACATTTTTAATTACCTCTTAGGTTCATGCCATCTTCTTAGCAAGTATTATATCCTTTTTATGCTCTAAAATATCCTTGCATAATTTTGTGCCAATTGCCACAGGATATTCAGTCACAGATTATCTTACTCAATTCCACGTATCTTTACTCCTTTTCCTCCTCCATCCTATTCCCTCCCCAAGAAACCTCTTTCCTATCCAGGAGGAGTTAAATGTTCCAAAGCTGAGCTGAGATTCAGAAGACTCTCAGACTTGAGAGGCAGTTACAGGAATCCTCTGTCACAGGCAACCCATGAACAGTCATTCCTTTCAGCGGAGACAACAGTTCCTTGCTTTTATAACTTTTTAGAGATTTTTAGCTGTAGAGAACTGTCAAATATATCCCTCTCCTCATCAGTCTTTAGTTCAGCGTCCAACAGTCAGCAGGGAGCAGACAAGACACTACCGGTAGGAGAGAAGGCAGACACGATCCCTGCAAAGCCCTTTTTAGCTGTAGATCACAGTATCATCATCCTTCTGTAATTTAAGGGCAACTTGCTCCGTGGAACAAATGCTCCAGGGCAGAGTCCAGCCCCTTCATGACAGAGCCAGTTTGTGCACAATCTTTGCTGCATTAATTTGCAAATGCCACTACATCCTCACAAGTGTCCTGTGATCCATCTTAGCCCTTCGGTCTAGGATATAAGCAGGTATCAACTTAATAGTGCCACTACAAAAAACTTCAGAGAAACAGGAAAGCAAGATTCTTATTCTTGGTCCCAGAACCAGAAAGAAGAAAAAAGGTACAAGCACAAAATCAAAAATAGCTCCTTTCAGCTCCCTCCCCTAAAAGGACTTAGGTTTAGTTACAGCATTAAAACAGCAGCCCTTTAATCAAGGAGTCCTACTTATTCATGAGGAGAACTGTAGCTAGACAAACCTTTCAAACACTAGTTCTGCCATCTGGCAGCAGCACTGAGACTTGTTTCCAGGCACAAACAGAACACTGGTAATTGCCCTCACGTGGAATTCCAAGGCAATGCAATTGTTCTGGCATTTAAACCTCGACGGGCTCCAAATGTGGATTTTATTTGTGTCTTTGTGGGAAAAAAGCTACTACTAATTACCATATTCCTCCCCCCCCCCAATACTTCTCATGTTGATCTCCCCAGCTATTTCTGTCATCTTCTACAGCACCAGCAGCAAAAAAGCAGATTGTGCAGGCCCATGGATAAGTATCTTAAAGAATTCATTCCAAGGAAGAAAGTGTCGTATTTCTCCTGCTTTCCCTGCCTCTGTGGATATGATGCTCTAAGCAGCTGTCCAGTGGGGAACAAAGCTCTTCTGGGAGATTGCTTTGTAGGCTTTTCTTTTCTCAAGTTAATTTCAAATCATAATGGAAAGGTTGCAGACATAACCTTGCTACTGAAAGTGGCAACTTTGTATTCTTAAAGTGATGTATTTAAGGGAAGTGTGGAATCAAAGTATTTGAAGAGACTTACATTTTGCTTCAGACAGATTCTGGTTAGGTGACCAGACGAGCATGCCGAGATTCTCTCTCTCCTGACTTCGCCTGGCAAGTTTAGCTTAAGAGAAAACAGACAAACCAAGTTACAGAGAAAGTAATTTCAGATGTAAAACGGATACAAAAATGACTTATCACACATCTGCAGTTTTTAATCAAGATACAAAACCCATCCACTGAGTTAAAACCCCATCTTCCCATTCAGACCCGAGGCTCTTCCTTGTTTCTTCAATGCATCACCCCCTATGTAACATGACAGATACAGCGCACTCGCTTTCATGCAGTACAGTAAGAAGCATATGTTAGGTCTAAATTAAAAGTTAATTAATGTTTCTCTTCCAGCATACTTGATTATTTTTCTTCCAGCCATCATTAAATGAAAAGGGAGGAGCTAGGCCCAAGCAGCAGGTTCTAAGCCCTTGGCATCATGAGGCTGTACTGTGCAGCTAGATTAACACTTTTGGTAGACACATACATGAACCTCACAATTCCACTTCTGAGCACCTCCTCCACTGTGCCAACAGCCCTTCTATGCCTCCACCCCCACACACAGACAGGAACGCCCACCCAGATGACACTGGGTCCCCCAGATCAGAATCAGGTTCCCTGCCTCAATCGCTCCAGAGAAATTCTTGTGCATTTACACTCACACTGTCTGATCACCCACACAGAGACAGCAAGTCCGTTTTTACCCAGCTTAACACCTGGTTGGCATGAGAGCTCCGAAAGTCTCAAGTGAAGAACCACAGCTTCATGTAGTCTGAAAGAGCAACCTCAAGCTATGGTACGTTTCAACAGCAAGTTCTTGTGAATCTGCTGCTGTTTGGTCACAAACAGTCAAAAGATGAGGACGAGGATGAGAAGAGCAAGAAACTTGCTCCGTTGAGTCAGCAAGCACACAGCCAGCTCAACTAACCGCCCTGGCCAAGAGAAACTTGCAGGTCTTGTTATGAACAAGTGCCTACAGTACAACCTCCACTACAAAACATCACATAACTCTGAAGTTTTATGCAATATTTCAACACAATGCTATTTTCTCTGCACTGTGCAATTAGACATACAACCACCACTTCGTGATGCATTAAACAAACAGGTCAGAAAGTTCCAGTAACACGAAAATACATTACAGTGCTATGAATGCTCCTGCTTTGACTACATTTTTAACCTGAAATTTGCTCAGCTAAGAACAGTCAGGGTTTAGACGACAAAAAATATTTTATGATTATATTTAAAGCACAAATAGCACGCCAGTTGTCAGCAACATATTTACATTGAACTAACAAGGTTTTTTTATTACAAACAGCGTGATTATCTTTCAGTTTGTTGCTTTTTTAAATAAGGTTAGCAACTGCAAATACAAGATACTTTGTGCACTCTGCATGTTCATTATTTTCTACTCTAGACAGAAAAACAGGAGTGAGAAGAGACAGCCTCTGGTGGCAAGAAACAGTGTTGGAGACCAGGCCTACAACAGAACACAAAGGGTACGTGAATTTAAAATTAAAACTTCACTTAAAAAAAAAAAGTCTTGGAACATTAATTGAAAGTTATTTTTATTTTCTCCCTTATTTCAAGTCCAGGTCATGAATGCAAAGAAAGAGGCAATCTTAAGCCTCCCCTTTATCAATTTTTGCTCCTCACTCTCCCTATCCAGGATGGCCTGTCCTACTGAAGTCTAGCACAGGGTTTGTAACGCAGAAAGAAGTCTCTCTCCTTCACTTTGCATTACACTGAACAGCACACTCCCATGCCATAAAAATACTTAAGAGACAAAAATAATCAGTCCGGTCTCCAGAATTTAAACACTTTCCACCCAAACCCCAACACACCCCTAGTAACCCCACTGCAGCTCAGAAACCTAATGCCTACATTCTGCCAGTGAGGCTTAACACACTAGGCAAATTGTCAGCCTGGCTTTACCACAGTCTCACTTGCTAAACTGGCAAAACCCACCTAACTCCGGAAAAGTTTTCTCCTAGTTTAGCAGGCTGAACCTCCTCCCTGACAAGCCAGGCACACATCTCAGCCTGGCTGTCCCTTTCAGGAGCAGAGAGCACTGCTAGCTCAGCTCACCCACAGTAAGATGGTGAGTTTCACCTCCCACGGTTAAAACCCCAAGTTACGCTTTGGGGCATTGCAGAGGGAGTGCCACAGCCTTCCTGGCTGTGAACGGCAGTGAGCCCTGGGAGGTGACAACCAGTGCACGGAGGTACTGCGGGACCACATCGTGCCCCAGCAGGGTTAGTGAAATGTGTTCTTCGTCCTCCATCACAGCTCCCCCTGAACATCTCAGGTTAGGAGCCCCCTCCTTCCAGCCCCACATCCCCTCCCTATAAGCCAGAGCAGCCACTCCCTGGGCCTCACGCCCAGAACAAGAACCCCCTGCAGATGCTAGGCTTCATGCAGTCCTCGGGGACCCCCCTTCTGCCTAGTTCCCACAGCCCAGCTTCTTCCCCCTCCCAGCCTCTCGGTAGCATCAACCAGCCAAGTCACACTGCACTTGCAAACCAATGTGAAGCAGCACCGCTGGTATTCCCACAACATCTCTGCCACTCTGGCTCTCCACCCAAGCCCACCCTCATCCCTCCACAGAGGCAGAGGCCGGTGCAAGGCACACAGCAGAGAAGTTAAAACTCATGCTTCTCTGCAAAGGACAGAAGCACCTGAAGACCAACACACAGAGAAGGGGAGGTGTTCTCAAACATCCCTCACTAACATCGGGGATGACTTTGCTTGCCACTCGGCCCCTTCACCTTCCAGCAGCACATCCTCCCCATCACCCCTTCTCAAGCCCACAACCGCCACGTTTACTGTCACACACACAAGGCAGACTCAACAGGCATTCTCCCAAGTCCAGTGTTGACCCCATCATAAATACAAGCAGAACAAGTATTCTCACTACGTAATGTAGCAAGGACAAGCTTAAGAGCTTGCTCAGAGTTTGGAAGCATGTTGAAATTATTTCAGAGCAGCAGCCACAAGAGAAGGAGCTTTGAGCAGAACAGTTATTACATCCTCCTTCCTGCATCTTTCCAAGCACAGCTGCAAGGCTCACCAACACAGGGGAATTCCTTTCCCTGTCCCCTGCTTCTGGGCAAAGGATACCTGGGTGCATTCAAACACTCAACACTTCAGTGAAAAAGCTAAAGAGCTAATTCAATTTAACTCATTATGTATTTCATCTTAAAATAGCCACATATGGAGGGCGAGGGTTACTCTTTTTTAGGGGAACAGATCAATTCAGGATCAATGGGGTTTGCTTGTTTAAGCAACTACAGTTAAACCAGTGCAACCTGTCTTCAGAGAAGCTTGTGTATTGGCAGACAAGATGATCTGACATTTCAGTTAATACTGCACTTTCATCTAGCCTACCCAACAGGTATTTTTACATCTCTGCCACGGCCATTAGCTCCCTATCACAGTTGTTGCGAGAGCAAACACTCTTGTAATCACTGTCCCATTTGTCCCAAGTATGAGAGGAATCATGGATTCTTCCTCCATCCCCAAAAGCAAGACCTACTACAAGCAGCACCCCCTACATTTTTTTGTTCCACTGTCAGAATTTACAGGGGATGCAAGCTCTCATTTGTCTGTACCCAAGCAGAGGTGTACCACAGTATCATGTTGCTTTTTCCACAGCAGTTCCCATCCTTCTCTCTTCTCTCATCACCAGCGCATACCCCTACCCCATGGACTACACACCGAAACACAGGAGGGAGCAGATCCAGGTTAAAACACACTTTGTGAAAAAAAGGTTATTTTTAAAGTTGGTCCCATTTACAGATGTGTTTTTCTGCAAAAGCTCAAACAGTTCAACTGCAAGGGAGGAGATGAGGCAGAGCAGAATACTCATATACCAATATTATTCTAAAAAGAAGTTGGGGGGGGGGGCTTTCTCTCCACCCGCCCCCCCCCCCCCGGCACCGTGAGGACACATCTCAAGACCAGCATGCAGTTGACCACACAGTGCGTAGGAATATATTGACTTGCACAACAGAAAGACAACACTGCCATTGAAGTTCCTGTCATTTCTACCTGTAGGCTGAAGCTCTCCATCCTCAGGCTGCCCATGCTAAGGCACAGGCCGGGCACATGCAAAAGCAGCACGCTGCAAGACATGAAACCCTCACGGCAGCAGCTATGGCTCTTCCCCAGCTTTTGGAAAGCCATTGCAAGACTGCCCTACAGAAAAAAAAACAAGAGAGGTGTTTCAACCAGCAGCGGTCAGTTCAGACTCCAAGAGGTACTGAGATCATTTAAAAAAAAAAATATCTTGACTGAGCCTTTAAAGCATGTCTTTTCCCTGCTGTGAAGGTTACTACATGATACAATTTCACTCCCCAACATCTGTCTGGCCAATCAATTTCCACTTGCATACAGAAAGATGTCAGTCCTGCTCTCCCACTACCACCCACAAAGTTTAAAGCCTCAGGGGTAAATCCACCTTAGACCCCATACCTGAATGATCCCAGCTCACACAGGAGAAGGAGAACAAAGAGTAAAGTGAGCACAAAGAGGGGTTGGTTTTTTGGTGGGGTTTTTTTTTTCCTTTTCAACTTAAATAAAAATCTCACCAAACCAAAACTCTTAAAATCCACTCCCTTCCCCTCAGAGCCACACTCCTCTGCTGCAATTAGTTCAAGCCAGAGAGCAGAGGGTCAGCCTTGCCAGGACCCTCTGCCGGAACAGAAGGGAAAAGCTGAACTTCCAAGTTCCTTGCACATAACTTCTTAAAGGACACCAAGACCTAAATACCCTTATGAGTCCTCTGATGTGTGTATTACCTTAAACCCTGAGTCTGGACCCCCTCCCTACACCACGAAATGCACATGCATCTCCTCACATCTGAGGGGTTCCTCTGTAACTTCACATTTTCTCAGACAAACCCAAGTTGTACTGGTGCTGGAATCAGGACTGTATGGATTAGCTCAGTGTTGAACATGCTGCACAATTTGTCATCATGAATACGTTTGTGTTGACATGAAACCACAGGTCTTTGTTCATGCTCTCTCCGGAACATTGCAAGAGAGCCAAGACATGCATGCCTGCCCTGCAGACTCCTCAGCCACCACACTCAGCAGAGCTGCTGCGAATGGATGACAGAGCAGGGCTGAAAAGCAACAAGTGAGCTTCTCTCCCCACCTCTACCAGGGTGCTGTGAAGTCAGGATACCTGACAGGGAAAGGAAAACGGGCCACTGTACTGCACAGGTGAAGTCCCCCCCTAGAGATCTGAGTACCTTCCCCATCTTTCTGACCCCTCCCCAACTTCAAGTTAGCCATGGAGCAGCTGGCATCCGTACAGAAGGAAAGCTGTGCCCAGCAGTAATACCACTCCATCCCACCTGAATCTCCTTTTGGTGAGCGGAGCTAAGAACCTCTGAAGAGCTGTGTCAAAAAGCCAAAGGGTGAAGCCTGCACTTCACAGCTTGAATCTGTCCAACACCTCACCACTTCTGATGGGAGAGGAGGTCCTGCTCAGCCAGCATTTCTCTGCTCTCCTGACACATGCTCACTGCCTCTCCCCGCCATCCTGTGTTGACTCTGGCATTTATCCCTCCAAGCCAAGCACATTTGTTAAAAGTAACCTGGCAAAATAGATAGCAAACAACATTTTTCCCAGTTATTAAATCAAACCAGCTGGCTGTAAGATAAGACAAACAGCCAAGCGGGTGCACAGGGAGCGGCACGCTCATGTAGACAGGGGCCTCTCTGCCTTCACCCCAATGCAATGGTTCACAGCAGCACCACTACAAAGATGAGAGAGGCTGTTTCCCCTTCCACCAACACCTAACTTGACAAACCAAACCAGGGGATGTACCTGAGCTTATGAAAAAAAAAACCAAACACAAAACAGTAATCCAATAAAAAAAGCTGTTGGTTTAACTCATATCAGTTACTAGGTTTCTACCCCATATCCTAAGAGACCAGGAAGGGGAATAAGGAAGCAGGAATAGGCAGGACATCTCCATGAATCACAGCATCAGTTTAGGCTGCCTTAAGGACCACTGGGGGAATGACAGCATACATGAAGGCAACAGAGCTTGCCAGCAATCAGGAGCCCAGTGCTGCACAGCTCCAGCCTGATGGATCCCATTTTATTTTTCTTCTCTGAGTTAGAGAAGAAACACGCCAGAATAAACTCTGCGGGTGCCGAGGCCTCTCAAAGAGCCACCAGTCACTCTGTGGCCTATTATTTTGCTTCTGTGCAAGGCAGCAGTGCCAGCTTCCACTTGAGCTCATGCACCTGAGGGAGCTGCTCCATCTCAGAGCTGTCCCCCAGGATGCTGCACCTTCCAGCTCCAGCTGGTAAGCCATTCAAGAGTGCTTTATGCTTTGCTTTTGGTACCTATACTGACCACTTGGAGAAACAATCCTTGCCTCCTGCAGATGCCAGGACACTTTGCTCTCAGCTCCATCCTGTCCAAGTCGGGGTGAAGCTCTGCCAGGAGGCTTCCAGCATTCTTCCTTCTCCATAACCCTTCAATAGTCTCCGATACAAGTTTTTGCTGTTGCTGTTTGCACAAGGTATTTCAGAGCTACTGCAGCCCTCTTTGCTTTGCAGACTTCAAAGCAAAACACACTAACACATGGCTATGAGCACACTGCAACAACACCATGAAGAGTAGGAACCTGCTACTAGTCAGTTCCTCTGTTATTTAAAAACAGCAAAAAGTAACCCAGAAAAGTGTCTCCATTGTCAGGTGCTTGACACAGGTACAGACTTCTGTAACCTCTCTGGAAAACAAACATGGGCAAATCAAAGTTTAAAAAGCACTTGCCACAGCAGTACAGGGAATTCTTCAGGTACTGATCTTTTGCAAGGCAACAAGTAAGAAAAGATTTCCAGATCTGAACAATGTATTTCATGAAGTTATTAAAGTTTACGCAACAATAACAGAAATCCCAAGGTAAAGGATGGCAAGATTCCCACCTAGAAAGGCTAGCACATTACTAACAGCACTTACTGATCCCCTGTAACTGGTACTAACTCATTTTTAAATCACATATTGCAGGTTTAGAAAGAAAGACTAAGAAACACCTCTCCCTTTTAATATGTAACCCTCAGCATTATATATAAAACATGAATTGTAGAATACCCAAAGGTGAATAAATGGTTTTATTGTTTGGGGGAAAGTCGGAGCTGACATATAACAACTTAGCTGTTGAATGCTGCTTAAAGCAGTTTTGGACAAAGTCTGAATGTATTTACTTCTAATGAAGTGAGATTAAACAAGTGCTTGCATTCCCAGCCCTGCATTTTCTCTATCAATGCAGACCTTATATTTACTGCATAGGGTAAAATCCCCTGTTTACAGTACCCATGATAACTGTTAAAGAAAATAAGACAAGGGAGGCACAGGCTCCCATAGTTTAAAAATTCGCTCTCACTGGTTCATTGATACTACTCAGATTCACAGTATAATTGTAAATGTAGAGCTGAGATGCAACAGAATACCTATGTGGCACAGGAGAATTCTTCTGACACTCAGTTTTGTTTGCAAAGCTTTTTCTACCTTCCTTCCCCACTGCTTGCACTGGTGCCCCAAGCAGCAACTCAAAGACATTTGAAGAACTTTGCCACCCATCTCTGCTTCCTTCTGCATGTGACTTCTCCCTGAGTCAGCAGATAATGCTTGTGATCCCCTTTCATTCGTGTTTTCTGGGACTGTCTAGATATAGTAGCTGTTGCCTCACACAAATACCATCTTTGTATACACTACAGCAGCATTAAATGCAGCACAGCATTTTAGACTGGAATCCTGCAAGTTGAGGGAAGTTTTTTAATTAAAAAGTTATAAATTAAGCACCAGCTAGCTTTTCCTATACATGACTACACCCGGCTGGCACTATAATCTATATGCAAATAAAGTTCTGAGGGCATTTTTCTATCTGCCTAGGGAAACAAAGGGGACTCTTTGGGTTTCTATACAGAGCAGCAGCACTAGAAATGCAGGCTGAAGTGCCTTATTCCCTCAGAATAACTGTACGTGTTGTGCTACAAAAACCCACCGCATCACACATTACAACAGTGTGAAAAATATTGCTTTAAAAATTACCCAGTTAAAGATTAATCATCCAGCAATGATTACAAAGGTCATTTTGCAGTGATAAAAATTATTACCATTAGAAGAAGTGGAAGAGAAAATGAGAAAAAGCATGGATAGCAATAGTTTCCTTTTCTTTAAAGTTACCAAGTTCAAGCCATACTAAGTTTGAACTTCACATCTTTGTAATTTATTTTACTTTAAGCTTCTTAAGAATTTATCTGATCCAAGATGCCTTTCCAGTTTAAGAGCCAGCAGTCAAGCAAAAGCTGTGGCCTACATTTTGCCCACAGCCCAGGCCAGACCAAACAATAAAGCCAGAACAGATGTTGAGGCCTCGCCTTGATTTCCCCCCCCCCTGAATAATAGGAGTTCACTCATTCTTTCCTGCAAGCAGGTGGCACCAATGTACAGCCATAGATGAGGTCTGAATAACTATACAAGCAAACAGCCTTTCAATATACACTTTGAGTGTGTAAAATTATTTTTTTCTACATACATGCAATTCCAATCCGAGCTCTGCAGCAAGTTCTGCATACACAAGCCCTGCAACTCACACAGGAGCAGGAAATACGTTAACATATCAGAAGCATGAATATCCCTGCACACACTCAGTATTGAGAAGCACACCTCTGCTAATCACAACGAGCTTTTGTCTAGACATGGCCAGGGTTTTGTTCTGAAATGTGAAAGGGCTGGAGTTTGTTTAAAGACAGAGTTAAATATAACATTAAGAGAATAAAATGCACATTTGATTAAGATTTTACCACAGATGTCCTACAAGTCTTTTTAATAATGTAAACATTTGCACCATTCCCTTTTACATTTTTTGTGGTTGTTTTTTTTTTTTTTTAAAGAAAAAAAAAAAAAAGGAGGAGGGCTAGTAACTATACTACAGCTATACTGCATGCCCAACCAAAAAGCGGGCTACCAGAACAAAGCAAAAGCATGCACTGCATGCACTGGGTTGGACCTACAAGGTTCACCTGCCCTCCCAAGCACACTCCTCCCCCTCGACATCACAGAGCATCTCTTGCCTCCCCAGGCTCCAGTTCAGAGCTGCAGCAGCTCCAAAGCTCCTTCCAAGACGACTGGACCCATGCTACCCCAACAGTCAATAGTAACAAAAGCAAGTACCACGTGTAGGGCCTTGTGGCCCCCACACACTCTGTGGCTACCACCCCACAACCCATGGCTGCCATGCTGAGCCCCACCTCCTGCCACCATCTTGGGAACCCCTATATACTTCACAATGCTATAAAAAAAAATTTAAATGCAGGACCTCCACACAACCATGGTGTGAATCATTTTAAAGTTTGTTAAAAATAGGTAAATAGATGCACACAATTAGTTTTTGAGAGTCAAGCTACCATGCACCAGCTACTACTGGTGTCTGTTCAATCTCCCTGAACATTGCCCCAACAAGAAGAGATTTCCTTCCTTCCTCTTCGACGTATTTCCCTTACACTTTCATTTAGGTGACTGAGAAATCACACACGCACACTTACATGCATGTGAGCGAGATCCACATATAGAATCTAATACATGGAAAAGGAACAACAATAACATAGCACAGTTCCCTCAGATGCCAGGTCTCATGCTGCTGACAAGTATCTAGGCACTGCCAAATCTATTTGATGCCAAACAGTCTACCGATGCGAAAGCAAAGATAACGCAGACACATCTTCCTATCTTTCCATCACAGGTCCCTCCTGATCCTTGACAATTAGCAACTCCTCCATGCAGGGCTCCACATTCATATGGTCTCCCATTTCTTTATTAAGCCAGACCTCAGCTCTTGCTGCCCACTGAACAGGGTCCTCTGTTGTGTTCCCTTACCCCCAGCAAGAACAGCTGTTTGGGCCCAGTCCTGCCCATTATTCACAGGCAGCACTTAGGAATTAACAAGACCAGGACCAGAAGAGAGACTTCCTGAGCCTGACACTGTATTTGCATCACTGGATCTAATGGCCCTTTCTTGGGGGAGGGAGGGGGTAGAAGTCCATCAAATCATGTAATCCTTTTTGAACCCATTTGTAATTTTAGCATCTACAACATCCTGTGGCAGAGTGCTTCAATTTAATTATATGTTTGTTGTCTGAAAGAGAACAAAGAAAGCCCATGCACACACTCCCTTCTCGGCTCTGAAGCCGCTACCCAGTCATTTCATTTGGTGGCCCCATTTCCTGCCTTATGAGAAGCAGAGAATAACTGCACCCTGTTCACCTCCTCTGTGTCTCTTGCCGTTTTACAGACCCTCTAACATGCTCCTCTTGGTCATCTGTTTTCCAAGCTAGACAGTCTGGGCTTTTCTGCTTCTTCCTCGTACAAAGATGGGAAACAAGAACAAATCCTGTACTTTATCTACTTGTCTCACAGCTCCAAGAAGCATGTATGTGTGGAGGAGGGATAGAAATGGGGCACAACCAGAACTGTACGCAGTGTTCAAGAAAAGGGTACACCACAGGATTTATAAAACATGCCATAATGAGGTTCTGTTTTGTTCTCAGATGCTTTCATAACAGCTTTTAACAATACACTTGCCTTTTCACTATTACCATTGAGTTGATGAAAAAACCACTATTACTCTCAAGATCTTTATCTGAAAACACAACAGCTAATTTAGAGACCACTACGTACACACATTAAGGGCCGTTCCACCCCACCCTACCCACCCCACCCCCAAATATTACTGAACACGTAACAACAAGTGCCACCTGTCATTTTTACAGCCAAGCTGTCACAAGACTGAACAGGTTGCCCATTCCCCCCATTCAGCAGATAACTCACACTCCCCCTGCTGCCCCCTCCTCCCATTCACATGCTCTTTTAGACACTGAGGAAAAGACAATCCAGCTGTTTGTTTCTTGCTATTTATTTTTACTACTAAAACAAGCAATGTAATTTGAAATGGAGAATAAACAAGCACTGCTTTATTCTGAGAGTGAGAAGTGCACAGTGCCTCCTCTCCAACCCGTGGCTCCAGGACACCTCCGACTTCCTACAGCTTCTTCCCAGAGGAGACATGAAATAAGGAGCAAGAAGCCAACAGAGGGTCTTCTCAGACCTCGTAACTCCCTCCCATTCCCTGTCCCATTAAACAGCAATGCTATTTAGACCACCAAGAAAGACCACCTTTCCAGCAATAGCCACCCTTTCCCATTCCCCAGCACCCTCTGGGGAATGAGGAGGGGAACAGAAAACGGGGGATAGGGACCAGTGCTTTTGCCTCCACTCAGAAGAGATACTCCCACCACCCCAGCTTTAGAAAGCATTGAACCTCCTTACTCATAGACCAGACCTGATTTCCTCTGCAAAGCTTCAAACTTGGCCTCCACAGGCCTGCACAAGCACTGACAACCCAAACAAGCAGCATTTTACTCATCTTTCCCACATGCTTAAGGACCAGCTGACCTGTTTGTACTGCCCAGTGGAGGACAAAAGGAAAGTCTCAAGCATTCACAAAGCAGTGAGATTACTTTCTGGTATTTTTAGCAACACCCCTTCCCACCCATCCAGAGTTCACCTGACAGCATCCTTTTGAGATAGCTTACAATGGTTAGTGGAAGTAACAAATGCCTAGAAAGCACCAGTAATATAAAATGTAGATTCTTGGTTAACAAAGTAACTGTTGGGGTTTTTTCCACCACACTTCAAAAATCCTTGCCAAGAGAGAGTCAGGAACAGATCTGACTAACTAGAACCTGGTCTACAAAGCGTATGGGATGTGGGCACTTCTCACCCTACATCTGAGGGGTTCACGAAAAAGAAGAAAAAAAAAAGAAAAAAAAAGAAAAAATCACAACCAGCAATGCTCAATGGGTTATGAACTAAGGCTGCTGGGCAAACGTGTTACTGCTTGGCAAAACAGTACTGTGAAGGGCATGCAGATCAGACACGCTGGTGTCCCCATCCAGACAAGAGTCCACTCAAAAGGTCAAATGAGAGATTTCAAGTTATTATACTCTCGTAGTACCAAATCATTTCACACAGTCAAATGAATCAATCAGCAACAGCTAAGCACAGTCAGCTCTCAAATACAGTAAGGATGTCTCACATTGACCCAGGTTTTAAAGAATAATGGTAAACACCAATGTTTTTCAAGGCCTAAGTAGACAAGCCCACAACATACAATGGCAGACACATATCTTCCAAACACAGCTGGGTGCTGGGGAGAAGCTGGACCTCCAGGACCACCACACACCTCCCTGCTGAAAGTAGTGCCCTTCAAGAGCAGCAGAATCAGGCCCTGCCAGCGTGCCCAGAAGAGGCCCCACCTCTGTGCTGAAGTCACCTAAACTAACCCAGCCACTTCTACTCAAAGCTCATTTTATATTGGTTACATGAGCGGCCTGGCTGGCAGAGCAGCAGAGACAGGAACCTCTAAAAAAGAGACACAGCTTCTTCTCCTGATGCAGCCATCCCCAGAAGCAGACACCTGTCCTCAGGCCAACATGAGCATACGAGAAGCTTATATATCAAATCCCACCCAGCACTGAGTCATGCACCAATGTGGTGTGCAACTGCAATCAACAGGCTGCGAGCATGCCCAGTTTAACCCACACAAATCCGACTTTTAAACGTCTGCAACTGTTGCATATCCTCCTCTCACCCCCATCCATGACAGTCTTCCAGGTCCTTATCCTCACAGCACCCCTACCAGCAGATGAGAGCTTTTATCAACACACACACACGCAAAACACCAAGTGCCAGGCTCACCGGATTTGAGCCAGGTTTCCCAGGCCCCATGTTAAAGCCCCAACTGTGGGTCATCCTTCCTCATCATCCCACTCTCAGAAATGCTGAAATCTGAGAGGATCCCATAAATAACACATTTATAATATTTCAAATCAGATCTTGAAAACTCAGTCTGCTTCCAGCTCTCCTTGGAGATGACCGGTGTACTCATTAGCTCACAAGCTCCCCACTGTCTGATACAGACACTCCCTCTGCTTCTGTCTGCACAGGGCCTTGCTCAACAGGGTGCTGTAAAGGTAATATTCATACCCAAAAACACAAAGTCAGATTTTTAACATGCCCTTGAAATGCAAGGCAGCTCCTGGATCACATTTTTTCCAACAGATTTCACAAGTCAGTTTGTTTTTTTCCCCCATTTTGGCACACTTGGAGGCACAATAAAGGCTATATTTAAAATGCAGCAACAATCATGGCAAATCTTAAAATTTTATTTTCAACATTCAACTTTTAGGTAAAACTATTCAAAAGAAGTTATCTGGTTGCTCTCCTTCTCCTGCTTTCAAAAGAGTCTGAGAACTAGTTTGTCTTGCATCTACATTAATAATTTCAGAGCAAGAAAACAGTATAACTACAAGAGAGGCTAAACAAGTCACCATTGCTCCACACCAAGATTGCCTCGCACTCATTCTGCACTGCTGTTCTGCCCATACTGCCACTTCGTGCCAAACGTAACTGATCCTAAAAAGGAGCCAAGTAACAGTGAACCGAACGCCAGAGAGACAGGCTCCGAGCAGTAAGCACCAGCAAGCACACCTGGAAGAACAAAACAGAGGCACAGCCCTGCAAAGATGTTGGATTTTCCTGAGCTGCCTCTGCTTTGGGATTACAAACTCTCCTTCTGCACTGCCGGCATTTGCATACCACAGCATATTTACAAAGAAATCAATCGGGACACAAGCATGAAGGTGAACACGGAGAAGCAGCCCGTAGTGCTTGTGGCACCCTGCAGAAAAGCACACCGCTTTCTGCTCTGCTTAGAAGCTTCAGGGAAAAGCAAACTGGTTGCAATCTATCCGTATCTAAGTATGATCCCCTTCCCCACCCTGTTTAACAAAGACGACAGAAGTTTGCAGGCGCAAGGCCTTACAGGCTCTCTAAAACGCAACCACCACGTGGCGAGCAACAGGAGCAGAGCTCACACAAAGAGCTGAGAAGCAGGGAGACGGGAGAGGGCTGGGAAAGCCTCAGCAGCCAGGAGACGGGGGAAGGGGAGACCAAGCCTTATTCTCCAGCCACCAGCACAAGGAAGCAAGCACAAAGGGGACGGTGAGGCTAAGCAGATAAGAAGCCGGCCAAATGCCAGCCTGGCAGTATAGATAAACGGAGGAGCCAAGACCCTGCTGGAAGAAGCCTGGTGTGGCAGAGAGCGGAGGGAGGAACCTGGCTTGGCAGTGCCCCAGTGAGGGCAGGAGGAAACCTTCCCGGCGAGGCAGAGGAAGGCAGCTTGCACAGCACTTACCTGCCCTGTGGCACGTCCCTCATACCACACACTGCAGCACGGTCCTCCTCACACACACAGATACACAGCTACAAAATTAACTTAATTTTACTGTGTTCAGGTCCATTAGTCTTTCCAATCTGAGGACCGAAATCCTATTCAGCATATAAATGCCTCTTTATTGAGGCTGAAAATTCTTCTGTTTGCTTCAACTTAAAAAGAAGGGAAGGGAAAAAAAAATCCCTTTTAGACATAATTC
This sequence comes from Falco punctatus, assembly GCF_963210335.1. NCBI lineage: Eukaryota > Metazoa > Chordata > Aves > Falconiformes > Falconidae > Falco > Falco punctatus. The sequence goes on along the minus strand of NC_137587.1, from coordinate 36,729,729 downwards.
ATGCTCAGGGCAGAACACCCTCTCTTCTCCCTTCCTTCCAAAAACCCATCACTATAGAGAAAGCAGCCAGCGTCCCTGCCTGTGTTAAGAGCCCAGAGGTCTGGTTTTTTCCCTTCCCACAAATTATATAACAGAAAAAAATGCAGTGGCCATCCCCCAGCAGCTGTTTGATAGGAATACAGCTGTGCCTCCTTTCACATCAGCTATGCTGCCCCGCACTGCACTAGACAAATTAAAAACGTGGCTGCCAAGCTCATTTTCTTTACCCAGTGACCACTGGATAACTCCATAAAAGCAACCAGCGGCTCTCCACAGGGCACCATACTGAGCTCCAGCCACATAAAGAGGCATTAAGCAGTCTCCCTGTCCTTCTACAGCCTCTTGTTCTGCCACGAGGTTGCTTCAAATCCAAACCTTAGCTCCCCAGCTGGTAGAAAAGTGCTTAATGGGGCTTATACACATCCATACACAAGTAAAAAAAACAAAAACAAAAAACAACCAGCAACAAGAACAAGGCAGCAAAGGAAACAAAACACACAGGGATGTAAAGAGGACAGAGAGCCTCAGGGGAGGGGCAGTATTTAGAAGAATAGAGTTGTTAAGAGATAAGAGAAGCTAAACCATACTAAGGTTGCTGGGGCTTCAGTGGGGGGAGGGGACGAAGTCTGTGCAGAGCATCTTGGAAAACACAACAGCCTTACAGGTACATATGTGGGCTGGAGCAGAGAAAAGCTGAGACACACTGGCACCAGATAGGAAAGCAGACTGTCAAAGAAAACTACAAGGCAAGGCAGGCCAGGGAATCCGCACCATTCACCAGTAACAAGGGGCTCTGCCAAGCATTCTGCATCTTCCTCAGCAGAAAAGCTGCGTGTCCTCCTCATTTCTATCCTGGCCTGCACTTTATCCATAACTTTCCCAGAACAATTCATTAAATTTACTGAGAGACTACCATTTTCCCCTCACATCTGGATATTCATAGGCTACTATTTCAATAACAGTTTGCTACCTTAAAGGATAGACTACAAGATAGGTGCCAAGAACCACCATTCTTAGCATAACTGAGTTCTGACTGGGAGCTGTAGGTACTGCTGCAACATTGATTTCAGCCTGTGCACCTGAAAGTCTTGAGTCTTCTGCTCTGTGCCATCACTCAAATACAAATTGCTACGAGGGAAAGAATGAGTGTCAAAATAGTTCAGGGTAAATTGACTCCACAGACCTCTCTTCTACTCTTCTTCCTACCCTGGAAAATCCCTCAGCCTTACCTCCCCACCCTTGCACGCACACAGCCCCTTGCCAAACACTAAATGTGCTTTGCACACATTAAACCAGTTATTTGTTAGTACAGCCAGAGACACCGCTGAGAGCCTCAGCTCCCTTTAAAGCATGCTCCAATTGGTCAAACTTTCTAACAGTAAAACTATTTTAGTCACATGTTCACGATGCTCACAATGATTCTTGTGATAATTCTGTTCACTAATACAGAGCATGAATGTACAAGCGCAAAGGAGGAAGAGTTCACAGCCTGTAAAAGATACCAAGATCCAAAAAATACTCAAGAATAAACCAGCTTCACTGAACAAGACTACTAATGCTCTTTTCCTACGGCAGATTTCTGTGGCACGCATTTACTGTGCAGAGCAACAAGAACATCTTACTTTACTCATTCCTAAGATCCCACCCAAGCAATGCCTGCAGAAAGTGCTGGCTGCCTGTACTGGGCCCAAATACAAGCAAGATTCCAAGTTCACTCTTGGAAACACTTCCTACATCTCCACTTGCAGAGCTCTGTGTGAGGGCATCCAGCTGCAGCACTGTGACATGCTCGCCCTCCCACAGCTCCACAGACAGCTCTCCACTATCCTGCAACAGCTATGGGAGCTTCCTGCAGGAACAGTCACGTTGTGCCGCTCCGCAAGACACAGAAGCAGCAGGGAAATGGGACTCCCTAAAGCCCCAGACAAGCCTCATCTTCAAAACCTGTCATTCAGCAGCAACATGGCCCAGGCTTTCTCAACAGCTAGATGCTAGATTTTTGCATTCAGGTATTTTTCTGGTATATCCAGCATAGACCAGCTCTTCTGCTCTAACAAGGCCTGAACACCAGCAACACTTACAAGACCTTGGTACAAGGGAGAGAGCCCGAAACATCCCGGACCAGCCCCAAGAAATTTGGGATGTTCTTTTCCTCAAGGTCATAATTATCACAGGTACCAGCACCGTGTCCAGGCTGGTAAGCCCATGCTAGATCAACCCACATGGCCTCCAACAACAGTCCTAACTACATCAGCCTTTGACCTGTAGCCACCTTTTGCACAGTACTTCAGAATGCCAAGCTGCTGACTGCATGGCCTTGTTTCTGTGCCCCCACAGAGAAAGGAAGAAGGAAGCTGCTTACAAAACTCCTTAGTAGACCACTTTCTCATAGCAGTGTTCCAGATTCATTGCCAGCTGTTCCAGGCTTGCAGAACAAGACAATCCCATTGCATCTGGTGCTATCCTGAAGCAGAGGCATCAACTTACATGCAGGAGAGATGCCTGTTACTGCCAGGTTCCGTCTAAACTTGCAGAGCCCCCTCCAAAAGCCTCCATTTTCCCCCTCTCTCAGAGCACAGCAGTTCAGCCACAAGTATGAACAGGTTCATCAGAAGACATTATCAGTCCAAGAGCAGTTCAACAAGTCTCAGAGCCCTGACATGTCCCCTGACAACCTCAGCGCCTCCTTATGCAACTGCCCAGTTAGTATGTAGAAGAGATACATGAGACTAGCACAGATGCTGGGAGAGCAGGTTTTAAGTTATTCCTGCACAAGGAGTGATAATTAAGCCATGTCTAATAAGATGCTTGGGCTCTATCTGTTTGAGGATCCTTGCTCCCTTGACTATAGCAATACACCAAGAAAACAGCACTCCCTCCTCTAAAGCAGTTTGTTTAAATATCTGGGCTACCTCCAGCCGAGAACTCCACAGCAATTTCTAGGAAAAGTGACACCAGAGCACCACAGTTCCCACATCCCTGGCTTACTGCCCTTGGACAGTTCTTTTGTGCAGTCAGTAAGGCTGGAAAGCTTGTTTCCATCTGACCCTGGTTGGTGATGCAACCTCCCTCCCTCACATCCTAACCAAGAGCAAAGCCCTTCTGAAGATCTCATCCACTGGTCTACAGGAACAGAATAACTACACCTTGTTCTTCCAAGCCCCACTTTGCCTGGGTGACGCTATGGAAAACTAAAGCCTTCACAAGCTTCTAGGTTGCTTCTGGATTCTGAAAAACCAAATGTCACATGTAAGCAGGCTCAGCTAGTGTCCTGCAGTAACGCTGTCTAAGGCAAGGGCACCATGCCTTTGCTCTACTGCACCACCTGCAAGAAAATTTCCCCTGTAGGAACAAGGGAAAGACAAAAGGGACAGGGAATACACCAGGCTATAGTATGTAGAAACAAAATATAAACATCTGTCTCTTACAGCCACCTCCTGACAGAATACTGCATAGGGGGTTCCCCCCCACAAGCTGTATGCACACATGCTAGGCCGCCAGTTGTTGCTCCTTCATCAAGGTTAAGATTGGTCATGTCCAACTTTACCCTCTGATGCTGGCACCTTCCTGAACAGAAGTTTCAATTCAAATGTATAGGCCAAGGACATGCTACCAACACCACCAAGAAAGCAGATTTTTCTGCTTTCAGAAGCTCTTCCTCTACTGTTCCTACAGAACCATCAATTTCAGCCACCAGAAACCCTGCCACAAGGGAGAAGATTTTTATTCTTTTTTAACAGAAGCAGCAATTACCTGGGTTTGCCATTTAGCTATACTAACAATCTCTTCCCAGCCTCCCTTGGCTCTTCTGTAGAAAACTCACCTGAAACCATTGTGTAACCCTACCACTTCTGCTGTTGTTCAAAAGACATGGTGGGTTTCCATTGTTCCTCCCATCTCTTTGTTTGGATGGTTTCAAGGCCATTACACCAGTATTCTCAGCACTGCCACTAAAAATAACACTTGTGAGTTAGAAGGGAACTTCCCCAACCACCTAAATCCTGGCAGAACAAGGGACACATGCAGAGGGCAGAGGGAAAGGTCTGTGACATGCCTCGTGTCCTCACAGGTTAGACACTGTCTTGTCTCGTTACATCCTAACAAAGACAATCAGTTTTGTTCACCTCATGCATCACCCAGATGTGTAACATTTCCTGAAGTTTTGAAACACCAGGAGTGAAAACTATTTTCTTTCTACCTGCCCTTTCCCAGAAGTTTTCTAAGAAGTCAGCTGTAGGAACTTGGAACTTCATTTGCTCATCTAGGAATGAGAAACACATCATGCCTAATTGAGTTAGCCCATAAATTTCCATCAGGTGTTCTTTCAACTAAAGCTCTAACGCAAGGCACATTTATCACCATTCAGAAGTGAGACTAGAACATCACAGCACACTACAGTAATAAGTGTATATGTTGCCAGTTGGTGTATCTCTAAAATGAGACAAAGGAGGGAGGGAAATGTCAGAAATAGAAAGTATCAATATTGTTAACTCAAATAGAAGGTTACATATCCTGGGGGCCCTGAAATGGCGTCATAATGCAAACAAAGAAACAAGTACAACATCCCAGTCTACATAAGTGTCCTTCACTGTGACATGGAAACAGCAAGGACAAAAAGTAAATCTGATCCTATGTTATCACTAATTAAATTCATACATACTGATTTTCTTTTTTTAAATGAAGCAAACATTTGAATTCATTAGTGACAGAAAACATTCTGAATCACTTAAGTGCAGCAGCCATCTCCATTTAAAGCTTTTCACTTTTAATCCTAAGTATATCTCAAGAATATCCCTTCTGATTTTTTCATGCTGGACTTGGGAAAGGGAAAGCAGATTCTGAGCACTAATGACTTACTCTCTTTCCCTATTGAGTCCTCACATCTAGTACATCGCATCCATGACCTTTCCATAGAGATTAAGTGTTGTTTCATGTACTGAATCTTGCCCTAGAGAACTATCTGGCCTTCACGAAACACAGCGCTACCATCCATGAACCAGTCCCAGGTATCATTTACTTCTGGTTACAAGTATCTGTGTTAGTCTGACCTTCTCACTTTAAGCCCACCCATAAAACCACTTAATTTATTAAAACAAACAAAAAACCTGAGGGATTTTTTTCTTCTCATAGACCTACAAGATCTGAATCTTGGAATGGGACTCTCTACATTTCACTACTGATTCATGAAGACCTTACCCTGCTAAGTTGCTTTGCAGCCAGAAGCCCCATGTTTTCTCCTCTAAAGCACTGTTACAACAAAAGCTTAGATTGTCCGATCGAAAATACATTTATTTCTGACTACCACAGACAGTGACAGAACGTGGTACAGGGATGCTATTAGAAAACCACGTTTTGTTCCCTGGAGCAGATGATACAAGTCATTTTACCTCAACGCCTCTATTTCCTCCTGCCTTCAACTCGTAGTGATACTCAGCATTTTGCAGACATACACACAGAGGGCTAGCAAGTCTAAAGGCCACTATCAGGACAGCGTTCCACACTCCACAGCAGAAAGAACTGCTGCACACAGGGGAGCCAGACAAAGACAGACCTTGGGGGAATTTTTACCACAGTGCACTTCAAAGTGAACAGACCACAGAAAGTCAATTCAAGTTACCTCCTGGAGGTAACAGTGGCCATAGGAGGCTTCCATCCATCACATCCAAAGAATTAATCTCCCAGTACTAACAGCTTACCAACACAGGCAGATCATCACGCCTGCTGAAGAACAACTGCCACAGCAGACTGAAGTACAAAAATACCCCTTCTCAGGTGCAGGGAAAGAGAAAAATGGCGTTCTGCAAGAGAGCTACTGTGCGCTGCAGTCACGCCCTCTGTTATTTCATAACTTTTCCAGCACGGACACCAACTGCACATCCAGTTCCAGTGCTAATAGGAGCAGACACCGGTGTCAGGCCAGTTACCTGGACAGGTTTTTCTGTAGCTGTATCCCTTCTGCTTCAGACACAGGCCTTTCCAGGGACCTAGATATCAGAGATCTCCACAAAATGGTTCCTGCCTGAAGAAGCAAAGCAAAAGCAGAAACCATTCACTCCAGCAGGACAAAAGGAAGGTGTCCTTGGGCTCACAGCTTCAGAGTGGTGTCTAGTAAGTTATGAGATACTTTGCCTACCTAGGAAAGTCTACAGCTTCCTAAATATCATTTGAGGTTTCATAAAACCCTTTTCTAAATAGGAAACCCCATTGGGAAGAAGAAAGGAAGGGGAAAGCAAGTTATTCACAACTGACTGGAGTTCCTCTGTAAGGGTTATACAGCCTTAACTACAGCAGATTAAACTAACAGCCTAGCTCAGCTTATACAGAAAAAGCCTTTTAGTGTAGACAAAGCGTAAGTCAGAACCCTGCAGACCTGCAGCCAGAGATGTGCTACACAGCTTAAGCTTTACCTAAACTACTAAAAGAACATAGCAGGAGAATCATATCCATACGCCCAGGCTTTCAAAAGGAGTTCCTGAAGTTCATACCAGGTATCTCACTGCAGAGTACAGTTAACCTACTGGAGAGCTGCTACCACAAGCAGGGACAATCATGACGTAACTCAAACCTCTGTACAGATGTGGAAGATGAAAGCAAGTTAAACTGAGAAGTCATCCATGGAAAAGTAGTCACACCCACGATGTCCACTCTTGCTGTGAAAGGAGGCTGCTCCACATTTATACCGGTATGATCGCATCAATCCAGCAGTAGAACTTCACCAGGAAACCGAAATCCTCTGTCTTCATCTGCTGTGCTCCTCCTCAGAGGCTGCTGAACTAAGCCTTCTTTTCCTACAGTCAGGTTAAGACAGACAGCAACCTTCAGGGTCAGTCCAAGGATGTTCTGACATTCTGCACTGTCTTCATATATAGTACCTTTGTAGGGAATATTGCCAAAATACAGCGGAGGGACAAAGCAGGACCAACCCCACTCTCCCTCAAATCCCACATTTCTCCATAATGAAACTTGATAGGTTATTATGTGCCAAAAGAAAGTCTAGCCCTAGCTCAGGATGATTGATGCCAATAAAAAGGAATTACTGGCTGGTAAAATGTTGGATGGAAAAAAAATCAGACTGAACCACCCAGTTATTTACAGCACTGCAGACTTCCTGTTTTGATGCAAGTCAGCAAGACCTTCTGGAAAACCCAGGAACAAAAAGCAGTAGTTAAGGAGGGTAGGTTGGTTACAGAGAAGCTAATGATCTATCTCTGTTACACTTCAGAACAGAGGAAACTGCATCTATGCCTACCTATCCTTTTCTAGCAGTATTTCAAAGACTAATGCACAGGAAAATAAAGGAATAAATTAGTGAAATAGAAAGAAAAGCAAGCTATTAACCACAAGAAAAGAGGCTATCTATGCCTTTGCAGTTTCAGACACAAGTCTTCTCCCCTATTTCCCCAGTCCATCCTTCCTCATGTGCCACATCAGTTTATTCTAACCTGGTGTTGCAACTCTGTGAGTACTAAGAGCAGAGCCTTTAGGAAGCGGGGAGGCAGAAGTGATTCTGAAAAGTTCAGAACAGCAAATCTTGCCTCCGCACCAGGTGAACTGCCTGAAAAAGACCACTGGAGACAGTTGTTAAAGCAAAAAGCTGAACAAATGAGGACAAAACATTTAGGTTCTAGAAATCTTGTCATTCTTATTGTCAAAGCTCCTAGAGTGCTAGAAAAGATTTTAATGTATTGCTAAGCTTTAATCAAGTCTCTTGCCAATTTACAATTGTGGAGAATCACAGGTGATAGGGTAAGACAATACTGTGGATTAAAACTAGCTTAATAAAAGGGAGAGGAAGGAAAAAAAGAAAAAACCACCACCCACACAACTGTTTCACATTCTAAGTTGGGAAAGAGGAGGAATGGCAATACAAGGCCCAGCCTACAGTCCTCCAACCCAAAGGGACTTGGTTCCACTGACCTAGCTAGGTTCTGGTTCATGGCATGTATGCTCTGAGGTTCATGGATTCACTCCATAGCAGTTAAGCACAAAAGCATCCTCAGAGCATTCCCAGTATGTGTCCTGCTATATTGGCAGAGCTGTGCTTGTACAGCAATACCAAACCACCTCCCAGCAAGTTCTGCTGGTAGAAGGGTGGGGTGTGCTGACCACACAGCATCTACATCAGGGACTTCTGCCTGCCAGCAGCTGACCCACACCTCTATTCCAAAGATGAACTAACAGCGTATTGTGCCATCACAAGCCTGCACACAGCCAATAATTCCAAGTTTATTTTTAAAGCTGAAATTGATAAAGCCACAAGGAAAGAGCTTTGCAGACTAGCAACAGACACACTGCAAGCCCTCGATCAGAGCCAGTTACAATGTACTTAATGACGAGCCCCAAGGACTGTTCTCAAAACACCAGCAACATCGCCCCCCACTCCCTACAAGCAGCTCTACAGCAGAACACGGTGCTGCACACCTCTTTCTTCCAAGCCCCTGGACCAATTACTGAGACAGATCATCCACTTAAAAGCATAAAACTTCACAGAGCTGAGAAATCACAAGCAGCAGGAAGCCAGGCTTCCAGGAACTGCTCCCGAACCCAGGGGCCCCATCCAGGCTCCCCTGCATGCACCACACCAAGCAGGGACCATGCCAGCACAATGCACTTGAGACTTACCGCTTAGCCCACCAGTGTTCACACTCTGACAGTTCAAAAGCATGTTTCCAGGGATAAGCAGCAGGCATTTTTGTCACTAGATGGATGGATGATTTATATTGCCATGATAGACACTGCCTGCAAAAAGTCTCAAGGTACAGCTACAGACCAATTTGTCTGAGACATTAAATGCTCTGCATAGCTGATAATACACCTTAAAGAAATAAATTGTCAAGACACTTGGGTGCACACTAGCAAACAGAATGCTGGACCAGTGTTTGTTTCATCCTGTCTCCACAAGCCATTCCCACAAGTTGCTGATTAGGACAACAGTTGTTTGGCTGCTAGATCCAGGAGAAGCTCTTCTAGCTACTCTGACCTCTTACCCTCTTCTTGGCTCACCTGCGTATCCATCTGTCATAATACACATGTCAAACTACAGCCGGGCGTACTTGGTCATCGCCTCGGACAGGCTTCTGCTTGTCGATGTCACAATAGCATCTCTTCACAGTAAAGCAGGTCACTAGGAGGCCCTGAACCCTGAGAGGGACTTGCTTAAATTATGTCTCCACATCACAGTAACAAGAGCCTATTCCCCTCAGGGTCCCCTCGGGCTCCGTTATAACTGAACCTAGGAAGGTAACTAACCATCCAATACACTGTGGTTTTCACAGACCACAGACAACACATTTGGACCTGCTTTTGATCTCTCCCTTCCAGGAGCAGACTGAACATGAGTTCCATAACATTTCTAAACAACCGGCATTCACACGTTGTACAGAAACACACTGCACAAAGCAGGCTGAGACAAACTCCAGCTCCACTACCGCGGACTTCCAATGGATGTGGCAGGCACCCAGCACCCTCTGGCTACCCTGCATGTGGCCAGGTGATAAATGCTGTGGTGTCTCCATAGACAGCTGTCCTCTCATCGTTTAACAGGGGATAGAGCTAGAGTTGTCAATAAAGATTTGGAATGCATTTCCTGTTTTACACCATCAAGGGGAAAATTAGCTTAGCTCAGAGGCATGAGACAATAGTGTGACTGATGCAGAGGGTGTTTATTTAGGCAGGCAGCTAGAGAGAAGTCCAGGAGAACTGAATATGCTTCTATTGGCATCACCTGGCATTCACTTCTCCAGCTCTCACAGTAAACAGGGGCTTTGAGTGGGGGAACTTCTGGGCTTCAGGCACTTGCTTGAATCCAGCAAACCAGGACACACTGCCTCAAGAGTTTCCCTACCTTCTCTAGTATCTTGTATTCCCCTCCCAGATTTTCAGGGGACAGGCCTCCAGATTCTCAAAAACCCTCTGGTGAAATAGTCGCAGAAAAAAGCATAGCAGAGAAATTGCCAAGAAACACCATCCAAACCCTTTTTTTAAGGGGGAAGAGGATTTCTCCTGAGCCAGTGAAATCCCCCTGCTCCGCGGCTGTGGCTGCTCCACCACACCAGGTTTCACCCATAGAACTGACATTCCAGAAACAGGAACAATACTAAAGCAGTCAGAGCAGAGGCCTCCCCAACTCCAGTGGTGCCTGGGAGCAGTTTTTCTTACACATGCGAACAAGAGAGTCAGTTATTATGAACTAGAAATTAAGGAAACCCAGAGAAATATATGCCCTTACATGACATGAGCAGCACTGGACAGTCCAGGAAACCTTCTGGTCCCTCATCACTCCATTACAGGCAGTGGGAAAGAATTAAACTTCAAGACACATCACAGGTCTGGCACAACAGTCTAACCCCACCACACATTTATTTACTATATATTTCTCTTCCTTCCAAGCAGCCTGAAAGGAAAACGTGTAAATTTAGCTTCTGCCTTCCCTGCTAGAGAGATGTCTGCCTCCCCCCAAACCAGTGCACAAATGCAGACTCCTTCCGAGATGGCCAGGCAAGCCAAGCGCTGGCTGCACCTGCTTTACTTCGCAGCAATGCTAGAGCAAGCACAGTCTCCACAAGGAATTCACATTGGAACAGTTAATGCACCTTAGATATCCTGCAGCCAGAAACACTTTCGACTTTTGGAAGACAGATTACAAAGGAAATTTTCTTCTTGTTTTACTTTCAGAACATTAATTAATCTGCTGTGGTCAAACCAGTCTTCAGATACATCAATTCTGTTAATAAGACAGACCACAAACACTGACACCTCCTCTCCCTGTCTTACTTGTCTCCAAATCAGACAGGGGGGACTCCAGCCCTGCCTCATAAAGCATTAGCTCTGCTTAGGCTGCTGGTTTCTTCTCTAATGTGTCTAGATACACACACACTTGTCCACTCCACTCTCATCCCCATACTGAACACAGGCAGCTTTAACATAAAATGGAGAAAGCCAAAAAGTTCAGCTTTCTGCCCAAGGTCATACTGGAAGTCAAGCAGTAAGTTTCCCATGGTGAAACACCTGTCACAGTCTATGCCAAGTGGAAATGATTCTAACATGTCAAGATTTTAGGTGACTTTGCTTAATGAAACCAAGCTCTTTTTGGAGTCTTCTCCCCACCACCACCTCTTACCTTCAGGTGTCAGGGTTCTCTGCTGCAGGGCAAAGTAACCTAAACCAAGTTTACCCTCCCTTGTTACAAGAAGCCCTGTCTGTTTCCCCATTTGAAAAATCAACTGGAGGATGCTTTTTCAGAAAAAGGTTTTAAGCCACTGGGCCAAAAACAGGAGGAAGGAGAAGACATATCACCACATTATCTGCACAGCAAGCTGGCTCACCTCCCAGCTGGGTTCTCATTCATTCAAGTTCAGCCTCCATTGTGCCAAGAGAAGTGATCCAGCTGGGGGCTAACAAAATAAGAAACTTAAGAACTTGATGGAGGCTTAGCTATGGAGACCGCACATGCAGAGTAGAGGTGCTAATTACTTATCTTAGTACCTGGATTAACTGTGCACTGAAAGTCCTGCCCTGAACAGGAAAAGTGGCTACTGTCCCTGGCAGCACATAAATGTCCCAAGCTCCTCTATGTGGAGGCAAGCAAGCACCAAGAGCCATGAACACTGCAAGCGATAGCATTCATTTTGCCCAATCCCAGCACAAGCTTGTAATCTTACAGTGCAGGTGACTGAAGAGGGGAACAAGTTATTTTTCTTTCCCTGCCAGTGACAACCTTCTTGTTACTATGCATCTAAACCCTATGGAAGGAACCTATCAGCCAGCTTCACAAGCCACCTCCAGTGGTCACATATGCCCTAGTGAGCCCTTCAGAGGCTAGTGTCAAATCCCAGCATCCTACGTGCTCTTTCCCCCATCACTGCCAATTAGTCAGACATCTACACAGAAGGGCCATTTTGGGTGTGCTGACAGCTTCCCCTGTCCAATTCATTCCAGGGTCTGTCCATGATCATTACTTCATTCCCTTGCTCACTTCACTAATGCTCTAGCTGTGCTTGGCTGCAATCAAGGACTATTTATTTACGGCTATTTGGAGGCAGTATTCCCACCACTTCCCTCTATGCTAGCCCATACTCCTTCTCCACTCAGCTGTAGTTGCATGGGGATAGTTCACTACAAAGCAAGTTAAATAGCCACTTAAACATCTGCTTTGACAAGATGATTTTTGTCACCCTACAGCTGTATGACACAGACATCTGTGAAACAACAGGGTGTAAACTGTACTGTGATCCAAGACAGGGATTTCATGCCTGTCTAACAACAGCACCAGCACAAAGTGCCTGCTCTTACTGATCAGGATCCTGGACATACCTGGCCAAATTCAGTGACAGTGTAACCACCACCTGCTGCAGCAAGGACACCCCAGTGGCAGAGGAGGGTCCTGCTCTGAACACACAGCACATGAACAGCACAGGAATGACTGCAATATTGCTTGTTTTTCAGAGGGGGGAGGCTGAGCTATTGCATGGCACAAGAAAGAAGAACTAGAATTAGCATGACCTGGGAGATCAGATTTAGGCAAGACCTGTCCCAGCCCCTGAGAGGTCTAGGAATGAATGCATGTAGTAACAGTACTTCCACCTCTGAAAGAGATATGGTGCTTTGTGCAGCTCACGGATGAAATACGGCTTTCTGTCTTTCCACCTCCAACCTCCCTTCTTTCCAGACTCCTTAAGGGCCCCTTCACCCAAACAAGTGTTTAAGTCAAGAACTTTAATATAGTGTAAAACACAGAGATGGAGGAAAAAGACCCGTACTGTAGAACTCAAGCCTGAACAGAACTAACAAAACTTTAGAAGATCCACTCAGAGGTGAGTTCAGCCTCTAGACCCTGCAAAGCATGTCCTGCAACTTTTACTCGGCTGCGTACCGTGCCAAGAGCCAGCCTGCATGGTGACTTACAGTGTTGGCTCTTCCTGCATCTGGCTTGGGCACATCCCCAGAGCCAGCAGCTCATTTGGCTCGCTCAAACTTCCAGCGGCCTGCTACAGTCCAGCAGAAAGTAATCACATACGAGATCCTCATGCTCCAAAGGCAGTACAAAGGGATGCTGCCTGGCTTCAAAGGACAGGCAGGACAACCAACAGGACAGTTAAATATACTGACAGGATGGCTGAAACACTCACTTGCAATCCTCCCCTCCCCCTTTATCACAGGTTATGGCAAGCAAGTCATTAGACCCATGGTGATCAAGCTTCACCAAGCCCAACACAGCAGCACCAACTGAACAGTATGCCATGGAGACATCACACTTCACTGATGGTGACAGAGCACAACAGCAGATGCTGAACACAACTTGCATCCCACTATGTAAGTCCTTAAGTTCTGAGCAAACTGCTTTCAGGTAAGATAGAACAAAACCCAGAGCAAGGAAGAGTTTCAGCTGAGTGGCCTGAGCAGCTGCAGGGCTCGCAGAGGGCATGTGAGCAGAGAAAGCCACAGCTCTCCTTCCCTCAGAAGAGAGAAAGGAAGGACAGGCCTGCTCTGGCTCTTCCATCACCAAGCAAGCTGCACACTTGCCCAGGTTGCCAGGGCAGTACCCAGTTATGTACATAAGGCCCTAACAGATAAGAACAGCTGCTGTAGGCAGAAGCAGTAGCTCAGCTCAACATGGATGTGTCAGACCTGCAGGTACAGCAGCCTTTAGCTAGTAAGATACTGACATGGATGTAGCTTCCCTTCCACCACCACCCCACCAGCCTGGTTTGACTCCTGATCTCAGGAATTCAATTTAAGACCATATTCTGGCAAAGTGTAGGAAGGGTGGATTTGCACTCATCTGAACTGGCAACTCTATGTTTGATCTATCAAATGATAAAACAACAGAAAGAATAGCCAAATATCTTTAGGAGAGGACACTAACAGCATGAGACGTTTTTTCAGTTGAGATTTTCCCCACTGCCGCTTTTCAGCCCTTCTTGGCTGGTTCTCTTCCTATTTCCCCCTCCATGTAAGACACAGCTTCTAGTTCTGCTGACCTCACAAGTCCTGTTCACATCATTCCTACACCTTCACTGATTTCTCTCTCCTTACAGTTGCCCTCCAAGACTACAGAGACTTGCCAAAATGCAGAAGATAAAACATTCTTGTTGTCAAGTCAGCTTGTCCTTTTAACATATGGCACACAGAGTTTTGTTTCATCTTAAACTCAAAGCAACAAAGTTTAGCAGCCAGCTCTCATTATAGTATTACAGAGGCTGAAATTTTAGGCTCATTAGAAAATACTGTATTTAAAATTGTATATAGATTCAAGAACACTGGAAGCTACTTCAAAAAGAATAAATCAGAGAAAACAGGAAGACATGAGTTTCATAGAGCCTGGAAGCAATTCTGCCATTTGTTTTAAGCTTTCTAGTAACATAACATGGCCTTTGAGTTAACATTTCATATCAAACCACTTTAAAAATATATGATTGCCCTGTGATTGTTCTGCTCCTGTGGACATTCATTGGAAAAAGTAAAGTCTGGATACCCATGTTCTCTAGTCAATGCTCACTGATTCCCTTAAACAATAGGCAAAAACTTAAGGGCATCAAAAGATGTTTCTAATTACTTTTACACTGTTGATGAGAAGCAGATACTTACCTCCTGCTGCATAATTCTCACATGTCAGGTACTGTACAACTCACCAGGACATTCTCTTCCAAACTTCCTTAAAACAAGCTTTTCTATTTTGACCATGCTCTCTACCAAACACGTACAATAGTTATTAACCAAACAGGGAGAAAATGGCACATAATAGAATGGCCCTGTTGAAATTCATTAACAACTGCCATTCCTAAAACTTCCAGGTACTTTCTGAAAACATATCCCCTACCCCCGCCACCCCTTCCCATCAGACACAGAGACTGAAGAGAGATGCCTCTGCTGAGGAATCTCCACAGGTAAGCCTTCTCAGGTCTTTACTATAGCTTCACTTAGTCAGGAAAGAGAATTTTAGTTGGAATGATTATGCCCAGGAAGTTATGGAAAGATGGATTTCTTCTGAAGGCAGTATCCCGTATCAAATCCGTTTCCACCTAGAGAACAGCTACTTGGAACATTTTGTTCAAACTGAAAAATTTCCAGCCCTTTGATTACAAAGGCAACCTGCCAAGTGAGAGTATAAAATTAGCACATTAGTGCAGTAGTGTCTTTCTTTGTCTGAAGACAGCTTCAGCACTTCAACTGCGTGCCATAGTTTTAGAGGTAAACCTGAGCTAAAACTACCAAGATTAACTTTCCTACTCCAGAACCTCTCGAACAGCAGTACAATACAGTTACCAAGCCAAATTACATCTACTGATGAAAAATTAAGAACAGAGTAGCAATAAGAGTGCAAAGGCAACCCTAGCACACAAGGAGAACCCCACAACAGCAAACACACCACAGTAAGCAAGCACCACCCAACCATTTTATCCCTTCCTGCTGCAGAGCATATTGCAGTACAGGTGTTTCACACTGTGGCTTGCAAGCACCAAGTCAATTTTTCAAACTCTAGTTGTACCTGCTGCTGACTTTAGAAAAGTTATTTTTAAAATGCATCATCAAAAAAAGGTTCAAGGCAACCTTTTTCCTTTTATTCTCATGTTTGATAAACATTTCAGCAGGCATCCATCCAACTTAAGCAAAACTCTGGATGTACACCTGCTCCAAGCTTTGTCCCAGCTCTGGCAGCATGAATTAAATCCGCTGCCTTTATTTATATAGGCACTATATAGTCACTGGAAAGGTTTCTCCTACCCACCTCTTTTCAGAGCCCCCAGTTGCATCTCCTACCCCACTCCCCCAGCAGACACTGAAATCATTTTGCAAGCAGTACTACTGCACCCAGTAGTTTCCTTCCCTTGAGCTGAAACAAAAGGACACACTGCTGCTCAGGAGGTATTGCTCTGGGCAACACAACAGCAGAGGAGTGAGCAATAACCAGACAGGGCAGCATTCCACTGAACTGAGATAGAGACAGTTGGTTTCAAGACGAGGCCAGCATCTGCTCCAAGAGCCTCTTCAGAAGGGCTCAGGTAAGAGAGCATGAAACAGTCCCCTCCCCAGCAAGTTTCAGAACAATAAGAATTGCTTCCAAGTCTAATCCCCTCAAGACCTCATTTATTTGTTTTTATAATCTCTAAAAATATTCTTATTGAGGATCTAAGAAGTTCTGTCTTTCTTCTCCATCCTTCAAAATAACTTCAGCAAGATGGGTACAATAAAAGACATCACTATGCCTAAGGTAACCACTCGCATACAACTCTCTAAACAGCTTATACGTTTATAAAGGACCTCTCAATACACATTTGTCCTTTCAAACCAGCAGCAGCAAGTCTCAGATTGTCAGGCAAAACAAAGGCTGCCCATTTTTGCTCTGGACCAGCACAGGGATGTTTCTCTGTCACCAGCTGCACCAAAGCAAACCGCAAGACCCCCCAACTCCAATCATCTTTGCTTCTGCTCCAATAGAAAAAGTAATTTTTCACCCAGATCTACAAATATGCCCCTAGACCCTTGCCAATTTTCAGACTGTTGGCAGGATACCTGGATTTATGCCTGCCCTGTTCGCACCACAAGGAAAGCATCTGACCTGCTCATGGAGGACAGCTGGCTGTTTCACCTGAAATTGCCTTAAGAAAAAAAAACACAAAAAACCACACACACATCTCAGGCACTCACACTCCCAAGCAAATAATGGGAGGGGAACCATTTTAAGAACCAAATCAACAGGCCTAAAAACCCACCCAAAATACAGAAAGAGCTAGAACACAATGAAGCAGTTTCCCAGAGAGCAGACCCGCTTCTCAGAGCCAGTATGCACAGGAGGAAACAATTTGCCAAGCAACTCAGATCTTGGGCTGAGAGCCAGAGGACGGCTCTGAAAAATCTTCCCTCTGCCACCAAGTTCCCACCAGCAAGCCTCTCCCCCAAGTCATTCAATACTTGTATAAAGCCTAAAAGGAAGAGAGGTGATGAGAACTTCAGATGAGATCCAGCTGTACTGTCCCAGCTCCCCTCAGCATCACCCCACTCAGCACACCCAACAATGAGCCCAAGGCTGAGTCTACAGCAAAGCGAGAAAAAGCTTATCCTCACTGCATCAAAACTTGCTGCTTGCAGATCTCAGTCAGCCAGCAACCCCAAGGTTTGCTTTATTCACAAAACAGGTGAGGAGACCCCCCATCCCTCCTCAACAAATTCACAGGACAGGCTTCAAAGCTACTCACAGCAACTCAGCCTCAGTGCCCAGCAGGCAGGGGCCAGCTGAAAGCTCCAGACAAACGTTCAGCCTGTCCCCAGGGCAGCCCAGGCTGCAGAAGGGATGAACTCTCTCATCCTTCTCACACCTGTTTGCTACAGCAGTAACAGTTCAGGAAAAGAGTGATGCTACTGGCCAGAGACAGGTGCTCTGCCAGGCTAAAGTGGTGGGAAGCATTTGCTCCTGCAAGAGCAAGCGGCACCTTGAGGCTTCCACAGGAAAAGCTGAGGCAGAAACTCTTCAACAATGCATAAAAGCCTTGAGAAAGGAGGTTGAAAAGGCAAAAACATCACTGCTATTTAAATGCTTGAAAAACAGGCAGAGCAGACCCCACATCCAGAGAGGTATACAAGTTGTAAACTAGATTAAGGGGAAGAGTTCGGCTACATTTTCCCCTTTTTTAGAGCAAAATCATAACAAAATAAAAATCATGATCACTTTCTTCCAGCCTGCAAGGGAACTTGGGAAAACAACTACAGAGCAGCTCAGGCACAGAGAAGAGGTCTCTCCTGGAGGAACAAAGTACAGGGAAAGAGGGCTGAGGAGCATAGAGAGGAGCACAGAAATCCAAGCAAGGCTGGGTTAGTAAGAGGGTGGACAGATAGGATCTAAAAGCTGTACACAAATTATAATGAAAGTGGGAGAACCACAAATAGCAACTTAGGAAACAACAAAAAAGGCTGAAGCATATTAAAAGGAAAGCAATCTTTTCTTGTAAGAGCTGACTACAAAAATATTTGGGGCAAACCAAGCAAAGCAGCTTTCCCTCCCCCCCCTCCCCCCCCCCCCCCCAGAAGTGGGTAATTTCTGGAAGTACAAGCAAGGACAACTGCAGTTAGTTAGGGTGGTCAGAGGGGAAAGGGATAGCAGTGAGCCAAGGTGCAAAGAGAAAACAACTTCAAAGCAGTTGCTGTGGGAGGTTAAATTAGGTAAGAGTGTACTTTGCTAAGAAAGAAAAAGAGCAGGTGGTAATTGGGAGCATCTCTATAAATGGCCTTATTCCAACAGGAATGACAGTTACTGCACAGCAAATGTTTATAAAATAAAAAAGATCCATTTAAACCAGTGGCCAGAACATAACCAATTGCTGCTGTGATACAGGAAGCCAGAAGCTGCAGAGACCAAGGCATGCTGGAGCTCAGCCCTCAAGAAGTACAGAGCCCATCGTTCCCTTAGAGACTGGGTCTCCAGTTCCCTTCATGCCCCTACAATTTGCCACACATCTTTTGTCAGGCATCGATGGCAAAAATAACAAGAGGGAACAGGCTGCTCTTATTTCTTGAACAAGAAGTACCAAAACATGATCTTGGGACAAAGCAACTTATCAACAAAAGATTGCCCTTGTTAAAAGGTCTATGCCAGCTCATCTAGCACATACCGTCATTTATGCTGTGTGCAAAAGCACTGTAAGTTTTGAAGGTGTTTAGCTTGCCTTAGTCATAATTTTAAGTTTTTACAGCCAGAGTTTAAAAGCGATCTTGTGATATTTTAAGCCTGTGACCTTTGTTTAGAGTGTCACTTTTAGCAGTATCTATTTTAACGCAGGCTACAACTTTTAGACTATACAAGCAGCACAACAGTTTTGCATTGGATGGCACATCGCTTTGCCTCGCAGCACTTCGTTTTCAAGAAAAGGTTGTGTCAAAACCTACCTGCTGAAACTCCCACTCACCCAGCCACCACGTACTCGCTCAGATGTACAAAAGGGGTTTTCCCCCAAGTTGGCTGGTATCAGGGGACCCTTTGGGGGCTGGTTCCATTCTGCCAGCCTAAAGACAAAGACCCAGAATTTGGGGCGAGCCAAGTTGTCTTCCCCCATGAAAGAGGTAGAACATGAGAACAGGGTTGGTGTTTTGTTGTTAAACCTACTTAATCTACACATTGAGCTGGGTCTGCCTAGCAACAAGTTGGGGTTTTAAACTTGTATCATCCTACTTGTGTTCCCATGGCTACTGTCATGAACAGTGCAGTGGCAGCTGCACAAGGGTCCCAGGAGGGACATCTTTAAGATTCCCAGACAGAAAACAATACCACAGAAGTACAAACGTTACACCTGGTACACCTGCCTGGCTTTACAGTTCTTGACTCCCCCCAAAAGCACCCAGAGCAGCCCCCTCCTAGGGAGGCACACTGGTATCTACAGGTTATTTACACTGTTCAACGCGCACAAAAAAAAAGCCCTTGGATTACAGACACGGCCCTTTTAGCTTCTCACACAGCTGTTAGCAACCCAAACGCAAAACTGAACAACTCCAGCCAACAGCACCTGCCACATGGGGCAGCTAGCTCTCAGGAGGTGAAAAATCCTCCCCCTATCTCCATCCACACATGGCCAAGACTCAAACCAATGTTACTGATGAGAACAGAGGGATGAGTTTAGACCCCCAAGGAAGGTGGGAAGTCACAGAGAAGAGAAAAAAACTCCATATTTCAATGCAAACTGCAAGTAAAGAGTTGCTTCAAAAGCAATGCTGTTTTGTAAACGAGACTTTCCCAGTCCTGCCACTTCAGTGTTTAAAGGGGAGTCCATTTCCTACTCAGGAAAGGTTTTTCTTAGCATCCCAAATCCCCTTGTGGAACTGGAACCTCTCTGTGCCTCCTCCATGGACCGGCTAAGAGCAGAGGGCAGGCATCGTGCCCCTGCGTACAAGCCTTGTTTATACATATGCCTTAGGGATTTCTGAACCCAGAAGCCAAAACTATGATTACACATTTGTTACACCAGGCTTTCATACTAGGGTTATAAAGTCTAGAAGAACACCAGTTCAAGGTCACATACACTAATAATTATTTTTAATACCCAACTTTCAAATCAAAGTCTGTACGAACTAAACCCCAACCTGATAAGGCATCTAGCCATCTAAAAGTACATGCACATGTTATCATCACAGGTTATCACAGATACCTACAGACAGCAAAAATGAAAAGCTGCGATAGACAGCCATGTGGTTAGACTCCTCTAATTAGACAACTACACTACAAAAACAAGCCATTGACTTTCTCAGATTATTACTTGTGAAATCCATCCAGATGAAGAGCACAGAGATAAGGGAGGTGGTGAGGAAGATGAAATAACTTTAAGGACAAAAGCTCACTACCTTATCCTCCTGCCTATAATTAATAGGGCAGGGGAATAATATTTTTCTGGAGATATACGTAGTTATACAGAATACATGTAAGACTCTGCTGATGTGCCTTATAGGTACATACAAGATAGAAAGACAGGTTGAAGAGGGAAGCATAGAGTACAATTTCCTCCTGAGAGGGGATTTTTGCAATTTTATCACACGGCTGCAGCCTCCTCCCCCCAAACGCAACATTTACCAATACTTCCTTTATGAAGTTCAAAGAGCAAACTGCTGCTTGGAGTTGAATTTTTGAAGATATTTGGAAAGGTAAGTTAAACTCACTTGTTTTGTCTCAATATTGTACAAATTTATTCAGTTTGACCTACAATACTTAAAGGCAGTCCCATCACAATCTGTTGCATTTCAAAACAGAAACAGGAGCACAAAAGCAGCCCAATTCTAGAATATGCTGGAGAAACTTTCACTGCCTTCACAAAGGCTGAGCACATCCTCTTGCACTTTCGAAAAGCACAAAGTCATCAAAACTTTCATATCAAACTATAAACTAAAAGCTTGTAAAGTTTAAAAAGCCATCTAATCTAACATACCTTACTTAAGCATTTAAGACCAAGTTTCGTTTACAAATCAACTTATGTGTTCAAGAACTGAATTTCAAACTGTTGTTTCAAGTTTAAACACTTAAGAACGTGGGATTGCTCATCTTCTTATACTGTCAAGTCAAAGCCTCAAAAGACAAGGTCACCCAGTACATAAAGAGGTACAGACTTCCTAGGAAGACAGCAGGCTCTAACTACCCCAAAGTTTTCTTTTTTTAATTTGGTCTCTAGACTCAAATCAGCCACTAGTCACCATGTCTAAATATTACCTTACACTTGGAATGAGTAAGGCAAGCCTTGGCCACAACCACGAATTGTTGTATCCTAGGGAAGCGGGGACTAGCACAAACCACAATTTTTTGAGGAGCCAGTTACTTCAGATTTACCTGCCCAGCACATATTAAAAAAAAATCATATATTAAAGTTACAGCACAGTTAAAATACATACGTATGTCCAACAAAGCGCTGTCATTTACACTGCTCTGAAGGTATGTGACAGGACTGCAGCCCACTATAAGCCGCATTATACAGTGTGCCTTTATACAGTGTGCCTTGATCACAGAGGCAAAGATTTCCGAGCTAATTATAATGACTAATCACAGGGAGCTCTAAGCCTTCACTTGGCCAAGTCACAGACCTAACTAGGGCTGCAAACAAGAGTTTTTAAGAGCAACTCATTAAGCAGCAGGAACCAGCTACGAAGAACAAAGTAGTCACTCTACCTAGTATTAATTCCAGTCCAGCCATTAATACATTTGTCAGTACATGAGACAGCTATTACCTCCACATACAAACACTGCATGTGCCAGGCAGGGAAGGAAGCCACAGGCTTTGGCTGCACTGAGACTTGTTTGTTTACTACAGCATTAAGGTTTGAGAAGGATGTTCTTGGTACTATTTGAATAATGAGAAAGCTCCAAAGCCATGCCTTGGAATAATGTGGACCAGAAGCTCTGCTCACCACAGCAGCCTCTGCACCCCTTCACAGGACGAGTGAACAGACCAGGTGAAAGCTAACTACTGAGCCACGCAGGATTAAAAATGGTCTCCCTTGGGCAAACAGCCCAGAGGTAAGAAAAGTATGGCACCAAAGCAACAGCTGTTCTCTTGCTGAGGTGCCAGAGATACGGATAATAAAGTCTCCAACTTGAGCACTACTATTTTCTCCAGGGTGGATTTAAGAAACAGAGAATAAGCTAACCTGCCGGCATCCAGAAGTCAGCTTCATTCTTGTAATGTAGTAGTGGGACTGCACACTCTCCTGCCATAGTGACTAGACCAGCAGCATGTACCAGTCAAGGAACAAGACGAGACTGAGATTCACCACACACCAGCAGAGTTGCCAGCACAGTAAGGAGGTGGCAGCAGTCATCTCCCCCTTCTCCAGGGCTGCTGGGGACCAGGCCTGGCCTTAAGAACTCCCTTCAACTGTACCTAAATGCCTATGGGGTTGAGACAGCTGAAAAAACAAGGCTTGGGCAACAGCTTTTGGTGGAGCGCCTGTTGAGGACTTCCTCATCTGCTCTAAAGTATACCACATACAGAGAGGCTTGGACTTCTGGAAGAAGGAAGACAAGAAACATATAGCCCACAAGGGAATAAAGGGCTAAGCAGATCAACTAGGGGGAAAACTCCTCTTCTCCCACCCAAAAGTTTAAGAGAAAACCCACAGTACCTTGATTTTCCACCACCTGAGGAAAAACTCATGTAGGGGACGACGCACATCTCCTCAGACAACAGTGAAAGGACACCTGGTTTATCAAGATACCAGGCAGTCTCTGTCAGCCCAAACACACTGGGCATTAGTATACTATGGTTTGGTATTTCTGATTAGATCAAACCTTCTCGTAACTCTCCCTTCTTTTCCAAAGAGACACTTGCACCAAGTTCCTTCCTGCCTGTAGTGTTTAAGGCAAAGTCATTTGAGAAGATGAGATAGCCTTCCAG
The DNA here is from genome assembly GCF_963210335.1 of Falco punctatus. Classification (NCBI taxonomy): domain Eukaryota; kingdom Metazoa; phylum Chordata; class Aves; order Falconiformes; family Falconidae; genus Falco; species Falco punctatus. Next base: position 36,706,831 of record NC_137587.1, on the reverse strand, counting down.
GATACCAGTATTTCCATTTTTAGGAGCTTGGTTTTGACTTTTTCACTTGCTCAGATGGAGATCCCAAAGTCTCACCTGGAGAGCACAGTTTTCTCCCCACCCTCTTTCTGACAAGTCCATTCATCTAAATACCATTTTCTCTTACAGTCCTTGGGTATTCAGACTATTCACAAACTACTAGGACTGGTACGAGCAGGACTATCTGCAAGCAAAGAAACAGAACAAGCTGGCTGGGAGCTGCACTTGCCAAGTGCAAGTCCTAAGGGGGCTTTTAACAACCTTTTGTTAAAGGGTTACAGTCCCCATCATGTAGACCAATAGGCACTTCATAGTTGAAGATATAACCTAATGAAATCTGGCCTTTACAATCACCAAAGAAAGATAGCTGTTCTAGGGGAATCAGCCACTCAGTGGCTATCCCATTATTATACTTTCACCTTTGATCTTAAATAGACAGAGGATGGGTGCGCTTTTTACGGAGTTGGATGGATTCACCCGCTTCCTCCCCTAGGGCACAGCCACACCACCACTTCGCCGTTAGGCATTTCAGATCAGAGACAGCCATGACTATACATATATTTTTTATATATATGTATTTTTACCCCTTCTTAGATACAACTACACTGACAGAGTTTCTGACTACACTGAAAAGGGTTGTTGGTTTCTTCCCATACTCCTCCCCCTTTGTTTTTTGTAACAGTGAAACAACACAGTCTTGGACACTAAAGTGGTTCAGGGAATATCAAGTGTTTGTGCAGGAGCACGCAAGAGTACAGCTAACTGTGGAGCAGCGAACAAGCTCCTAAAGGATTAGTGACACTCCAGCAGCAAACACCTTCCAGTAGACTTTCCTGCACCTAGAGGTAGAAGCACTACAAAGTATTTCCTTCCACCATTTCTACTTCACAACAGTTACAATTGTTACAGTTCAACAACAAAATACTGGGAAGAGAGTAGCGTTGCCAACAAGGGATTGAAGCCTCCCAATTTACACACATCCCAAATTTGGATCTCTACAAGACACTATTGAGTCAAACCAGCTTTCGCTTGTTTCCACTGGAAATAGCTTCGGAAGATGCTTTCCAAAGATGACCAACACAATTGATGTTCAAAGGTACAAGATACGGCTTGTATTTTTACTGTCATTGCAGCTAATGAGGGAATCTAAAGCTGTAGTGCTACAAGAGAGGAAAAAAAAGCTCATCTGCCTTTACTACATGTCAAAATCCAGGAGACACCGTTCTCCTCAGGGAGTTATTTAACACTTCTCAAAATTACAGAAGCTTTCATCTTTACTTAAATTCACTGGCTGTGTTAAAGTACTCACGAATGTTTTCTTGCTCCTATTTTCAATGTTCCAATAGCGTAAATTAATAAACAAGTAAAATGGTCAAGCACAGTATCAGCGCTTTGCCATATGAAAGATTTTTATTTAGCTTTAGGATATGCAATGTTTCCTTCCACTGAGTTTTTTCATTAACAGGACATGTGGGTTTCATTTGTATGGATTAAAAGAACCATAATAGTTTTCCCTCTTCAAAACCCTCAACATCTCAGACCAAGAACTCGCAAGAAATGCTGACCTACCAATACCAGCCTTTAGTTTAACACACAGAATTTTCAGCTGGCAAATATTTGACTCTGAGCTCTAATAAGAGAAAAATAGGAGAGACAATAGCAATTTTTCACATCACATCTGTGAAATAAAGGCCAAACAGTGAAACACAGCTGAAGTGCAAGTTTTACTGATTCTAGTGAGCTCTGGCATGGGATTTTCAGCCCAAAAAAGTTTTGGCTTATTTAATAAACACATTGCCTCTGCAAAAGCCTTGCCTTTACTGTACAAATATTCTTATTATACAAATAATAGAGGTTTAAGTACTATACCAATAATATAAGTTTTTGAGAGGATAAAATAAGTGGGATCAATGCAGCAAAATCTTTCTCAAAGTAAGGGGAGACCAGGATAGGCAAGAAAGACAGGAACATAAACTTTGGCAAAGAACCTATAGGCTCTGCCAGCCCATGGAATAGGCCTTGCCACCATAGAGAGATTCACTAAAGGAACTGCAAGTAAGGACTACCTCCTACAGAGCTTTCCAGCCACAAGCATTTTTACAGTCCAAATCACATCATGCCCTTCCTCGGTCACCATCACAGCAAGTTTTAGCCACAAGGAGTATCAAAAACTTGCACCAAGGTATTTTAATCCAGAATGAGAACTTGTTATTTTCTGGTTATAAGGATGAAGCAAAACCAAAGCACAACCTTTAACCATTTTCCTCATGCTCTATTCAAACAAGGGACACGAGCACGCTCTAACTCCCTATCCCCCTTCCATGCAAACAGAAAGGCGCTGAGGTCCCTTCCCTCCCTAAACCTATGAGATCTTGAGAAGACACTCTCTTCACTTTCAGGCTGTACCATATGGTACTTTTTTTGCTCTTCTCCGGCTATTTAATTCATGAAACCTAGAATAGCATCACACCACTGCCTTGCTCTACCTCTCCTTTGTCCCGTAGTCTCACAGAAAAGGATTTCAGAAAACTTTCCTGATTTTATTGCTCTTTGCTACAGACTGCATGTGGCTGAGAAGTGAAACAGAATGAAATGTTTTCTCTGCCCTATGCATAGGGACAGAAGAACACCCACATAAGAACGCTGATGTAAGAATCAGCAGTTACAGATATCTCCACTAAACTCAAGGTATAACTGAACATTAAGTTAAAAAAAAAAAAGGTAACACATACAAGGCCTAGTCTGTGCCATTTTCCCCTTAGACACAGCTAGAGCAGCGTGAGCCCTTTACATTTTACCAGCCAGCTAATCTGAAGGTGAAAGCCTCTGCAACTCGACACCAAGCAACCTTCAAGCTTTAGGACCCTTTGGTCAACCATCCCTAAAATTTCTAGTGAGAAACAGACACAGCATCTGTGCGCTCTGATAACACTATTTCATCAATTCAACTTTGAAATTGTCCTGTCTCACTGGTAATGTAACAGTTTCGGTCAAAAGGTCTTAGTGCAGGGTGTTAGGCTTATTTAGGGTTTTCTTTCTTAAAGAAGGGAACAAAAGAAGCATAACAAATAAACACAACATGGTTATTTAGCCTTTAGGACTGAGAAAAGATCACAAAATTCAGGAAACAACGTTGCATTGCAAAACCATTCCCGAGTAATTCCAGAGGCTAGGAAACCAACTCTTCAATACACAAGCAGACAAAGTTCACCTCAAACTTGTTAACTATAAAGTTATTGTTTGGTTGGTTGTTTTTTTGGTTGGTTTTTTTTTTTTTTTTTTTTTTTTTTGGGGGGGGGGGGGGGAGGTGGGGAGATGGGGAGAAAATAATAGATCAGTAAATGAGGATCCAATGCCCATTCAGGTCATCAGAAGACTGATCATATACTTCAAGTGAATTTACCAAAAGCTGTATTACACCGTGTACTCAAGGGCGCTTGCTGATGCCGTGTTAGGGTATATGTTACTCAGAAAAAAAATTTCCCTACATCACATACTTCCCCCCACCCCTTCCATTCCACACAGTACAAAAAGCAATAACCTTTGTATAGGTCACTGTGCATCTATAAGTTAAAACCAGAACAATGTATAACTAAGCACATAATAGTGAGGAAGGGGCATATAGTATTTTTTCCCCTCCATCTATTATGTTAGAGAAATGAATTGCACAAAAGAGGTAATTCACAGGGGTGACCGAAAAGCCCAAGTATTGTTGTGATACCTGGCTAATAGCCAGTGTGATGCACATTGTGTTACAGAAATGTTGCATTTGACCTACAGATTGAAAAATAGTGTCAACTGCTGCCTAACTAACAGCTCTCCCCCTTGCCTTTTTCTTCTTCTCCACCTCCTCCCCTCCCCCTCCTCCCCCCCCCCCCCCCTTCCTCCTGGTCAACCAAGAAATGGAGTTCCCATGTGCCAAGACCTTGTATCTTATTTTGTCACAAAATGAAGGGGGGGAGGAGTGGGGGAAAATGAATCCGTAAATACCTACAAGTAATAATGAACTTAAGGAAAAAAATAATATCCTCTTCACCCTCCCACTCGACACCTTAACAGTTAACAAACATATGTATTTAATAATTAAAAAAAAGCATCCAACACATTAGTGCACAGCCTGAAGATGATCCATGAGAATCCTTTTTCCTAAATCCACACAATAGTAACTCTCAGGATGATTCAATAAGGAGACACTGTGGCTTTCCACACCATTCTTTTTGTTTTAAGGCAAGAGGTGCGGAGGATTCAATTAAGTTTGGGCTGGGCAAAGGGACAACTCCAAACGCTAGGCTCTCCAGACAAGAGGAGGGTTTTTGCTAGCTTCACCCTCCACTTACAAAGGAACAAAACAAAAAAAAAAAAAAATAGAAATGCTTAGATTTCAAACTAAGGAGGTCAACAGCCTGTCTTTCTATACACAGAGATACATCAGTACTAACGTGCTTCCAGCACCTGCCTTTCAGCACAGCCCCAATTCCTTTGTTTGCTCAAAATTTGCTTCCATACCACTTTAAATTAGCTTACAAAGAACCGCAGCAGAATAGCTGGAATGTGAAACATTTTTTTTTTTTTTTGAGGGGGGAAGTGAGTAGCTTCTTAGGAAGAGAGAAAATTAAAATACAGACCCAAGCCCCTTCTAAATACCTTCGAAAAAATTATATTTACAACTTGATATCTTCTAGTTCCATCGCTGCCACCAAGCCCACAGACAGACAAGTCCAGGAGGGGGGTAAAAAAAAGAAAGAAAAAAAAAAAAAAAAACCACCCAACTGCCATCTCCTGCCTCCTCTAGCCCTGCCAGCTTCCCTGTTCCTCCCTGCCTGCAAAGCGCCCTCTGGAAAGCATCGAGACTTCTTTTATCAGCCGGGGGGTGGGGGGAAGAGGGGGTCCTTGCTCCCGCTCCGGGTGTTTGGGGCCGGAATTAGGGGGGATTATTTTCGGGCACACACACCACCACCACCACCACCCCCCATGAGCAGAGTACCCCCCCGGCTCCGCTCATCGGTGGGAAGTCCAAAGGGGGGGGGGAAAGAAGATGTATTCGTGCCCCCTAAAAAAGAAATAAATAAAGACTTACCGGGGTCGAAATCGGGGACCACCGCCTGGTACTGCGGCCCGACCCTCATGCCGCCGCCAGCTGAGGGAGGCAGAGGGAGAAGCGTTACCCGCGTGGGCCCGCCCGGCCCCTGCCCCCCCAGCTCCCACACACGCCGCCCCCCCGCTCCTCACCGTGCTCCTCATCGCTGGAGGACCCCGAGCTACCCTCCTCCCAGGAGTTGCCGCTGCTGTTGCCGTTGGGGGCGGCGGATAAACTTTTGCTACCGCCGTTGTTGTTATTATTCGCGCCGGCGGCGTTGTGGTTCCTGCCCCGCCGTTTCCCCGAGACCTCCGGGCCCTTCTCGATCATGGCTGGCATTTAGGGGAGGAAGGGGGGGTGTGGAGAAGAAGGAAAGGGGGGGGGGGGATCAGAGTTTAAAAACTGCGGGAGGGGGGGCTGGGGGAGGCGCCGAGGGCGGGCGGGAGCCGGGGCGGGCCGGGGCGGGCCGGGCCGGTGCGCGGCGGCAGCGGCGCTGCTACATCCCCCACCACGATCGCCCCTAACTTTGAGGCTCATCCCAGCCCTGCGCTGGGACTCCGTTCAACCTGCGCTGCTGCCTGCGGTAGGCCCCGCCTTCCCCAGCTCCTACCCCTCCGCATTGGCTAAACCTACATTTTGGGAGGCCAGCCCGCCTGCCCATTGGACGGCGTTTCCTGTCCATCGTGGCGGCCCGGCGCTTCCGTTTGCTGGGTTAGGTGGAGGCGTATCGCCGGGCCGTACGTGTGAGGGCTCCGCGATCTCTCCGCCCAGCGATACCTCTCCTCGGAGGGCTGCGCCGGAGCGGAGAGGGGGAGAGGGGGTTTCGCTCACCCCCGCCGGAGCGGCGCCCCCTGGCTCGGCCCGGCCCGCGGCGGGGGCGGCAGTGGGGTCCTCCGCCCCATTGTGAACTCAGCAACGGGAGGAGGGTGGCGAGGGACTACTTTTCCCCCCTCCTTCTCCCCCCGAGGCGGAAGGTTACGGCGTGGTTTGAATGGGATTCCATACAAAGCCCCCGTTGCCCGTGGGCCGTTGAGCTGGGCAGGGTCGGGGGTGGTTGGTGCCCGATGGCTGTGCCTGGTTCAGTCGGAACGGCCGCCTGCGGCAGCGGCGCGGAGGGGAAGAGTCTCTCCCGGGGGTGGAGGGGGACGGGGACACACGCAGCGGACAGGGGTGGCCTGAGGTGGAGCGGGGTCGGCCCGGCCGGAAGCGGCGCTGCGGGTATGGGACGGTGTCGGGGCCGGGGGGCTCCCCCTCTGGGGGAGCGGAGCCCTGAAGGGACGAGGGCAGCCAGCCGGGGAGCAGCCCCCCCCGCACTCCGGAGCAGGATCAGGCCCATCAGCAGGGTGCTTCCGGCTTTCCTTCAGCGGCGGAGCCGCCCGCCGGGGCGTCTCGTCACCGTCACAGGGCGCCACTGCTGCCCCGGCCGCGGCGGTGGGCGCCAGGGGTCCGCTCCGTAACTCCCGAGCGCCCCGCCGCTCCCCGGGGCTCTTCTGCCGAGCCGAGATCCGCTGCTGGGGCCCGGCGTGCGCGGCGCCCCCGAGCTTCCCGGCTCACGCCTCGCCAGCCGGGCGCCTGGCCGCCCTGCCACCTCGGCGGCGGGGGGCTCGGGCCGCGGGGAGCCCCCTCAGCCTGCGCAGCCCGGCGGGGCACGGGACCCCTCCCCGCATGGCGCCGTCCGACGGCCGGGCTGTGGCGGCGGGGGCGGCATCGCCCCGCGCCTCGGTGCCTTCCCCGGGCCGCCCCCCGCAGCGCTCCCAGAAACGGGGACGGAGCCGGGGCGGGGGGCGAGGGAGGGAAACAAAAGGGGAGGCGAGACCACTTTTCCTTTCGTCGTCACACGAGGCTCCGGTCGGCAACCCCTGTGTGCTTTGGGGCGAAAACGGGGGCGGGGGGGTGTCCAGAGCCGTCCTGACAGAAACGGGCAACAAAAGTGTACGAACTGCTCGCTTTTATTCGCCACTCGGGCTGTACGGCGGGGTGAGGGCAAACAATGCACAGCCATGGCAAGCAGCTCGTGGGGTGTGTCTTCCATTTTCATTCAAATGAACTTCTGTAGCAAGTTTTTCTTTTTTATGGGCCCGTGCAATTAAAAGTGCAATTTGACTAGCAGCGGTTATCTCATATCAGACGAACTGTCCCCGGCCACTCCCCTCCTCCCTCTGCCATTTTAATCCAGGAGAATTTGCACAGGGGGAGGGGGAAGAGCTGCCGAGGGAGACGCTGCGGGCTCTGGCGCTGGCCTCACCGCTCCCTCTCTATATTGTACTTTTAAGATTATCAAGATTATTCCACTTTTAGGTAGGAGTTTGGAAAGGCTCCTCCTTAATTTTCGTGCACCATTTACCCTGTTAAATTAGGGGAAGAAATACCTTTCTGAAATTTCTTTCAGTATACTGGTCTCTTTGCAATATTTACTTTCCCCTCTGTACTGGGTATATGTGTTGTGTTTATGTACTGACAGATGCGTAAGCAGTTTTCTTCATGTACACCTGCATGTACCTGTGAATATTTACTTGCCACAGTTATTTATTTAAAGTACCAAATAAATTAAAAAAAAGGTTTATTTACACTATATAAAAATAACTTCTTCTAGCTCACAAAATACGTGTTATGACAGTGACTTTTGATCCCGTGCTCTTTAAAAATATTAGTTCTAAAAAAATATTAGTTCTAAGTCAGGGGAATAAGTAGCGATGCTTTTAAACCCCGGTACTGTACTGACAGCCACAAGTATTTCCCAGCAAGAAGTGTATTGGTTCTTCAGCACAAAACAAACACATTTTCATGATAGGCTGGAATGCAAATGTGGCAGGGTGCTCTTTACCAAACTTCACTATACTCCAATATTTCTACTCCAGAAATGCAAGGGCAGGAAGGAAACAGCCAATTTTTCATTTAGAAATGAACTTGAGTGAAATTCAAAAGGTTTTACCATCTGCTTTGCAGGTTCCCAGACCTGTGGGGGCAAGGGGTGATGACATGGGACAAACTCTCACCCAAGGGTAAGGCTGATGCACACCTGAGTATCTAACTTGAACCTGAGACCACGGATGTGCTTACACTGAGACACGTGTACGGCTTTGCAAACTGGGGCCTAATTCTGGTCCTCTTTCACTTCCACTCCTCCCTCCTCCTCTCTTCATAGCCATTACCCACTCAGGCCCCGGGATTAAAACCTAAGTCAATCATCTAAAATATTTATAACATGATTTCACTCTTTTAAACTTGAAAATTACATTTACTGCCGACACTCCACAACTGTTGGCCTTTCCTAAAGCTGTGGCCCCAGCCCTGCCCTCCCAGGAGCGGGGGTGAGGAGGGGGCTGGAGGCACCTAAGAGGATGGCATCCCCTTGCCACCCCACCTTTGCTTGGCAGCGTCACCACAGAACACCCGTGGGACAGTGAGCCACGTGTGGCCGCTCACCTGGCTGCTCCTTTTCCCCGACAGAAGATGGGGAGATGCTCAGGAACAGGAGCAGATCGGTCCCTTCTCCCCTGGGTGCCGAGAGGTGCATGCATGTGTGCTGGTCATGCGTGCGTGTCCCCAGAGCAGGAAGTCTCGGGGCTGTCACTGTCACAGCCAGTTTGCACCTGTCACAGCTGTTGTCCCAGGCTAACAACGCCCCTTTCACCCCCAACACGGCTGTTTCTTTTCAGGATTTCCCTGCAGAAACTCATGAGGCTGGACTGTGTAACACTTTGACGCTGATGGAGCTTTTTGTTTCTAACCACTGAGAAAAGGTTTTGTGTTTGTTTTTCCTTCCTTAACAGTGGCGTTTGGTTTCTTTCCACTTAGGCTAAGAGCCTGAAGTTTTGAAAGTGTCCCAACACAGCACTACAGATTTTGGAGGAAACTTGGAAAAATTCTTTTCTGGCCGTAAAGAAAACTCTTGGCAGAGTGTAGGCGAGTGTGTACACAGAGATCATACACAAAATACAGAATTGTGTTTTCTTTTTCGGCAGCAACAGTGAATGCACTTTTTGCAGCCTCTGACTACGGCAAATGCCAAGAAAGCAACAAATTCTACTCCTCCGGCTCATGCCACTCACCCTGGAGAAACCCAATGTTAAAATTTCATTATTTTTAGGGTGGGACAGATGAAGGGGAAACCCCATGAACACTAAGACTCTGCTGGGTACAGGCTCTTGTTTACCTGGATCAATACTTCATTTAGACACATTAAGCTGTGATCCTACACGTGACTGCGCACACCTGTATGTCCTGCCCAGGCCCATCAAGCCGCGTGTAGCATCAGGAGGAGCTTCATAGACAATCTGTAGCTGACCGAGTCACATAAAGCAAGGATGGCCAGGGCCCCTGAGCTTGACTGCAACCTCTGGACAACCTCTGGACATTACTGTAGATGTAATAGTTAACTGTTCAGCTGTTTAGACATGAGAGCAAAAGCGGGGGGAGGGAAGTCTTTTCCTTATGAAGGTGGTGTCACTGTTGTGTGTTTGCTGTAGCCTAACAGGTTGGACCAGGCAAGATTGTCTTTTTAAATAATTTCTTGAAATTTTGTGATCATTGTCAAGGGAAAAGCAACTTTTTTACAACTTTTACATGAAAACTTTCTGTTGTCATTAACCCTGTTAGTCCCACAAGTAAAATACAGATGAAATAGAAATGCAGCTGGGACGCCCAACAACTGAGCAGCCTTCATTCCCTGGAAAAAGCAAAGCATCTTCTGCCTCTTTCTCGGTCTCCTTCCTGCCCAGGTGAGCATTTTGTCCCTTTCACCAGGGCAGTAATGCTTGCCACACATCCCTGGGGCTGCCAGTTCTTGCAGCAAAGGGTTACAAGAGCTAACACCCCTTCCATATGCCAGAGTTGTAAAAAGCAGCTCTCACCCCCTGTGTATTGTATTTTACTTGAAAACAGACACACTGAAAATGCTTACCCCAGTGAGAATGTGCCTGTGTGTTTACATGAGTGTATATATATATATATGTATGTATGTATATACACACACATATATTTGGTTACGAGTAGTAGAAGGGACAATTAATAATGCTCTAGACTGATTGTTCTTAATACTGAAAGGCTATTAATCAGGAAAATGTTACCCTTTGAACAAAATGTTTATACAGTCAACACTATGGGTGTGGTTTTTTTCCCTGGTGCTAAGCTGCCTGCTAAAGCAGAGCGGAAATCGGGTTTATAATCTCTTCCATTAGAACTTTGTGCTCCAAGTTTGACAAAATTTTGGCTGAAGTTTGGAAGGAGTTGATGCCTGGCTGTCTTTGGTTTCAAGGGGACTTAGGTGTTCAAACCTCAAGTCTCTGGAAGCATTTGGATACCTAGAAGACGTAAACAGACATCATATGCAAATTTCAAAAACACCCCCTTCTGCTGAAAAAGTCCTAAGGGGCATCTAATTTCATTTTAATGTAACTGAAAGACTTTAAAAATCTGTCCCTAACTCTTCTGCGCTCCTTTGGAAACTTGTCCTTGGAGCCTTTCAACCTGAAAGCTGCTTTTAGAGAGGGAATAATATGGCAAATTTTAGTCCAAACTTTTATTTCCCACTGGAGAGAATGGCTCATATCCTGTAGTGAGTGGGAAGCCAGCGGAAAAAATACAGGGAGGACAGTGGTGGGAGTGAGAGGGTGCAGGGAAGCAGCTGGGGCTGGACCAGCGGCGAGAGGCAGGAGAAGGGCTGCTGGCAGCTCTGGGGTGAGCCTGGCAGGACCAGGGGAGCCACAGCAGCAGAGGAAACCCAACCTTGCCCTGGAGCAGGGCTCCTGGCTGGCCCAGAGAGGCACTAAGAGCTGGCCCTGGGGGGGAAGGAGAGGGTGGGAGTGAAACCCTGCACAGGCAGAGGCTGGCGATGCCAGGGAGAGCATCGGGACAAATAGACAATGTCTTAGTGCAGGCAGAGCTGCAGAGAACGTCCCAGCAAAGTGCAAACGCAGACCCCAGTGGGTTTATTTCAGCATCCATGCCAGGAGCTATTTCACAGCTCGTGAAGCTGAAGGGGACAGGAGTCACCCATCTGCACACACCACTGTGAGCAGTATGAGGTGGGTCAGGCACCTTTTCGTTCCTGGGGATGAGGAAGAGGCACGCAGCAAAATCAGAGTAGAAAGCCTCGGATAACTGATGGGTTTGCTCCACTCAGTTCTGTGTTTAAGTAGAAAATCTCCATATCAGAAGAGAAACACAAAGTGCAGAGATTCATTGCTCCTCAAAAAAACAGATGGGTTAAAAAGATTGCCATTTTGGGGAGCCACTTCATTGTAGGGATGATTGCAGCTAGCACAGCACTTACCTGGGAAGATAACGATTCTCTTTTTATAAACTTGTTTTGTTTCACTTCTCTCCACCATCAGCACACAATGCTAAAGTTTGTGAGGAGAGCTGGAGACGCAGCAGACACCTGCCATTGTTTTCAGGGCAACTGGGAGTCCAAAAACTTAATTTTTCTCACAGGAGATTTTTGAACAAGAAATACATACAATCCCTTTGGGGTTTGTCACAAAACCTAATGGGACAAAGATTGGATGCTGTACATTAAGAGATGCAGGGGGTTAACAGTAGATATTAGTTTGAAGAGCTCTGCAAGGCGTACAACCCCTCGCATTTCAGCGTTTAAATCAATCTCTTATTTTTTGAGTGAGGGAAGAAGCTTTCCCCTACTCACGCAGCACTGTGTCATTACCTTTGAAGGATGCTGCTAGCAGCAAGACTAACAGACTATGAGAAGCATCAGCCAGATCCAGCAGGACAACTCCTCCATTCGAGACCCTCCGCAGCTTTCCAGTGGCCCGTGTTGCTGCAGTCCACTGGTGGGAGCAGAAAAGGCAGCCCAGAGGGAGGTGTCCCACCTTTGCAACGTGGCAGACAGCCCCCTGCCTGCACCCTCCCATGGAGGCATGCTGGTGTCCCAGCCTCCAACAGAAACCCTGCAGCAAAGTCCCTCACCCAGGTGGTCTCCTGCCTCCCTGGGGGTCCTCTTCACTTGCCTTGATGCTACTGTGGTAATCCCAGCAATGGGGCAGAGACGTCCAGCCGAGAGGCAGCTGCTTGCTCCTGAAATCCCACCAAAAATTCCCCCATCTGATTTTCTGCTGACACAGCCCCCTTTACTCCACCATGCAGCCTAGTCTCATCCCATGACACAGGATGATCTCAGGGAACTTCAGCCAGAGGTATCCTACAGGGCCTCTGACCACTGGCATTCTCACAGGAAAGGGAACTGTTAGAAAATCATCTGAAATTTCCCTCAAAACACGTAGTTGTAGATCCAAGCAAACTTTTGTATCAGAGTAAAAATGCATATCTTGGTATGTCCATACACACATGTGGGAGTGGAGAAAATCAGCTCACTCGCATCCTTCTGATGTACATGGGGATCGCTCTGCTGAAATCCCTGGAAATTCCCTTTGTTGCAAAACCAGTACAAGAAGGCTCAGGCCCAGTGTTTCCATGAACACACCTCTAAGCCGTAGCACAGCTCATCAGGACTTTAGTGCCAACCTTTAATTGGCATTCCAAATATAATCTGGAAATCTCAGATGCTAGCAATCTCAGGGGGTGGAGAGAGAGATCAAAGTTAGTTCCTCACTGCTATCTGTCTAAAGAAAAACTGCAACACATGAAAACCCAGGGAAAAAAGAAAAAAATCAATGAAACCTCAGTTTGGCATCAAGTGAAGGACTAATCACCAACTAAAAGAAACAATTTTAGAAAATGTCGTGACCTAGTACCTCTTAAAGTCACAACTTAAAAAAAGCTACATCCCTATCTACCCCTTACTAAACTCCAAAAGTACCAAATACAGATTCATTCCCACCATTGGGATTCAGCTGAGGACACCAGGAACCCTGCACCAAACTCTCTGTCATTAGACCAAATCTTTATGCTGTGGTGGTCTTCCTCTTCTCACTTACATCAGTGGAAATCTAGAGTTTATACTGAGCCAGACCTGCTCAGAGGCACTGGAAGACTCTGGATTAATATCAAGCACGGGCATCTGCCTCCTGCAGTTTCTGTGCCTGTGGTATCAATAGTGATTTTGAAAATTATTATTTCTGTATGGGCTATAATGACTTAGAAGGAACAGTTACAGCCTGTTGTGCAAATGTGAACAATACTTGCTTTTTTAAAACGTGGATTTTTCATACGACAGGAACTAATAGCCCTTTTAGAGCAGTTATGGTCTATCTTGTCAATTTGGTTTCTATTCATGCACGCTAAGTGAATTTTTATAGCTGAACTAGGAGTCCTTAAAGATGGGCCTTATACTGGAAATGCAGATGTGACTTACTGTGAGTTGTGCTAGGAGAGCATCCCTGCCCCTGGGGAGCCAGAGCCAGTAAATCAGAATTCCCTTTCTCCGTGCACATAACATGACTTGCAGGCACTCTTTCATCTGCACTGAGAGGCAGAAAGGAGGGGCAGAATTAGCCCCTCATTACAATAATGTTTCTCACACTTTCCCCAGCTACTCTCTGCAGGCATTAGTACAGGGGCCCTGGCTGCCAGAAATGCTGAACACCTACATCTCCAGTTAAAAGAAATCAGAGCCAGGTGCTCAGCAGCTCTGAAAATCAGACCCACAGAGCTTTAAACAAAGGCTTTTATACTATTAAAAAAAGAAGAAAAAAAAAACCCAGACAGACTCACCTGAACTTCACTTTTTACTGTGAGAGCTCTGTTGTGAAAGAAAATGGTGCATTTTCTGATTTCTCTTATGGCCTCCCCACTATAAACTGTACTGCATACATACTCACATCAATACATTTACCTGCCTGCTTCACAGCTGGAAAGAAAATGAAGCCATCTCAATCATCTTCACATTCAGCAGTAGAGAAAACTGACTTTTTTCCCCACTCAATGCCAATTAAAATGTGCAATGTGGATAACCTGATCTCCACTAAATATTCCGGTCACCTCCATTGTACAGAGTGGATACACTTCCATACTCAGTGGTAACCTGAACCTTTTCTAAGACTGGAAAAAAACCCAAGAGAATAGAGGCTATACAATCTTATTACTTATTTATTTAAAATGTTCTAGCCATGCCTCCCTTCAAGCCCTCTTGGCTCCTTACCCAAAACCTGTGTAATGAGCAACATCACAGGACCTAAGCATCAGCAGGCATGACAGCTCCACTAAAATGAATGCATTTATACTGATTTCTGGCAGCTAAGGAGTTGCCACAGCACATACAGGGAATACCTACCCCTCCAGAAAAAAAGACACGCCTCTGACAATGTCTTCCCAAGGTATTTCTCATAGGTCCCATGCTGTAGTGGAGTAGGAGCCATCCCTTCCCCAGCTTTTCCTTCTGTCTCCATTGCTGCACCGAGTACCTAACTACCTTGTCTTCATCACAGAGGCTCTCGTTTGAGAAGGCATGAAGCCAAACCTGGCACCAACCGATAGATATGTACAAAGGAAAATCTTGACGGCATCTGTGAACAGAGTTTAAGAGAAAGGAACAAAATAATACCACATATGTTAACAGATTGAAATGGTAGCTATGGTGACCACAGACAGACAAAGAACAAACCATTTTGACTGAATTCAGCCAATTCTTTCTGACAACAAACTGCAAGTATAAAGCAAACTTTTGAAAATCCCTAATGAAATCATTGTAATGAATCCATTTGGCTGTGTTTGGCTTGTTTGCTTTTTAAATTTCAGTTGCAGCTATTACATTAAACCTATTAATCATTGAGGTAGTCGAATACTTTCCACTAACTAAAAATGAGGATTTTCTCACAGTAAAAAAAAATAAATTATTTTTTGCATTTTTTTAAAAAAAGAAAACACCACCAAAAAGCAAGGAATAGTTATTGTAAAATGACAGGCATTCATAGTTCAGAGTATTTTCTTGTGCATGAGAAAGTGTCTGGGTTTTGTACAATAAAGGCTTGTTTATAAAAGTTGGATTATTTTCCCTACCCTGATATGCATTGTAACTATGAAAAATTACCATCCTGTTTATTGTGTATTACAATGTCAGACGTCTCAGAGCCTCTTTCCTCCAGTGTGCCAGCCATTTTTTTCAGCTGCACAGAGGAGCTGGCGCTCAGCACCCTCCCATCGAGGGATGGCCAGTTGTGCCTGGGGGAACTGCGAGGAGGACAACGTGGGAGGGACAGAGCTGTGCTACCGAGGGACAGAAAAGCTGCCTACTGAGCACCAGCACTGGAAAGATGCAGGCAGATGATGGGGAGGATTATCCAGTGCCAGCACAGCATAAGGCTGCTCAAAGTAATGCGCAGCTGCTTGCTTGCTTGCAAACTCCCACCCCAAGAGGCTTGAAGGGGCTGGAGGAGGCTGCACAGTGAATGTCACAGTGGAAACTCCGACATGTTGCCTGCTGTGGAGCATCCCCGACAGAGACCCTGGCTGCTTGTGACCACTCGAATTTAGCCTGGAGACCGCTTCAGTGCACCCTAACGGAATGATGCTGGCCCCCCACCCCCTCTCTCCACCCAGCCACGCTCACTGGATATAGTTCCAATGCACAACATAAAATCTTACTTCTAACCTGTAGAAAAGCTGCTGTCATTTCCCTGACTGAGTGCTTAATATTTAACTTGATGTGTTCGGTACCTGCTGCAGACTGTAAAATTCATAACCATATAGATTTTCAGTGTAGCTGTGCTTTTGATGCTCCAGGAACAGTAACTTCAGATTTCAGTGGTGCACACACACTCTCAGCTCTACACTCACATTTTCATCTGCTGAAGTTCATTGTTCTTTAAAGAACAAAACAAACCGAGGCAAGCAGCAAACTAGCACAGAAGTGCCCACCATTCAAACGCTGCTCTCTGTATTTGCCTGCTGACCGAGGCTCTGGCTTAGCTTCTGTAAATCGAATTAAGCTCCCGGCCACCACTGCCTGCGTGACGAGGGGCACTTTGCCGGCTGGCTCTGTTCTGCTGAGCCCCATACACCAAACCAGGGCCAGCTTTAAGGCCTTTCACTTCTGCCTTGCGCGGCCCTTCCCTGTATTCTCCACCCACTCGCTTTGCTTTCGCTCTTGCCAGTGCAGAGCGCAGGTCCTTCAGGACTCCTCTTGCTCTGTGTGTGTACCCGAAGAGTGGAACTGAGCGATGGCGAGCACGTGTGCTCCCTGTCTTTTGTAAAGGCATGGCAAGAGGGATGAGCATTGAGTCCTGCACAACCTCACCTGCTCAAGCTGTTTGCTTTAGCTGTGACTCAAGTGCAGCAGGAGCACGTGGAAGGAAGGAAAAGGAAAAAGAATAGCACTTTTTCTTTTGGTATTACCTGGAAACAGTAAAGAAACAGTTACTTTGATTTTATGTGCAGTAAACCCTCACTAGGTGGCTCCTTACAGCAAGTAAATGTATTCCCCACAGAAAGAACACTGATGTGGCGTAATCTGTGCGAGGGCAGAGAGAGTGTGACGCTAACTGGGCTTTATTGCTAGCTGAGCGTTTTGCATGGAAAAGCAGTATATAATACGGTTGTGGGTGGGTGAGCAAGTGAGCATTTACACAAATTACAAATGACACTGCTCCACAAGTCATGAACTGTGAGTCAGATGGGCATGGGTGTCTCAGGCACATCAAGAATGCCACTTGACCCTTTCTGTAGGTTTTTAAGTTAATCTGTTTCATATTCAACTTTCTAATTCAGAAAGCAGAACCGGGTTACAGTCGAGGGTACCAGCAGTGGAGATCCAGGGGGAAAAGAGCTGATCCCAGCAGCCAAGGCAATAAATGGCATTAAGGCTGAAAGCCCAAATGTCATGTAATCACTCCTATAAACAAAGAAGCAACACTCCTGAAATGCTCCCCCCCCCCCCCCCCCCCCCGGCCCCTTCACCATCACAAGAACACATTATTTATAATGTGTGTATTGGCAGGATGTTCTGGGCAGAAGAACAAAAAGAAATGAGCTGTCATCTGCAGTTAACCTCTCATTCATACATCACTGTGTGCACTCTGCGGTTCAGGGTTATGCAAGTTGATTGTGCCCTCATTAATGAGCAGTGTTAATTGGTGACTATCCTGTCTTGAGATAAACATGCATATTACTTGTTATAAGTACTGTAGGCTGTGAAGGAGCTTACAACGTACAAATGTACGTGGGCCCTGTGTAGGGAACTTCAGGGAGAGATTGCATTGCAGATTGCTAGGTCTGATTTAAATCCACCAGCAATTTCAGTCTGGGCAGCCCAAGTCCCTGCAAGACGGCCTGGTGCTGACTTGAGGGCAAGGTGGCTTCTGCTGGCAGAGCTCTGCTTCCATCCCTCCAGCTCCCCACGCCGGCTCTTGCCGCACCCCTGAGCACTCTGCCTGCAGCCCCCTGTTTCAAGGTGCATCAGTGATGATTTTAGTTTCCCTTGAAACACCAGGCTGTAAGCTCTGGCCATCAGCAGCACGCTTAAAGTTTAAAGCAGGCAATTGAACCGTATGAACCGTATTAAGCAGGCATGGCAGGAGGTGTTGCCCACCCCTATATAAACTGTCCCTGCAGAGGGGGCAGGGGCAGGGGGGCTAGGTCAGCTCCTGGTCTCCGTGCCAGCTACCCTAATGGCTTTATCCAGCCTGTCCCCTCTCACTTTCCCCCCTGCCCACGTGCTGGCGTGGTGCTAACTCAGAAGGAGCTCGAGTACACAGATCTGCCAGCCTCAGTGAGTGACAGAAAACAAGGTCTGAAATGGTGGCAAACTTGCACATGTGAAAAGACCTTTACTTTTTTTCCTGAGAGCTGCTGAAAATCAGCACAGATAAATACCGTGAACCAGGTCATAATCAACACACAACACTGATGCAAATATACGGAATAGAGAATTATGGCAATTATATTAAATAACCTACTGGAATGTTACAAAAGCTGAAAAGAAGAGGGTCACATGTCTCCTAAACAAGCACAAGCCACAATGCCAGAGCAATGCAAGAAATTACTAATAAAATAATATTTGATTATCTGATTAGTGGAGCTGTTATCACCCCGTAACAACTCAGGGCTTAGAGCTTTTAGACTGTTAAACATTCTGTTTCATCATTTAAAAAAGAGTAGCACCTGACAGACTTTTCTTTCCTTAGCAGCATTCACTTGAAATGCGGTTGTTTACTTCAGATTGTTACTACAATCCTTGAAGGCCAGATTAACAGCAGACATAGTTTGCTTTAAATTATACACACCAATTTTATTGTGCCTCTGCCACTAAGAAGTTATTTAATAAATGTTAAACTGTCAAAGCTCACCAACTGCAAAAATAAAAGGGTCACATCAGTGAATCCAGAAATATTATTGAGATTTTTCTCTCTTTTCCTGAAATGTATTTGCAGCAGGCAGCATGAAAGTGCTTCCACCTGTCTTAGCAACCAGGAGGAGCAGCTCATGAGTCAACCCCAAAAGGAAATATGTCATCACCCAGTGAGTCTTTGACACGCACAGAACCATTGACATGTCTGTGACATCCAGGGAGGAATTTTTACAACATTGGCTGCAGTCAGCAGTTTATTGCCGTAGTCCTGGGTGTGGGCAGTACCTGGGTGACTGAGGCTGCGATTGCCCCCAGCACTGCTGAGCGTTTCACACCGTGGCTCTCATGCTCCTCCTTTTCAAAACAGGAAAGAGACGAGACCGGTTGTTTTTTGATAGCTGCTGGAAAGACCCAGCTATGTCCTCATGGCTGTACCTTGGGTTCCTCTCCATC
This sequence comes from Falco punctatus, assembly GCF_963210335.1. NCBI lineage: Eukaryota > Metazoa > Chordata > Aves > Falconiformes > Falconidae > Falco > Falco punctatus. The sequence continues at coordinate 36,688,082 of NC_137587.1, read as the reverse complement.
CTCCAGACTGTGCCGGCTGCACCACGGGAAGGGTAGGGCTCTTATCTCAGCTTTCTGGAGTTCCAGCCCTTTTGCAGCTGAATGAAAACAAATAGAAATAAAAAAATAATCAGCTTCATATGTTTTCTCATCTGCGTAAATTATGCTTCACACTCATTATAGGAAAAAGGAAGATGCAGATTTGGAAATCATTTGTGGGTTCCTCCATTTTTCTTACAATCATGCAAGTGTTACAGCTGTATACACAGGGGACTTTCTTTATGCATGCAGCTTTACACCAAAATAAAGGCCTCAGTTGTTCTAGTTGGTGATTAGGCTCAATGTTATGCCTCTGGGAATGGGAAGCACGGGGACTCAGAGGAACAGAAAACTTAATGAGTTCTTTATTTGAAGAAGGGAAAAATTTTCAAAATATTTTCCAGAGCTCACCGGAGGGATTTGGAGGATCTTCCCTCTTGATGAAGATGCGGCTCTTCCAGGTGAAAAAATTATAACCCTTGTCTGCCGAGCAGCAGCCCCTCACCAAAGGTTTCCTTGCCCTCCGCGCCCGCAGCTGAGCTGCAGTGCAGGTATTCTCACTGGCCAAAATGAAGTCATCTACCCTTTTACCACATCTTTTTACTACTACGGCTCGTGTTGGCATGTCTCCCTGCAGGATTTGGGATGCACAGTGGGATCACTCAGAAACCAATCTTTAGTTGCACAATGAGCTCTGGAAAGACAGGGAATGCAGCCAGTGAACTTGCACCCACTCACCTTGGAGTGGAGCTTGCGAGTGGAGCTGGCCAAGTGGGCTGTGAACCAGGCTTAGGAGGCCCCTGTTCTGCACGGGCTCCTGTCCCAGGTCCCACCCAAGAACATCAGAGCTCAAAATGGAAACTGCTGCACCAGTGGCCCAAGGGCCAGGGACCCTGCCTGGCAGGAGCAAAGGGAAAGTATCGTTCTCTGGAATTATCTTTGGGTGTTGTGGGGTTTTGTTGTTTGGAGGTTTTTTCTTCCAAATTCGAGTATTTTATGTAATAGAATAAATAAAAATGAAACCCAGCCTCAGAACTACTTACAGAGTTACAGAGCCACCCGGCAGCTGGCGGAGCACCAGTCAGTGACTCCCCCACTGTCACCCCAAGGCAGAGCCTCCTGGTGCTGCCGGGTCTGTGACACCTACCCAGGGAAAACACCACACAGGCCACAAACCCTGAAGGCAGCTGGCCCAGCTCCAAAGCAGCTGAGCTAACAGCATCCCCTGCATCCCAGGACCCTGCCACCACTGCTGCTGGGACACAGCACTTCCAGTGCTGAGGCATCTCATTTGATAGGGCCACCCACAGGCACCTGTTGAAGATGACCCTACTGCCAGCTCTGTCAGCACTAAGAAATAAAGGCATGATGGTAGGAGCTAGCCACTATCTTATTTTATCCCAGTTCAGATGTCCCTAAATGAGTGAGCTGTGCCTGCTGCTTCCAAGTGGTCACCCAGTGTATATGGGCTGCTAAGAAAGCTCTTTTGATTAAATGAAACACAGAGCACAAGAAAAATGTACACATCATACTTGATAGCATCTCCTGAGCTGCCTTATACCAAAACAAAAAAGAAAAAATTACCTACACAAAGCCCACATCATCTATAATCTGCAACACATTTGGACAGAGGGAGTCCAGCCTTGATGCAAACCGTGTGTATTTGGCTTTAAAACCAGCATCACTGAGGGCTCAGCCAGCCTGTGTGCCATCCTGCCTGTCCTGGATTCAGTGCTCCTCTCCCAGATTCAGCGCCTCTCTCCACGGTTGCAGCTGAATCACTCTCGCATCAGCAGCATCACCCTCGCATTAGCAGCATCACTGTGGGCAGCGTTCCCTCTCTAGGGCGGGCAAGTGTTGAGACCTCCAACCCAGCTCTGCTCGAGCCAGCAGCAGCACAGGACCTCTTCCAGGATGCCGTGTCAGACTTCTGCAGTGCTTTGTGCAACTTTTTTTTTTTTTTTTTTAATCCCAAATCAAAACTTAAGCTTCAAAGGCATAGATCTAGCAGGGACTCTTCATGCAGATACTGTATTTCCTGGAACAGATCCTTTAATTTTGTGGTGAGCCGGAGCTGAAGACATTTGTATTCAAATCCTTATTTAGGCTCTAATGCTCTTTAGTATTGGATATAGGGATTTTAGGCTGGAAATGGCACTCTTGACTTTACTATCACCCCAAAGAGACAATTAAAATTTAAGCTGCTATTTCTTTTCCAGCCTTCTTATACTGTTCCCAACACTTTTCCAGAAATTGTAATTATTCTGCCACATCTACTCTACTAATAAAATCTATTCTGCTCTGTGTTCCTCCCCCCTCCCTCCCAATTTCTCCTCAACCCTTACACTATCAAATAAAATCAAGATTTTCATTTGTAAAGTGGTTACCAGCAGCTCAGGTTTCACTTACAGTTCTTTGAACAGGCTACAGGCATGCTAGATGGGTAGAAATGTAACATAATACTGTGGTGCAACCTCCAAGCATCGTTCTGTATGGGATGTCCACAGTAGCCCTATCCTTTTAGGGTTTTTTTTAATCCTTGCTGATGATAAACCACAGTAGTGGTTTTAATAGTTTTGCTGGATGTTAAAAATAGATATGATCCTGTTGGTGTTCATTTCACTCATGCCAGCTCACCTCACTGTTTACAATCTTGTCTGAACACAACAGGACTTGGTAATTTTGGTGGGCCCTTGTAGAACTGCCCTCACTTAGAGACCTCTGGGGAATTTGCAAGCTCACATTATGTTGTGTACCAGCTAAAAAACACAGAGATGTACATCACCGGGCTGCTACAGAGGCAAGGGCAGAAGGGACCTGCAGGTTACAATCCAGGCACAAGACCACATCTGTCTGAAAACAAACCAACGGTGAATTCCTTTCAAAGGATCAAATGCATTTAAATTCTCAATTATGCACAAAAGATATGTTGAATACACAGAGAGGATTTGTTTGAATCTCAGTTTATTCCTGAATTTGCTCATCAGTTTTTTGTTGGTGGCTTTCAGAGCAGCAGCTTTTGTAAGCTATCCGGCAAAGGATTCGTTCTCAAGTGTGCCCTCTGTGCAGGTGTGCCTTGGGTGCCCATGGGGTGCCACGCACTGCCTGACGCACACTGCAGTCCTAGCAGCTTTCCACGAGTGCTCCAGCTAACAAGCTTGCTGCAGAATGATCTTTGAGCAGAAAATTTTAAAAGCAGGCCCAGAAAATATTCCCCAGAAGACAGTTTGGAATAGCTAATCATAAAAAAAACCACACCGGGCACCTAATTTAGGAGCTCTGATCATCCTTTCAGCAGCTAGAAATATAACACTTAATCTGCTTGTCCAGTCAGAACAAATGTGTGTAACTCACAGCTCGGTAAGTTATTGCTCACCAGTATCATGTACTGAAAGTCAGAGTTTGCTTGCAGAAGAGTTCTAAGTGAAAAAGAACGTGTATGTGTCAGAGGGTTCCCTCGAGTAAATTATTTACTATGAACTACTTATGCAGCCCTAGATTTTAATTGATAATTTTTCCCTCGATGTGCTTCATATAAAGGCAAGTTAGCATTAACCAAAGCTAATCCATGGTGCAGTTGGGAAGGGGATTATTTCGCCAATGATTACTTTCTTTAAACATAGAATCGTGATCAAAGCAATATGGTTCTGATTTTTTCCTCTATTTTTAGCTTTGTAGTATGGTTCTTCTTAATAGTAAGTTCCCACTATAAGCATGCTGTGAATTTCCAATATAGCAAAGCTTTAATAATTTGCAACCATAATTGTTCCTGCTTCAGTCTCCAATTCAATTTGGTGTGGAGTTCCCATCTCCCAACACAAAGCTTAACTCAACAGTATCTGTGTGAGACAGACTATGAAACTAGTCTGGTATAATAGACTTCATTAAGGGATAGGCAAATTATTTTCATCTGTAATCTATTTTTAATGGGAAAAAAAGGGCTTTTGAATAAATATTTTTCCTTCAAAAGTTATTAATTTCTGTAGGAAAAAGGGAATGGTTGTTGTTGCTCATTTTTTCCTTTGTTTTTATAACAGGTTTGAAAATTATTTTCTGGTTGAATTATTTCTTTGATTGAAATAACAAATATTTAAGCCAGGAATGGAAACAGCACCTTTTTATCTTACTGAAGAGTCAGACTGTGCTAGCTTTCACTTTTTTGCCTGCCCAGCTGTAGCCTCTTCTGATGCTAAAAGCCAACCTCCTGGACTGACACAACGAGCATCACCCACCTCCAGACTTCGGTGGCCATTTGTCTGCCTCTGTGCAGATTTGGTAGCCTCAAAGTACTGACCCACATGCATTCTAGCACAGATAACTCTTTTGAAGGGGCAGCGGGCATTGGAGCAAGACCCATTAACCCTAGCCTGAACCACATACATGCACAGACTAATAACAGGTTGGTGGAAAGTCTTATTCAAGCCCTGCACGTGAGAGTAAATTACTCCCTTGGTGGATAAAAGCCATCACTTAGTATTTAGCATCATAGCAAGAAGCCTCTTCGGCCTGTTCCTAGCAGAGATGTTACAGTTAATTTAGTGTAAAATTATCACCTGCTGTACAATAAAACAACAAACTGCAGTCAAATAATCTCTTAATAAATGAAAATGTGTAATAAACTGTGTCAGCACCACAGAGACTTGGCAAGGCTGAATACCCTAAAGGTACCAATCCAAACAAATTCACCTTACAATATATGGCCTGTGTCATTTCTGGTTCTTATCAGAGATGATTCATCTGGGAATCCTTGGCACTGAGTTTTACCTCTAAAGGCCAGGCAGTTATTACAATGATATAATTTCTGCCACATTAATTAAATATAATGCCTGTAAGCCCCTTTATAAGGGGTTATAAATACATTGTAAACATATGCTGTAGATGGGCATATGTAATCTACAAAATATAATAAACATTCAGTCAACTTCCTCTCTGTTGCAGAGCAAAGAGAGAGGTCAAATGATCACCAAGCCAAAAAAACCACAAACACCCAATGGTAAGCCTAATGTTGCTTCTGCCACGCATTAAGTATGCATGTGTGTATATATATATATATTTATCTGTGGACAGAAACCCAGGTCTCTGTCAGTGAGGAAAAGGCAGAGGGACCACAAGCAGAGGGTGCATGCGTTGGCTGCAGCAGGCGGGAAGACAAGCGGCTGCTCTCGCTGCCTGCAGGCTGCCCGCTCCAACCGCGGTGTACACAGACGATAAAAGCACCCGAGTCACTGCAGTTCAGCACAGTTCTTCTGCAGGCACCTTCTGACTGCAGGAGAGCAGCAGATATGGTCAGTGTTGCTAAAAATCTATCTTGCATTAATTTGCTGGGGATTCAAATGTTCCTCCTACCCAGTAAGGAAAAAAAATAAGAGGGGAAAACAAAAGGGGAAAAAAAAGCCAAGCAAACAAAAGCTGGGTAACACTTTTTGCAGCCAGCCAGACCCAGAATTTGCGTAGCTTGTCTGAGGTCCAGGCTGAGCAGAAAAAACAGACTTTCTGATGCATTACATGAGAAAGTTAAGGAGGAGCTTCCCCAGCCCTGTGCTGCGCTGGGAAGAGGAAGGCACGGTGCTCAGTGGGCAGGAGCAACAGAAGTGCTGCTTGCCAACAAGTCCAGCACATCCTTTTGGGAACCACAAAGAGACCTTCAGGCTTTGCCTTTCTGTGCCCCAACCCCATTCTGGCTGCTTTAGTGAGCACCAGGAGCTAGGTGCCCCTCAACCATGCTGGTGACAGGCTGTTTGCTGGCATGTGGAGCAAGTTGTCTTCTCCTGGAGCTTGCCAAGAGCATATCCCCAGAGCCACTGGCTGCGGGCCTGTGTTCTTGGGCAGAGCCTGAGGGAGGTCTGCAGCACAGGCCATTCACACTTTCATGCCGTGCTTGTTCTTGTTTTGCTTTGAATAGATCACAAAGCAAAAGTAAGGGACAGCTGGCGAAAAATGAAAACAATGTAGGGTCAGGGCAGGACATGGCAGGATGCACCTAGCTAGGCAAAAGTTTAGATATGGATCACCACCAGGAACCTTTTTTTCCCTAGAAATACTGGTCAAATTGTGAAAGACTGAAAAATTACTTTTGTTTGTGTGCAGTGTCTCCTGTATAGGTGTTTCTCATCCCATTCCCACTAATGCAGCAAACCCCATGCCTTGTAATAAGAGTCCAACTAGAATAACAGCTTCACTGGGGACAAACTGGGAGGTGATGGGCACCCCATGCCGGCCCACACTGAAGGGCTGCACACAGTGCAGGTCAGCACTGAACTCAGTCCTTTGTGTTAAGCATCCATCTGCTAGCCCCTTTAGAGTGCATCCCTTGCTGGTACCAACAACACTGGTCCACCAATATGTCCAACCTTAGTCTGCTACCGTGGGCAGCAGGAATGACCCTTCCAGTCCGCTGGCTCACACTATCTTCCAAACCATTGCTGGGGTCTTCACACAGGGAATTGTGCCCCAAATACTGCTTAGGTCCCCACCTCTCCACAGTGCCTTCTGCAGAAGACCTATGGAGCAATTTCTCTCAGGCTTTCAGGATGGGGAAGGAGGCTGTGCTGATGCATAAATTTGGCTGGGCATCTGGAGGCAAAACAGCATTATTCCACCCCCTACCACCAGCAAGATGGCCAGCATGTCTTTGTCAATCCAAGCTCCTGGTTAGCAGGTTGACATGACACCACTGGAGACCCGTAAGAGGTTTTGGTGCTGCTACAAGGCTGGATGAAACTGCTGTATGTCTTTGAGTGGGGAATAAGGTCCAGGGGCCTGTGGAATAACCACATCGACTGCCCTATAGCTCTTATGGGGTACGTATCATACTAGACAGCACTAAAGGTGGAAGATATCTCTTGCATTGCTGATACAGGCCTCCTGTTGTTAAACTGAAGGGGCCTTCTGGCAGGTGGCTCTTTTCCAAAGACAGGACCACCCAACCCATGGCAGATGCCAGGCATCTGAGCCGTGAGGGCCTCCATGAGTGGGGCCAGAGGCATCAGTCTATTCACTCGACACCACCACGATGGCAAAGCACACATCCAACACAGCTTGCCCCTGTATTCCCTCTAAAAGGCTGAGATTTAAAAACAGGAAATTAAAATGACAACTGGAGGAGACATCTCCTCCACCCAGCTCCCTCCTTGGGAAACTCTGCTCCCGTATAAACATCCTCTATCATTAACCTTTCTGGACAACATCCTCCCCAAGCAACGAGAGCAGAGCCTTTTCTTCAAATTGAGTTAAGACAAGCAAAAGATAAATACAGCATTTTTCCTCAATTACAGCAAGCATTTTTAACAGGCAGGATTACCAGGACACGCCAGCATCTTCTGGTCACGGGCAGGGGCAGCGCGACGGTGGGGCTGGTGGCTCCTGCCATCAGCCCTGCGGGGGTCTCGGCTTTGCCAGCACTGGGCAGCCCGGGCACGCTCCTGCTGCGGGGGGCCTCAGGGGCAAACCCAAATGCAAAACGCTCTGTGCTTCAAGGCATTGCTAAGGTTTTCCTCGCTTGAAGAACACTTTTCAACAGAACGGTGAAAGATTCACTATTCTGAGCAGTTTAGCAGCCATGCCTCACGACACAGCCTGTGGCCTATCATACTGCCCGTGGCCGTGTGTGCTGGCAAAGGTAACAACAAAAATAAAAATAAGCAGCGCAGTGAAAATCCTTTTTTCCCCTCATAAGGCCATGAACAGTCTATATATCCATTTGCATTCACCTGGTGTTTGAGAGGGACCATGCCCGGCCAGAAGGGCGAGGTGGGCATGCTGCTGGCCACCAAGGAAACCACCCCGGCCACCTCCCGCCTGGAGCAATGCTGCCTGAAGGAGCAGGGAAAGGAGCTGGGTGGTCAAAGGCTGAACACAACCCTTCAGCCTTCGGATATAAAACGGGTGGGGAAGCACTGTCTCCGCACAGGAGGGGCTGGGCCCAGGGCAGCGTGGGCACCCCTGCGGTGGGGCGGTGGGCTCTGCCCCCGCTCCCGTGCCAGCAAGGCACAGGGCCAGGCAGGTAATTCCTGTAGCTCCTTCATACATTTTGCAGTGCTGGGTATTTTTTTCTGCAGGTCTCATCTCCCAAATGCACATGTGATAACCAAGCTTTCCATAAATATCGTGCTCCCAGGAAAAGCCAGAGAACAACCCAAGTGTAACCTTGGAGTTCAAACCCAGGCTGCGCAGAAGAGGACCTGGAAGTGTGTTTAGGCCATTACAAATTCTTTTCACTCTGAAGATAGAGTGGAAGAATGAAGCAAGTGTGGGTTTGTTTACAAAGATTTATAACCAGAAAGCTGGAGAGGTCTTTGGGCACACAGGAGGGGACCCTCACACACAGCCACACACCCCCAAGTGGCTGTGCTCCTCGCCTGGCTGCCCAGATTTGCATTGGGGAGATATCTATAGCCGCTTCTCCTCCGGCAGATAAAAAACGACAAGCCTATTGTCTGTGTCTGACACAAAATAGAAGTTGCCAATAACGGGATGTTATAGAAAACCTTGTCACTTCTGAGGCAGGCTGAGCCTGACTCAGCCCAATACCTCCAGCCAAGGGCGGCTGACAGGACACCGGGACCTGGCCACTGGGACACGGCGCTAATCAAAAGGGCATCACAGCAGAGAACTATTGATCCCGCCTGCTTTGTGGTCCTCGCCTGGTGTCTGACGGGAAGCGCTGCCTGCGAGCCCAACCACCGCAACACAGGAAACAAAGACGTTAGAAGTGAGGCCAGCAGGCAGAGCCGAGGGCCAGACCGCCGCCAGTCGCTGCTCCCTGCTCGTGCCCCGTGTAGCAGAGCTCAGGGACCCACTGGCTCCTCGCTCTGATCACAGGCTCAGCCCTTATGGGCAGCAGGGCTACACGTGCATCCCCACACCCTTCCACCCCGCCGCATCCGCCTGCTGGCTGCTAGGACAGTTAAACCACCCAGCCCGGCATGGGTTCAGTTTGTCATGTCTCATGTACAGCCCTCTCGGTGCTCGCTCGCTCTGATGATGTTTGCTTTCCTCAAAATGTTGCCCCATAAAAAACACCTAGCTTGGCTGGGGGACCGAGTTTGCTATTTTTTTCTGGGGTTTGGGGGTTGTTTTTTTAAACCTAGCAAAGTCACTTCAGCCTCCAGTAATTGGAAGGAGAGAAGGGAGGGGACCAGCATGATCCAGAGTCTTGAATGGCTGTTAAAGGCAGAAAAAGAGGGACTGTAGTTTCCTTATTCCATCCCAGAAGGGCCAAGCTGTCTGTAAGGTGAGTGGCTGTATGACTTGACTGTATGATCTTGCTCTGTCAATGAAAGGGATGGACCACTGCATGCACTTGTGTTCTTGCTGCTGTCTCCAGTGCCCACTGAGTCTCCCATTCCAAACAAGATATCCAGCCTCAGCACATCCTTTCCTCTGTATTATGAAAATGGCTATTAATATGATTATTATTGCTGCTGGCGCTTCAATCTGATGTGAAATTAAATACCTGGTTTGGTACTGAACCACAGTGTTAAGGTTTTTCATTAAAATTAATTAAATCTGAATAAAAATAGAAGAAAAGTTTGAAGCAAAGCATTGTTTGGAATTTTTAGAAAAGCTGGAGGCTGTTCACCTTTAATTTTCTTTAGCTTTCAGCTGTTCCAATGTCATTGAATTTTGGCAATTTTTGTGGAAGAAACCCTACCACTCCAGTTATGAAAAGTAAAGCTAAGAAAAATAAACAAGAAAAGTCTTACTTACCTTCATCTGTTATCAAATCAGACTGTACTTTTTGCCTGAAGCACAGTTATATTACAGCAGAGATGCCCATGTAAGAAGGGTTTTTTCGTAACACCCATGGACATCGCCATCACTTAAGTCCTCAGACAGGATTCACTTTACTCATCTGGGATCACCTTGCTTTCTGTTTTGCCCAGTCCTGGATTTTTTCCTTGCCCCATCAAAGGCAAACCCACGTTTGCACAGTGGCATGCATTCTGCATTGAGGGAGGCAAAACAGCATCCTTTGCAGGAGGCTAGCTGCGAAGGCACGGGGACCCCCCACCACGCTCCTCACCAGGGACAAACACTGCCCAGGAGTGATTCCCCCTTCGCTGCCGGAGTCCTGCCCAGGGCACTGGCCTCTGGAGGACCACACCACACTAACATCCGTGACTCCACAGCTCACGGTGTACTTTCCCTCTTTTCAGAAACACTCACTGAAGGGCAAGTGCGGAAGGGTGACGCTGGCGGCTTTTTTGGAGCCGCTCCTGATTTATGCCACCACTACAGCCGATTTAGAGATTTCTATAGGAATGGCACTTTACTCCTGGTTGTATTTGATCTAGCACAACTGCTTGGGTGGTGACAAGGAGCAGGACTTGGGCCTGTATTATAGTGTTATCGTTTTGATAAGGACTTCTGCTCAACAGACATTTTTTTCCTCTCTGCTGAGTGCAAGCCTCACCTTGAACCAAAAGCTATCCAGACGTGCATTAAATGCAAAACTATTTATACTTTGCAGAAGGACCCTTTCCATGAGCACCTTTGATAGAATGAGAACAGCCCATGTAGCCTATTTCACCAAAGGCCCCATTATGGTAAAGGAAAAGGGGCCAGGGGGACGTTTTAAGTGATGTGGAAGCTGTTAAACATTTTCACCAGGTCTGTCAACAATTCACATACATAAAATTAAGTTGCAAAAACCAACCCCACACATACACACACACGAAAAAGGATTCTTACAGTCCAGTTTCCAGGCTACCAGTGCTGTTTTGCATGTGCCCAGCCATCAGGTATGGGCAGAGCCTGCACCATCCAGGCAATAACAACTTTCTCTTGAATCAGATCTGAGTTCCCTCTGCCTACAGCCTATAGGCAGCACACCGGTATTGCTGTACGGGCTGGGGAAGAACAGTAACTGAGACCTCTATACATGATTACGCTCATGTAATCAGAATTATAGAAGGTGGATATCTCAGAAAGAAACCAAGAAAAGGAGAGACCGACACGTACCCTGGTCTTACCTCTGTCCAATGGCAGAGATGGTCCCACCACAGCCACCTCCAAAGGTCACCATTGGCACCATGGTTTGGGCTTCTCCCTGGTCTGAGTTTCTTTCCCAGCTGTGTGATCCGAGCATTGCAGATGTCTGCAGGGGCTCAGCATCCTGAGCATGGCACGGCAGCAGAGCTCATCAGCGGTGGCTCCAAAGGGGATGTGAAAAGGTTTATTGCTCAGTAATTAAAACTGAGCTCTCACCTGCACACAGCTAGGAGATGGAGCAGGGGAGGCTGCTGCAGAGGTTTAGCTTCCCTGGGGTGCAGCTCACGAGGGAGAGCACCCCCACCATCACGCAGCTTTCGGAGCCCGGTGCCCAGCGTCAGGGCTGCAGACCCAGGCACAGCCAGTGCCCGTACCCAGCACTGCGGGGGAAGCTCCCGGAGCAGGACTGGGCATGAAAAATTGCTCCCTGGACAAGCTCTGCTCACATGTGCACAGCACAGATGTGACCCAACAGCAGCATAACCAATGGAGAAACAGGAAAACAGTTGCCCCGGAGTTGTTCCAGAGAGAGAAGGGGAGCTGAACCCACTTTTACCCTGCTTAGTAGGGAAAAGAAAATCCAGCTGCAGTCTCTCTGCCATAAATGGCTCTACAGTTTGCTTCTGTTCATTCCCTCTTTTTCCACTCCTTATAGACTTTGGTCCTCTTTTTCTTGCTTTGACTGTCCATACCAAGTGCACAGCTATTCTGAAACCAATTTCTTCTTTGCCAGGAGGCGAAAATATTAAAGCAGAGATTTTCTTCCCTCTGTTCATCTCTCCTCTCTGCTTTCCATGGATTTCCATTTCCTCTAACCCTAATTTTCTTCCACTGAAAAAGTCCCTCAGAACAACTAATCCTCCTGCCCTCCTTCCCACCTCCCATTTCCCCATCCCTGCTCCTTTCCTGCTTCTGCTTTCTTCCCTTTCATCTGATTTCTCTCCACCAGCTGGTCTCTCCATACACACAGCTCTCCCTTCCTTCCCAGCCTCTCCTCACCCTATCATCATTTTTTCACTCATGCTAATTAGGCCCTTGGCAAACATCTCCTCTGCCTCCCTTCCCACTTGCTCCCTTTCGATGACTTCCTAACTCCCTCTGTCCTGGCATTTTCCCTTCCAGGCTTGCCTTTAATACCCTCCTGGGATAAAGAGGCCACCCAGAGCTTCCAGAGGTCTGCGTGGGCTCTGGCAACTCATGCAAAAACACCCTTGCTCAGGAAGCTGACCCATCCCCACGCTACACGCGCATCTGCCATTCTGTGCAGCTCAGCATCATCAAGGAGCCACCATAATTATGATCACCCTGAACGGGGCCCACCAATTAAGAGAAAGAGGTCAAATCATTACCAGCAGGTCAGCCTGCCAACGCCAGCTCAGCAAGCACAGCCAAGCCGGTTGCCTTCCTCCCCCAGCATCGCCAGCTCTGCGTGCAAACTCCTCCACTGCAGTGTCCCAAATCAGGAGCAGGGTCGGACACGTGCAGCCAGAGCGCACTCGAAATGCCGGCTGCCGGGAGGGCACAGCTCTCCACAGCAGAGGGGAACGGAGCCACACACAGGAGTATGTCGCATCACACCTGCTGTTCACGCCGCTTGCTCTCAAGGACGTATGTTACAGCAGCAGTGTAACTTATAAACAGTCTTGCTCTGCATCCTGGCGGCAAGGTCCCAAGTCTCCAGACAGCTCAGATTGCCAACAAAGTGTATGATTCAGATGAGACAGCCCCTGTAGCTGGGATGGCTCTAGTCAAGGAAGGAGGAGAGGGCTTGCAGCTCCTGAGGAACCCAGCCCATTACTGGGAGAGGAGATGGAGGAAGAGGTCAGGTTTCTGCTCTGTACTCCTACCCTTGCGAGTGCATTTGCCAAAGCTGACCTGGAAGGAAGTTTCCTCTCCCAAAAATGCCTTCGAGCTGCTTGTTCCAGGGGTATTTGTCCTGTCCCAGCATGGGATCCCCAGGCAAAGATTTCTGCAACCATCAGAAAACAAAACACTTGCAAGGAAAACTGGTACAGCCCAGTATATTTTGTTTCAATGTCACTGTCATTTTTCCTCCTGATCATCACTGTTTGTCTGTACCACCAGAGCAACCAAAGCCCCATTACTGGGCTAGACCCTGACTGTGCCAAACACAGAAAGATATATTCTCTGGCACAAGGGTAATCATCTAGACAATTAGCCCACTTTTTAAAATCATTTGGAACAAGAAAATAGATTTTTTTAAAACTTTGAAAACATGACTTATCTACCGGTTGCAGGACTTCTCCAGCCATGTTGCTCCCATGCAGGATCCACCCAATGATGCAGGAGGCGAATGCAGGCACTTGCAGCAAAGCTGGGTTTTGGCCAGCACTGCCTGTAACACCCAGAATTTGCTTCTTTCCAGGCTGCCCATAAAGGCTATGAGGGGATAGTAGGTACACACCTCTTACAGGAGGTAACTGAGAAACTGGGTGCTGAGACATGCAAACGCGTGGTCAGTCCACCAAAGTGACACCCAAAGCAGGGTTTTGCTGAGAGCAGCCCTGGCAGACTCACACCTTCAGAGGCTCACTGCTGCGAGCACCAGGCTGCATAGACACTTTGCCCCAGCTCATCACAGCCCTTCCTCAAACCATGAGGAGCCCACATGGAACCAGGGACCAGAGAAGGGCTCTGCTGAACATAGATGAGAGCTGGCACGGGGACACTACTGTCCCTCCCCAGCCCTGCAGGGCCTTTCTGAGGACAGCAAGCCACCACAGATGCATCCCTGCGCTGCAGCTCTCCCCACGTGGAAGAACACCCGCTTGGGATGTGTTTGACCCCATGTGAACCTTCTCCCTCCCCCCCCACCCGCTGCAAATGCGTCACTCAGGGACGTTGCCAGAGCCAACCCCAGTGAGAAGTCAGGTGTGTTTTTCATTGCAAAATTGATGGAAAGGAGTCAGTTTGCACACAAAAGTGTCTCAAAAAATATTTTGATAGGGGTGAAGTTAATCATGTTTTTTTGCATCACCACAACTAAAGGATTTTATTTTAAATTTTGAAAAAAGTTCCGGTCTGTTTTTCTCTCTCTCACCCCCTTTGATTTAAAAGCTGTGCTAGCAAACACCACAATGCAGCAGCAATGCTGTAGGCTCCCAAACAGCCTCATCATTAACCACGCAGCCCAGGCAGGCGAACGAATACTAGAGGACTCCTTTTAAATTGCTCTCTGCTTTTCCCTTCACCTCCCGCTCTCTTCCCCCATCCCACCCCAGGCAGCTTCGCCTGGGTCCACTGAGCAAACACAGTCCATCTCCTCTTCCACAAACACCACAGGTCTGTATGCAGCAGCCATAAACCTTCTAGGCTCAGGCTGCAACCCTTCTGCTGCCCCTGGGTTCACAGAGGCCGAGGACCACCCCAGATCAGGGCCAGTGGTCCGCACTGCAGCAGAACTTTACCCGGGCTGGGTTACCCAAGCACACCGGCAGGCCCCTGGGGTCTGTGTCCCTGGTTGTTCCTTCACCAGTATCCACCAGCTGCAGGGTGGAACAAGCACGCCTATCTCCAGCCATGGCTACACCCTCACCCTTGCCAGGTGTGAACACCAGCAGGTCACCCACAGTGCAAAATCGGTGCCGGTCCAGCACAAGCACAGGGAGACTGAATTAACCCGAGCGCTGCGGTCAGCTGGGTGCTACGTGCCAGGGCCGTGCCAGCTGCGGGAGGACGGGTAATTGCCAGTGAACCATGCAGCCCTGATACACGCTGTCAGATCGTGCACCAAGCCAGCTGATACAGTTTACTTGTCAGAATGTTTTAAGCCCGTCCGGACACGCAGCAGGAGCTCGTGCCACAGGGCTCTGCGGCAAGGGGGTTAGGGCAGCAGCCACCCAGCCTCCAGGAGCAGGTATTCACTGCACCAGCAAACCAGGCTCACAGATCTCCCCTCGTCCAGCTCCTCATGCTGAAGTTGGACAAATCTCCATCGTGGCACAAAGATAAGAGTAGCAGCACATTTTAACCGGGCTTGTCGATAAACAGTAGCAACAGCCCCGGCCAGCCAAAAAAGGGACAGTTTTAAGGCCACAGCTGGCTTCAGACAGGATTAACAGCACATATTCTGGAGATGAGGCACCGGTGTAAAAGGAAGCATACTAGGGACAAGACCAGCAGTACTTCCCTCTTAACAGCAGTGATTCATCAAAGAAGGTTGACTAAGTGAAGTTTTTTTTTCTGGAAAACAGGTTTTTCCCTGCAATTATAACAAAAATGTCTTCATTCAAAAAGAATTGTTTCTAAATTTTCCATCAAGCATTAGCTGCTCCCTTGGCCACTCTTCCTGGGAAAATCTCTAGAAATGTTGAGGAGGAAGGAGAAGGGATTACAGGAAAAGGCTGCTCAAGGATGTCTGCAAGTAAATAAGCAAAAATCAGCATGGAGTGCTGCTCTGTAACATAAATGTTATCATTTGAATTTCTAAGGATTCCATACTACTTTTTTGCTTTCTTGATTTTTTTAAGAAAATTCTGCATATTTCTATTTGAGCATATTTCCAGGCAGCTGTAGTATTAGTTTTACACGCTTTCTCCCTGAACCAGGCCTAAACTTCCCCCTCCCCCCTCTGGCATGGATATTGCTCTTGGGGTGGTGCAGGGCACCACTTCGCCTGACGCTGGCCATGGGGATGGGAGGAAAGGGGTTGATAGCACATGTAGGTCTCCAAGGGCCATAGCTGGTATCGCCCAGAAGGGTCCCAGGGCTGGAAGCTCCAAAGCTGAGGTCAGTAGTGCAAGAAGCGGGTAAGGGAAGGTAACTCATCCCAGTCCTGGTGAAACAAGGGTAACCCCTGGCTCGCACAACACGAGCCCTGCAATGAAGGTAAACTTCTAAAAGTGCTTGCTTTCTTTGTTACACCCTAAGAAGAAAAATATGTTATTTCCCAAAAGTTTTGAAAAATTTTCTTCCTGCTGTGCTTTGCCAAGTGCTGCCTGACCCCTGACTCTGGAGCCAAGGAACAGGACAGATGTGGCGTTAAGAGTCACTGCTGCTGACTCCCAGCCACGTCCATGCCTGTATAGAGGGTGAGCACCCCATGCCAGCTTCGATAAAGCACCTGTCAGCCTGGGGGCTATCTCCTGGCACTGCTCTGCAAAGGTGCTGGGCATATTTGTAACCAGATGGTCCCCACAGTTCCATGTGCTGCCAACCCCTCCTGCTTCCCGACACGTTCCCTGTGGCCCCTGGGAACAGCTCTGTCCCAAGGGGCTGCTGAGGAGGACAGATGCCCAAATGCTCCCCAAGTTACACAGGCAGCCCCACGGAGATAGCAACAGGAGAGCAAGGAGTCAAAGCTGGAGGTGGAAATGCACTTGGGGAAATGATCAGGCTTCCCATGGTGGGTTTGCTTCACTGCATCCCCTCCAGCGCTCCACATGACTGGTGCAAACCCAGCCTGGAGCCAGCTCCTAGTAGGGAAGCCAAAAATTTGTTCATCATTCATCCCCTTCAGCACCTGCACACCCATCACTTGCCATCAATATGCTACACACTGAACCCCCACTGCAACATCACCCACGGGGCTGGCTTCCCCTGCCACCCACAGGCTTGGAGCGTGCAACAACCGCAGGGCTGTGGGTACGGCAGGCACTCACCGCACCTTCTGCTGCCCATGTTCCTTCACTTACCCTTTGTTTATGGCTTTTTGGCTGATTACTATCCTGCCCTGCCCAGAACCTCCAATATTAACATTAGTAGACAACAACAACGTTCCCCTGCCACTGTCACAGGCTTTGGTTTGTGAAGGGAAGGAAATGCATTTTCAGTGGGGTTTTTATGCCTTTGTGAGCTTCCACCACAAAAAGGAAAGGGGGATTCAAGTCCTATTTCCACCATCAGCAGTGAAGCATTATGTTCCTATGAAGCTGAACCCAATATTATGAAGTAAGACTAAGCTGAAACTTAGTACTTTTGCCTTAGTTGGAGAGGCTGCATTTTCAGTGGAACCTTAATTACTTCTTCCAGCTGTAGGTCTTAAATAAGCCTGCCTGTTAAAAGTTCACAGGTTGGGTTGAAGTAGATATTTCTGCATATCCAAATTTGGAGCAGATGAAATTAAAGAAAAATAAACCACAGAAGAAAACCAAAATGACATAATATACTGAACCAGAATTAATTTTGCTTTCTTGCCAGCCTTCTGGAAGGAGCCACCAAGTGCCATAGACCTCTGCCCAAGGTTTTGGGCTGGAGGAGAGAGCTACTATGATGTTAATACAATTAAGACCATCTATCAAAATCTGAAAACCTGGAATAACTAAAGTCAAATTTCATTAGTTATCTTCTCAGTACAGCTGCATTTTATCATCTCTCAAGGTCAGTTTTCCTGCAAGAGAACGTCAAAGTCAGCAGTTCACATTTTTTTTTATTGGTGTGCCACCTTGCAGCAGGTTCCATGTTAAATTTAGTGGGTGCAATTTCCAGTGGGGCAGGCAGCTGTTGTGGTATCACCTCCTGCATGGGAACCCTTGGCCCTGGCTACCCCGGGCACCAGCCTGGGCAGAGCCAGGGTGACCCTGGGCTAGAGAGGTATTTGGCCACCAAGAGCTGTGGAGGGGGGTAGGGTCCCACAGGCCCCACAGCACCACTGACGTGGCACCACAGCCTTCCCTAGGAACAGCAGTCAGCCCAGCATGGACAGCTGCAGCAGGGGCTTTTGGCAGAACAGCAAGAATGCCAAAGCCAGGAGTCACTGTCTACTGCCAAAGCACACACACCCCTCAAAAAATTGTATGGAGAGTTGGCCTTGAACCCCAAAACCGCATTTAAAGCGGATCAAGATTCCCTTGGGTCATCTTCCTCCTCACGTTTTCCCTATGGACAAGGGAAGTATTGCTCAGCCACCATAGTGTTTGGGGACACGGGCATGAAGCATGTTTGGAAGAGCTTCCAGGGCCCTGGAAGAAGAGCACCCTCTGCAGAGGAAGGGGCACAGGAGCAACCAGCTTGCAGCCAACAAGTGCATATATCTTCAAATGTGGCTGTACAGCCATACCACACAGCTGCTGGCCAGCTGCCACAGCCACTTACCGAGCCTGCTCTTGAGGTTGGCAAAGCCCAGAGCTTTTCTTCAATGAAAGCACCCCATCACCCTCAGCCCTCTGCCCAGCCAGCCCTGTGCTCCCTCAGTCCTCCACCCCACAGTGGGGCTGGTCAGCAACCTGGAGCATCCCCCTGCCTCCATCTCCCTCCTGGGCCCATTCCTGCAGGTTTTGTTGTGCCTGATGGTGTGTAACAAAGCAAAGATCATCAACTAACCTCCAAACCCTCAAAAAGCAAGAAAAAAAAAGCCCACAATGAAACTCAATTTTCATAGCTTTGTGGACCCCCAGCAGAAGACACGCTGCATCACACACATTCTAAAAGCCAAATGGTGTGATGTTATAACAAACCTTACCCACCCAGACCAGGGAAGAAAGTATATTGAATATAAAAGAAAGGGTCAGCTGAGTAAACTACAATCTCCCAGACCCTATGAAAACAGTGCCCCCTACACCCACCTGCCCCCAGTCCAGGGGAGGACAAGAGAACAGACAACTCATGACAGGCACTGTCACCTCCCACCATGCTGGACAGTGCTCAAGGCACCTTGACCATCCTTGACATCTCCAGGAAAGAAGAAGGTGTGTCCAGAGCAGGCTCTTCTGCTCGCAGCAGGAAGATGTACTTCCATGTGTCATTCCCCCACCCACTCGCTCACTTTGCTCAGAAGTGCTCAGCGTTACTTCGGGCTTCCCCCTCCACGCTTCTCCGTTACATTCATTGACTGTCAAGTCCTTTCCCATCTCTGCACCGACCAGCGAGCCTCACATCGGGTGGGTTAGCAGCAACACGGGAAGTGCTTTCACCCCAGCACCGGGGTCTGACTCAGGGATGAGCCAATCCCTCCGCCGTGCCAGGCCAGTGCCCGTGGTCACCCACCACCATCACACCCCCGGCTGCTCCTTGCCCCGTCTCCGCGCCAGCTCGTCCCTTCCCATGGCAGGCCACACTGCCCTCTAGCGGAGCTGAATTCATACAGAGCCAGCAGCGACAGCGACTGGGGAAATTAAGGGGGGGGGGGGGGGGGGGGGGGAAGAAAAAAAATAAATCCGAACCCAGGCAGTTCCCAACCAAGCTCCTCCCATGCGTGAGGAGCTGCTCTCTGAAGATGACAGGATCTAACAGGCACCCCAGAGCACCCAATGCCAAGCTGTGGCTGGTACCAAAGCCCCCCAGACACAGGGAGCCTCTGGCTGCCTAACACCAGAGCCAAGTGCCTGCCCCTCTGGGCTGCTTGGTCCCACGAAAAGCAAAGCACTGAGCAGCCATTCCACAAAACAAGGCCAGGGTGTTTTACATGTCATGTGGTTCCTCTTTGCACCCAGGACCGAAGCCTGTGTTATCCACAGACTGCTGTGTCTCATACCAACAAGCAACGCCTTTAAGAAACATCCCTCCCTTGGGAGGGAGGAATTTAAGCAAGCATTTAGTTACCAGTCTCTAAAATGAAGGTGCCTTTGAGAGGGAAACACTCTAACTGTTTGGTCAGGGTGGCAGGCTGGGAACGAAGCAATCCCTGCGAGCTGCTCCAGCCTGCCAGCAGGCTCATTGTATCGCTCCCGCATGGGCATCCGATGAGAACAGCGAGATCAAATATCCCCATTTACAACAAGATTTCAAAGCATCTTGCAGGACCCATGAACCATCGTAACAGCAGCCCGTCACTCCTGAAGGAAGGGCAGCACAGGTGGCAGCTGCTGGCCTTGCTGGTGACAAACAGGACACCCTATGCCCCAAGGCTGGGGCCAAGCCCTTAAGCTGCAGTTCGGTCTGGAGACACAGCAGACATACCCCCCCACCAAAGCTCAGGGAAGGCTGCAGCAGCCCCTTTTCCCAGCAGTGGTTTCAGGGTGAATCCCTGCCAGCTCCCACAGGGTAGAGCCATGGGAGAAGCTTCAAGGGGAGCCACGAGAAACCAAGAGATACCACCAACTGCTGAAGAAGCTGCCCACCTTCCCAAGGGGTTGATTTTCTTTGGCAACTTGACTCCAAATCCATTAAGGGAGACAGGATCAATGCAAGACCTGGTATGCTCATTGCAATAACTCTGAGGGCTTTGGCACTGCAGGTCAGGCCAGCATCAAGACAGCTCATCCACCACACCAGCACAAACCAAACTCTTGCCAGGGCCTGGCAGAAAACCAGCACATATAACAGGAGAATTGGGCTTTCATGCCGCTCCACCTAAACACCGTTAAAAGTTAAAACAGGGCTATTTTTGCCTTCCAGGTCAGCACAGACCAGCCTCACCCTGTGTTCCTCTAGCAGGTTTCACCCACCCCAGGATGCCACCAGCCACACCAGGAGCTCAGGGCTACACTAGGTTGGGGCATGGTCCCACTCAGCCTGGGAAAGATGGTCCCAACAAGAGCACTTTGGGCCTTCTGCAGACCTCCCCCTAGGTGCCATTCAGCAACTTCTGTTTAAAGTTTCTGTTGCTTTGTGGTTTGCTTGGCTGGACGGCTGCCACCACATGACTGCATTATCCAGCATGAGCATTTGCTGAGGGGAAGCTCAGATGCTGACCTGAGCCTCCCAGGGCTGATGTCCCCCTTGGGCACTCACCATGTCACCTCCCCATAAGGACATCCCCCGTGCTCTTCCTGAGGTGACTGCGGGCATCACCATCCACTGGGCAGGGCAGGTTTGTGGGTTGAAGCATGCGAATCCTCACGTCTCCTGGCCAGGATACAGGGCAGATCACCGCACCCCAGCAGGACATGGAGGCAGGGACCCAAGTGCAGAGGGCAGTGGAAGTCTTCTCCCTCCCTTGATCTACCCCAGCCAGAAAGGTCCGTACCCTCCCAGTCAGCCAACATCCCTCTATGCAGGAGTTTCAGGTGTCCCCATGCCACCAACAGTCAACGAGGGCTGGGCGTGTGGTGTCCGTAGCTTCTTTTTGGGTGCAGTGTCTCTTTTTGTACTCCTTACAACCATGACCTAGTGAGGTCCTGCCACCAAAGGTGCACCCAGCTCTTGCAGGACGTGCCCAGAGCAGCACTGAAACCATCCAAGTCTGCGCAGGAACGGAATGGGAAAGGAGATCAGTGCACAAGAGGTGCTTCTTCCTCCAAGCCTGGATCAGTGGATAACAGCCAGGCTGTCCTGGCTGAGAGGGCTGTGGAGGCAAACAGCACTCAGTTTTCTCCAATATTTCTGCTCACGTTGCTTTGCCAACATTCAACATTCCCATAATTTCTCCCAAGTACCTGTGCATGCCTGCATGGTTCACAAGGCTAGGCAATCTTTGCTCAGCAGGGATATATTATAAATAAACCATCTATAGTATGTCTTGTTGACCTAAGCCATCTCTTTATTTCAAAGGGGAGCAGGTGTTGTGTAGGACACTGGACTGAAGTGCACAATTCCCTTCTGCTAGGCAATGGGATGCAGCTGATCAGCCAGCTTTGGTAAGGATATATTGTTGGACTCTACAGCACATTTCACATGCCCCTCAGACACAGGCCCATTAGTCAGATCCTTTTCTTTCCCACTCTTTTTTTCCAGTTTTGCTTCTATGTATTTCTCATATATCCACCCAGGTCCTCCCAGTCATCAGCCAAACACACACCCACCTGTCAATGGCTCATTTCAAGCATCTCTCCACTTCTGACAGCTCTCTTGCTGTGTTTGGAACTGAATGTCAGTCCTTTGGCTGGCCCAGGACTCCTCTTTCTTTCTGGGAATGGCATCACACCTCATTGTCAAGGGCTGATGGAGAAGCAGCAGCATTTGACCCTCTGGTTCCTCATTTACAGACACCATGCCCCTCTGGGGACAGCCACACACACGGCAGGTCCATCACAGGCATCTGGTGGTCCATACTACTGGACCAGCACATCTACTCCTGCTGGGTGATGGGGGAGGCATGAAAGGAGGCAGAGCCCCTTCTCCTCCCCCAGAGAAGTCCATCCGTGGGAGGAACAGCAACAACTTCTCCCCTGGCAGCACTCCTGCTCCTCCCTCAGCCCTCTCTCCCCAACTCCTCCACCCACCCCGGCCCGAAGTTGCTGTGCTCTGTGTGTTCCTCCTCTGCCCAGGGCAGAGCACATTGAAAAATTAGTATAATTTCCAACACATGCTAATAACAAAAAATAAAGAATCCCTTATCTGTTCAGTGGTTCTGCTAGCACCAAATGGGGACAGCATTTCGCTTCAAATGTCCTGAGACACAGCATCCCAAGCACAAGATTTTTAAAGGCCTGAACAGACAGAGAGGAATTCAGATTTATGCTATTTGGGACACTGAGGCTAAATTTGGAATCAAGCAGTTGCCTTCCTGTTAGCCCTCAGCCATCCGCTTTCCCAGAAGTACTGCCTGTGTTTCCAAGACATTTGGCAACTTTTCTGTCTCTTGCTCACGTGGTGACAACTTCCATCAGCTTCTGTAAAAGGGTCTTCAAGTAAAAGGGAAATGCTATAGAAAGGTGGAGGTTACAGAGGGCATAATCATCCTTCACCTGCCTCAAAGACTGAAAGGAAAAAGTGGATTTAGTTACAACTGAAAAAATAGACCTTCAATGAAAAAAGTTTCAAGCAATTTTTTCATTATTACTAATGACAAATTCCATATTCATTCAACTAGTGCCAAGTTAGGTCTTCCAAAGTATCAGTAGATGTTTAGATCAGATCTATTTTATCTGATCACTAGTTACAAAATTAGTTCTTTGGGAGTACTGTCTCCTTGAAGAATCAGAGAAGTTGAGAAAATTTCGCTCCAGGGAATTGCTCGTTTAATATTCAGATTCAATTCTCTTAAATTTCTGGTCTGACTCTCTATTACAGTTTGAATACACAGTTGAAGATATTTAGTGGAATATACTTCATCATCAAGGTGGAATTTACATCTCATCTGGGAACCTGAAGGCTGAGCTGCTAGAAGCAGAAACATTTTCCTCCCCACGCTGCTGTGAGCCCATTCCCTCCGTCCAGGGCGTATCACACACGGCACCGTTACATGTAAGGCTAATTTTGCAACGCACAGGTGCCTTGTAGCACCGCCCCCAGCACGAGCTCAGCTGCTCGTGATGCAAAGACCTGCTTTTGAGAGCAGTGCCCCCAAGCACCCCATTACAAGTGCCCTGACATACAGCCCGTTTCCCAGCCAGGACCAAGCAATTCATCAGTGGCCATCCAGCCCTGAAGGGCAGGAACCCACGTTAGAGGAATCCCTGATGCAACCAGCACCAGGAGCAAGGAGTGGTAGGAACAGAACAAAATGCCTTTTTACAGCTAAAAGCAAGCTGGACGTGGGGGTGAGATGTACAACACCAGTAGCTGCTGGAGGAGGGGAACCTCACCCACCAGTGCGAGGGCGCTTGCTGGCACCCCTGTGAGAGGGAGGATTCTGGTCCCTAGGGCTCTTAATCAGGCATTTAAAATAATAGATCTTATTATACTAAGCATATTACTGTTAAGCCTTCAGCTGTTAACGTTCAGGCACTGTTGGAAGGGCTGGACCCAGCCACAAAGCAGCCTAAAAGCAACACAACTGAAGTGGCAAGATGATACTTCCAAGAGAAATAATTACTTTGGCCAGACAGACTCAGAGCCAACACAGTGACCATTGCTCCCGCATACATCACCAACACTCTGAAAGCACTGACCAGTTATTGTGGGGGACCTTTGGAAGATGTCCCCTGAGGCCAGCTGCCGGCAGACGTGCCTTCCTTCAGCCTCCCACTGCAAACCACACACACACACACAGAGTTCCCAGGACTCTCCTGATCCTGGTCCCTGCCCTGAATAACTTACACGGGCAAGTTTTCCCATATCAGGGAGCAGCCCCCACTGAACATATCATTAAGGCATACAGAGCTCTCCAACTCTCAAACATTGCACAGGCTCTGCTCCTCCATCCTCCAAAGCACACAAAAGCCTCATTAGCCCCAACCCAGCTTTTATACCCTCCAGGGAGCCAGGAACCCACCTTCATCTCCTGAGGCAGAGGAAGGTTCCCTGCAGGCACTGCTCAGCCCCCAGCAGAAAGCTTAGCAAAACAAGCTTCTCTCCAGCCCACACCTCAGTACTGCCACACCGCTACTGAACGTGCAGCGCCACATACAAAAAAAACCCCAACATTCCAAGGCAGCACCTCCTCTCTGGGATTCCCAAACCAGCTCCCCCAGCTTCTAGGTGCCCTCTATATCCAGCATGAACAGCTAATACCAATCACCTGAAGGCCAATCTGTAGGAGCTGTGGCTTGTTGAGGGGGTTTTTATGTCTTAATGAAAGCTTGAACCACTCAGCTGGTGGGGGGTGCAGAGTCCAGGTGGTTTCTGTGGGTGTTTGGGCGTTGATGGTGTACAGGGTGCCAGAGGCAAGCAAGCTGTGCTTGGCCTGCTCTGGTCTGCGCCCAGCCAGCATCCCGCAGAAACCATGCGGGGTTGCACTAACACCACCTATTTTTCTTTGTGTCACATGCTTTTTTCAAGAGGTTTTAATATTGATCAGGTCCTTATGTACTACTTGTTTAAAAGGGGACGTATCTTGAATGCTCTATTTTTGACACTATCAGCTGATTCCAGCATTTAAAGATAACACCAGGCTCAAACTATCTAATGTAAAATAATGTAAAAATAATCAGTAATCTTAAAAACAATCCGTTTGAGAATATCTTTTAATGTCTTCATTTTCCTAAGCCATTCTAGGGCAAAATTGTAAGCTAGAAGTTAAGAGCTGGAATAGAATTTAAAATAAAATAAAAGCTAAGGTTTGATTCTAATACCAGGAATGAGGACCTGGGGCTCTAAAAGGATCCTCGAATATTTGAAACCAGAACAGTATTACAAGAACCAGCTGTGATAAAACTATTCTTCTTATTGTTTTTACACATGAGGTGGAAATCTGTATTTGCAAAGTATTGCGTGTGATTTGAGTACCTGATGAAAGAGAAAAAATTCAGCCCTGAAGATTTGGTTTATTGAACGTAAATAACTGAAAGCAGGGTGTCTGCTGATTCATTCCATTTGTGGCAGACTCTGTCATGGCTGTCACTTGATTTCCTTCTCTGTTCATACCTCTCTGTTTCACAAAAGACAGAGAAGGCAGCAGGCATGGAGGGGTCCTTGGAAGCTGTTAGTCATCAGTGCACTCAGATTTGTGACAGAGCTGTGCGAACACTGCTGACTTCAAGCAAGGGCTCAGTGTAAGGCACAGCTGGCTCCTTGAGCTGCGGGTGGGTAGGCAATGGGCAGGTAAAATGAGGTCTGTGTCACAGAAAAAAAGAACAGATCCGATTTCACAACACTGCACACAGGATGCCTCCATCCGACCCGTCCCAAGGAACAGGCTGGGAAAGCCTCTGATCAAGCCTATCCCACACCCAGCTGGCAGAAACCAGTGGGATCTCCCCAGTGGCAAAGGATTCCCAAAAACGTTCTCCCAGTGCACACGTGCCTTTCTCCCACCCTGGGGAAAGGATGCCTCTGGGACCGAGGCAGGCAAGGGTGGAGGGGGCCCCCAGGAGCCGCCCCCCCTCCAGCTCTGCTGCAGCAGCAGGGTGCTGGGCATGGACTGCCCACCGTGGGATCCCTCCAGACAAGCCTTTCCCAGGCCATTTGGGACAGCAACATTAACAAAAACATTGAAGGCCCATTAAGTACAAGCCATGCATCCTGTGACAGCCTTTGCCAAGGGACTAAACATTAGGAAACACCGTCTCCCACTGCTCCCCATGTACCAGGAGCCTCCAAACCAGTGCCACCCGGTTCAGCACAGTGTACATTCCGCCCTGCAACTGGTACTGTTCTTTTATTAAGTTTCTTGGCTCCTAGAAGCAGAGCCCAGCCGTGCAGTAATCTCACCGATAGCTTGTTTCCTACAGTCTTGGTCCCGCTGGGGAAAACCAGTGCTAGAATAGGAAGCTTGATGTTCAGTAGCTTGCAGCCTGGGTTTGAGGTACACCCTCTCGCTTCTGAGATGCTCTCTGAAGCATTGTCTATGGTTAGTTAAGACGACCTGCTCGGAACAGCCTGCAGAGCACAAAACTTTTTATTGGAAAGTCCTTGGCTGTTCAAGATGAGCTAGGAAATCAAATGGGATGAAATGTAGTAACTCCAATGAATGTGGCACTACGTTGTGTTATACCATTTGGAAAGGCTGAACTAAATCTAGCAGTGAGAAAAATTTAGATTTCACTCCTGAGGTAGTATTTTAAAGACTCATGCAGGATTACATTACACAAACGTGCTGTTACCAAATTAGTTGCCTTCAGCTCCCCCCCCCAGCTCCATGAGCAGTTGGTTAGCTACGGCCACATTTTGCTTTTCACTGCAGTAGGCTGTTGGGTGACTCCATGTGAGGCCAGGTGGCTGATGCATTTTGCAGCAGGAAAGCATAATTTCACCGTCCTCTTTCTGCATTTTTGGGGCCAAAACTGCTCTTCTCTCCCCCTCTGTTCTCAGACACAGAGATCTAGACAAGGACATTTCACCACTGTCGGTGAAGATCATCTCCAGACAGGACACTTGTTCTAACACACCAGGGGAGACAAGACCTTCTCTTTCCAGTTTCCTTCTCTGCTTTCTTTTTTGTTTCTCTTCTTACCATTCCTTTCTCCAGAATGTTCCCCCAGCAACAAGATCAAATTAATACTTGCCAAGAGTGTCGCACTAGACTGCAAATGCCACTGGTCTTTGTCTTACAATAATTCTTGTGTGAGTGACTAGAATACAGAATCGTCCCTAAACTGCGATTTGTTTTACCTTAGCCCAAATGTGGGACTTTAAATTATTAAGACTTTTAAAAGTGGCCAGAGAGTGCCCAGAAGTGCCGTGTGCTGCTGGAGTGACACACAACCCCACAGGGCACGGCTGTGTCCTCTGCCGCTCCTGGGGGTGGCCGTCCTGCCGCGAGCCGGGGGGACAGAGTCAAAGCTCTGATAGGTGTTTTTCAATGCCAGTTGCTCTCTTTGATCTCAGGAAGAGCTGCATTTGTAACAGACGATGGCTCAGGGTGATACTACAAACCAATAGACCCATGCTGAGCCGGCGGAGAGGCAGCAGCTCACCTTGGGTGATTTTCGTGTTTCTGGAGGATGGAGAGGCAGTGCTGGGCACAGGGACATGGTCCTGTCAGCTGCAGGGGGACTGGGACAGATTTTGTTGCAGCAGATCTAATTTTTCACCTGCAAATATCTTCTTGATACATTACACTGTATTCAGTCTTACACGCGCATGTGCACACAGGTTCCCATCAGTGGGGTCACTGATGTCCCTCCTATGCTGCCACTAGGTTGAACACCAATAGATAAAAAGACCCTTAGGAGATGTGGAAATGCCAATTTCCAGTCTGGGGGACTCCTAGCAACACACACATGTATTCCAAAACCCAGAGCTCAGGTAGTCCAGAGCACAAGGAGACTTTTGGGGTCAGAGAGAAGACTGCGTGACAAAGCTCGGGTCCCAAATCCCCCAAGAAACTGGCAGCAACCAGATCAAATCCACTATTTGCACTGAGCATCTTGGCAGGCCTGTATACAGCGTGACAAAATCCCAACTCCAAAAGTCCTAAATCTGGAGGAAGTTTAAATCCAGAAACAAACCACTTATACTAGAATCAGTCAGTATTTAGAGAGTATGTTCATGGGTGGGAGTTTATGTGTTTGCATCCCATGCACACACATTTGTATGCACTCATTTAACTACTCTGATTTTTAACAAAAGTTAGAATCTAAGTTAGATCACAAGAAAAAAAGCATTGCTTATATTAGTCACATTTTTCATAGGCAAAACCACAGCTCAGGCTGGCTGGCATCAGCTTTTGCTCAGCACTTTTTCCATAAGCAGCATTTTGGGGCACAAATGACCCACTTCAGTGAAGCTGCAGAGAGGCAGCCCATGCCAGGGGGCAAATTCCAGGCCTGGCCTAAACGGGTGTCATTCCCATTCAAATCAGCTGAAGTTGGCCAGCCTGCCCCAGGACTAGCCCAGCTCCCGCAGCTTTTCTCCTGAGCTTTGTTCTCAGCCTGTCCCAGTGTCCCAGCACACGCACCCCATCAGTCACGAAGCTTTACGTTGGACGGAATTGCAATCAGCCACCAGGGTACCAACTCCCAGCCTCATGAGGTCTGTGACAATCAGGAGCATTTGGGGATACATATTTATGTTCCCAGGGAGGAAAACATAGGGAGTTATTAATAGATTAATCTAAAAGCATCCCTGAGACTGTGTGAGGTGTCTGGCAGCACTTTGCTATACGCGCTGCTGGGAACGTCACCGTGTAGGTTGTCGCTGTGCGCTGATTTGAAGAATCAGTTACCAATATTCAAGTGAGCGGAGGTTATCTTTATTCAGAGGTTATCTTTATTCGGAGGTTATCTTTATTCGGCAGCACTGGGTGCATGGGGGATCACTCCACCAAAGTCATGCACACCGAGGGAACCTTTCAGCTCCCTCTTTATACAAGTCACTCATGTCTACTCATTAACTTTCCGGGAACTCATTAACATATCTCACACCTGGACAATTAGCACATTCTATTCAAGGACCTAGTATATCTTCAAGTTAACAACATTAACATATCTTGTGCCTGGACAATGTCCTTGAGGAGTTGTCTCTACGCAGACTCTATTCCTTAGAGGTCATGTTTAAAGCCTCCGTCTTCGCCACATTGCATGTACAACAGGAATCTAAGACAAAATGTCCCTTTTAAAGATAACCAACCCAAGGACTTAGCAGTCTGTGCATCCGTCATGTTGCAATAAGGGTCTTTGGACATCTCCCGACTTTAACTAAACATAGGTGCGTCATCCTTTAGATAAGTGGTACAGCATTCACTATTCAGCGCCCACGGCCAGCAGCAGTGGGAGCCCACCCCGCGCCGGGGCAGCTCAGGCTCCACCAAAGGGGTAGCAACATTTTATCCCCCCCCCCCCCCCCCATCCAAGGCACTTGCAGGGGGAATGGGGGCCAGAGCCTGGGCACAGCAAGGACAGGGCTGAATTTTCCTTTCACCACCTCAGCTTCTTCCGCCTTCCCTTGGGAGACAAGGTCCCTTTTCCCCTCTTTCCCAGGCAGGCTGAGGGAAAGCCTGGAGCGATGGCAAAGGTGCACTTGGGAGCAGGAGGGCACCAGTGAAGGATGCTCCCTTCCCAGTGGCAACGATGAAGGAGCATCCAATACTTAACCTTGCTCTTCTTACCCTGGAATAGGGCCTGGCTGGGGCTGGGTAACGGCTGGATCAGTTTCAACTAGACCCTGTCAGCATGCAAACCAGGAGGCTGGGAAGCACGTCGCACCTCCCACATCCAGCAGGGCCAGAGGGTCAGGTAGGACTTGGCCTCACAGGCTGGGTTTTCACACACTGTGCATCACTTCAGCACAAGGAACAGAAATGCAACGTGCTTGTCCATTTGTTTTTATGCCCACTCCTCTGTTCCCCCTGCCATGAATTCCCCTTGAAACTGCTGGCATGAAAGACTTTGCTTTCCAGCTGTGAGATTGCAAACAGACGGGGCAGTACCAGAGGATACTGTCCTTTTCCAGCAGCCCGACCCAGGTCTCCGCTGTTGCTGTGTGAGGGTGGAGGTGCTGGCAGGCAGCCGGCTGCGTCCCTGCTGCGGGAGGCTGGCAGGCTGGAGAGGAAGGTGGTGTAGCCAGCTGATGCCTGGTTTGAGTGCTCAGGGTTCCTGGGTATAGCAGGGTGCTGAACAGCTAGGGGGAATATGGGGAATATATTATTTAAAGACAAATCCGTGAAATAAATGAACAATTTTACCCTTTTTTTTTTCTCTTAGAAACCTATGAGTTTTCTAGGCAAAACTTTTCTTAATATATTAAAACACAGGTTATTTCATATCTGTTGTGTTCCTGTCCTTTAGTGTGGTCATCTGGCAACCCATCATAAAGCTCTATTTCTAGAAGGCAATTCTACTATAAGGTTGTTTCCAATAGCATAACCTTAGTCACAGATTTATAAACTACCACATATTTATGTAAGGAAAGGGATTTTGAAAAAATACACATTTAATAAGACACTCAGAATATGAACTGGCTATGTTTGGGGATTTTGTTCATTTTTATGGTGTTTCTACCCATTTATTTTATGGGCTCTGGGGAGTGGAGGCTAAAATTGAGAGCTTTTAAGAGGTTATAAAAGAAAAGAACGGGCATATTTTTCATGGCAGTTTGAATAGCCAGGTTGAAGAAAAGAAAAGAAAAAAAAAACACCCAATGCTTTTTATTCACATCTTAGCCAACGGTTTCAGACAAAGGTAGAAATAAAAACACATTGGCTGTACTTGCTCAGCCTGACCTCAGCATCATTTTTTTCTCAGGGCTGGACTCAGGCATGGAGACCTGTATTTTTTTCTCACAGGCTTTTCTGCAGCACACCCACCAATGCAGCCCAGTGCTTTAACCGCAGCCCAAGGAGTGGAGAGCTGTTGCTATCCCCACCTTAGGGACTGGGGCATGTAAAGGAGAGGCTGCAAACAGCCATTAATTGCAGAGGCCCAAGCAGAAAGCCTCAAGACCCAAGTCATCGGGGTGTGTGACACCAGCAACTGATTCTGTATGTTTAAAGCGTCAATCCTACTGATGTCTGCCAAAGCTGCAGGCACCTGGCACTTCTGTAAATCAGATATTCAAGTCTTCAGACAGCAAAGAAAACTCATTTATGGGCCACCCACAGTCAAACACTGCAGAGGTCCAGACACAAATTTGCACAAACCAGGTCTCCGTGACCAGGATGGATTGAGTACCCAGCAAGCCAAAAGCTCAGACTTGGTGTGGTTGATTACGCATCTCACATGCACCACTTCTGGCCCCTGGTTGTGCACCAAATGTCTTGAAAGGAGAGGAAACAGCCGGTGAATAATTCATTGTATACCCTCCCGGCTGTACTGCAGCCTCTCTGCTCTTTGCAGGCAGGGTTATCT
Organism: Falco punctatus; assembly: GCF_963210335.1. Lineage (NCBI taxonomy): Eukaryota > Metazoa > Chordata > Aves > Falconiformes > Falconidae > Falco > Falco punctatus. The sequence goes on along the minus strand of NC_137587.1, from coordinate 36,657,126 downwards.
GTACCACCATGAGCCATTCCCCCAACACTGCTGCAAACAAAGGCTCCCTTTTTGTGGCTGTTTATCCAAAGGGCATCGAGAGGCAGGAGGATGTGGGAAAATAGCAGTGATCAGATCCCACCCAGCAAGGTCCCTCCTCAGGGAGCAGCGGTACCCCAGGCAAGGAGGGCTGGGGACTCGTGGCCGCATCCCGGGTTTATCTGCCAGCTCTTTTCCCCTCACCACTAAGTCTTCTCCCAATTTAGAATGACCCACCCTCCCATATCGGGAAGACTACTTCTGAACTTGATAATGCAACTGAAGTTGTGAAAATTAAAGAATTACAAAAATTCAAGAATCAAGCAAATGAATGAGCACAGTGGGGGAAGAAGGTTCCAGGAACATTTGGGAGGGTAAGGAGCAGGGCTGGGCACTGCAGGATGTGATGGAGACAGGGGGAGACTCCCGGTGGGAGCCAGGGCTCTGCCAAAAAGTTGAGCAGAAGCATGCTGCCTCTTCGAAATGTCATACAGCCCATAGATACCAATATGTCATACATACCAACACCCTCTATCTGGAGTTTGGTGGCACAGAGCAGCCCTGGGAGACGTGGCAACAGGGCCACTAGCTTCAGGGAATGGTTTTTTTTGGGAAACGCTCCAAGCAGGGATGAGTCATTCCCCAAGACAGGGCTGCCAGCCAGAGTGACCACACTGCTCATCTTGTGCTGAGGACCCCAGCCATCATCTCACTTCCAGCTCATCCTGAACTGACAGGAAGTTATGATACTTACTGCACCTCCCAGCCCCTAACTCACACATCTGTTGGTCAGTGACACCCTACTGTATTTTTTTGCCATCACTTGCAGTGCTTTAGGTGTTGCCAGAGTCCGGCTGGGGGAACGTTTCTCCAATATGTCTTTACATGTAATTAAAAAAAGGACTCATCAGCCAGCTGCCCCAATTAGCCTGTAGCACAGATGGAGACCAGGGAGAGGTTTTGCAAGTGGCTTTTACAGAATTGCAGTCAAAAGCTGCTTCCTCTGACATCCAAGAAGTTTCCTGTGGGAGTGAGCCAGGCGTAGCCAGGATGACGCACGGAGGGAGGGTCGCGGGCTCCATCTCCAGGCACGGTTGCTTTGGGCAGGGGGCGAGGGGAGGCGGGCACCCAGCCTCGCAGCACCCCCCAGCCTGAGCCCGTCTGCCCGCCGCAGGCCGGGGGAACGGCCCATTGCAGGCCCCCGCCGGTGGCCAACACCGCTCTTTGTCAGCTGCACAGATGCAGCAGGAGGGGGAATATTGGTCAGATCCTGACAGACCTTATGCTAATTCACCAAAGAGCATTTTAGACCATACACGGACACTTAATCGAGTGGGAGAGACAGCCGCGAATGCGACATTTAATTATGGGAAAGAAAAACGAAGTCTTTTACCCTGCGTTTGGCATTCTCCCAACACACAGAGTTAATTGTTCGGAGGGTATATTAGAAGGCAATGAAGGAGAAGATTGAAAACCCTGATTATGCTAAGGTCCTGAAAATGCTGAATTTATTGAATTTCACATGAGAAAACACAGGCTGTGCCACGCTGAGGGCTGTGCCAGCAGCCAGCCAAGAGCTCAGGCGATCTGTATGTGCGTGTTAGAGGGGGACAAGGCACCCCAACTGCTTTATGAGCCCCTGCCAACTGCTGGCCAAGCCCTACTGCATCCCTAAAATGGGGCAGGCCAACATAGTGGAATAGGTGCCCCTGAAGCACGGGCACACCTTGGTGTAGGTGATGCACAAGGCCAGCACATGCTTCAGGAACTCAGTTTTCCTCTAGAAAAGTGATCTAACCAGGTAAAGCTGGAAATGGCGTTTCAGCTGTGACATCTGTCTAATACATTCAGCTGCATTTGCCTAAATTTGGCAAGAGTCTGCAGCAACAGCAAGCCGAAACGGCTTTGGGAAGTGCTGGCACAGATGCTCCTGAGAGAACATGAGTTACAGGGCTGGATCTCACGAAGGTCCATCAGTCCCTGGTGCACCTAGGGCTACTACAACAGAGAATCGAGAAAAATGCTTCCCAAAAAAGCCCACTGCCTCCAGCGGCTGGTTCTTGGGCATGTCTGTGGGCTGCGGTGTAGCCTCAGCATCCCTCAGCGTGTTTCCCCATGAATTTTCTCAGTCGTCCCTCAATCCACATAAACTTTTAGCCCCTTTTTTGCTCATGCCTGACCACGGGCATGGGGAAAAACTGCTTCTGGAGCTGACCTGTGGATTTAGTTGCATTACCACCATCCTTGACCTAACACATCTCCCTGGGAAACTCTCCCAGCTGGGTCCAACGAAGAACAGCACCAGTAACCCGGTTACCGCCGATTCCTTCTTGCCATTAACAACCCCATCCGCGTTTGCTGAAGTCAGTAGAATTTAATCTGGATTTTAGTGGAGCAAGCTGCTTTCTTTCCTGCTTTTTTTTTTTAAATTGTTTTTATGTTTGTACCGTGGAAGCCCACAGTGGTGCATGCGGCATGGTGCAGGGGAGAACCTCTGGCCACTGCTGGGAGCCCCGCGGGCAGCAGCCCAGCATAGTTACAGTACCCTTCTGGTCCTGCTGGATTTAAATGCCTTAGGAAAAAGAGCCCTAAAAATATTAAAAAAAAAAAAAAAAAAGAAGAAGAAAGAATCTGATATTCGGGGTCAGGCCGCTAAAATGATAATTTTGTCTCTCTCAGATCAAGTGGGTTTTGTGCCTGACCAATGCCACCAGTGGTACCCAAACTGAACACCTGAATCTGCCTCACTGGCAAAGAGCCAGATTGCCGCTGCAGAGGGAGAAGGCCAGTAGAAAAATGTTATTTTTTTAGCTCCTAACAAAGCACAGTAACCCAGATGGATCCTAAAAGGCTTATGTGACCGAGCAATGCGCTCTCCATGCAGGCGGGTAGGTAACTGTGCCAGTTCAGAGACGACCTGGCACACGCTGAGCTTTGAAGCGACCCCCAGCAGCTTCCATGGGCATTAAGCTAAAGGCTGAGCCAAGTCCCAGGCTGCAGGCAGGTCGTGTTTGGGAGGCTGGCAGTGGGCAGGAGCTCTGCTGCCCACCCTGGGCTCTCCTGCCCACCCCAGCCCCAGGCTCACCTGCCAGCCCCGAGCTCCCCCACCAGCCCCAGGCCGGTGGCCACAGGACCCGTTGGGAGCAGAGACCCCTGGCTCAGCCCCGCAGCTCTCAGCTCTGCCTGCAGCCTCCACTGCTCATGGTAGAGCATTGAGGCGAGTAACTCGGTCTTGCTCTTTTTTTAAAAAAATAGTTTTTAAGGAGTCCAGAATAAATATCTTAACTAAAAGGTCCAAAAAATATGCTGTTAAAAAATTGATTTAAACACCTTGCACTGGTTTTTGAATACTTGATCCTCTCTGTGGGATTTTATCGGCGAAGCAGTTTTCCCCTTTAAGCCCTACAAACATTTTCTCCCAAGGAGCTCTTCGAGGAACGAGGAATGGGCTGGCTGATCATTTGCAAGAGTGTTGTTCCCTGGAGCTGCTTCCAGCACTGCTCAGTAACGCTCCAGGAGACCTGGCAATAATTCACCCCCAGGCTGTGCCTGTCCTTGGTCACATCGGATTTTCAAGAAACATGTCAGCATGGAACCACGCGCCAGGCGCCCGGTGCCCTGCCCGGCTTAGCAGGAGGAATGTGCGAGCCCACACCTACGGGCAGGTCACACAAGTAGAAACGAAGGGTAGAAAAGTGCCAGAGAGCAGTTAAACGTGAGCGAGCAGGTTTCTCCTTTTGCAAGGACTGATTTGAAGTGTTTGCCTTTAGTTCGCAGCAGCCACCACACCGCAGATCCCCATTGCCCTACCAATGCAAGTGTCCTCAGAGAAACCCAGAGAGACCTCTGGGTGTGAGGAAGAAGGAAAGGTCTCAGACAGCATGGCCTCGTCAGCAGAAAAGCAGTGAAACAAACCCAGGCCTCACTGCAAAACAGAGAGGAAAAAGAAATTAAAATCTATTTATTTTTTGTAATTAAAATTGTAAAAAAGGAAAATTAAAAAAAAAAAAAAAATCTCAGAAAAAATCCACCCCATCCACAACACTTTTAAAATGGAAGTCAAACTGAGGCTTGAAAGACTGGCCTGGGCAAGAACATATTGTACCTATTCCTGTACAACAAGCGGAGGGTGGTTTCAATTCATCACTGGCTGAGCTGTTGCACAATAAAACTCCCTGATGAATGAGCTGTTTTAAAAGCAAGGGAGCTCTGTCCTCTTGGTGGCTCAGTTTCCCTAAAATGTTTGTTTGTAAGTGGGAAATGACTACCAGGCCATTGCAGAAATGAAGGCAGCTGATGCGCCGGCTTTGGGAAGTTACCTGTAGCATCAGGAAATGGAGCTGGAGAAGCCCCACGAGAGCAGGGCCTGGAAGGCAGCAGAGCAGCGGGGATGCAGCTGCGTCCTCACCACTGCAGGTGACCTGAGGAGTTCAGCTCCCAGCTTCTGGTTCAGCCCACCAGAGTCCCAAGAGCAAGCCTGAATGTTGCATCCATTTGCTCTGAACTCATCTCACCTTTCCCCACACCGCCATCCTTACACTCCTGCTAAAAAAAAATCCAGCCCTCAGACACAATTAGTCCTCGAGAGCACAAACCAAGCACCAGAGAAACAGTCCCATCTTCCCCAGCTGACAAAAAGCTGGAAGCGGCAGCACCAAGGTGGCTCGCCTCACCTTTATATCTCCACAGGCTGTCAACTCTGAAATCTAATGATGGTGCCAAAACAGCAGCCATCCCTGGCTTGCTTCCAGGGACCACTGCCGTGGGCTTGTGCCACCATCCCATGCTCCTTCCACAAAGCCTCAGCATCTTGGAGGGAGCATCCAGCTTACCTCAAAGGCCTGCCATGGTATAACCATTGCAGCACGCCAGAGACTGAAAACCTGGGAGCTCACCTCTGAGGTAAGACAAACTACAACCCACACAGCACAGCCTTGTCTTACTCACCAAGAATGGCCCAGACACGGGGAACAACAGACCAGCACACTCGGGGAGCTCACAGATGCCAGCAGCAACTTAAGAAAAGCTGCTTTTTTTCCATACAAGCACACAAAGACCTTGAACTTTTATCAGGCACTTATCACCAGGACAACAGAGAAAGGTGCTTGAACCCTGGCCAAAATGTTTTTCTTTCTGCTTCAGAGAACACATGAATACCAAAAGCAGCCTGTTTCCAGGAGTGCTTGTGCCTCAGAGAACAGCAAGATTTCCAGGGTAAACTGATGTGAAACCTTATGTTTCTTGTGGGCTAAACTCAACCACAAGTATAAGAGACGTAAAATGCTGACACCACTTAAAAAACCCCAACCCAACAGCATTACCTCACCCAAGCCCAGGTGTTACTCCAAAACCTACATCCTTTTATCACTCTACACTGATAATTAGCACAGACACACTTTTCTCAGTAGTTTAAGCTGAAACAGCTGGCTGCAAAATGGGACATAGGCACTTCTTATCCTATCATCCCTGGTTTGAGAGCGGAAGAGTGGGGCTAAAAGCTGGCAGCAACAAAGAGGTGAGCCTGAGCATTTTGTGTTTGTTGCAACACTTCTTAGCATGAGCTGTAAAACTCTGGAAAGTTTCATTATTCACACACACTTCCAGCCCCTGCAGCTGTAACTCACCACGCACAGACCTTTCCTCCTGCTTGTTTTACCTGCCTTCCTACTGGATTTAGTAAAAATCCCCATTTTATCAAAGTGAAATTCACACCCGCATTGTTGGGTGCTTCAGGACATGCTGCCGTACCCAGCTCCAGGTGAGCAGCCACACTCCCAAGAGCCCATCGCACAACCCTGGTCTGTGCTGGACCATGCCGGTGTGTGCAGGGCACGCAGATGGGCTGCGTGGCCAGCGCTGGCACTGGCCCTGCCTGGTCTCCGTGGCATGCCATGCTCCACCAGGCTCAAGGAAAAGTCTGAAGGAGCCAAGACCTTGTTCAAGTGCACTTCACACCTTTCAACGTTAAGAACACCCCACATGCTGTTCATGTCAACAGCGGCTGCTCCACTGTGGGCAGCCCTGCTGCTGATCTGGAAGGTGATGGTGAGCCTGGTGAGCCCATCCCAGTCCCCATATCCAAGCAGGGCTACAGGAGCGATCCAGGGAGCAGAGCCAAAGGGGAGCTGACCGCCAGGGCCCCTGAGCAGCTCAGGCGGTGACAGGGAGCAAGCCGACCTTTCTGCTGTGCTTAGCAGCTGGGCTCGGGTGTTTCTCGGCCTCACTATTTATACCAGCCTCTCTATTTATACCTGACTTGTTTTTGTCATGCATCTCATCTCCCTGTTAATTTACATCATCTTTTTAGCCCTTTTTTATTTCTGTTTTGGGGGCTGGAGGCAATACAAAATACTGGCAACACCTTGGAAACATCAGCCCTCCCATTTCCCTAAATTGCAATGTACAGGAGCAGATGGAAATCCTGGCGAGGGAAGCAGCACCCTAATCCCCCAGGCACTTAATAAGCCATGAAAAGACATACTGATGGACAAACCTGATCAGGCAGTTACAATAATTTCAGTGCAAAAGCAGTACCTCCAAATGGAGAACTGCATAAAGTGGTGCTAGTGCCGAAGGCAGCAGGTGAAAGGCATTGCCACCCAGATTGTGGGTGCCTTTCTGTGCACAGAACTATCTTTATTGCCTTCTGCGTAGGGGATAGCTACTGATTTAGAAAAAGAAAAAAACAAAGTGAAAACCCCCGCTGTGAACTCAATATGGTCTAACCTCCTGATTGTACTTGGATTTGAAAATTTCATTAGAAAATAATTGCAGAGAAACCGGAAATATTACAGAGGCCTCAGCGCCAGACCCGGGAGGTTTTCTTGGCAGCAGAGCAGCTTCAGGCAGCACTAGAAGACTTCTCACTACTTCTTTACAAAGCAAAAGGGAAACTAAACACTACTTTGCAGCAAAAAGGCTTTTGGCTGATAATCTGATCTTTTTCAGAAAAAAAACTCAGGTTTCCTATCGGGATGTGTGCGACAGATGAGCATCTGCCTGCTGAGGCTGCAGTTGCAGTCGGAGTTAACTGCCCTAACGACGCCGCTTCCCACCGAAGGAAATTCATGACAGAACTGCTCTCTTTCCTCATCCCTGTTTGTTACTTCAACAGACCCAGGGGCAGCCAAGAGCCAAGAGAACGAACAAATGGGAATAAAAATAAGTCCTCAAAGACATGCAAAGCATTAGCCAATTTTTTTTTTTTATCTTTCCGCTTGGCCTTATATCTATCATGTTTTATGATTCAAATGGCAGAGGGATTTATTATAGCACAACCAGATCAAATAAAAACCTCGGGTAAGCATTATACTATATGTACCTGCTTCTAAAGAAGAGTGAGGTGGCTGCTTTGCTTTGTCTTAGGAGGAGTTTGTCCTGCAATGAGCTACAAGGTCAGAACAGTTCTACTATGAAGAGCATGGTCTGAACAGCCACACACCCCACCAAAATTAAATACACACGAATCACAGATGAACCCCAATCACTTAGGCCCAAGGGCTGAATAGTCACTTTTGAGTCACAGAGCCCTGCTCACATCCCAGCTATAAATGCTTTTGGGGGGCAGGGGGGTAAGGATGGTTAGGGTAATGCTCCCTGTGGCAACTTGAGCATCTCCACGGTGCTGCTGCTGCAGCAGGAAAATGTCTCTCTGCCTTGCTCCGAAGAGGCTGCATCCCCCCAGACCTCATCTAGAGAAGGGGATCTACACAGCCCTGACAAATACAGCCTGCTCCACAAGCCACAAGCCTGTGAACATACAGCCTACACCATGTACCAACGCATCCCTTGGCTTTCTGCAGAGCCATCTTGGCATCCCTGGCGGGATCTCCTGGAATTAGGGTGCTGCTGCACCAGCAGTCCCGGGGCCCTAAAGCCCAGAGAACCACAGGTTTCACTCAGGCCAATTATAGCACATTATAAATAGAGGATCCTGCTTGTTTTGGAGCTGGCAAACAGTGAGTGGCAAGTTGTGCTTCTGCAAATAGCCTGGGGAGCTGGTAAGGCCAGGCTCGAGTCAGCTGGCCTGAGAAGTGCTAGGGTTAAAATGACACCTCCGGGGAGCAAGGAGGTGCCCCCTTACCCTGGCCAGAAACTGGGGTGGACCAGCCTGGGTGCCGATCATCAGTGCAGTCAGGCTCTGCTTTGGAAAAGCCTTTATCCTACTTACCTGCAGGAAAATGGAGCTTTCACCCTGTGCCTTCCTTAAGTCTTTTAGGTCAGCAAACTTTAATAATCACAGGTACACTTTTATAAACAAACATGCCTTTGTAACGGTTTTAGGCATGCTCACAATATACAATACAAAAGGCAGGCAACTGTTGGTCCATTACCTATTCTTACAGAGCCAGAGGGCAACAAATTCACACTGAATTCTATCAGGCACCTGCTCAGAGCAATTCCCAGAGGGGAAAGCATCCCATTCTCTAACTGTAAAACACCGCATCATTTTTCTAACCTTTGAATAATATTGATTTTTTTTTTCAGGTGTGGAGAAAGAAATGCCAAGTGTGATGTCAGCAGGCAGCAGTACATGGCACAATTGCTCTCTCCAGAAGCGGAGCACTGGATGCCAACCGAAGCATCAGCTGGATATTGCACGGTAAGAGACAAGCTGCACTGTGCGCATTTGGGGCAAGGGAGGCAAGGGTTTGACCCCTTGAGCCCTTGGGTTTGCTCTGCCAAGGCCAGATTGCTGTATCGTTATGATAAGGGTAATCCTGTTAGGCAAACACATCAAACAAATAGTAATTCCTGACTGCAGACCTTGTCTAGGCAAACCTAACCCTGGGTTAAAAATGTGCTGAGTGCACAGTCCCATGGCACAGCACGCTAGGGGCTGAGTGAGGGATACGTGGGGTCTTCTGTGCCCCAGGACCCTGGTGCAGGTACTCTCTGAGGCTCAGGCTAATGCCTGGAAGCATCTAAAAATTGCAAGAGAGTAAGTTCCCTCTCTTTCCCCTTCACTTCTTGTGTATAAGAGGACAGATGACTCTTATGTCAGGCTGTTTTGCTTCTATATTTATGTTCTGCCTTAGGCTCACAATGTTCAGCTCAGATGCAATCCAGTCTGGTTGTATTAATACATCTGGGAAAATATTTTTAACAAGGAACATCAAGCTGAAGGCCAAAATCACCCACAGGCGCCAGGGGCTCTCTGACCCCTCTCATCCACTTGCTTACGAAACAGAAAGGCTCCCCAGAGGTACTTTTTTGTCTTTTAAGGGACAAGAGCACTTTTCAGCTTCCCCCTGTAACATGCTGGATCACATTTGATTTCTGCTGCAGCTCTGGGAGTTTCCCTAGGTTTCCAAAAAGATGATCATGGTTCATTTATTACAGGTGCCAAAATCAAGGCTTAATTAGAGGTAGCCCATGAACCTAGCCCAAATAAAGAGGACACTGATGATAGCCTGTGACCATGTCTGAGGGCCTGTGGGACAGCTGCAGCACCTTATCATCTTGATGCCTACCTCGCTTCTGCCAGACCACTTCTGTCTGTCAAGGAACCAGAATAAAAAATAAGTTTCAAAGTCTTAAAAATTGGGCCATCCCACCAGTGGACATTGACAACCTCAACAGATCCGTGACAGCAGTAAAGCCATTTATTCAGCCTCCCATCAGCCGGGACTGACGTTTGACAGTGGTCAACCCTCGCATTAACATGCTTCCTCTGGAGCTGGTGGAGAGATCTCCTTTCTACAACAAAGTGTTTCAGACCTTCACTTGGGCTCCCAGGCGTTGTTTGGGATGCAGCATTTTGGAAGGGTGTCACACTTGCTCAGCAGCAACCAGGGAAGAAGAGCAACAAGAGAAGGCTTGTTCACTTTGCTGTTTGCAAAGCACATTTTTCTTTTATGCAGTGGGTCAGGATGGAGCTGACCCTATAACACAACAGAGAAAGAAAAGCAGCCAGGGTTATGGGCAGCTCAGTCTTCATGTGAAGTGATGATTCATACAAAGTCAGACAAGTAGACAGTGACTGTAATACAAAAGACTGAGGAGAAAGAAGAGGTGGGTGTTGAGCAAGACAGTGCGGGGGCGAGCGGTGAGGACAGGCTTCAAGGCTCTGCCCCCTTCCCTGGATGGGGTGATGTTGTCTGACAGTTTCAGCAAGGGAGCCAGGAGCAACGCCCCAACCCAGATCACCACTGACTCTCTGCAGCATCTTCAGCGGTGGTGTTTCTCAAATGAAAATATTTTCTTGCTTCTCAGGAAACTTCTGTGTCTTTTTTCCAAAGCAATTTGAGATTCTGAAATGAAAGGACAGAGCGATTTGTAACAGCTTCTTGCCAATCTGCCCCTCTGAAAAATGGAGATGGGCAAAGCAGGCACACAAAAGGCGTGTAGCGATGGATGTTGCAGACTCCCATACAGATGGGTATGGGAGAGGGGTGCTTTCCTCTCTGCATCTGATGTCCCACAGATATCCATGGTGAGTTGCCCTCACCGCCACACAGGGAGAAAATGTGCCCTTCTTCTTCTCAGGGAGGGAAAGGACAGTCCCCAGGCAGCCTTCCCCGGCCGCCCTCCCATCCCTAGTCCTGCTGCCTGCTTCCCGGCTGCTGCTCCAGAGATGCAGAAATAAAGGGTGAGCACCTCAGGTGGGGAACCAGCAACGGCAGAGAAAACGAAACAGAAAGGTTTCTGGAGAAAATGTTTATCTAAGGCTTCCACGAGGTGTCAGCAACAGCTATTATTCATCACAGCTAAACAGAGGTGCCTGGGGCTGCCATCCGCCTCATCGCCTGCCGTGTCCTCACCAAAGGCGAACAAGCCCGGGCTGGTGACTGCCACGTTCTGCCCTCTCCACAGGCCAGCAGCAGATGATCAGCCTCCACCCCGTGTCTAACGCAGCACATCGGGGGGGTGCCCACGAAGAGCCAGAACCCCAGGGACCAAGCCAATATACTTGTGTGTTATCCCCGACCTAAAGAGCTCACCGGCTCAAACAGGATTGCCGAAGCAGCGTTACTGCATCCCTTCTGCAGACGGGATGCTGGTGGCACAGTGGGATTAAAACGGAGGTCAGTGATGTACCTGCAGCAGGAGGGGGACATACAGTGTATATGTCCCAGCCCAGGGCCCTTCCTGCAACCCCCGGACTCTCCTCACCCATTACTTCTCTATGAAGATGTTTAATTTTTGCCAAACGGGACATTAGGCATTTCTACCCAACTTGTGGATGAAGTCCCCAGAGCCAGAAGCTTAAAGCAAAGCGGCAGCTCTGCTGCTCCAGCTCACCATGGGGCAGGAGCTGTTGTCCGAACTCTGCCGACCTTTGGTCCCCAGCCTGCTTTCCAGGGAGCAGGCTGCTAAATGTTTAGTCAAACCCAGGCACAAAATCCTTGCAAGGACTGGAGTTAAATCCATATCTTTCAGCCCTTTTCACAAATGAGGGATGTACTCTCTGCCCATCTTTCATCTCAAAACCAGCGTTTAAACATTAACTACATTCAGCGTGCTCCCTGATACTGCCTATTTCCATACTGCTTTTAATTACACCCACAATTGTGTCCATTAAGTCAACATGATTCTGCCCTCAATCTAATGAAAACATCAGGAAACAAATGACGTCTGCTACGAGAAACAGCAGAGCTTTTCCCTCGGTCCCATTACGTGGCTGGGTTTCAGTAGCATTAAGTGGGTTTTAGTTGGTCACTGGCTGGAGAAACCAAAGGATCAATGTCCTGGAGGAGGGTGAAGAAAAAAACCAGCTCCAAGAAGACACGTCACATTACTTGGATGCGGTCGCACCGATGGAGTAATCTTCGTCATGTGCCAAGGAACCTGTGATAAGCCCTCTCATAGTCGGATCAGTAATAAGATCAGTTACTTAATTCAAAGTGATTAAAACCAGGCTGGACTGCAAGCAAACAAATCATGTCCCTGGGCTGTGTTCATATATATATCTCTATGTATGTGTGTGGGTGTGTGTGCACATATATATATCACAAATTTACAACCTTTCTGGGCTGTTGCACTTCATCACTAGTGCTGGGCATGCTATAAACAATTTTGGGAGCAACTGTAATACTGTTTCTGCAGTGAAGCCCACAAACAGGCTGCCTTTCCCACAGGTGGGCTCCTGCTTCGAATGTATGTAACAAGTACATTTCATCAACAGGGGCCAGCCTCTGGGTCAGCCCCCAGCTGTGAGGTGGTGAGGACTCAGCACATTCTGGCCTATTTTTTAAGCCAATGTTGGGGGCCTGAAACACCCTATGGCTGTAGCTGGTCCCTTCACCTCCGCAGGAGAGGTGGACCCAAGAAAAGTAGTCCTGCTCCACACCAAAGACGTTAATTTCCTATGCAAAAGCCAATCTGGCTTTGTGACTATGCTAATCCCCTGCCTTTGGGCTCCAGTGCCACTTGGCATACCCAGGCATGGGTGGGAAATGAGTAGAAAGGGCTGGCCAGCCTGGCTCATCACCACGCCGGACAGCCAAACTGATGGCAATGTGCCGGTAACAGCAGGGAAAGGATTTGGGATTCATCGTCAGGCAGGGACGTCTCCTGGAGCAGGCGGAACGCAGCGATGCGGTGGGTACCACAGCCATCAGCGATGGCTGGCAAGGCACGAGGCGGGTGAGGCTGTGCCGGGCACAAAGGAAAAGGCTACAGAATTGGCTATTTTTAAACCATTCCTTTTGATGCTGCACTTTGGTACAAATTATCTTGTGTCTGCAGTAATAGGATGCGACTGAGAGGCGAGTACCCCGGTGATCGCAGGGAGTGGTGGAAGCGGTTGGCTTTAATGAGTTTTCATCTGGAATCAGACACGAGCGATGAAAGAGGATTTTCCGTGCGTGGCTGACATCCGAGACGCCAGGAGCCGCGCTGGATCTGCGGGGATCCTCGGATGATGAATCGCACTGACAAACACTGGATGTAATTCTCTCCAGCAAAGCAGCTCAGCCCATGCTACCCTGATTTCCCTTCCCTGAAATGTGGTCACCGAGAGTTTCTGAGTGCGACAGCGGTGCTCAGTGTCTTGGCTGGCTCACCCATCTGCCTGAACCCCCTTGCACGGACCCCTGGGTTTTGGGGTGAGCATTGCATGTCAGGGAAGAAGTTGCAAAGCGAAGCGAGCACAGTTTCAGCATTGTTCCCCTGGCTGAATGGCAGTTCAGAAGAGGCCCGACAAAGGGAGCGGTTGTTCCTCTCCAGCTTCACTCTCACCAGGGTCAAGGGATGGGCTGGCAGTGTGCTGCAGGTTCCCTCCCCGCTGCCCCGAGCAGCTTCACAGAGAGGGCTGCAAGAAAGTGGGGCATTCCAGAATGTGCCTGGCGATCCCCCCATGTGTGTGCCCACACGTGGTGCTGGGACACGTGGAAAGCATCACCTGCCACAGCAGCCATCAGCAGAAGCTGTGCTCCCGCGCTGGCGAGGGGAAGGCTGGAGGACACTGAGGATGGAGAAACCAGAGCTGTGGTCCATGAACTCCGTAGCGACCAGCATCGGCCACCTGCGGAGGGTCTGATGGCACCTTCCTGCCTGAGACCTGAGACGGCAACGGCCGCAAGCTGGGGACACAGTGGGGGTCAAACACACAGCGAGAAAACGGGAAATGCTCTGAATTCGCTTGAGGGGGGACAAGATGGAGCAGACCCCAGGATCTGCTGTCAGTAGGGAGGCCTTTATAAGAGAGCAGACCCCAGTAGCGGCAGTGCCCGCCGTACCAGCGCGTGGCTGTTCCCTGCACACACGCATTTTCGGGCCGAGGGGCCGCAGCCACCCGGGGCAGGGCTGCCGCAGTGCTGGCCTCACCCTGGGCCACCACCAGCTCCCTGCGCTCCTGCAGCCAAAGCCCGGCGGGTGACAGTCAGCAGGGGCGGGCTGCAGGCAAGGGCCGCTGCCGGGGAGACAGCGGGAGCCACGGGTTTTGCTGCAAGCACGTGTGCGCACACATGCGGGCCCGCAGCCGTGCCAGAGCCACCCGCGGGGGCGGGCAGGGGGCGAGCCGGGAACTGGCGCGGGCCGGGCCGTGCCGTGCCAGGGCAGCTGGGAGGTGTGACACCGCCCGCCCGGGACCCCCGTGCCCGGGGCACTGCGCATTGGCGGCCTCCCGCGCCCAGGAGCCGGGGTGCCACGCAGCCCCGGCGCACAGGCCTCCCTGCGGCCCAGGCGCCGTGCCCCCGCGTCCTTCACAGGCTCGGCCCCCCCTGTCCCCAGGCCCCCGTGCTCCCCGCATCCCACGCCCCCAGGACATCACGCCCCCAGGACCCCGCGTGCCCTGGATCCGACATTCCCCGGACGCCACGTCCCCTGGACGCCATGCCCCTGGGGCCCCTACACCCCCTGGCCACTCGCCCCCGAGACCCCGCGCCCCGGGACCCCGCGCGCTCAGGACCCTACACCCCCGGGACCCCGCGCCCCTGGGCCCCGCCCCCGGCACCCCACGCCCCGCCCCCGCGGCGGCCCCCGCCCCGCCCCCGCCGGGACTCCGAGCCGGCGGCCAAGTTTCTTGGAACTTCGCCGCCCGTGACGCACGCGGTGGTGCAGGGCCCCGTCCTCTCGGCGCAGCCAATGGGCGCCCGGGGGAGCCGGGGCGGCCGCCAATCGGCGGCGGCTGGACAGTTCCCCGGTCCTGACCGACCTTCACCGCCCGGGGCGGGGGTGGGGATAAAAGGGCCCCGCGGCGGCGCGCGCCGCTCCCGCCTCCCGCCCCTCCACTGCGGCTGCGGCGGCCGCGGGCGGCGGCACCAGCGGAGAGGTGAGCGGCGGGGGAGCGGGGCGGCCGTGCGGGGAGGCGTTACCGTGCGCGGGGGTATGGGCGTCCCGGGCACCGAGTAGAGGCCGGTCCCGGGCACCGGGGGTACGGGCGTCCCGCGTAGCGGGAGGAGCGAGTTCCTGCGCGCCGGGGTACGGGTGTCCCCGGCACCGAGGGTGTCGTGCGGTGCAGCGGGGCCGCCGCGGCTCGCTGCCCCCGCCCCGAGCCGGCGGCGGAGGGGAGGGGAGGCGGGCGCCGCCCCGGTGCTGGCCGCCCCGGTGCTGACGGCCCTTCCGCTCCCGCAGGTCTGATCCCGATGCGGCCGCTGTGCGCCGAGGTGGGAGGCAGCCCCCGGCGGAGCGCGGCCGCCCGCCATGCCCTGGAGCGTCCAGTGGGTCGGCGGCCGCGGCGCCCAGTCCCAGAAGCAGTGCAAGAAATCCTCCTTCGCCTTCTACCAGGCGGTGAGGGACCTGCTGCCCGTCTGGTTCCTGGAGGACATGCGGACCATGGAGGTCTTCCACTGGGAGGACGGGGGCAAGGTGAGCGTCTACTCGCCCTCGGAGGCCCTGCTCTACGCGCTGGTGCACGACCACCAGCCCTACGCCCGGCACCTGCTGACTAAGTTCCCCCAGAGCGCCCTGGCTGTGCCCAGCCAAAGCTTCAGCTGCTGCCAGTCCTCAGCCCCGCACCTGGCCATGGCTGTCCGCTACAACCGGGTCCACGTCCTCTTCCGAATCCTCAAGGCCATCCAAGCCTTCCCGCCGAGCGACAGAGCCGGCCACCTGGACCGCCAGGGCTGCAGCCGCGTGGAGGGTGGCAAGACGGCCTTGCACGTGGCCTGCGAGCTGGTGCGCCCCGAGTGCTTGTTCCTACTGCTGGGGAACGGCGCCTCGCCCTGCTTGCGGGACAGTGCTGGGAATACCCCCCTCGACACCTTGCTGCAGCAGATTTCCCACGCGCCAGCAGCCAACATGCGTGCCAAGCTCCTCTGCCTCGACTGCCTCTTCTTCTTCGTGCCTCAGGACCTCCAGTTTGCAATGAAACAGCAACTGGTGGACAACCGGCAGCGGTGGCAGGACCTCCTGGGGGAGAACAGATTCCAGTGCCTGGTGGGCTTAGCTCCCCCGTCGCTGTTTGTCAGAGCCATGCGTGTCTTGATCAGGACCATTTCACCCGAGCATTTCCCCGAGGCTCTGGACGATCTGCCTCTGCCTCATTTTCTAAAGCCTTTGGACTTGAAACTGGAGAGCTAGAGGGGCGGTATGAGAGCCTCCCGCTCACCTGACAGAAATAGACTGTTGTGCTAAAAATGTGTTGGTATATGAAGCCACTAATGTGGTGGCCAAGTATCTGTTGTAATTAGAATTGTATTTTTAAAAAGAATTGTACCTGGCACTTTACAATATATTTTATTTAAAGATCCTTGTGGTGAGGTGAGGTCCGCACTGCATTTTATAAGAACATTCTATGGCATATGCAAATGAGGGTATGTGGGATAATATATTTGTAAATACATCTGAATAAACCAGTGGCAGATGTGATCAAAATACAAATCAAGCAACTGAAAACCCTGAAGTAGCATGTGCCTTGGAAAGTGTGCTGGGTGGGGGAGTATCTTTTCGTTAGGATTTCCCTGTTACATAAGCCTCGCGGTCCTGGAACAGGATGACTCCTTTTTTACAGCTCTCCTAATACATCTTGGCAGGGATGTGGGTTTTTTTTAAAGGCACAGATGAAAACTTCCTCATCTTGTACACGAGAGCAAAGAGAAGCCAGATGCTATTAAAACTTCCCTAAACAAGGCCAGCAGGGATGCGCAGCTGAACAAAATGTATTTTAAAATATGCATAAGTAACAGTTGGGTTTCCTTGCAAGGTTCTCCCCGTTGCCCTGGGAGAGCCAAGGTGCGTGTTGTCAGGCAGAAGAAAGCAGGAGCACATGTGGTGCTCTGGCCAAAGGTGTTCCTGCCCTGGCAGGAGGCAGGAATCGACCGCCCCTGCAGTCCCTCTGTGCAATGGCTGCAGGCTGAGGAGGGTAGCACAGGCCAGGAGGACCAGCCTCCTTATGCCTGCCCTCTGCTATGCCCAGAGGGATTTCTGTAGATAGGGCAATGGCCCAGGACCCTAGAGCTGCTTTTTTGGGGTGGATTCCAGCCCCTCTGCTACCATTGCCCAGCAGAATGTGATGGCTTAGGTTTAGCTGGGAGAGCTGTGGCAGTCTTGGGGTCCGCTCTGGGTACCAGAGGAGTAGCTTAGATATCCAGCCTTCCCACAACCGAGGCGCATAAAACACCTTCCCAGCTTCTCCAGATCAAAAAGCCTTTTAGGGGTAATGTCCTGCTTCTAACACTTGTGCTTAGACAGATCAAAGTCCTGAGAAAAGGGTACAGCTTTGGTTCTTTGCTCTGCAACCTTTACTCCACAGCACTCGGAGCAGTTGTGCTGCTTACTTCCCTGTAAAACTGGCACTGCCCCTGCCTGCGCTGCAGGGAGCAAGTTGTGCCGGCTCCACCAGCATTGCAATGACAGGAATCTCTTAGGCCGTAGCACTGTAGCTTTGCCTCTGTTCTTGGAAGTTGTCAGTGAAACTGTAGGGTTTTGTTTCAGTGCCTAAATTTGTAGCCAGGGAGTTGTTTGCCACTTAAACTATTTCAGCACTGTTGTTCCCTTTGGGGTCATCAAGGAACTGATGCGCTCAGAGATAAGAAGCCATGTTCAAGGCACAAATTTCTTTATTCGTGAATTAATTTTGGTTAGGGGAAAAAAAAGGAAAGAAAACCACAGAATGAGGCACTATAAGCTGTTCATGCTTCAGCTGAACAGAGCGATACTTCATCTAAAATAATCTCCATATTGCATGCACAATACAAGACAAGCCATACTTCTGAAATTTGAGATGCACCAGAAAGAAGATTGCTATTCTTAGACTGATAGCACCGAAAATGTTTCCTAGAAGAGCAAATGTTCCTTTTTCCCAAGAAACCAAGCTGATACATGCTCAAACTAATTACCATGGGAAATTTATGTCCCTTGCTGGAAAGCATAGAACAACTCTAACTGTTCTCTTCAGCTACCTTGTTGATAATAAAAATACAGAATTCCAAAGAATTAATCCCTCGCTTAGCTACTTTAAAAAAATGTAAAAGTCTATGTTGCTAAATTCTTTGTTTAAGTACACATTCCCCATTGCTTCTGTAATAATGGGGTGGAAGCGTCTTCCAAAACAGATGAGAATTAAAGCAGTCAGGTCTAACTTGCACATGGAAAAGTGTCTTGAGGTGGGGGAAGAGATAGAGCTGGGCGTGGGAGACAAGGTTTATCAGCCTTGCTGACAAAGACATAATGAGATTCAGCAGTGGGGAGTTGGTTAGTTGAACTGAGTGCTGGAAGACACTCCTGCTCCCAAGCTGTGATGGCAATTATGGATTGGAACAGCTTGACAGGCTGGGCAGGACACCCTACACCTTAAAATGGGCCCGATAACAAACAAGAATTCAAGGCCAAAGCTGCCCCTGTGATTCCCCGCAGCCCTCCCACCAGCTCTTGGGTAATTCACTTTAACAAACGGAAAGGGTCCCCTCAATACACCGTGATGAGTCCAAAGTCAGCTAACTGCTGTACCCCTCCTGTTATTCTAGGACAGAAGTCAAGCCTATTGCCGAGCCCATGCTGGGATCACTCTGCTGAAGGTCACTGACAGACCTTGCTGCATGTGGGTCGTTGGATGTGTCTAGGATACTTAATCTGGAGAGGATGAGAAGAACTGCGGGCAAACTACGTGGTGATGACAGAGATCACTCACCCAACTGGGTCCAGGCTTGTTTTTCAAACAGAGTCACAGCTTGGAAAAAGGCTGGGGTTTCTCGGGTTTGGAAACAGAAGTCCTTTGTTTACAGACCAAGCAACAGTGGCATCAGCTTTCCTCAGATTCACTTGCCAGCTTGTCTCTGTCCTCTGCCACCTTTGGAGCACAGTGGAGTGCAGGCTTCACAGCCCGTTCAGTTCTCCGTCTCTTGGCAAAGGCTGACAGCAAAAATGCCAGTTAGTGCCAGTTGCAACACCGTGGACAAGCTTAATAAAGCAAACATGGACAGTCATTATGTCTCTGCAGAAGAGGACTGCCAGTGCTAGAGTCAGGGAGCTGGCCACAAAGGTGTGGGAAAGAAGACTCATGAAATCCTAACACCATGAGAGCACAAGCATAAGGACATATACTTAAAAACTTCTGTCTTACCTGCACAGGTTAATCTAGTCACACAAGGCAAATTACTCGTCTGTAGGAAATGCTTTCAAAAGCATGTAAGGCAGTATATAGAGCCAGCATTCCTGAAAAGCTTAGTTACATTCCTCTAAAAAACTACTTACTATCATGAAGCAGCGATCAAGTAAGTATTTCCCACGTGTTGCTCAAGCACTTTCAAAACAAAATATTTTTATACAACCCACCTTTCAGCACCAAGTGATTTTATTTGCTGTGACAGGTAAAAAAGGCCTGAAACACTTTCATTCAGAAAGCAAGGGACTAAGTACCAGGTTACTTTCATTTTTGACTCTTTGCAATTGACTCCTCTCTGCAGCTCCTTTCAGCAGTTCCAAAGTTTAGCCTGTCTAGTCTGCTGAAGGAGCTGAAGTCTATTGTAATTTTGAGTAACTCGTTTAAAAGAGGCATTTTGGATCTTTAACGGCCTTCTTTTACCCAAAATATTAAGTAGTCAAAAAATTCAAATTGTTGTGAACACAAAACTAGGTGGTTTAAATAGTCTAAAAAAATCCCTTTAACATCAATCTCAGTCTTGCTCTCCAATGTACTGTCCTGCCATAAAAGCTGCATCCTTGTTCTTGCCACGGTCACAGCCTGGTATGAGCATCACCAGAGGTGGACACCTTAAATTTGTCAGAAGATGCAGACATTAAGCGCACCTGAAAATCACGAACTTTATGAATATGCATAGATATGGAATATCAAGCCTAACATCAGCTTAACAGTCAGCACCGCACAAAGAATATCTCCTGCAGACAGGTAAGGGTTTCATAGTTTCAGAAGGAGAGAAACAGGGCTGTTAATGAACAGGCTCCTCTGTGTGGACGAGTCTTGCGAACGAAGGCAGGCGTTAAGTAAAGGAGAAAAGGAAGCAGGAAACCACCGAGAGCAAGACCTGCCACCAGGAGAGTCGGCCTCAGCTATAGGTAGCGCTTTACAGGCTGGTTTGAAAATGAAGCTGAAAATAGCAATGACAAAGATCCAGCACAGAGGCATGGAAAGACAGACTGGAAATGGGCCATGGTGCCAGGTTTGTTTCTTAATCTCTATTTATCCTATGTCTGGTGTTCAAGTCGTATGGGTTTTTGACTTGCAATATAACAAATCTGTTGACATCAGCAGATCATTGTGCATTGCATCACCCCATCTTCAGGTCAATGCTCCCCACTAAGCAAACAAGGCACCCATGCCACGTGCTTAATATTTAAACAGCACTGTAAATCCTTGCAAACCAATTTTCATAACACCTACGTTAATAACAGTACTTCCATCACTGGTTGGTGTCAGCAGCTGCCTGAGGTTTGATCACCAACTTCCCAGCCTGGCTTCAGTGGTCTCTCCACCTACAGTGTGTGAAAAAGAAACTGCCTATTACTTGCTTAGACCACATCAGACTGTCCTCTATTATCATGCACAAGAATCACATCTACGGTGTTGCAAGGCTGCTGCTTGCACTGATTTACTCCTGCTCTTTCCACCAAGCAGGTACACGTGCATGACTAGCACAAGAACAGAAGGAACAGACCTCTCTTGCAAAATGTAACTCAGCAGTCATAGCAGAAAACAGAAATACAGTTTGCAAAAAAATCAGAGATCCCTCACTGCTACTGAAAGAAATGGATCCAAGTTCAGCTGAGATAAAAGGTTCCCCCCACTTGCCCTGATGACCTCTGAAACGACCGGTATCTCTTTGCCCAGTGGTTTAGTTGACAAATGGAAGGATCACATAAATCAAAGAAGCAAATCTTCAGAAGCCTCAAACAATGAGACACTTGTCATGTTTAGGAATTATTGCTAAAGTCAGGAGAGTCTAGTCATCTAATCTAAATTGTGTATGACACAGGCCAGCCACTCCCATGTTCGGCCTATCATATCTGATTGATTTGCAGTATCTGCTTTAAGTCCAACCTTACAGAACAGTGGAGC
Organism: Falco punctatus; assembly: GCF_963210335.1. Taxonomy (NCBI): domain Eukaryota; kingdom Metazoa; phylum Chordata; class Aves; order Falconiformes; family Falconidae; genus Falco; species Falco punctatus. The sequence continues at coordinate 36,636,209 of NC_137587.1, read as the reverse complement.
ATCCAAGGCTCTCTGAGGAACTTGCAGCTGAGCCAAGCAAAGGTCCCATCCAGACTATCTCAACCTCTTGTCCGTCCCTAAACCACAAAACGTCCTCTGCCATCAACTCTGCCTCCTTCTTCTGTAGAAAAATTAATCACTTCCTAATGCAAATGAGAGAATTGACCGGAATGGATCTGAGCCAGCAAGGAGGGAGGCAGAGACCCACCTCAGAGAAGCAGGGAAGGCAGATGTTCTGTGCTTGGGCTTCAGCTCTCTGAGCAAGTAAATTGGGACCCTGCGTCAGCTCCAGTCACACCAGCCACTGTATGTTATGTTTCCTGTACTACAAATCTAATGGGACACACAGTGCAAATCAACCCTTCCTCTTCAGGAAAGTTCAATTCCCAAATTCAGGCCTGACACAACCCATTCTTCTAAGCTGTGGTAAGACCTGCGTGCCTGGGATATGAGGGGAGACCATGGGCCAGTCTCCCCTTTTCTGCACTCCCCACCTAAGGCAAGCACAAGGGCAGAAAGCTCCATGGATCGCAACAGGGAGATGAGCAAGGCATGGGGGCCAGCCGAGCTCTTCCCTTAGGGTTCTCTGTGGAAAGCAATGGAAAGAGGCCAAGTGAAGAGTGAGGCTTCCAGGCAGAAAGCACTTGGCTGCACGCCTCAGCCAGGACAGGGAGCAGCTTCCAGCTCTGAGGAGGACAGAGTCCTCCCTGCCACTTGGCTCCTCGATCCCTGCACCATTCGCCACCAGCACCATGGCTCCTCTCCCACAGCCTCGCTGCCTTGAGGGCAAATTGCGTGTCCTCCCACCTCCCACACCAGTGATCGGGCAGCATCCACAGACCCCTGCTCTGGAACACTGGCAGCCCCATCTTCTCTCTCAGCCAGCAGAGCTCCCCTGCCCAGAACTGTCCCTCTGCTCCTTTGTTCCAGTCCCAGTGGTAATTGCTGTTTTGATGTAAGGGGCGGGGGCGGGTGGGGTGGCATCATGTTTTTAATATTCAGGCTTAATTTTATAATCATTAGGGTTCTTCTTTTTAATGGTGCAAGTAAATTATAGTAAACACATTACAATACATGACATTCATATTTTTAATGCGGTGTCATTTCCCTGACAATGTTTGAGGCAGCATTTTAGAGCAAAGCCTAAAAGGATAAGTAATTTCTAACTCACAGTAAGAGAGAGAACGAAGTCCCTTGAGGAGCTGAGTTTTTGAATGTCCCTTCCTCCAAAACCATCTGCTAGTGCTCTCCCCCTCTCTCCCACTCCTGCAATAAGGAAAGCTATTGACGGTTAGTGACTCAAAGTGACGGGACAGAAGGATGTAGCCATAGACTCTCAGACTGATTTCAGCCCTTTGTTAATGACATGCACAGAAAGGGCTATGGCCAAAGGCAGGCTGGGCAGAAGTATTGAACTAGTCATGGAGGTGGCCCGCTCCTGTGAGGGGAGGGGCACATTGCTTCTTTCACTTAAACACATTTGCAGGCTTGCCCAGCAGGAGGGATGCTGGAACCTCAGGGATCACAGGGCTTAGGAAAACTAGAGTGCAGTAGGGCCACAGCTGTCTGACAAAAAGCCACTGCACAGCTCTCAGTGCTAGCAAGGGGAAACACTCACACACTAGCAGGAAGAGTGTGGCACGCCCTTAGGTCTGCCTCCTCCGTCAGATGTTCGGGGTTTGACTCAGCTTTGCTGCCACCTCATCTTCCCTGCCAGCAGCAGCACCACGGCTGTGGTCAGACCCAGAACGCCCTGGCAGAAAAACACCTGTGGAGACAGCCCTGAGGTAAGAGCTGCCGGGAGGGCAGACCAGGGGAGTCACTCACTGAGTCACTCGTCGGGTGGAGTATTTTGAAGGATAAACCAGTATCATTTCCTTCAAAGTGAAATGCCAGCTGCACAGACAAGGTAGCGTACGCATCACCCCGGTTGCCTTCGCTACGGAGAGCATCGGCTGTGGCACTGGAGCTCTGTACGACGTGCTGGCCAGAGATGGCCAGTTCACATTCAGCACCGTCATCCCAACCTTCAGGACAGGTCAAGCAAGCTGTCACCCCATCAGCCAGCGCTGTGGTATCAAGCTCTAGGTGAAAGACTCAGGGTGTATCTCCTCACAACCCTTTACTCCAGTCAGTCTGATCTCTCAGGGCACTATGGCTTCTCCTGAGGGTTGTCACCCCAGACTGGGTGTGCAGTGGAAGACACTCCACCCTCCATCCCTTCTCTCAGGAATAAAGCTGTCTCACCCAGTACAGCCTGTCCCCGGACTCATCTGCCACTGGCCCCTTCCAGCACTACTTACACCCCTGCTCCTAGGGTGCAGGGGAAGCACGCTGCCAGCACAGTGATGGGCGAAGAGCATGGCCAGCATCCAAGCTGTCCTTCACTGTTGAAGAGACTTTCTATGTCCCAGTTCCCCAGTGAGATCAGGTCCCTGGAGAAGCACCGAGTAGGAGGCATCTGGAGGTCAGGAAGGACAGCACAGCCAGACAGACAATGGGACCAAGCCCCACACCACTTGTATCACGAATATTGTGAGAACTTGAGGGCCCAATTCTTTGCTACCACGTGGTATCAGCTTATGTGCATGCTTAGGTATGCCTAGCAATAATAGGCCTGTGGTACAGATGCACTGCCCACAGGACAAACAGCAAACTCACATCACATCTCTTCCCCTACCAGTTTAGAGAGACATAGAGCAGTTAAATCCCAGCTTCGGAGCTCGAGCTTTTTCTCAAGTAATATCAGCAAATATTCTTATCGCCAGGGGTCTCTGGTTCAGTATTGCCCCGCAGTGGCCACAGCAGTGGCCCTTAACTCCTCAAGTCTCAGAAGCATTCACTCAACACGAAGCCAGCAAGCAGCAGCTCATGCCCTGCAGCAGTCCACGCTGCACCAGCAAACAGCATTTTGCTTGTACAAGTCGGGGAGTTAACAAGCACGTTTCTCTCTACTGCACAGCTAAGCCTGCCGGGGCCAAAACGGGAATCACAATCCTCTGTGCTTTGCTCAAACAGTGGGACTCCCATGTGTCCCCATCCCATTTCCACTTCTGCTGAATGATTGCAGGAGAAAAAGGGGGAGCAAATTGCCTTGCTGCCCCTGATAGCGGGGGAGTCACTTCCCAAGCTAAAGCCAGGCAGAATAGGGGAGGAGTGACACAGAGCTTGGCTCTGCCCACCTCCAACTCAAAAAGAAAAGCTCTGCGAAGCAAATGCATGTGCCTTTCAGAGGGTGCTAAGCAGTACTGAGCACTCACTTTGGGAGGTGGCAAGTCCCAGCTGGTAGTCTGGATCTGCATCTATTCACATTTTCAGCATTTTCAGCTCATGCATGGAGAAGTGGCACTGTACTGGGAGGGTATTCGGAAGTCTTTTGTTCCAGAATCAAAAGAAGCCTTTCCTGCCTCTGCTTGGGATTTGATGCTTTAGAAACTGGTTGCTCAGATACCAAACAAATCTTGTGTAGACTCCCTGTTAAAACAAAAGCATAGAAATTTATGCAACCAAATCCCTGCTTTGGACTGTGACCTTACCAGGCCCTATTCATTAATGAGGCTACACTGAAGCTTTACTCTGATTCAACCCTGACACTGATGCAGCTGACTCTGTAGGAGATACACATACCCAACATGCTGTTTTAATGTGATGTTCACCATAAGTGGCCCTGATGACCAAGGCATTAAACATAGCGTGGTAGAAAGGTACGTGTCCTACCTTTTTCTATTAGCTGGTGTCTGTGAAGAAAAAAAAAAAAGCCAATTTTGCCGTCTGAGCCAATGACTTATAGCTCAGCTGGCAAAAGGGCTGCATGCACTGTGATAGCAAGTCTCGAGCTTGGACCCTACGGAAACCTGTATGATCAGTGGTATCAGAACATTTGCCTGCCTTCCTAGTTCCCCAGTCTGTGCAATGGGGAAAAAATAATTCTTCATAAGTTTGCTGCTCACTTTTCTATTACCATAGGAGGTACTTGCCCTGTCCATCACAGTACTCTCAAGCCCTTACACCAAGCTTGATGCCCTGCTGAACATCTGGTTAGCAAGGGTCACCCCACCCTGCTCACCACTCAGGTTTACTTCTTTCTAAGAAGCATCTGGAAACTGCTCCCAAGCACAGTAAGTCTGTCAGCAGCAAACCGTCAACTCCTGTTTCTTGCTTGCTCTCCTTAATCTGCCTATAGGTAAAGACAAGTTTACTGCTGATCATCCCTTCAGAAAGCCCTGCTGCCACAAGAAAATGTGGAGAAATACATGAGATGGCTGGCTTTGGTGCAAATTACCAGGTAATAAATAAAAAGGTTACACCACACAGCTCAGGCTTGGTGAATACAAAGGCTGATACTACATGTGAGCATCCACTTGTGGAGGGGATCACCTCTGGGGAGAAATGTTACTGAAACCAGCACCTAGAGCTCAATTAAAATGGATTCACTATGTAAGTCTAATCATTTTTCTTTTATAAATCTGCTGTATTGTTGTAATGTCAAATCACCAGTGGTCAAATGAATCCTTCTCATCTTATGCTCTTAACATACTGATTCAGAAAATAGTAAGAACCAAACAAACCCCCACTTACTTTACAGCTATTACCGGTGATGTTACATGTATTACTAGACAGCTGGTCGCTTTCATGCCTCCTCTACAATAAATGGAACTGTTTTCACACAGGCCATCAATAAGCCCTGAATGTTCTCACGTATAAACCAAAATAGCTGGAAGACTGCTTTGCAGAAATGCTGAGTGTCCACAGCACCAAATGACATCAATGGAAGATGCACATGTTCTGCACCTTCAAAAGCACTGACTTTCTGCTAATGCCATTCAGGTCTTCCAAACAGAACACAGAAAGACCTAAGAGTACTTAAAGAAGTGAAAACAAGGTAATACTACCTACATAAAAGAATCAAGCAAAGCAACAAAACAGTAAATGGCTCTGATAGATGTTCTCATCCCTTTATATCATTACTGGAATTGTTCCCTCTGTCCAGTCTTAAATGCTTCACACAATGGGACTGCCACCACTTCCTGACGACAGTACAAGCCTTCTCGTGAGGAAATGTTTCCTGTCATTAAGTCTGATTCTACTTTCCTCATTCTTCTTCAATAAGTCAAACTAGACTCTTCAGCATTCCCTGAAACCATCATCTTACCTCTACTCATCCTAGCAACCATGGATTAAGGCAGGTATTCTTGAAAGGCTCTTTGATTTTTATTCCCGTCCCCCTCCCCAAGTCATTATCTCTGTCCAGTTCATTATCAATACTGGCTTTCACATAACTTCTCTAAAATTCAGGCGCTTCCAACTGTTTATAGTAACCTAGGTGTGAGCATACCAATAACGGAGGGAAACAAAACTACATTAGCATTATGCAATGCCGAAGAGCTTCACCCCAAACCAAGACCAAACCTGCAAATCCTATACAAAACCTACTACACAGGTTGTCCTATGACTTGAATATTTTTTGAAAAGATATGCTCCTGTTTCCCAAGCAGTGGAACAGAATGGCTTCCAAAAATGGCTTCACTTATCTGGACTGGAGCAGAGACACTGGGATGGGGGAGGAAGATGATTCCTTCCCCAAGTGGAATCCATGCTAAAACTGAGTCAGTACCAAGGAAGAAAGACACTCAGTACCTGGCTATCCCTTCATACAAAGTAGATGCATTTATTTTGCAAAATCACTTGCCTGGGATGGCTTCCAAAAACATCCCTTATTTGGCTGAACAGAAGCAGAGTTGCCTCTAGAGAGGCCTTAGATCCTACTAATAATATTCCTGAGGCCATATCCAGAACCATTGTAGTGAAAGCTTTCCCATGGATTTATATAGGGCTAAATATGAAAAGCAAGTGTTCCAGTATTCTCTTACTTGCCTGGCTGTGTTTTCACAAAGTAAGTTTTCAAGTTTTTTTTTCTAGTCACCATGGTATGATTTTTATTGTTACCAGTATTTCCTGAGCTTAACTTAATAACTGAATTCAGATATTGTAAATCTATTAGGAAAACAGCTAAATATAAGCCAAGAGATCAACGATACCAGTGTTAATAAACAAAAATAAACTCATTTTTCAATAGTTTCCAAATTATTTTTTTTTTGAGACGGCAAGAATATGTACACATTTCTACTGCAGCAGTGTTTCCGGAGCAGTGATTCTCAAACGATGCTCCATCAGGGCACTGACAATTAGGCCACATTCAGTTTACAGCAGCATACAACTTCGGCAGTGCTTTTTATTAAAAGCCTGATAGAAGAACTGCAGGAAAATCTGCAAGGAAGTTTTAGTGATGACCCAGGTCAATGTACTTCAGAATTTAGGGAATCACTCTTTTAAATTTACACACTCAGTACAAGTTGGTACTCATAAAGCGAACAAAGATTGATAACAAAAGATGAGAATCTTGAATGCAGAAAGCAAACGGAAAAATGATATGCAAATCATCTGGGTACACAGAGACAGGCCTAATTATTGGGTCCATTAGATGCCGGATTTCAAAATTACCCAGCTCAAGCTAAAAGTCATTGTGACCCATTAAGGTCCTCAAAAAATTGTAGATGGTAGATACAAGTGCTGTGCTACTCACTCAGTGCTAACTTTTAAAATTAAAAACTGCATGAAATTTGGTGAAATTCAAACATGAAGAGAACACGAAGGAAGTTTCATTTGTAACAACTGATTGGGGATTTTTTTTATGTCTCTGTTGTGTTGACGCATTGCACCTTGGCTGACTTCAGGAACTGTACCAGGGAACACTAGACCTAAAGCAAGAATCATTAGAGGCAGGCCTAAGAAACCAGACATTTGCCAAGATCTGCAAAAGATTCCTATTATCCACCACGGAAGCTGGCAAAACTCACAAGGTAACGAATCATAAGTAGGCTATAAGCCTGTCCATACTGTCCAGAACAAATATGCTATGGAAGACACCGAGGGTTAGCTCTTAGCAGCACAGTTCTGCAGAGACAATTATTATTCCTTAGGTTTCTGAACCTGACAGCAAGATGCCAACCTACTCCGAAATCTGGCTTTGAGAAATCACTGGACGTATGATTGCAAAACTTTGGGATTAAATGAAGCATGGCCTTTTAAGTGAAAGCTGAGCTCACTTTGCTCAGTATGCTTTGGAAACTCATCTGGCAAGATACAGTATCTCTTGCCCATTAAAAACCCCACAAACGAACCACCAACCATCTGTCACCTTCCATCTTGAAATTCTTCTATTAAAATCAGGTTTTAAAAGTTTCTGTATTGCAAGACGCCAACAATGGCGAAAAACATGCTGCAAAGGACTATGAACAAGTCTAAAGGTTACATGAAAACTTGCTGGCTTTAGCTTCGCTTTTAATAAAATAGCAAAGCTTAAGTAGAAGAAGGAGCTGCTTCGCTACCTCCCTAGACCCCAACTCCTGTCCTACAGCAATTAGAAGTGGCAAGACGGGGAGGAAGGAAAGGTGACATACAAAACTCTCTGTTTTCCTCCCAAGAATGCTCTATATGGGTGCCGTGTAATCATGTAGTTGTGCATGGAAGGATGGGAGAAAGATCTCTCCACTAAGCAAAGAAAAGTCAGCAGGCCTGAAAAGCAACAGGATTCAGCTCTCCAATACATCTGTTCTTAGTACAGACAAACACATCTTTCAGATTTTTTTGTTGTTGTTTTAAACACAGACCCCATGCTGATAGTATTTTAAGTAACTACTAATTAGACCTGAAGCCCGATAGAGCTCCTACACAAGTACCTAGGGCATCAATGTTAATATTTAACAAGGTCAGCATCATTATTACAGTAATTACAAAGTGAATTAACAGTGCTAAACCTGTTACTTCAAAGTGTTGTGCTGATCATTTACCATGTTCTCCCTAACTTGAAAGGACTGACTTTCACTACAGCACCACGGAATGAACTGCAGATCCACCGCTTCACATGTTTGTTATTCCCAATTTGGAGCGCTGGGTGCGGCTCACGGAGGGAACAGACTATAGCCCATCTGTTGAGGCACAGAACGGATTTAGCAGGACAAGCGTGGGAGCTGAGCAAGTAAAATCTCAGCCACCCTAGCAATTACCCTACTTACTTTGCACTTCCCCACGATCAGCTGACTGGTCTGTCCCCTATAACAGCCAGGGATTGTGGGGTTTCTTGCTGATGGTTGCATTTTTCCCCCTGCAGCTCAAGTTAATTCATTCTTTTTTGTACATCCCCCTGCACACGTTCCAGGCAGCCGGCTGGGTGCTTCCCTGGACCTTTTCTCCCAGTCTTTGGTGGTTTGTTGGTTTTTGTTTTTTTTTTGTTTTTGTTTTTTTTTTTTTTTTTCTGGGAGAGGTCTAATTCGCTTGATCTTTCACCTGACCCAGGAAAGCTTTGCCAAATTCCTCCCGCCATGGTCAGGCAAAACACAGCACTGTAACAACTTCAGCAAGGAGCCACCTACTCTGTATTCTCATTTTATGCTTTAATAGATATAACATCTATGCCACTTCTCCATTCTACCTACAAGATACCATCCCGACAACGGACAGCTCCTGGCAAAGGCTCACTATACTGATTAGACTACAGGTGCACTTGGATACAAATAAAGCATGCAGTCAACCTGTGCAAGTTCAAGATGGACATTAGTACAATTCTGTACACATCTTTAAATGTCTTTTCTCTGGATATGAGATTCAAAACACGAGTGCTGTAAATTGACATCTCCTTCCTTTACCTGCTGTAAGTGAATCTCAGCAGAGGTTATGAGAAAGGTATACTAAAAAGGAAAATTAAGTCACTGGTTTCTTCTATATTGGACAGAAATAGTGAATAATGTTTAGAAGATTAATTCGTAACTACAGCTCCACTCAGTGCTATTCTGTTGTGCACTATTTAGTGACTCTATCAGAGAATCACAGGCTATAAAAATCAGTGTATTTTAGTAATTTCTGAGGGCCAAGATAGAAAGGGCGTTTTTTCAGTTTGGAGGAATTAGTATTTTTTAGGTATTTTATCATCATTGTAATAGCTTTTAGAGAACAGAAATCAAAGCTTTTATATATATATATATATATGTATATAAAAAGCCCACATTCCATAAGAACATAAAGTTTCTCAAACTGATCTTTACTTTTTCTTAGTGGGTTTTTTTTTCCTCGCTAGCATCAAGCAAGATTTTAACTTTGTGGCTAATGTAACAACTCTGATAGGCCTATTCAAATAGATTTTGAATTAGATAAACTCAAAGACCAAAGGAATCATAATTTCACCTAGCTTCCACTATAATACCAGCCACAGTATTATCTACAACATTTGTTGCACTGAACCCAAACCCTCACTTCCTATCTTGATTTCAAGTGATGAGAAATTCATAGCTATTTATGTGATAAAACCATTCAGCAGACTAGGGAGATAACTTCATTTATCCAGATACTTTAATCTTTATCAGTGGAGCTCTGGCTGTAGTAATTCACAAAAGATAATGACTGCAACTCAACTTTCACTTCCCAGTAATTAAAATCCAGTCCTCTATACTACAAGTTCTCTTCTGTTCTGCTGATGTGAGAGTGGTTACTTTTAACTACAATAACTCATTATCAAACAATCAAGGTGATCTACTTTGTTTGCCAAGGGATACATCAACCTGCTGGCTACCTGCCACCATAATGCTATTTCCAACATGCAACTTTCACTTTCAGGAAGGCTGCAAGAGGAATAAAGCTTGCATCTCACATTTTGCAGCTAGAAATCCTCAATGCAGATCTTATCTCTCTAGTCCTGATGGTAGGGGTGGGATAAAGACAGGGCTGGTTAATGTAAAAACTGAAGACCAGAAATTTTTCACCAAAGTAATGAGGAGATCTCCATATCTTCATTCAGAATTTATGCTTTTCTAATAGCTAAATAACAAGGCAAAGCCATAGGCATACAGGCACTTGAATTTCAAGCCTTTACACTCAGAACAGCATTCACTGAAAGTTGTGCCAAGGTTGTTCCTTGAAATGTAGCAAGAACTGCAGCAGAAACAACTAGTAATAGCTCACTCATTAAAGGGAATGTTAAGAGAGAAGCAAAAAGACAAGCCAGAATGCCATGCTAGTCTGAAATAACCCACAAGCGCCTTCGAGATACTTGACAAGACTCATCTATTGAGAAGTAATGTAGAGGAGTTAGGGGCTTCAGACCTGACATTCACCTGTGTGTGTAATGACGAAAGGGGGGTTCTTGCCCATTGCATCAAAGAAGCTCTTTGTACAGGTTCAAAGAGTTTGGAATAAATGTGACTCTTTCTACGTGTATAAATAAAGCTATGTTTAGACAATGACCCAAGTCCATAATTAAGTGTTTCTCTTTATCATTTTCTTAGTGGCAGCAGTGTTTCTTAACAGTAGTTCTACTATCTTACTTTAAGCAATTCACTTACTTTGTTGACACTTGGTAGTGAAAGATTTTCTTTGCACCATTTAACATGATCCTATTCCTTTTTATTTCTGCAAGACAAAGAACAAGGGTTGCGTAGATATCCCAGATGGCTGTTTCACACCAACTCATCCAGTCACCTGAACTTCCTTAAGCTTTGACATAAAGATTACTCCGGCCTAACAGCAAGAGGCTGGTGCTGCAAGGAGCCTACCATCTCCCTGCAGGAGCCAGCAGAAGCAGCTGAGCCGGTTTGTCAAGATAAAAGCTATGATAATTAGCAAGGACATTGCCACCTGAATCCAAACAGGATTCCTGTGGCTGGAAGCGGGTTTAAGTGTCAGAAGCATCATTAACCATTGTTATGCTTTCTTGTGTGAAGTTACCGAGGTCCCAACTCCATCAGGAAACAGTTCTGCCCCCTGGGAAGTGAGTGAAGCCAAGGTACTCTCTGGTTCCAGTAAAAGGCCAGAAACTCAGGAAACCTTCAGATGAGCTGAGATATTTTTAAATGCAAGGAAGGGTGCAGTTACAGCGCATGGTACAATCACCTGTTTTCTGCCTGAACACTTTCTAGCTGCGACTGCACAGACATACCCTTCACTGAAAGCTAAAATATTAAACATTCAAGTGCCATTTTTGTCTAGCATGCAAGGAAATAAATTTGTTTACTTCTATTACAGCAAGGCCATCTTAATATGCAGGCAATATGCTTAATATTCAAATATGAGAAGTGTTCAATTGTCTTTGCTTGGAAGAAGACCATTTTGTTGGTTTGACACATCAGTCACCACTTAAAAACCATATGAAGTAAACTTCACAATATCCGGGTGCTTACATTGTCATTACCATATTGTCTGGGATAACAGCAGGGGAGGGGCTTATTAAGCATGTCTGTCTGCTGCATCAGGACAATTTCCAGACACAGAAAACTCTCTTGTGAATCATACAACAGATGAGTCTTACCACAGTAATTTATTTCTTAAAAATCTAGTTTATTGCACTTGTCTCAAAGCACAAACAAAACCTAAATACAGAAATAAAAGTAAAAATCCCATCCTAATTTCATTAAAACTACCCTAAAAAGTAGTATGGTAAGAGCTCTTGACACCAATTTAATATTAATGACCATAGCAAGGTACAGTATTATACAGTAAATAAACAACTAGCAAGCTCAAGCCATTGCTAAGATAACTTTGAAAAATTTAATACAAAAGTGTCACTATTAAATAATGCCATTGTACTTGAGCATCTGGTGCTTGGCAGGGCACAGAGAAGTACTCATGTCCCTTCTCCAAAGTCATTGACTCAGAAGCTGCCACAAGATACTTTTTAGGCTGAATTTCAGCTTCTTTGGGGTCCTCAAGATACCAAGCTATGCTTGCATAAAACAGACTGGGTTACTTCACAAGCTGATTCCATTACATCTACTGCCAGACAGGCTAAAAAAACCCTGTGGGGTAATCTCCATACATGGATGAGATAGCAATGAAGCAAACATATCACCTGTAAAAGGGAAACAAATCTGTCCTCCCTGTAAGACTGAAAGATCAGACTGAGAACTGACAGCCAATATCACAAGTGCTACCAAAAAAATAAGCCACATAACTTGGTTCTCTCTCCACCGATTCACATTCTCACCTTGCACCATGTTTGTTCCAAGTTTAGTGCAGTAAACGCATGGATTATTCTGGAAGAGAACACAGGTTAAAAAGAAAACACATCCTTTTCTGTATATATTAAGTTCTCAAAACAGAAACATCCCCACTTTTCAACTTCTGGCCTTTTCTGAAGCTGGCTCTCTTACAGTATTGGTTAGCAGCTGCTTAAAACATCCTGATGATTTACAAGCTTAGAATGAACACAAAATAACTCCTCCACCTACATACTGAACTCAGGTTCTCTCATCTATAGTTCTATTGCTTAAAAAAGATGAGGTATCTTTCAAAGGAGATTTAGTTTAAAGAAAAATAAATGGCAATTATTAACTCGTTACTTCCCAGTTCATCACACACCTCTGTTGCAACATCTGTTAAGCATAAGACACTTCAAAATTTAGCTAACATAGCTAAAAATCAGAATATTGTTAAGTATTTTCTCACAATATCACAATTTTTAACGGGATATATAGGTAATTCTATCAATTACCATTTTTTCTTTTACTACATCTAAGTTTGGTACTCAAAACAATTTGAGTCCAAATGTTAAAGCACTGGCTGGAGGCACAAATATAGCACAACCAGAATTACGAAAGCTGCCTTGTACATTCCTGCTTTGTACTACAAACCCAACATGCAACTTCTTCCTATTCCATAGTGGGACTTACCCCCCCAAATCTGTCAGCCTCCTGACGGCTGTGTGAAATGGGCAAAATTCCTTTTGATATTAGGTGTAATCCAAACTTCTCCCTTGTGAATGAAGCCAAATTATGAACCAAATTTCTAGAAATGGAAGGTTGGTATAGGCTTGCAGGCATTTATATGGAAATGGATCAAACTAAGTTCATTTCAACACCAATGCCGTGTAATCATTATGTTCTGAGATCTTACTAAGAAAATACTTTGCCATATTTTCCTCCATGCTGCAAGGGAAAATAATTCTAAATATATGTACGATAGTCGGAGAGCATTCCCAGCAGTTTGGGGTTCCAAGTACAAGAAGAAATTGAGAAATGCTTAATGTTTCTGCTGTAGAGAAATATTTAATGCAACAGAATTCCTTCTCAAAATTAAGTACACATGTATTAGTGTGCATGCTGTTGTGAAGTAGTCACTTTCATTGCTAGTAAGATTAACTTAAAAGTTGTATTTCCAAAGGAGCTTCTACAGTAGTACGGTATAACAATTGCAGTATGCCACACCTAAAGAGTCTCCCAAGAGATAATGGAACAAACATCAGAACTCACAGCTTGGGGGCTATTTAACAGGTCAGGTTTTCAATACAAAAGTGCTAATATCACAGGTCCAATATGAGTGGCTTTTAGATCCAATATTCTGTACATACATTACAGAAATTCTGTCCTCCTGTGTTTTTCACTGCTTCACAAGCTCAAGAAACTTCATATCACTTCCCATTCATCTTCAAAGTCGTCAGGGTGAAGCAGAACAGAAGTGTCGTTATTTTTCTGCAAACTATGGGAATGGCTAAAGGTCTTAGTGAGGCGCTGGAGAAGGGATCCTGAAGTACTGATCGCCCACAGTTCATCTAGAGGGGTCACTGCAAAGCACAAATTATCCATCTTTTAATTAAGGTAGCAGGTTCCAATTATAAACATGAAATAAATAACATTTGGATCTCTTTTCCTAATTATATCTAGAGAAGATTTTTACCAATGTGATAAAGGCACCCTTGATGAAACTCCCACATTCCACAAAGCACATAGAGCGCGCAGCGCTCCCTGCAGATGGTCAGCTGGAGCACCACCAGGCAGAAGTCAAAGCAGTCATCGCAGTATTTTGGACTGTCATGCAGAACCAACCTACCTGTTAAACGTGAGACATTCCCAGGAATCTTCTTCCAGTAGTCTCCTGCTGGATTCTTGTCAGTAATGCCATATCGACGAGCTACATCTCCATTAGGACAGCGTGCCCAAACAGTCCTTGTACTTATAGCCAGCTGACAAGCCTGCAAACCTAAAGATAATTGGATGTGAAGAGGGTATAAACACAGGCTTTCTTATATACTAAATACACCTGCAGAAAAGTTTACTAAGAGAAGACAGCAAGACTGTAACAGTTTTTATGTATTTTTATACTAATACTGGAGGAAAACTCTCCATTATAAAAGGCACAAAGAAATAGCTAGTTTTCCAAGAGGCTTTCTACAAAAGGATTGGCCAAAGGGCAATTTAGGACCTCCTATTTCCTTCCACTGACTTCAGGGGAGTTGAACAGAGTAGACGCCGTTCAAATCTGAGCTTCTGGCCCTGTGAACAGCAGAATATCAGAAAGTAGGCCAGTTGCAGCACATGAAACACTGGTGAACAAAAAAAAGGTTTTTAATTGCAGATTTTGTACTCACTGCACCTACTGACCATAAGTGTATCAGACTGTGGATAATGTTTTGTTATGTGGGCACAGCCACAAGCAACAACCAATTAGAGGACTTTCATAACATACTTTTGGAGCCTCCGATTTATTTTACTACCACATGGGGAATAACCCAACAGTTATAACTTTAGTTTCTCTAAAAATGGTTAACATCATGGACATGGTCTTTTTTTTTTTTCTCCCCTTCTTCACAAGAAGGCAATTATTCCACAACTAAGTGCCATGCATTTATGCAGTGAAAAAATACTTTAAAAGCAGATAGTATTAATACACAAGTTATTTAGAAAAAAACAACTAAAATCAAGTTTCAAGTTTTATTTACAGGCAAGGCAAAAATGTAATTACCTAATCCAGAATGCATCCAGCACACAGGATTAATAGTGTGCACAATGTGCAAAATAGCATTAAGTTTTTGTTAGCCACATCTAGATAGGAACCGTATGTCATATCACATTTAAATACAAAACTACATAGCACAGTAGTTTTCTATTGCTTCGGAATACTGCTTTAGTTCTAACTGAAAGGGAACCGTACCACTTATTTCACGCTGCTGCCACTGAATTAATAACAAACAGAAATTCATCACAAAAATCAGATTTCTCTTCAGTTAACAACATAGTGTTTTCAAGTAAAACCAAGGTCCTCTTTATAAATAAGCCCACTTAGTTGCTGACAAAAATGTTTTATTTAAGCATTGCTATCCAAAAAACTCCCCAAAAAACAACACTGAGAAAATGGCAGAAAGAACAAGGAACTGATGCATTACATTTTACCTGGTACATGCTCCCAGTCAGTGCCTACAGGCATTTCATCTGTAATTCCAACTCGTACATGGACATTCCATTTGTTATCAATTGCCCACAACATCTGATCATTTGGACTTGAATGAATGCTGACCAAGTTGATTCCTACTGGCTATAAAAATTAAGCACAGTATTTAAACTTTGTACTATTGTATCATTTGTGCTTCATAGAAGTACCCAAGAGAAGTAAAATATTTACCGGATACTAAAGACAGGAAGAAATCATAACTGAACATTATTTGTCATTGTACAAAATTCTCAGTGTTCCAAAAAATCAATCCCTTCCTAAACAGAAAAGGGACATGAATGAATGTCACCCAAAGTTACTGATAAACATATTAATATTTAATGTTCAGCATCCGAGTCTAATAATATTAGTATTTGCTTAATCACTGTTATACCAATTAGGTACAATTTCAGTTGCAAGTTGAAGAGGGAACTCTTCCACTGTAATGCATGAAGTGCAGTATTTTTCTCTTGCCTTCCTGAAAGTTTGTCTAACATAATTAACTCTGCACTTCATATCTAAACATATACAAGCAGTACATTTTTACAGTCTGGATGTCTCCTGTTTGCAATGAAATGATCATTCTTCCCTACAGTCCATTCTACAGGAATACAACCATGGAACTCATTGCAGACCACCGCAGTACTGGAGCAGTCACACCTGCAGGTCAATATCCACAGCACAATCTGCTGGCAAACCCAAGTGAAACACACTCTGCATTCTGCTCCCAGGCAAGTCCTTATTCTGTCCTGCTTCTATGGAGATTTGCCTTAACTACTGTTTAAAATCAGTGTTACTGACCAGAACAGCTACGGACATCATAAACATAGTGATTCTGTAGCAAAACACATCAGTCAACAAACTTAGTGAATGCAAATATCCTGCAAAACATGTATGTTAAATAAAACACAGATAATAATAACAATACTTTTTTTCTCTACATCAGCCTAAAAAAGGCACTGAAGAAAATAGTAAGATGCCCTGAAATACAACACCACCTCACAAAGCACTGTATTTCTTGTGTTAGCCGCATAGGCACAAGGTGCATTTCCAGTGTGATAAACAGAAGAGCAAGCAGCTCTTCGCATGTAAAAAACTAAGAATACAGAAGCATAATGTGCATGTATATATGAGCACACAACCCAGTCCCAGATGGGCCTTCTGTGTACATAAAAGTTACCTGCTTTAGTTTTGCTTTTACAGTTCTGGTACTGACATGTCTGACCCAGCTATAACCAAGCTCAACTTGCATCACCAAGTCAGTCCTGCCTAATCAGGCTGGAAGGCCTTTGACATACTGTATTCTCGTGTTTCTGCTCTCATTAGGTACTTGCCCTCCATTGGAAGCTTGAGGCTGGTAGAGGCTTGGTGAAGTGTTTACCTCTGGTCTCAGTAAATTCACAATGGCTGCAGTTTGAATACTACAGTAAGAGTTAGTTACATAGAATATGTAACTGCCTAGCTACTTTCAAATCGGTATTGAACTACGGTACAGCACAAAAACCCACTATCAAAACCAACCAAAGGAAAAAACCAATGCAAAACCTGCAAACAAACTCAAAACCAACTAAACAAAAAATCAACCCAAACCACAACAAAAAAAGCCACCCCAAAACCCTGTACAACTCTCCCCTCTGATCTTGCTGCCTTGTCACTGGAAATGATCCTTATTCCTGGCCCTGTTCCTGTGTCTCCCCTCCATTTTTATTTGCTTCTTTCTTTGGCTACTTAAGCTCTTACTCCTTTCTATTCACCCTGCTCACCTCCCCACACCATGGTCTTGGGGTGTGCCTCACTACTGTGCTGCTTCCAGCTTCATCACAACCCCTCTCCATATTTCTGCTCTTATAGTCCAATGTTTTCAAGGGAGCAGTGCAATGAATAGCTTGTGCAGACTGAATTACTGCACTAACAGGAGATCTTTGCCTTTTTTCTCTTTTAAATCCATTTATCTCCTTGTCCCCACAATGTTCCTCTACCAATCACCTCTTCCTCCGTTTTAGGACTTTTTGCCACTCTTCCCCTATTTCCTTCACAACCACAAATTGCCAGTGTGTCTGCTGATGCTCTACCTCTGCAACATACTTCATGTTCCAACTACAGACCTTTCCAAATTGTGCCAAACAGCTTGGTATGACCTGTTACTGGACTGCTGGGATTTGTGCACCTTGCTTTCCATCAGGATTCCATTCCTCTCTTCTGTCATCTAGAAAAGAATTCCCTGAGAAAGAATTGGAGAAGTATTTCCATCCAGAAAGACTTACTCAGTGCCTACACCTGGCACCTAAGCATGAGCTTTGAGGAAGGAAAACGGCTGGTATGATGAGGAGCACCCGCTGGTCTTTCTTTTCTTGAGATCATCTGGAATAGGTAAAATGGAGCTGGCCAAGCAGCCAGCCAAGAACATCCATAAAGATGTCAAAAAGGGTTAATTACTTTTTAATTACAAAAGAGCTTAATTACTACAGATTTATAGGTAGTGGAAGCTAAGAAAAGCAGACAAAACACCCCAAAGGAGTAGCATGAAAGGAGTTGCATGATGCTGAGCTAGATTGCTTCTGGCACCACTGCAGGCTCAACTATAACCAAAACAATTACCTCTACCCTATTCTGCAGCACCAATGTACCTAAGAAACAAATGGAAATTATCAAATTCAAAGTAAAATCTCTACAAGCTTGGCCAAAAATTATTATTATTATTTGTTTTCTAAGCAAGATCCTGTTTCCCTCTTAAGTTTCCCTGGCTCTCTGGGGTTTTCACTTTCAGTTTCTCTTCCTTTTTCAAGCTACTTAGCTCTTTCTGATAAACTTGCATCAACAAAACAATCCTCCTCCTCACCCTCATTATGAAGCATCCAGGCAATACACTGTTGGCAGCTTTCAATGCTCTTAACAGGCACTGCCACACCCCACACCCCCACTGCAGCTTTCTGCTGTGACATAGTAAAGGACACAACTGACAGGACAGCTAGTGATGCAATTACATACAGCGGCTTTGGCGCAAAACAGTGACAAGACATTGGGAAACAAGTACAGGCAATTCTTAGAGCCTGTTGCACAAGTTTTACCTCTGGGGTTTTGTTTTTGTTTTTTTTTTACCGAGAAAGCAGCCATCTACAACACAAAGGTGTTCTTGTGGCTATCACAATAGGGTAGATAAAAGTAATTTAAATTTTTCTTGACATAACGGACCATTTTTTGGAACAATCATACTGACAACATCTCGGCTATCCCTCATTTTCAATAAGTTTTAATTACCATAAGCGTGCTTTTAAGTATTTTATAATCTAGATAACAGGAAACAGATCTCTACAGCTGCAGTAATTAGAGTCCTCTCACAGCAGTGAAGAGATACCTGTGCAAATTTATAAATCTGCTGATAACAGAGACTGATAACCATGAAAATTAATAAATTATTTCAGCATAACCTTTTCTCAGCTGGTTTAACTTCAAATAGCATTCATGAGGCTTACACACCTTGACTGCGAAGTATGTCATATTTATAATTTACTCAAGAGTTTGGAATTTTAAGGAGTCTCTCAGCCTTCTTTCTCAGACCCTGACACACCAAACTCTGTTTATAGGTTTATCCACAGTACTCATCTGTGAGAGACCTACTTGTTATGGAACATTAATGGGTTCAGTGTTATCTGACAAAAAATGGTAAAACATTGTTTTCCTTTTTAAACTCAAAAGAAAAAAATAAATCTCAGGAGACCAACTGTTTTAGCCAAGAACAGAACAAAGATCCTTCTGCCCTCTGGTCTTGTACCTCAGCTACAAAAACCTGAGTCACTCCATCCCTTGATACTGAGGAGCTCCCATTACATCCATGGTCTACAACACACATGGAGTATGTACTTTTCAACATTTAAAACTACATACTAAGACCTGTGGATATCTTTGTTGTCTGCTACAAATAAAAATAATGAAGTACCCACATGTCTGATGAGGAAACAATGCTGATAAAACAAAGTAAACTAAAAGGAAGCATTTAACCAACAATTATTAAATGAGACCAAGAAATAGTGTCTATGCTAAGCATATTTAAGTTATAAAGTTGTCCATTAGCTTTATAATTCTGTGCAAGTAATTTCCTTCCTTTCTGCAAACCACAGAGAAGTAAGCTTCAGTGTAAGAACTTAATTTAAATAGTATCAAACAAAATCCCAAGTAAAAACTAATGCATTCCCCACCTCCCCCAACCTATTACTCAGAAGTTTTGTCTTACTGTAACTACTTCAGTCACAACTGAACCCAAAACACAATGGTTCAACTTCCTTGTTAAAGTGGGAAGGACAAACACACACGCACACATAAAAGGCATCAGGAACATTTTCCACGTCACTTTTCAGGAGCACAGAGTCCATGTACCAGCAAACTTCCATTATCTCTGTTCTACTGCAAATATCCAGAATGAGGAACGCTAAGCATAACATTCTTAGGCTGCCCAAGCCCAATCCTTTTTATAATAGGCTGGTGGCTACAAGCAGCACAAATGTTCTCCTCACCTCCAAAAGACAAATCAGAAACACCTGGTCCAGGCCAGGCTGTAAGGTCAGATCAGAGTCCTTCTCACACTGTTGAGCATCTGTGTATCAGACTAATCTGACTATTTTCATGGCTAACAGACATCCAGACCCTATTAACTAGAACAACAAAGAATGCAACTTAGAGACACTTCCTTAACACAGGCCTAATATTTGCGTATTATTTTCTGAGCTCCATTTGAATGAAGGTTGTAAAGCAATTTCAGCATTAGAGACCTCAAGAAAGAATGAGCAACATTAGAGCAGTATTGACCAGAATATTTTGCATTCAGACTTTAAGGAGAACAGCTTTGCTAAATTAAGTGCCCCTTTTTTCTCTGCAGAGAAGTTCAAGGCAACATACAGAGGCCGGAAAGATGAATCTATGTTTAGTCTTCCTGGAAGCCACGTGTTCTTCATTAATGATGCCAGTGAATTGTCAGAAAAAGGTTATTATTTATTGACTGAAAAACTAGAACACTATTTTCCTTGGAAGCCTTGAACAAAACCATAACCCCTTCCCCCACTTCATGCCTTTAGTGAATAAAGAGACAAGGGCCTTAGTTGGATACCTCCAGTCTATGGCTAGCACAATTGGGGAAGAAAAGGCAAAGGCAAGGAGTCAATTCCTTGACCTCTCCTCTGTCAACTATACATTTTTTTATTCCAAGGGTTTTTCTTGCAGAAACATGGGAAAGACTATGACAAAATATAGCATCAAAACCTAGATAAGGTCAGCCATGCGACTACTCACCGTGATAAAGCTCAATAGAACCATAAAATACTTTCAAAATATGCAGTACAACTGTTCCTTATGAGCAACTAAAAAAATAATTAAGATGTAATGGAATCACTTTAAAGACCATACAAACTGCAGGCCTACTCAGGTTTGTCCCACTTAGGTATAAACCTAAGATTATGAACTGTAGTGTAGGAGATAAACTGTAATTACCACTACAAGTATTTCTAATAACATACTGAAAAATCGAACTACTACGTCAAGAACAACTAAGTTTTTACAAAAATGTTTGTGAAGTAAACACTATATGCAACAACTTCCCATTAAGCAGCACATAATTTAGCATGTGGTAATAAAAATCTTGTATAAGCAAAGCTCTGAGCTTGTTTTGGTTTTTTAAAATCACACCTTTAACGAGCATCATCAAAACAACCTCTCATGCAGGCTACACCAGTAAAGTGCACCTCTCTAGCTTTTGAAACTTAAATCTTACCGAGGAGAGTAAAGCATTTTTGCAAGGTAAAAACACCCATGTGTTTTTCATTTCAGCCTCAGTTCTGCTTCACTTTGACAATCTTAAACAGTTATTAAACTGTTGCTTTTTCTGCCATTTTGCTTTTTAATGTTTGTCTGTGTTAACATGTTAGTGATGAAAATGCCACACCTTTGATAGTAACAGAAATTCCCATTTCATTACTGCACTGATTCATGAACAAATGCATATATAACCCTTATGTGTTACAATTCATTGACACAATCAGATGGCGGGGGGTGGGTGGCGGGTGGGGGGAGAGCGCCAACACACCTGTAAAAGAAAATCCCACAAACCCAGGGAAGAGGTGAAAAACAATTTTAAACAAATCAACCTTGACCAATTCTGAAAAGTTATAATCTGTTAGCATGCAAAATATATCCTGTAAGCCACAGGAAATGCACTCAGGATGTAATAGGTACTACTCATTTAGTAGTACTCATCCAGTGCTAAAGCTCTGGACTAAGTATGGTCTCAGGTCAAGTGTGAACCCCAAATACAAGGCTATGCAATGTGTTAAACTGCTGGATAAAAACAACACTACTCCAGGAGTCAGGGATCAGAAATTAAGTCACTGCCTCCCAGACAGATGATTAATTTACTAGACTATATATAGTCCAACCTTCTCGGCCTTGCTTAGTTCTTAGCTTCATTAGATTTGGGTGCAGTACACAGGGTCTTCCTACAAAGCTTTGGCAGTTCTATAGTACAAATACCCTACAGATATTTGGCAGTTCTGTAGGCAGGGCCATCTGAGCAGGACTGAGACCACAACCCAGCCCTCTAGCTCCCTGGGAAGGCAGCTCATCACTAGGCTGGTCTGCAAAGAGAAGCTGTCAGCACCTTGTCCGCTTACAACATCATTGTAAAATAGGGAGACAGGAATACATTATGGGGAGGGGCCTCCGAGCTCCTAATTCAAGGTCAAAAGATCTGATGTGCACAGCAGTTATCCCAGGGTGTCTCCTTCTTCTGTGCAGACTTGCATTGGCTCACTGACCATATACCCAGCTTTGCTGCCCCGATTTACTTTACACAAGCTAAGCCCCCAATTACGAACTTGTCAACTGGATCCAGCCCCCCCACAAACCCCGAAAAAACCTGCTCTAACCAGAATTCAGAAAATGCAGATGTAGCTTTAAGGAAAAATCAAACAAAACAAACTCCCCCAAAATCTTAGTTTGTACTAGCACAAGTAATTTTTATGACTGTCTCTCCAAATCACTGTTCAAGAGCTCCTATTTGTTAACTACTTCGGGCTATCACTACCTGCAAGCTCAGGAACAGTTCCACTGAAATCAAGGCACATAGTTGCTAAATCAAGATGCGTATCCTTTAACCATGAATTTTTACACCATTACCTTTTTATTTTTAAACAGAATAATTCTGAAGAACTCTCAAAACTCAATGACAACTGTGACAACTTTATTTACCCAACTGAATGTTAAATGTATTTCATAATATCTCTGAAAATAATTAAATATATAATTCTGTGTTAGCTAAAAAATATGGGCACATTGGAAGAGTGCAGGTGTGAGGATGTTTCTAGTACTGAACAAATGGAAGCGTGAAAAGTGAAAGTTCTCCTTTCCACAATTTCTGTGTTCAGTGTAAGCTAGCCTTGTCAAAAGGCAAATACACCACCTTGAGATCATATGTCAAAGGGATACAGAAGGATCGACTTCTCAGTTTTGTGGGTGTATCTCACTTTGTGCACTTTTTGTGTTCTGAAGGTTCTGGTGCTGATGATAATTGCTATCTAATATGACAGGCTACATGCACGCTTTTCTGAGCATGATGATAGCAACGCTTTAAAACAAATATCAGAAGGCTACAAGTCCAAAGCAGAAAAATACAGTGAAATATAGCGACAGCAGTTTTCTTAACTAGGAACAAAAAAGAAGATAATAAGCACTGAACTGAGCAACAGAATCAGCACAAAGCAACTTTAGTGAAAATGCTGGAATTGCAATTTTTCATTATCTAAAGCACCTTTTATATAACTCAATTTCCTAAGAAAGGTATGCCTGTGAAAAACAGCACACATCTGAACTTAAACATTATGGCATTTAAATCAGCTAAACAAAATACACTGCTGCAGAAGCTTTGATCTCCTATACTTCTCTGCAGCCCACCTTGATACAGCTGCTCTTACTACTGCTGAAGTTTTTCCTCTACATCATCTTCAAAAGTGCAGTCCTCCAGGACAATCACCTCCCTAATCATGTCTTCAGGAGGCCTCACATGAGTAAAGATACATGGAACAACACACTAGCTAGTCTGGCCTATAGATAACCAGAAGGTTTAGTAAGTGTATTACCTCTCCAACCTAAGCAGAACTGGTCTAATAAAAGATGCTTCCTCTGCACCTTGTTCTTAGCACTCCAAAGTAGAACTCAGATGTCTCTACAGCAGCTAGGTAATGCAAGCTAGTCTGTGCTAGTGAAAACAGGCTTGAAAAGAACAGTCACGTGGATCACACGTTAGAGAGACCAATCTCTTCCATGGCAAGTACGTTCACAAGTAGAACAGATGATTCTGAAGTAAGAGTTATGATGCATTTTCAACAGCAAAATCTCCTCCCCCCCGCCCCAAACATCCAATCCTTGAAGATCGTTTCTTCACAAACCCTTCCTACACTTCAGCTTTGATTTTGGCACTACCAAAAAAGATATAATGGCAAAGTGTGATCTTGAGGAGCACTCACTGGTTCCTCCTGTAACTACCACTTAACACAAAACTGGCCTTAATAATAATAATAATAGAAATCTCACTGGAAAATGCAAAGGGAAGGCAGATAGCAGAGAAAGAAAGTCTCCAATTTGCATTAAGCATTCTGTAAGGTAAACAGAACTTTATTTAAAGAGAGGAAAGGAAACAAAGACCAAAGATCATGCTTCCCCCTGTACTTGGCACTGGTGTGGCTGCACCTCAAATACTCTGTTCAGTTTTGGGCCCCTCGCTACAGGAAAGACACTGAGGTGTTGGAGCGTGTCCAGGGAAGGGCAATGAAGCTGGTGAAAGACCCAGAGCACAAGTCTTACAGGGAGCGGCTGAGGAACTGGGGCTGTTTAGCCTGGAGAAAAGGAGGCTCAGGGGGGACCTCATTGCTCTCTACAACTACCCGAAAGGAGGCTGTAGCAAGGAGGCTGTTGGTCTCTTCTCCCAAGTAACAAGCAACAGGACAAAAGAAAATGGCCCCAAGTTGCTCCAGGGGAGGTTTAGATTGGATAATGGGAAAAAATTCTTCACCGAAAGGGTTGTCAAGCACTAGAACAGGCTGCCCAGGGAAATGGTGGAGTCACCATCCCTGGAGGCATTTAGAAGATGTGTAAATGCAGTGCATAGGGACATGATTTCGTGCTGGACTTGGTAGTGCTAGGCTAACTGCTGGATTTTTCCAACCTAAATTATTCTATGATTCTGTGATCATGACAAACATTTCTAACCAGTCACCATTCATCTGTAAGGTATGGCCAACCTCCTTACAGTGAACATAAATTAAGAAAAAGGAAGGTATTGAAAAGAAATTAAATCTAGCATGTATTTATTTTGCAGAATTACAGCTACATTTCCCAAATTTCAAATCATATTTTGAACTACCATTTGCTTCAAAGTTCCAACAATTTTGAATGACAGTGAAAGCATGAACAGCCTTAATCTTTTTTGTGTGTGCGTATGCACACGAGAAAAAAATAGCTCCTCCTAGATCACTAAGAATTTCTACTGTCTTCTCTTATCTAGGATACCAAGCTTAAAGTATGAAATTGCTTAAAAGGCAATTACTACATTGTTTATGGAAGAGTAGTAAATCAAAAGTTTCTCTAACTTGAAATGCACATACTGCAAGAGACCACTTTATGACAAACTAAGTTAAACAGTACTTATCTGCTGAGATTCTAGGAAATACAAAGGATCAATGAAAGCTTTATAAAGTAGCCAAACAGCAAACATTTCCTTAAGTAAAACCCTTTTACTCCACAGCTTGGACAAGCTATGTAGATATTTAAAAAGATTTCTCAATGTAACAAAATTGTTTTTTCAAACCTATTCTCGAAGAAATTTGGTTACAAAAGAACAAAGAGTAGCAATTAAGCAAATAGCGATTAATGAAATGTCTTAATCTATTTTTAGAGTAAAATTAATTGACAAGCAATAGATAACTGGTCACTCACTACAAATATTTGTCCTGATCTTTGTTTCCTTTATTCCTCTTAAATAAAGTTCTGCTTCTCTGATAGATCCCTTAATGTAAATCTGAGAAGGTGGTTCTTAAAGCCAGTTTTTATGTTAAGTAGTACTGTAGAAAGCGAGTGTCTCTCAAGATCAGATTTTGTCTCTGCAACTTTTTCAAAAGGTGACAAAAGTCAAAGCTGAAATGTTGAAAGAACTCTTTTCAAGCAAACATTCAAGTTCTGGGGATCTTTAAAAGCAATTTGATACATTTTTAACTTTTGATCAACTTTTACTCCATAATCACCCACATTAGTCTTATTGACTATATTAAGTTTCTATTTTATTTTTTGTTATTATTCCTTTAGGCCAGAAATCTGAAAAGCATTAGATCTTCATAAATACACAGGCACACACATATAGAAACATACATCCACATAAATCATATTTGTATTTCCTGCTCTTTTTTTAATAAAATTTAATGTATATTGAGACATGCTACAGCAGGTATTAGTTCTATCCTGTATATTAACAATAAAATGAAAAACAGTTACTATTTCCTGGACTAAAATAATTTCATCAAAGAATTTTTATCAGCTTTGTCAATGTCCTGAAAGCAGCTTCCAACAAGCTGCTTAACTACATAATTCTTTTGACTTCTAAGTCTGCAGAACAGAATGGATTAAGCACAGAAAACATCTACATATAAACTACTGTTGCTCAAGATATTGTAATGATGGTTATCAACCACTTCTGAAGTGTTGGGTAAAATAAAGAAGATGGAAGGCAGAAAACATAAAATGTTACTTTTCATCTCAAGAGATACTGCAGTAGGAAGTAACAAAGATAAGAATAACAAATCAGTATTATTCTTTCTTAATCTAGATTAAAACCAAACAGCATCACAGAAAAAAGACTGAACTTAAACTAGAGTCACTGATTTTAGCATGAGTAAAATCTCATCTAAACTATTGTCTCTGAGTACATTTGTGAAGTTGTGCAAAGATGGATGCTGTGCAATTGCAGCACCCCTTTAACAAGAAGTGACACCATAAAAACAGAGTCTGTAGCTGCTCACAAGCTGCTCATGAGTCATGAGATCTGGAATATGGCAAGTCATATTGGCTCTGACATTTACTAGGGAATGAAATATCCATAGTTGGTTTTAAATTACGTTATTTGAGAATGCTCCTGTACTTAAAGCAAGTGAAAGGTAATTTTGATTTCCTTCTTCAAACAGAAAATGACTGAATTGTTCACAAATACTTTTTACAGTATTTCAGTTGTTCTGAAGATAAAAGTGGTGCAGCATGAACTGTGTCAAAGTCAATTACAGGACTTTGTAAACAAAACAAAACAAAAACAGTAAGGTGCTGCTAATAAGCAAATATTGTTCACAGAATAGTCCACTTTTCAGCCATCATATTTGTTATTCAAACACTAATCTAACATTTGGAAGTAATTTTAAAAGTCACGTATTTTTTTATTTGCATTAAGCATGAATGTAAAAGCATGTAAAAGCATGAACGGCTGCTCCTTCAGTACTTTAACAATTAGCTTTAATGTGCTGGAATTGTCTCAAAATGGGCATGTAATCCACAAATTTTCATCTTCTCTGCAAGCAATGTTTGCATTTTTGACCTTTCATATTGACTCATTAAATTTGCAATGCTAGGTGTTGGCAAGATAACAGGAAAGAGAACGACACTGCACTGGGTATCAGAAGGTTATCATTTTGGAAGGCAACATCACCCAGCTTCCTCGACAAGCTAATAGGAAATGATTTGATTTTCAACCGTGTCCACATAGACCTTCTACATAAGGAATTCACTGCTAAGTAGTGAGCCACAGAAAATCCAAATTTCTTGTAAACACCTTTGTACAGTGCAGTTTATTTCAATGGAGGAGTAGAGAATACACTTAAAGACGAAATAGTATCAGTGTAGAGAAACAGCTTTTTGGGCTGTTTTCCTGGATAGACAAATATTTCATAAGATACTACACAAGTTTAATTCTCTATCTCCTGGTAAACTCAGTTGAAGTGGAACACAACCTGGCATGTGTTTTCCTCCCTTTTTAAGAATATTACCTTTAAGGAAGACATCATCACCGATACCCTCAAGTCTCCTCTTCCGGCTGCCCTAGCCCGTTAGCAGGGAAAGGATCTCTCTTACAACTTACATCAGAAAGATCCACTTGCAGCCCATGAAGAATGAGCAGTGTCATCTAGCACTTATTGCAAGTGATATTGGTACTTATTCATCATTCTGTTCCGTTATTTTGTAAAACAGGGTGCCATTTCTCCAGGTCTGACTGACCACATTCCCAGCACAGAAGAACAAGTCTAACCAGTGCTGTGCTAACTGATGGGATATAAATTCATTCCCCTGTTTCCCTGCCCTTTGCTCCTACATCCTGAAATTCACAGAAGGAGCTAATAATTGGCTGATGAGAGATAAGAAGAATTAAAAGCAAACGATGTAAAAAACAAACTATTACAACTCCACTGCCACAGATGCACTTTTATTTCTTAATATGTCCTTTCAAAAGGACACATTTCAAAATCTTCAAGAGTAATTCTGTAACATTATAAAACGTAAATCAGGTTTGCAAACACATCCAGTGCTACTATGCCAGATCAGCAAACAGTTCAAGTGATTTCAGACCAAGGAGCAAAGAAAAAAATCAGTAGTCAGAGGTCAGCTCCATTACAGCAGTCCCAATCCACGACACAGAAATTACTGCCATTTCATAGTTTAGTTTGCAAAGCATTAGACCAGCAACAAAATCAAGCACTGAGGTTTAAAGAGAGATAAAACCACCCAGAGACTGGAGGAAAATATTTTGTCCATTCTCTATATACAGAAAAGATGCTCATGGGGTATTTCAGGAGGCTTCTTTCCACTCCAATCCTCCCAGCTGGCAGGTAGAAAGAATACAATGTCTGTTCATTCTGGGAACAAGGGAGAAGAGCTGCAATTGTACTGCACATGTACGAACAACTGAGTGGTAAGGAAAGTCTCTAAATCCAGGCACAGCACCCTAGCAAGCATCCAAGACTCACAAGGGCAAAGAAAGAAAGAGGCAGGCAGGTGCTTCAGCATCACGCCACTTGAGCAGAGCCTTCCCATACCCTCTGCTTTGTGCTGTTTGCCAGCCCAGCCTCTTCAACAGAGTTCATCAGGTATTCAGTATGTGGTTCAGGGCTGCATTCTACTATGTGCCTATAAAGCTACTGTATTATAAGAAGAGTATGCTTTCATTAAGGACAGAAAGGAAAACAAAAGCTTCCTCTTTTGAAAAAAAATGTATTTGTAACAATTAGATGAATTTGGGATGACCTGGTGATAAGGCAGCATATTCAAAGTACATTATACAGAGTCAGGAGAGTGTTGTGGGTTTTTTTGTGGGTCGAGTGAGAGAGAAATCCTGTAGAATTCAAACATGTTGGACAAAGTTTTAAGCTACACATTTAAAATGTGTCTATCGTTTTCCATTAACGTTAAAACTATTCTTTTTTAAAGCATAGAGCTAACCACTAGGTTACAAGAATTGTAATCAACATTTTACCTGTATAGGTGGTTCAATCATTATCCACGCAGGAAGCATCAAACTTGGGTTAAAAGGCTGAGTTCCTACACGGAAATAAATGCCACCACCAGTGTCACAGGCCCAAACATGCTGATTTCCACAGGTCAAGCTGATCAGCTTTACAGCACCTAGTAACAAAAAGACTATTGGCATTCTGGCATTTTCCTTTCAAATTCAGCTAATAATGAGAACTTTAATTGATTAATTAATTAATTAATACTTGATTGTATTAAACTAGCTTTAAACACAGTCACATAAATGACTAAATACAACTTGTGAGAGAAAAAAGAAGTGTCACTGGATACAGTGAATAAAACCCAATAGGTAGTATATGTAAGGTATTTATATCTAAAAATTAAATGTTTTACTCACAGGATACTGCAATTTCTAAAGCACACTAAAGATATGCTATTAAAATAACTGAATCCAAGCAGGGAAATATTCTGTGTCAAATGTTATCAGTGCCTAGTCAAACTTTCATATGACCTAATGTGAACTCTTCTCTGTAGCTGGCCAAGCCTGTGGACTTTTCAAGGTGTTGATCTGCCAGTACACTCAGCAAAGAACATTCCTAATGCTACCAGCACTTTAAAAATATGCTTAGAGGTTATGCATTTCAGTGTTGACACACCAGTGTCACATCTGTAAATAAAGGAGCTGATTTTCAAATGGATTTATATTCAACAGTATATATATTTATTACATCTATCTCATATTAACCATATGTAAGTCAGCACAACGAAAACAAAGCTGCCAAGTAAGTATGTTTTGGAATTTGAGGGATAGTGGTGGTGGTTGGGTTTGTTGGTTTGGGTTTTTTTGCACACCCAATCGCACCCATCAATCTTGCCATTAAAAGTTTGCAAAGACAGTAGAGAAGCATACCTGATATTTTAGACTAAAAAGAACTGCTAGTTAACTGTCAACTGGAACTCTTACTCTTTCACATTCATTTTAGAATAGCCATGTGATGTAATATACATAACACTTGATTATTTTTTTCTTCCAGTGTTGGGACAACACAATGCTAAGTAATGGAAAACATGTTTTACAGAAAGAGGGACCCAATCAGTACAGATACACTACAGAAGGAATGCTTTGGTCAGAATCCAAACTGAAGACTAAAAATAGGCCTTGCTGGTTGATTGAACATGCCAGTACTGCTTGGGATATCCCATTCTTGGTAACAGTTCTCTCTTCAGTGACATGAAATCTGGCAACAAATCCTTGTAAAGTACATAAGCCACAGCATTCCTTGAAGAGGGAGGCGCAATTTTATCCCACAGAGTGCAAGTTTAGCGCATTTATTTCTGCGGAAGGCAATATTCCCTGTCATTAAGGCCTGCTGGGCTAAAGAACAGGGAACAACAAAACTAGACAGCTTTATCTTTGAGTTATCTGTAATATTAAACCTACCTTCTTATTAACCAAAATTACTTAACTTTCTGAATTGTAAGAATTCAAATTAATTAATCTCACCCCAGAATTTCCTTTAATCATACAGTTTCACACTAAAAACAAATGACAAAACCATGCACAAAAAACTTCTACTGCTTGGGGTAAGAATATCTACAACAACTTTCTTTGGCAGACAGGGGCTTCACATTCAGCTACAAAGCCAAAATCTTACTAAAACCTCATTATTCCTTCTAACATGAAGTATGACTCAAAGTAATGGCCTTGCCACATGATGTCTCAGCTGTTGAAATGTTCTGATCCAAACAAGCATCAAAGCACTCAAACACGGAATCACATATCACCTACTCGGCATAGCTGATATTATTTATGTCTACAGTACAATTTGATATTCAAAAATGCAGTCCTTATGTAAATGTTTTGGGGTTTCTCCCTTCCCACTTACTGTTTTTATCTTCAGAGAAGGTCATGCTAACAGCATTCATCTACTGTTTAGAGAAAGTAGCATGATTCAGAAGCATTGTTTATTGTTGAAACATAAAGGTCATTCTACTGTGTTTAGAAACCCTCATAGCAATAGTGCAACTCTAATCAAATTTACTAGATACTACTCCCAGTGCATAGTGTAAATGCAAGACAAAGATACTACCAACAAAATATGAATATTTCAACATTAATGCTGGCAACCCTATCATTTCCATACAGAATCCTGATTTGCATTTTACAGCAACTTCACCCACCCACCCCCACCCCCCTGGTTAAGCAGTGATTAAACTATGGTACAACTAGTTATTTGGAACCATTTCATCAGGTCTGGAAAATCTGGCGTATAACTGGCAAACAAATTAGTTTTAAAAGACATATTTTAAGAAGTCTTCCATGAAGTATTACAAATTGTATCCTAAAACTGTATGTGAGGCTTAAAGTCTGCCAGCTGTGTCTGCCTTTCCTTAACCCTAAAGTTAACATTGTTTGTTTGTTCTCAGACTAGTCATGAAAGTTGCCATTAAAAATGGAAAAATTGCAAAACTACTGAATTACTTTTAAAATGGTGCATAGCCTCAATGCCTTTTAACTTCACTTGAAACAGGAAAGCAGGTTAGCATGAAGATAAGAATGTTCTGATAGTCAAAGAAACAAATCTAATTGGAATACTACTGGTGAAACTGACAAATAGCCTGATTATCCCAAAGACAAACTGGGAGGATATTTTAATGATCAAAACACAGTCAACAACCTTGGCCTTATGCCTAACCAAATGAAAAGAGCAGTTAACCAGCAGCACATTCTTAACATTATGCTGAATCATTAGATCAGCATAAACTTGAACCTAAGAATGTTATCAGCTGCATCACTCCTGGAAAATACCACTCTTGGAGCACCATTTTTCCTTGACAGGATCCTAACAAAGCATTGATCACTCTGTTAAGAATGCATTTAACCACAAAATTCAGGGTCTTATGTATGGAACCACATGATTTGGTTATCCTGTTGTACAAGAACTACACTAGTTAAAGCTACTGGTACACCTGCACAGCACTGTGTCAGGCCAAGTTATCTCAGACTGACAAACTGTAAGAATCACACGCACATATCTTGCAAACAGTAAACATGCTGTGTCCAGCAAAAGGCTAAGTGAAATACTGTCTGAAAGCCATAGCTGTTCCTGATGTTTTACATTCCTCTGCTGTGAGGGTCATTATTGTAAGGTACTATTTAATCCAGTACAAGCAATACTGTACATCAGTAAACCAAAAGATGCCTCTGAAGGAAAATACCGACTGTCCGCTAAGAGAGTTTAGAGATAGTTTTCTCAATAGAAATAGCATACCTAGTTGAGAGAGATCCAGTTTTGTCCAGTGCATGCCTGTTGGACAGCTGGATGAAAGCGTTCTGATAAATATCTGCCCAAGACTATCCAAACCCCAAATGGCATCCTGGCAGGCCGAGTAGTGCACCATTTCAGCCTCTGGTGGCAGCTGCACCGTAGAAGGACGGAACTGAGGATTCTGATCACTGACACAAAACAGATCCTTGTTGCTTTGGCATAGCCACAGAAAGCTTCCTATGGAAAGGACATTTCTGTTACTGAAGTAATTCCTAATCCACTCTGAGAAAGCTTACACATCTACTACTTCTGAAAAAATAATCAGTACATTTGAAGACAAAACTAAAGCTTCCTGGCTATGTTCATAGGGTAAGATTTTGAAGTACAAATACACATCGTAAGCCCTTTTTTAGGGACCTAAATACTCCCTTTCTCAAATCAAGTAAGTAGTAAGTGATCTCATTTGAAGAAACTAATAGAGAGGAGACATACATAACAGTACACTACCACTTCCCTTTGCTCTTTTCCTCTTCTTTGATACTTGCTTTTGAAAAACAGCATTCACTTTCAGCTCTAAATCACACATTTTCACCAATAACACCAGTGCGTTTAGATAATGCAGTTGCTAACTATTGTAACTAGCTATTGAATTCCCTAGCATAGTTGCACTTTTACCAATAAACTGTGCCATTTGCTGCAGTAACTATGCTGAAAGCAGTACCAGTAGTACTTGGTTAGCATAGGCATTCTAGCAAA
Source organism: Falco punctatus (assembly GCF_963210335.1). Taxonomy (NCBI): domain Eukaryota; kingdom Metazoa; phylum Chordata; class Aves; order Falconiformes; family Falconidae; genus Falco; species Falco punctatus. Next base: position 36,603,396 of record NC_137587.1, on the reverse strand, counting down.
GCGTGCTCTAGGATTTCATATTAGAAATTCTGGCAATTCGTGCTTCGGCCTTTTAGGAAGTTACTGCTCCTAAAGGACTACCCATTTCTCTGTTGGATGCCACTCCGCACCAAAGGTGGCAGAGTGAACGTTACACTTTTTTTTTAATCTCCAGTAGTTTTACAGATGTATTTACACCTCACTTCAAATACATTCCCTGCATACAGAAAAGGCACCAAAAATCTGAAGTAATTCAGTATATTTTACTACTTACACCATCAATTCTACTCTATTTAAAATTCAGATATCATATGCCTGCACTAACCTTCTTTAGATGAAGCTGTGGAAGCCAACACAAAAATCCATTTTGTGGCAGAAGCAGTACCACGAGGCACAATATTATTCCAGTAAGTGCCTTGAAAGAAAGAACAGAGTGGTATTAAAATGAAACTTAATTCTGTATTAAAATTTTTTATTATTTAAATTGTTAAAAATATAAAGAAATTCTATCGCAATCAATTATTAACAACCAACTAGACAAGATTTTCTATGTAAATCTTTGAAGAAACTGTTGGGGAGGGGGAACTACCTGCTGACACATGCATATATGTATGTATACACACACAGAGAGAAAAGTGGGAGTGCAGAAAAGAAGGATAAGGGAGAAGATTAATGGTCTTCAACAGGAGACCAATATGGTGACAGGGTTAAACGGACAATGTTTAGATCTATTCTTAGTGTTTACCTGATCAAGGAAATGTACTAAATCAAAATTCTATTTTGAGAAATATAGCAAGAAAAATAAAGCAATTACTCTAATGCTGTAAAACCATAACATCACTGTTTTGCATAGTCACACCAATCACGAACCAGACTCCCCTGTGCTAGATAAAACAGGCACTATAGCTCAAGATTACCTTCTCACCCCAGAGAAGAGACACATGCAGGTACTAAAAGAAATAACCTGTGCACAGTTCAGTAGTGGACAATGAATTTTCCATGCAAAATGTTTCCCTTTAAATGGGAAAGTATTTAAGATCAAATGCTAAGGAATCATTTCATTTAATTTTTAAACATGGAAAAAATTGTTAAATCTGCCCTGCCTCACCATGGATAATTTTTATGGTGACAAAACTGTAGTTAGTTACTTATTCTATTTATTTTTCTTAACCTAAAAATATTAGATGTAAAAGCACACCAACCTATTAAGTTTCCCTTTGCCACATGGAATTCATTTTTGCCTGAAGAGATCCAGACTCCACTGCCATTAACTCCAAGGAGGCTGGGCTGACACTGAAGCTGCTGTGACCAAAATGCCATTCGAAGCTTATCAGCCACCTTCTCCACAGGTGCCTGAGCTGCTGTTGCCACTGTATGAGTTGCCTGGATTATTGTCTGAAATAGGCTGTACTGGTCAAACACTACATAATCAGTGATGCTTACCTGGAACAAAAATGAAGTGTTCTTAATTAGTTACGTTTTTGGGGGAACTGCAGAACCTTTCATCAGAAGCTCTGTGTGTGCGTGTGTGCACTTTATGTATAGGAAATCTCCCAAGAGTTTAGAAACCTTCAAAGTGTAGGAAGGGAAAAATAATACAGTACATTTTTAATAAGTAAGAGTCTTGATAATAAACCAGTACCAATATTAAACATCATCTTACAATTCCCTCCTGCCCAACAACCCACTCTGAATTCTGCATTTTAAGAAAGCCTTTTGTTTTGGAATGACATCTCTCTTCTTCTCTCTCCCTAAAAACTTGTTGAAGTCTGCAAGCTACGAGTCGAATTTTCCATTTCCCAAAGGAAGAGAGAAACTTGCATAGTGTGGCAATTTAAACCACATCACAAAAATTTGTATGTAATATTCCTTTACAACAACCTCATGGGCATTTTAATTCATAAGGCAGGAGGAGGTCTAAATAAACAGTTGCCCAAGTTCTGTCATGGACAACTAGGTTGGCCACACACTGGGATACTCCTAGAAAGAAAGGAAATACTTAAGTGCACAAAAAGAGCAGTTTGTCAACAACCTCAAACCCAAGCTATTTGTGATGTCTACATGCAAGAAGATATTATATATGTACATAAACTGAAATTCTTTTAACTTAGGTAGACACATAGACAAACAAATTTTCTGTATAATTGGTTTTGTACCCCCTTTGCCCCCATCCCTATCTCAAGGGAAAATAAAAAATGCTGGGGAAAACAAAGAGTTGGGAATTCTAAATCAATACCAGAGAGTAATTGCAGTAGCTGACTTGTTTTTTACCCACATGATCTGTGATTGAAGCAAGCAGCCTTGCATCTCACATTTTCAAAAAAAACCTGAATGGAAAGACATGTAATAGAAACTTTTTTGCAAGGTTACTTATTATTTGTCTCATCTAGCTAAGGAAAAGGATGGATACTGGAAGACAAGAGAAGAGATTGCACTCAGCAGCCAGACTTGTATGCTCTGCCTAAACAGCTTGTCCTATCCTATTGCCACTGTTAAGATACCAAGCTACATGCACCATTGATATGACCTGGTAGAGCGTTTCCTGTGTTCTTGAAAACTGCTGTGATGCTGCTCTGGATGGCCATGGTATGGGCATTTTTTTTTCCCTTCTTGTTTATAGAAGACATGAAAAGGGATTTCAGCCATAGCCACACCGCAGTTTTAATAAACTGAATAAAGAGTGCTACAATATATCAAACATTTCATTGAATTTTATCCCATGGGAAAACAATGCAAATAATACACTTAAGGTAAAAGACTAAACTGAAAGCAAAATAAAAAAAATGCCTACTTGCCACCAATGGTTATCATCTCCTTGTGGTTTCTTTGAAACTATACCAGTTCTGAACCACAGATTTCCATGGATATCCAAAGCCCATAATGTCTGCTGATCTCCAAGGGTTATGCACACTGGTTCCAAAGCTTGCATTTCACTGGAAATGCAAACAAGTACAAAAAATTAAAAAACTTACTTCAAATCTATGCTTACAGTATTTTAAGGAAGCTGTTAAAATGCTAACGGCAGTTCAAAATCATCGAATTCAGTGTGGCCAAGCTCAAAACCACATTTGATTTCAAATTTTCACAGTTAATTCAGTAATTCCAATTTTACTAGTTTGCGTAAGTAAAAACCATTCAACAACAAAAAAAGTAAGCCTTTCAAAGATCCCTCGAGATTTCAAACTTAGATACATAACAATAAAACTAAAAAGAAATAAAGAGCTGTGATCTTTGACTTTTGATAAAGCAGCTTCGTAAGTGTATCTTCTCCAACTTCCTAGACCTATTCTGAGAACTATACTAGCAGTTCAGGGACCATAAATAAAAAACTCAACCTAACTACATGGCAAAGATAAATCTTGAGTTTAGGACTAGAAATTTCTTGTATAACTAAACTGATTTTCAAGCTCAGAGAGTCAACAGGATCAGGTGATCATATCAGACATTTAAAAGGTAGCCAACAATGCTATTTCTTTCAGAAAACCTCTCTCAACGACTTACAAACAAACAGGGACTGCTTTCTGCAATTGTAATACAAAGCCCAAGAACATTTAACTCCACCTAAGGCATAGGTCAAGCAGATATTTTCATTAAATACACTAATTAAAGCACATGCAAAGTTCAGATTTGAACAAGACACGGAATATCTCCTTTAGAGTCTTCCAAGGGCCAAATACCAGGTTGTGAGCTAACACAAGTTAAAGCTTCACAACAGGATATTCAGTGGAAGATAAAATCATATGACAACAAGAACTGGAATTTCTTCCTATACTTGCTTCAGGCTGACGTCACAAGAGAGACTATATTCTAGATTCTCAAAGCCAGCAGTAAACACGCAGTGCTTTTAACTTTATCTCAAATTAATCACTGCGAGCATAGGATCAACTACAAAGTTAAATACCAATTACCCAGAATATTTATAAAATGATATGACTGCGAAGTAGAGAAGTATTATCTGTGTGGATGACCAAGAAAATGCTGACATTTAATCTCAGAAAAAAATTTCATTCAAATATCCAGAGAATTCATTAAAGCCATTATGGCATAGATTAAAAAAACAGTATATAATCAAAAAATTATATTGACAGATTATTATAAAGATCTTTTTTAAATTGTTCTCACTTTCTTAAACTCATTTTAAACTGTGTTTCTACTTCTACTTACGGCAATTTCTTTCATTACATGGAAGTCATTCATCAGACAGAAAAACAGCAGTTACTCTGAATATGTCTGGACAAAGACTAAAGGGGACACACACTCATATAGGTCTGTATACACATGAGTTCAGGTAACACTTTCTCAAACATCAAGGAATCTCAGCACTGAAAACAATTATTTGTGTCATTCTGGTTATGATGCTGCCCCACCACCGTGTCATTACCTGACGATATCGCTCTTCCATTGTTCTCCTTCAGGACAAAAGCTGCTTACTCCTTCCCGGTATAGCAGGGCCCGCTGCTCACTCAATGCCCACACAACATTATTTCTGGATGTAACCTGCGACAGTGGATAAGGGCAGTCAACCTTTACTGCTCGGGCACAAGGACGATCCACACTCAGGCCTAGAAATCAAAAAATGAGGATTGCTTTACAAACTTTGGCTTTTTGCAACTAAAAGAAAAGAGACAAAGCTACTCAACAAAAGAAAATCAGGAAGGGAATATCCTTGGCATGCTAACGTTTTTCATTTGATCAGTATTTCCTTGACTGACTGTTCCTTCTATCAACTATTAATCATTTCATCTAATATAGCTGAATTTATATTTTAATAAATAAAACACTGTATATCCTTCAACATCCCACAGAATACCCAAGTCCTGTCCCGTCATTTCTGTTCCTTTCCTCCCTCTAGTGTCAGGATCAGGAATCTCCATTTATAAAACCTGTATTAGACTTGACAGAAGCATCAAAGAAAAAAGCAGTAATGGAAGCATTTTTACTCAAACGTGCCAGGAGAAGAGGAAACCTATCTGAATAGTGGCAGAAATTACAAAAAGAGCATGCCACAATGTGTAGTGTTGAAAGAAGGGGAGAGGCTCTGGCAGATTTATGGGAAGTTTGCACGCATTCATACATATTATCTACAGGAACATGTCATCTTCACAATTACACTTCATTTACACGGCTGCATGTGAAACTCCTCGAGAGCCATAGATTTTGCTTAACCTTCTCATGATGCCGAAGCAAGTATGAACAGCCTCCTCTGTATGATATTCTAAAATAACACAAAGAATGCTCATTTTTAAACCTCTGAGCACACACTTTTGTTATGGAAGTTAAGACAGAACAGTGGAAAGAACGAAAAGATCTTGGAGGAACAGCTATCATTGGTTGCCTCACATTAACAAGACATATACTGAGAATTTCTTTTTGGCATTGAAGACAAATTTAGAAGTCTAAGAACAGCAGAATGTAAGCTGATGTAATCAAACCAATCTCTTGCAGGGAAGAATAATATTGACAGAATATAGAGAATAAAACCTCCACAGAGCCCTGTGTGATTGGCAGCAAAAGTTCACTCTTTATCAACACTACCCATGCTCTTTGGCAATACCCATGGACCTTGAGCAGGACACTTGATTTCTCTTTAACTACTACACTTAATTAAAGAAAATAATTTAAGAGTACAGTATCTTTGAAACAACACTGTGCATTTCAACAGTTTTCTTAATCACAAAGAATTTCTATATTGTGCTACAGCAATTAAATCTACAAGAGAAATTAGAAGAGTACCAGAATTAACTAGAAGATAAGTAAGAATTTTGATAGCCATTCTAGAATGCTGTCCTGCTTTAGTGTGTCTTGCCTAGTCCTCCTCTTATTTTTCCAGTAATTCCTTCATCATGTTATTTGTAATTTTTTCTCACCAACTTAGCTCTCTGTGCAAAGCCTGCATGCCCAAGAGTCACCAACTTAGCTCTCTGTGCAAAGCCTGCATGCCCAAGAGTCCTTGATACTCTTATCCCTTAACTCTAAAACTTGGAGCTACATCCTTCCTCCTTGTATTTCGCCCAAATACTGTCCGCATAACACCTAAAAAATGCATCCTCTTCTATTCACTGAAGCAGATAAAACTAAGGCCATGACTTCAAAGTTGCCACTGCACTATCCCTTTTTCCTGATTCTTGCCTCATTCACATCCAAGTGAGAAGGCAGCTGTGATGATTGCTGCTCCACAGCCTGTTATATTCCTCCACTGGCTTTACTTTCTTTATCATGTAAAATACATACCACTTGCCTATACTTCCAAGCACTTTATGATCTTCTATCTCAGAATATCTTCCTTTCATTATCAAGTGGTAATTCTTACCACCAACAGATTTCTGCTTTTCAAAACACATAGCTTCTACTTTCCCCTACTCTGCCCCCCATACCTGAATTTCTTCTGAACAGCCACACACTATCTCATCACCTTTCAAAGTTCTTCTTAAAACTTTGTTAAAATCCTTAAAGCAAGAAAAGAAAACCCACTTCAGGCTCAGTTGTTTCGGTGCATCATACCATTTTCAAGGCAAGGATATTATTTCAGTATTTTCTGCAATCCTTTTTTATTTATCTGCATCTATCCCATATCCTTCCAATATCATAAATTCTCTATACTGTAGATACTCCACTTGGCACAAAAAAATAAGTGGCCATGAACTGGCTTTTCCAGTCTCCTAATTACCCAGAATCTCACAACTGTTTCCAACCATTTCTCAAGTTAAAAAGGTTTCCCTATGTGCTGGTGGTGGATAAAAGTTTAAACCAAATTGTGACCATTCCATTCCATAGACTTGAACTCAAAATCTTAGCCCACAAAAATTCAAAGAACCTGCAATTAATTCAGGTACCTGTTTGCAGATACAGATCTCCATTTGTTCTGATAATCCAGGCGGTGTCATCACTTAAAGCTACAAATACAGCCTGGGGTAAAGCCTCATACCAGTGGCGTTTTCCTTTTATAGTTACTTTTCCACAAGCAAACGCTTTGTTAGTCTTCTGTTCGATCTTCCAGAGAAGAGCCCCTGTATGAGGAGTTAAGAGAGAACATAGTATCACTTAGCAATTACTGTAACAGCGACAGCTGACTTCTCATGCCTACACCTAAATGAATCCCAGGGGAAAGGCAAACCAGTAGCATTAAACAAAAATGCGAGGTTTTAAACAACTTTTTTGTCTCTTTGTTAAAAAGCAAGACCAGAACAGTGGCTAACTTCTCTAGGAATTCCTGAAATGCATTTACCATTAGAGTATGTACAATTTTTAAATGTTCAAATGCAAGTTACTTCTCCTTAGTCACACACTGTAAACTTAACAAAACAAGTTCCATGTCAAGGACAAATAAGCCTACTATTAAAGAGACTGAAGTTCAAGGCTTGCTTCTGTACTATGTTGGTACATCCTCAGTACATAAAGGAAAAGGGGTTAATTGTAGTACTTTCACTGTTTACAAATACTAGCATTAAAACATAACTTTTGTGGACCAGTCATGAGTGACAAATACCTGAACAGGTGTGCTGTTGCACATCACAGTGGGCAGCACTGTTACCTGCTCATTACATGTCATGTCACAAGCAGACAAAATGCAGCAATGCAACTGCACAAATCCAACTTGAGAACTTTTCCCCTCACTCAAACTAGCAAGGACAGTTCAGAATAAGAAAACCAAACAGAATTCCAAACTTAAGTACTGACTGGCATCCATGCTGGCTCATACCAGAGCAGTGCATTGTCATATTAACTTCCTTTGAATAATTTCACAAAGCAGCATTTGATTCCATTTTGACATTTGTGGTTAAAATGCTTTTGTGTCAATATATCCACAGGGAACTGTGGATACTAGAAATTTGCACGAGTTCAATGGAAAATTGGGTGAGTTCCTGGAACTGCAGGGTAATAAGCACAGAGCAACAACCTTTTGCCCAGGAAATCTCTGAGCCACCAATTGCAGTCTGAAACTACGAAGGGCAAATGTCATACATGCTAGCCTGTTCCTTTCCTGCAGGCATCTGCCTTTGACCACTGTTAAGGACAAGATACTGAGCTGGATGAACCTATGATGATCTCACCTACTGTAGCTACTCCTAAATTTTTTTTGTTCATAAGAAAGCTCAGCTACAGATCTTTCTTCTTAAAACAGATAGCAAATCTTTCCCTACAGAGAGAAGGCAAGATTGACACATGGTTTTAGAGATGACAGGGGAACAAAAGTAGTGGCAAGGCAGGAGACTAAGTAAAGAAAATGTCTGAGAAACTTGTATTTTCACACAAGTCCTGGAACAATCTGGAAGGCCAAAAGTGACATGAGTTTACAGTCAAAACCTGTTTAATTTTAATCAAACTTAACCCTCACTTCCAACCACACAAAAATTGAAAGTTTTTCTTTAGTATTAAAAAAAATGATCAAATCAACAAACAAACCCCCACACAAAACCATTCTACATTTACAAGAAAAAGAATTTTAAATTTGGGAATCAAAAGCAGTTCTGTAACAAAACCCAAGGTTTTGTATAGACAAGGACCTCTTTATTCATCTCCACCTGCCACTGAACTGCTACTTCTGAAGCTCACTTTAATCAGGCAGACACATGCCGAAAACTTCCCAAAATGCAATGTGAACCTGTTAGAATGACAGCCACTTAAACTAGAACATGGTATGCAGAGGTAGCGAAGATGCAGTCATATCACCTTGAATGAATATTTTTTTTTTTTTTTTAACCCACAGTAGTTTTACACGAAACGAGCCCCAAACCACCAAGTTTCTGGAAGTACTTTATTTAAACAACCCCACATACTAAACTGCCTATGTGGAATTTACATATACACTGAACCGTATCTGTACTTTCAGAAAAATGCCCAAGTTTCGCCTAATTAGATAATAGCCGTTATTAGAAAAAAAACAGGAGAGCAAAGCAAATAAACAATTCTATGCAAGTCTGGTACTTCGGAAGTCCCGGTGGGGCAGACGCCAACCAACCTGAGGGGGAAACCGCCACCTGCTGGACACCATCCTCAAACTTCTGCCACCGCAGCCCGGCCGCGGGAAGGGCGCTGCAGTACAGGCTGCCTCTGTAGTCCAGGCACCAAATATATTTTTCGGAGACTACCAGGCTCAGGATGCCATAACCAGGGCCAGAGTATCCCATCCAGCTCTCTGCAAACTAAAAACTGCAGAGTCAGAACAGTGTCAGATGTCTACAAACCGCACAAGAAAATGGCTACATACACACAGCAGCTCCCATATTTTGATTAAAGATCTGAACTTAAGGTTCTCAAGTACCTTAATCAATGAATAATATATTTGCCTTGTGCAAAATAAAACTGCATCTTTCAGTGTTCTTTAAGATAGTATGTACTGCCAAGTAAGACTGCTAAAACAAAAGTTTCAGCAAAAAAACCCAAACAACCCACAACCCCCTCCACAGTGTCACCTACTTCCAAAAAGTGGAAAATCTTCTTGTATTAATTAAAGAACACATACTTAAAGTAAACGGCAGATGCGAAAAGGAATATATAAAAATGTACAGTCTGTCTTTAGTCCAGGAAATCATTTATTGTCCATAAATTGAGTTATGAGCAAAGGGAACAAGATAGCTGGAGTGCAGAGACAGCTAAACATCCAGCTTTGATGCTCTCTGTATGGTACAGGAGCCACGCATTGCAGAATTTTAAAGACTGCTATCTTAAAATTTTGATAGCTTGCATGAGGTGAACCCAAGCACTACATACATGACCTACAACATAAGCATCTGTAAAGCTTATCTAAACATTCCAGAGTGTAAGAATATCATAACCTGACACTAAAAGACTTCTACACTTTGGGCTGCACCTGTTACTAGATACGACACCATCAACTTATAACCCAACCTATATCAACAAATATTTGGTTCATCTTAGTACAAGGCTGTTACAGGTTTAAAAAGAAACAAAACCCACAACCAAGAAGAATTGTTTCCATCGGGAAGAGTTCTGCTAAAACGCACAGTGATTTTGGCAGTTTTGCAGATTTTACAATTAATTTTAGTACTTCTTTTCTGTACAAGAATTACTATTTCTGGAAATGTTCACACACGAAATAACAATGAAGGAAAGAGGTTAACAGGAAAAGGAAAAATGTCCACATTTTAAATAGTACTAACTGCTACCTAGGGCATAGAGAAGGACTAATCCTTATTCTGAGTATTTACAGGTAAAATGATCCTTTAACTAGGGGCTGGCCATTTGAGGTAATCAGCATTAATTACCCATGAAGTCAGATGAAGTTGGGAATAGCATCGTGGAGAATTTGGGCTAGTGGAAGCCCAAACAAGGAGCAGCCTTTAAGCATGACTTGGTTTTACTGTTCAGTCTTTGGATGGTTTTATGACAGCATTTTTGTTGAGCTGGGAATAATATAGCCAGTGCAGCTTCACATTTTAAGCACACCTACCATTCTCAAGTCTGATACATCACATTTTGTAAGAGTTACGACACATCTTGCTGTTTGGCTTTATGCTTTACTTTTTTTACTTGAATCGACCAAGAAAAAAACCTGCTTTCCTAAAGAAGGATAGAAGTTACATTAATGTTTCTTTTGAAATGCTGCAATTATGTATTTTAACTAAATTGAAGACATATACCTGATCAGATTTTAACAGCACCATTTCATCTAGGCTTATCTTGGCCACATCCTGGGAACCAGGCCCAGCACCAACTTCAGGCATGCTAGTCTCTGAGGATGAATACGGTAATCCATGTCCATAAATATCCTCTTCATCACTTGAGGCAGATTTCTCAGTCTTACTTTCATGAGTATCTGTTACCCATTCAGCAGTGCTAGTACTAGATTTAGCTTTGATTGCACTTTCAAAATTCCATCCAGAAATGGAACTGTTATCTGAATAAACATCGTTAGAGATGTCAAAGTGGAGCACAGAAGGATCTGACAGAGCGCTGTGTATTAGAGAGAGTTGCTGTTGGTCTTCCCTACCAGTTTCACCACTTTCCTTTGGTGTCAGCGATTTCTGAACACCAAGTACACTGTCACATTCCAAAAACATTTGGTCTGTAAGGTCTGGCTCTTCAAAAGATTTTTCAGTGTCCTGCAGCTCCATTTTATCTAAGTTTTCATCTATTTTACACAGTGTAGGGAAATCCTGCTCCTCCTGTTGGCTCAGCTTTCCAAGACAGCATTCATTGCTTGCAGAAACCACACTACCATTATATTCACCATCAACACTGCTCATCAAGTCTTCTGTAATGATTAGAGGAGAGACAGATGTTGAAGTATCTATAATAGTTGAAGTACCCATGCCACTATCACTGTTTGGTAGTTTCTGTAAATCAACCGTATCTCCATTTTCTTCATTAATTAGTATAGTCGCAGACTCAGGAGACTGTAGGACACTGAAAGTTTCTGAACCGTTATCTTCTTGCAACATTGTATGGGACTCCACACTGAACATGCTTTCCTGATCTGGAGATCCAGTACTCAAATGATCAATGCTGCCACTCATTAGGCTGGAAGTCATGGAAAAGGAGTCTGCATTCAATGAATGTGGACTATCACCAGAAAGCTGACGCTCATAAATTGGTGTACCTTCCAGAGAGCTGTGGGTTTTCCTGGTCCCGCTTTCTGTTCTCATTAAAAAAAAAAAAAAAAAAGAAAGAAAAGGGGAGGGGATAGTATTTTTTTTTAATCTATTAAATTCCGAATCAAAGACAAACATTAAAATATTTCTATCACTGGGGATAGAGTTAAATCTAAAATTCAACATACTGATTTTTTTCAACTTCAACACTAAAGTATATGTATAAAGTATAAAGCCAAAAAAGTCTTAAAGCAAAATATTTAAAAGTTGTAACATTAATACAGTAAACAATTAAAATAATAAAGTACACTATTCTACAAATTAAAAAGCACAGCTAAGAAAGACACTGTCAAATATTCTAAACCGGATGAACAGATATTACACAGTTCCAATATAAAACTGGAAGCAGAGTCCACTGTATGTTGCCATTAACCCATACATTGGAACCTTAAGCATGTTTACATAAAGCAAACCAAAGTTAAAATAATAAACAAATACATCTAAAAAGACTTCAGTTTATCATTTTCAAAACTGTCTTTCATCTGAAACACAAACAGCCCCCTACAACCACTCATGTAGCTCAAGAGCATGACAATACAATATAAACGAAGTCTGTCAAACACACTCTCTTATGTGTAATATCAGAAGTGACATGTTCTAATAATGAGTAGTGGCAGAGAAAGTTCTGCTAGACTTACCCTGTTTCTTCTTTTTTTTCTTTTTTACTTTAATTGGCTTCACAATCAGTTCCTGATCAAAATCTTCAGAGCTGATTGTGCTGAACCGTTGTGAAGGAAGTTGACCTTCTCTCTGAGCTTCTGAAAGTTGGTCTGCACATATCATAAAGCTAGAGCCACTGTCCACAGAATTTACTGAACTGCTCCTGCTTCTTGATTCGCTTACTACAGAGCAGACCCTTTTTCTTGTTTCACTGCTCAAGTCTCCCACTCTATCAAAACTTTTCTCTGATAGCATTGGAGTTTCCAGATCATCTTTCACTAAAGAATAAGAGTCATTTTTATCATCCATAACTGAGGGGGAAGTAACCATTTTTTTATCTGTTTCCACTGAAGGGCCAGATGATACAGATGCAACTACTGATAACGGGGTCAGCAATTTAGGACTCGTATCCGTTAAAGGATTCAGCAGTTTTGAATTCACATCTGAAACTGACCAAAAGAAAAACAGAAGTATAAACATTAGTGCATCAAATGAGTAGAGGCATAGTACTTGGAGAGTATTGAAAGAAAAGAAGCTTTATGCAACGCAAAAATATTCTAAATTCACAACATTTCAAATATGTATATCCACGTGCACAATGTAAACTTCATGTAAGTAAATCTATATAAAATCATTTTAGTAACATCAATCCCCCAAAGCCCGTATCAAACTTTTTAAACAAAATTCTGAATTTATGTTTAGGTATGAAGAATGGTACAGGTGTTTAGCTAAGACCCAACAGTGCAACACACTGAAGTGCCACCCTGTATCTTTAACTTTTTCATTAAAACATTCAGTATGTTGGGGGGGGGGAAAAATCAAGGAAAATTTACTAGACTAACCACTGTGGTAATTAGAAGAAAATATACTTCAATAAGGCTCCTTTCAAAATATACTTGGATGCTAAGATTAAAATAATAAAAAAATCCTCAAAGTTTATGAGTAAAGTACTGCTTCAATGACTAAAGCTACTGCTAATACATGGTGATAAGAAAGTTCTCTAGAATTCAGTGAGACTTCATAGCATATTTACTAGCATTTTGCTAATACAAAGCTAAGATGGAGTACTTTACATGCGTAAATAAACCTTCTGTGAGCATAATATGCTGGATAATGGTGTTTATAATCTTTAAGATTGAGAAATCAGACAGCACCATCATTAATGAAGTATTATTAACCCCGTCTTGTGAGTTCTAGTAACACAGATGCTGAAGTCAGATGGCAACAAATAAGAAAATAAACTCTCAATTTATTTTTGGAATTTTAGTGACTATTATTTGGGGGTTTTGCCATTCTTTCTTTTTCATTGCTGGGAAGGATGAGATTTCCCCAGAATGTGGGTGGTGACAGGTGGCACAGAATCAACATATTCTGGCATCTCCAGCTCAGACAATTAAGACTGATCAGTAAAGAGATAACCACGATCAGGAATCCAGATTGCTTCAGTATTGTGGTTTAGAATAAGGTCTCAAATGCCCAGATTAGAGATGCCTGGCTAGGATAATGATGATCCACTCTCAAAAAAAAGGGAACTATAATTTCTTAATGCCCCCATTCTCACTGCAGCCAAAACACAAGCTCCGATGAGCAGATAAATCAGATCTCTAAATATAATTTGTAGAAACAGGTAAGTAACTCTACAGAATCTGGCATGTTTTTGCAATAACCTGAAGGTTTTTGTGGTGGTTTTGGTTTGTGGCTTTGGCTTTTTTAGTATTAAAGAAGTACAATAGGCACCATGTTGCATGGAGTACATAAAGTTTGCTAATCTATACAAACCTATTGATGACAGTCCTTCAGGTCTACTTGAAATTCTTATTATGTCTCTATCTCCCTTTAAGAGAAAAATCTCATTGTTGGTACAGGACACAGACACAATATCACCATATCCTTCCAAGCCACCAATCAAAGCCTATAAAGAGTCAACACAGAAAGAAGTAATCAGCATCAGATCAAACACACTGTTTGGACAAGATGGTGCTCTTAACAAAAGCATTCACTGGAATTTAATCAACATATATAGTTACAGAATAAAGATTTTATCATATAAAAAAGAAAGAAAATAGAAAAAAGGAACAAGAAAGCACCCTTTAATTGTGGTGCTGCTAATTTTTGTACTAATTTTAATTTAGATCTATTAGTTTTCTCTGTCCAAACTAACAGCAACAATATAACTAGAACTTAACATACAATTTGGTGGCAGAAAAGAGTCACAGTACAAATGTTCAAAACTATTTAGAAAAAAAGATAATAGCTTGTATTCACTTTCATACACACTTTTAAGAAGACAAAATAGCTAACAGCTCACTCTATACCAAATAAAATGTAGTACTTGTTTTTTTGCAGACACCAACAGTAGTAGAAAGGAAAAAAGAAGCAGTTCCAGGCACGTTTTATCAACCTAAAAACTTCTTTTTTGCATTACTAATTTGAATTTTTATATGCTTTTCTAACTACCAAAATTATGATGTTAACATCCAGACTGAAAGTTTTAAATATATTTAATCTTTATGCATAATATACCAGGCTAGTTTGTGAGCCTGTCATTGCAATGACAACTCGAAGAGGGAGAGAATAAAGTCTTCTTTGTTAGGTTTAAATACAGATTTAAACCATAGAAGTGTAATGAATAACCCCAAGACAGTCTCACGGCATAGCACAAACAAAAACAAGTAACAAACAAAATATGCACCCACAACATTTATCTACCTGGTTCACAGTGTCTAGTAAGTAGATGCTGTATTCATTCCAGGTCAGGACCCATCCTTCTTGGAAAAAGCACGAAACAAGCCCAAGGTGTTTCTCTGGGGAGCTGTAACTTCCTCTGTCAGGTGGTTCCAAACGAGGATACAGTTCAAAAGTTTTTATTCCTCCAGCAAATACATCTTTCAATATGAATGTGGCCTGAACAGTTCCATGAACATCAGCCTTCCAGAGACGAAGCCCAGGTCTGGCAGCAAATAGCGTCAGGTCACTCTGTTTACATAGGCCAGGTATAAAACATGCCCCAAATTTGCCAGTGCTAAAATGAAAAAGAAGAATTTATTTTAAAAGCTATATACTCCACTTAGAAACAATTTTTAAAACTAACAGCACAAATTTACAAATGTAAATTATGAAAAATAAAAGTCTTTAATCAAAGTATTCGGTCAAACCTCTGAAGTACAAATTTGGTTACAGTAACACAAGAACAGTGCTTCCAAATAACAAGTTTTCCCTCAGCTTTAGATGTCACACACTACACCTATTAGGCAAGTGAAATGACTCCTCCTAATAAGCTTCATAGCCTTAACAGTACACTTTATCCATCCAAGAAAGAACCTACTATGCAGTCAATCTTTCTCCCAGAATTAATAAAAAATCAAGAAAAACACCACAAACTAATGCTAAGAAACTGATAACCTCTCCTTGCAAGAAGCACAGAATGGACCTCAAATGTTAAAATCTTCATGTCTCATGCATAAAACCACTATTACTAGCACCCAAGAAAACCCCTCGTACATAAGATGGTGGGTGCTTGATATTCCTCTTATAATTCATATCCCTGAAAGATACCTTACAAACCTTTCAATTTCCTCTACTTCCAGATATAGTCAGACATGCTGTTCTAAGACTGGGTGCCCTCTTCCTTCATATCCAAGAGAGATTACACAATAGAAGATGCCAGAAAGTCATACAAGAAGTTCCTAGCCTTTGAGTCAGCTCTAAGTGCTTGCTACGCATTTTCCCTTTTAATTCACTTCAGTGAATAAGTGAAATTGGGGTGCTGACTTGCTTTTTGAATCAGATATTACATCACACGTTAGATGGAGCTGATCACAATGCTTGCTCAGAACAAGTCACAGTAAACCAAGAAGGACCACAGAGGAAGTTTGGCAGTGATTTCAGTTTAAAAAAAATGAGAAAACATCTTAAATATTTTTTTGCATAATACTGCCCTGAAAATATGATTGTGACATATTTGCAACCATGTACTTTTTAAGTAGGTAGAATTGTTTCATGTTTGAGCACACATAGCTACTGCAACTAACTTTTTATGAGCAGACTGTTGTGTTGTATTAATTTCACTTGCTTAGATCAATCTTTCTGTAATCTACTCTGAAAAGCTACAATTAATAGATGTGCCTGCATCAAGATTTTATGATGGTTACTTTTTTCTGGGCTGTGTTCCGACTTGCTTGACAGATTTCTCTTCTGTGTAAAAAAGTAGAGTCCGTTGTAAAGTAGAGACAAGCAGCACTTTCTGGTTGTAATCCAACTGGACAATTGAAGATGGCTCTTCCAATACAAGGCTGGAGTTGCAAATACCCTTTTAAAGACACATACAATTAACACAAGTCAACTTTTCTAAAAATATAAAGTAATAACTAACACTTCAAAGAAGTTAATAGGCCCAAGAAAGAGAAAACAAATAAACTAAAGCTTTTCAACTACGGCTGCACAAAGTTCGTTTAATGAATGTGGAGTTCCCTTATGCAGACAAGAGAGGAGTCAGACTGCGTATCAGTGGCACACTATGAAATCTGATTTCTCTTGGACCATTAGCTAATGCATTTCACTTGAAATCAATAGAAACCCTAGGGCACGTTTTCTTCCTTCTCCACTGCCAGGCCATACAATGCTGAGAAAATATTTACATTTGGAGATGTTAAACCTTTCTGTCAAATCAAGTGAGGGACAATCGTAGGTAAATCAGAATGGCTGTTATTTAAACTTCTCTCCCATACAGAAATTCAAGTTAGTACTTACTTTGCTGACGTCCCAGGTCTGTATTAACAAGACCTTAGCAAAATTCCATTTACTGGTAACACTAGTTACCTGTGACTAGTCTGCTAGTCACCCAGCAGAAACCAAACATTACCTTTATTCCACACTCTACACTGAGTTACTGAACAATTCTGAACAAAAGTACTTCTTCAATACAGTGAATCAGCAACATCACATCATTCAAAAGCACCCTTTCCAAACAAAAGACTGGCTGAAAGCTGAAGGAAAATATTTCAGACATTTCAGACAGGAACGTGGTAAAATAAGAAGGATCACCACTTTGTTTTTAAAATACATTATTTTTTAAAAGGTAAGGCAGTTGCGAAGGCTATCTCCTTGGGTGTGTGCACAGTTGGCCAAGTGTATGTGTACCAATAAAGCAGGCCAACTAAATACGTGATACTAAACAACTAACTACTAAATATTTAAACACACAAGCATTCTTTCAGAAAATTGTAAATGAGATTTAAGGCCTCTATAATAAATGCTCACCTGGTCTAGGTCTAGGGCAGAGTAGACAATCTTCCCTCTGTCATCTCCCGAGAATAATTTCATTCCATTGGGACTCCAAGCTAAAGCTGTTATACTACTTTTGTGGATACCAGCAACATCAAATCTCCGAAGCTGTGAAACAATACCAAAGCAATACATGAACGAGGAGAAGAGAAAAATGGAGACACAAAACCTATTCAGTGACTCTGACTGATAAATTGGAGAGATCAAGTACAAAAGTGCAGGTCATTCTAATTTTTATTTAGCACCAAAAAAACCCAAAAAAAACCCCACACCACCAAAAAACCCACAAAACCCACCACCTAATAGCTCAGCCATTTATTATAAATGAGACATTTTGAAAAAGCATTTTTGATTAAATGTATCTTTTGTAATAAAAAGTATGCCTTAAGATTATTGCTTTTATAAGCTTAATGTATGAAGCCTAAAACACATTCACAGATATTTCGTCAGGCAAAATTATCTCACTTTCACTACCCTAAAGAATCATGCTAACACTGTACTAGGATTTGCCATACTAAACCTCATAGGAGTTTAGCCAAATGCAAAGATTTACCTGTTTGTTTCTTCCAGGCAATGAAGACACAAGCTGAAAAACCGCAACCCGACCTGAGGCTGTACCAACAGCGACTAGATCATCGAAACAACTCAACAGCTTTACAAAAGTAATAGATTCACACTTCCCCTGTTGAAACAAACCATACATAAAACTCACAAAGTTAACAAGACACAAACAGCAGCTCAATTCTGAGCAACTCAGCTTCATTAGAAGAGAGAAGAGTAAAAGTTGATATTTACCTCAAAATTATATTTTTTCATCTGGTTTAAATGTCTGCAGTAGAGATAAAGCATTCCAATGCTGCTCCCCACGGCAATGTAGTCTCCATTGGTATCAAGTGCTGTGAGGTATACCACAACAGAGCGAAAGCCTTTTTGGACCTTTGTAGGAATGGCATTGAGAAGATAATATAAGGGACAAAACTCCTTAAATATAACCGGTGAAGCCACAGATGCCATAGCAAGCACTGACATCAGCAATTTTAAGGCTGAAATAAACACATCTACTTGACCACATAAGGAAATCTGAAAGACAAAAAGCAAAAGACATGTCATTAACTTTTTTGGAAAGAGTAAATGGTTAACAGAAAGTCACAATGTAGCAAGCATGGATGTAGAAATTCTCAGATTTTGTTTTGTATAAAGAAAAAGCAAGTTAAACTCTTCTAGCGAATGTAAATTATTCTTAGAAGAACTGTTTTTATAGAATAAGCTTATGCCTTAGGTACAGCCAGTATCTAAAGATGTATGGTAACCATAAATACGGGCTAACCACTTCTTGTTGCAGCTGTGAGCTCAAAGTAGAGTTCAAATGCAGCATTTCTTCTCGTCTAGCTAGTGAAAGAACCACAAGGGCTCTGACATTGAACAATTCATGTGGTATATTTCCTCATCTATCTGCAAACTCTACCCTCAATCCTCCCAGCACTGAGAGCATGGGATATTCACTGTATTAGACAGTGCTATAAGACCAAACCATCAAACTACTATTTATGCTCAGCTTCTTAATGCCCCACACCTCCAAGGAAAACGTAGTTGAGAAACAATTCAGTTAGAGCTACGTCTGCTATACAATCAAATAACAACCAAAAAATTAAATAGTGCGGGAAGAAAGAGGCAATGCAAAAATGACAGAAAACACAGTTTGGCCAACCCAGGAAAATATCCATGTAGCAACTGAATTTTGAAAGATAAGGAGCAAATGGAAAAAAGTACCATATGCCTGTGTTTCCCTTTACGGTTAAGCAAATAATTTCATGCTGGTGAGTGACACTGTAAATATACTTAGGGAACAATACTGGCATCTTTCTAAGAGTAACGGAAACAAAGATTCTGTCTGCCTTCAAGAAAAAAAATGCAGCCAGAGCTCATCATAGTAATAACCTATTGGTATCTTCAGAAAAAGCTGATACAACCATGACATATGTAAAAATATTCAAAAAATTTAATTAAAACCAGTAATTTTTCTCATCATGAGGTGACAGCCTTGACAAAAATACTTTGCAGTAGTAACTGTTCTCCTCATGGATGACTTTGGAACATGGAAAAGGAAAGAAACTTTACTTCTTGAATTTTGTTTTGCCACAAGCAAGCCTGATTAATCTAACAGATGTTTAGAATCTGCCAAAAAGACCTTCAGTTTCCCAAGACAAGAATTTTGGATTTCTGCAAAGATTAAAGTTTTCTATGGTTGTTTAAGCCTGTAACATTGAAGATTTTTTAAGCTTCAGCAGAGTTATAACTTCCTTAGAGAAATGAAAAACAGAAATATGCCAGTTGAAACACTTCTAAATGCTCAAAATTATTCTGTAAAGTATTCCTACTGCAATTTGTGAGATAGGCCCTATTATGCCTAGTTTTTATTTCTCTAAGGATAGAAAATGGTATTTGTTTGGCAGCTTCACACATTGCTTATGGTGTATATCAACTAAATCAGAAAAAATATAGCTGCTTTAGTTTAATATCTCTATTACTGTGAAAACCTCTGATGTCTCAGTTTTCAAACTACTGCAGTTGCTGTGCAAGAGGATTCAGCACACAGGCTTTGGGCCCTGAAACACTTGCTGTCAACATACAATTCCACTAAATCCAAAAGGATTACTTGCATGACATTACCCATTCAAGCCCATGCTAGACAAGACTGCAGGAATAAAGATTGGTTACTGGACCCATATTTTATTTCTGTTACAAAAACTGCCAGTAAATAAGCCAGTGCAGTTATTAGATGTTCTTAATTGTGATAAATTTTATTGCTTGCTAGAGCTTAGAAATTAATCCTACCCTTCTCCAGTGTTTACTGTCATGACACCTATTTTATAAAATATCACAAGGATTGGCTGATGAACATGTCCAAATTATCTCTGAATAAAGAGTTCCTTTCAGAGTTGTTTACTAAGTTAACAGATAATCTCAGTGCATCAACATTCTTTTACAGTATTTTCACACACCACCTATTTCCTATCTTATATTGTAGGTCTCCTGCCCTTTCCTTCAGCATTGCTTCTATCATGCATACCTTCTATCTACAGTCAACTAAATAAAAAGAGAACCCACTGCTGAAGTCTCTTGTTTGCTGTTATAAACATGCTGTTTTGCCAGTTTAGTAATTTTACTAGCTGCTGGCCCTTTTTTTCTTTTTTTTTTTTTTTTTTTTTTTTTTCCTGGTAAAATAAACCCCAGTCTTTGACCTGAGTCTCAGATATATAAGTCTTCCTCTGTCTAATCTCAACTTCTACCACTG
Organism: Falco punctatus; assembly: GCF_963210335.1. Lineage (NCBI taxonomy): Eukaryota > Metazoa > Chordata > Aves > Falconiformes > Falconidae > Falco > Falco punctatus. The sequence goes on along the minus strand of NC_137587.1, from coordinate 36,582,567 downwards.
CCCAGCTACTGCCTCATAAGTTTCATATATTTTGTTTTTTAAGTCCCTTTTGTCACTCCTACAATTCACATCTGTCATCATCCGAAGCTGCTTTTGTAGCTGGAACTCTCTCACACTTGCCAGTTGCCAAAGAACCTTGCAAGTCCTCCAAATTCATTCTCTCTCTTTGTTCCCATCACTTATCCTTCCAGCTCAATTAAACTGTTAAAAACATAATAATTCATTAAAAACTATGGAATTATGGAAACGTGTCCTGTCCAGAAAAAAGACTGTTAACTCTTTCCTCTACAACAATCCTATCTGCCACCTGATGCATGTTTTCTAACTTTATATTTAATTTAAAAAGAGAAAAAAGGGAGAGTTTGATAGGGTGTTTTCCCCCCCCAGAAAACACTGGGAGGGATTATTTCTTGTCATATACTAAGTCAACTTAAAAAAATCTGCTGTCAGGTTAGGGTTCTCACTCTTTGTAAAACTTCCGTATGATCTGATTTCAATACTCTCTGATGGCAAAGCTGTAAAAAAGTGAAATTAAGTTTTGTTCTCTATAACCCATTCACCCTGTACAATAAAAAAATGTATTAATAAACTATAATTTCTTGCCATCATACACAAATTAGTTTCCTCTTGAGTAGTTTACAGACTAACAAAACATTTGCATTGCTTACATGAAAACTGAAAGCTCAAATCATCACTTTCCTAAAAATACTGCTAATTAAGTAGTTTTATCTACACAAAACAAATGTATAAAGGACTAGAGAATTGCAATATGGTCTATATATTCAAAAACTGCATAAACACCACGATTCTCTGCTTTTGAGCCTGAAGTCTTCAACATCCCCCTAATCACAGTTGTGTATCACATGTAGTCTTTTTATTAACAGCTTGAGGATTATTTGTTATCTGTTTTTCCTACTTCATTGATCAAAGCCAAACAGTGGATATAATCTATTTTCTCAGACAGATTTTGGAACTGGACACACATGTTCACTCTGCGTCAGCCACAGCTACTCTGAAGTACGTAACAGCTGTATAGTGCAAATCAGCTTGTGCTAAGCAGTTACCCTGCAGCAGAGATAGAGAAAAATACCTTATGTTGCACATCAAAAACAATCACCAAAGACAGTCCTTCCTTCTCAACTCACAAAGTTCCCAACAAGCTTTTAAATATTGCATTCAAGGCCATGTTTTGAAAAGCAATTTTTTAAAAAATTTCTCTGGTTACAGAAATAGGGCTCAACGCTGCCTAACAGAGGCAACTAACGTGAGAGATAATCCCCTGGTTAAACAGATAGGCAGTGGTTAAAGGTTCAGTGCCAGGGTATGCCACAGATTGACTGCTGGAGGCTAAAGCTATCACCGCATTTCTCTGAGCCCGTGTCCTGTGTGCACATGAGGGACAACAGCTCTGGGGTTTTATATTCTTTGGCATAAAAACTTGAATTTAAGCTCTTCGGAGTACGGACAAACTCATATATATAACCACCACTAAACACAACAGCCTCTCATCTCAGCTAGATCCTGCTAACTAAAAAGAAAAGTGGTTTCATTCTCTGGTTCTTCCCACATTTTTAGCCTGAGGAGCAGGCCACACAACTGCCACATCTCCAGAGCTTTTCACAGCAAACAGGTGCCAAGCAGACGGGCGAACGCCGACACGCACCCCTGGCAGGCAGAGGACCCGCCAGCACACAGGTGGCAGTTACCTGACTGACACACACGTCACTTTACAGGACTCCTGAAACGTTGCACTTTTGGCTCAGAAGAGGGTGGTGGGGTTTTTTTTCAAAGAAAAAAGCCAAACAAACAAAACCAAAACAACAAACCCAGGTGACAGGGATGGAAAGACCAAGAAAAGGAGCACCCGGGGTCCTGTGCATGCAGGTACGCCGAGAGGGGCTGTGGGAACCTGGCTTTACTCGCTCCGATGCTCTTGGGACACCCAGTTTGCCTATGAAACCTTCCTTACTTAAACGCATTTCTACATTCCGGCCGGTGTTTCAAACCATTCCTTCCTAATGAGCTGCCTTCTAGCGCTTCAGGGGTCGCAGCTCCTGACGGGGGAGGAAGAACAGCACTGGCGCGGGCTCCCGGGCGGGCGGCCAGCCCCGCCGCCCCGCTCTCCCGCCGCCTTTACCTCAGCCCATGCCGGTGTTGCCACCGGCGGCGAAGTCCCCGCAGCCGCGCAACGGCCGCCCCACCGCCGCCCTCCCGGAGCCCCGCAGCGCGCCCTGACGCGGGCGCTCTCCCAAGGCGAGCCGCCGGGGCACGGGCGGGAAAGCCAGCCCGCTCCGCCTCGCCACACCGGGCTCGCCCGCAACAGGCGGCCACGGCAGGCCCCGATGGCGGCGACCGGAGAGGAAAACGAGAGCCGGAGCGGGCCTTCAGGCGGTTCCTACCCGTCTCCGCGGAGACGCGGCTATACTCACCGCCTCAGGAGCGCGGCGCGGCCATAGGTAGCGGCGGGGCGGAGGAAGAGAGCGCGGCGGCGCCCAGGCCCCGAGGCAGCAGCGGCGGCGGCCCCGGCTGCCTGCGCCGCTCGGCGGGGCCGGGCCTGGGCCTGGGCCTGGGCGGGGCCGGACGTGAGCGCACTTCCGCGGGCGGCGGGCGCCGCCATGGCGGGTGAGTGAGGGAGGGCGGGTAAGGGGGCTGCTTCCCGCCCAGCCGAGCGGCGGCAACGGCCAGGGCCCGGGGCCGGTCCTTTCCCTGGCTGAGAGTGAGGGGCAGCGGGGAGCAGCCAGGGACCGGGGTCGGGGGCTTCCTAAGTAAATTAGTGTGTGTGCCTGTGTGTGTGGTGCCCTGTGTCGCGCGTGGTGCGGGTGAGGAAGGTGCCCAGCACGTCGTGCATGGCCCCGGGGGAGGTGAATGACACCTGTGTCTCGCTACGTGTGTGGGCTTCGCGGGTGTGACCAGTTACAAGTGTCTCTGTGAATAAAAGTTAAAAGTAGCCAAGGCGCAAGCAGAGCGTCAGGTGGCATTTCTTAGCTTCGAGCTACCCTCGCAGCCGCCTGCCTTCCCGAGGCGTGAAGGTGTGGTGGTGTGGGCTGGGCGGGCAGGGCTGCCACAGCCCTCCCGCTGAGGTGACAGCAGCACTCCTGCTAAGGTGACATGAGGTGACAGCAGCCCTCCCGCTGAGGTGATGCTGGCCTGCCAAGGGAGTAATGCGCAGTGGATTCCTGTTGCTGTGTTGGCCTCAAAGGACACCTTGTAAAATGTGGGCTTTATGCTCGAGGGTAAAGCACCCACCATCTTCTGTAGGATCCAACATTCTCCCAAACACTTCAAGCTCACCTGCTGATGTGAATTAATTCAGATGTTTGCAGCATGAGTGCTGTGCGGGTACAGTAATCACTGCCATGATTTCTTATCGTCGTACACTGCGTTAGCGTTTGACTGTTGTACGTTGACGGAAGACTGCTAGATTAGTACTGCAAAGCCACTACTGTCCATGTTGCAATACCACATCTCAGAACGTGCCTGCATTTTTTAAATAACATTATTTTCTTGTCAATAGTAGTAAGGCTGACAGATGAGGAATTAGATTTTATGACTGAAGACAGCTAGTGTAAATTCCATTTTACTTTAATCCATATTCAGCACTAAAACAAGGAAATAATTCACACAAACAGCTGTCGAAGCACACTGTTTTATTTCTGTATGCTTTAAATGGCTTGAATTTCTTTATTTTCTCATACAGCAAAAAGTCCTGCTGATGGTACTCCAAGAAGACCTGTTTTATCTGTCAGTGCAAGAAAAATTAAAGATAATGCAGCAGACTGGCATAATTTAATGATGAAATGGGAGAGACTGAATGATAGTGGGTTTACTGTTGCAAACAAAATAGTCAACGTGAAGATCAGTGAGCAGTAAGTATGATAATACAAGTAAAGACAGCATAAAGATTGTGTTTATTGAGAAATTTATCAGTTTTCTTCACTAGAAAGTTCTTTTTTTTGGAAATGGGGGAAAGAACATGTCTGGATAAGCTAACTGAGATCAAACTCGGCCCTTACACTTCTTGGTTACATGATCTATTTACATGCAAATAATAAATGTCTCAAAGATTAAATTAATCTCATAAAGTAATTATATTTGCAAGAAATTGAAAATGTTTATTATACATAGTCATGCATAACAGTTTAAAAACTTCTAGAATGTACAAAGTTAGAATCTAACCCTATAGATCTCAGCCTATATGGGTTCCCTTACTCTTTTTGCATATTTACAAAGGCCATTGTTACCAAATTTTACTCAAGTCAAAAATTCAGCAGATTTTAAGAAAGAATCAGTGACTTATAGGGACAAAAAAGTTAGAACAGTGCTGATAAAAAACAAAAAACAAAACAAAAAAAACCAAAACACCACAAAACAAAAACCTCCAAAACAAAAACCCAGCTTTGGTAGACCTGTTCTCTTTATGCTCTAAAGAAAAACCTGTAACTAATGGTTTTGTGAAGAAACTTCAGAGCCCTGACAGCTGAACAGGGTTTGTCTGACAGGATTCTGACAGGTACAAGTTCAGGAATATTTTGCTGTAATGGAGTCAGGTGTTGCTTTCACTTTCTAGCAGTTCCTTCTCCCCTAAATTTACAGCTTCTGTGGAAAAGTCAGTAAGACAGGATAGGTGTCTGCACATTAGCTGCTCTGGGTTCACAGTTAAATGTCTTAGCTTAAATTGTGCATGTAGGTGAGTTTGTAGTGAGGCACCAATCTGGAGCAGCTGAAGCCTGGGCATATCTTGTCCGTTATCAGAGAATAACCTCCAACACAGGGGGAAAGTAAAGTGGGAAGAGGTGTTATCTTAACACCTGCAACTGTTTTCTCAAGCACGTGCTCTAAGGTAGAGTAATTCTATGTTCCTCCGAAGATTATGGTACCAACTCCAACTGCTCACATGGCTAGCTATCTCTTTTACTATTTTTATTTAGGAATTCTCATGATCAGCCTGTGAAAGAGAGATTTTGTAGGATCAGACCACATGGATTTTAAATCTGCACATCTCAAGTAAAGCTGTATGCAGTTGTTTACTCTGCCTAATGTTTCTGTTTTAGATTTGAAGACAACAAACTGGAGATAGCATGTGATAACAGTGCCACAGGATCTGAAAAGTCAGCTCCAAAATACAACGAAGAACTCGACAATTTCTGTGCAGAATTAGTTGAGACCTTAAAGCATATGGTAACACCCATTTTTCAGTCTTAGTCAATATGAATCAATTCCAAGTGTGTTGAAGTATGACTTAAGGAAATGCCCTCAAGTATTTGTTGTAAACAGAAAATTGGGATTTTTTTATTCACACTTCTTTGGCTTCAGACCCAAATGATTATAAATCTAGCATGCACCATTAATTTTCTTGATTGGTAAATTTGAAATTTGGTTTTACATCTGCCTTCTGCTTATAATTCTGAATCTCCTTTTATAAAGTGATCTTCTGAAAATGAATCATACAAAAATGCATTCTAAAACTGCAGCTGTTTTCTCATCCTGAATATTCCCTCTGTTTAGAACAAAACAAACAACAAAGCATGAAGCAGTGCTTTACCTGCCATCATATCCTTGCAGCTGTCTTTGATCAGACATAATGCAGTTGTATTTTTAGTCCGCCTACCTGCATTTTCTGTGCAGAACTCCTCTAGAGAGTGGAGTAAGATAATTAGTATGTAACCCACCTTTTTTCTGTATACATTGCTATGAATTAATGTCACCTGTCAGTTTGACAGAGAGCAAAAGGAGTATTTTTTTGCCTGATACTGTAATTTAAATTTCTTATTAAAAATAACTTTTACAGACTTCTGCCAAAGTGGAGGCCCATTAAAAAGATGATAGATCTATTCTTTTGTATAGAGAGGATACCAGTCCAGTATTTAGAATAAGCAGGAAAGCAGCTGGATTTTCCTCAAACTTTGTTCTGTGGGAAAAGGTAACAGTAATTTGGAGGGTTTTTTCTGTTTTTTTCCCTTGAGGTAGTTTTGTTTTCAGACCGCTAAGTGTGTTGATGCAGTTGTTTATTACTCCCAAGTAATAGGAGTCTAAGCAACCAGTGTTAGAGACCGGGTACTAAACATAGCTACTACAGATATTTTTCATGCCTTATTAGTTTGTACCAGCTTATGAGTTTATAGAAATAATGGCTGGAAAACAGGCTGTTGGAAAAACACCCGGTAGTGCTGGTTGACAGCCAGCTGAACATAAGCCAGCAGTGTGCCCAGGTGGACAAGAAGGCCAGTAGCATCCTGGCTTGTATCAGAAACAGTGTGGCCAGCAGGACCAGGGAAGTGATTGTCCCCACATATGTGTATTTGGCACTGGTGAGACTGCAGCTTGAATACTGTGTCCAGTATTCACCTGTGTTCAGCCTCTCACTTCAAGAGGGACACAGAGGTGCTGGAACACGTCCAGAGAAGGGCAACGAGGCTGGTGAAGGGTCTGGAGTACGGGTCTTATGAGGAGCAGGTGGGAGAACTGGGATTGTTTAGTCTGGAGAGGAGGAGACTCAGGGGGGACCTTATTGCTCTCTACAACTACCTGAAAGGAGGCTATAGGCCTGTGGGGGTCAGTCTCTTCTCCCAGACAGCAAGTAATAGGACAAGAGGAAATGGCCTCAAGTTATGCCAGGGAAGGTTTAGATTAGATATTAGGAAAAATTTCTTCACTGAAGGGGTTGTCGAGCGTTGGAACAGGCTGCCCAGGGAGGTGGTGGAATCACCACCCCTGGAGGTGTTTAAAACCCGTAGATGTGGTGTTCAGCGACATGGTTTAGCGATGGACTTTTTAGTTCAGGGTTAAGGGTTGGACTTGATGATCTCAAAGGTCTTTTCCAACCTAGGTGATTCTATGATCTATATTTTCACTTATTGACTTAAAGATACTTCCTGTAAGCTCTATTTTGTTGTAAATATTAGTCCCCATCAGTAATGCACAAAGTCAGATGAGCATGAAGGAAGTGGATTAAGTGACCTGTTTTTTGAAGCAAGTTGTTAAATCAGCCTAGATACATTGTCAGTAGTAGCTTGAGCTGCTTTTCTCACCTGCCACTGGGCTTTTGAAATCAAATTCAAGTCATCTTGATATGGTAATGTAAGAAAGCATGTGTTTATAGGGCTCGTGCCACACTTGTTCATAGACAGTCTGATGTTTTTCCCCAGTACTAAACTGCTACAGGAAAAACCCAAAGAAAGGTGAAAAAATGCAAGAGGGCTTTAATATATTTCTACATGGAGGAAACAAGAGTCACTAAGTAATATCTGCGGCATTCAGAATTTTAGGGTATCTCATATTAAATCTTTGTGTAAAATCCAGCTTTGATCCCTGTCTGGAGTTTAAAAAAGTGAGTTAGAAATGTTAAAACTAAATAATCTTCAGAAATAGTTTTTAAAAAATTAAATAATTTTAAAAAAATTAAGAAATTGTTTTAAAAAATATTTTAAGTTTATAGTAGCCTAATGTTCCTGAGAAGTTCATTAACATTGCATGTTCATCATTTTCAGACAAAAATACAACTGAAAATGGAAAAGCTTACTTTGACTACTAAAGCAATCTGTGACTTGGAAACATTCCACCACGGAGCTGGGAATTGCACAGCACCCTTCTTTCATACATGGCCTACACCATACTTCTGTAAGTAAAACATTGATTATCTTAGCTAATTGCATTGTGTCGTTGATGTCATCCTATTTAGGACTGAAAAATAAACCCCTTTATCTGGATGTCTTGCCTGAGAGAGAGAGAAAGAGAGAGAGAATTGTCTCCTTTTTAATTGACTAATCAATAAACACATGGATGCAGCACTTGGCTTAGGGTTACTGCTGATGACTGCTTGTATGGATTGCCAAGCATTGTCTGACATGCAACAATTACAGCATAAACCTAAGCTCGTCGGCAGCTTACAGTGTCCAAGCTGCAACAGCCACATCCTTTGTAGGGAGAGGCATATTTGCAACTTGGTAGTGTTAAGCCGTAGGCTTAACTGACTTGACTTGTTACTTGACACTGAAATGAAATCCTTGAATGCAAAGAGCAAGCTATACCTCTGTTATTTCTCAGGCAGCTGAATTAAAATACCTCTGATCTCAATGTCAGTCAAGACAAGCAAGGAAATGTTCAATTACTGTCTCTTGTTAATATCAATCCTTTTAGCATTCACTTGATGACAAAAGATACTGCCTCCTGACTGGTATTACCGCAGATTTTAGACTGTTTGAATTAGAGAGAAGCCTGGTTGCATGCAAACCAACAGCTTTCTGTGTGAAGTAAAAGTCATACCTTTGTGAAAGCCTGCTTCTTACTTCGCTACCAGAAGGTAGTGGGAAACTTATGTACTAGTTTCTGCCAGCTTAAAAGGGTAAGAATGAGAAAGGCAGCTGCTGTCAAAATGCTCATTGTGACTGAATCATTTAATGATGCCCACTACTCCATGAAAGACTAAATCCTCCTGAAGGTAGTGATAGTTCAGGCAAAGTTAGAAACACAAGATCAGTGTCTCTCTAAAAATAAAGTGTGGTTATTTTTAGAAAGCCAAACAAAGATTATTACATAGATATATTTCAGCCCCCCTACCAGTATTACTAACATAACTAGTAACAATATTGGCTTTTACATTATTTCAGTTTTGGTCTGTTGTGTTGTTTTACTGCTGTTTTTCACGATCAGTATCACTCATTGGTGATCATGCATTGCTAAAGTGCCTGACAGCATGTGAGGGCATCCTTTAGATTAACTAAAATCAACAGTGACTCTAAAATGTGAAGCTTGTATTTCAGGATAGCATTACCAATTTTTAAGATCAAATTTCAGTTATTTGAAAGAATAGCTATAATTGTTAATTTTATAGTGGGCCCTGAGATTCAACACCTCTGCTTATTCTAGAATTAAAAGTTGATTCAAGTCAAAATTACAAGTGTATAGAATATATCCAAAAGCTGAGGAAATGGTTTAGCATTTTATATTCTAGTGTACAAATGTTATTAATGCTGTAAACAACAAGATGTCTAGTCTAAATATGGCAAATAGTTTATATAAGGTGGGGGGGGGGGTTAATGGTCAATACATTACAAGTATAATTTAACTTTCAGAGAGTTGCTGAAATGTTCTGGTCGGTGTGAAAGGTTTTTCAATCCATTTCAGATGAAGTTTCTCTGAAGCTTTCTGAAATGTACAAGAAGGAACTACAACTCAAGCAAACAATTGTACAAGAAATTGCTCATTCTGCTGACCAGGATCTGCTGATGGTCTATTTATCATCATGGTTATACCAGCCTTACATTGAGAACAGCAGCAAACTACTACTTGAAGCCATGCTGCTGGAAACAGGACATAGACAGTGCTAGAGTTTCAAATGTTACATGGCTTGCTTCTAACGATGCTTACATGAAACTGAAATGGCAAATTGCAAGGCTTACCAAGTAAGTTGAGTTTTTGTAAAGCTTATTAAAAGAAGTGTTTCTCTGTAGCTATTATTTTGTCTCAGCTGAAACTTTTTTCTGCATGGGACAATCTGGTTTTGGTTGCTTTATCCATTTTAAGTGCAGCACAGAGGATACAGTTAGGAGGCTGAGTCCCCTATGATCAGAGAGAGGTAAGCACTACGTGGTAGTCTGGGGGGGGGAGGTTCAATGCACATAGACATCTACAGCAAAGAATGTAACTACTTTCCAAGTCTTGACGCTCTAAAATACCTACATTATCCCTTTCACCATAGAAATTCAGCACTTCTTGATCTTTCATGGCATTTTTTTACATGACTTAACAGGGCTAGCACTTTTGTACTTGTTTTATAAATGGGGAAAAGGAAAGTAAAGTACAGAAGGCAGGATCCAAAATGATCCACACTTTGGTATGTGGTTCTGAAAGGCTGTCGCAGACAGTAGTGTAAATTCTGGTTTGGTTTTGATTATAGTGTGCTTAGGTACATCACCCTTGAAGAGTGAGCCAAGCCTGAACTAGCACCATGAGAAGTTTTAGTACAACTCACCATTCCACAGTCGTATGAAAAGGTCTTGTCTCTTTTAAGTCATTCTAACTTTTTTCTTTTAAACATGTTACATGAAAGCAGCTGTTGAATAAAAACAAGACCTGCTTCAGTCATGGCCTTATCCCATATTGTTTGCTTCCTGTCATAAGATTCAGTGAGTTTTTCCTTGGATTACTGTTTCTGATGCCAAGTGGGTTTGGTTTACTGGTGTGCCCCCCCCCATGTTTTTGGTTAGCAGTTTATATGACAAGAACTGGTGGCTCAAATTCTTTTCTTTTTCATGCTGCTTTCTTGGAAAAGAGTGGAGTGTGTTCGGGAAAAACAGTTAATGCCAAAGCCAAATGCTGAAGTGGAGTTCAATACCCTTACTTGCTTTCATTGCTAAAGACATAATAATCACTGTAACATACTGTTGTGTCAGACCTAGGTAGTGTGGAGAAACTGCTACCCTTATCCAGCCTTTAATAACCGTTAGCTGCTACTGCAAATTACCACTTTTCAGAAAAGTGTATTGGAATGTGGAAACTATGCAGCTGTGTTATCATTTTTAGTTAAATCCCTAATGCATAGTGAATTTAGGCCTTCTGCTTACTTCATTATGATTAATAATCTAAATTCTTCCCACGTACTGATTGCCTGTATGATCTGCTCCTATATAAACTGTTGATTTATATCTCCTACTTCACCCAATTATGTAGGGTTTCCAAGTGTTGACTCATTGTGCACTGACAGAGGTTTACCCTTCATTCTCCTTGAAGTAACTATTTGAAGTAAAAGACAATGACACAAAATGCACACTGCTATGAAATGACTATCATGGCTGTGGTTTGACACTAGAAAAATCTAATGAAAACAGCGAGAGATTCTGGAACAGATTTCTGATAGGAAAAGTAGGGTCACTTAACTGGCTCCAAGCTGAAACCCCATAAGCTTGGTAATGGAAATTCCTGAGTTTCCTGCAATAATGGAATAGACAGACATGAATTGGAAATTTTCTCTACATTGCTCTGTTCAACAAGAAGGTTGTTTCTGACAGCTTAATAGCATTCTATTCTTACCCCAAATTTCTATCATCTAAAAAGAAATTCTGCTGTAGCTCAAGGAGAGTACAATCAGTTATGAATAGCTTTGTTGGGTTTTATTATTTTTCTGTGCAAGCGTTCCGCCTAGTTTAACAGCCAACTTTGAGTAGGGCCAAACCCTTTGTCACTATGGAAACACCTTTGTACCTGAAAAATACTTTCCAAGGAGAAAAGCTTGGTTTGCTTATAGAATTGTTCTTTTAAGATGAGAGCAAGTGTATTCTGTTTCCCAGCATGTGGAAATCAATAGGGAAGGCAGAATTGAAGCAAATTTTCATTTTCTGCACAGGTGGAAATTGTGGTTTGTTCTTGTTTCTTGGAGGAAGTAAGCTCTACAGGAAGGAATCTTCATATTCACAGCCTCCCTTGCTCATTGACTGCCATCAGACACAGGAATATTACTGCAAAAACATTGCAGAGATGTTTTGTCATTATAGCTCTAAGCAGTTGATCGTTAAATTTGAAGCCCTTAGATGTAGTTATTAAGACAGTCAGTACAAAAGAGTTTGAAAGACCAGCAGAACCTCGCTTTGTATGGTACCTTCACTTACAAGGTAAGCCTGTATCTTTTGACCAGGTGGTAACCACCACTTAAAAAAAGAGAGGGGGAAAACCCAGAACAAAAACTAGACCGTAAACCCAAACACCAGACAGGAGTTCACTAATACATGATCATATCTTTCACATTCACACATAAAAGGCAGTGGTTTGGCTAATCAATCTTCTACTTATGCAACCAAGACAAAAAAAACGAAACACACCCCAACCCAAAACCCCAAACCAACTATATTAAAAAGATGCAGTAGAAAAGCTTATTCCACCTCTGAATTGTCCTCTCTCTCATATAGATTTAATTTTAGTGGTTTTCTTCAGTAAAAAGACAATGGGAAAAAAAATCAATGTTCGTACTTGATTTAAGAACAGTTCTCCTGCATATCACAGGTCGTTTTAGCTGATTTGTCCGTTTATCTCAGTAGTCTCACGTATTTAGCAATGAGGCAACAACACACATTTTAAAGGTATGTTACCAGTTTTCAGTAATGTCTGCAGTAGCTCATGAACAAACTAAAGATACTGGTCGTTTAAGGTTCTTCTTTTTCACCTGCCAAGCTTCTTGAAAGAAAGACAGTGTCTTGGACAAGAAGCTGCTAGGGAATCTCCACAAAAAATTACCATTCAAGCGTATGACAAAAGTACAAGATAGCAGTAGATAAGTAATTTGGTAAGTTCTCTGACTCCATAAAACAGGGATTATAGTCAAGGACACCTTTTATGATTAAATAGTACAGGGCAGTGTGGAGTTACTAGGAAGGTCAATGGTTAGAAGGATCTGAAAGAAAAAAGTATAATACAAGTCTAACAAAATTAACGATCACAGACTAAAGTAAAAAAAGAATGTGGTATCTTATTAAGGAAAATCAGATCATTACTTATGCAGCCTCCCATTTCTGTCTTAAGTAACAGCAATTTCTGAAGGTGGGGCTGAACATTACACAAGCATACTTAATTATATTTTCAACAGTTCAGTACAAATCGGATCTTGTTTGAGGCTATTTTTGTCTTTCACTCAGTGGATGCTTATTTAAGTGAGGATCAGCTAGGCTGTCACATTGTTCCCAGAATGCACAAGCATGGATTATATTTAAAACTGCCCATTTTTCCATGCAGATTTATGCACATCAAGTCTGGATGCTAATGAATATTCAAGCTAGCTTTAAGAAAGTGCAATAACAAAGTGTTTTGTAATCTCAGTGGCACAGAAAACACGCTTTTAATATAGTTTTTATTTTACCCATATACAGCTCGCCAGTACACAGCACATCACTGCTGAACAGCAGTACAACTTACTGCATTTTTAGATGGCTAGAGAGAAAAGGAATTATGTAACAAAAGGGAACAGTGCAACAGTTTTAGGGTTGACAGATTTCCACTTTCCACCCACCCCCAACATATAAAGCAAATAGAACAATGTTAATTCTAGAATTTTTGGTTGCAACGCTGCTAGATTTATATAAACATAAGTTATAAAAAGTACAGGGCATAGAAACAGTTTACAAATAAGTTAAATTTCCATTATTTCAGTATTCACATTAGAAAAATATACATTTTATATTCAGTCTTTTCCAGAAGAAAGCATATACAGTTTTCTAATTTATGGCTCCAATTCACTTTGCGAGAGCAAAATATCTTCACTTTGGCCATCTGTTTCCATTGCCAGTAGTGCTTCCACAGTTTCCAAAGGTATACCCTCAGGTGTGCGAATGTGCATTGTAGTACCATTGGAATCTGTTACAATAACAATGCCTTCTGCCTGAGACAAAACAGCAGTATCTGGATGAGACAGGATAAGCCCATCTGAAGTCTGAATAAAAATCTGTTCATGTCCCTGAGACAAAAAATCATGGCTCTCATCGGTAATCTCAAAGGCTACAGCTTCATCTACAGTTACTGTATTCTCCACCTCACGTTGCTCCTCTGTCCCACAAGAAAATTGATTCATGTTTTTAAAAGAGTTTTCATGGTTCACATGAGCAGACAAGGAGGCTTCCTGGACAGGGTTCTGGTGCAACTCAGTCTGAGCACTGTGTGGGTAGTTTATTGGCACAATGTTTGTTGAAAAAACTTTTTCAAGTTCTTGCATCTCATCAGTCACATCAGCATTACGGAATTGTTCAGAATGTTCTTTAATAGCAAAATTACGGTTTTCTTCTTGCAGTTTCTGATATTTTTGATTGTGACCATTTTCTTCACTCGTCAGCAAGTCAGTGCTCTGACTGTCCATTGCATCCTCCGACACAGACCTGCAAAGTTCAGGAGCTGACAGTTCACCTGCTGTATTCTCGCTCACAAAGTGCGCTTGAACTAATTCAGGCGAGCCACCTGCTTCAACAGGCAGTACAACTTCAGTATGTAGCAGAGGTGCGTCACCTGCCATATCTAGTCCCTGTATGTTCACAGGTTGGGAATACTCTATCCTCATTTTCACAGTCTGGGAGAAGGTACCTGAATTTTCAGCATTGATTCTAACTCCTGAATCAGCAAGTGAATTATGTTCCTCTGCTGTCGGTAATGTACTTCCAGTTGTGCAGCAAGTGATATGCCTATCTTCTGAAAGCAGGATTTCTCCATTTAATGGATTAAAACCTGAAAAGGTGAAAGAAGTATCATCTTGTTGGGCAACCTAATATTGCATGTCCAAAAAATTCTTTTATGCAATAATTCTGGAGGAAAAGCTGGACTACTTCCCTGCTTTCTTCCCCCACATTAGCAAACCCGACGTGCCTTACAAGAGTTTCACAGCACTTCCCAATGAGAAAGCCAGTATAAAAATACTCTATGGAATTTCTGGATAGTGAAATATTATTTAGTATTTCCATACCAAGGGACCTTACATTAGAAGCAGCATTTTTCTGTTAATCCTGAAAATTCTGGGCTGAAAGTCAAACTCAATTTTTTCCATCTGGCATACAGCCGGTAACATTAAAAGAATATACCAGGCACAAAGTTGTCAGCTGCTCATCCCCATCTCTATTAGTACATTGACAGAAGCATTTGAACTTGATAAAATTGCTGTTGATAATCAAGCTCATCCTGGACTCAGACATATCATCAAGTTACTACGTATTTAATTAGCTGTGCTAACAGCTGCAGGAGAACCTCGGTCCTGTGACAGAAAAGGTAAAAAGCACTAATGATTTAGTGTGTTTTACCAGTTATTTGATCTGGACCAAAAGCCAGGTCACAAACCCAGTAGGTAGTTGAACAGTAACTACTAAGCTGCAGTAGTATACGCTGTCAGGTTTTATTACTGAAGATCAAAAGGAACAAGTAGGTTGGTTGTTGTTGTTATGAAAGATATCACTGCACAACAAAGGAGGCCTCACACTTCAGAAGGGACCATTTTAAATTTTTTGTACTGTACACTAGCAAAGGCCCTACTAGCAAGTGCAATTGAAAGAAAAATTAAAAAAACTCATAGCAGAGGAAAATCGTAATACAATAAGAAATAAACATGGTCATGCAGACAGCCTTTCAGAGAAAAAAACAAACTAAAGGGGAAAACGAAAACACAACCATTGGCAGAAAGATGTGCAAAGGGAAAAAGCAAAGCAGCTTACAGCAACACCAAAAAAAGACATTTACAAAACAAGAGGATGGTACTGATACACACGTCCTAGAGATGCGTAAGGGCTGGAATCATTCACAACAGTGATCCTAACGCCCCTGAATTACTGCAACACTTTTGCATCAAAGACCAGTGGAGTTTTAGGAGATTACAGATGGGACCCATCTCACCTTCCTTTCTAATCCACTGTTACCCTGCCAATCTGAGGGTCAGGGAGAATAAAGACAAGGGATAAAAAGAAAGGCAACCACTGCAAAATAGCAC
This sequence comes from Falco punctatus, assembly GCF_963210335.1. NCBI lineage: Eukaryota > Metazoa > Chordata > Aves > Falconiformes > Falconidae > Falco > Falco punctatus. The sequence continues at coordinate 36,567,125 of NC_137587.1, read as the reverse complement.
CTTAATTCCAATCTTCAGATCCCACATCTCCCCTGGGATACAGGACAGCCTGCACCAGCTCTCCCCCTCCCCCAGGATCCACAAAGCTCCAATGATTCTGCTATTGCAGCCTGCTGGCACAGACAGAATGGACATGCACACTGCTTCCTCTTTCTCTGCTCTTCCACAGCTGACACAAAGGTCATGCACCACCTCAGCTATGAGGGATAGGGCAGACAGGAAGCATTCAGGAAGCACACAGTAGAGACCAGTACTATGCTCATAGTACTACTGTAGTAGTATCAATAACTGGATTATCATGCATTCAGAATTGAGCTATTGCTGTGGTATGCATCATCCATAACTTCCCCTGGCTCCATGAGGCCTTTCCAGTTAAACAGCTGCTTTTGAACGACCTGGGAAGCAAGTTAACAAATGAAACCTTAAGACAAAAACCACAGTAGCTTGAAGAACAGATTTGTTCAGCTCCCCCACAAACACAACAGAACTGGAAAATCTGAAGAGGTTACCATCTTTTTCAAACAGTGTACATAAATTCCCACTCTTTTCTTTCACTTCATCTTGACTGGCATAATTATTCACATTCTCCATTACGTCTTCTAACTTGGTCCTTTTGGCTGATGGCAACAGTTCCTCCCCTGAGCTCTGTCAATACAAGAGATAATTAACTGGCTGCCACTGTAACAGCTGACAACATTGGGAAAGATCACAAACTAACTGTGGGCACTTCATGGCAGTGAACTGATACTCTCCTTGAAAATGGGATTTACACTTAAGGTCTTCCTAAAAGGTAAGGATTTAAACACTGCCCTCACACTTTGCCAAAATGCCACCAATTACTTTTGATATTTGGTTGAAACAATCTGCCCTTGCTTCAACATTAGAGCATCTCTCTGAGCTTTTCATATGTTCTGCTATGACACCACAGTAGGAAGTATTTCCAAACCCCAAACACCATGAAAGCCTTACTTTAACGTGAGTCATATAATACTGGTATGATTTTTTAAGGAGTAATTATTTATTTTAACAAGTCCTAATTTGTCTTAGTTTCATTTTTAATTTTCACAAAGGTATTCCATACCTCAGCTAATCGTTTTTGTCCCAGTATCTCCACAGGCACTTGCTCACTAACCATTTTAATTATACATTGTGAACAAGAGTCTACACCTCGCATATTTCGTTCTCCAGTGAGTATTTCTGCAATTCCTAGTGATTCAGCAACCTTTAAAAACAGTTACAGGAAAAAAAAGTAATGAGTTAGCCTCTCCAGTCTGAGTACATATATGCTGAAATACAGATCCATTTTCTTAAAACTGAACTAGAACTACACAGGGACACAGAACTACACAGCCTGACAATCAATCATCACAGCTCAATGAAGTATTTAGACTCCCATGTTTTCTACTTACTTCCATATTAATAGAACATGACCGTCATTTGAAGGTGAATATCAACAGGCAAACTCAAAAGAATTATGAGTACAATGGTTATATATAGAATCCAGAGATGGTTACTAAGAGCACAGTTTAATGAAGAACACCGTTGAGGTTCTCCATTATTTAAAAAACATTTAGGTCTTCCTGTTTAAAGAGTATCTCTGAGTAGTTAAGGATATTTTTTTTTCCCCACTCCCCACATTCCATTCTTGTGCTTCATCCTTATGCAGGTGTGCTAGTATACAACTTCTCAAGGCTGGGTTGTTTTATTTGTTTGTTTTGGGTTGGCTTGTTTTGGTTTGGGTTCTTTAGGAGCGCAGTTCTATATTAAGAATGCACATTAACACTGAAGAGAAGCAAGAAAGAGGTTCCATTTTGGGACTGCCAGTATCAACAGCATCCCTTTACTTGGTGCAACTCTGTTTCTCCAAAGGGAAACATCAGTGTTAATTACAAAATAGCTAGATAAGCATGCAACAACTCTAGAAAGGCTTTTTAGTATGTCCAGCAAATGTCACAATTTATTCTGAAAAATAAGTATTAACCACTGCTAACAGTCCATACAGAACTTCATTCTTTAAATCAGGATTATTACAAGAACCAAAATCTTACCTTCCCCCCATCCCTACTCTGAGTTTTCTAGTATGTTCCCCTCTCATAGTAGTTGCAAATTCAGTGCTGATATACCTTAATGAGCACAAAATCTGGAAATTTTGTTGAAGGTAGTATACAAAACAGCATTTTCACTACTTGAAACAGAGAAGGAAAAACAAAAAATATTTTTGGTATGAAGAGTTGTTTTATTCTAAGGGGAACACAGATTGACAAGGATCCATAAGGATAAACAGATCCATGTTAAAAAAAAAACCAAACAAACCCCAAAACAAACCTACCTTGTCTTTCTAGATACAGCTGCAATAACAATGAATCTGAAGAGTCACTGAAATCAGTTCTCAGTTTTATAATGTATTCACTACCTTTCATATTTGTCAGTATGACTGTGAACTGCACACAGGTGTTCAGTCCATCCTAATTTTACAATGAAACCACTTATCCCTTTAAATCAAGGCCGCTCATTTTAAATATAGACCCCTTCTTCCTAATCAAACATCACGATGTCCTTCTATTAGCAGTTAATTCTAAATACACCTTGAAGTAACATGCAGCTTCACTAGATATGCAAGACAAATATCAGCACAGCTAGATTTTTCATATATATATATTTATAGTTTCATCTATTGTCATAAACTAGAATTGTAGTTTTATCACAGATTTCTTTTTCTTTTTGGTTAGTTGTTGGACTTGTTACAACAATGTCTATTTTTGCTCATCAAGAAACATTTTCTTCAAATAACTTTTCCAGCATGGCAAAGCTTATCAGAGAAAAATAAGAACACAAAGCATCTAAAATAAATAAACAAACAAAAACATCAAATTCCAAATAGAGTGCTTCATTACCTTAGCATCTTTTATTTCAACAGGCTGCTGGCAACTCAACAAATCAGAATTACTGAGGTGATCATAAGCCATTTTCTTTACCATATTATGCAAGTCTTCAAATTCCCTATATACATCTGGGAAGTAAGCTTTGGCCGGATGCCCTTTTTCCACCTAGAAATAAGATGGGGAAAAGAAAGGGTTTGTTTCCCCCTCCCTATATTTTAAAAAAAGATTACATTAAAATATGTCAGTTCAGTTTTTTTCAACATTTTAAAACAGAAGTATTCAAGTCAAAAGATTATGGAATATTCAAAAATGCTATTGAACCAGGCAGCAAAAAGCAAGGCTTTCAATCAAGAGACCTACCAGTTTTGCCTGTGTAAGAGTGAAGCGACATGTGAAACATCTACATTCTGCACAATTCTAACTTAGGAAATGCAGATACATCTCTAAAGGAATCTTTTTATGTATACTAATGGAAGTCTCCCTAAAATAATTTAAGAATTTTACATAAAAAAAACCTCACCTTCATCAACAGAAATTCATATACTGTAACAAGCTTTGTAAGACGTGGGAGAGCCAGCTCCATTAAGTCTTCATTATCGCATTGTTGTATTAGCTGTCAAAAGCCAGAACGAGTTCATTAGAGCAAAGCAGCCTACAAAGGTTATGCATCCCACATTCAGAACATAAAGTATCACTACTTTTTTTGAAAGATACACTGTATGTTTAAGCAGCTTTGAGAATAGATGCAAACATAACACCAAAGAGTAGATAAATTAGAAAATGTCAAAACAGTTACTACCCATACACAGACAAAACAGTCCTACAAATGTTGCCAATTCATAGAAAGAAGAGCAACATCAGTAGATTTAGTAGCCATAAAGGATCTTTCACAACACACAGGAAACAAAGAAAAAACTGTGTTAATTGCATGGATTTTAATCCCCATTCTGTCCTCCCCCGAGAACTTCATTGTGGTTTGGTCTTGGGTGGGGTGTTTTTTGGGGTCATGGGGATGTTTTGGGTGAGGGTGGGGGTTTCCTTTCTAATTTGATGTTGCCCAGCTTCAGCTGTGTTTATTTTTACTGTGTTGGATGAGATACAGAACAGCAGCTAGTAACTTTCCTCCTCCAGAAAAAGGATAGCAAGAGTGCATCTACATGTCAAAAGTCCCTTTCCAGACTGAGTTCCCATTTTCCCTTTGTCCAGTGTTCTGCTAGAAATACTTCTAGCAGAAATACAGAGGGCGGAGGGGAATATACTTGTGAAGTAATTGCAGAAGAGAACCATACCTCTTTTAACCTAGCTTTTCTTCTGAATACATTGTGTTCTGCTGACACACTACTAATTGACTTTGAAGGGGACTGACCAGGTCTGCTAAGCCTTCCAGAACACCTAGATCTTCCACCCATCCTTGGTCGACCACGTCTCTTTGGTCGTCTGGGTCTTCCAGGTCCTTTTGGTGTTACAGGTCCTCGGTGTCCTGAACTGTTTTCATTTTGTTGTTCTGCCAACAAGTATCTGCTTTCTGCAGACTTACAAGTCTTAATTAAAAGAAAGAGAAAAGTATTTATTCATCATTTTAAACACTGTTTTGAGGAAGACCATTTTATAATTAAGTTCTTCATCTATGCAAACAATACATAGCACATTAAATAATGCAAAGCTGGATACAAGCACAACTGCAAAGAAAGTTGCAGAATAAATCCAATACATAAGTATGACTGCCACTTCTGCAACGTATACATGCCATTATTTGCAAAGTTATTATTTTTCATCCACAAAGTGTCACACAAGATACAGAGATTAAAGGAATGTAATTAAAGAGCTGTTTTATGTCAACTGAATATGTTTAATGTTTTCAAAGTAAAATATGTCCTCTTCAAATAAAGAGGTTGTAGAAATAAATCTTAATTAGCAGTAAAACATAGCCAAAGAAAAATTTGGGTTTCATTTTAACTATGTCAAAGCATGAAGACTTTATATGAAAGACAAAATCTCTCAACAACCATGACCAGTGACAAGCTCAGTAACTAAAAATGAAAATATATTACTCAGTGTCCACATTTCAAAATCCTTCATCTTCCCTAAGAAAGCAGCTAAGAAGCTGCTTTTGTTGTTAGATCAAATAGCAAACTCAAAGTACGTTTTCTATTTTTAAGTTATCATTGTGATTTCAGTAAAAATTTTTTTTACTGATAGAAGCAGTGATTTCTTACTGAGCATGTCTTGTCTTCCCTTCCAAGCTAGAACTTCTAAGAATGTCCCTATATTTTTTGAGAGGAGTTTACAATAGGACAGAGGTATATCAGGCTTCTTGTCATAGTACATTTTCATCCCAACATTCAGCAGCTCCCTACTGTTCTAGTGATTAGGAAAGCTCTAAAAAGGGCAAATTTATGTCATTCTATCCAGGGATTAAATTACTAAATTAGTTCTAAATATGACATAAGACTAGGTTGAATGTAGGGAACTTGATTGCCTTCCGATCTATCTCTATCAGCATACCAGTTTTAACAATCCTGCTCTTCTTTCCAGGAAGTATTTCCCTGCCCCAAAACTGTAATAAATCAGTGAGTTAAAGCACAAATTCGTAAAATCCGTATCTGCTAGTTAAAAGTAGCAGGTACGATAACAATCTAGTATTCATGAGTAGTATTACATATGAGACTGACTGTAATTTTTTTTCTAAATTCCCAAGATCCTAGGTAAAATAAGTGCTGCACAGGGAAGTAACAACTATATAATAATACAGAGAGCAGACTTCAGTATTCTGCAATTCTCTTTTTCCAAAGACAACAAAAGAGTGTACAGGACTGGGGAGGTTTGTTTGCTGCATTGGCATCTTAAGCTCTAAATTTTCACATTTCTGAGAATGACTTCACATTCACAAATAAAAGTAATATATGTGGCACTGCTACATCCAAACAAGTATTTTTTTTCCTAGACAGCAGCTGTATCAGCTCTTGCTGCAAGATGTTAAGAGTAATTTTAATATTAAAAGGGAAACTTTACTTTGAAGTGACCCATCTTAAAACAGCACAGAAAGAAATTTGCAGCTAAAGTAGCTTCCAACCCCGAGACTCAAGTTTCACCAAGGTGTTTGGTTTGCAGGGCTAGCTAAGCCACACTTTCAAAACCTGCTCTAGGAAAAGCTGCAGTCTGCTGTTGGATTCCTAATAAGAGATTTTTCTGTGATGACATTATTTCAGTAATAGGAATCGATAGAACAGATGATGTTTTGCTGTCTGTCCTGCTAAAGGCTGTAACTGAACAACACAGTATTGTTATTCAAATGCAGAGAGGAATTCTGTTTATGCAGACAAGGTTTTTTCAAGCCAGAAAACTGGTAACAAATGAACACTCAGTGAACATTTTTGTTTTATGTGCCTGTGCAAGAATGCTATTCCTGCAACACTACAAGAAACAATTTGTTTTTAAATCACTTCAATGGGCAATTTTTTTAATTTAGCATATTGGTGGATATTTCTGAGCAGTACAAGACTATGTGGCTACAAAACTGCCATTCTACTTTCCACAAAACCGACAGCTTTTCTAAGTAATACACTTTACCTGTTCTTCAGCCTTTGAATCAACAGTTTCTTCCAGACCGGTAGCTAGTGTGTTTTCATTATTTAAAGTGACAGCGATTGAATCCAAATGTGCTGGACTCATCATTTCCTCTCTTATTCCACAGACATTGTCCACAAATATACTTCCATTAGGCTTATTTAAAGGTATTTTTTGAGGTGAAGACTCCAGCTCTCCATGGCCTGGGTTAAGTTTATAATGTCTTGCTAATCCTCCTTTTCCTATATAGGATTTTTCACAAGTCTGACATTTAAACATTTTGGGCTTCAGATTATAATTTGAAGAACTGAATAATGCATCCTTTCCCTTCACCTTTCCTTCTTCATCATCTTCTATACTCAGCTCAGAGTAGTCATCAGAATCAGATTGATGACCATCAGCCAAATCCTCCATTTTAATGAATTTATAATCTTTAGCTTTGTATTTGGGGGGGCGTGAAATCCGTCCGGAACGAGTTTTCACTTTCAAGGATTTTTTTAACTTGTCATCTTTTTGGTTTTTTTCAAGGCATGGCATCAGACTATTTGCTGAACTTGCTGCAATCATGGTAATATTTGGAGACCTTGTAGCCGATACTGCGGCACATGTAGTTTTCTGTCCATTTAGCACCTTGGCTGCGGGAATCTTGTTCACAGACACCGATCCATGAGATGGTAAAGGTCTCTGCATGAGCAACTGAACTGGAGACTCAGAAGAACTATGCAGGAATAGCTGCTGCTGCTCAGTTCCTGTAACAGGCTGTATCCTAATTATCTGGGGATTAATAATGCCAAGTCCTGGTATGCTAGAATTCCTACCAACCGACTGACTCAGCGCTATAGTTTTGGGCTGGATTGGTGCCAATGATGGCATTGGCCTTTCAGTTCCCTTCATCTGTCCTGGCTGAACTTGGATACAAATGGCTTCCAGCTGCTTTTGTGGAAAAAAAGGAAGAGTTGAGATTACACAAATACAGTATTTATAAATAAAAGACAATGCTTATCAAGATGATACACACATGCCTTAAAGCAAAGCACAAAGAAACAAATGCACATCATTAGTTTTCCATTTTAATGCATCAAAGCACAGATATAACATCAAAGCAGAGTCCCTTCCTTCAAGCTACAGGCTTTCCTGCACATTTGTGACTGCTGTTCAACTAAAGCATGTCAAGTTTGCTCTTAGGCCATGTCACAGCTTTGTTGCCTGCTAGCAGGCCTGTTCTGGAATAGCAGTCAACACCATCGCCTACACAGATTCATAACCTTCAGCAAACCAAACGCAGGAGAACTACAGTCTGCTAAATGACAAGTGCCAAATACCAGATCCAGGACCTACTGTAATAAGTGCTCAGTTAAAAAAAAACAATTTTGTGAGGTTCATCTCCCTCGCAGTCTCTCATCTGAATTTCTGCCTCAGCTTGACAACCCCTGCACCCCAAAAGGTGGCCTGAAAGCCCAGAGAGTGTCACTGTCTGTGACAGGCGCATGCATCATCTACCTGCACATCACCACTCCACTGCTACGGAACAGCTAGCTCTTCCACGCTGTTCTAGCTGCACGTGTACTCGGACTGAAATACCGACTGCAGCAGCCAGCCTCTACACTCAAATGCGATTTTTCCAAACCACGTTGAAAGTTGTGCCTTTCAGTCGCAAGGCTCGAGCCTACACCCAAGGGCAGGTGTGACTGAGAAGGAAGGCAGAAAACCATAAACACACACACACACACCCGCCCCCGAGACCTGCCCTCGGCAGCGGATTTCATCACCGAGCGGGTGCCGCAGGCTCCCTGCCCCCAGCCTCCCCCCCTCGGTTACCTTCTGCGGGAGGAGCCGGGCGGCCGCCATGGCTTTGCCCTGCTGCAGGGCGACCTGCTGGGCCACGCTCTGCAGCTGCTGCGCGGCGTTGTGCATGATGCTGGCCAGCGGCGGCGGCGGGACGGCGTCCCGGGGCGGCGGGCACCCCCCGCCGCGGCAGGGCGGCGGCCCCCGGCAGGGCTCCGGCGGGGCGGCGGCCGCCGGCGGCTTCTGCTGCTCCTGGGCCTTGCTCACTTGCTCGATGACCCGCTGGAGCTCGGCGGGGGCCAGCGGCGTGGCGGCGTGGCGAGGCGGCGGGGGCGGCGGCTCCGCCGGGCCCGGCCCCTGGCTCTCGGCGGCGGCCAGCAGCTGCTCCAGCAGCCGCCGCTGCTCCTCGGCGCTCAGCCCCGCGCCCTCCACCAGGCTCCCATCCGCCTGCAGGTAGAGGACGGTGCCGCCCGCCGCCGCGCCGGCTTCCAGGGCGGCCAAGTTCTGCGCCAGCTCCTCCGTCACCGCCAGCAGCTCCGGGCCCTCCGCGGAGGGCGAGGGGCCCGCGGGCCCCGCTGCGCCCCCGGCCGCCGCCGCCACGCCGAGGGCAGCCCCGCAGGCGGCGGTCACCCCCCCGGGAGGCTCGTCTTCGGCTGGAGGAGGGGGCGGCGGCGCCTCGGTGCCCCCCTCCTCAGGAGCCGCCATCTTGGCAGGCGTCAGCGGGCGGGAGCCGCATCGGCCCCCCCGGGAGGTCTCGGAGGCGCGGGGCGAAGCGAGGGGCACCGGCGGCACGCGGGCCAATGGCGCCCCCGGCAGCGGCCCGCCGCGCCCCTGGGGCGGGGCCGCCCGGCACCGACGGCGGCCTCGCGGGGCCAGACATCTTCGGGGGCGGGGCGGGACGCGGTCGCGCCCGGAGCGGGCGGCGCCGGGTGGGACCCGCGAGTGACACAGACCGGCCGGAGGGAAGCGGCGCGGGCCGGGCTTCCTCTCGTGCGGCTCTGCGCCTCGCCACTCGCGCCTACGGGGCGGCGTCCCGCGGGGAGCGGGAGCAGCGAGCAGGTGGCAAAGGGGCGCGGGAGCGGGGCCCGCACGGAGCGAAACAAGCCGGAAGGGGCCCTCCAGCCACCGGCGTGCAATGGACACTCGCACCTCGCCAGCCGCAGGAGGGGGCACGGTGGGCGTTATAGCCGCGGTAGTGCCCGTCCGCACCCCCACGGCTGCGCCCGTGTGCGGGGGCAGGCGCGGGTGCGCTGGGTGGGACACACGAGAAGTAGAGGCAAAATAAGACGCTGTCTGGCCCGTACGGGGATCGAACCCGCGACCTTGGCGTTATTAGCACCACGCTCTAACCAACTGAGCTAACCGGCCTGTTGACGTTGGGTAGTGCTCGTCTATTGGTAGATAAGGGCGTCCAGGCCCCACAGCCCCATCCAGCCTAGGCAGGACAGGTGGCGAGCTGAACGAGGGCCCTCCTCGCCCCCCCCAGCAGCGCCGCAGCCACGCCCGCCCGTGTGGCACCCGCTCGTCCAGGGAGCGCTGTGCCCCGCCTATGGGGATGCAGCACCTGGGAGGTAACAAGCACGGGTCACGTTTGTGGGGCGACTTCACCTCTTAAGTCAATAGGTTCATACTTCCCCAGGTTATGATTCCAGTTTCATTTAGTTAAACAAAATATGTTTTGGGCGTATACGTTAAAAGCATTTACTCTTCTGGTTGTTTAATGCACTGTTCGGATGTTAATTTGCACGGACAAATGATTCACATTTTCCTAGTATTTTGGTTTTCACTACATACGCAGCATTTTAAAAGAACTTTTATTCTCAGCTTTGAAGCCTACATTAAAATAGTCCGCTCAACAAAAGGCAAATACCGTGAAGGGGGGCGGGGACGCCTCTGCAAAACGGTGGTTTTTTCGGAGACCGCCTGACTACAGCTCGGTGAGGAAAACCCGGTTCAGCGGCGCGGGGCCGTGCAGACCCCCGGCTCCCCGCTTACTCCTCGTGTAAGCCGGAACCCGGCGACACGCACCGCCCCCGCCTAACCAAGCCAGAAATGAACCCCGCGGAACCGCGACCTGCACTGGCACGGGGAAGCCACTGGGGATCAGGAGCTCACCGAAGATCAACCCGAGCCCGCACCGGCCGCACGTGTGCCAGCCCCGACACAGGCCAGGGCCGCCCGCGCCGCCGCTGGGTTTGCGGAGTACTCGGCGGCCCGGACCGAGGGCCGCGCGCATCAGCCCCTCACCCACAGAAAGCTCAACCCCACCGCCCCAAGCAGGACGGGCCAGCGGAGAAGAACCGCTCCGCGCACAGCACGGCACCGGAGGAGGCTGACAGGCCGCAGCGCCGAGGCGGACGCACCGGCCCACCGCAACCCCGCGGCCGGAGGAGCGGCTGACCCCCCCCACCTCCGCGTGCTACTAACGGACACCCTGCTGCGCGCCCCCGAGCAGGCGCAGTGGCCGCGGCGAGCAGAGGCGGGGCGGCTCCCCCTGCGCCGGGCGCGCCGTGCGCCGGGGGCGGGGAGGGGCGGGGAGGGGCGGGGCGCGCAGGGGCGGGGGCGGAGCCTGGCGCGGGGAGCCGGAGCCTGCGCGGTTGCCAGGGTGACGGAAATACAACATGGCGTGCGGAGGGCCGGGCTGGGCCAGGAGATGCTCGGCGGCCGCGGGGCGCTCGGCGCCTCTCTCGCTCACCCGGAGACCTGCACCCGAGGCGGGATGAACAGTAAGAGGGCGCGGGGGAAAACAGCGGGCCCTGCGCGGTGTGGAGGCCGCGGGCAGAGGACCCTGCCTGAGGGGCGGCGCGGGCCCCGCGCCTTTGAGAGGCCGGCGGCCCGGGCCCGGGGGAGCGCCCTGGCGGAGGCGGGCCGAGGTGCTACCGTAGCCCTTAGAAACAGCCATCGCTGCAGCCCATTGCCAGCTCCTAGTTCTCCCAACGGAGTCCGTACTCGTAAAATGCTGGTCTCTGCGTGCCAGTCCTCCTCTTCAACAGGGCGCTAATAAATCTTACCCTCGCCCCTGTGAAGGAATAGCCTCTCTGGTCTCTGAGTAATTTCTCAGAAGCTGCTGGCTTTTTCTCATGCTTCGTTCTTCAAGCCTTTCCTTGCATTGCTTAGCATCCTTCCTCAAATCATCCCATGTCGCATCCTACACATCGGGTGTGTTTCTGAACACAGAAATCATGTGCCATGGCCTTGTGACTGTGGCTGAATTTGAACTTCTTGTTGCTTTCTTCATTTTTTTGGTTATTTCTCTCTTCCCACAAGCATCAATGTATTTAATTGTCATGGCTTTTTCTTCCTCAGCTAGCTGGCATCTTTGCAGCAAAATAATCTGCTTTAGGTTTTTATAATACCCTTTTTTGACTATTGTAGTGCGATCTTTTTTGTTATTTTGTATTGGATTCTTTAATTCCAAATGATGACTGATTTTCTATGCTCTGTAGTTAACAGCAATAGAGGTGTAGTCTTTGAATTCCATTATTTGCCCATAATTCTGAGTTACATTGTTCCTAATTTCCAGGGTCCTGTAGCTTCTTGCACATTAAACTGTCCTTCTGTTGAATGATTACCTCCTTGCCATTTTTGTGGCCACTTTTTTTGGTGTTAGACTAATCCAGATTGCTACAATTTATTCTTCCTAACCTTTATCTGCCTTTCCACTAAGCCTGAACAGCTGTGTGCTGAAACAGGAGAGAAAAGGAAGAGGTTAGGTAATGTCTAGCTTGTTATAGATGCCATGAAAGAATTGTTAACCCATGATTAGGTTATGATTATTCTTTATGTTATTCTTTAATGTTATGTGCAAGGGTAATTAAAATACTTCATTCAATTTCATCCTCAAAGTTTTCAGTCTTAAAATGCTGATAAAATTTTTAACACTTCTGGCACTGATCATCTTCGAGTTCCACGAATTCAGGCAAACAAGCTAGTAATTAGTTTCGTTTTGTAGCTGTACCAAGTTGCATAGCTTACAATTGACATACTTTGACCTGACTATTCTCTTTCAGTATGTGTTTGAAGTCAGTTGTTTTGGTGAGGTTTTTTACCACCTGGTTGCTTTTGAAGGATCAGTTATATGATGCTGAAGTGGATTTTTAAGAATCTCCAGAAGTCTTGGCCTGTGAATGCAAATTCAAAATTTGTATTAGATTGTTAGTACATTTAAGGTCTGAATTGTATTTCTTATTTATATAAACTTTTATGTTATTATTCTTACAGTGGCAAGAGTTCCTTTCAGCTTCTCATTAAACAATAACTAAGGGGTCACATGATCATTCTCTTTTTCTCCCTAGGAGAAAAGCTCTCCTATTTTCAGTGATATTTTGTTGAGAGTTTACGTGTTGATTTTATGCATCGGAGACATTTTGATTCTGCACTTTATTTGGTCAATTGAAATCATTTAGGTCTTTACTGTCATTCTTTTCACTGGATGGTGCTCTCTTAAGTGCCAGGCAAAAGCCTGAGTTGTTTAAGTGCAGGTTTCTTCTTTTGTATATATAGCGCTCTGTTGTAAAACATTAAAATAACAAACCTTATATGAAAAAATTCTTTAGTTCTGTAAGACTATTTTAGAGTGTGTAAATAATTAATTCTTCTTACACTATTAGAACTCTTCAGTTTAAAATAAAATTTAAAAAATAAAATTATTTTGAGCCCGCCACTGTCATCTGGACTTCTCTTGTAGGGGCAAAATACATGTCTAGAAGAAAATATAAACAAAACCAAATTATATAAACATATACTGTCTAACTTCTTTATATATCTACGAATATTTTCAATAAATTTGTACAATAATGCTTTCCCTGTGTTTGTCTGCCGAAGTACTTTGGTTCATTAACACCTATGGCTGATATACCATAGATATTAAGATCTTATTTTCAGATCGTATGATTTGAGTATTTTTTTTTATGCTGGAGAATTAATTACTTGCATTTAGGAAAATAAAAATATGGGATTGCCATCGATTAGAATCAAAGAGTAGGTTAACAAATAGCTAATTTTTTTTCTTATCTACCTGGGATTTTTTTTGCCACAGGACTGGCTCTGATGTTACATGAACATATAACATTGCCACTGTGTAACTTACAGGAGAGGATCTGTTGCTACCAAAAAAAATCCATTGACACTTTTTGTTTGGAATTATGCAAGAGTGGTATTTAAGTACTCTGAATTTTTGATCTCCATCTTATATTTAGCTATTTAAATAGGATTGTAAAACTTAAGGTAGGGTTAGAGAATATGGTGCAAAGTGTGATTGCTACTGGCAAAGCATTTTACTTGCTCTTAGTCATGTTGCTTAGTGAACACCAAAGGCTAGGGATCACCTTCCTTAAAGCACTTACTGACCAGTTATTAAATAATGGCCAAATGAATTAAACAGTCTGCTGGTCTCTTCCCTATTTTGAAGTCTCTGTTAGAGATTGCTCCTTTACCCATAATAATTTTCAAAGTCTGTTTCTGCTTTTAAAATAGTTCTAAATGTAAATTGTCTGTATAGAGTGCGTTAGATGGTGTCATTGATTTCAAATTACTCTGCTTTCTCCTATTTTTCAGATTTAGATGACCTAATTAGTTTATGATACAGCAGATAATGATCAGAAAACCTAAGCACCAGGTGATAAAAATTAGAAGAGCAACTGACAAGTCTCACAGAAGTGCTGCTACTGTATTGGAGAAAGAGGGATTTGCAAGGGGAAAGTTTCTACTAATTAAAATACAAACATTTGGATCACAAGGAAAGGAAAGACCTTTTTTTTATTTTTAACAGGAGTAAGTGTGAAAGTCGGGGAGGAGAAAAGAGATGAAGACCACACAAACTGATTGCAAGTTGGAAGACAGTGTTAGAATGTCCCTGCTTAAGTAACTTTTCCCTCCACAAAAGTCTTGGCAGGTTTTCTCCACTGTGAGGCTGTATTTATACTTGTAAATTAAACATATCTGGAAATCTTGGACACAAAGAGCAACTGGCATGAAATGCCCCACATCTATGCTAGTAAATTCTCTTTATCTTCCAAAACAAGGCAGTAGGACAGAAACTGCTGGAGAAATGACCTTAGAAGGAGTCCTCACATAAGGCTGGGAAGATGCCTAGGAGAGCGGTGGTTGTCAGAGGTCAAATCCAGGCCAGGAACTGTTGTCACAGTAACTAATACAGACAAGTACACTTCACTGAATTTACTGCTATCGACATAGCTTAAGACTCCTACAGTTATTCTGACTTCCTTAAACGGGTTGAGTATGATGAAAAAGCTTTCCAGGTCTGCCTCCCTCAAAATAACTGGGTTTGGTTCTTTCTTAAATAATAAGACTATGTCAAAAGCAACAGCAGCATAAAGCTAACCAGAATTGGGTTTTGCTTAGGTGGAATTACTGGAAGAATTGTCAAGGATAGAATCTGTAGGTGCTAAAAATAAAGGGAAACGGGAGGATGAAGTGGGTGAAGGGAACCAGGCACTGGGATTGGTAAGGAACAGTTAATCACAAAGCTGAAGGAGAATAAAGGAGGAGAGAAAATAAATGTCAGTTCTGAAGGCAATTAGGAGGCGACTGGAAAACTAATATACATAAAGCTTTTGTCATAATCCTTATGTTATCTGTTTCATCTCTTAAAGTTCTACAGAACTAGATTTGATTGATTTCAGCATCCTTGTGCTTGATGCACTTCTTCAAGCACTTTGGCCTAGTGTGGAAGCTTTAAAATCAGGAACTGCAGGAGCTGCTTTGCTTAAAAAAGAAAAAGGGGGGGGGGGGGGGAACAAAAACAAATGAAAATAACCACCCAACCAAAAATACCACAGCAAAACCCAACCAACCAACCAAAAAAACCCCAACAAAAAAAAGCCCCCAAAACCACCACAACAGCAAAACCCACATGATGGAACAATGACAAGATACACTTGCTTTTTAAGATAACTTTATGTTTTCAGTACAATGTAAACAAATGTTGGGTTTTTTTGGCGAAAGAAGCAAAAAGTAAGTTCAGGTACGAGTTGCTAATGTGCTGCAGCATTAAAGAGAATGAAATGTTGTGTGCAGAGGCATTGTGTCTGTGAGCAAGAAGGTAGTAGTTCATTGTCCAAGATGGAATTAATGTATTTTACTTTCAGGAATATAGATTTCTGTAATATGGGCAGCAAAACTTCATTGGCTGGTATTCATTATATTTTCTCTCAATTAACTAGTGTGTTAACAAACCCCACCTTTTTTAAAAAAGAAGTTTTCTGTTAGAATTTAACAAATCAAATATGGATCAAAACCATAAATCTTCATAACAATTTGTATTTTAAACATACTGAAATGGTATAATTTTGTTTTTAGACTAAACCAACTGGTCAGATAGGAGAGGGAACATTTTCTATATTCTGAAGACACAGTCTTTGGGATGGAAATTACTATGCCTGTAAACACATGAAGCCACATTTTGAAAGGTATGCATAATTCATCATAGTACTACAGAAAAACTCATTTAAATTTGGTGAGGAAATGTGAAATTAAGACTAAGTGAAGTTTTTTGAGTACATGTGTATTAAAAAGGTTTGCATGTAGTACATACAAAAAGGGGCCTCTGCTACTGATTGTGCCAGGCCTTTCCATTTGGGATTTGGGTTATTTCCTTGAGTATTCTAATTGATGTCATCCACTGTACTAAATTCTGCCTGGCCACTGGGTCCAGGGTGGAACGAGAAGCGTGAGGACAAAATAGTTGATTTCTGCTGTGCCAGATGCACTGAATATACGTGTGCTGTTTTCCTTTTTGCTGTAAATAATAATCGCAGGAAGAAGAAATGTGTCGGTCTTCCCCCTAGACAACACTTTTTTCAGTCTTACTTTAAATATTGTTTTAATGCAGGTCAAAAACATGTTATTTGTCTTTACTCCATGTATAGCATTAGTTCTACTTCGTATTTGCATTTACGTTTAATTATATACGTCAGCAAGATCTTATATGGTCACAAAATAGGTGCTTTTTACCAGTCAGGAAAACAGAGGAGAGGGCTGTGTGGAAGTAGACATAGACTTGACATTCTCCTCCAAATACGTAAGTGACAAACAGTGTCTTTTGGGTCACTAATTTTGTATTCTCAGTTAAATTTATTAAGTTCCTAGTGAAATTGGTGGGAGTGATACATTTGTACATACAAAGTAAAATGGAACATTTTGCTCTTAGGTGAGATTTCACAATGTAACTCGGAATTGCAAAGGCTGTAAATTAAAAACAAAAAAGATAACTCAAATATCTTCAACTAATGTAGCTTTTGATTCTCTGTTGTGTTATTAGAGAACTGTTTGTCCATTTGTACATTACCTACAACTGACCAAATTGTCCAATCAAAAGATTATTTAATTGCCTAACTATATCAAGGGCAGATAGTATACCAATTCAGTGGCAGGGCATAACAAGCAGACTCTTTTTTTCATGTAGCATGTTTAAAACATCTTTTAGGCCTTTAACCCTTTGATAATTGACCAATAAGGTCTGCTGATGAAATTAACTCTTTTAGCAACAGGTAACAGTGTTTTAAGCAGAACCTGGCTGTACAAGGTATTTCTCCTAGTTTCAAATTGGGAAATACTGTTTGGGTGTTTAGCTTTACATCTGACTGTGAAAAGGCCAATGTATCCTGTTCTGATCCATTAAGTAGTGTGCAAAGCTCTTTGTTTCCTGCTTCTTTTCCAGAGTTTCTGTAGTGTGTAGTGTTATTTTTTATTATAGTCTAGGAGGACAACATCATAATTAAACAACAGTTGAATAGTGTTTATTTTACATGTAAGAGGTTACTATCAAAACTTTATTTTACATGTTAAATTTGGCAGGGCTGGGTTGTCACTTTCGGCATCATGCTGAGCAGCAGTTGGAATGTATGCTACACTGGCGCAGAATAAACAGCATCATACATATAATGCAACACCAAATTCCTCCCAGATAGCTCCTTGGCATGGTAACTGATGTCTGGAGTGCAATACATTACTGCTTACTTGTTCGGGTAAGTCCAGCTACTCCAAGCTGCAAGAAGGAATAAAGCCATTTACTGATTACTGCTTTGCTCTACAAAGAAAGAAAGAAAGTAGGCAGACCATTTATTAGGTCCTGCACTTGAAAGTTCAATTACAGACTAAAGTGGAGTAGGTTCTGATAGTCTCATGGCAGGGAAGAAAGACAATTATAATCCAGTCCCTGACTGCAAGTCAGTCGTCGTCTTTTCTAATTCAGTTTTAGTATGAAACAGGTGAATAATCTGAGAGAAATACTATCACTAAGGAGGTTGAATCTGCATCCTAATATCCTTATGTTGCATGAAGTTGTCTTGTAAGTATGGTGCTTTCATTTCTTTCTTCTTTATTCCTATATTTGCATGATATCCAGTAACTTTTGGGTCTAGAGGCAACCTGTAGGCACTTAATCAGCTCTTCATTCCAACAGAAAGAAAAAAAAAACCCAACAAATATGTTGAATTCTGAAGTCCTTACGCCTTTTTTATTAAGAAAATCTGATCTAGTGCTCACTTTTTCTGGCACTTTTGCAAAAGACCAAAAATATTTCAACCTCAATATTAAAATTATAGACTAGATATATTTTAAGCATAGCTAAACTTCATATCATAATACGTAATAGTTGCTGGTGATTTCAACCCATGTCCCATATCCAGTGAGTGCTTTAACTGCACAACATCACGTGTACTGGAGACAGTATTTTGGTTAGGCACGCTCAGAGCATATCTGCTGGAATAGGCTTTGGTGCTTCAAAGATCCTGGTTTGACTTGTCAGTTTGAACTAGGGATTGAGGCAGATTGGCAGTATCATTGAGGCAGATTGGCAGTATCGCTTCAAAGCCAGCTTTGCAGACACCCCTTTGCAAATAACAGAAGTTTAGAACTCTGAATTTGACAGCAGCTGAGCTATGAATTTGGGAAGAGATCAGCCAGTGACAAAGTTGGGTTCCTTAGCCTCGTTAGGCACTTAAGTGTCTTCTGGGGACATGTTCTGTCTCACAAAGAGGTCAGATTTCATGACAGCATTTACTGCATTACTGTGTGTTACACTTCATCACTATGTAACAGCAGACATTTACTTCATTACTGAAATACTTGACACGAAACTTGTTGACTGCTCTAAAATATATTTTTCTGGCTCTTCAGGCTGTCTTACTCTTCTGCTCGAGGCTGTGGTACTGTGCTGTTATTGACAGGCCCATTTTCTCCAAATACACGAAAAGCCAGTAATCGTGTCGGCGGCTTAGCTTTCTGGAATTCTCAGCTTCAGCTGCTGTGCCGTTAACTAAGTGTAACCCAGATGGCCAGCCAGCTCCCCTAGCTCTTTCACACTGTCTGCAAACTGAATTGCAGCTTGTACGCTCCACCTTTTTCTGTCTGGGTTCATGGAACGTTGTGGAGAGGATGTGCTTTAGTACAATGATCTCACAAGAAAACCTGAAGACCTAAAGATGTCTGTTCTGCCTCTGCAGGGCAGTGAAATGGAGAACAAAGTGTCAGATGTATTATCATATCGTGATAATACTTAAAACTGCTGTTGTCAGCAAAACACAGATTCTAGTCAGGTGCTCATCTCCAGGCAATAGAGCGCTGCTGGTGACCTAACTAGGAAGTACATTCATATGTAACGGCTTTCCTGTCTTCTATTGTAAGATGGTATCAGTTAGTTTACTGGAAGTTTCTTGATACTGAACAGTGTGATATGCCTGGAAAGGATGCCTTCAAATAACTTGACAGGGTAAATCAGTTAACTTTTGCAACGGATGATTTGGATAGTGTAAACTAAAACTATGACACCTCAGACCTATGTTGAAGAACTTCTATGAAAAAGTATCAATTAAAAATGAAAACGTCCACTTTAATACTGGTTAAACTATGTACTTTTTTCCTACGGTGTATACAAATCAACATGTAAATTTTATTTCTAGCTTAAAATCTTCTTATTTGTTTCTTAAGTGATAAAAAAGCTGGCTCCCTTTCACTGATATATGAACTTACGGACATGAATATTCATGAGCTGATAAAAAGTATGTAGTATACGCTTAAGAAACACACAAACCCTCTTTGTGTAGAACACAAAGTGGAATTAATTATTTTTCACTTGGTTGTTCACCGTTACATATTATAAAAGTCATAGGGAAATTTTGTGCTGTACTGCCTTGCTTTCTGTTTCTTTCCAGTGCAATATACCCACTTGTTTAAGGCGTGGATGCATGCAGGTTTCTAGTGAGTCAGGCCCACAGCCATCTATTTCTACAGTCAAACTTTGGCTAAAAGCAGGGAAACAACATTGGCTGCAAAACACAAAATAATTACTTTATGTAACAAAAAATACAACTTGAATGGGGTTTTCGTTATGTCAGCACTGTAGTGATATAACAAGAAAAGTATTCCTATTTGTTTCAAAAACTACTGAACCAATGAATAATGTTCTCCAATTTTTATATCTAGTAAAAATGCCCTTTACCAAGTTTTTGCTATAAAATAACATTGTTCTCTGAGACCGCCTGTATTTAAAAATTCTGGAGCTGTTTGTTGGAGCAGGTTGGAGATTGTAAAGCTTAAGGAAGAGTTCCTACAAAGAACATTTAGAACAAAAGCTGATTTAAAACCAGATCTCTTATAGACACCAAAGGAACTGGATACAGCAAATCAAGGGGTACTTACTTATAATGAAATACTAAAAGAGGATTTTTTTTCTGAATAGTTAAAAATTTGTAATATTTAAACAGTTGGGAGATTCATTTAAATAACTGAGCATACAACTGGCGTTCAGTGTAACAGAATAGGTAAAAGACTTGATCCCAAACATTACGTTAGTGACACTGAGTATTCAGATCTCAAACAAAAGGAATAACCCCTTTCCTGACCTATATAAAAAGTTGAGATTAAAATACATTTGTTTGCGGATCACTGAAGCAGACATTAGTATTTGCTGGCTTTAATAAAACATTTTCTTTTTCTAGGATAAATTGGTTAAGTTGTAAAGTCAGAGTAAGAGCATATAGGAAGGAGTCTTCATTGATAGTAAGTTAGTCTAGTGCGTTAAAAACAATCCTGTATCTTCTCCTTCCAGGAAAGATACTGTACTTTAGTTATGATAAACCAGAATGTTTAGGTTTGTTCTTTAAATGCCTTCTCTTTTTTTTTTTTTTTTTTTTTAACCACAGAATATTTGCTTTCATTTGATTACATTTTTCAGTGTCTCATTCTTTTCACTTGAAAAAGCCTCTATATTAAGTGTTGTATACAGATGGAAATTAGTCTAATAGTTTAAGTATGTTCTGTTATGCTTCTTCTATTTTAAAATACAATTTTTATCAAATTCAGGTTTTCCATGTGAAGATTGTTTTCCCGCACTTAGTTTTAAAAACCTTTTCTATGGCATGGTGAATCAGTTCAAAATGAAATCTGCGTTCAATTGTAATCTGAAGTGCTGCAGTTAGGGGTTATTGGAACATTAATCTGGGTTTACCTGAACTTCTATAAATTGCTGGTGGTTCTTTATGGTCTGGATTCTGTGTGTGGATTTAGTTTCACATGATATAATGTCTTTTTTTCACCTTGTATAAGGTGGTGGCACAGGGGGTAGAGCTTGTTAAATCACAGAATAAAATGGGAAAATGAACAACAGATTCCTATGGAGAGTATAATAAATTTTAAAAAGTATTTTGATATTTTGAAGTATTAGCATTTCATTTGTGTCAACTGTGTTGGATATTTCAGAAATTAATTTTTGTGTTTCAAAGGAGATGTGTCAACACCACAATTTCCTATGGGGCAGAAATAGTTTTTATTTTCTTCCCCAGCCAACTCTACTTGTGGCTTATTGCAAAGTCAAGAAATGGAATCTTTGCCATATTTATTGTTTGAAATGACTGCCACAAGTTACAAGTACATAATTAAATTGGAAAATTAATCTTAGTTGTGAGCCAGAACACTTACTGACTGAGGATATCCAGAAAGCAATGGCAAGTAGAAGGAGCTCCTTTTGAACTTTCATCATTGTGATTTGAAGGAGTGCATTACTAATTTGTAAAACAATTAAATTTTTCATTGGCGATGCTCTGTCACAAAACAGTTTTCAGAGTGTACAAAAGGAGTTATATCTTGGATGATTTGGAGTCTTTTATAAATACCTACAGTGTATAGTAATGTGAATACTTCTTATTTCCCAGCTACTCTGTATTTTGCAAAATTAAGTTTAATATAGGTGCAGACCAATTTAAAAATACTTTAGGTTGGAAAACAAGAGGCAAGCTTGTACAAAGTTTTGTAATGAATCGAAACTTGAAGCAGAGGTTGACTGAAAGTGAATTTCTAATTTAACAAGGTGTATAGAGACACTTATGTAATTAGCAGAACAGTTCACAGGTCATTTAATAACTGAAAAATAGTCTTGCCTTTTGTTTAAGCAAGAACAATTTGGTCATTTAAAATGATGAAAAAATTATGTCTCAGAGAGGTGGGGAAGATACCTCAAGCGAAAACAATTTTAGGCTCAAGTGCTGCTGCCTTATGATACACTTCATCATTAATTCCAAAAAAGGTTTTTCTAATGATAAATCTGGAAGTAGAAGAGCATCGGCCTCAGATTTTACTAGTGGCCTGTAATGAAAAAACAATTGAGCGTGACTTCTTTTTGTGAAGGCCTGATTTCTTAAATACTAGTAATAATCCCAGTTGGTTTGAATAGCTGCGTATTTATAAAATCTTTTCTACAATAAATGGCAAAAATCCTGATGTTGAAATACCATTTATCTCTACTGGGGTAATAATAGTACAATTCCCAATGTAAATGGTACTCTGTGTCAAGTACTTTCTTATCTAATCCTGCTCAGTGGATTACGCAGCTGACTGGAGGAGGACTGTAATCAGTTAGGAACACAAATCCTGCTGGCTGCTAGGACTTGCAGCCTCAATGGG
The DNA here is from genome assembly GCF_963210335.1 of Falco punctatus. Lineage (NCBI taxonomy): Eukaryota > Metazoa > Chordata > Aves > Falconiformes > Falconidae > Falco > Falco punctatus. The sequence continues at coordinate 36,544,971 of NC_137587.1, read as the reverse complement.
TTATTGTCCTGATCATCTCCTTCCTCCTCCCCAGCCAATTACTCATACTACTGTCATCAGGCAGATCAGTACCTGCTTTGTTTTTCAAAAATGCGATCATTTCTGCCTCCCTTGATGACATTGCAGAGTTACATAAAGGCATTACAGCAAGATTAAAAGGCCTTTGGAGCCTATAAAAGAAAAAAGCTGAGTAGTTACGGAATGGCTCTGAAAAACAGATAAATTTTATAATAGTCGTTATTGCACAATGGCAATGGCAAGCTAAACTACATAGGTTAACCATTAATTTGCAAGTCGAATGTGAATCACAGTCATTTCAGTGTTGCAGTAATTTGAGGTGATTGAAATGAATCTTGAACCTTAAGGACAGATACGTTGTTTGGAGAAGAAATTAGATGTTTAGAAGTGAAATATTGCAGTTCTGTTAGAACTTGGGGAAATATACTAAGAAAGACATGCAATAAAAGCTAAGGCAGATTAACAACTGTCAGTTCAATAGTCTGTAGCCGAGCTATTCTGGTGCATATTGAAATCTAAATTATGCCTGAAGTTGAGTGGAAAATGGATTAGAAAGCTAGCTATAAATGACAGAAATAGTATAATTGAAAAAGGTACTATCAATGCACTATTGGAAGCTGAAAAGTTGTTGGGTTTTTTATTTGTTGTTTGCTAAAAAGGACTTGTGCAAGTTCAAATTTAGTTCTAGGAAGAAGAAAGCCATTACGGGGTGGGGGGATGAACTACATGTACCAGTTATGCAAATTTCTTGATTACATACATAGGTAAGAGACGTGGTTCAGCAACAGCTTTACAGTAAATGTATCGTACATTTATTTCAGGGTCATCTCTAAGCAGAGACATACAATTGTCTGGGCAGCAGACTGCTGCAGGCAGAAAAAAAGGTCACTGCTGAGATGCAGCTTTGCTGCTAGCAGAGCCCTGGAAGGCAGCAAGCGGGCAGCCCACGCTGCTGCCAGCACCCAAAGGAGCTGCAGTACTTGCTGCGGGAAGCCCTCCTGGGAGGGAGTGGCCCTTGCAATCCTTTGGTCACCCTGGCGAAAGCAAAAGCAGAAAGCCTGGCCTCCCCTTCCTGAATTTTCCCTTTTCTGATACCTGTAGCTGTTGTCTCACCATGGTGGCAAAACTCTGGTTTTTTACTATGCTGTGGATAAGTTTGAAGAAAGTGTTAGTTTCTTTAAGTATGTTTTTGCAAGTAACTGGAAGCATAGATAATGTTTATCTTTTACTGAACTCTTCTCTCTGGTGTGTTTATAGTGGTACAGAAATGGGGTATTTCACAGAAATGTGAAACCAGAAAACGTATTAATAAAGGTAATTAATTTTATGTGAGAATACTTAAAAGTGAAATATATCAACTCTGAGAAGGTAAAGCTTCTTCATGAATAAAAGTACAGGTTTAAAGAAATATATAGACCTTGTCTCCAGTACCATATTCCTGATCTAGAGGAGTGAACAAGCAAATTTGTTACTGGCTAAAAGCTGAAATGAATCAGATGCATTACAGCCTGCATATGTTCAGTCCAATCTAAAAAACTGTTCTTTATCCTCTTAATACATAATTTCCTCTCTGTGTTAACCTAGAAACAAGCAATGAGGTTCGCTTCTGCAGCTCACTCTTTCTGCATTCAGTTCCTGCATATAGTGGATGTTATTCCTACAAAATAGCAGAAGGTACTAGCTTTCAGAAGATGTCTTCACTGAAATCTATTCTCCTGACAGTTTCAGAATGTTATTTCCCTGTTGTCTGAAAAGCAAGGATTTCAAAGTTTAGTTTATGAAATTTTATTTTCTGGAGATAATTTTTTCTTTTAAGTCTTAGAAGTGTACAGGAGAAGCCATTACAAAGACAAGCCAAAACCACTTAATGTATCACTGCTAAACACAAGAACTCCAAGAAAATAACTTCATCCAGATGTCCTACTTAGCAGTCTTCCCTTCAGTTGTAGTCCATACACTTTTCAATTAACTCTTAGGTCTGTCTTTCAATGATGTACAGTATGGTATTTGCACGTTATAGGACACAGATATCTTCAAGCTCGGAGCTACTTGTTATTTTAATGCAGTTTTACTGCTATAATACTATGCCTGGGATTTCTGAAAGTTTATTCTTAAAGTAATCTGTGATTTATTTTATGATGCCATTTCACACATTTAAGGAAAATCTTTGCTTGAATATTTCAGTGTTTTTAATTTGTCAAAATACTTTCTTTACTTTTGCAGTTAAGAAATTTCGGACCTTGTAAGACTATTCTAAGCAGCCACACATGGAATATGTATCCACACGCTGGTATGGAGCACCTGAATGCTTACTTAGAAATGGCTACTACAGTTACAAGATTGCTATGTGGAGTACTGGATGTGTTTTCTATGAAGTCACAAGGTACAGTGTTCAGTGGAGGGTTTTGCTTATTATTAATCAAGAAAATCAAAGGTAAATAACTGAAATAAGGAGCATGTGGTATGGGTAATACGATCTTGTTTCCATGGTTTTGTGGAAGCTTCTTCTGTGATTAGTTTGCAGGGTTCAAGAAGCAGTAATCCTGTCTTGTCTAGCACTCTCTTCACCCTATGGCAGGTTAGTTGTAAAGCAGTGGGATGTTCAAGGGTAAATAGTACCAACAAAACATTATTTACAAGGTAAATAACATTCTTGTACAGTTGGTTGTTTTGTTGTTTGGTCTTCACCCTGCCCCCCCTGGTTTGCTTTGTATTTTAATTTGGTTAAAAATTATTTTTTCTGCTTTATCTCTGGATAGAGTATAGCTCATTGCCTCTCAATGAGCTTTACTAATGATTCTCAGTCTTGTTAATGCACTTGATAGTAAATGTTTTCTCTCTTTTTTTGACTTACTATTCTGCAAAAACAGAGGAGATTAGAGAAAACACTCTCTGATATACTACTTTGATTTATAATAGAGTGTTTTTAAGACCCTTGTGCCAGGACCTTATGGTGTCCTGGAATATTTAGAAGTTGGATTCCGATGAAGGAAGACTTCAGGAAAACTCAGATTAAAGCTTTTCAGTGATGATGAAACTATAACTCAAAAAAATTGTTATGGTCTTCAAGAAAAAAGGAAAAATAACCACCATGAGTATTTCTCCATTATCTTTGTGCCCTAGCAACAGCGGCAGTTCTTCTTTATTCTCCTCCCACGCTGCTGTCTCTGATATGCAACCAGGAGTGATAACATTTGCTTTGCTTCTTTCCTCCTCCTCCACATGGCAAGTGCAGCTGCTGCCGTCACTATCACATTAAATGACAACCCTTATGCTTTGCCTGCTAACTTGTAGAAACAGTTCTGCTTCGGTCAGAAAACTGTTAACAGAAAAATCCCAAATGTGGCAGTTCTCTTGCAAAGTAAATTGGGACCAAAAGCTTTAAAAAATGCCATTTTTTCCATTTCAATTTGAATCACGTGGGCTTTGAAGTTTGGCAAGAAAATTACATGCTGCAGACTTAAGTTTTCTTAGGGCAAAAAACCCTTGAAGATATGTCCTCATAATTTTAGCTTAATATAACAAATTTCATTCTTTGTAACCATTGCACATTTTCAGACACCTGATAAATGTGTTCAGAGAGAAATGAGGGATGTTTATTGGAAATTACCAAATTAAAAAAGGTACAGTCTTGCCAAGCTAAAGGAAGTTATGGAAGGTTTGTTTCTTTTTAAGTATATCTTGCCATTTCTGCTGTTGCATGTTTGTGTAATCCTTTATGCTTTAACACCATAGTGCATAAGAATTTTTAACTCTTCTATTCAGCTGTCCTTATCCTTCAGATCTTGGTCTTCCTCTTTCTGTTCATTACAAATTATGGTTCTTGGATTACATTTTTTTGTGGATTGCACAGTTGTTCTTCACTATGTTATAGTTTTACATTTAGAGACAGCACATTTTTGTAGATCACACACAAGCTATTCCCAGCTGCTTGTCTTGATATAACGGCACAACATCCATCAGATCTCTTTTTTCTCCTTCCTCTACTCAGAGCTTTATGAAGACATAGAGAGAAGTGTGCAGGCAGCTGTTTGATTGAATTTGGGAACAGTTTAAAGAAGTTTCCCCTGTCCACAAAGAGGGCTGAGTGTTTTGCTTTCAAGAATCATGTGGTGCTACTGAAATGTTTCTTAAATTATAAGCTCAAGGAAATGTTCTGCTAAGGAACTTTTTCTCAAGGAAAAAAAACAACACATGTTTGCAAGAAACAAGTGTTTGTGGACCTTATTTGTTAAGTTAAATTGCTCTGTTGTGATAACAGTATTTTCAAGGACTTCAGGCAAGTTTTATATTAGCTGAGGATCAAGCTCAGGAATACAATTACCATCTTCCCAGTATTGCTGCTTGCAAAGAACCTGTGTGTTAGGAATGGAATGGGTTTTGTATATTTCTGTGTGCATACACCACAAGAGGAGACTGCTTGACTCTGGTGTCTTAAAATGAGGAAAACACATTGTCTTCTGGGATTTGCCACTTGACTAGAAGAAAACACAGTCCTATATCCATTGCCTTTCATCACAGGGGATGTTCTTGTTACATATGTTATCCCAAAGCTGTGAGGAAAGGGTAACTACAGGTTTCTCTTTAATAACCCGAGCTACTCTTTCCATCCAAACATGCAGTTGTATTGATCTGCTGTTCACATATTATCCTTCAATGGTTGCTTGGTATTAAACTGTCCACAAATGAGTAATACTAAAATGTATCTTCCTTGTAACTGAAATTTTGTTAACCAAAGTGGCAGCTATACCACTTAAACTAGTTTAAATGTGTCTTCTCTAGTGCTAATTGCATCTCTTACCTTGCGGTTTTCAGCCTTCTTTCCTGGACCTGAAGCTGGACCAAATTTCCAAAATCCATGACGTTATAGGCGCTTCTGCTAACAAAACTCTCAACAGGTTCAAGTAGTAAGTATGCAGTCCCATAGTTATTAATCTCACTGTTTAAATATCCACAGTATAACTGTACAACTGTGTGCAATTTCTGATCAGGGAACCACAACAAAAATCTTGTTCTGTTGTGACATCTGCTGACCAAAGAGCAGTATCTTCTATCTTCACCCAGAGACGTCATGCATTCGTGATCCTTGTAGGCAGAGCAGAGGAAATCCGAACCTTACTTAGCCTTTTATTTCCATAGTATCTTTAGGACCAATGACATAACTTGTTAGGAAAGAAAACATTTTTTTCCAAGTATTACTTATGTGTACCTAATAAAAGTTTACCTAAAGCAGATGAAAATAAATTCTTTTCCGTAAATTGTAATTCTCTCAGAATATGCATGAATAACTGTTTGTTCTCAACTTGCTTAACACAGGTCAAGGACTGCGAGTTTTGATTTCCCCTTTAAAAAAGGAAAAGGAATACCTCCTCTTGTGCACAGTTTGTCTCCCAAAGGCTTCTGTGTCCTGTATGCAATGATAAAATACGATCCTGATGAGAGAATTGCTGCCCATCAAGCATTACAGCACCCTTATTTTCAAGAACTCTGGCAAGTGACTTCAAATCACTTCATCCTTGAAGACTAAAATCAAAAAGGTGGGGGGAGCACTGTGTATTTTTTATTTAAAGTGGACTGAAATTAAGCTTGCTTACAGTGCTAGTACTTAGCTTGCAATACAATGAACCTAATTCAGTCAACATAATTCTTTGCAATGAGTCCAAACCTCACCTAAAGCACAACTGATGTTTTTCTCTTTTATTCTCCACTCCCACCCCTCAGCTTTTTAGGGCAGCTGATAAACAAACTTTGGCCATGCACAGTAAATTAAGATTACTAGGAAATACATCAGGCCAATTACCTCTGCATTCGTGGCAAATTTCAAAGACGGTAATACTTAAGTGGAAGAATTGTCAGCACATTTAGAGAAAGTAATTTGTGTCACTGAGCTTGTTAGCTAGAAACAAATGTTTAACTTAAGCTGATTACTTGGATTTATTCAGTCTGCCTGAATACTGATCTTTATGGGCTGATGCAGGCCCCCCACCTCCTCCCAAAGCCCTGAAACACATGAGTTTGAGTTTAGAAGCCGTGATACCACATCATCCCTTCAGTAGACTCTTGTCATAGTTGCCCTTACGTAAAGGGTCAGTTCCACGTTTTTCTTTTAAATATGGTCATCCTCTTTTTGCTGCCTTTAAGCTGAAGTTTTACAGATGAAGTTGTGGCAGAGACAGAAAATGTGCTTTTGTCTTTTCAGGCCTTCAGTCTACGTTTTGAGCAAGTAAGTTTATTTTTTTACATGTAGTTACCCTGTATTTAGATTATATCTGGGACAATCCTGAAGTTGTATTTGACACTGGAAATGAAAAAATTGAGATCTGATTAAAAATTCTAGCAAACTAAAACTTTGTTTATTTTCAAGCTATGTGAAAAATACTCAATGTATTCACTCTTAAGGGTTTGCTGTACTGGCAGGGTGAGACAGAAGTTAGTACTACATGAAAAACTCTCAAATAATTTTTTTTTCTCAAAAAAACAAAACAGCAGAAAAAAAATCCTAAATTGTTTTCTGCTGTGCATTTAACCTTGAAAGCATGGACTCTCCTTCCACAGGAGCAGCCACTTTTCCCACCAGTTTAGTTCTGGGGTTCATCAGTGTAGGCTTTGTAAGAAGTTCCTTCAGGGAAAAAATCCAAGAAACATCAAGTGAGGCAGTAATTTAAAAAAAAAATATTTGCTGAAGTCGTATTTGGCTGAGGTTTTTTTTTTCTGATTATTTGGATTTTCTCTTATAATTTTATTCCTTAAGGTGTTCTCAGAAAGTGAATCTTGTTTATTTCAAAATCATTCTCATAGGGAAGCCCAGAAAAAGCCAAAACAAAACCATGGATGTCCTTGAGAATCACCAGAATTAAATCTTTCTGAGGTAGCCAAATTGACTTCCTGTCCTATTCCTACGTGGCTTTCAGTTTTCCGGGCACCTCAGGAAAGTGGTGAAACCCTTGTGCAACAGTGTAACAGTCTGTTAGATCTGTTAGATCAAGGTATAGAGTTTGACTTGCTCATTAAAGTGCAATAGCAAAATGTGTTTTGCAGAGTGTATTTCAAACTTTTGTTGTCTCCTGAACAGTCTGAGAAACAGAAGGCACTTAAGTCTTCCCTGAAACATTTCCACTTACATGCTATAAAACGAAGAGGAGGAGGTTACTGACCACCTTGTAAAGTATTTGGAGTGCAAGGAAAAGCACAACTAAGATCTAACGAACGGAAGTGCCTTATTTTGTGTTTCTCTGACAATTTGTAGAAAAACCCCACAAGGTTATGAGGTCTGCTTACCTACCATTTTGGTATTCTGTTCCTGAAGGGTATCAATATTTAATTAAAGTGTTGTTCTGGCAGAGCGTAGGGAGTACTCTGTATTGAACTTTCTAAGTATTTTTATCTTTTTAGTACCTGATGGAGGAGGATGTTGGTTAAAAATGACATGAAAGGATTCTTTCAGCTTCAGTATTAGGAATAGAATGTTATCTACAAAAGACACATTTTCATATTATATTATAAATGACAGCTAACTTTTGTATATTTTTTAGATGTAAAAAATTTTTATTGTTCAGTCCACTCTGGAAAGTATTCACCTCCTGTATTCAATAACTTCACCTCAGGTTTTATCAAGAATGTGCAGATTATGCAGCCATATGAGATAGCTTGATTTTGATGCAGTTTCTGTAACTGCTAGATGTTTTTACATAACTATAATCTAGTTAAATGATAAAACAACTTTTTATCTAATTGAAAAGCAAATAAAATTTAGTCATAGTTTTCTTCAAGCCGTTGATCTTAACATTAATCAAAACTTTCAAGTGACTAATATTGCAGCTAGTTGCTTGCAAGAGCAGTAAAGGCACGTATCTTACCATGTTTCAGAAACTTACGCAGGGATAAGCAGCAACAATTTAATATAATGTTACTGTTTCCTAGTGCGTTACAAAGTAAGGATAAAAATGCCTTGTACTTTTCTTTGAATTTGCAATTTGATACCACTGATTTTAAAATTCGGGATTTCCTAAAAATTTGCAGTAACTAATTTGCAATACTTAAATTTGGTCATGTGTTACAAAACAGTTTTGCTATTTAAAAAATGTGCAAGTCATTCTTAGCTGGGGGGTTTAAAATCTTGTGCCTACCAAGTACACATGCAAGATAAGTTTTGCAATTTTTTTTTGTTTTTTAATAGTTGCTAAAAGTTATTCTGTTCATAACTGGAAGGTGATCGACTTTTTTTCCAGTAATGAAACACCTCTGGGACTGCTGCTTCAAAATTTTCTGTGCAACAAAAAAGTGCAAAACAAGCAATGTGAAGGCAGGCGAGCGGCATGGTGTATTGGAGGTCACTGCTGCACGTGAGGCACTATGAAAAAACACACTGCACAGCAGATCACGGTAAAGTTACTTAGCCACCCCTTAAGCATCAATTGGAGATTGATACTCTAAATCCAGACAGACATTTTATTCTAATCAGTTAAGACAGCTTAATTAATGCAGTAAAATATGTGTTAACATAAAGATTTTACAAAAATACTAATAATCTAGAATAAAAGTTAGGCCCTTTATGCTCTCAGCTCTTCTTCTGAGATGTTATTGGGCTATGCATTTGTGAAAATAATGACTCATTCAAATAGAGCTTTTCCGGTTGGTGGCTTTTTTTTTGTGGTTTTTTGGTTTTTTGGTGGTTGGTTTTAAGAACCGGCATCTCAACACTTGTGGGATCCAGTTGTGACTGCATTGGATCCTATTCCTTGTTCTGCCGTTCAGCTTCTGGGTAACTTTGAGCATGCCCAAATTCTACATTGTAGCTTTTCAATGAGGGGAAGCTCATGAGACTCAAGTTCTTCATGAGTCTTTTTGAGATCTACTGTTTCAAAGCACCTATCTTATGTTTGTCTTCATGTCTTGAAGAAGGTGTTACTTTCATATACTGTACTGAGGACCAACATGACATTTACTAGCAGATTTTTTTAAAATGTGAAAATGTTAGCAGGCTAAATATTTGTGGTGCATACCATGGGAGTAATTTTTCAGTATTGATTCAAATTGGACTATCCAAGTTGAATTGCACCTGCATCATGGCCTACTGTATCTTTGCCCATTTTATTCTGTTTCTTTCTAGCAAACTCCCAGAATCTCAACAGCAAGAATGGAAAAAAATCCCAGCCCTGGCAAGAGTTCTTGTAAATTAAGGCCACGAACAAGGCTCTGCAGGGAAACCTGTATTGCTGCCGCTCCTCCTAGGTACAGCAGAGGAACAGCAGATTTCTCTTGCTAGGACTGAACAAATACGTAAGCAGAATTTTAGTGGAGGAAGTGCTCTACACCAGTAGAGCAAGTACATCATAATAAAGGGAGAATTAAACGGCAGAACGTAATGGTATGGCTAACTGCTCTTTCTCCTTTTGTTGAAACCCATACTGGAGGGATGCTGTCTTTCCTCCAGTTCGGAGCAGACAATATGCTCCTGACCACGGTACCTTAAAAGTGCCGGGGGGTGTGTGTACATAGAGTGAGTGGCTGAGCTTTACTGCTGTTACAGTTAATCATCTCTCCACTTCATCATGCTTTCTTGTTACCAGCTCATACTGCTAGAACAGATAGAGAACTCCAGCAATAAAACAATCCAGTATTTGTTTGAATACCTAGCAAGAGATTTTTAGATATAGATATACACAAAATAAATACGTATATAAACCTAGCACAGGTTTATACATATGTATGTGTATATATATAAAAGAAAGGTGTGATGCTAAGTTTAGGAAATGGAATTAAGGATGGCAAGTGTACAGGCAACACAGTGTAACAGTAAGTTCCAGCTTCCTACCTTTGGAACTCCAAGCAGAAGGTGCCATGAGCTTCTCCAGCATTTTTTGCAGAGGAAGATGGTGAGTTGCTCGGTGCTAATATATTTGGACTTGAGCATGGTGTGCAGCAGTAAAAATGATGGTCTAAAAATAAGTAACTTTATCTGAGGGATCTTGCTTTCCTCAGTTATTAATCTATTACAAGATTTTAAAAAAGGACAAATCCTACCACCCCGATTTGACTGATCATTCAGACTCTGAGCTCTCTTACCTAGCCTTATGCAGTAGGTCAAGGCACATGCTATCAAGAGTAAGTTTGTGATGGAGATAAATTAATTGTATTGGTACCCTCCCATCATCTTTTTCTGGAAATCTCAAACCACAGATGGTGAAGTTTACGTATTTGAACATTTCAACTAAAAAAAAAATATCCCCTCAGATAGTGTCTGAAGAAGCTACTTTCTGTTTCCAAAAGTGTTACTGCAACTGTTTGATTCTATAATTAATATATCAGGTAGGTAATTATTCTTACACCAAGGAAGTCGTTATTTCTTTAAAAAACATGAAGTCAGAGTTTTTGGTAAGTTTTAACTTGGAGAGAAAAGGCTATCGTAGTAGTATCATGTATGTTGCCAGAAATTCAGACTGTTATAATGAAAAAGGCAATTTCACATTCAGCAGGTTGTTCTTGCTATGAAAATACGAAATTTGAAGTGAAGGACCACATTGGAATTTTTCTTCATTTATTTTACGCTTTCAGGTGGATCTTACACAGTTCAGCATATATGGTGCTTCACAGGTATTTATTTCATAACAAGTTCTTTGCCATTATACCTCTGGAGACAAGCTGCACTTCTCTGACTCTTGGATTAGTAGGCAAGCTTGAGTTTTGCCACCTGCTTCATAGTTGAAATACAGTCAACTTCAAACTACAGACTGGCAAGTGTTGTTTCTACCCTCATTCTTCCAGCTAAAATTCCATATTGAGATGACCTGTGTGGCACTCGCTTTTAAATTTATTTAATTTTTAACATGGTAGGAAAAACTTATTTAAGAGCTGTAGCTATAGGAGAACTCTTCAGTTCTTCCCAGGTAAGTGATTAGTATCCTTTTGCTTCCTAAAATATTTTTTTTTCCCGTATGTAATAAAGGGTGGGATGGGCAGTTCAAGCTTCTAGATGATTGTCTAACAGTAAAGAGGCTGAAAAAAAGAAAAGCCACGTGCGTTCCTTGTATGCTGTTGAACTGTGTGTGATTGTAGCAGGGCCGTTCTGCAGACGCGTGTGCCAGTAGCTGCTGTTCCTGCCCTAGTGCTGGACACCGTGGTCCTTTCTGTACTGGTTTTGTATTTCTCCAGCTGAAGGAAGTAAGTCTTTTAAAGTTATTACATATTTTCTGAACTGTTTCATTTTGACCTAGACCGTATGAAGCACTTAATAGAAGTCGTCTACAGGGAGATAACTACACTAGATCTCAGTGACAAGGTTTATCTGTATTTTAACAGTTAAACCCCACTATGTTAATAAAACTTCTGAACAATAATCCTGCTCAGTTTCAGTATTTTCCCCATTCCTCATATTTAGAATGTAAGGAGGTAAGAATAATAAAGATAGAGATGTACTTTTTACAAAAGTAGATGATCTAATTGCCAGCTTGTAAATGTATCTGGCAGCTTTCTACATGATAGCTGCATTACAAGAATAAGACTTAGTTATGAGTAACTGCTGCAGTTATTTCTCCCCAAATTTTTATTCATTTCCGGAAAAAAAAACAAACCCAAAACAACCAAAAAGCTTCTTATGCTGGAAAACGTCTAAAGTTTACTTGCAATTTAAAAAATTCTATCCACTTCATTGCTGGAGAGCATTAATGTGTGCCCCCAGACAGAGCATGTGCATACCCAGGCAAGTTCCACATTCCCAGGCTAGCAGCCTCTGTTTCACTCTGCCTGCCTGATGCCCGGCTGCAAGATTCAGCAAAAGCCCATTTTATATAAATATAAAATATAAATATTGCTATATAGGATAAAGGGAAAGGCATGGCAGATACTTCTATCTTCTGTCATTCTGGGGCTTGACACAGAGCAACATCTCCTGGGGTTTTTTTTTAATCACGGCAAGAACTACTGAAAACAATGTGAGTGTTCTGTTGCTGACTGATTAAAAGTAACACGTGTTCAGACACGCAGCATTAAGCTATACACACACGGGGGCATGTCTGTCTCTGTAACACTGAGCCATTTAAGCGCACTGAATTATAAATGAGATGCCTGATGTAAGACAAACGAGTTGTCTCAAACACATCTACTTCAATATATTGACCTAATTTTAGATTGTCGAGTCAGAAAGTGTGTACATCTACTACTGCTGGGTCTTTCATTTCGCAACTCCCAAGACAATTATACAGGACTATGATTACAAAATCCTTATCCCACAATGTTGGCTTGTCTGCAAGACTTCTGCTGTGTGATGTATTTAAAGACAAACCCTTAACAATGAGAACAGAACAATGTTATTTCACTTACCTAATTGAAATTCAGCTATATTAATTATGAAGCATTGTTCTAGATGAGAAATTTTTGAAAGGAATTTGTTCTACAAAGTTTAGATGGTATTTCTGTACCAAACATTTAATTCAACAAAGGATTAGATTACATCAAAAGTGATTGAATCTGAACAGAAAGTAAACAAAAATGCATATTCAAGATAGTTTAATATGTATTTTCTGAATTAGAAATATCACTTTCTTAAATGAATGAGAATTTCTAGTGTCATGACCCATTAATCCCCTCCCCCATCACTGAATTACATTATTTATACATATAATACAGAGCTGATTGCAGTTGGAAACAACAATATTAAAATAAATGTTTAATAGATACAAAGGATCTTTTTTTCCACAACATAGTTTTTCTGGTGTCTGGACACCAATTTTAAAGTAATTTCTATTAGCATTAAACTATTCAAGTGCAAAACAATTCTGTTTTAAAAATCTATGATTGCAGCATCCATCTTCCTGAATAACATTTTGAAGCCAGAAAGTAATCACTTTCATTTTCCATGAGTGCATTCCAGGCTGTCTTCTAGTCATCTCTGGTTAAAAAAATCAGTGCAAAATAAACAATGGTGAAGTACTAGTTTAACCATTGAACTTACTTGAATTTAAGAAACATACTTTATTTTACACTATATATATATATATCTTCTATTTATATTATTTATATAGAGAGATTAAATTACACTGAACTTGAAAAGTATAAAGAAAACCAAAAATGTTACTATTTTTTCCTGCAGCACCAAAGGAAGCTTTTTTTTTTAAAAAAAAATAATGAAAACTCTTCCTTGGGTGAGCAGCCTAGCAGTATTAGCTGTAGTAAGAACTCATTACATTATTCCTTTGCAAATTACTATGTGATTCACATAATTCCATGTTTACACTCTGCCACATTATAATTTGTGATGCTCTTTGCCTGAAGAACAGCTCCTGGTTCCACTGTCATTACTTCTTGTCCTGCGTTCAGAGATTTGCTAGCAGTAGTGTGATGGCTATACTACAGTTCCACTTGGAGAATTGGCCTGGTTTTGGGATGACAATAAACCCTGCAAACAAAGCAGTTTACATTAATCCAGCAAGAGAACCTGACATTAATTTTATAAAGTTCTTAGCCTGAAGCTAAAATGAGTACAATTTATTTTTACCACCGCTTGCTTACTTTAGGCATCAGCACCTTCTTTCCTACAAAAGAATCTAAGCTGCTATTGTGTCGGTCAAGCAGCACACAAGAGAGCTTTCACTAAGTAAGAAAGCGTGTGCATTTATGACACATGGTGAATCTGATCCCAGCACATGATTTAATCTGCCTTGCATTTTTGAGTCATTGTGAACTGCGAAACTTCAAAAATCATACACCAAAAAATGATCAGCATTTTATTAGGGTAAAAACAACCAAACCTACTGCAGTATCAACAAGTTGGACACCTAACCTGATACAAGGAGCCGCTCGATCTCTTAGATGCTATTGAGTATTACAAGCTTTGAATAGAAAAATAGATTATCTAACAAAGTAGTTATTTTGGTAATTTTAAGAGAGAATGAAACACTGAGCAAGAGTTCAGTAAAGATTTCCCATTACAATTTAAGCTTGCATTCAGGAAAACTTTTTTACCAGCTCGTTTAACTACATCACCATTCAACTAAAATGAGACTGACTTCATTTCAGACAAAATCCCACAACAGCGCGGCCCCCCTTGCCAGATGGAGGCTCCTGTTCTGGATTAAGGCAACCATACCTTACGGATAAGATATCAATAGATAAATTCCATTTCAGATTTATGTATAGTATCCCCTTTTTAATCATTCACATAAAAGTAACTATAGCAGACTTATTTAGGAAAAGCTTAGTATCAAAAAAACCCAATTTACTCTTCTTGCAAGGTCATTAATTATAAAATTAAATGCCAGCAGGCTGAGGAGCACAAAGGCAGCTAAGCTGGAAGCACACCAATGAGTACCGCTGTGCAACTCCTTACTACGGAGGCACGATAAACACCCTTTTAGCAATTTCTCTACATGGCTACCAGCTTAGGTTCTTACCTCAAAATTAAGATCCTGTGACTCAGATCCATCAAACTCGACAAGCTCAGGCAGCAAATAGCATACAACACAGAATTAGGTCACATCTTCAGAATCTACAGGAGCTCTTTCTTACTTGGATCCAAGAACTAAAGGTCATGATGGAAGAAAACCCTGACCATAGAGAGAAGAGGTGGAAGGCAGGCTGGGCTGGCTGGATTCGTCATCAAGTTTCTACTAAAACCACAACCCTTCCTTCTAAAAAAAAAAATCTAATCTACCACTTCAGATACCTTATGAATCTGGATAAATTTGTAGGATTTATAGCAGGCTCTGCATCTGCATGTGCACCCCATTTTACGTTACATTTATAAATAATAAAGTATGTGGTACTTAATATCTTGTCCTCCATAGATCACAGCTGCAGGAACTAGAACACTATTTTTCCTGGTTTACGTAGTGGATAACTGATTCAAACCGTGCTGAGGTAGGCTGAGGTGAGTTGTTCTTTGAACTTGACACTCAGGATGTGCAAAGACACGGCATGTTTCACAAGATGAGAACAAAAAGTTTCCTAGCCATTAGTTAAGGAATAGCTGGTGAAAAAAGGCAGAATTTTCAAGCAAACAAGCTACTGAAGCGCTTCTGAAAGTTTTTACCAAGAAAGTTTTGTTCAAGCATGATGAAGATGATTCAGAACTCTACAGTTCGTTACCGAAGCATTCTTCAGAAGGCTATTAAATGGAAGGTCTTTCTTGCCCGAAGATTACATCCACTAAGCAACTTTCAAGTACCTTGGAAAAAGACGTCCAAATGTATTATTTCCAGTCTTTAATAAACCACTGATCCAAACTGTTCATATGCAAATATGTGCTTTATAAGCACATAGGAAGTACTAGGGATGGCATAATATTAAGTCATTTTCAGCAGGCTCATAACCATGCTATACAGATGAAGAGAAACAAGCACTATTTAATATCAGATTGACACTGTAATGCAACCACTTACTGGGAAACAAAATGAGATGTCATTCATTTTCCTGCAACTCCTATAGAAACAGGTGGCACAAACTGAAATTCAGTGTGGTGCCTTGTTCCCCATGAATTACCAGACACTCTGAAATCAAGTTCCAAGACTAGGAACAAGGAGTCACTTAGCCCTGGTTTCATCTCCCAGGCCATGAACACTCCCTGTTTTAAAAAGCACAAGTGCAGTGCAGGTGGCTCTGAGTAAGCAAATACTAGCTACTCCTTATACTTCAATCCTTGCTCTGAATTAATTCTGCAACTCTGAGCAGGAAAGCCAGAGGAACACCAAAGTGGAAAAGATCTCAAGATCAATATCCTTGTGCTACTGCAGACAAACGTCTCAAAAATTTTCAAGTACTGCCTTAAAACTTTACCAGGCTACAATGGCCATTCCACAACTTTACTTCTGTGGGAGAGAGCAGAAATTTTGTGAGTTCTTCCACATACTTAATTTCACAAGACATCTTAGACCTTAGATGTTCATACAAGAAAAGCAAGAATAGGAATTTGGGGTTTAGGTACAGAAGTTTTACCAAAGTGGTGAGTGTTCTCTGTGGGTCTCAAGTAACGAAGATTTTATAGAATTTTGCCATTATATCACAGCCTTTCAAGCAAGGCCACTTAAGAAGTTGGTGTAACATAGGAAACTTTAAAAAGACTCATTAGAAAGCAAGTGACAGCTCAAAAAAAGTTACCCTGTAAGAGTCTGATCTGTAATACAAAGGGTGTGGGACTAGAATATTTGTAGTTGCATTCTCTGGGAGTAACACAATAGAAGAGGTCATGAAAAAAAATACAGAAAGCTCCTGCCTGTAAAGAAATAATAAAGAAATCAGTGCAGTGCTTTCTGTCATGAAACCACCCAGTCTAGTCATCCAGGTGGAACAAAAGCTGCAGCAACTTATCAGCGCGACAGCAAAGCTGCAGTTTAAACAGCTGTGACAGAAAACACGAAAGAATCAAGATGCAACAACTGCAGATGTGCCGTGCCCTACAGTGCACCAGCTGAAAGCTTAAAAACAAACGGATCACACTGAGCAAGCAGCAGAAACAGATTAAGAAACTGTTCCAAAAAGTTTTGAAAATAAATGCAGTCTCTTATTAATAGCCTTATTTTGTCAGCATGTGGGTCTAGCAGGGGGTGGGAAGTGGAACAGTTACGAGACTCAAGTCAGGAATCTGATAAAACAATCTTCATCGCAACCTCCGAGAGGGACCTCCAAGTAGGCGCTACCTCATCTGCCATCTCAATGGAACGTGGCCGAAACGTGCCTCTTCTGCAGAGGTCAGTGTCATTTTTCTTGCATCAGTTAGCAATGTGAGAGCAGTGAAAAGCCTGTTTCAGCACGAGTTACTCGGGCTATTCCATATTTATCTGTGTGTTCTCTGACTTCCCAAAACACACAGGACTTCACATATTTGGTAAAAATAGGCTCGTGTGGGAAGGAATGAAAAGCCGTAACAAATACGACCAGTAAGGTCATTTCCACCCAAGGTTCATGGCACTCATAGCTGTGGTCTGGTCAGAAAGACCCACAACAGCACTAAGACCAACCCTCCTCACAATTCACGAGATTGCAGGGGGGTCTGGTTTTTTTTAAGAATTTCAGACATGCTCCAGCCAAAAGATATGAAACACAGTTTCACAAAAGAAACTAATTCTATGGAGGATCAGCACATAGTTGCTGTATTTAAAAAAAAAAGCGTAGGAACATACCACTAAGTATGAAAAAAGCCCTCAGTAACTACCAAGTTAGTATTTTCTTCATTTAAATCAGACAGGATTAATTGGAGCCAAAGATGCAATCATGCGTAGTTTTACTGATCTAGACAATAAACTGCGAGTCTGGACATGTAAGCAGGACCTGGAAGTTAATGTCTGGGTGCTGCTTCACGATGCTCTTGGCACACACTCAGCCTTCGCTCCTTCGGTAAAGCAGCTCAGCTGTCTCCCTGTAACTCGCTGGACGTCAGAACTCCTCACATCTCTCCTACCTTCTGTTATGAAATGGAAAGGTAGGAAATACAAAGCAAAGGGTCCAATGTAACAACCAACAAATGCCGGGGGGGGGAGAGGAGAAAGTCTCATAGTACACTTCACTAATGCAACTCAACCAATTAAAAAAAAAAAAAGGCTGATTTAACAAGTGCCCATACAAAAGTGGCACTGATTTGTTAAACCATTTCTGCTATAACCAGTACATGAAATAATGGGTATTTATTATCTGCAGAATATTCCATGGGTAGTTTATTCTTGTCCAGAACTGGGATATTCCTGGAGTCATTTGACAAAGTGATCTGGACTGAGCCCTTCGCCTGACAGAAGAGCCCACGGTCCAATACAGTATTTGAGCAATAATAATACACCAGAACGGAACGAGACTTTTCACATTTCTTTAAAATTCTGTAGTCAAATCAGCTGAATTGGTTTTAAGATTTGCATGAACAAAATTTCCAGCAGTTTCTTATCCAAATGAATCGGCATTTATTAGCGTCAGTCTCCAAACAGCACATACTCACTAAATCAGGTATTAATCTCTAATGCAATCAGAATTAATTGAGAATGTTCAAGGAAGCACATGCTGAACATTCATGTAACATATTACAGAGAGATATTCTGTATGGGATTTAGGGGGATACAGCAAAGCTGATACCTATCTTTACACAGTCTAGATGTTCACTAAACAGAATTTTAAACGCATTATTTGTCTTCCATTTGCCTTTTTTTTTTCCTTTTATTTGTTCTATGTTACAGAAAAGTATAAATGCTTAAACCATTTGACACCAGATCATGTAAACGCACATAGTAGCATCAAGGAGGTTTCACCTGCAACTTCTCTTCTGTGTACATAAAGGAGTTCTCCTAACAGAGTTGTATCACCATTTCACTCATTATCAACAAAAAGAAAATGCAAGGCTGCTAGAAAACCAGCAGACTAAAACTAACTAAAGATCTGCCTAGTGGTATTAGGCAAGATTACTTCAAGACTAGTGTATGATTGGCAAATGGAAGATACGTGTGTTCAAAAGAAAACAAACAAAAAAATTAAGATGCAACTACCTGTGTGCTGGGAAAAGCAAAAAAGGCTTTTGCAAGCAGAACCCCAATCTCACTCGAGCAATAGGAACTTAAGATCCATTTAGGTTGTAAGGGCTCACATGCTTAGGAACAGTTGTTTCTCTAGCTTCCTGAAGCTACAGAAGTTGGTAAGGCTTAAAACGTTCAGATAAGAAAATAATGATATTGAGTTAAAACCAGGGAAACCTCAGGGGAAAGCATATGACTTAAGGCAACCCCATTTGGGTTAGTCTTAACAGAAGAAGAAATGAGCCAAATGAATTTGAGAAGATTGATCAGCACCTACATAAAGTCCAACTTCAAAAGCCAGAAAATAATGTGACAATACAAGTCATTTCCTTGAGAAGTGTGTGCAACATTATTAAAGACAAGCAAGATAACATTTTCAGTTTCAAGACACCTTTTGCCAAAGACTCCTGTGACCACAGAACCTGTGGAAATTAGTTGTGTTTCATGCTTACACTGACTGCTGAGAAACTGGTTTTACCAACCAGTTCTTGCATCATTTGATGTAACTGGATGTTGCCAGAAGTTTTCAGGACAGATTTCACTTTGTTCCTCCACTGGCACCTGTTCTTAAATATACGTATCTGGTTTTTTTTTATATATATATATATATATATATATATCTCACACATATAGTGGTCAATCAATACCTACTGAAGTACCAGAAAGTTTCCAAGTTCACGTAAGAAAGATGACTTCCTCAGCTTTAGTCTACACAGTATTTCTGCCTAAGAGACAGAGTCCTACCTTGCTTAGACTTTTTCACTGAAATTTCTCAAAAGTGCCTTTGAAACACTTCAGTAAGTATTATTTGTTTGTCTGTCCTTGATTGTATGTGTGGATTGATTGTCCATTGATGTATGTCCTTCATCAGTTAACACCCAGCCACTGCTGCAAGGGTGACAATCCCTAACCACTCAGATGGAAGGGCAACATCTCACGTCTTCACCTAAACAGGTTCCAAGAAATTTTGCAGCCCAAGTTTTTTAGTTTCAGTTCAGGCAAGTTTAGTTCTAGACTAGCCATCATTTTTCTAGACAGAAAATGCCTGAATCATCCGTGTAAGCCATATCCTCGTGGCTGTAAATTCAGCATTCATTAGGTAAATGTCACAATCTAAAGCTGGAATAAAGAACATACCCTGCACCAGGGTCCGCAGAGGAAAGAGCTCCTGTAGAGTCCTAGAAGGAATGACAACGCTCTGCCTCAGCTCCCGCTTGACAGGTAGGCAGAGAAAATCTAGATACATTCGTGTCAGTGTTTTACTGAATCTGAGTTTAAACAAGTTTGATAAGTATGCTATTTCATATAACTCTAGTCCTAAAAAAATAAGTATAATGAGAAATGACCTTATCAGCAAGATTTCACCATCAAAACGTGTGCACTGTCTTGAGATGAAGTGAAACATTTACTCAGAGCAGGTTACAGGATGCAATCAACTTTCTTTAAAGTACGGCAGGTTAACAGCTTTCATTGTGGCCGTTTGCTCAGCACAGTATGATAGCGTAAGACCACCTAAGGACTGCAAGATAAATCAACACTCCAATGTGGAAAGGACTATTGAAAGTTATCTACATTTACAGTTCAATCACACATTTTTATTTAACATCAGTATACAGAGGACAACCCCAGCAAGTTATTTTGTAATGTCAAGTATTTAGTAAAGTTCTTCAGCTGTAACAGTGACAATAGTACAGCTAAAAATAAGCAGTATGAAACAAACATGGATCTTCTTAAAATTATAAATATACCAACAATACTTCTTAAAGCTTAATTATTGCAACAGTTAAATTAACAATAGGTCATGTTAGAAAGGCTCTATGAAATTTATTCAAGTTGTCAAGAAATTAGATGGAAGTGTAAAAAGGAAATACATATGAATTTTACTTTTGATTTTCACTAAAGGTAGTCAATACAATTTTGTACAGTATCACCTAACATGTCAATCTTTAACAAACTCCAGCATACAGAATTCATAAAATGCAGAAAAAAATATTGTTTAATCTTTACATGTAAATTGACAGTAAATTAACTGACACAAAATTTATTATTGTAACATAAGCAGGCCAGCATTTTAAATATTAATTTAGTAGCTTTATGTTGTTAAAGGGGCAGACATATACAGTCATTCCAAGTACATAATCAAATTTTAAGAGGTGATAATTCAGAACATGGGTTTTCTAAAAAGTGTTTAGTAAAAGTCATGTTATTTCCTAATCCAGACATCCTCATCATAAAGCCTTTACAGGGTTATGATCTCTCCTGGCTTTAGCGGAGCCACTAGTCACACCTTCTCACACACGCACACGTGCAAACACACATACCTTGCTATAAATATCACACCAGTGTTCTCTAGGTTTAAATTCACCCCGATAATGCGGGTATGCCATGTGCAACTTTGCTATTATGCACATTACAGAAAGCTTCAACTTTTCGCATGGTAACCTGAAGTCATACAGCTGTGTTTCAGTTTTACTATAATCATCCCTGAAGTTTATACAGATACCGTATCACGTTGAAAGAAATCTATTTGATAGTACTTAAATACCAGCAATTGAACTTCAATTGTAATGATGAAATGCTCCTTTCCATTGAGGAAGAATTAGTACGTATAGCTGCTCATCTCACTCAAATATAGTACATGAATGTTTAAGTACTTTCACTAAAACAGAAGTCATACTAAAACATGATACTGTACTACAATTGTAGTTAACTAGAAAATTCAAGGATGTTATAATTTAAATCTAAGTTCTCCTGTACAGTAAGTCAAATAAATAAATTCCATGTGCATTTGTTTTACAAAATGGTAGCATGTTTATCTTGCTAGGTTATACACTGCCATTCCACCTGTGCATACTTCTGGCCAATCTTACCTTGAGCTTTCTTACAAGGGAAACTACTCGGCAACTTTCATTTAGACATGAGGGAGTCTCTGTACAAGACGGTGAACGGGTCATTCTGAAGTCAGACACAGAAACCACAGAGATAGGTCCTCTGACCACTAAGTTCAGAGAAAACTTGTTTTGCATATCCAGGTACCACTTTGGGTTTTTGGGGGGTTTGTGGGCTGGTTTTGGGGGTTTTTAAATTGCCTCTGCAGGTCCCGTAATTCAGTTTGAAGTAGCTATAAAGACAGCATGTGAAATTTACCTTGCTTCCTGTTCTTCTCTGTTTTCAGGCTAATACAACAGCCATGTAACCCCATTTAGGTTTCCCATCAGGGCCTGGGAAAGATGGGGGAGAAGCGACAGCTAATTGTCACCACATTGAGAAGCAAGTTCATACTCCTGTTAAGGCAACCTGTTTTTCTCACCACCCTGAATCTTCTTCTGCAGAAACAGGCTAACAAAAAATGAAGTAAAAAATTAAAACCTATGAACCCTGAGCCTCATTCAATTTGTTTTTAACTGAATTTTTCCATTCACTTCACCTCATACTGATCGGGAGTTAGTACAACAGTTCTGGAAGTGTAATGCAAGAACAGTATATCCAGTGAGGAAGCTCAAGGTATGATCATGTATACACTGAATTAGTAATTTGGAAAGTTTATAAACAAACTGTCAGGACACTCTGTAAGCACTGCACGGCCTATCAACTATCATAAGGATCATGGCTGAAGAGACGTTTCTGGATTTGTTTTGTTGGGGTGGGTTTTTTTTCCGTTAAAGACAGCACCAGCCCAACCAGAAAAAGGAAGAAAACTTGTCATACACTGTCCAATTATCCACTGTGTCTTTTGATGGCTATTAAAAATGCGAGGGGAAAGGTAGCACTGCCTCAATGGAAATCACGTTAAGACACTGCAAGCCTGCTTCAGTTTTCCATCCAATTCTTTCTTTAGGCTGGCAGTGAATTTAACGAAGGCCTTTTGAGGCAATAATGGAAGCAGCAGCAAGATTCAGAGGCTTTCACTCTAGAGTTGGCAGACAAAAAAGTGACGGAGTTTTAAGATCACTTGGGGACCCACACTTCAAAAGGAAGACTAGAAATAGCAGCTTTAAACCCCAGAGTAATGGGACAGCCTAGGATAAAACAGCTGGCGAAACAGAAATGAATGGTATATAACCCAGTAAGAAAGACATTACCATGAGTGTTTTATAATTTGACAATATTTCATTAAATAAAATTATTAAGTGCTTTCCTATAAACAAAAAGGATGCTCATAACACCTTTCTGGCACAAATATTTTCCTATCAAAGCCCTGTAAACATGCCACCAAAATTTAGTTTTTTACCAGCAGAGTGAGCTCACTAGAAATGCAAGTGAAATCAGAAAAACAAATTCATTTGAAAATCTCTAAGTAAATACTTCCTAAACAATATGGCATTTACATCAGTGTGCAATATATTAATTTTGAAAGTGATTAACTTCAGCATGAAAATGACTTACCTGTAATTAAAGTTTTCCATATTGGCCAATACATAAATCCTGATTTTTGGTACTGCATACTTTATCTCTGAAATATTTGAAATGTCATATTCCAAATCAAAGTCAATACACAAAAATGTTTACGTTATACCCAGTCTAACAAAACCCACCTCAGCCACTGAAAATAAATTTAACAGCGTAGTGTTTAGTAGTACGCAAAGGAGTACTTTTAAAACAAAAAGACAATGTAGGTCACAATAGAAATCTGAGGCACTGCTGTACACGTATAAAGTTAATTCATAAGACGTGAATTGCACTGAGTGACAGAAGTGATAACTGCTTTAGTATTTTCATTTAGGACAAGCATTTTAAATAGTTTAGTGTTTTAGGGGAGTGTTTGTTTTTTTTTTTTAAATTGATGCTGGATCTGTAGTTCTTAAACAAAAAAATACTTTTAGGTAACACCCTCCTCCCTTCTCCCAAGAAAAGGTTTTACATTTTTTTAGTTTTAGATTCAACCTGTAAATATGCATTAAGATGCAGACAGGACATAGCTCTCTACGCATACCTATGTTGTGACAAATCTTATAACATCTCAAAGAAAATTATAAACAGTTTTAAGAAATATTATTTTTTACTTCAAAGTTTATAGCAATGAAGACGTGGTATATAAATATATACAGTACCTCCACTTTGGAAGTCAGATTTACGAACCAAACTGTTAAAACCTAATGAACATCAGTCTTTCATTTAGGTTGCCCAATGTGGCAATATTCAGGTATTGCCAGATTATTTCTTTTTCTTCAGGTGATAACCTACATACCCTTTCAGAAATTTTTCACAAAAATAATGGTTCTTTTTTACTAGATCAATTCTGGTAATGTTGTTATAGCTGTGCTTTTTTAAAATGTTACTGACAAACGAAGCTATTGTAGCACAAAGTACTTTTTAATGAAATAATCACCATGTTAAGCTTCATTCAAAATTTAGCTTGCTATACACTGGACAGAAGAAAAATAAAGTTTTATCTGTGTTCAAGTGCATTAACAACAACAGTTAAAACTAGTAATATATTTTAATGAAGGTTCAACTGATAGAACAGGTGCCATCCAAAAGCATGAGCTTGTCAATGATCGAGTTGCCTAACAAAACTGACAGCAATATAGCACTGAAACTACTTAAGAGAAAGCTTGCATGGTTTTCCCTAACTTAAGAAATACATAAAGCAAGACCTAGCTAAAATTAGAGTTCCTTGGATAATACAATTTCAAGAGCACAAACTGCAGTCAGTAAAGGGCTCACAATTCTGTGCATAAAATGGCTGATGTCTTCGTAAGAAGTGGTTTTACATTAATGGCAGGCCACCACAGAAAAGTATGGAGGAATAAAACACTTTGGTTTTAATTTTTTCAGAGGCTCACATTTCACATTAGACTTAAAAGCAGCAGCTTTTCACAAGCTACTCATTGGGAGTGCTGTATTTTCTAGAAAACATTAGAAGGATTATAATTATTTTAGTGATTGACAGGTTTTACTTCAATTTTTACATAAATAGCTTTCACCATATTGTGGTTATGTTTAAGTATAAGAACACT
Organism: Falco punctatus; assembly: GCF_963210335.1. NCBI lineage: Eukaryota > Metazoa > Chordata > Aves > Falconiformes > Falconidae > Falco > Falco punctatus. The sequence continues at coordinate 36,520,511 of NC_137587.1, read as the reverse complement.
GATCAATAGTTTAGATGCACAGTATTTATTTCTTCTGCTGGAAGGCAACTATACTTAATAATTGTATCCAAGACACTTCAAATCATTCAGAAATATGGCATGCAGTATCCAAAAGTATGGCTCTGAGGATTTTTTTTTACATTAAGCATAAAGAAATTTTATATTCAACATTCATTTATATTTCAAGAAAACTACCTATTCAGAGTTCTAGTTCTTTGATGCAGCATTAAGGATTAAAACTTACCACTTTACCCGGCCTTGCCCATGTGCAAATAAATCCCTCCTGACAAGCAGTGACTATACAGTCTTCAAGAAAAATTAACACAGTCAGTCTTTCATGTGCTATCTTTTTACAGATAAGAGGCTCTAACAAGGGAACATCTTCCATTCGGGGACAGAGAGGTGTTCCCAAAGTTTTAGCTGGGTCCGTTTTGGTTTTAGTAACTAGGTTCAGTTTGTCACTGCTCTTGCTAGATATATGTCCCATGCTATGATTTCTCTTGTGATCTTTTTCATGGTGTCTTTCCTTCCGATCGTGTAGTGACAAGGTTGCAAATTTACTAACGCCAGAAGCAATGGCACCATCCATGACACTGCTTTTACTGCCAGCATTTGAGACTGCAGAGTGTGGAAGGCTGTTTGACCGTGGAAGAGGAGGGGGTACAGAGTTTCCAGGTGTTGTGATACTGTTTCCATTACTTCCTGGGTTAGTTCCACCACTTCCAGCAGGTGGACTTGTGGCATTCATGACATTTGTATGTGTCCTTGCTCTTGAGAGAGGTTGGTGGGGAAAGAGGATATCTTCTGTAAGATCCCACAAACACAGCTGTGTGTCCTGGCCTACTGAACCAAATCTGTATGTAACACTTACTGGACGACTGTCTGTAGAGTTCCTTTTGGACAGCCTAGATTGCGTACTATTTGCTCGATCTCTGCCAAAATGAAGGTCTTGGAAATCCTCATCACTTCCGCTAAATTCCATCGGGTCACTCTCTTCTACACTAGTGGTATATGGATCAAACGCAACAACACTGACCCACGATTTATGTCCATGGCCTCTGGCTATTACTCGACAGTCCACGAAAGACCAAACTGTTACCAAGTCATCCTCTCCACCTGTCACTATGTATTTCCCATCAGGACTCCAACACACACACAGCAGTCCTCCAAAGTAACTTTTCATTGTACCATGCAATTCCACTGAATCAAAGTTAAACACACGAAGAAAACCATCCTGGCTCACACATGCCAAGAACTTCCCATCTGGGGAAAAGGCAAATTCATTCAGGGCACCCTCACCTACTGTCCATTTAAGCAGAGGGTTTCTTGTGGATTTACTCTTGCAAGTGTGAACTGCAAAACTTTCTCCTTGTTTAAGTAGCTGGTAGTGCGGGGCTGTGGTACCACAAGTGTGCTCCACGTTATACAAGTACATATTGCCACTGGAATGAGCTACTAGGAAAAGGCTTTCCGAACCCGGTACCCATTTTACACAGGTTACTCTGGACTTGTCTATTAGTCTCTGTGAAAAACAAAGAAGATACACATCAGAAAGTCTGAAAATTAAAGTTTTAATGATTAACTATAAATCTGGTCTTTCTGGGGGGATGGAGAACAGTACTTAAGCAAAGTGAACTCTGCTTTCTATAAAGGAGCTATGTTACTGCATTTGCAAAAACTTCTCTTGTCAGGCAGTGAAGAGGAAATTATTTTTAGACTAAGTGCTACCAAGGGTTATTATTATGGTCCAATCGCATTCTACAATGAACATACTTCAATCAAGCCAATCTGTTGTTATGAATCTAAAGGTAGTGTTCTTAGGTTTATTTTTCACCATGAAGAGTGTGAGAAGGAAATAATCAAGAAAACACAGAATGAGCTAAAGGGAAAAAAGGCAGTTACTCATCTGTAATACGCAGCAAACAGGTTACAAAACAACAACAGTAAATTTAGATTCTGGTTTTATCTGAAATCACAAACAAAATCCATCCTCTGGAAAAAAAAAAAACCAAAACAAAAAAACAGAAACAAAGAGGCTTCAGGAGCCTTTACCAGCTTTCACTGACTGAGGGAGCAAAAGCTACATACACAGTGATCCTGTTACCATGTGGCTGGAAAGTTAGTAGTTAATGCACGTGGATCAGTGAATTCTGAAGGTACAATGTACTCTTCACCTTGGAATCCCCACACTCCAATTACTTTCCATTTATTAGCCAAAGACCTGTCAATACTCTCAATTACCACCTGATTAAGAAGATTCCTTTAAAGAAAAACATATTAATAGCAATCACTGCAAAAGAATGAACACACACATTAAAAAAAAAAAAAAGAATCCTGATCACAATGTCTTCAATGCTGTAAGAACTGAGAGATAAAATTTCACTCCTTGAGTTTGCTAGTGTAGTTTTGGTGGACGTCTAAAACTTACCAAGTCAACCATGGAATCACGCAGCTGCAACTTGGAGATAACTAATTCTTTACATGCACATTCAAGATTTGTATTTGGCATAGATCGATCATAGGCTGAAAGAAGAGCTGAGCTACACAAAAAGCTAGAATGCAAGTGCAAAGAGCCTAAGGAAATACCAGTGTTGAAGAAGCATTAAAACACAAAGAAGAAAAAAAAATCCCTCCCCAAAACCTTGCTATGCTGTTTATCACAAACAAAAAATCTCGAGCTAATGCATAATACATTGACTGTTATGCATTCTGGGCCTATAACTATCACTGGAAAGCAGTACCTGGTCATTTTAGATAATTTTGCATATACTTTTGCTGCTGTCAACCTCAGGTAAGATCAGGAAGCCTCTCTCTTGTCATCTCTTTTGTACTTGAGAGCCGAGAGATGTAACAATCTGGGAACTTTTCCTCAAATGCAGTAGCTTTGAAGTGAGGTATTCTTAGCTTCTGTTGTGATACTTTAAATAGTTTAAATATTTTGTCATGTGTTCATTGATAAATACCATTCCCGTCTCAGTAATGACGATACCAGAAATATTCAACAGAAAGTTACCTGGTACACTCCGAGAGAATACAGACAGGGAACATCAGCCCCACTGGCCTGCTATAGGCAACAGTCTTCTCATTACCTCTGCCCTCCTCTACTACAGCAGCTCAACCTGACATACAACCTCTGCTCCTAAGCGCAGCTGCTCAACTTTTATATTAGAAATGACATTTTAAGTCCATAATCATGTTGGGCTACACGGTCTTAAATACCATACAGAAACCTGGTCTTCACTTCAAAGAGGCTATGAACAAAACCTAAGATTGCAATCTGCAATGAGAACAATTAGCTCAAGGAGACAAGATGCAGAGACTAAGCTGGTAAGTAGCAAGTGACTACAACTCATCCCATCCTCAACCAGCAGAGCTTTAAATTCAGCAGGAAGATAAACACTCTGAAACAGCTTTCTGAAGTTTTCAGAGCTTTCCACTGGGCTCACATACTTCTGCACCACAACAAAACAAGACCTGAAGTTGGTATGACTGGCAGATGCATTACGAGAATGGACTGAGTGAATTATCAAGGAAATGAGTGAGGTAGCTGGGATAAGGAGCTTCTGTTCAGTTTGGTGAAAGAATAAATAGTAAGTGAAGGAACTTCAGTCACCAGTCAGAAAGACAAGCCAAGATTATCTTGGTACCCATATTGTGAGTAAGTTTGAAGGGACAAAATTATAGGCATAGGCCACAAAGGAGTTAAAAAACTGAGGCGATGAAGGAATGTGCATTAAGGTCTGACAAAGAGCTTCAGCAATACAGGTACAGGAAAAGTTTATTAGGAAAAAAATGCAGCTTAAGGCTTTATTTTAAAGAAAAAAGGAAAAAAAAATAAGACGAAAGAAACAATTCAATTGGCTAACTTGAGAATAACCAACTACCACCTGGAAACAACCGAATCTGACATGTAGTATACTTGGTTTTGGGAATAAGCAAATATCATTAATTCTAACACAGCTAGAAGGAATACCACTGTTGATACAGATTGATTTAGGTAGGCAGCCACAAGCTGCATAGCAACACTCCCCTCAGCCTTTCAAATCCCTATTGTCTTCTACATCAACAGAATTAAAGAAAAGAAAAAAAGGAAGAGTAACAAGTTAGACTGCATTAAAGCTACTGCATTTTAAGTTAAACATAACCTTCTGTGTTTAACAGGTTAAGGTACCTCACATATCACATACCATTAAGTACTATCCTGATAGCTTTATCACAGGTGATAGTCAAAACAGAGCTTTGGGCTACCTGAATCATACCAACAGGACAGGTGGTGAATTTATTACCTCTAGTACTAGTGCTAAATCTGCTGAAAGTAGTAAACACTCATTTAGACCATCTTCTGCCTACAAAGACAAGTTTATTCTCAAACACTATGTAAACTATAAATACATTCAAAACCCAACAGGCACCTTCATCTTGAAGCCAACAAACTGGCTCAAACATCAGTGCTCAGTAATACTTCTATGAAATGGCTTTTAGATACAAGCCAGAACTTCCAAACATGTCCAGGACAAGCTTGAATACTATAACTGACTTTTTTTAAAAAAAATAAATAAAATATAAAAATATAAGTTTGGGGATTGGTTGTAACTGCCGGTAAGACCAGCATAGGAAATAAGTACTTGTCATTTAACTCTAGCCTACTGTGCACATAGTTTTGGTAGCACTGAGCAAATCCTTATGTCAGCTTTGTAGAAAATAGATAAACTCATTTCATTTCTACCAAACTGTCAAAGGATGTATTCCCACCACAGTGAAGTAATGCTGGTTGATAGCACAGAGAAAACACAATACTGTCAAATGGAAGTGGCTTCGGTGCTTCCATCATTTGTGGACTACCACAAGAACTACTCAAGCCTGCAATGCAGATTTACACTGTAGAGACTAGACAGTAAACAAGATTAAGGCATGTAAACACGCATTGGATCTTTTTGTATTTCAGCCAAAGTCTTCACCACTGGGAACTGCTCTGAGATATGAAACTCCTGCTGTTTATAGTACCTCTACTACTGCTCTTTGTAATACACTATTATCGAACAAGATTAGACCACAGCTGAACATACACAACTAAATTGTTCACATCCAGACTAGCGTTCCCAGTGGTGAAGTTGCACCAGTGACAAAGTTTGGGGTATTTTGGTTTTGGGGGTAGCAGTGCAGGGGGAGGTGTGTTAGGACAATGCTAAAATGAACATTTCAACTACTTACTTATAGGCTTCTACCAGAATACTCTGTGCAACATTAGGAGATTCTCCAGCACTGTTTCCCACTCAGCACAAGCAGAGAGACAGAGCAGGTGGGAAAAGGCTAGGTAAGAAGAAAAATGCCCCTCTTCTGATCGAGATTTAGCTACTTTTAGAAAGCTGAGGAGCAATTAGGCAGTTCTAATTATAAAACATCCCCACTGAGAACAATACTTCAATCTTCTTTGCACAAAGACAGAGAAAGCCAACACATCTCTGAGGTGGGAAAGATACACTTGCTCAGTTTGGGAGCTTCATCTGCAAAGCTATTACAGAAATTTGAAATGTCTTATAAAAGAAAAAAAAGACAACATAAGACACCCGCAACGCTTTTTGCTATTACCCCTCCACAATTCACCTGCTGCTGGATTAAAACACAAAAAGGAGAAAAAATTGAACACATCCCTAAAAGAACATTCACCTTCCACAAACCACCCAAATTCCCACAGCTTATCCTCTGCAGAACAGTCACAAATTGTACCAGTTACCAGATTTCTTTCCTTGTTAGCATCTAGACACTTTAAGAATGCCAATACTACCAGATGACTGGAGCCAGTGGTCTTGTAACTTGGCATTAATCACGCCCATAGTACTCCCTTCTACCTTTCCTTATTGGACAGCAGCAGAAAAAGCAGGAGGAGAGTTTCTTTCAGGAGTATCACATGGCCAAGACCTCATAAGCCTTCAGCTTTTCCTATGCAGCATTCAGCTTGATCTCCTAGTCTTCCCCAAGCAAGCTTTTAGCAACCCTTGATACAGACAGCTTCTGATGTAACATCCTGACCACAACAATTGGTATTTTTACCTTTTTTAGTATTTTGACCACAATATATTAGTTAAATAGGGGCTTAAATGTTTTCTTCTTCATTTGGAACCAGAAGTCTCAAACAACTGACTGCAGAGCATATGCAGCAACATCTAGATTCGTAGACCCTTCTTCCATCAGTTAACTGTTATTAACACTAGTTACAGAATTACCCAAAAAGTCCTAATTTTTAATCTTAAACACCAAGTGATTCCTTCATGAATAACAATTTTTGTAGGTATTCCAGGCCAATGAAACAGCTGAAAAACGAAGGTAGTGACTGAGTGATAAGCTATACAGGCAAACGGAGCTATCTACAGAACTTTTGAGAATCTAGAGTCTTTAATATCACGAATACACTGCATGCAATAATGTTAAGATTTCTACTTACTTCCTCATTAAATAATTTGCTAGTTTCTTTTTTAATAGGGTCTATAAGTTGGACCTGGCCTGCAGAGAAGCCCACTAGAAGAGACACGCTTTCTGCTGTGGCCGTTAAGTGATTGAAGTCATGGCATGTAGGTTGTGTTCCTTTGTATATCCTTTTGTCTATTGGTTTACTCAAGTCCGCAGCCTGCAAAGAGAGCAAACAGAATTAAGACAGTTTATCACAATGTGTGCAAATAACCAGTTCTATTTGCAAATAATGTTTATACTAAGCAACAATTTATGGCAGTCACAAAGCCCTACTTGAAAAAGCAGCTTTGTATTTATCAAAGACATCCAAGATGCTGTCAAAAAGTTTATCTTTTCATATAATGCAATACTCATGCTTTTTAATTTTGCTAAACACTACACCTACCCTAGCCTTTGCAACTACATCGTGTGACAAATCAATGACAACCATTCAGTAACACAAAGGCTCCAGTGAGTCAAGATCAACCTATTCCCATAAGGCTTCTCCTACCAGAAGAGGCATTCCACCTCAAGAGACTAGACACCTTCTACTTTCCCAGCAGCTGCTTTCTCACTATTGAATACAACCAATCTGAATTAAAAATAGCATATTCTCAATCACCTAATTCTTGTACTATGTCTATCCTTTTATAACAGGCAAATGTTCGGTATTGGTCTCAATTTAAAAAAAAATGATCAGTTGGATCCTAGAAGAGCATTTTCTAGGAACACTGACTCAAGATGCTGATATTGTGATTATAAGAAATGCATTTTAAGCCATTAAGCTACAATGTAACTGTGCTTCTGACACTAAACACAGAATTCAAATATAGCTCAAACAAAATAAGTGCTAACAAAACTGATGAACTTCAATAAAAACAACTGAAGATCTGGCACTGACGTGTCATAAGAATCAAAAGGAACAGAAAAGCAATTTAAAATGCTCTCTCAGTTGTGTAACCCATGTTTATCCCCATATCACTTCTGAACAGACAACCTTATCTTTCATCCAGAGATGAAAACCCACACATTTAATATGCAAGATCATACATCAGGTTCAACCTTTGAGGTTTTTTGTTGGTTTTATTTAGTTGTGGGGGTTTTTTTAAACTCCCTATTTACAGACCCTGAACCTGGTAATTAGAAAGCTACAGATACTCAACAATATTACAGACCTGAGATGCAGCTGTGATTTTGGACTCTGATACTGAAAAGGTATATATCAAAACCAGAATTTTTAGTCAATTTGGCCAGCAATACAAAAAATAAAACTTCTTTGAGAAAGAGGGCAAGCCACACATAAAAGAAAATTGCTCCAGTGTATTAAACCTTCAAGGATGAGGTCTAAAGAGCTCCAAACCCTTGGTGTGCATGGAGCTGCACAGACAAAAACTAGAACTGTCAGCAAGGAAAAAATCGTAACTAGCTACACAGTGAATCATGTCAGGTGAGCCATTTCCAAGGCAAATTTAACTACAAGATACACATGATAAGCATATATACGTAAGAGTATTCAAGTTGCACTTATGTTTTGCAGCATACATTATAAACCAGTTTAATCAAGTATGCGGCCTCCTGGCTGAAAACTCCAAAATGAGATTATGTATTCCAATTTCTAAAGTCAGCAGATTAAAAAGTTATTCTCCAGAGCCCAGAGATCCATTATAAGCTAAAAAAAGAGTATTAGCAATACCTCTTCAAGGAGAACTTAAATAGAATACTAGCTCTACTGGGAGATCATAGGGTAAGGCGCATGCCTACCAAGGAACATTCACAGACAGATGTAAATCTGTAATTCGAAGCTGAAAGATCAAATCCCAGAGGCCACGAAGTTATCTCTTACATTGTGCAAATTTCCCTTGTCCTGTATCACTACAAAATACGCAATATCAAGAGATAATAAGTCTCAAAACTGAGACAGCATTCCTATCCAAAAGACGGTTCTACAGAAACATACAGATGCATCCTTCCACACCTGAAAGAAATACAGAGTTAACAAGGTTGAACTATGAGACTCAAGGTTGTGTCCTCTGGACAAAAGTTCCAGCAGGACCCAATGCCTAAGACGACAGATCCCTTTTAAAGTAAATAGAACTCAGCCTGAATCATGGTGAATGATCACAGAACCACAGACACACCCCCTCCAGCAGAAAATGCAGGTATTCCCAGGTTGTTGTTGTTCTGAATTCTCGCTACCCTTTTAAGCAGCAAAGAATCAATAGGTAGCTATTTTCAGACTGGAACTGTAGCTTGCTCTTTTGTCTGGTTTAGGTTTTGTATCACTAGCTTTGGTTTTGTTGTCCAACAAATTTGGTGTTACTGAAGTTCCCCATCTTCCGAAATTATGTGATAACAAAGCTAGCAAGACAGAAAATTCCGATAAATCTAAGCACAGACTTCACTGTGCTTGTTCTAGCTGTTCTCTGGGAACCAGATGGCAGTGACAATCTGTCTGAATTTAAATGGAGTAAAATAACTAATTCAACCCAGAATTAACCATGCTTCTACTGACAGGGATGCCCCGCCTGTTATTTACATGCGGCTAATGTCTTCAGTTACAACATAGGTGTCTCATGGAGATGTCAAATCTACAAGCACAAAAGTACTCCTTTTGTCTTGATCTCTCTCTTAATCGAAAGACAAGAGTAGAATAAGTGACCGTAAGAACTAGGAGACATTTTCTTTATTTCTGCACAGTTGAAGGTTGCTATTGGATGTTGGTAATAACAAGAAAAGCACTTAATCATAAAACTCAAACATGCCTGGGACTCAGCATTTCATTAGCTTATGACTGAGTCCATTTGCTATAGTCATTTTGTGGAAAATCTGATTCTCAGAAAAAAAGCTTTTACATGAGATCTGAGCCTGTAACTGTCAAATCCTAGGCTATGACACTATTCACTGAACAAGGTGATGTGAACTGTCTCCCTCTCAGAAGAATGGTGATGTACTTTGGAAGAGAACAGAAAGATCTTGGGATTACGCGTTACCAAACATGGAGGTTAAAAGCACAGCATCAGGCACCCTCACCTCTGCTTGAGCTGGTGGCAAGCTATTTGCATGCTTTCTGTCTTACTTCCTTTAAGATTTTCTTCTGAAAAACATTCAGCACAATTCCAGTCTGTCTACTTTGAGACGCTTACTGTGTTGTGGGTGATTCATGATGACAGCAACACTTCTTAATCACAACTGAAAGAAGGTTGGGGCATCTAATGCAAGGCTAAGATCAATACCACCCTCCCTTCAAATAAAAATCTGTGCAATCCATTGAAGTACATCTTAGCTAATCAAGACTCTAGTATTAGCACTTCGGCTAACTGATAACCTGCATTAGAAGCCTGCTCCTTTCAACCTACAGTGGTATTTCAAGTACCCCTTGGGCAAAGGAACAAGGAATAATGGTTATCGGGCGACAAGAACAAGAGGAATCTCACACACCACCTGTCTGAAGTCTGTAATACAACTGAACAAAATAGGTGTACCTTGGGCATCAACAGCTTCCGAGTCCTTTCTTAACAGGTTAAAACTCTCTAGAGAACGAACTTACAGAAGAAAAATTTATCAACTTTGCCATTTAGTTCTTCATGATGAATTCATACTCCAGAAATAAAATGTGAACCATGTAACTGTTCCGGGGGACCTCCTAGTCTCATTTGGTTAACTCTCACAGCACGCTTTAGAAAAAATAATGTAATAGTCCAGTAGTTGCTCATTCACCCTGAATTCATCACGGCAGAAAGGCAGTCAAATGGCACATCTTAACCACAGCTTTAAGTACCTAAACACTTGGATGAAAAGGGGTTAGGACGGACTGACAGTTACCTCAGTCTGAAGCAAATATTTACATTTTCAGATTCTGATGTTCGAAATGTCTAATTAGGATGGGCATCAATAACCTTGGGTCTGTAGCTGCATGTAATTCTAAGGTCAATGCCAGATTAGCATCTGTCCAAGATTCATTCTTTTTATGTACTATTGATCTGGGACTTAGAGCTTTCATACTAAAGATTTCCTAAACAGTGAATCACATTATTTCAAGTCAGCATTTAATCATGCTCCTTGACAGATGTGACTTCTTCCGGTAGCTCTGCTTTTCCCTAACTTAATTTGCAGCTTTCTACAAATTTTAGTTGAATGAAATGTATCATAGATGCTACATTTCTTTCCAAGCTAAAAAAAACACTTATGAGATCACAAAGGAAAGGAGTAATTTCTTAACTTATCTCAGATAATTTCAACTGCATCATCAAAATGCTTCCTTTAGATACTTAAGAGTATTTAGTATCACGTTTGCCCAGAGACTGGCTTTCAATGGGTCATAGCTATAAGTGAGCTCAAGACAGAATATCAGTTCTTTAAGCCTGGAAGTGAGGGCAAACATTTAATAAAAATTTTATTTCCAAAAATCCTCTTACGAAAATCTCTCTTGTCCAGAGAATTAATTGATCTTGAACAGCAGATTACAGACTGGCTACGTATGTAGAGCTGTATCGCAAAATAAAAGAGAAGACACAGAGAACCAAGATATTACAACTTTGAAAGCAATTCCCTCAGCATTTCTGGAGGTTGGAATTCACAACTTGTAACCTGTAGCTTGGTATCTCTTCAATACCTTGTTGTCCATGAATTTCATGGTCCCTGGTCTATGAACAGAACAATCTGAGAAAGCTGTGCTTGTTATAATGCTATACAAGTAACATGAGAAATTGGCTCTTAAAATTATTATTAGGTGAACTTTACTGAACTTCACAGATGTTCTTTAAAACCTAGCTGATAAAAAGCAGCAAGGTAACCCTTGCTGCAGCACTTTGCCTTACAGTATCCCCTAGGGAACAGGGTTAGGGTCTTCCAGGACAGACTTGCTCACCGTATGAGCAAGGACAAGGAAAACTAAACCAGAAGACCCCTTACAGCTTGTTTATTCTTCCCCCGTGTCTGTGCTGGTCTCCCTCTCCTTCCATCAGAGCAAGCTGAAAGACAGAAGAAGTTGAGGAACGTGGCAAGAAAGCAGAGTTATCTTAGTCGCTTTTGTAGACTTTTCTGACAAACCACTCACTGCTTCTGTCTGCAAGTGTTTGTGTCAGAAATACTAGCTTCAATATTTCACACTGGAAATCTTACTAGTATAGTAACTAGCACTCTAGTTATTATCAAAGGAGTAGGTTTCCAGGTATTTTTTTTAGAGCCCAAATACAGCTCACAGTATTAGCAACAGAATCATCTGTAGTTAACTTCACTGCTGCTTTAGGCTGGTCTGATCTCATAGCCGACCCTGCTTTGGGCAGGAGATTAGACTCTCAGAGGTCCCTTCCAATTTGGTATGAACCTGAGATACTAAGCTTAGGATCAACCAAAGCAGCAGCAGCATGGGCCACTCTGCTTAACAGGTCTGGTCTATGTCTTAAAGGAACTTCATGCAGGAAGAAAACTACAGGAACAAGTTAGTTGCTTTTCCCTATAAAGAACGCTGATGTAGAACAAAAGTTCTGCTTCAGTTATGAGATACACAACAGAAAGTCCAGGCAACATTTCCTGCAACTATAAAGCCCTAATTAAACACTCCTCAGTGCAGCTGACAGTGCCATACCCAATCAGTAGTAAACTGGCTTCTACAACTGTAACCGCACGTAAGCTGCCGGACTGCTGACTAAGGACCTTACTTGGCTTTCTTGGTAGCAAGTTTACAGTCTGGCAAGAACTCACATCAGTTGCAGGGTCTCTTCAGATCCAATAGCATGAACCTTTCAGGTAGCATTCAAGTGCACACACACTCAGGGCCGCTTCAGAAACCCCCAGAAAACTTGAACACTAGTTTGAAAGCCCCTGTGAAAACTTATAAACTAAAAAAAATAAACAACCAACAAAAACAAGGGATAAAGTCTCTTTAGCATTCCATAAAAAGCCAGCAGACAATCACCATTTGTAAAGTTGCCCTATTTATACACAGCTACAATAGGTTTTTAAAATACAAGGACAGTTTCTTAAATAAGCAAGAGCTGCTTTTTCTATACCCAAGTGGTGTACTTAGCTTTAACGGTTGTCATAGGTGTTTTGTGTGTACACACAAACTAGTTTTAAGTGTCTCCTCAGCCTTGCAAAGCCATAATTGCTAGGGGACTTTTTAGGTCTTTATTTTGCAACACTGCATTAAATGCACCTGCTTTATATTAAACTCACATTTGTAAACCTCAGAAAAACTGTATTTCATTTTTAGTTTTGTTTTTAAAGTTTGGCTGATCTTTCAACTCTTTGAATTGAAGCATCAATAGCTTAACACTCACAACACCACAACTGGTGCTGGATTTGCTGTCAATTAACATAGGGACAAGTATGAACTAACACTAAAAACGAGCACAGACATTCACTTTCCCTTATTCCTCTCTAACTGAAAGCAAGAAAACCCATGAGAAAAGGATGAAAGTTGCACTGGACAACATGAATTTTGAAAACTAAAAACTAAGAAATTGGGACAGAAACAATCAGCAGGCAGGAGAAAAGAATCTGCTACTTACAACATACTGACTCAAAGACTTTCCATTAAGGTATCTCTCTATAGCTTCCTTTCTCAAGAAAGTCTCCAGAAAGCTGAGCTGCCAATTCGTGCCACTTTACTTTCATAAGTCTTAAGATCCTGATCATCAAGACACAATCATTATTAATTTGGCTTCAGTGGCGTATCTTCTGATGTACTTTTTCTAATACATAAATATTCTGAATGAGCTCACAAAGTTTAAAATAATCTGCATTTATACCTGCTCCCAACAAAAGCATTTCAAGATTTATTTCCACTCAACAGAACATTTACTCTCCTGAATAACACTGTTCCTCATAAATGGGTTCCTGTATCTTTGCGGTAGGTTTTTTATAAGTTACAAAGCACTTGATTAAATGCTGAACAGGAACACTTAAGGCATGTGACAGAGTTTCTAGGATACTGTGTAAGAACAGCTCTGTTAGTAAAACAGGGACACCAAGTAATTTTATTTAACCTCATTTTTTCAAGTGTTCCACACAATTCATCCATAACAAAGTCTTGAAGATCAATTTTGTACAGAGCTGCTTGTAGATTTGGAAAGCTACTTGATACTCTTCTTCCTTCTAGATTTAACTTCCACTAGGGGCCATACAAGACATACATGGCTTTTGAAAGAAGAAAAGCATTACTTAACAAGATTTCAGCGTGTATTCCTACAGCAGACAACTACAACCACACTAAGATAAAAGCTCTAGTCCAGACAACTGGACATAAATTCTTATTTAGGCAAAGATCCATTTAGTTTTCTGAAGCATCTGATAAAATAATCATATTCTGTTTCCAGAAGAATTATTCTAAGCACTCAAACAGAGCAAAGAACACGCACTGGTTTGAAATAAACCTACACGATACTAACTCAACCAATAGTTACGTAACTGGCAAGATCAAGAAAGTGGATGTGAACACCGTAAAGAACACACATAAGGGACTTCGATTTACAACTTACCGTAACAACATTAACTCCATTTCAGTAAGGTTATAAACCAAAATATTTATCTGGTTACAGAATAGATCAGCACATCCTATAGGAAGTAATCTAAGGCAAAAGCATGAGTCTACCAATAACCCTATGAAAAGTAACATTTTTATTTAAAAAAAAAAGAGAGAGTTCAAAAACCCAGAACAGCAGACTCTCCAAAAAAGAAAAATCTTTTTTATTTGCAAATCCCCATTCACTTCACAGGTGCACACAGAATTAACTTACCCTTTGTTTCTCCAAGACTGGGCAAAGGGCATTGAAGTAGGACAGGAATGTTAACACATTTGAACTACTGTAGGCCAGGGAGGCTGAGGGAAATTGAAACAAGGTTTTGAACACACACTTACAAAAAATACCTCCTCTGTCTTCTGAGCAGAGAACACTGCTGCTGCCTCCATCTGTCACAACCCAACAGAGGTCTCAAGTTACTAAAATTGTTCCTTGAAAATGCTTTAAGTTTTTAAATTAAACACGTGACTCGCTTGGTAAAATTTACACCCATGCTGACAATGCTCCTTTTTGAGTGGAAGACCAAAACATACAACTTGCCACACTGCTGTTCAAACAGCCGGGTCAGACCCAAAAGTGTTCTAATGAACTGACCACAACCCTCAGTGCAGCTGTCCGGAGCAAGTCCTGGTCAGTCCTAGAATCACAGAATTGGGTTGGAAGGGACCTTAAAGATCATCTAGTTGCACACCCCCCGCCACAGGAAGGGACACCTTCCACTAGCCCAGGTTGCTCAGAGCCCTGTCCAGCCTGGCCTAAAAGGTGGGCGAGCTCAGCGTCTCCGAAAGAAACAGAACAGCCTGCTCATTCCAGCAAGCAGACTGCAAGCACTCCAAGTAACTTCAGCTGCACTGCAACCAAATCACCGAGACTTCAGGGAAATGACATGACATTGTAACTTAACTTTCCAAAGTTGTTTGTTCCCACACATTTAACAAAGTTAATTTTTATTATACCTGCAGAAGAAAACCTGTCCCTTTCCTCCTTAAAAGCAATCCGATCCCTTAAATCTCACTTTGCACAATACTGCTTTACTGCATACAGAAAGAGCACAACAGCTTTACCTTGTTCTTGAGCATCTGAACAATTGCTCAGAAATCCACACTGAAGAACAGCTAACAAAAGCAGTATTTCACACTTCCTTTTGCAAAGTTCATCTTATTGTGGGTGTCAGTTAATGACATGATCAATTCAGATAAAAATTGAGACTATGACTTCAGTGTTATGTGCTTGGCCACTCTAAATCTGTAAACAAGCTGGTTAAGCTCAAATAACTCTGAACATAGTCACTATATCACACACTCCCAACAGACATGAACTGAATTAGATAGTCTATTTTGGTTTCAGCAATTAGTTGCCCTTTTTTTTTTCCTAATAGGAAGAAGGGAAAAGGCAGCATGATATCAGTATTACTCTCCTCAGTGGCTGGTCTACAGAATTTTGGCTCAACTGTAGCTCAACCTGCTGGATAAAAACCTCTCCAACAGAAAACTAATTCAGAATCACTTATGTTCTGCATGCGATGCAGACACCTTCCTCCTCTTCTCCCCCTACTCAGCTCTTTTTAAGGACATATATAAAAAAAGAGATTTCACTGTGCAGTTTTAAGTTCAAAACAATGATCTCTCAGGGCTACTAATAAACAGTGGGTGACAGGTCAGGCTTTTATACTGGTCTCTCCCTCACTGTCTTAAAAATTAAGACACACATCTAACATACATACTTCATAATCATGGACTGCAGAACTGGACCACAATCCAAGACTTATTATTCCAACACCATTTCTTCAGCAGAGGGCAGATACATGCTCAAGAAGTCAGCTGCGTTATCGTCCGTCCTAAATGTCTTTCAGAAATCCATTTAAATTGCAAATGTGGAAGTTTAATAATCCTTTACAGGATGATTATCTTTTTTTGCTATTATCTACTCCACAGAATTGCGAATGTTGCCAGATTTTGTTTTAACACCCACTTTCTGTTCACTATTTATTTAGATGACTGAAGCAAGACATCCTGATAAAGTTAAATGTGGAAAAAAGTATCAGTTCTGAATTTTGTTCCCCTCTGACTTTCCTGAATACCTTCTTGTTCCCAGGAAGGGACAATGAAGTCTAACATTCCTTATACACACAGCAGTCATACTGCTTACTAGAATAAGCAGTTCCATCCTTCTCAGTACTTCCACAGAAGTTTTCAGCTATCACTATTTTCACCATTTCTCTGAATCTCTTAATAATAATATTTTTTTTTCTTATGGAAACACTGATAGTGCAATCTACTAGTTTAGATAATGCAATATGATTTACTCCATTCTTGTTTCTAATATTCTTCCCCATTCCATTTCCTACAATACAGAAAAATTAGAACTCAAGTATTGATTGATTAATCTCCTCTTCCTTTTGTCTAGTGGTTCCAAACTGACTCAAGCTTTCTCTTCCAGTGTGTGCCACCAAAAGATTAGTGGGAACAAACACTCCTGCTTATTAACCTAGCATAACTGCATCTCCCGAATTCCTTAAAATTGCCTCTTGCCAGTTAGTCAAATTAATCCACCTTCAATTTCTGCTGCTTTTCTCCTTTATTTCCTTTCCTGAAGTTATGAATCTACCGCAGAACTATAAATTACCATGTTAAACTTAGTGGGACGAAAGCTATTTAAAGTTTTTTTTACTGTGGCTAATCAACGGCACAGTTCATCTCTTCCTGTGGCCTACAATTTCTTACTGTCCTTTCAGTTAAACCCTAGTATAATCTTCCATATGTTTTCACATTCTACTTTTAATTATAAAGTGATCAGTAAGTCCTTTTTAAAGAGGTCAGCAAAAAGCACAGACCAACCTGTAATTCAATATAAGTTACCACTCGTAACAAATCTGCAGCCCAGCCTCTTTACGCTTCAAACTCGTGAGAACTCCTGAACACCAATACTAAACTGTTTGCTTCATCACGTCCAACATTTCACATTCCAGCAACACCACTTCCAGGTTACCAAAGCATCGAGCCTTCCTTCCCAAGACACCATGTGCTCTAAAGGTACAGGCAAATCAATCCTAGTTTCTCAATAACCTAAACTGCTTTCCCTTAGCCTCTAACTATCTATCAATCCCCAAGCCAGATTACGTAAACCGTAAAGAGATGAGGTTGAGTCACATGTTCAGGTAGGTGCACACAATCTCAATGTCCAACTCTAGCCTCAATCTTCAGGAAGTTTCTAGAAGTAGTGTCTCTCTCAAGCCACAGACTGGCCTTTCTGTAACAGCTTCCCCTTCAGGGGATGAGATTTTGGAAAAGATGCATGTAAAGATATGTAGTAATTTACATGCAGAAAGAGAAAAATAACTGCATGATTTGCATGTGACCACACCTATGGAGAACTGTACAGCAAGTCACAGGCACCAGGATCAGATTTTGCCACAGTATACTGCCATCACTGCAACATGAAATACTGTGGTCACAGACAACTCAAAGGCAGCTGATAAAACAGGGAACCTATTAAACCGAAACCTACACCATTAAAACACCAGCATATAGATCTTTGTTACAGTTAGCAAACCTTAAGACTAACAACTGCGGGAAAGTGAATTAAATACTGCAAGATCTTTAACATAGAAAAATACATATACATAATGATGAACATAGACAAATCATTAAAATATACTTATATACATACACACACACCTTGTCCTGGTCACTTCTGTTAAACTAGACATGGCACACTGAAAATATGTCATCCTTGATTGGAGTACTTAATTTATCTGCCTCCAAGAGGCTGTTCTATTCACTCAATGCCCTTACAGTTAGAGGGCAAGCCAACAAAGAATTTTACTCTTCCCTGCTAGTGAATATTGCCTGCTTCATGTAAAACTCTAAACTGGCAATTAAGACTTGCTTGACAAAATACGATTTTAAAACAGTATTCTTTGGAAAACAGACCCTAATAAATTATAAACAACTACAGTTGCTCTCCAAAGTGATTTCAGTTTACAAGTTTTCCTTTGTGTATCTTAGTTTCCAAACTTTGGCATGAATTTCCTACTGTGTTTGCCATGGTAACCAAGGAGCCTGAGCGTCTACTTGAAATTCTGTTTAACTGTTTAGTGCTGCATATTGATCAAGACACATTAACATCCTAATGTATTCCAGAGAGCGAATCCAGCAATTCTCATACTGAATGAATCACCTTATTAACTATTACAAACCTCCAAGGGTTTTTGCTGTTCTTTAAGATGGGAGAGTAATGGGGAAACTTCATTGCCCAAGATGCGCATAAATAGCTACCAAATAAAGAGAATGCACTCAGATCAGGGTATATTCAATATAAAAGGAGCTACATTAGAACAGCAGAGAGTCTCTATTTGACACTACCTTTTCTCCTGTGAATCAAGACTTGGCATTCATGACAGAAAGGAAAATCTGTTCCAAGAGTGTATTTGAATGAGAAAGACAGTTTCTGTACATTAAAGCTTGTACCCTAGTTGAAAACTCTTCTGCTGTAAGAGGGGCCAGGTAACCAGCTAACTTAAAGTTCTAGGATTAACATTAGCAGGACAAAGCCAAGCCAAAAATGCTAGCTTCTTTTAATTTCCATTTTGAAGAAAGACCTTTCATCAAACATTTATCTCAAATACAGGATCATGAATAAGAAAACATCTGTTTTAAGCACATGGAATCTTTCCTAACTCCCAGAAAACACAACAGATACCTCAGCACACTAAAATTCTATATAAAATCAAGTAAAAAACAGATTAGGAAAACCTGAAACAAAAGACGACTACTGTTCGGTTTTTTTCAGTCTCAGCACCCCATGATTAAAAAATGAAAAGTAGCAAGGGTTTGCTGGTCACCTCTTCTTACAATAAATTAATGCACCCACTATTAGCTGATTTTACTATTCATGAAAGTCTCATCTCAATTCTGCTCATGGTTAAAGATAGGATGAAATAGTTCTGACCTTCCATGCCTGCTATATAAATGCAGGCTTACAATACAAAGAACCATCTCTAAGAATACCTAAACCACAAAATAACATGCCCAAAGCTTCCCTGCAAGACTACTGAGATACTGTTATCATAAAACACTGCAGGCATGGAAAGAGCCTGCTAAGTCAGCTATACTTCCATTCTCTCAATGGACTTCACTGCCTCCAGCTCCTCAGTATCTTACACTTCCTTTCCTGGATCTAAAAGTCAGTAAGGTTGCCTCACTGGGTACCACACAGGTAGTGGGATTTGTATTGCTATAAATACATTTTCTTCATTCCGTTCATCTGGCTCAGCTCTAAGAAGCTTCTGGATGAAACACTCTGCCTCTTCTTAAAATCTATTCCGTACTTCCCATAGAGTCTGTAACCTGTCACACCACAGTATTTTCATTATGCAGTTCAACTGTTAGCAACAGGTTACAGCAGTGCTGGTCAAAGCACAAGATCCTTCTGAATTAATAGTAAATTTTGCATGACTGGCATGTGTTTCATACATCTAGTGAAGGTTTTGTATTATTTATTCTCTTTCTTCTTCCTTTTACCGCTTTAAGAAACAGCGATTGCTTTATTCAGCTAATTAAAATCACACTCTTCTTTCTGCCATTTTACATTAGACACCATCTTCTCCTAGTAGCAGGAGATGAAACTCACCTTCATCAACATAAGCAACCAGAATTTCATACACTATTAAAGCCATCTTTTCAATGCCTTGTACAATGGCACTAAAGACACTTCCTTATTTCTATTGGTAAACCTCGTTTGATACATGTTTGAATTGCATTCATCTCCTCCTACCTTCAACAGCTGTATCACAAGCTGGCTCAGCTTATAATCAAAATTACACTCTGGTTACCATCTTTCCAAAGTTTTCTGGCTGAAGCAAAAATTCGCTATGTATTTTTTTCAAATAATTTTCACTTCAGTTACTGTTCTGGTATCTGCTTATTTCTCCCTATAAAATACCCGGATTATGAACAGTGGTGCATCCCAACTTTATTATGAGAATTTTGCCATCATGTGCTCTTATGTACTTCTTTGTCCCAACTTCATCAATGAAAATAATTGTTTCCAAAACCACCTAGAAGACCTCAACTTGAAGCTCTCTTTTCAACAGTTACCACAGTCACCGTAATCAGTAAAATAAGTAAAAAGATAACAAGAACTAAGCATTTTAATTCTCTCCCCATTTCAGAACAGAATTAGTTTAAGGTTCTAGAACTCGTTCAGTTAAAATTCTATTATACTAATCTAAAAGTGCCAGTTCATACAAGGACATGAACTTAAGTTACAATTCTCCCTCACTATCACAGTACTACACTAGAAAGGCTGAGCACCTGAACTTCTACTAAAGCTGTCTATAACATACAAGTTGTACATGAATGTTTTCCCACTGCAGGGAGACAATGTTTTACTTTAAGGAAAAAAAACCCAAAAAACCCGCAGAAGTGTACTACCTCAGAGTTTCAGAAGCTAAAACTGAAAGTAACTGTAAGCAGTTGAGAATTCTCAGGTTTTGGTGTGGCGGTGGTGTGTGTGGGCGTTGAGTAACATTCCTGCATGTTTTTCTTCTGCCTAAATACAATCAAGGATAAGCCTTAAGAAAATACTTGCCTGTCATTGGAGTCACAGGCATTCAAAGGGGGTTTAGCAGCAGTTTTCACTGTTAGAAATGGTGAATTAAAAAGCAACTGATTTAAGAATAGTAGAGAACATACCAAATATTCGCAGGCACTGAAAAAAGTTCATGCGGCACTACTACTACAAACTGTCACATACGGTGTAGAGACGGTATCACCTTCTGTAATGACTGCGATGCACTGAAGCACACATTTTAGTTTGTTAACTTTTGAGGAACTAAGAAAATTACATGTACTGTAATAATTATTCACTTCCTTAACTACGCTTCATAATTAAGTCCTGCAAGGTACACTTAAGATTTATGCTTAGTTAACTGTAACATCTTTCTCAATAGTTACAACCTAGTAAATTATAACAGATTCATAGCTCTAAAGTAAAAAAGTAATAGTTATCTTTCTGATCTCCTTCTTGCTTCTTATCCTCCAGTGGAACCTTTAATTTCCTCCTACTCCTACAGTCTAGTCACACTGTTGCCTTCACTTACAGTCAACACTTTCTCACTTGTTTTTAATGCTGAATGAGGCATGATTCGGATGAGCTGAACAAAGACAAGATGCATATGATACATACAATACATACAAGAAAAAAATAAGGAAAATAGGTATATAGATATCAAATGGACTCCAAGTAGAACCACACATGCTGGCATAATTGGGCAACCGTTCTCATTCAGTTGACAGGCTTAGTTGGGATACTTATTAAACACTTAGGAAATTACTTTCACTGGGAAAGTGTTTAAATTGGCTCAGCTCTGTAAGCAACACTGGTGAGAAAAATTATACCTGTTAAAGGTGACACTCATTTAAATTAGAGCTGGCAGACTGCTTTTAGATGGGCTCCAAAACATGGAACAAACTGGAAACATTGCATGACTTAATGATAGCGTCATCCGCAAGTTGTTCATCTCCTCCCCATGCACACACACAAAAAGTTACCTGACCTGCTGGACTAGTGTTCCAGCCAGTCACACCTTCAAAGCCATTACTTTCACTTTAGCTTTGAATCTTATTTTTTTCTTCTCTAAAATATTAGCATGGTTTTGTTATGATACCAGAAAAATACACTTAAACAATACATGTACGCTTATCAGTGACGTCTGTTGCAGTTGACTGTATATATAGCTTGCCAGAGACAGAACTGCTGCTTTTGTTTTTTTCTTTCAAGTGATCAGACATCCTAAGTATCCTCAAAATGTATCACAAAATTAAGTTCCTTGTTGAAAGACTAAGGCTGCTGTAGCTTCATCACTGAAGTTGTTCAAATTTCATTTCTTATAACTTTAAAAAGATCAAAGTACAGTAACACTCAAAAGTTGGTTTTACAAGTGTATTTTATAGCAAAAAAACCCCAACACCTGCAGTCCCTTGACAATACCCTAATCTTTTCCGATTTTAACAATGAAGCTTGAAGTAGAACGTTCTTCTCTTTAAGGGTATTCAGACGTACTGAAACAAATAAAACATACAGAGATTTTAAACATACAAATCAAAGTCAAGCCAAAAGCCTGACTGATTCAGGGTTTCAGCATTAAGACTAAACTAAATGGATTTACTTGAAATTTGCAAGCTACTATATGATCATTATTATTAAATTATAGCAAGTTCAGTTTCATGTAGACTTGTCAACAGTTAGAAGTGTTGCTTCTTTCAAGCAGAATAAATTCATACCACATAATGATATATTCAATATAGCTCCATTATATGAAATAACATACAGGCAAGTAGTAGAACGATGAGTTTCCACCACTCTACAACGCTGGTATTTATCTTTGAAAGTCTCTCCCATCCCCTGTCCAGCACATAAGAGGGAAAGTTATTTCTTGGGGGGGGGGCGGGGGAGAGCAGGGAAAGGCAGCAGCAAGTGCTCAGGATTATCTGTTGCTATAACAAGACAATGCTTTAGTCCAACAGTGTAAATTCAATGCTTGTAAGAAAAAAAAAATCCATTACAAAAAAGCAGATTAATAATCGTACCCTGCATTGCCCTGTTGCTATAGAAACTTACTTCACTGTAGTGGTTAATTGTTAATCAAATTATGTTTTTTTTTCATTACAAAGCTTAGTAAAAGTCAAATAAAACAAAGTAATGTCTGTCCCGCAAGTCAGAATTATGTCTTTTCTGGCTACTGTTGGATTTTGCAACCCTTACTGGAATGCCAGACATTTTTGATGCAGTGGTTTTATTAAGCCTGTAACTCCATCATGTTGCAGCATGCTAACAAAATATTACTAGAACAAAGCCCTAATTACTTTTGTACTAAAAGTAAGATGAAACTGGCTGTTATTCTAAGAGCCCCAGAACAGTCCTAGTGAAAGTTAGGTGAATAAATTATTGACAAAATGTATAACCTATGCTCCAAAACCAGAATAAGGCTCATTGGTTTATGCTTTTTGTGGTTGTATTTAGTAACAGACAGATGAAATAATGTATTTGCCTTAACTCTTGTCCTGGAGTTCTTAATTTGCAATGCATCTTCCTTCTGGGGCTGAGGACATTTCATAATGACAAAACCCAATACGGCAAAGTGTTACAGAACAAGAATAGGAGCACAGGCTACTAAAAAACAACTATCAAGGAGCAAATTCCTAAAACAAATACAATGCAGTGAACTCAGATTTCACACAATCCCATACCTACAAGGACATCACTATATTAGGTTATCACCTAGTCTGGAAACCAGAATCCTGATTCAGAAGTTTTAGAGTGAAAGGCAGTATGTTCCCAGACACTGGAAGAGGTTTCCCAGAGCAGCTGTGGATGCCCCATCCCTGGGACTGCTCAGGGCCAGGTTGGATGGGGCTTTGAGCAACCTGGTCTAGTGGAAGGTGTTCCTGCCCAAGGTAGGGGTCTGGAACTAGATGACCTTTAAGGTCCCTTCCAACCTAAACCATTCTACGATTCTATGAATATCAGCACTAGTTTTCCCAATAGCCTTATTTTAGAGCAAGCGAAGTATTAAGATGCTTTAAGTAATGGTATGCTGACAGTTTCACTGGTCCAGATACTGGGGGGGGGGGGGGGGGGGGGGGACACAGACCAAACCTTTTGCCTGCTATTAATCACTTTCTTTCAAAATTACCATTAAAGGGCTAAACATGTTTAATGTACCAAATGGTCACACTTTTTCTCTTTTCTCAGGCTGATTTTTGTCTCAAGAGTTGGAGAAAGTGCCCACCTCTTGTCACCTACAGATCTTCTTGCAAACAGAAGTGCTGGCCACCTGATTAACTGCTCACACCTCAAGCATTTCACTGGAAGTCCTAACAGAAGCCTGTATGAGGGCACAGAGCTGCAGACAAGACTACTGACTGAACACAGCCCAGCTACTAAATCATCCCTCGCATTGATATGGGCATACGTATACTATGCATGCCAGGGATTTCTGCTGTCAAAATAATTGTACCTTTAACCAGCACCGATACCAGCAGACTGTTCAAATCTAAATTCTCCTTTATATCAACTCGCACTGGAAGTGCCACAGCTGTAAGACACCTACTCACCAGAGAGAATACAAGTAACGAAAGGGTTCCCAAAGCAGCAACTTAACTGTCGAGCACTTTGTTACTCTAACAATAAGGAAAAGTATGAATCATCTTGAGCATCACTAAAGGCAGCTTCATCTAGACATCTGTTTAAGTTGTTCAGAACAGTTGTTTGCCCCACCTCTCCAATTCAAAAGTGCTACTATGTGCCCATGATTAACATCCCAGTTCAGTCTAGCGCATTTATAGAAGTTGCATTTTGGTTAAAACACCGAACTGCACTTGAACAGTCACTGCATTGGCACAGTCTATTCTGCTAACACTGTTAGAAGGCCATGAACTTCATCTCAAACAGCATCAGAAAACTTTGCAGGTGTTTGCGAAGTGTACATGACAGCACTGTTATTCTGTACAGGAGACCACAGTTTCACTGCTGAAGGCAAGAAAGGCAGGCCATCCCCATGTGTTATATTGATGTGAACCTAACTGAACAGTAACCTTTAGAGGGCATGAAGTCTAAGTTCACATTCTGAAGTAACAGCAAGGTTTTGCTGCAAGTCCCCTGTTGAGGTATATATCTAATGCTATTAAACAGCAGTAATTTCCCTTGTCAACCCAAGCACCTTTCTTCTACAAGCTCCACCCTGTATTTTTTAAAAGTTGTCTTTGGGACAAAGCTCGTCCTGGATCAATATATCACACTGAACAGGCACGCTTCAAAAAAAAAGTCTTTAGTTGTTTATAAGCAATAGATTAATAATTTGAACTGACAAATACTGACACACACAAGATGGGCTGTAAGGCAGGTAAGAAATACTGCATTCAGCAGTATATAGGGTATCAAACTTCAGAACTGGTACTGCCTAACCATGCAACTATCCCTGCCCTCATAAATTGTTTTTAAAAGATAGACCCTCTTGACACCTTAAGTGCAAACAGGTAGCTATTGAAGGTCTGTGGCCACTGTGGTGGTCTGACCTCGGCTGGACGCATGTGCTCACCAAAGCCACTCTACCACTCCCCTCCTCAGCTAGACAGGGGAGAGAGACTATAAGGAAAGGCTGGTGGGTCAAGATAAGGACAAGGAGATCAGTCAGCAACTACCATCACAGGCGAAACAGACTCAACTTGCAGAAATCAATTTATACCATTCAAATCAGAGTAGGATAATGAGAACTAAAACCAAAACTTAAAAACATCTTGCCCTCACTGTTCCCTTCTTCCCAGGCTCAGCTTCTCCCCTGATTTCTCTACCACCTCCATGCTCAGTGGTGCAGGGGAACAGGGAATGGGGGTTATGGTCAGTTTACCACACATTGTCTCTTCTACTCCTTCTTCCTCACACTCTTCCCTTGCTCCAGCATGGAATCCCTCCCACAGGAGGCAGTCCTCCATGAACTTCTCCAACATAAGTCCTTCTCACAGGCTGCAGTTCTGCACACGCTGGTCCAGCGTGGGTCCCTTCCACGGGGTGCAGTCCCTCAGGAACAGGCTGCTCCAGCCTAGGTCCTCCGTGGGGTCACAGGTCCTGCTGGCAAACCTGCTCCAACCTGGGCTCCACTCCTCACAGGTCCTGCCAGGAGCCTGCTCCAGCACAGGCTTCCCATGAGCCACAGCCTCCTCCAGGTGCATCCAGCTGCTCCAGCCTGGGGTCCTCCACAGGCTGCAGGTGGCTATCTGCTCTACCATGAGCTGCACACGAACATCTGCTCCACTGTTAACCTTCATGGGCTGCAGGGGAGCAGCCTGCCTCACCATGATCTTCTCCATGGGCTGCAGGGGAATCTCTGCTATAGGGCCTGGAGCATCTCCCCCTCCTCCTTCACTGACCTTGGTGTCTGCAGAGCTGTTGACCTCTCATATTCTCACTCCTCTCTTCCACTGCAATTTGTTGTGCATTTTTCCCCTTCTTAAATATGTTCTCCCAGAGACACTACCACCTTCACCAACAGGCTCAGCCTTTGCCAGCAGGCAGGCCTGTCTCGGAGCTGGCTGGCATTGGCTTCATCAGACAGGGGAAGCTTCCAGCAGCTTTTCACAGAAGCCACCCCTGTAGCCCCCCCTGCTACTAAAACCTTGTCATGCTAACCCAATACACCCACTCTCCTATTAAAAATGAAAAAAAACCCAAACCTCTAGAAATACTTTCATTTAGAAAGAACATCTGGAAAATAAATCCAACTGTTTGCTATACAGATCCTAGTAGGAAAGGTGAAAATTTGAAGGAAAATGCAGACTAAGCCTCTATCTATGGCTTCTTAATACAGCATTAAAGCTGATTTTTAGAGGTAGTATTTGCCATGCAGACCACTACGTTATGCAAATCCAAACATTAAAACTCTAATTTAAATCTTATGAACAGGATTTAGAAAGTAAATCATTGCATAACTATTTTTCTGTAATACCGAGAACAGTAACTAATAGAAAACGAGAAAAATGCAGACAACAACAACAAAAAACCCTTTACAACAACTTCTGCCAAATTTTCATTTCAGTGAGCATTTCAAACTTGTATGAGGGTCATGCTCCAATATCCACTTCAAATTGAAAGAAACTGTGCAACTTTTGTAGAAGTCTTAGTTAGAACTGTGAGAAAAAAAGAATCCCTAGAAATAAATTGCCACAGTTAAAATAATAAGACTATGACTTGCAGAATTACGTATTTGTTATGGTTACATTTTTAAGTCAGGAAGACAAGACATTTATGTTACTCAGATTTACTGAGTTATCCTTGTGACTGCAGGCTAAAGTGTCCTTAAGGCATCATTCCAATAGTTTATTTCACCAGACTCAGGGATTTTTAACAGATAGCTTCAATATATATTGGCATCCATTCAGTCTCCTGTTGCACTGCTCCCCCTTTCTTTACTTGAAAGGGAGCATTAAAGCCATAAAGTGGAGCCCTCTCAAAGTTTTATGTGGTATCACTTCCCTGACAAAATGTATGTAAACATCCTGTAAGATAAGAATTACTTTTTTGTATTCCCAGGAGACTGGGGATAATAAGTTTGTTCATAACATCCAATGTTTTCTCCCTACACCGGGGCACTTTTAAGTTAAAGTTCTTGCTTAGACGAGCATTTAGTGTTAACACAGCACTTCACATTCTCTAGGTGTACAAAAGTAGGCATTACTAAACCAAAAACTCCTTCATACAGCCACCTTCCAATTCCACACAGAGTGAAAAATGAAAATAAGTAGAGTATTATTTCTTTGACCATTACAGCCACATGAGAACCCTATGATTAACTCATGAAATTAAAGACCAATTATAGTTGGTAAACCAAAACTGAAATCAATTTGCAGAAGGTATCTATTAGACATCTATCATTCCATTATGCACGCTTTATTGAATAATGCAAGAGAGGAATCCCAACACAAGTTATGACACTGCCACTGGAAAGATTTCAATTGTAGTGGCCGGTGGTCCTCCCACAAAGACCACAGGGCCACATCTAGCCTACCAACAGTCTGCAAAACTGAAGCTGGAACATGCAAAAGTAGCTGCTTTATTTTAAGTTACAGGGGGCAGGAAACATAAGGGATGTACGTGCTAGAAGATGGAATGCATATACACTTGGACTTACAAGTAGGGGTGAGGTAAAGAAGGAGAAATACTCCATTTCTGAGAAGGACACAATGCAATATTATTACTTTAACTTACAGTATGGCACATTTAATGTTACTGTTTAGTTTCCTTAAGTTTTTTAAGAGGACAGTGGCATTATTAGGCACTATTGGCACTAAATGGCACCACTTTCAAATAGTAATTTGTCCAAGTGTGTCAACTCATAGCCATGACCAACTGGACAGCAAGTAGCCTTAACATATATGTCCTTCAAAAGAAAGTGTTTCAGATGGTTCCCTTTAGCCAAAGAACTACAACAGTACTTCAAACTAGGGCATTAAATTTGATTCTAGAATGTCAAAGGACAACTACTGCTTCCAATCCTCTCACTTAAGAGTTTGAGGCATCTTCAATGTATGTTTTAACTATTAACGGTAACTATTTAACTGCTATGCAGACTGTCAGGTGTCAGAGTATAATGCAAACCCCTTGTAATTTAAGGACGTATCACACCACTTTTGTAAATATTATGACAAAGCTGGCCCACAAAACTCACCACAGACACAGAAGTGTTTGTAACGAACGACTATTATGTGCATCTGTGAAGCATGACGACTAAAATGTTGTCCGTTTGTAAGGAGTAACTGCCATAATTAATGTTTTTATACTAAATTAAATTCCCCCAACTGAATTCATGTAAATGCAACATTACTACAAATACACTCCAATACAAAACAAAAAAACCAAGTCATACCTGCAGTGGCAAAAAAAACCCAACCAACCAACCCACACACAAATATTCACTGCATATAAAATACTGCATACCAATTTGGGGGTTTAGCCAGCATAGCCTAGTATTCACTCTCAAACATGCCAGCCAAACAGGCAGCCATAGATAAATGAACTATTACCTCTGAGGGCAATCCTTCAGGGGATATAATGCAATAGCTTACTCAAGTCAAACAGTTGTGATACAGGCTTGAAGCACAGACAGAAGTAAAAGCACTACAAACTAATGCCACTGTCTACAGCTCAGAAGTAGCCCCCAGATAATAATCATCTTGCAAGCTCTGTCAAGCACAGATATTTTGTTCTCTTCCACAGCAAGGAACATTTCACAGTGTTAACAGTGTCATTTTAAAGCAGCCTTTTAGTCTTTAAAGCAGCTCTTACTCAAGCCAGTTCTAGTAACTCTACGTAAGCCTCAAAGTTAAACACTTAAATCTACCCATACTCCTGTAATCTACATTAGGTCTTCACTATTTCCTTCAGAAGTGTCATTGAAAGAAAGGGGTTACAGAAACCCCCACGCTTCAGAAGACTCCACAGAAACATTTTGTAAGGTGTCTTGTCAGACCTTAGTACAGCCCAGCTAGAGTTAAGGAAGAAAACATCTATCTACAACATAAAACTCAAGGGGTAAGTATATCCATCCATTAAACACCTGAAACAAATTTCCAAGAGACTTCCAAATACCTTCACAACCACCGATCAAAAGACAAAGTACTACTGATCTAGCAAGAATAACTCCACGGGACTGGCAAATCCAATACCAACATAAAAACCATTATTTACAAGACAGAGAAGATAAAAAACTCAGCAAGAAATTAAGGGATTTCTCAAAAAAAAAAAAAATCTACATAGGGACAAACTGCAGAGTGTCACATCCATCACACCTGAGAAACATGGACTACGCAAATTCCTCCAGCACAGAAAAAGTTTATCTTCCCAGCTGCAGGACGGCATCAGATACCTTTAAGAAAAGTTCTACTGTCTTTACTTTACTGTACTTCCATTAGCCACCTTTACCTGTCAACTCTTTAACAATAAGAGTGATGTTTGATTCTGATATAAATATGTATTTAAATGCAGAACATTTTGTAGTAGAATTTGACAGTTGTAGTAGTAAACCTTGGTATCAAAATCACTGAAACAAATCAGACTGTAAGCACCCAGACAAAGGGGTAAAAGCACACAATGTAAGCCTGCCAAAAGCAAGCACCAAACAAACCTAATTGTCTTCTGAAAAAATAACCACACTAGAGAAAAATGTCAGCAGCAAACGCAACGTAAGTTTTTAAGTTCCATGACATACTTCCAGTAATGGATGAGAGTAGACATCAAACTTGTGAATGGCATCAAGACCGGAAGGATTTGTTGCAGTATGCAGCACAAAATTGGAAATAGAAACACTTTCTAATAAACTTAATAGAACAAAATTCAATGAAAATTAAAGTGGCAATTATAAACTACAGCAACAACAAAATCAAAGCATGGATAAACACAGAGAAAAGCAACAATATGATCAGAAACAATCCAAGCGAGCCAACACTATGAGCAGGATTTAAAGAGGTCAACACTATTCAATACATTAGCCAGAATATTATAAGACAGACAGTAGGCCATAATTCTTCCTTGCTCCGCACTGAAGTCACAATGGAAGTACTGTATCTGGTTTAGGCATCACAAGTGCAAGCTAACAGAAGCCAATACAGAGAAGAGCAATCAAACATTTAGAACTCATGATTTGAGAAGAAAGGTTACAAGAACCAGATCTATTTATCTTAGGAAAAATGAGAGGACAAATTAACAAGTTTTCAAATACATAAAAGCCAAAGTCAATAGTCAACTTCTTTATGTCTACAGCAGATAAAAGCATTCAGCCTCATTTTTATTTCCTTGAACAAGAAGTTTAGTTAGATATTGGAAGGGAGAAAGAAAACTAAGCACCAAAACAGGTTATTTAGGGAGGCTGTGGAATTCTTGTTAGTTCAAGTTGGTCACAAGATGCAGGTATACTTCCCTCTGCTTCAGAACAAATCTATCTTCAAAGACCCTTACAAATATCAGCATTTTTATAGCTCATATATGCTATTAAAACATCTTTTTTGGAGGCCTGACACATCTTCGTGATCTCTAAATATGCAGTAATACAAACTCACCTTCCCACCGCATCTTCAGAAAGCCTCCTGGTTTTCTCCACAGATTCCAGCTTCCAACCCAGAACTGTCTTGCACTACTCCTCCCAGAGCAATATATTAAGCACAGCGACAAATACCACCCATCATCATTCTGTCATTGTGACAACAGTCTATAGAATGAAAGTCACCAGCAAGCATAACACCTCTCAACTGGACAAGGACTCCAGTATCAAGCCAGACGTAAAAAAAAGGTAGTTTAGAGAATTACAAAGGAAGGACTCTTACACATCATCAGTATTTTCACTGATAACCAGTAATTGCCAGAAGCTCAGATACGAGTTTGCTTTCAGCTTAGTACAAATATAATTAATTACTTCTAAGCCACTTGCTCAACATAAGGTTAAAAAGACAGTCAACAGATTCTGCCCTCTATGCCTCCACCAACCTGAGCTTATCACCTAGATATCCTTCTACTCCAGCACCATTACAGCATACTATAATATTCTGTAGTTATTGACAGACTGCTGCTTTAGGTAGCTGCAGGAAAAAAAGCACAATTATAGACAAAGCCTCTTGTTGTGAGGAAGAAGTTCCAAAAAAATGAAACAACCGATGTTAGGAAAGTCTACCACATGTTAACAAAGAGAGCAGGTAGTCAGAATTTAAATACAAGAAGTTCAACATAATGTAATAAGCTAAACTACACATTAAAATTCTGTAACCCCCCAATATGTTACACAAAAACTAAGACTGTGCACCGTGCAACACTATTGCTAATAGGTACTTGTATATGACTATATTGCAGTGACAGTTGGAGACTAACTTGCCCAGAAACATTCAAAATATACACACAACACCACATTAATTATCATACACACAATACCTTAAAGGAAAATGCGCTCACTTCCTTGTAGAAAGGGAAACAGATTTGGTAGTTAATGTCAGCAGAACTTTAGAAAGCCTTGTTTTGTCAGTCACTCCTAAAGCAAGGAAGATGAGATAGTATTCTCCTTTTCCAGGAGACTTTTCCATTATCAACTAATAAATCATTTTGCAAAGCTAGCCACAAATCATACTGAAGCACCCCAAAACTGTTTCATAAGCAAGAAGCAAGTAACCGCCCTCACTCATGACTTGGGGCTGCAGGAAAAAGCAACCCAATCAAAGCATCAATGCCTCACAGTTTGAGCAGTAATTTTTGAATTACCGTTTTATAACCCTAATCCATGAAGAAGCAAATGCCTAAAATAATAGAAAATACTTCCTTTAACACCTATAACTCTCTTAATCAAAATTAAGTCAATAATTAGCCAAGAACAGATCACTCTGAATCTGACTTTGGCTGAAGTAAAGGCTTTATTCAGAAGACACCTTACAAAGCAGTGGATCCAATCTGACAGTGCAGGCCATTGAAGGGGGTAGCTTTGTTCCTCCCCTCAACCCTTTCTTTGCTCCCACTGTACCTGCTAATATCTGACCCCAAGATGAGACAGTTGAGCTCACCAAAGAGAAAATCTGCCCAGAAAAACAGCAAGTACTTCACTGCTGGTTTAGCAAGCCGAACTAGTTCAACCAGAGGTTGAGCACTGCCAAAGACAGCAAGGAGATAGGAGCACACTGCCAAGATGATGATGTACTGCTAGACCATCATCTTCACCTGTTACTAAATCAGTTCAGTTCGTGAAAATTTACCTCTTCTGTTTAACAAGGGATCACTGTACACATCTAACCATAAAGCCAAAGTTAAGGAGGACTGCAAGGGAAAGCCCATTGACAGTGCAGTTGAGAATAATCATATATTTACCTAAGTAGAGCAAGCACATCTCATTTCATCAGACTAATTTCTCCTTAATAAACTACAGGTTTATTTCTTTTTTCAGTGGATCCTAACCAGAAGGCAGCAGTTTTCTGGAAACCTGCTTTGCCTTATTAACACAGAGAGAACTGTGTAATATAAAAACAACAATGCACTGGCTGCTAATTGATATGCTTTCTATGACATAGAAAACATGGAAATATAGTAACAAGTTTAATGGTAATGATGAAGTTTAGTGGTAACACTGAAACATGAAACAGTAAAAACTCAGCTTCCTTTTTAAAGGGGCAAAGAACCAAGTTGGGAGAAAATACCTTTTTGCTTCAGAAAGTCTCTAAAGACAGCCTGAAATGCTCTCCAAAACTCTTATCTTTACCAAACTATTATCATTGTCTATAACAGTCCAATCTCAACACTGCTGTCATGGACACTGTATGTAACTTTTCAACCAAGTTTCTTGGAAGAAGGATCAAGGTTAAAGAAACATCCCTGGAAATCATTTATTCTTTATATAGGTTAAATATCCTAAATAGAACACACACACTAGTAGTCTACTTAAAAAGATGACTTGCAAACTAGATGTAGCAGATGCAATGTATTCAGAATTTAAGGGAAACTAATAGAAGAAAGCTTAGCATCACTGATTTCAAGAAATATCCTTTCCAGTGGTATCTTTGGGCCAATTTCACATCATTTATTCTTAAGTGTCATTCATGGCTGAAGTGACACTCTTAGATGATGTGCACTGATCTGCAATGGACTGCAAATGCAAGAATTACCTTAGTATCTAACAGGCACTGTTACTTGAAGCCCTTGTGGCTCTTTCACTCATTTTAGTAAAAAACATAGCATTTTCTTAGGAAGAAAAGAAGCAGACCTTAAAAAATAGAAAATTATACCTACCTGATAAATACGCACAGCACAGCTTCACTAAACTTAACTCATATTCTAATATTTTAATACAAATTAGCCAAAATGAAAATTACAGTCTCATAGTAATTAGGGGAAATTTTTAAAGAGATGCTTAGATAATTATGAACTAACAGTTAAAACTGAAGCTATTGGCATCTGTATTATACAGAGGATTACAAACAGGTTGGTCTTCAAATGATGAAGCCCCTCTCCACCTCCTGCCTCCAAGAACAGGAAGGCATGCAGAGTTTGATAGCTTGTCCAATTTAAGGCAGAATTACGTAGTGCCAATTTAGGTAACAATACCTCTCTCCCTTTAATGATAGCCACAAGATAAACCTTCCAATTCTGAAAAGCTCAAATGATCAGTTGAAAGACTGTCAGCCTGTTCTTACATCAACTTTGTACATAGACAAAACAATGACTTCCAGTTGAACGGTTTCAAAATAAATTACAAAGAAGCAAGTATTACATGTTTAAGACAGACAAACTCCTCCGTTCTTATTTAAAACATTTTCCTCAAGTGTATTTCAATCTATTTTGGCTCTTTTTCTAGGTTCGTTTCATTCATGTATTATACATATAGAATATATGGTTTATTTTAAATTGTTCACACCGTAAAAGATTATTGAAATGAATTCTGTTACAACAATGCATGTGTTTTACACTACTTTGAGAGAAAAAAAAAGGTATTTAACACTTTAACAGGTACACATCAAAGCTCACAAGTTAACAATCTGACAAACTAAAATTTTCTCTGTTAGCGTGTATCACACCAACAGCTTCTAAAAAAAGTTTAAATACTCAGCCCAAAGTTATATTCAGTTCTCTATTTTCAATGAAGTCCCAGGCTTCAGGGTTTTTTATTTTTCAGAAGTGTGGCAAGATATGACTAAGACAACTTTCAAGAATCACACGTACCATTACTAAACTACATAAAGGCCTGCTGTGTAATCTAAGTGAGGGAATTCTGCTCTTCCTTCATATGAAAAAAAAACCATAAGATATCAGAATCCAAACATGGTAATAATTTAAGCTACAGATTTTCAGAGATACTGCCACCCATAATACCTTGTAAATAGCAAAGACAGCAACTACTTATAAACAGCAAATACTGTTTGATACAACATACTTATTGCATGTCTAAAGAAACTATTGTCCAAGACTTTAAATTCATTAAGGGGTGAAACTAAAATCCACATGCACACTTTTCCATATACTCATATAGAACATGTCAGATATGTTAAGTCACAGCCAACAGACAACCACATAGGCTTCATTCTCCAGTAGATGCTTACATTCAATACAGAGGAGGAATGACATGGATACTAGCTTAGGGCATAGCAGATTCAGGTATAATTCCTTGCTCATCTACAAGCTTCCTGCACAGCCCTGCATATATCACTTAGTTCTCTGTGTCTTCATGTAATGCTGAATCGTGGGCTAAAAGCAGGAAGATTTCGAAGTACTCACATTACAGCAGCTGAGTCCCAGATATGTAAGATAATGAACAGCCACTTTTTGAAACATAAGATAAAAAGCTGACAATCATTATATTTGTGTTTACACATATTTACACATATTAGAAAGTGACACACATTTATTTGGCATGACAAATTCTTCTTCTCTAAATACCATAAACCCAAAGACCTTAAGAAACAACAAGTAGAAAGGGTTTGTTCATAAATATAGTGACCTGACAGATCAAATGCATGCCTGCAAGAAATAATGACGGGTAAGGAGTCTCAACAGCATCAATGGTTCTTTCCCGTAAAAGCAACTTTCTCTGTGTTAATTATCTGACATTTAAAACTCAGCTCATTACACTGCTCCATTTAGAAACAATCCTAAAATCAGTCCACACTTCAAAGTCATGACGGAGGCCTAAAATTACAGCGAATACTGTAGGCATTCAGTCAATGCTATAAAGATCCTGAACGCAAGGATCTGACACTACCACAGTCACGACAGGCGTTAGCGCCCAGTAAACTTGGACCCGAGGCAGCAGGTGAAGGAGGCCCCGGGCTGCCTTGCCAGTGGAAAGCCAGCCCTCACTCCTGCATGCCAAGGAGGGCCCAAGAACCGCATCCCTTAAAAGGGCCCCCCCACGCACACACCTACCGCTTGTGACACCGCATCTGACGCAGCCCACCAGCTCTGAGCCAGCGCCGGTGCCCCCACAGTCCCGCGGCCCAGGCCCGCACCCCCCCGCCCCTGACCGTTACCCCACAGGCCAGGCCAGCGGGAGAACGGCTGGAGTCACCGCCACAGCCGGGCCGCAGCCCGGACGCGGCCGCCCCAAGGCCGCCAGCGGGGCGGCGAAGGAGAGGCGGCCCGGCCCCTGCCCTCCGCCCACGGCGCAGCCCCCCGCGGCGGGGCTCCCACTCCCCGCGGGCGGCCGGCGGGCCCTGGGCGGGCGGGCGGGCGGCGCGCAGCCCCCGCCGCTCCCCCCCAGCCCAGCAAGCGAGTGCCGGTACCTTGCGGACCCCCTTGTAGATGTAGAAGTAGAGCTCCCGGCCCACATTGAAACAGAGCCGGTCCCCGTTGCCGCTCTGGTCGTTGACGTTGACGAAGGAAACGCGGACCGGGTTAGAGCCCTGCGAGTTGAAGGGCACCCGGTTAGGCCGGCTGTACTCCGAGTGGCTCAGCAGCTTGTACAGCCCCTCCCGGGTGGTGAACTGGGTCTTAATCTCGTTCATCTCCTTCCCTCCTCCCTCCGCCGCCATCTTGGAAAGGAGCATTCATCCTGCCCCAGTGCCCGGATGTAGCGCCACTGCGCAGCCGCCGCCGCCGCCGGCGCTCGCACGGCCCTGCGCGGAGGAGGCCACGCAAACGGCGTAAGGGGGAGGAGCGGCGGCGCCTGTTTACTGCGCGTCTGCGCATGCGCCGGGCGGGCGGCCCGAGGGTGGCCCTTGCGGGGCGGGGCAGTGGCGGCGGCTGCGGCCGCCTGCGGGTGGGGCCTCGGTATGGCGGCGGCGTGAGTGTGGCGGCTGGCGCTGCCGGCGGTCGCTGTGGCGGCCGAGTGGAGGGAAGGGGTCGGGCTCTGGCTGGTGGGTGCGAGGAGGGTGTCTTCGGGCCCGCAGGGACCCGTCGCCTTCGTGCGGGGCCGCCTGAGGTGCGGGGCCGGGCGGCGCGCGGAGCCGAGGCGCCGGTTCCCTCCCGTCTGCGCGGGGGGTGCTGGGCGCAGCCCGCAAAGCTAGCACAGCCCTCCGCGCGCGGCGGAGCATCTTACGCGCTTTGAGCAGTCGTTTACAATTAGGTTCGGCCACACTTAAGTCTCGCTGGTGCTCCGGAGCCTGGGCTCCGTGTAAAGGCACAGCGTTCGCCTTCCTCGCGCCCTCCGTGGGGAGGGGGCTTTCCCTGCTCGGGGGTGGATCTAGGATGCTGATTAGGATAGTTCACACACAGGTCAAGTAATTTTCTGTTTGGTCTCATTAACTGTTTGGTTCTCCTTGAGCTCATTTTTTGGCTTGGTGTATTTATGGTGTCCATTCCTTCTCCCAAGGCCATGTTTTTTTAATACTTGTATTAAATTTTTTATTTAAAATACTTGTATATTTTAAATGTGTTTGGTTTTAGTATTTGTAACATCCTCTGTTTTTCATTATAGATATTTACATACTTCTTTTTTTGAAGTGAGTAATTCTTGTATCACTGGGACAGCATCGTTTCACAGCAGTGATGAGTCCCGGGTGAGAGCCTCCACCGTGGGGCAGCCAAAGTGGGCACCACGACCCTGGCTACGTCCTTAGGCTCATTTGCCTTGGCCCTGGCCAGCTTTGTCTACAGGTTATTGCCAGCACACCTGCCAGCTCCTGAAAGCCTGGTCAGATGGGGTTGCTAAACCCAGCTGGGAGTGTCCCATGGGTAAGTCAGTTAAGCGCAAACACAAGTCTGCAGCTGTGCTTTTGATGCCTCATATCAAGCCCATGCTCCCCCTGAAGGAGATGGTACCACCAGCTTTGCACCAGACTAAACTCCCAGCTGCACGCAGAGCCAGGCTGGGGAGTTGACCTGAAATGTTAGCCTGAAAAACTGGTTGCGGGATAACTCTGTTGTTCTGATTGTCTGGCAACTACGCAACCATGTTGCATGGTGAACCAGATCAGTGTGAGATGGAAGTGGCATAGGGTTGGACAGGAGTGTTTTCACTGAGCAGGGAGGCAGGACTGTTTCTTCTGGCAACAGTTTAAGCTTAGTAAGTTTTTTCTTAACTACAGCCTCATGATTGACTCAAGCTAATGTAAGATGTTCTCCAACTGTAAAAAAGGACTTTGACCTCTCTATCTTTAGGTACCTATTTCCATTACCTCCTTTGCATCACTTCTATAAATCATGCAACAAAAGAGTGAGTCAGATCCACTTGAAAACTCACACACACACACAGAGAAATTATGGGTTCTTGGGTAAACTTGATCAGCAGCCAGGATGATCCAACTCATCACAGAATTGCTTGAGACAAAATATGGAAGGAGTTGGAAATGTGCAGCTAGGGAAGATAAGCAACACAGAATTAGATCATATTGTATTAACAATTAAATTCAAGGTATAGTTTCATGCTGTAGTTGCTCTAATGTGGCTGCTACCAAAGGTGGTGTCCTGCTCTCTTCTTTTGTGACACTGAACCATCTGTTGCTACTACTTCCTTCACCACCAGCAGTGCTCATCTGACCTCACAATGAGCCATTTCCGAAAGATAAATGGATAGAGAATTAAACTCCCTGCAAATGTGAAATTAATAGAGTTAAACGAAAAACACTGACTATGTAAGAGAGGGGACAGGAATGCACAGCAGAGCTGGAGGGAAGAAGGACCTCCCTTTCTTTCCACTACATCAGCTCAACCACAGAAGTCCACTCTGACTACAGGGCGTTAAAGGGATTTAGTTTCAAATCCATTTAGTTCAAAGAGATTTAGTCTACAGTTAAGTACTATGTTTCCTGTTGACCATCAAAATATTAGTCTGAGGTAGCTGACAGACATGAAATGGCCAAAGATTTCCAGGTTAATTAATGCAGAATAGAGTATGTATCTGAGGGAATATCTGAATAAATATAATCAAACTTCCAAAAGGCCAGGTACTGAAGCCTTGCTTGAAATTCTTAAGATAAAGCCAATCAATAATGACCAATAGATTGTGTCAGCTTATCAGCCAGCCCTGCCAGATGGTATTGATGACCTCTTTAAAGTACATAAAATAGGTGTGCAGACCTGCAATTATTTTAAGAATCATCTTGAGAGTGGCTCTTTCATGCAGAAATTGTATGAATGGACTTTCAGAGAGAAGGTCAGAATGTTTTGAGTCACCAAAGGAAGAGCAGGAAATGCAAGGATCTCTAATAACATTCAAGACAGCCAAGGATTTTTTTAAAAAGATTTTTTTAAAATTATTGCTCCAAGGAGGCATAGCCAGTATGTCTTATTCATTACGCACTGACAACACTTCAAAGAACAAAGCAGGCAACTTTGGTAGAGGGCTTGCATGGAATGCAAATCATACTGAAGCCACAGCAGACCATCTGTCACTGATGGAATGAGTGTGATCCAAAGAATAAACAAAGTTAACAAGTACCTGGTTATCAGTAGTACATGGTGGTGCAGAAAGTCAAAGAACTGATGTAGTGTTTAACATTTACCAAGAAACATCAATAAAAGCTGCTGAGAGATTCCACAGAGAATCCAAGACAAATATTCATTTGAAAAACACAGCTGCAAGTCACAAGAACACTATTGTACAGCCCCATCAACAATAGTCATCAAATACTTGGTTAAAGAATGGGGAAAAAAAGAGATTACAGAGCCTTAGGAAAAAATTCTCTTTACCACTTGTAAATTTTTCTGTTTCAGGCGAGCCAAAGATGATAGTTCTGACACGATCCCATGAGGACACCCCTAGATGTGTTGTTTTGTATGTACCACACAATCAATAAATAGAACTCAGTCAGAATCACTGCTGTGTCATGCCTTTACAACTCACAAATCCTTTGGCAAATTGGAAAACAGACATGAGCAAAATTCACTAACATTAATAAAATAGTGTGGGTCCTTTGAGACTGATTTATGCAGGGCAAAAACTGGACCTGCAACTTTTCAGGATGTAGTATTAATAGTGTTTTGCTGGCCATGAGGAAACTGCAGCCTTCAAACTTACACAATACAAGTACAGTTGTCAACAAAACTTCTCTATGCTTGAATACGAATGCCATCTGTTACTTCCTGAAAAGTGCAACAACTGATATTAGGGATGTTTTCACCAGCTTTTCTGAGCCTAAAAAAAAAAAAAAAGGAGGATGGTGACTACACCCATATTCCATCATGCAAATAGTATCTATTCTCATGCACTGCCTGCAGATTATGATGGAGGAATGAGGAGACTCTCTGCAGTGTCTGCCAACTATAGAAGGTCTGTCATGTCTTGCTTGGACTTCTGATGCCAAAACCAATTTAGACATTTAGCATGTGACTGGCTAACAAGTCCAAAGAGTCAAAAGCTCTGCAGTGTGTCAAATATTAACAAATTATGAATGATGAATGTGTGTGAAATACTTACAGACATAAAGAGATATGTAAGCAACACATCTGAACTAGTCAAAAGATTGATGCTGGTGAGAATGGCATGCAAGTTCCATTTACTATGGGGAGAACAAAAGTTACAGTGTTGGAAATATGTTTCAAATTACTTACATGGACTTTAAGTATGTCTAACTTTCATCATGAGAAAGTAATTTTCATGGCATAGCTTCATAGCTCCTTATTTGCATTAAGAATCTCTTCTTAACCCCTACATACATTTAACACTAAATACATGAGGTAATGCATTGTGATATGTACTACTGTTATCACAAAACTGGGTTCTTCACCCGGTGTGCAAAAGTCCATCCATGCAGAGTGGAGATACTTATTGCATGCCTGTGCAGAGCTGGGTGCTAGGTGGTAATCCACAAAGCTAGTGCACCTCTTAAGGCATGGTAAAACATTTTATACACTTTGAACAATTGTTTACAATTAGGTTTAGTCACACTTAATTCTCACTGGCTCTTAAGAGCCTTGTGTCCATTTAAAGGTACAGCATTCTGCCTTTTCCCCTTGCGTGTTCTGTGGGGAGGGGGCTTTGTTAGTAGAGGGCTTTCTTTGCTTGAGGGTGGATCTTCTAGCATGCTAATTAGGACATAATTCAAGTAATTTTCTGTTTGGTCTCATTAACCATTTGGTTCTCTTTGAGCTTATCTTATTATTTTTTACCTTGACATATTTATGGTGTCTATTCCTTTTCCCAAGGCCATGTCATGTTAACTATTTGTAACAACCTCTGTTTTTAAAATTCTCTCCTGTTTTCTTTAAAGTAAATAATTATTGTATCATTGCAAAACATTTTGTTTTCATAGTTGGGGGGGTATTACTTAAAAATAAATGGATATTTTAAAAAACATTTGGATTGAAGAAGGCAAGATAAAATAAATCTGCTTTGCAGTTGGGATTGGATGACAGTGAACCCTTGTTGTGTCTTTGGAAGACTTTATTTTGCTGTTTGCAGTCAGGTCTCTGTAAGATGTCTCCTGAACAGACTGTCTTACCTCCAGAGTGAAACATGCTGTTCTTGTCAACAGTCCTTATCTTGGAACCATAGCTGTCCTGGAAATTATGTTCTCTGAAGATAAGACTGAGATAATGAATTTAATTTAAATTCTACGGAAAGCCAGAGAGATTGGTTTGATATGCCTGCAAATAGCTTGTGTTTCTAAGATGTTATATGGCATTATGTACTTCTCAAAACTCCCTCAATACCAAAGTTATCTTATCCATACATAAGGTACTGCTCTAATCCATCTGAGGAAACAGAAACCTGTGAATAAGTAAGGTCTGAGTGTTGGCCAGCAGCAATGACTGAGTTTCTTACAAAACTGGAATTTCTAGAGAGTGATGCTTATCAGTGCTGCAGTGTGAGACCGTAGTGCCATCAAGAAGGCCAAGAATACTCCTAAACTGCAATCTGCAATAGACTATTGCGTTTGCAAGTTAAGCAACAAAAGATTCATTACCTAAATGCTTCAAGATTATTTCCTCTTCCATCAGAATCAGGTATTGTGTTCAGCTGGTTTTCATTGCGAAGCTTGTGGCTATTGTGTTATGATAATACATGGTTATTGGTAGGTGTTGCAGGTCAGCCAAGCAACCTGTATTTGGTGTGAGCACCAGTTAGTTAACAGCCATGTGTGCAAGAAAAGTCACTGCCGTTGTGTGATTTAAGACTCCCTAAGCAGAACAGGAAATAAGGAAAGCTCAGAAAGGTGTCCTTGGAAAGAACAGACTTTCACAGCCAAGGA
This sequence comes from Falco punctatus, assembly GCF_963210335.1. Classification (NCBI taxonomy): domain Eukaryota; kingdom Metazoa; phylum Chordata; class Aves; order Falconiformes; family Falconidae; genus Falco; species Falco punctatus. Next base: position 36,478,900 of record NC_137587.1, on the reverse strand, counting down.
AAGGGAAGCATTGCCAGCCTGAAACAAGAAGTGAGTAAGTTCTAAAGGGTAACAAGCATCAAGAGTCTCTGAACATTTTGCACTTAAGAGAGTTATGTGCATGGATGTCTTCAATTTATCCTAGGTTCCTCAGTCTCCCCCAGGTCATCTACCTAACTAATGGTGAGATCCTTCTCTGTTGCTTTGGTCTGTTTCTCAAAGAGGGACTGAAAACCTGTTAGCACATTCTACATTCCCTCATCATCTTTCTCATCACATGAGGCAGTATTATCTCAAACATGTTGCAGAGAGCTTCAGAAGAAGAACAGCTGTCTGCTTTCGGTCCAGTCATAGGAGGAGATTCTCCATCAGTGTCATAATTTCAGTTCCACAGCCAGAATGACCATCTCCAAATTGTTTTATATAAAGCACTGAAGTTTTAGATAGATTATCTTCTAATAGGACTCTATGAGTTTTTCTATAAGCTCACTGAAGCACAGGAGCTTTGGATACTGCATAGTACAGGCTGTTTGTTCAGCGCTAGTTGAATCTTTGCACATTTAAAGAAAGGAGAGCTTATTTCTCTGAATTATGTGCTGACTTCATTATGATCATTATTATGGCCATGCTCATGACTTCCATTTGCAAGTCAAGAAGGCCAGAAGTTAAATTCACAAGTCTTCACCATCCCTCTGGTGTCCAGAATTTACTCCTTTCTTGGAACTGGAAGACTGGTGAGTGGAATTGTGTTAACTGTTTAGACAAAACTTCCCCATAGAATTTTTCCATCAGTGGCATATATATTTTTTTTTATGATAGGGATTTTGTCATTTGTAAGACAAAGAGTGGCTGGCTGAGGAGAATGGGGATTTATTGCTATGACATACATATTCTTATGGCATTATCATATATACCTTATAATTTCATCACACAAAAAATGTAATTCATCATAAAAAATATCAGCACTCAGGCTTTCATGAGTCTAAGTGCCTGTCTAACTGGCAGTCTGTCTTCCTCCATGGCTAATGAGACTTGTTCAGTTTCTCTTTACTCTTTTTCTCTTGCTGCATACATAAACCAAGTGATGGGATTACTAAAGAAAAGCGTGGTTTGAAAATTAGCTATGTAGCGTAGGCTCTTGAGTCCCCTGCTTTTCTGGTTTACCTGAAACTACTACCCTTATCCAGCTCATACAGTATTATGTTCTCATGTAACATATACTTAGCCACGATCAAGTAATCAAGAATGCACATTACTGTGACATCCTTGTCTTTTGTCTCCATCTTTCTATGATGAAGTGCTAGGTATGACATGATTTATGTCATTTCCCAGTAGCTGTTCAGACAATTGAGTTAAATGCCATTTGATATCTGTTTGTTCACTGTTATTTTTATTTTCATAAGTAGGTATAACATGCTAAAATCAAATATAGGGTAGATACATACTAAATCTTAGTGTACTTCCATCCTCTTTGATACTAATAATGATAGAACTGCTTATTAAAGACATGGTAGAATACAGAGAGCATCAGTCTGATCCTTTTCACAGGCAGTTACTTTCAATTTTCAAATACCAACTTTCCTACTCAGTGATTTGACACATCCGAGGACATTTGATAGATGCACTTGGCATTCAGGGATTTCCTTTTTTCAGGATCAGCTAAGTAAAACTTTACTGCAGTGTCTAAATATATTCAGGGTCTCTGCATGAAATTAAATCTGAGAGATGGACTTTGGAGACAGGATCAGTCTCTGTATCAGTGTACCATATGAAAAGGGAAAGCTGTGCACCCTTATAAACTTAAACTAATTTTTACAACTTTTATTTGTATTTTTATTTAAACATAGACAAAAGCATAATATCTAGGAATTGAAGACAAGCTTCTTCTGGTCTTATATACGTGGTTTTATAGTTGTTTAGAGATTTTTAAATTTTACAATAACCAAGCCTGATCTAACCTACAGATTTCCTGAGACAGCTGTTGGTTTGTGGGGTGGTAGTGAATGGTTGAACAGTTAAACATATCCTAGGTTCCTCCGTCTCCCCCAGGTCATCTACCTAACTAATGGTGAGATCCTTCTCTGTTGCTTTGGTCTGTTTCTCAAAGAGGGACTGCAAATTTGTTAGCACATTCTACTTCCTTCATCATCTTTCTCATCACATGAGGCAGTATTATCTCAAACATGTTGCAGAGAGCTTCAGAAGAAGAACAGCTGTCTGCTTTCGGTCCAGTCATAGGAGGAGATTCTCCATCAGTGTCATAATTTCAGTTCCACAGCCAGAATGACCATCTCCAAATTGTTTTATATAAAGCATATTTCATAGACACTGAAACAAAGTATCATACCCAAAAGCCTCCTATGGCAAATATACAAATATGTATTGCTCTGTCTACCTATCTATACATATTTGTTCAGTATGACTTCTATAGACAGTATTTATGTTTGCTGTATTAGCCCCATCTGGTGATTTCTAACAGCATTGCAAACTACACAGACCACGCTGAACTCTCACGTCCCAGCTCTTAAGTGAGTAGTAGGGCATACACAGAGACCCACACTCCTCCCTTTGCCCACTGTAGCAATAGCATGAGCACAAGGAGGAATCCTTGTTACTATATTATTAACATATTTCTTAAGCTTCTCGTTTGATTTAATGGATTAATCTTACAAATTAGGGTGCTACTATCTCCATTTGCATTCAGAAACACGAACAGTCCATTAATGCCCTTTAGCCACCCCTCCATTCACAAACAGATAGCTTCCATTTCTGTTCTTCAGTGCTGTTTGAGCTGTGGCCACGTGTGATGGGGCAGAATCAGCTGCTCCTGCAGAAAGTTTATCTTTAAGATTCTTTCTGACAGAGGGATGTGGTCCGCTTTGTGTAATTGCAAGGGGTGTCACCCATCAGTAAGTTCGTTTCAGAGCAGCTGTTAGTGGACATAGCCACGGACAACTCGAGGTGGCCCTACTTGAGTAGAGGGGTTGGATGAGATGACCTCCAGAGGTTCCTTCCAACCTCACTCTGTGATTCTGTATGTTTACGCTTAACATTAGCATTTATATTTGTGCAATATCAATATGTCAACACTGTTTTGAGTAGGTAGCATTTTACTTGCCTTCTGTAAGAACAAATTATGATAAAAGCTCTTTCAAAGTGCAGGATCAGGATCATAGTTTCTAAACAACAAAGGAGGAGGCTGCTTGCCTCTAATATATGGGTTAGCAAACCCAGACAGCCTTTGATACACGCTAGGTCAGAATAATGCACTCTCAGCACCTGTCTTGACTTGCTGTTTGCCTAAGGAATCTTGTTCAGTTTCTCTCTATTCTTCTTCTCCTGCTGCATGTCTAAACCAAGTGATGGGCTGATTTTTTTAAGAAGTGTGTTTGAAGGTTACCTACATAGAGTAAATTCTGCAGAAAGATGAGTGATGACTGATTCTTTTACTGCCAGACTTGGCTTATGAAGATTAGTTGCTCTAAGGTAAGCTGAAATGTGGCTACAGCGTGTTTCTTGCCATCCCTTCCCATTGGGAAATTCCAACATAATCTTGTCATAATCTTTCTAGTTGAATTATAATCTATTCTGTTTCTTGTCTTCTCTGCCTCCCACAGCTGTGACAGGAGAGAACTGTGGGCAAAATAAAAACAGCTCATAGCAAGAGACAAGGCTCTTGTAGTCTTGTCATAGTCAAAACAGGTGAATAAAGGGGGCTGTTTAAGCATAACTTAAATAAGAGCATATCTTAAATAGGCACTCTATTATCTTCAGGTGGTTTCAGATTTGGTTTACTATTAAATAATCAACAGAAGGAGGGACTTTACACTACAACATGTCCCTTCTATAAAATGTGTTTTCTTGCAAGATTATTCTGACTTGAATGGAGTATGTGCCAGTCCATATTAGTCTCATCATTATACCAACTAAGCTAGTATCTCTCACCCTCCCAGAGAAATGTCAAGCTTATTCTTAAAATTAAATAATTACCTCAGAGTGTTCCTATGCAGGTAGCTGTTGCAGTTAAAGGAGGGTGAGAATCTCCAGTCTTTGTTATTTTGTCATTAACTGCAAAATTCAATGGGATATTCCAGAATGTAAATGGGAAATTAATTAGTGATAATAAATCAAATCTTGTGATGACTTTCCTTGCTTTGTAATACAATCTAACATGAGTACATTAAAAAGCCTACTAACTTCCTCTTTATCAAACCATTATTCATCCTACGCGATCTTCATCTTAAGCAAGATATTAGAAATCAGAAAGAAGTAAAAATCCAAAATATATACTGGAGTATTAATGCTACACCTGAGACAATAATTTTATTTTTCTGTCCTTTGCTCTCAAGACATATATCCAAAATTATTTGTATTTTTTCACTCAGTTTAAAAAGCCATATACCCCAGTCATGTGTGTGTGTGTACGCGTAAATATACATGCAGTAAGGTTTCAGATCTATTTATCCTTATTAACACCAAATCTGTGCAAACTGAAGATCAGCCCATGGATGAAGAGAAGACACCTTCCTTCCAGGCTGAAATAGTTGCTCATCAACACTTGCTATTCCAGCTCAAAAACCTTTCTGAGGGTTTGCACTTCATTGGTTGCAAGTAATCTAGCTGTTAGACACAGCCAGTAAAACACTGCCTAAATTCTTAAGTATATCCTGGGAATGCTCAAGCCTTCTGTTGTGGTCTCTGGACAAAATCAGACTGGAGGCCATGACTGATCAAAACAAGCTGGATCCTGGGAATAACTGACCCGACAAGCATAATTGCACTCTGACCATCATGGATTCAGGCACAAGATGACCAAAACTGACCCTGTTCCTACTGTGAGGTCCAGCAGTGGAGCTTTTATAGAAATATTGCTTGCGCTGGTGTCTCCAGTTTGGGGTCAGCTTCTTCTCTGCCTACCTGATTGCAAATGGGACCATGCTCATAAAGCAAAGAGACAGGCAGTATGTATGTCACCATCAATTCGAGGCTCTCTTGCTGTCGTTGATAATGATAAATGTTCATCAACAGAATTTTCTGTTCTCTGCCTTGTGGTTGGCTAATGTCAAGTGAACACACTGCAGAACAGGTGCACAATCTGCTATAATGGTGTCTCTAACTTTACCAGCAAATTTGCCCTGGCTGGGTAATAACCATTGACTGAACTTTGTATAGCAAGAGAATGAAGATGAAGTCACACAATGCAGCATCACTGCTGAATTTAATTTTTAGTATGTGTAACATTTAAAGAAAAAGGTCAAACCATGAATTTCTGCACTATGAACTCCCTTTTGCAGTTCATATGTTGCTGTGTACTGCTGTGCTTCATGAGGGTTTTGAACGTTGGGGAAAATAGACATCGAAATGGTACCGTTGCTACAGTTTTCACATTTGTTGGAGCACAGAATAGGTATAAAACAACAGTTCCTTGTTATCAGCTAATCAGTGATGATTAACAATTTCTTATTACAATTATATTAACTCTTAATTTCAGGAAAAGATTGCTATTTGGCCATTTGTGCTGCCACTAAAACTCTCAGATTTCATTCAAGGGGAATCCCATGACAGTAGAACAAAGATTATCCTAAATCTGAAGGAAGACCAAAGAAAGTATTTGGAAGAAAGGCAAATCAAAGAAATTGTGAAGAAGCATTCTCAATTCATCAGCTATCCAATTATACTCTTTTAAATGCCTTGTTTGAGATGCTAATAGTACATGTTTGAAACACTAGTTGCATACCTAATGTCCTTGAATCATTGCCAGATGCTACTAGTACAACATTAACTAGCTGGTTTGTACTGCTAGCATTAACGTTTACAAGAAGGACTGTACATGATGTCGTGTGACAATTTCTTGGTTTGTTTTCCTAGTGATCTGTTTAAGGTCGAGTTATATGACATATCAGCCAAATCTAGATGCTGAGCTTCTCATTGACCCATCCAGAGGATGTCTTACAAAGCTAACGTTTATGTTAGCGAATACAGTAAGACACAGTTCATGCTTTTGTTAAAATCTAGACTACTTGACAATGAAAATATGTGTTTGTAGCTAAAGATACTAATTATGCAGGCAAGACAATAAAATGAATGTGTATTTTATACTGATATATCCTGAAGTTGTACATTTGGGGCCAGAGAAATCTCCTGATGTATTTAGATATGCTTCTGAAAGAGGTCTGGTTGGCACTGACTAATTAGTAATTCTGGCTTTTAAGCCAGAATTATTATGGCTCTAGTTCCAAAACTGAGAACAGATGAGCAGAGGGCAATTTAGAAAGGACCTTTGAATGCCAGGTGTATCAGTATTATCTCATGAATGAATTCTACAAAACTGCAAAGCTGAGTTGGAAATACTTCTGGTATGACCTATAATGACATTTACTCTTAAAACAGCAGTGACATGCAGGGAAGTCAATCGAGATGGAAATAACACACAAATTAAATATAACAGAAATGTGAATGCAGAGGTTCGTAGAAAGAAGAATGGCTCACTATAATTTTCTGCCTCAGACAACTAAAGAGAAGGAAGCCAAGTCATCATAGTTATGTTGGTGTAAGTTCAGAACTGTGTTTCTGTCAGATGAAAAAGACTTGGAACAGTTCTACAGAACTACAAGTAAGAGAGATATTTGATTTTGAATAAATCGTCTGAGGAAACACAATCTTAGATAAATCTTTAGAAAGAGCAGCTATGCCCTGAGGAAGAAAAGCTGAAAAATCTCTTCTTTTACTATCCCAATCCTTGACTGCTCCTTCCTGCAACTTAGCTTTGTAGCTCTACTGCAAAGACAGCAAGAACAAGACACAAAATATGTGTCCTGTCATCAGGTTTTTATAGTTTTATTTATAACAAAGATCTTTTCTGGTTAGAGTGAACTTGCCACTTTTAAACACTAGACATTTAAAAAATAACTAGTATTTGACAAAATAAAAGTACTTTCACTATTGCAGACATATCTAATCCAAATAAATGTGTATTACTTATGCATATTATCTATAATGCATATATATTGTATATGCATATAAATGTATATAAAATATATTCTGCAATAGATGCAGAAATGCTGGGCTGTCAGCATCTGACACAGTTTTAAGTTTATCAATCATGGGAGTCAGTGTGACTCCCACCCAGCTGAAAGAGCCAGTTTGGAGGGTTTTTCCTCTCTTATTTCATTCTGTCAATGACAAGAGAAAAAAGGCAGAAGAAATACCTCCTGGCAAGTATTAACCAGCATCACTGATTAAGAAGCAACCTGGTGACTTCTAGTAACTCTAGTCTGTCCTACTTTCATAATGTAGAGCAGCTGCATTATACTGACATCCATATTAGCTGGCTGAGAATACCCTCAGCTCAGCTGACTGCAAAGCAGGATTTCAGTATAAACAGCCAAGTTACTTCAGGAGATTTGCCTCAGTACGGGAGGAAGCACTTCTTTGAAAGAGATGAAAACCGACTTTCCTTCTAATTCACTATGCCTGGTTACTGTAGCCTACACATAGATTTGCATACAATTCATCAAGGACTTGTACAGCTCTTGATTACTCTAAGTCAGCTTCAATCAGAATTACCTTATTGCTACTATTTTTTTTCAGCATTCCTTTGAGGAGAGGAAGCCGGGATTTGGAGCTCTCCTGTTTTTTCACAGGAAATAAATCTATTGATCTGTCTGACACAGCAGGAAAATAATGTTAAACTGTGCCTAAGAAGAGTGTTCATCACAGATAGTTGTAAAGTCTTAATTCGTTGACTATCTGAAAGTATTCCATAGTTTTAGTATCTTGTTTTTTTCCTTAACAGCATCTCTCTAATAAAATGAAAGTACCATCTGAAATATGAAATAAAATAAAAATAAAAGTCTATCAGCCATGTACTAAAGAGTCTACCCAGAACATATGGACAGATTTAAATTAATATCTTGCCATTTTCTTACAAGTACAGAGTGCCGAAGTAAAGACTATATCCTGTGTTTGAAATGCTAGAAAGAATCAACTTCATGGACATCTATTTTAAATGCTAATAATCTACCTTCCTGAAAAATGTGGAACCTGAACTTGCAGATTTTTTAAATTCCTACAACTTCTAAAATCCTTGCTAAAACATGCCTCATGATGAAATGTGAAACTTCAGGCGTGTAGCAGACTCAGCTGTCGCGCTAAGAGTCTCACAAGTGGCTGTGGGAGTGAGGACACAGCCCTCCAGCTGGGTCACAAGGTTTGCAAAGGATCCCTTTGCTCTCCAGACTCCTTCTCAGAGAGGTGTCTAGGTGCAGCTAGATCTAATCCTAGTCTCAGACTTGGTCAACGGCTTTAAATCTAAAGGATTATATGTACAGCCACTCATCAGAGTTAATGTTTGCCTGTCAGAGCCCAGTTTAAGGACTTTCACTGAGAGTCAACATTTGCCTGTTTCACTGAAACAGTTTCACAAAGTTGAAAAATGAGATGATTTATTAAGGCTACAGATATAACAAGTTTGGAATTGCCATCGATAAATATTCTTACTGCAAAAACTGAGCTCAAGTTAAGAGCACAGCACTTTTGTTAGTAATATTGCCCTGGGCTAACATCAGATACAGTCAGAGGAGCACATCTTACCAAAGAGGCGTCCCTGCTTGGAGAGGAGAGAGGTCCAGGTCCGTCAACCCATCCTGTAGTTAGAGTTCTCATCCTCAGAGGGGGAAAAAAAAAAAGATTCTAAAATGCCAGATTTTATACTTGTGGCGATGTGGGACTAAGTCAATTATTGTGTGCCAGTTAGCCCTTAACAAGGTGCCAATTCAGGAAGGTCAGTTTGGCCCGATGGATCAGTGCGGAGCAAGGGGGATTCAGTACAGATGCAGATGTATAGTTACAGATCTGTGGGGGTTTTCCTGGCCTTCCCTGAAGCACCACCAGGCTGTGAGGCCCCTGCGTCACCCTGAGTGTCACCCGGTTGGTTTGCTTGTTAGACCACATCCATTATCTGTTTCATGAGATAGACACGCTGCTCAAGTCAAACTCCCACCTCCCCTTTGAGCTGAACACAGTCGTTCATTGTCAGGGCAGGATGGGGGCCGGGGGGAGCACTGCACCACAGTAGTATAGTCCAGTGTCTATTGACTTCTGAATAGCTGACTTGAAATACTATTTTTTTTTTCACAGATACTACAGCAGAGAATTACAAAGGCGACCAGAAAAAGTGTAACAATAAAATTCTTCAGAGTTTTCCTTGACCATCAGTTTTGTAAGCAATATTCCAGAATATGAGGTGTTCTACCCGGACACCTCTTCCAAGGACAGAGTGGACTACCAGGGTGTAAAACAGCAGGTTGCTCCACAAGGGAGTGTGAGCCGGGAGCCAAGGGTAAAACCAAGGCAGGCAGGGGGCAGTGAGCATACTGACAAGGGTAATAAGCCCACAGTGCCTGAACAAGAAGGGGAGAAGTGGTCCGGTGATGTTTCACCCAAAAGCTCGATGGTTGCCACACAAATCTGTAATAATGAGGTAGGGCCAAGGACAAGCCAAGGAGTCAGGCCAGCGAGGCAAGGCTGGGCTCAGCAAAGTACAAGGCTGAACTCCGGCACAGCCACAGCACAGCTCCGGCAAGGATCAGGGCCAAGGGGCCAGGCTTAGCTAGGATGGGAAACCCTCGGCCGAGGCTTCTTACAGCTCTTTCTCACACTGCTCCTTTTGTACTGCTCAGTTCCAAGGTAAATCAGAGCTAGTTCTGAGCTGTAATTCAAGCTTAATAATTAACTAAAAGTCCTCACTGCAAATGTTTTCTTGTTTATCAGAGTCTTTTCTGCACCAATTCAAGCAGAAGCTATGAAAGATTCTTCAATTCCTCCCATTTCTGTGCCCTCTTAGAAGTGGGATGGTTGAGGTTATTGCGTGCTCAGTATCCTGAATAAAAATGTGTAATTGATTTTTTTAACCTAGTTTACCCTGATTCCAGCTTAGTAAACCTACTTTCTCAACTCTTTAAACAACTACAATACCATTCACAACTAAATCTGAAAGTGTAAGTGATCTCCACATCAGATTGTTCTCACTCTTTCCCTAAATCCTCTGATTTCTAAGGCAAACCTTTCTTTGAAGGTTTTTTCTTTGCCTCTAGAAACTGCTTATTAAGAAGTAGATGCTTTGGAAATGTCCCTGAAGTATGAAGGCCTTTCCAACAATTTCTCTTCTTACTTTTTCTGAAGGCACAAGAACAATTTGATCCCAAAGATGTCATCTTTATATAAAGTAATATCTTATCTATATAAAATCGTCTTTATTCAAAAATATGTGATCTTTCCAGTACAGATGACTGCAGGAACTACTTCCCTCAGTATCTGCTTACCTACTTAAAATCCAAGACTAGAACTTATATTTCATGTGTCTATTTAAAATTAATCCAAAATGTATTACATCTATCAACTTTTCTGTTATGTCCTAATTATTGAACTCAACTCTAAAGCGGCATCTGTGTTCAGTAATTTGAAAAACAAATAATATTGCATCAAGAATGTTAGTGAAGTATAGAATACATGCTTTGTGACATAATTTCCAATAGTATATAGCTTCCTAGTTTTAATTAATTTACGTTTAATTTAGGAATCTTCAGTTCTACTGTTTTGGAGATGGCTTGAAGGATTGTTTTGTCACCAAAGCTAACATGCACACAAAAGAAGGTTTGTAGATGCTGTACACATACCCATACCTGCTAGTAAATACACAACAGCATTTAGTTGTTACATGTACTAAACTTGCAACCTTTACTGTTATACTGAATCCAATTCTTAGAACTTGAACATGTACAAGGAAAAAACTACTAGGTTTATTTCCACACTCGTTGATGCTGAGGCTCTATTAAGTTATTTTTCTAGTGATGCAACTTTACCATTACTATATTTTTTATAGTCTAGGATTTTGTTTGCCTGGGAACTTTTTAGTTGAAACTCCTGCTCTCTGGAAAAGCTTTTTCTCCAGTTTTCTTCTCCTTCTGAATTAGGATCTATTGAAACTTATGCCTATGAATGGAAAAAAGCTCTTACCTATGGATAATAAAAGTTACAGCTGCCACCATACCTATTATTGTTCCTCCAAAGCTAACGTTTTTATGTAACTATTTCTGATTTAAGGGGCTTCTGCTGGGCATGACATTCTACTGTCATTCTCCAAACCAAATAACTGTGTGTACCATTTTTTTGGACCCGTGCTAGACAAAGACAGCACACATTTCAGCAAACAGGTACTGCCGTCCTCTTGCAATGATATCATGGTTTAACCCCAACCAGTAACTGCTGGGGTGGCAACTACCACGTAGCTGCTCACTCACTCCCCTCCCACCCAGAGATGGGGAGGAGAATCAGAAAGGAATGTAAAACTCAAGGTTTGAGATAAGAACAATTTAATAATTGAAATAAAATTAAAACAAAAGAACAACAGTAATGATAACAATAACAGTTATATTGAAAAGGAGGGGGGAGAGGAATGAAATCCAAAAGAAAGGGAGAAAAGAAAACTAGTGACACACAATACAACTGCTCACCACCAACCGACTGATGCCCAGCCAGTCCCTGAGCAATGATCAGCTGGTCCCAGCCAACCCCCCCAGTTTATATACTCAGCATGTCATCCCATGGTATGGAATATCCCTTTGGCTGGTTTGGGTCAGCTGTCCTGGCTGTTTTCCCCCCAGTCCACTGTGTCCTTCCAGCCCTCCTGCTGGCAAGGCCTGAGAAACCAAAAAGTCCCTGACCCAGTACAAACACTACTCAGCAACAACCAAAAACATCAGTGTGCCATCAACATCGTTTTTACACCAAATCTAAAACAACAGCACTGCACTACCTGCTAAGAAGAAAACTAACTCTATCCCAGCTGAAATCAGGACAAATGCTCTCAAAGCAAACAGCAGAACCAGATATTGGAAAGAAACACTAGTAACTCTGTGGAAGGTGAAGTGTCCTGTGTCACTAAGTTTGCATAGATATAATTCTTGCATTGTACATATAATTTCAGCTAAGAAGTGCATAATTATGCATTTATTCTGGGAAAGTGTAAATCAAGATATAAAGTATAAAACTATAAAGACAGTATCCCTTGTAGCAGTCACAAGGGAATATAAGATGAGGACCAATTTAAAATACCAAATTGTAGTTACAAACTTAACTGAATCCATTAACTTTGTAATAAACAGCATATAAAGTAATTTATGATAAGATTAAAAATTATTCTGGGGCCTTGCTAACACTCCATGAATCCAGGCCTTTCCGTGCTCATTCTCTCAGCCTTTCTATGCAGCTGAGCTTTTATTATAAATTATAACTGACATTTGTTAGTACTGGAATTGTTGAGTTTTGCTATAACAAATATAATCTTGTTTAACGATTTAAGTCCCTTCAGAATTCCTTTTGAGAGAGATGACTGGCAGTTACCAGACTCCCTTACACATATTTCAAGAACCATACACTTTTACAAAAAATGCAGACATGCTGCCCATGGTCCATACAATTATTGCTGTCACCTACAGTTCAAAAGTAAAACTACATTTTATGAGATTAGTTTCTCTGCCTCTGAAGTACCTTTTCACTGCAAAAATACTCCTTCTAAGTGTCTATCGATCCTATTTCTAGTATGAATCACTTTTTTTGTGACCTAAAGATCTTATGATCGCTTTGTCTTCCAGTAAGACATGAGAAAGTAGGCAACAAGACAGCCTGAGGAACAGTTTTAAGAAAGCATGAAGCTAGCCAGCTTTACATTTCACTATGATCACAGATTTTGCATGCATAATTCCATGTGTTAAAGAAAACTAGACACATACCACCACATCTTTCTACTTATGTTACTCATCTGAAATCAACTGTTTAGGTAATTTCACTTGCTGCTGTTTGCTTCCCTCAAGTAAACCCTAAAGCACTGAGATAACAACATGACAAAACTGTGTCAGAACTCAAACAGAATTAATTTGAAAGCAATGTTGTAAAAGCATTAAGGCTACAACACCAAGCACTCAAAAGTTATTTAAATGCTGGAACTAGAATTCTCTATGCAAATGTCATTTCATTTCTTTGTGGCTTATAAAAATAAAGAAAAGCCTTATTCAGCACTACAGAAGCAGCCTTTTTTGGAAATGAGAATAAAACCCAGTTTTCCTGGATGTTATTTCAGTGCTTTGAACATGAAATAACTTTCTTCCAGCCAACTTTTACTTTGTTATTTTTTAATTTTGTAACTTTCATACAGCAAGGAGTTCTATGAAATTGTGTAATTAAAGACTATGATGATGCCAATGTATATGAGGAACAAGTATGGGACTAATCCTTAGGAAATCAACAAATGCAAGACTGAGGCCCATGCAGTTAAGTGCAGCAATGTATGTAGCTTCCTAGCATGTGTTGTTGGTATGGAACAGTTTCTGGTTAAAGACCAGGTTCTTCAACATTCGATTAAAATCTGAATTTCCTGAAAGCAAAAGTTGCTCAGATTCTGACGAGAAAATGGCAAATCGACTGCCTGCCTGGGTGTTGTGATTTAACCCCACTTGGCAACTAAGCACCACATAGCCACTTGCTCACTCCCCAGCCTGCCCTGCAGCAGGTCGGGGAGGAGAATCGGGGAAAAAGGTAAGACTCGAAGGATGAGTTAAAAACAATTTAATCATTGAAATAAAATAAACAACAATGAAAAGGAAAGAGAAGGGGAGAGGAATAAAATCCAAAGGAAAGGGAAAAAACAAGTGATGCACAATGCTCACCCCCTGCTGACTGATGCCCAGCCAGTCCCTGACCCCCAGTTTCTTGTGCCCCTTCAGCCCTCTCGCTGGCAGGGGCTAAGAAACCAAATAGTCCTTGACTCAGTATAAACATGAGTTAGCAACAACTAAAAACATCAGTGTGTTATCAACATTGTTCTCATACCAAATTCAAAACACAGCCTTGTACCAGCTACTGAGAAATAAAAATAACTATATCCCAGCCAAAACCAGGACACTGGGTTTTGAATTTTGAATTAGAGTTGAATATTGTGGTTGTTGGGGTTTTTTACCTTTGCATTTACAGTAATGTTTGAAGTAGTAAATCTTACTGAATAACCACAGTTGCCCCGTGTTATTTACTTTAATACTGTATAATCAGAAAAAATGAAATCCCATGTAGCCATCCCTCAGACATTGCCTACAAGATGAAAGACTGTTTTTAGTCTAGTTTCCTAAGGAAATGAAGCACAAGCAATAACACGGTTGTTGTCCATCAGTCCCTCCCTTAATAATTTTGACTATTTAACCAATTCAATCAAAGGTAACAAAAGAACAGAGATCACAGAGATAATAAGGTCTGCAAAAACCCATGGGTGGGAGGCAGAGATATGTGCTTTTGTTGCCTCTTTTGAAGGAAGAGGCAGGGAGAATCCAGCTTTATCTTCCCCGTCTGGCTGGCCTAGCAGCTAGGAGGTAATGGCAAGCTCTTCCCTGAGTACAGGTGTAGTACATGCTGCTACTCGCCCAGGCAGAGCATTAAAGGACGGCAGATGCAGGACACATGGGCTTGGGACAATGAGAAGACCGGTCAGGGACTTCTAGGAGATATGGGCGAGAATGAGTGTGTGCAAATGTGGGACTTGGAAATACCAGGTTTCAGCATTTCCCCCATTAATAGAACTATCTGATAAAACATGAAAGTATGTTAAACTCTTGGTTGAAAAAGGGAACTGTTTTGCTCAGATTTGTCCCCACTATTAGCTCTGACAGAAACCACATCTGGAAGCAGTCTTTTTAGCCTAAAACTGAAGCAACACAAAACTGGGATCAGCTAAAATAGAGTAACCATAGGAACACAGTGCCTATCTTCATTAGCCCTCACTGCAGAACAGAACAAAAAAGAATATCAATTATTCACAAGTCATGAAGCATGTTTCACCCGAGCACACAGGAACTTGGGTTAAGCAGAGCTGGGAAAACTTCAGATGGTTTGGTATGAGAATAGTTTCTCCTAGTGCACTTGTCAAATAATCTTGACAAAAGAAATCAGTCCGCTTTTGAAGACTGCTTTTCAAAGCTGAGTAACAGGATCACAAAAGAGAAACAGGATCATATGACTGCTACATTAGACAGTATAAAGGTGCATGATCTTACACGACCTGCAGACATATGCAAAACCTTCCATAGGTCTTCACATGCTTAAAGTTACATATGTCCCTAAGTCTGAATGACTGAATCCATATTAATCAAGAGATTACAAAGGAAAAGATTTTTTAAAAACAACTTCTTGAGTATTTCAATACAAGTGGCACTCTTAAAATTCTGGAAATCTCAAAAGGAGAGGATATGAATAATTTTAGTAGGATGTTACAGAAAAAAATGCTTGGACCGATTTCCATATATTGTAATAGATTAGCAGTTCTTTAAAATACAGAAGTTATTTTGACTCAAATGTTAGAAAACATTTCAGTTAATGGAATCGAGGGTTTCAGCCTGAAATGCATGTCCTATAGAACTTATAGTATGTACTAGGGCTATTTTTATATAAGAAAAACATGAAAGTTACATCGTTGTGCTTGGGTATAACTGCCACGCTTTATTAGAATAGTGATAAAAAGCCATTAAGCTGCTCTGTGGAAGCAGACAACCAAAGCAGCTGTCAGACAACTGAAATCATAGTCACTATGCAAAGAAAGGAAAGTGTCATACTCAAGAAAGGATTTTGGTGCACATTATTTTATAGAAGCATATGTGTTTGACAAAAAAGGAAAAGAAATGCATTGAGAAGCACCACAAAACCAGACTCAAGGTACAGAAAACAACCAGCCAGAGCAAGCCCCAAAAAGGTGACCCAGACATAAACGTGGAACTTTCTAGGCTGAGCGTTGGCTGAAATCCAGCTTTTTCAGTGGCTTAGAACTGAGAGCAAATAATCTCGCTCTTACAGTTCGGATTTCTCCTGTGTGCTGAGCAGCAGCTCATCTATACACCCTCTTATGTTATTTTTGACACCACAATTCATTTTTCCTTCTAATTAAAATAACCCACAGGACCCTGTATTTTGGCCAGCTGCTTGGGTCAGAGCTGTAACACCACTATTTAGAAGGGCAGAGTCCTATAAATCATTGCATTAACGCAGATACTGATCCCGGTACTGCAGAAACGGCAATGAAACAAGCTATAATTTTAATTCCTTCATGTGTCCTACATGGTGTCTTACACGCATACTTAATGTATCTTCTTGTGAGATAATAAGTACTGGAAAACTCCCTGAAGACATAATGCTGCAACAAAATCAAGCCTGTAGACCCCAATTCAATCATATTCGCTTGTCTAGGTCAAACTACAGAATAACAGATGCTAAGAATGTTACATTCAGCATCAAGATCTTTGGTTAAATTAATTAATGGATCTCAGTATTGTAATATCCAATTCATGAGCATGCTACCTGGTGTAATTTAAGGATGCTTAACTGGGAAAAGGGCGGGTTAGGCATATAAAAATTAAATTCCCAAAAGGCAGCTGAATGCTGAACTAGACAGCAGTCTGGGGTACATCTAAAGAGCCAACAGAAAATGCCAAGAAGTTGCATCTGGGATGAATTTTTGCCACAGAAACAACATCCTTTTTATTCCTCAAATAAATAAATAGCTATTCTTTAGAGCAGGGAGATTGTCTAGATTCATGCTTGTATCAGTGTACCGTTGTAACATGTAGCTTCACTTGGTATTTATATCCCAAAAGTGGAGCAGCTCCAAGAGAAAGTTTTAGAAGCCTGCTCTGGAACACATGTGATGCAGATCATCCTCCGGAGATATGGAAGACCTGCCTTTAACTCCCTGCTCCCAATCACGTCTTTCAGGATATAAAAATAACCTCCCTGCTAAATGCTGTAATCACAGAGCTACTGGGTGTAACGAGATGAATACTTATCAAAGCCTTTATGCAAGATGTGTAAATGTATGTATAAAGACGTCTGTAGCTGTGCCCTTTGAACATCTACTGAGGCTTCCCACAGCAAAGGCTATGTCCAGGCTGAGCGTCCCAGTGGGTGTCAGGCTGCTAACAAACCCGACAGCAGTGACATCCATCTCGTCCCTACTATTAGTACTTAAATCCTTCAGTAACTGCATTGCTCTTCAGGTCTTCCGAGTTTCTCGGATTTGAACCCTTGATTTTATGGCCTCAGCAGCACGGTTTGTTCAGCTTGCAACTGACACTCGCCTTCTAGAAGCGATTTTGTTTTCCCCCCCCATTAGGCAAAACGCTTTAACACAGCATCCCTGAGCCATGATTCACCCTGCTGGAGCAGACGGGCCCTGCCCGGCCAGCAGGGCAGGGACGCGGCGCCCAGCCCTCCGCAGCCGCGGCCTGAGGGGGAAGCGGCGCCGCAGGCACCCGCGCAGCCGCCCGGGGGGACCCGCGCCCGGGCCGCCGCGGTTGCCAAGCGGGTACAGGCGGCTGCCGGCCCGCACCCCGGCTCCAAGCCCTTTTCCCGGCGGGAGGAGCCCCGCGCCTTCCAGGCCTTTCTCAACAGCGCAGAGGGACTGAGGGGGGTGGGTTGGGGCGGTGGGACAGGGGGGTCGGGGCGGTCACCCTTCCCCCCCCCTCCCCCCCCGCTCGCTTCTAGGACGTTCTGAGGCGCAGGGCGGCGCAATACGTCACCCGCCGCTTGCGCAATGCCCCCCGGGCCCCGCCCCCTCAGGGCCGCGCGCGCCCACCCGCCAGCCCGCCTCCCGCCTGCGCCCGCCCCCCCCCCGCCCGGCCGAGCCGGCGGTTGGACAAACAGGGAGCGCGCGCTCATTCAGCCGCCGGCTCATGCGCAGAGCCCCCCCGGCCATGGAGGCGGCGGACAGCGCCTGTGCAGGACTCGCGCTCTGACGGGCGCCTTTCGCGGCCGGCTACCATTGGCTGCGAGCGGCTCGGCCCCGCCCCCTCGGAGCGCGGCCGGGAGTCTCCGCCCCGTTCCCCCGCGCCCCCCACCACCGTGCCGCCCCCTCCCCCGTGCCTGTCAGTGAAGGTTCCCGATGGTTCTGGAAGGAGGCGGCGCCGGGCGTATATAAGCCAAGCGGGCGGCGGGGAGTGCGCACTAGTGAAGGCTTGGCTGTGTGGGTAGAGCCCGCTTTCTGCTTCAGCGAGGAGACTCGGAGCTTATTCCCCCGCAAAGGTGAGCAGCGCGGGCGGTGTGGCGGCGGCTGGAGACCCCCGAGGGGTGGCGGCTCGGCGGGAGCGCTCTGCTCCCGCATCCCCGCTGCGGTGGGGGGGTGGTGCGGGACGTGGCTTTTCTCCTTGCTCCTGCGGCCCCTGTTTAAAAGCTAAGGGGGCTTGGAGGGGTGCTAGGTATTGAAGTTCGGGTACGGCTGAAAGGCGGTGAGGTGCCCAAGCCCGTGTATCCAATTCATTTTTGTCTCGGAAATAAGGCGGGGGGGGGGGGGGGCGACACCGGCGGGCAGCTCCTGGGAGAGCGGGTTCTTTAGGTTGCAGAGGTGGGGGAGGGGGGCGTAGGTGGCGGGCAGGGAAGGCTGTTTTTTGTGGAGGAGTAGCAGCCCACCCCTTCACAGGGGCGCAAGAGGCGAGTGACCTGAGCCCGCCTCGCTGCGGAGGGGCAGGCGCGGGGGGATGGGCGGCGAGGGAGCCGTGCTCGGGGTGGGGGGGCGGCCGGCCGGCGTGGAAGCCTAAGGTGGAGGGGTCGCGGCTGGGGCGGGAGTGGGGGAAGGGGCTGCGCGGCACTGCGCTCTGCCCGCCGCGGGGGGTGCGCGCAGCGCGGGGCTGGTGCTGACAGGGAGTGGGTGGAGGGGGGGGGGCGGTCGGGGAAGGCTCTGGCAGTTTCTAGAATCTTTCATGGTTCCGGCGGCAGCCTGCAGGGGGCGCTGCGCGGCGGCGCGCGGCGGGCTGCTCGCACTGGGAGGCTCTCCGGGATCGCTCGCCGGGCCACGGCTGGTGGCCGGTTGGCTTATTTGGTTATTTTTTCCTTTGTTAGCTTCGTAGTTAAGCACCGGAGCGTTGCACTTGGTTTCCACTAATTATATGTAGCGATTAAAGTGGGCTCGTGGAGGGCTTTTCCTTTCGAGTCGGATTCGTAGTTGCTGAGCTGTGGCGCGGGCAGAGGATACCTGCGCAGCAGGTGGCCGGTCGGACTCTTGATAACTCTCCGTAGGCCAGAGTGACGAGCTCGGCTGGACCGTATTGGTACATAAATTCTAGTTGTGGATCGTGGCTACATCTCCGAATACTAATTGTGCGAGCAAAATGAGAGGTGGATGTGAGAAAAGAGAAGTGGGCCAGATGGGCACACACCGTTGTGAGAATATTTGTCCTGCAGCTAACCTCTCAAACGCAAGGCTGAGTTCTCGGTTTAATTTTCCTCTTCGTAATGTGTGCTTAGTTTGTGATGAGGGGGAAGTTAAGCCGTACATTAAATGGTAGATCAGTGGAGGAGAGAGCAAAAGTTCTGTCTCCCTAAATTGTGCAAACCAAAGCGAATGTAAAGCAGGCCTTGTAGTTAAAATGTTGTATTTAACTTCTGCAAAATTCCTGGATTGTTACTGGTAGGAAATGAGATCTGGGGGCAAGTTTATTTGTGGTCCTGTGGTGTAGTTAGTGTATTGGAAGCCACGTTATCTGAGTGCTAATGTCACAAAACGATATGTGCATCAAGCTGTTCTTGACGGGTTTCAACTCCCTCTCTTTACAGATGCCAGAAGCTGTGCAAACTCAAGACCAGCCAATGGAGGAGGAAGTGGAGACCTTTGCCTTCCAGGCTGAGATTGCTCAGTTGATGTCTCTGATCATCAACACTTTCTACTCCAACAAGGAAATCTTTCTGAGGGAGCTGATCTCCAACTCATCAGATGTATGTACCTTAACTCATACCCTGGTTTGCATCCATTAGGACTATGGAATTCTTTAGGAATAGTAGGGTAATGTTAAAAGTCTGCCTCTTCTCTTACAGGCTCTGGATAAGATAAGATATGAGAGCTTGACTGACCCAAGCAAGCTGGATTCTGGCAAAGAGCTGAAAATTAACCTAATTCCAAACAAGCATGATCGCACTCTGACCATTGTAGATACAGGCATAGGGATGACCAAAGCTGACCTGGTCAACAACCTTGGTACTATTGCCAAGTCTGGTACCAAGGCTTTTATGGAAGCACTGCAGGCAGGGGCTGATATATCCATGATTGGTCAGTTTGGTGTTGGCTTTTATTCTGCCTACCTAGTTGCAGAAAAAGTGACAGTGATCACCAAGCACAATGATGATGAGCAGTATGCTTGGGAGTCATCAGCTGGAGGATCTTTCACTGTCAGACTTGATAATGGTGAGTATTAAATGTTTATGCTCAGGTATGCTTTCTAAAGATTACTGGCATACAGGTGCCTAGTCTGTATATTGAAAAAAGCAAAAAACGACAGATGAAATGGGTTGTACTAGTAATGGGCTGGATCAAGCACAAGCACAGCTGTTCTCTTCCAGTTAGATAACTTGATAACATGATAAAGGAATGCCAGAGTAAATGGTGCATTGTAATTAAGACTAAGCTTGCAAAGCTTATACATACAAGTACTTTTGTAGACTCCTTCAATTACTCTGTGTAGAGAAACTTGAAAGAGAACATACCAACAGACTAATGAGTGAAAATCTCATTAACTGAAATACATGCTGGGTACATTGAGCTTGTTGAAGTGTGTGGACAGGGCTGTTTCTGCACATGGAAGCTTACATTTTCCCTGTAGTAAAAATATTCTTGATGGAACAGTGCCTTTTTGAAGGACTATTGGAGAACTGGGTCAAAGTGTAGTCTGCTGCTGTGCAAGTAAAATGCGTAAACTCTGTTCTAGGTGAACCTTTGGGCCGTGGAACAAAAGTCATCCTGCATCTCAAAGAAGATCAAACCGAATACCTTGAAGAACGGAGAATCAAGGAGATTGTGAAGAAGCATTCTCAGTTCATTGGCTATCCTATTACACTCTTTGTATGTACCTTGCTCAAAATACTAAACACTGCCACCTTAACTTGAGTTTTTGAAGTTTTAAGAAAGCAGTTGATGTGTATTTTGCTAATTAAAATTGTAACAGATCTTATGTGGATGTAGCTCTTGTATTTAATAGCTATGTTGCCAACTTCTTTTTTCAAGATGCTGAGAAATCTTATTTTGGGAGATAAGGGGAAAAAAATGGTTTTGCCAAGCTAGTAGTTTCTGTCTCCAAACCACCAAGAAAATTAACTATGGTTATTTATAGCTATCCATTCCTGGTGGTAATTCAGTGTAATGTAACTATGGTCTACCACATCAGCACATGGGAACAAAACACTTGAATTAGTTGAGTCTAGAAGGCAAACTTGA